>NC_091012.1:133992703-135445907 GCF_041146395.1 Eulemur rufifrons | reverse complement strand
GTGTGGCTGCTGACAGGTGCTGGGAACTGAGGTAGCTGTAGATGTTGGGGGGGGCGGGGTGTATGTGCATGCGTTTTGTGTATTCTTAGGAAGCCCTGTTCAGCTGGGGCAATTTTCTGAGTTCACAGTGCTTCTTCCCAATGCAATTTTGCATAAGCAGACATGAAATTTGCATTGTATTCAAATTGTTCCCTAATGTATTAATTCCACTGAAACAAATTCACATTTACAAAACAGTGTTATAGCAGAACTGACTGTACCAGGATAGTCCAGGTGGTTATAACTAGGTACACTGTGGCATCAGTTTGTTGCAATCAAGTTCCAATTAGTACATACCTTCTTATTTGTGGATATTTTGGCACCATATTTTTGGCCATCATTATTCTCAAACCAGGTAATCTACTTGTAAGTAATTAAGAATTGACTGTAGTTTGGAAGCTACTATTGCTGGAGTAATATACTGGTTTCATTTGATTTCAGGTGAGTTTCTCTATTCTTTTCAGTGTAACATTTTCTCCTCATTGGTAATCAACATAACTCAGAAATAATCCTTAATTTAGTGATTCCTCTGTGGCTTTCACTCCTTTAATCTACAGAAGATTGTTATCTGTTTTTCTAATACTGCTCAAAGATACAATTATCTTCTTTGAGAGGAAGCCAGAAGGGTATCACATTCCTTAGAATACCCCTATGTCCAAAATAAATTATAATTTCTGGTATAATAGACCAGTTTCATATTGCATTATTTTGATTGACTATGCAATGATGTTCAGGGCCTAGAATATTAGTGTTATTATGAGTACTGGTAATAGCAATGGTCTTTGTATTACTAATCACCAATGATATTAGAAATGTTAATGTTAGTGTTAATAAGAGTATTACTAGTATTGTTAATATTAATATTAGTGTTAATATTTTGTTATTTAATCTGCAATTTTGCTATTACTATTTCCTACTATTAGTAATTTTTTTATCACTTCCAGAACCTATGGGTGATATTATTTCTACCTACTACTACCTACTACTACTATTACCACCACAACCACCACTACCACTCCTGCTGTTGCTGCTGCCATTTCTATTACCATGACTGCCTAAAATGTATTGAGGGCTCACTGTGTCCCAGGTACTTTGATAAGCACTTTATAAACAATAGTTCAGATATTTAATCTTCACAACAATCTAGTGAGATAGGTTATATTGTTATTCCCATTTTACAGAGGAAGAGGACACTGAGGATCAGAGAAGATAAGTATTAATAACTAACTTATCCAAGGAAGAAGCAGAGTTAGGATCTGACCATTGCTTCAGAGTCCCTACTTGTTAACCACTATGTATACTGCAGAAATGAATGCCACTTTGATGTGCTGTCATCATTAGCCTTCTATGATCACATGGAGCTGCCTTTTAAAATAATAATGCTATCTATTATGACAAAGAGAATATTTATATTCTTTGTTCGATTTTATATATTTCCAGAGCTACAGAACCAAACACAAATAGTCTCATTTCCAACAATATTGGTGTTAATGAAAATGGTTTCTTTCTTCTCTTTTAAAACAGAGTGATTTTTATCATCGCTAGTAAAGGAAATAGAACAATTAGGCATTCCAAAAATCCTGAGTAGTCCTTTTCTACATAACCATCCCATTATATATTACCTTCTTTCTTTTGGACCCACATTGCCTTTGTACATTTGTTTCTGAGTTAAATGAATGTGATCTACTTAAAAAAAAAAAACAATGGCTGTCATGAGATGTCAGAAAATGTGAAAAAGTCTACAGTATGGAGGTTAATCTTAAATTGCAGGTAAAACTAGTTATTTTCCTCCTGGAAAAATTGTTGAAGGGTCTGATTAATAATTTTCAGTGGCCTGTATAATTAACTCTAGGGCAGGAACAGGTTTCTCATATTTAACAATGTTTATCCAGTTGGTAACAATGTACAACTCAGAGTTAATAGCGGTGGGGTTGTGGGGTCCATTTTGGACCACACAATATCAAGTCCAAGAAAGTTGCTGGTGGTTTCTAAGAACCAGATAAAGAGCCTTGTAGAAACAGAGGCTTTAAACTTACTGCAGCACCTTCTCCTTGGAACAGATGTGGTTGCATGAGGCGTGTTAGTTGGGAGACCAGATTCCCCACTCAGAATACAATAGTAAATTGAATCCAGGCTGTTCTATAAGCAGATGTACTATTTTTTTTTTTTTTTGGTGACTTGTTTCCTGTTTATCATTTTCAGTGACATTTACAATTAGTGCCCTTGAAACTGAGGACCACAAGTGTCAGGGAGAGTTAGACTACGTAGCAGTGAGTCACAGTGGTGATAACATATGCTTTCAGATTTACTGCCCACCGCATACACCCTGACAGCAGCATCTGGGGTTTAGTCCCAGGCAAATCTGGGAAGACTCCTCCGTTTCCACCCCTAGCAGGTGGAATGTCCCCTTTCCTGTGGTGAACATGGCACTTTCAAGTCAGGGAGATTCCTTCTTGACCCAACACACAATCTGTTTATGTTGCAAAACAGTGAAATTTGATATATTTCTTTTCCCTCTAATTTCAAATGTCATGATTGGTTATAGAACTCCTCCAGCTACAGTTTTTACCTTGGTGAATCTCTCCACTACTAAAATGTCTAGATTGACTGTGTTTCACTAGTAACATCTTTTGATACTTCCTCCTTATGTTACATCATGAAAAAAGGAGGAAGGAGGGAAGAGAGGGTCCAATTTTTTTTGTACAGGTGAAAATGAAATAGATGGTTGCCAGGAGATGGGTTCCAAATGATAAATGGAGCCATTAGGTTCCAATTAGGGACTTGAACCTCCTTAGTGTGTGCATAGCCTAGAACAGACATATCCAAGATCTAATGATATTTGTTGGTGCTATTTTTCCAAGAGTTTTAGCAAGACAAACTACTGCAATTGTCCCTTCTCCTTCTCTGGAGTTGTGTTTCTCCCCATGTTTCTCACTCTTTGCGCCTAGCTTTCTCTCTCTTTTTTTTTTTTTTGCTTATAAACCCATCATTATTTGATCATTTTTGATAGTCATAATTTTCCACAATGAATTTCTTGGTTCCAGTGACACTTTTCCAAAAAAAGTGGTGTATGAGACCTTAAGGTTTTAAAGTTTGGTTTTGATAGTAGCCTTCATTGTAAGTCCCCTTACCTAGGTTAATTGTAGCCATTAGGGTTTTAGTTCAGTGCCAGACAATGTTTATACTTGCCAATGTACTATTCCTTTCATCTCTAAGGATAGCAATATCCAGAGAATGACTTCCTGAGCTCCAGCATGCACTGATTACAGGGAAAACACTATCCATATTAATTATACTACTCTTTCCTGAGCAACCACTGAATGTTGGCAAAAACATACAAAAGACACAGGCCTGTCTTTGATTACTTTTTCATCAGCAAGAATGAGAAGTAGTAATACTTCAAAGGAATTAAGATCATATAAATAATTATTAGGGGTCCCAACATTTGGCATATAAGAGCCAATTTTACAATCCCATGAGATTTGGTCTCATTTCCAGAAGGAGTTTGGTGCATACACTATTGCCTTCTGTTTCAGAGAAGCTGGTAAGATGCTGGAATTTTAAAAAGGGAAAATGAATATCAAGTGGTAGTTACTGAAATCTGGAGAAACTCACAAGGAAACCCATTTTACTTAGGCTCTTAAAGATTCCTTATGCAATTCAAGCATGGAAGTTGTTCCTGTGGCCAATGGAATGGCTCTGAAATGCTTGGGAAATGTTTTAAGGCAGGGACACAGGATACTTGCATTTTATGGGAAGATGATATAAAGGACTTTCCAGCTGAAGCATCTTGTTTCCAACAGCTATTGGGATCGTGTGCCATGTTGTGTACTATATGAACAAAGATATTGAATATATATATACATATATATGTGTGTATATATATAACTTTTAAAGTAAAAAAATTAGTTTTCTAAGAATAAATAGAACACATCATCTGTGATGGGTGATAATAATGTTTTTGAGTAAGTCAGAGAGGACTATTGTGCCCCCAGTGGCCATTTGACATCTGGAAGCATCATTTTTGGTTATCACAGCTGGGGATGCTACTGGTATGTACTGGGTAGAGGCCAGGGATGCTGCTATATACCCTACAGCGTACAGGGCAGCCTCCCAAACAAAGAATGATCTGACCCCGAAAGTCAGCACTACTGATATTGAGAAACTTGGTCTAAAGGTTTAGAGGAGGCAGAGCCCATAGATGGAAGGTGCCTGGGATCCTGAACAACTGTGTAGAGCAAAACACAACCTCCCCAACCCTGCCCATATTTTCACAGGACTGGGATAGTGAAAAATAAACTTTGACTGAGTTAAGCCACTGATACTCTGGAGTTGTTTTGTTATGTCAAATAGTTTCTCCTGCTAACAGAGATTCAAAGCCAGATTGAAAAAAAAATTTCTCTAACCCTCAGTGTGATCAGAATGCCATATGCATGCAACTTAAATGAATGGCATACAACCTTGTTGTGATGCTATAAAATATAAAACAGTAAGAGAATATAATTTAGGAAGCTTTTTAAAATGCTCAGGTTTGAAGCAGGGGAAACATATTTTATTAGAGAATGAGATAGTGTACATTTCTGAAAATTATTTTACACCCTTTTGAGATTTTTAGGGAGTAAAGACACTGACTCTTTATTAGGTCTTACTTTATTTCAAAGTGTTTCTTTCATCTTCTTCAATGTAGCACATCCATAATACAACTATTAAACTTATAATTAATTCATGATAAGGCTTGTATTTTGACTCATGTGAATGTAGCATTCTAATGCCATTAGACAAAAATTTTAGGAGACAATAATTAAGAGGCTAGAAATATGTATACATGAGAATATTGTTCAAAGTAGCATGAAATAAGCAGAGATTATTAGACTCTAGAACAAAGGGGAAACATTTTGTATGTGTGATCCCCATATATAGGAAGGATAGCGGTGGTGGGAATCAAAGATGTTGGTTTATTTTTCTTGACTGGCCAGCAATTCATGTCATTGGCATATACACCAAATTTCATGGACCTGAAGAGGTCATCAATTGCTAGATGTTCTTTGTATATACCACTAATAAATTAAGACAATGTTCTATCACTTATATCATAGGTTAGCAAATTGGCCTGCAGGTCAAATCTGGTCCACTGACTGTTTTTATAAATAAAGTTTTATTGGAACACAGCCACACTCATTTACATATTTCTATGACTACTTGCCTGCTACAATGGCAGAGTTGAATAGTTGTGAAAGACATTTTATGGTCTGTAAAGCCTAGAATATTTACCATATGGCCCTTTACAGAAAAAGTTTGCCAAACCCTTAGACTTTTATAATCTTGAGCTAACTTTAATTTAGGTATACATTTTAATCATACAATACTTTTGAATATACAAAAACAGTGAAATATAAGCAAACAACTTAGTTAAAGTATTCCTCAAACTTTTGAACATATACAGAATTTGACCCATGGGAATCACTTTTGAATGCAGATTCAAAACTGAAATCTAAACCATGATTTTCCACAAAATATTTCCCTCAGTGCCATGAAAAGCATCGATGATGTAGCATTTCTTGAATCCACATGCCATTATTGCTTCCAACATTTTCTTCCAAGCTACCGAAGCCCATTCTGCATGCTTTGATGTAGATACTTTATCTTTCCAGAAATTTTGCATAGAATTTTTTTCAGCAACAACGAGTCTCCTATTCTTTCCTCAGATGGTCTTTAAATAGTTTGTTGCCTGAAATGGGGAGGAGTTATGGTTGTCAATCATGACCCCAAGAATAACCAACCAATTATGCTTGCTTTAGGTAGGCAGACATTTATAAATGCCATCCATTATAAGTTGAATCTGGAGGCTTTAAAAATGCAAAAGACATATATATCTTAGCATCCATGAACTACAGTAGCTTGTTGCTCAGCAGATGGGGAATGGTTTGGGTTCTGGTTTATTGAGGGGAGAGAAGGAAGGAAGAATCCAGCCACATACATGTTCCTGTAGGTCTTTTGTAAGGCAGGCACCACCAAATTTTCTGTTTTCTCTTTGCTTTGCTTTATCAAGCTGAATAGACTTCTTACTGAGGCTCAAAATAAAACCTAATGGAAACGTTCTTCATAAGTCTCTAGATTTTCAGCTGCTCCACTCTTCCTGGGGTCCCAATAATTCAGACTGATTGCAGCATGCTTGGTGGTGTCAGAGGAGCTCCACTCGCACGGCTCCAGCGACTAGGTCCTCTCCTGCTTCAGCAGCCACAGGAGCCCATGTGAACTCTGGAACTTAACTAATCTCTCTCCTCTTTCCTGTAACGTGACATAAATGTCCTGTGAAAATCTAGAAACCCCTTGTTGGGTTAACACGATAGATCATTCTTTGAGTGGCTTTCCATTCACTGGTGTGGTTAGAAAGAGGCGTGCCTAATGAGCAGGTGTTTCCACTCGTTCTCAGATTTCTAGCTGACAGCGCTGAACTGCAGAGAAGTTTCCCACAGGGAATGGTTGTCAGAAAGCAAATGAGGGTCTGTTAAGTAAAGCTGTTCTTCACTGTCTCAGGGCACTTCAACTTTTGCGGTCTAGAAACCTCTTTTTATTTCCCCAGCAGTTGAAGTCATAAGACTATGTAACCCCAAATACAGTGGAGGGGCTGCTAATTTCCAGTACTCTCCTCATGGATGGGACCCTGCAAAGTGAAAAGACAAAGGATTCAAGCAAGTGGAGCAGCCTAGCAAGAGCCGCCAGCTTTGAAATGCATCAGGTAAGGATCAGGGGTCGATGGTAGCCTTTCTACTAATTGTGCATCCCAGTTTGGCATGCAAGTTTTATTTATTTTTATTTTTTGCTTTGTGACAGATTTGGTTATATAAGCAGCATTCAAAATGAGACATAAAGCTTTTGATTTTCTCATTCTTTGCTGTTGTGAGATCCTAGAGGCCTTTTAAATAGCTGAGGCTCTTTGACACAGTAAAACACAACAGAAATCAATCAATTGCACTTTAGAGTAGAGCTTGATGTGTGTGCCTCTAACTTGTTCGAGTTGAAGACCTACCTTACAACTTGGCAAGATGCTGGAGGTAAAAATGCAGGCTTGTGATGGGTATAGATTCAATTTTTCAGAGTCAAAACCAAACAAAGCAAAAGCTGTTGTAGACTCAGAAGCCAAGATCTAATTGAGCTGTTCTCCATGCAAGCCTGTGAGTGTGGGACTTCACACTATCCAGTCACCATGACTTTAGGCATACCTCAGAAGTTTCTTGGGTTCATTAACTTGTGGAAACAAGGAAGGTCATATCAATAGCTACCATAGACTTGGGGATGAAAGAAGAAATGAACAATAGCAAAACCCAATCTGGCTATCAGCTAGGGCCATTCTCAGAGCTCAAGAGCCTGGCCCCAAATGTTCCCTCTCCACTAGGCTCCTGGTCACACCACAAATCCCAATGGCCAGTTATCCCCTCCCATCACCGCCCCCCCCCAGACTTATACCGATTGTGCCTTTAATGCAGCTCTCTTCGCTTGAATTTCTGCTGGCATAGAGAGCTGCTATTTCAGGTCATTGTTGCCTGATATTGGTACCTGCTTGAAGGTTGGACTCAGTCATGTCTTAACCAATGTATAGGATGTCTGTAGAATAGTATAGGTTGATGCTGATCCAGCAAGCTCTAGCTCTTTTGTTAAGGTCTTTTTTCCAGTGTGAAGTGAAATGCAGATCTCAAGTCCTTCCCTAAGTATCTTCACTCTTGCTTTCTCCTTGGAAACTGCTTAAACAAGACCTTCTTCTATGTGTGCATCAAAATCACCTTGGAGGGCTTGTTAAAACACAGACAGCTGGGCCCACTCCTAGGGTTTCTGACTCAGTAGGTCTAGGGTGGGGCCTGAGAATTTGCATCTTTAAGAAGTTCCCAGGAAATGCTGATGCTGCTGTTCCAAGGAACACCCTTTGAGAACCAAGAACAAGAAGAGAAGGGAGCAAAAACAGAAGAAGAAGGAGAGGTAGGAAGGAGAAGAGTCAGATTCAAAGGTGAGAGAGACCCACCATAGCTGGTTTTGCAAGGAGCCATGAGCTGGCGAAGCTGAATCTAGAAGCTGTGGACAAAGAACAGCCAAATCCATCACAGAAAAGAAACTTTTCTTTAAGGGAAACGTTATCTGCAGGGATGCAACTCTGCCTACAACTACTTTCTCATTCGCCACTATAGCAGTTTTAGCATTTCAAACATCCCCTTTGCTAATTATAGTCTCAACTTTACATTTGCATAACTAAATGGTCCATTCAAGCAGCTTTTGCCAAATAAAGTAATTCTCTGTCCAAAACGTATATTCACTTTCTATCCAGAAGAACCCCAAACTGCTGCAGCTCTTGGTCCCAAACAAATCAAATTCATACTTTGGGCTGAGCCCAAACTTCATGGTCTCTGTGCCCTTTTCTCTGACCAGAAGTCTCTGGAAATAGGAAGGTTTTCTATGATGAGGAAGACTTAAGTGACTTCTGCTTAAAATAACTATGGTTGTATGAAGAAGGTAAGTGGAAGATATTAACAGATCTTGCACCCAGATTGTAGTAGGGAATTAAATCCAGGCTGTTCTCCAGAAGATATATTTGGGGCATGGCATTGCCGCCTCCTTGCAACCACCACAGTGGGGTGCGGTGCCGAGGTACAGCCCACAGGTATGCTGATACATCTTGCTCCAGGGATCACCAGCTTTTCCCTGTGGCTGTGTGTTAGTGAGGCCAGAAAGAAAAATGGCTTTAATGTTCAAATTCAAGGAGAGCCAGCTGAAGAGAAGGTCATCTGAAGTATGAACAGAGTGTTGGGAAATACAAGTGTATCAAGAAATGTCACACTTCTCTCTCTTACTAAATCGAATTCAACCTGTCTTGGCCACTATCTGCCTGACAGATGGAGTGTGCAGGGGAGAGGGTCTCTGCTCCCACAGTTAGAGTCATTTAAGAGTTCTGGGGATTAAGTAGGCTGGGTATATTAAGGTGGGGACTCTGATCTTCATTCCGTCATGGCTGCTGCTGACATGCTCATGGCCCAAGATGACTTTGTAAGGTGGGTGCCTTTGCTCATGGCCTGCTCTCCTTCCTGATAAGCATGGCCTTTTTACCTTCCCTGTAGCATTCACAGTGCCAGATGTTGGTGGCCCTTCTCTAAGCTATCACTTGGATGGTCCCAGGAGACACCTGCTACCTCTGGGGCTGAGAGTAGGCCTCCAGGGCTTCCCTATACATGGAGCCCACCAGCCACTGTCCCAGGCTGGGGACTCTCACTCTTCCTGGGGCTGAATCCTTCCCTTCTCCCTTAGCCTTTAGAGACTTCTTTAGTTCTAGGTCTTCATAGGCTTAGGCTTTAGAATTGGGGTCATCAAACCTTTTCTGCAAAAAGCCAGATAGTACGTATTTTCAGCTTTATGGGCCGTATGGTCTCTTTTGCAAGTATTCAACTCTGTCCATGTAGCGTGAAAGCAGCACTAATTTGTAAATGAACGAGTGTGGGGCTGTGTTCCAGTAAAATCTTTTTCTTTTTTTGCAGATACTGAAATTTGAATTTTATGTAATTTTCATGTGTCATGAAATATTTTTTTTCACTTGTGGATAGTACAAAAATGGGTGGTAGGCCAGATTTGGCCCATGGACTGTAGTTTGCTGACCCCTGGTTGAGGAAACCAAAGCTGCTTATTCTCCACTGTCTTTAGGGCCAATGGAGGTCTCGATGGCCAGGAGAAGATATAAACAATTCCTCAATTTTTTTTTGTTGTTTGTTTCTAAACATAATTTCAAATTCCTCTTTGCAGTCTGGTCCATGGCCTCTTGTCTACTCCAGCTTGTTCTTCCCCTCTGGGACCCTTTGTGCTACTCGAGCAAACCACATCAGGTCAGGAGTCTGTGAGTCTGTGGTTTGCAAACTTTGGTATATATCAGAATCACCTGGAGAGCCAATAAAGAAAACAGAGGCCCCCAGAGAGGACCTGAACCTTCATATTTTTACCAAATTCAAGTGATTCCAATACCCACCAAAATTTGAGACCTGCCTAGTATCAATATGTTGTTTTATGCCTTCCTGCCCTTAAGCAATCTATTCTCTTTGCCTGGAATGGTTTACCTCCTTCCTTCCTCTGGTCCACTTAACCTTACTCTTATTTAATCTTTTTAAAAACTTTAGTCTACTGGTAGTGCTTCTGGGCAGGCCCACTAATCCCTGTCTTATTTTAAGTTCTTAATGCAAACTGCATATATGTTTATGATGGCGCAGTGACAGGACCTCACTTTGATTGGTTAGTGTCTTTCCAAGCAGGATGTAAGCTTCTAGACTAGACTTTGTCTCCTTTGATCTTTTATTTCTAACATAGTATTATACCAGACATGTAATATAGACTTGATAAAAGGCGGTGGCAGAAATCAATGAATAAATACACCCAGAGAATCCAGGGCAAGTGATAAGGAATGGGCAGGAGATGAGAGGCATCGATAAATAGTATTTATTTCTATTCTTTCTAGTATTTAGGTCTTATTCTCCAGCTTTTATTGTGAACAATGATCTGTTTGTTTTTCCTCTTTTCATTTGCTATTTCTAAATTGTCCACTCATTAGTTCACACTCACTAAATTACCTGGACTAGTGGTTCTCAAACTGTGATCCCTGGACCAGTTTCATCAGCATCACCTGTTAGAGATGAAGCTTCTTGAGCTCCACCCAGAGCTAGAGATCCAGATCCACTGAATCAGAAACTCAATAAGTGTTTTAATAAGTCTTCCAAGTGATTCTGATGAGCTCTCAAATTTAAGAACCACTGTGTTTAGACCACTGGTTCTCAAACTTAGCTTCACATTGCAACTATATGGGGAGTTTTAAAAAATACAGATGCCTGTGTTGCACCTGGTGAAGTGCTGGAAATGTTTAATAGTTGACTCCCTGGAAAATAAAGAGCCTTGATTTATAGTATTTGCCCATTTCTGTGGTGTCAATATGCCCACGATTACCAATTTCAAGCTGCTAACATTGATGTCACTGAACACAGAGTTTGGAAGACATGTGGACTCTCAGATCTTGTAAGCTAGCAAGTGCCAAGCCAGCATCAGTACATATTAATTCCATCCCCAGAGATCCAGATTAATTGGTCCAGGTTGTGACCTGGGGATATCAGGATGTTTTAGAAACCACCCAGGTGATTCCAATGTGGAACAAAAGTAAAACAAATTTGTTAGTGACTATAATTCCTCTCACCCAGCCATGGGCAAGATACTTCCTATTCCTTTGATTTAAATCCCGTCTGTACTTTGGAAATGACAAAACATGTTCTGTAGGGAGGTAATGGATTTTAAAATCAAGAAAAAAAAGCCATGTAAGAATTTTATGGGGGCTATATTTCCCCAAATTTTCTTTTCAAAAAAAGTTTATGTAAATAAAAACTAAATGTGATATTAAAATCTGTATAATTAAGATCAAATCTAATATACATTTAATAATTTAAGTCTACTTTTTAGATCAGAAAATATCAAATATGTTTGAGAAAAGATAATTTTTCCTCACTATACAAGCTTATTTCAAGACAATGATTAATGCTATATATGTTTTAAAATTGGTTTCAAATATTCTAAATAGTTAATATGTTATCTTAACTTTAGCAAAACAACAAGTGTTTTGTATTCTCAACATTATAATAAACTACAGTTGGGATGTATAGTTTGGCTAAAAGGCAAAGAAAATATAAAGAAATGTGTCATTTTAAAAAATCTAGTATTAGAGAAAAAGGTAAACCATTAGGTGACTTTCTTTTACATGGTTTGCCATAGTCATGTCAACAAAATGCAATTTCTCCAATCCTTGGAAAGAGGAATGGCTTAATAAGAGCAACAAATATAAAATTGATTAAAATAAGAAAGAATCATTTATCCTAGTATGACATTTGGTTTTCTGTCGGGTAAAAATAAAAAGCCATTATGAGCAGGTTATTTTTCATATACTTAGATGAAATCATCACTTAATGAAAAGATACTATTAATTAGTGTCCATTAAAAACAAGTAAATCTGGAAACTTCACCTACTGGATTATAGGTGATAGTGATTAAGTGGATCTTAAGCCAATTATTCATTCTAAAATATTAATTTAGTATGGGATGAGGGAAAGTGGATTTTATTTTCATGAAACAAGGTTGACCAAGAGAGGATGATCACTAGAGCAAGATGGTAGCCACAGGGATAGTCATTCAACTATTCTCTCTACTTTTATATATATTTGTAATTTTCTATAAAGTTTAAAAATATTCATTACAGTTTTATTGTTTATACCTGGTGTGCTAGGCAGAGTGGAAATACAGAAAAATGGAAGAGATAATTCTAGTTCTCAGAATGCAAGGCAAAAATAAAGACACTTTTTAAATGACTTATCTGGCAGTCCCTATTCATCAGTTTTTCAGATGAATGAAGGTTACTGCATATATGTGTCCAAACTTTGAAAAGCAATTTTAGTAGAAGTCTTTCCAAAGTGTTACCTCTTGTCCCGTGTTCTTAAATTTAGTGTAATGAACATATTTTAACCTTTTCCTGATAACTCAGGTTTATTCTTAATTTAGACATCAGTCTCATCGGTGCTGTCTATGGTGATTACCTTGAAGGTTGTTCATTCGATCAGCAATCATTTACTGAATTTACTGAGTGTGAATCCTGGCCCTTACAGCACTTATATCCTACTGGCTGTTGGATATAACAGATGTTTAGGGTGGCTCAGATGAGCACTTTAAATAAGAAGAGACACCAAATAGCTGAGTTTCACACTTTTTCTGGCTCTCTTGTCTATTCTTTTAATTTCATTCATCTCCTTTTTGTTTCTGAGTTGTTACTTCTTGGTTTGCCTACTGCTGTGGTATGAATATTTGTGTCCCCCTCAAATTCATATGTTGAAACCTAACCCCTAAGGTGATGGTATTAGGAGGTGAGGCCTTTGGTAGGTGATTAGATCATGTGGGCAGAGCCCTCATGAATGGGATTAGTACCTTCACATAAGCAGCCTGAGGGAGCTTGTTTGTCCCTTCCTCCATGTGAGGATACAGCAAGGAGGTACCATATTTGAAGCAAAGAGCAAACCCTTACCTGACACCGAATCTGCTGGCACCTTGATCTTGTACTTCCCAGCCTCCAGAACTGTGAGCAATAAATTTCTGTTGTTTATAAATTACACAGTTTAAGGTATTTTGTTATAGCAGCCTGAATGGACTAAGATACCTACCATGAGTGATTTTTTAAAAAAATAATTTATTTAGGTGCTCTTGCCTAGCATTCATGTCATTCCTACTCTGGTCTGCATGATATGAACACTGTTATAATGTATATAAAATAAGACATGATAGTAGGCTTTGAGTAAATTCTTCAGTTGCTGGTTGCATAGCTAGCTCTTGCTTTGCCCCCCGCCAAAAAATACTTTTGTATTTCTATGTTTCTAGATAGCTGAGGTCTCTAGATGCATGATTCATTCATTTGGCATTTAACAAACAGTTACTAAGCACCTACTATGTGCCAAGTACTATTCTAGTAGTTGTGGACACAGGGTCTAAAACAAAGATGGTGTATTCCCAGAGAGCTAAGAGAAGGTGTAAGAGTTTGTAATACTGTGTTTTAAGTGGAGAAGCATTTGCAAGGGCAACTCATGCAGGCTGGGGCTGGGAGGTGGGGACTAAGGAAAGCTTGTGGAATCCCGAAGGGGGGTATAGATGCTTTTATTTGTGGAGTAATGTTTGATATGCCTCTGAGGTGTACAAATAGAGACATTCTGGAGACAGTTGGACTTTCTATCATCTTCTGTTGCATATCAAACCACCCCAAAACTTAATGGCTTAGAATAACAACAATTTATTATTCCTCACAATTCAGTCATTTTTCTGGACAGTTTCAGTGCTGGTTCTGCTTGGGCTCACTCATCTGGCTGCATTCATACAGAATGTAGCTAGGCTGGAAAGTCTAAGAGAGTCTTATGGGCTTGTTTGGCAGTGGCTCTTGGCTGTTGGTGTCTGATCCTCCAGGATGGTAGATTTGCTTCCTTCCTTACATGGTGGTGTCTGGGGAGCATACCAAGGTGGTAGATGAAGAAGTGGTAAGGTCTCTTAAAGGCCCAACTTTGGAAGATATATAACACTATTTCAGCTACATTCTTTTGACCAAATAAGTCATGTGACCAGCCCAGGTCTGAGGGATGGGGAAATAGATTTACTCTCTTGATGGGAGGAGAAACAAAATCATCTTGCTAAGGGCCTTTGTACACAAGATGGGAGGAATCCATGGGCATATTTTATAATCTACCATAGTTGTGTAGATGCATCCGAATCTCAAGAAAGTAATTTGGACAATAGAGATTTGGAAGTTATCAGTATATAGGTTAGAGGCTTGTAAATCCTGGCAGCACATCAGGATATGGAAAACAGACGCAGTAGAGGTTTTCCATATGCTCGACATGCAAAATGGCAATTAATTTTTCAAGAAAGAGATGCCCCATAATGTTGGGCAGAAGAATTCTGCTTCATGAAGGGATGAGACTGACTGGACATCAAGGAGTGAAGAATCCAACCTCACTTCCTGAAGTGATTATTTAGAAACTAGGTCAACAAATCAGCTTTCATCCCTGGTCCTAACTACAAAGTTTAGTGCCCACACAGGGATTTATTATGTTTAATAAAGAATTTGTAATAAAATTAAAACTTAATGAATTCCCATATAGCTTCTATTGTGTTCTAGTTTGCATGCTGTCTCATTAACCTAGCTTTTTTTCTTTAATGGTATATTTGTTTCTGGGTTCTGGGTTCAAAGCCCTCATTGGCCATTAACTGTCACAAACAAGATGGACTTCAGCCTGTCAGTCATCTGCTGGTATTGGATATGGGAGAAATGAAATTCTTTTGAGGCAGCTAAAGCAGAGCCTTAGAAGAGCCTTGAACAAGAAAATATTGCTTGAAGAGCATGGAGACATTACTATTTCTTAGTGCGTTTAACCCTCTAACACTGTACTGTCCAATATGATAGCTGGTAGCCACTAGCCACCTGTACATATTTATATTTAATTTAAGATATATTGACTTACATAAAATTAAAAATGCAGTTCCTCAGTTGAACTAGTCATATTTCAAGTGCTCAATAACTATGTGTGGTCAGTGGCTACCATCTTGGACAGTGCAGATGTATAACATTTCCATCAACATGGAAAGTTCTATCAAACAGCACTGCTTTGACATTTATTGTCTAATTGGGAATAAAACTGGTATTGCCAGTTTTAGATTTCCATGTTGAAATTGAATTAAGAGTGAGAGATAATTTCCTCTGTGATCCAAAATACCTGTCATAATGCATCATAGATCAATTAAAAGAAATTTTAAGGGGAGATTGGGGATAGGGAATATAATTATGTTTAAGAGAACATTTGTCTGTGAATTAGATGTAGGTTGTATTTTGATGAAATTAAAGAAGATCATACCAAGCTAGAATGAAGGGCTCAGGTAACAAAATAAAATCTAAAAAGGATAAATGTAAATAGTTATATTGTTAGTTTAAATCAGGGGTTGATAAACTTTTTCTGAAAGATCCAAATTGTAAATATTTTTTACTTTGCAGGCCAGTTTCTGTTGTAACTACTCAACTCTGTCATTGTAGTGTAAAAGTAGCCATAGACATTATACTTTTTAAAAAAGGATGTGACTATGTTCCAACAAAACCTTATTTACCAAAAAAAAGGTGGTGGGCTGGATTTGGTTCATTGATCCCTGACATAAATGGTCAGTTAATCCAGTTTAAAATGAGAAGGTGTGGCCGAATGTCTGTTTGCATGACACTGTCTTGGGAGTCTTTAGTTGGCTGGTAGCTTGGCTTGAGCCAGTTGCCGTAGGTTAATGCCATTTTAGTCTGCTTTTATAGACATGTTCCATGCAAAGCCAGGGATGGAAGAATTCCATTGTAAGTCACAGTGGAGGTTTGCCTTCAATCTGGATATTGATGAGCGGAATACTGCAGGGGATGTTCAAATATTTGGAAACCGAATAAAAGGAGAATGGAAGGAACTGGGGTCTAACTTTACAATGAAGAATTGTTAGAGGATATGAATATAGCTGTCTTCATGTATTTGAAGGCCTGTCATGTGGAAGGAGGTGTGATTTATCTGACTAATTCTAGATATTAGAATTATAGAACTAGGAGGTACAAGTTCATAAATGAAGAATTAAAAAAATATTATAGTTGTTTCAAAATGGGCTACCTTATAAAGTAGTGAGTTTTCCACATTTGAACGTTTTTAGAAAAGGATGGATAATCGTCTATGAACTGATTGAAGAATTTGTTCTAGAATTGGGTGAGAGATTAGAAAGATAACTAGAACTAAGTTGCACGTAGAGAAATCTCAACCCAAACTAGCTTAAACAAAAAAGGGAATCTGTTGTCTCACACAACTGAAAGGTCCCAGATTGGTCCAATTTCAGGTATGGCTGGATCCAGAATGTTTAGGCAGGACTGGCTACATAACTTGTGGGTCCTAGTGCAAAATGAAAATATGGGGTCCCTCATTGAAAAATTAAGAATTTCCAGATGGCGACAGCATGGTATTGAACCGAGTGTGCGTCCTTCAAAGTGCAGGGCGCTATGAAACTACACAGGTTGCATGCCCGTGAAGCCAGCCCTATCTTACTTAGGTCACGGTCTCTATCTCTGCCTCTCCGCTCTATTTTTCTCTAGGTTGGTTTCATTTTAAGGCATTTTCATTGACAACTTAAGGCTTGTATTTATCTAACTGCAAAAGAGTGTTCCTCTCCCCTGGTGACAGCAGCAAATGATACCAGATCATTTCTGACAGACTTTTCTCATCTCTGAACTCAATTACATCGTGGCACTCCTTTTGGCCAGGCCTGGGTGATGTGTCCACCCTGGAGCTGAGGGTAGAGTCAGCTTTACTCAAAGCATAAGGATAAATGAAAAGCAGGGTGCAGTTACCTGAAGAAGGGGGAATGGAGCAGGGTGGTCCAATCATAAATGTCTACTTTGTTAAACAAACAACAATTATGAGTGATATGAAAAAGTGACTCAAGGTAAGAAAAAGTCTAAAGTGAGAGATCTTACCAATAAATAAACAGATTCCTTTTACTTTAAAGAGTTTGCTAAAGTTTTGAACTCTGTTTTTTTCAGGTATGCAAGCAATATCTTTGCTGTGTCATGTGTATTCAGTATAACATTTGTATTCTTAGCATGAGCTACCTAAAAACTATCTGTCAGGATTCTGAGATCCAACAGTTATTGCCCTGCCTGGAAATTATTTTAATGCAATAAGGAATGTTGCCTGGAATGTAGTTATATTTCTCAGGCCCACGTTTAATCCAAAACTTTGTTCAGTTTCTTGAAGGAAAAAAAATAAATATATATATATATATAAAGTTATCACTTTCTGTCTTGGTCAGTCCTGCTTCTGAACCAGCACACTGTTTAATAAGCTCTGCTCAAAAGGCGAAATCATGGGTCAAGTACCTGGAAAGACAAAGAGAACCAGGTAGCACCAGGACTGTGAAGAATTTGTAATGGGGATTTACCACCCACGCAAATGCAAATCAGTTCAGCTAAGATTTTCATTAGAATCCAGTGAGGTCTGACCTTGTTTTTCCTGTCAAACCTGACACATTTGGGGAACTGGTTTAGCTAACAATTTTATCTCAGCTAGTTTATCAGGTGAGGCAGGGGCAATTGATTAGCCAACCCCTGCCACGGTTCCATGCAGCTCATGGAGAAGCCTGTCCTGAAGTCTCCTGTACTGGGGCAGAAGTTAAACACAATGTCTCTGGAGCCAGACTTCTGGAATTTGAAATCTGGTCCTGCCACTCATCAGCCGCATTTCCTTGGGCTAGTTTGCCTCTCTGAGCTTACATTTCTTTCATCTGTAAAATGTCATTATTGCTATCTGTATAAACCAGCACCACAAAAACAATATAAAACTCTTCCATTCCTAGGTCCACCACACCTGCTGAGATTCACAGGGAACTTTTTCTGGGTCATTTAATCAGGATGCTAGAATAGAAAATGAGATGGGGATGCCTTGACTTCCTCTTACTATAAACAAGTTATCAATGAGTAATATGCTTGGCCAGGCCAATACTGGCATACATTTATATAGGTTGACTTGCACCCCGAATCCGGCATTCACTAGCATGGCTACTGCCTCACAAATCCACAAAGTGTAAATTTCCATTAATTGCACATACAAGATGATAGTCTTTTTGCCTCCTTTTTCCTATCTCAAACAGAGGTCCTGACTAGGATAGAGAAGTCCTGAAGCTTTTGGAATAAAGAAGAGCTATTTCAAGGAAAAACCTTTATTTTCTGATCTTTCACCCAGAGAGTGAAATCTGCTCTAATAATAACACCAAAGAATCCACCCTCCCCCAAATATCTGGATTTTATCAGTTTACAGGTTTGCACTTAGCTTTGGTTGGTCTTGAAGCTTTTAAATATAAATTTTAGAGTGTATGGGCTTGTTCCTCCCCTGCTGTCTTCCATGGAGACAGCTTTAGCATGTCTCCCCACTGATAGGCGCTCATAGTTCATGGCTTTTTAAGACATACGCACCAGTCTAGTGTTTTTCAGAATATAAATAGAAGCATTGAAAATACTCTTGGAGCTTTCTAAATTGACTTCCCTGAACCAAGTTAGAAATTAAAGTTGAGCTGAGGTGCCTGTCTTTGGCTCATTAAGTCTTGCAGTGTTTTCTCTGAAATGGCAGGTCTCCTGGGACAAATCAAAGACATGTTCTCTTTAAAATTCCCTGAAAATCAGAAGGGCACAATTTTCCAATGATTTTTAATTATTCTTTACTAGGACTGCATATTAAAAGTGGAGCTTATCACCTTGTTAGATAAAGGAAATAGATGAAAGAAAGAAAAAAGAAAGAAAAGATATGTATGATTGTATTCACTAGTAGTCTGCAACACAGTTGGATTTTTTAAAAGTCCCAAGCTACATTCCCATCTAACAGAAATATGCTGATTTAAAGCACATTACAGATTTAGGGAATAGAAATAAAAATCCTGAACACCAAACAAATGCATGTTTGGAGGAAGCCTTTTGAGAAATATTTGCCTGCCTAGATATACAGAGATGGCCCCGAGCTAGCTGCCTGTGAATTCTTGGACAGATCTACACTGCATGGTAGACAACCATTGAGTTTGATTTCAAAGTTCAAGTCCTTGTTTCTGGTGGCCATTCACACACACACACACACACACACACACACACGCACGATGAAAGGCCTAAAAACCCCTGCTACATGCTCAGCCTTGAGACAAATTGCAATCTAAGCCATCACCTGTAGCTATAAAAAAAAAAAATCACAATAAGAGTTATGCCAGTGCATTTTTCCTCCATGAGCCAAAGAATTCACCAGTATTGCACATTTACCCTGATAAGTGCTCATGCAAAACTTAAGGTTTCCATTATATAAGAATATTTCATGGCCAAACATAGGTGAGGCAACTCCTCAGCTCTGACTTGAAAGGGTTCATTGAAATGTTGAGATAAATGGTGTGCATGTTCACTATGAAAGTGGTTATTGACCACAGGTGAGCAAATGACTAACTTGTGGATATTTTAGAATACTGATGCCCAGGCCCTGCCCCACACCTACTGAACCAGAATTCTAAGGATAGTGCTTCAGCATGGGTAGAAAGATAACACCTTACAAGTGAATACCATTAAGAATGACTGGAGCAAGATAAAACCTAGAACCTTCTCTTCCACTATTAGACCTAATGTCAGGGCTTACTCTTCCAAGGGTTCCTCTATACCCCAAATCACCCATCTTTCCCACTCCTATGTTTCTTTTCCCATTGCCTTGCTCCCACTATTCCTGGAATATAAAGCACCTCAAATGGACAAACTGTTCACAGAGTCATTTCAAAAATGTCATTGAAAATGTAAGCAGTTTTGGCCTCACATAAGTAATAAAGTAAAAAATGGAGTGCTAATAGTGGTGATAGTTTAAGGAACTCCATTTATTCCCAGGGGCTCCATTCATCAAATATCGCTATGACTTTATTCACCAGAAATAATTACATTTTGGCCATTTTTGAATTCCATTACCTGGGGTCATAAAATTCCCCCTAATAAGAAATCACTGCTGTCAAGTTGAGTCTGATTAAAGTGAATGACAGATGATCTGCAATCTTGGAGGTGATGTTTTTGGCTGCCCATTACTTCACGTATGAAAGACGAGTAAGTGATTATAAAGGAAATCCATAGGTTCAGCTACAGGGCCTCACATCATAAATAATTTTAAAGGTGGATAATCTGTGTTTTTCATGTCTTTTATTGTTTGCATGCAGTTCTTTGAATTGCCTCTACCCCAAGGTATTTCAACTCTCTACATTGTGTAAAATAGCTTTTAAAAATCTGACTAGTAGCTGGGCATGGTGGTGTGTGCCTGTAGTCCCAGCTACTCAGGAGGCTGAGGCAGGAGGATTGCTTGAGCCCAGAAGTTCAAGGCTGCAGTAAGCTATGATGGCACCATCGCACTTCAGCCTGGGCTACAGGGCAAGACCCTGCCTCTAAAATAAATAAAGGCTGCCCTATCCTCCTAGCTCTCCTCCACTCCCTGATAGCACGTGGGCTGTACCTTATGTAAAATCATAATATATCAAGTTTCTAGCAGAAAATCAACTCAGTACTACTAGTTATTTAAAAAAAATCAAAAGTCCATTAGGCAAGACATTCTGGGCTGCTGGTGTAACCCTGGCAGGGGAGAGGCAGGGATGCGCTACAGTGAGCCTCAGCAGCCTCTCACAGAGACAAGGCCCGGGGCCTGTTCCGCCCTGGGAAACTGTGAGAAGCCAGGGCACCTGGGGAGGCTAGGCTAGTTTCTCAGACATCAGTGCGCACACTCGGACTCTCCCCTCATGTCACTTTTTCTGCTGCCTGAATAGCTTCATGCACCCCACTCCCGGATTCTGTGTGTGTGTGTGTGTGTGTGTGTATTCTATGTATAAGTACATGAATAAATAAAAATCTCACTAGCCATACACACCATGACCATAAAACTCTTTCATAAAATCATAAAACTTAGATTTCTTCCTGCTAATAAGCATGGCTTCGTGTCTTGAAACATAGCATAATCTTAAACAAAGAAGCAGCAACAGTTGTTTCTTTCTACTGTCTTTCTTTCGTAGTAAGAGAGTGGCTGGGATATTTTGTTTTAAAAAGTGGCTCCATATAATTATTTAATTGGTTTCTTATGGAATCTCCCAAAGTGCTTGTTAGTGTTGTTTCTATTTTACTTATTATATGTCACGTAACAATACAACACTATCCCAGAGAACATAAATAATATTTTATGAGGACAGCATCAATCTATTTTGACTCCTTGCCTATTCAAGATTGGCAACACTGACTTCCTAACAAAATAGTAAATAAAGCTAAGGTTCAAATGTGTCTTTGGCATGTGGCATGACGGTCAATGGAGAATTTCATTAAAAGGAAAATAAATAATAATACTTCCATTCAATGAGAATAATACTTCTCCATACAGTGAGAACTGAGTTGTGAATTCTGGAAAGGAAACAAAACTATGTTATGACTGCCTTTTTGTGTGGGTTCTCCTTTCTCCCTACTCGCACTATTGCACAATACCTTTTCTCCACAACTTTTGGAAGAAAATTATATCCATAAACGTGTCGCATCTTTATGTTTTCCCTTTAACTTTTCCTTTATATTTCAGCAAAGGCCATGCACAGTGGGGGTTCTAGGGAGCTAAATTAAGGAGTATTTTGGAGGCATATGGAAAACCTGAATTTATTTTACCTGTATATGAAATATGGCATAATTTTCTCTCCTCTGATTATTGAAAAAAATGTTAAGTGGAGAAGGTGGCAATAATGCAAGTAAATATGATTTTGTGTGAGGCTTTTAGAAGATACTGCCCACCTAATAATAAACAAGTATACCGAGGTCCTTATGCCTTGAATGCCCTTGTTCATCCACCCCCATTCCTATGGGTACTTTCCAGTGGGATTCCAGTGTTACCTTGTTTTTGATGGTGCCTTTCCCAGCTTTTCCCTAGTTCCATGTGTTTTCCAATAGCCTATCATAAATACATTATCAACCATAGTGCATTATATTTTAGTTCTTTCCAAGACTTTCTTTCCTACACAAGTATGAATTTCTTTCCAGTGGAACTGAATCAAATTTACTTTTATTGCCACAGTAACTTGATAGCACAAGTTAGCAGTGTTTGTTGAATGGCTGTCCAAATTTAAGACTGAAAATTGTTTTTTTAGAACTACAGACATCCTTGAAGATATTCACCTGATGAAATTCTTGGGCAGTTTTTTTTTCCATAATGCAGTTTCTGGTTTATTAGTGAGTTATGAAGTCAACTTAAGTGAGTTGCAACCAGTATTTTATAGTGAAATAGAATAGAAAAATATTAGAAAATATCAGAATCTATCACACATAGTAAGAATATTGTTTAAGTATTGTTTTATGTAAGGAAGTGTTATTTGGTGAAATTCTCATTGCTATTTATATATGTATATGTACCTACATAAATATTTATGTGTACATATATTGAGATGTTTGTGTGTTTGTATAGGTACACACACATA
Source organism: Eulemur rufifrons (assembly GCF_041146395.1). NCBI lineage: Eukaryota > Metazoa > Chordata > Mammalia > Primates > Lemuridae > Eulemur > Eulemur rufifrons. The sequence goes on along the minus strand of NC_091012.1, from coordinate 135,423,278 downwards.
TATTTGTGTATATATATATATTGGGTTGAAATTTGAAATTTAAGATTTATTTGTTTTTGTGGGTCACAACCAAAGAACAGTGTTGTTCTAAGATCATAGGAACCCAAGCACATTGTGAGTGCACGTGGGAAAATGCTCTCAAACATACAATGGTTATTGGTATTCCATAGTGCAGACACCCCAAAACAGCATTTTGGCACATTGAGAAGTGCCCATCAGTTGTGAGAAAGAGCTAGAGTTATGTTTGTGTATTGAGTCTGTATCATCTAAGCCAGTCACCTAGCAGTGTGGTATAATGGTTAAGAGCATGGATTCTGGAGTCAGCTGACCTAAACTAGAACCTATCAGCATGATGGGTTTTGGCAAGTCAATGAGTCTTGTTTCCTTGTTTGTAAATGCAGCACATATCTCCTGGTTCTTCATGGGGATTAAATGAAATGATTCTGATATGTGTATAGTGCAGTACCTAGCATTATCATGTAGTATATGTCAATTATTATTCATCTCTGGCCATTTACTAACTGGGTCACCATGGTTCCCTCCCTGCCTTGCAACTACTTCATCTGTAAAATGGAAAGAATAATAGCACCTACCCCATAGTGTTGCTTAAAGAGGATTAAAAGAATTAGCAGAAGTATTTAGAGTTTTACTTGGCACACAGTCAACACTCTAATAAATCACTCTTGTTGTCATTATTGTATACGTTTGGCACTAAAGAACATCTTGTCAGTATCCTGTAAGGATTTCAGGGATTCTGGTCTATTTTCAAAAACATTTACAGGGAATATGGCATCAAACATTTTAACTGAGCATAGGATGGCAAGCATTTTGATATGAAACCTAGCTTGAAAATATAAATGAGCACATAAACCATAATTTATTTCAATAAAATCTTTGCTGGACACTCACCAATAAAAACACTACCATCCTTTTTTGTCCAGCTTGTGTTTTGCCAGATGTCTCTTTGTTGATGTGTGGACATAGACCTAACTAGCAATAGTAAAAGCATCATGGACAAGTAACACTGATGGGTGGTGCATCAAATTCTTTTAGAAAATATTTTCAAGAAAATAATTTTCTTATCCAGTCTTATACAAAGAGTCTGACATTTTGACCTTTGTTCTTTTTTAGTTAAAATGAAATGATTAAGCAGAAGAAAAGAAATAATAACAGAGCAGATAACAGTGAAATTGAAAACAGAAAATCAATAGAGAAAATTAAAAAAAAAAACCTCAGAATCCAGTTCTTTGAAAAGATCAATAAAATTGATAAGCCTCTAGCCAGGCTAAATATAAATAAAAGAGAGAAGACAAAAATTACTAATATCAAATATGAAAGTGGTGACCTTACTACAGATCCCATAGAGATTAAAAGGATAATAAAGGAATATTATGAACTACTCTATGCTCACAAATTTGAAAACCTAGATGAAATGGAATAATTCCTTGAAAGACACAATCTGCCAAAACTCACACAAGAAGAAATGTACAATCTGAATAGGCCTATATCTATTAAAGACATTGAATCAATAATTAATAACCTTCTAAAACAGCACCAGGCCCAGATGGGTTCACTAGTGAATTCTACCAAACATTTAAGGAAGAAATTATACCAATTATCTACAACCTCTTCCAGAAGATAGAGGCAGAGGGAATACTTTCTAACTCATTCTATGAGACCAGCATTATGCTAGTACCAAAATCACGCAAAGATATTAGAAGAAAAGAAAACTACAAACTAATATCTCTCATAGATGAACATAGATGCAAAAATCCTCAACAAAACAGTAGCAAATTAAATATAACAATGTATAAAAAGAATTATACACCACAAGCAGGTGGGATTTATTCCAGGTATACAGGGCTGATTCAACATTTGAAAATCAATTAATGTCATCTATTATAATACAACAACAGGGTGCAGAAGAAAAATCACCTGATCATATAAATAGATGCATAAAAAAGCATTTGGAAAATCCAACATCCATTCATGATTAAAAGCTGTCAGTAGGCCGGGCGCGGTGGCTCGCGCCTGTAATCCTAGCACTCTGGGAGGCCGAGGTGGGCGGATTGTTTGAGCTCAGGAGTTCGAGACCAGCCTGAGCAAGAGCAAGACCCCATCTCTACTAAAAATAGAAAGAAATTATATGGACAGCTAAAAATATATATAGAAAAAATTAGCTGGGCATGGTGGTGCATGCCTGTAGTCCCAGCTACTCGGGAGGCTGAGACAGGAGGATCGCTTGAGCTCAGGAGTTTGAGGTTGCTGTGAGCTAGGCTGACGCCATGGCACTCACTCTAGCCTGGGCAACAGAGTGAGACTCTGTCTCAAAAAAAAAAAAAAAAAAAAAAAAGCTGTCAGTAAGCCAGGAATAGAGAGGAACTTCCTCAACCCAGTAAAGAATATGCAAAAAAAAACTCCCCCAAAACACCAAAAAACAAAACAACCCCCCCCCCAAAAAACCCTACAGCTAATATACTTAATGGAGTTATCTCCATTAGTAAGCTTTCTTACTAAGATCAGGAACAATGCAAGGATGTCCTCTCTCACTACTGCTTTTCAACATTGTGCAGGAAAGTCCTAGCTATGGCAATAAGATAAGGAAATAAAAGTTATACAGATTGGAAAGGAAGAAATAAAACTGTCTTTGTTCACAAATGACATAATTATTTATGTAGAAAACTGAAATAATTGACAAAAAATCTCCTGAAACTAGTAAGTGATTATAGTAAGGTTGCAAAGATACAAGGTTAATATACAAAAGTCAGTTGCTTTCCTATATACCACAATGAATAAGTGGTGTTTGAAATGAAAAACAATACCATTTACATTAGCACAAAAAGAGAAATGCTTAGATATAAATCTAATACAATATGTACAAGATCAATATGAGGAAAGCTATAAAACACTGATGAAAGAAATCAAAGAACTAAATAAATGGAGAGACATTCCATGTTCCTGGATAGGAAGTGTGTTAGTCCATTTTGTGTTGTTATATAGGGAATACCTGAGGGTGGGTAATTTATAATGAAAAGAGGTTTATTTGGTTCACAATTCTGCAGGCTGTGCCAGAAGCATGGCAGGAGTTTCTGCTTCTGGTGAGGGCTTCGGAGAGCTTCTAATTATGGTGAAAGGTGAAGGGGGAAGCAGATGTGTCACGTGATGAGAGAAGGAGCAAGAGAGAGAGGAGGTGGTGCCATCTCCCTCGTGAACTAATAAAGCAAGAATTCACTCATTATCGTGGGGAGAGCACCAAGCCATTCATGAGGGATCTGCCCCCATGACCCAAACACCTCCCCGCAGGTTCCACCTCCAACACTGGGGATCAAATTTCAACATGAGATTTGGAGGGGCCAAATATCCAAACAATGTGAGCCTAAAACTGCTCTAAAAAACATTAAAAAATTAATTAAACTAAAAACTTAAATGATTTTGAATTAATCTTTCTTTTCTAGGAGGCTTTTCCCCCAAGCTTTAGCTTGCTTTAGGTTTGGTTTTGGTTTGAATGATCTGTGCCTGTTCTCTGCTGGTGGAAGCAACTATATTACATTTTCAAACATAACCAAGATTTCTGGGCACATTCCTCAAACTGGGGCTCAGAGCCCTGTAGTGGCACTGCTGTGACCAGCCTCCATGCCACTGGACACCATATGACATGGAGATCTATGATGATTTAATTAACTTGCCTTTGCTATTCTGGTAGTGGTATTTAGGAGATGTGGTATTCTTTAGTTATCAATAGGTGCTTTGACACTTTTCCTGGAGCAAGCTATAGAACGGCAGATGATAACTTGAGAGCATGTGTGAAGATGGCAGCCACACTGACATTGGAGTGAGGTCTGATGGGGTGGTATCGAGGGTTTTGTGAGCTTTGCATGATCACTTCTCCTTCACCTTGCCAGTCAAGCATGACAGAAGGATTAACCTCCTTGCCATCTGCTTCCCTACCTCTACAGATGACAGCTTGGGTACATCTGTAGTCAGTGTTTCCAAGTTTAACTGTGTGCCAAATGTTGAAAAACAGTGATTCCCAAACGTCAGTGTCCATCAGAATCACCTAGACGGCTTTGTAATAGGATTTCTGGGCCCCATCCTCAGAGCTTCCGATTCCTTAGGTCTGGGATGGGGGCTGAGATTTGTATTTTTAAGAAGTTTCTACGTGATGCTGATGCTGCTGGTCCAGAGATCACACTTTGAGAACCCCTGCTCTAGAAAGTACACATAGACAACAGAGGAAGAACTTAGTGGAAGGTGTTATGCCATCAGAAAGCATCACGTGCTTATCTGTTTTTATTGTTGTTGTTTTAATGCATAGGTTGCTAAAAAAAATTGTCTCAAAAACAATATAATGAATATTCCAGATGAAAAAAATAGAGTGTATAACTTCCTTTTAAGGCATTGGCAAAAATATTATAAAATGAGAGCAAAGAGCCAGTGGGAGGTGGAAAGCAATGCCAAATAAGAAGAATGGGAACTTTTGCTGCCTGGTTCCAAATCAGTTCTTATGTTTTTACACCTAGTTGTCCATCTCAGGATTTGCTATATGGTTTTCTAAATTGTGCTATCTGCCAGCCTTATATGCAACCCATCATAAGTTGCTAAAATAAATCTGTTGACTTTGAAAGCTTTGTCATTTTCTATATACAGCTTGATGGCCGTCTTAAATTGTTGGTAATTAAGTCTTATTCTTCTTCCAAAATATTATCAAATATTCATTTACTGTCAAAGACATCTAGGCACTAAACATTCAGTTATTTAAAAAGACATTTATGCCTTTTGGACAAAATAGGGACCCAGGTCAGTGTGAAATGACAGGTGAAAAGAGTAGTCACAAAGGATAATTTCAAAATTGGATGTTTCTTTGGAAGAAAATCTGACAAGTAAACAAAGATGAGATCCTTATTTTTTTCTCCATAACCTGACAGGTGAGTGGTATGCTCCAATGTCATAATGAAAACAAGTCTCAGACTAAAGTTTATACAAATAATTAGTGAGCTGGCCAAAAGAAAAAAACCAAAGAAAAAAAAAAAAAAGAACAGATCTACTGCCTACTCTTGCGAGGTCAGTGAATTGCCCATATAGTACCTGCCTGAAGAGTTCTCTTTGAAATAGACATGGTCTCAGGCAACTAGCTGAATCAGACACAGAGTCCTCTTTTAAGTAGGTGATGGTGAGTGATTGTACACAAGACCAAATGGAATGCTAGACTTCAGAGTACGACTCTTGGGTGTTTGGCTTATGCAAGGGCAGTGTACTGTTCCTAGCTACCACACTTGTGGAACACTACTCATTTCATCAATGAAAAATTATTTCTGACACCATTTTGCTAATTAATAAACCCTCTGGTGCAGATTTAGATAACACATTGGAAGTGCTTGCGTTGGCTGCCTCTGTAGTGTGGATTTCTGATTAGGGGTCTTTTTAAATATGACCTAATTATCTCTAAGATATGAATGAAAATTAACTTTTTGCGTCCATATACATATCACTATTTTGTTCTAATTATAAAAGAACCTAGAAAAGGTGAGTATAAATTCCTTTATGGTTAGTCACAGTGGCATTTAAAAAATTGGGGGCAGTGCCCCATTATCAAGTGTAACTGTTACAGGTGTTGGGGGTAGAGGAGGAAATTTGAGAGCTGTTATTGTTTTCTGAAGTACTGTTATATAAAACTTGGATGTTTCGTGTATGATTTAGGGTAGTATTTAAGAAATGTTATAGAAATGATTGTAGTGTTTTCTGATTCCATCTTGAAGACCCAGGATTTTATAATCTCTAAAGCAAAAAATGCTAACGAGAGCAAAGACATGCTGAAAAAGCCGGATGGATCTTTTTCAGGGGGAATACTGTTTCTTTTCACACTTCTCTATTCCTAGCACAACACTTGGGTAATGCTGATAGCAAACCCTGCATTTCATTATTGAAAACAATGCCAACATGAAATGGAACTTCCAATGCTGGCTTTCCCCTTTAATCCAAGATCATTTAATTTGCCAAATAACTTGAGTGAAGGATTGAGGCTGAAAGGTTAATAGAAGCCATGTTGCCCTTGGCTTAATTCTGTCCTTTCTTTTTATGTCATTTGATGTTCAGCTCAAACTTTTAAATTCAAAGACATGGCATGTGTGTATGTGCGTGTGTGTGTGTGTGTGTGTGTGTGTGTTATGCATTAAGTACTGAATAGATTTTCTGGTTTTTAAAATATTGACTATTCAGGCAGATGTATCAAAATTAAAATGAACTTGGCAATTTATTTCACTGAATTTGAAATTTTGTTTTAAACCACCTCCCCCTTTCCCCAAACTTTCAAATTCACTGACTGGAAGGGCACTAATGTGTAAACACCAATCCAAATGGTAGACTATTGAGGCAATGGAACTGTTTGGGACTCACAAAGACCGCCTACATGTTTGGCAATTTTCTAGAAGGGCCCATAGGACTCAGCATATAGTGATACTTATAGCCTTATTTATTTATTTATTTATTATACCTACACAGCAAGGAGACACAGAGAAAAAGGCACAGGCTGAGTCTGAAGGAATCTATACGTAGGCTTGCCATGTTGTCCCTGAATGAGGCCACAAAGAACATTCTTTCCTCTGGCAGGGAAAATGAAGCAACATGGAAGCCCACTAGGGACACAGAGCCCAGGGTTGTTATTGGTGTGTCTGGTCACAAAGTCACAATGACCAGCCACAGTTACTGAAGTTCGACTCCCAAAAGGAAAGCAGGTGTTTAGTGCCCCAGGTGGGCAAAACAACCTGATAGTGTAGGGAACTTTGTAGAAGCTGAGTTCCCAAAATACGGTCCAGAGCCGACCCTGCAAGCTGACCTTTCTATTCTAAAGATAATAGCTCAGTCCTGCTAGGTTAACACTTTCGTGCAGAGCTGTATACTTTTTAGTGCTATTGCAGTATCTTTCATGTAATTTTTACATGCATGTTTGTTTGAATAAATATATTAGACCATCTGCTCCTTGAGGACAGAAGTCATAGGCTGTTCATCTATGTTTTTCTAGCCCCTGGAATGACAGATGAACCTTAAGGGAAACCCAATGAATATTTGTGGAATAACTGAATGAATGCATCAGTGGGAAGTAGATTTTTAGTCCTGTGTATAAATTAAAAGTTGGATGTTTGTTAGATTATAATTTAGCTGTGGGTATAATTTATAGATGATAAAATTCTCATTTTCTGAACAGAATTCTGGCACCCTATCCACAATAATCTTAAAATGACCTCATTTCTGGATTCTCCAAGCTAAACTACTAAATACTTCCTGTTTTGTATAATTTCCAACTTCCAAATCAGTTGTGCAACAATGATCATAGACATCTCCAAGGATAAGAGTGGTGTAGTGGTTTGGGAATGCTCACTTAGCCACCCCGTATCCTCATCAGTCATTGGCAGAGTCCTGACTTGCCTGAGTCCCCACTGCCATTGCATTCTCCTTTGGGTTTAGGATGGAGCTGATGAAGATCATGAGGAAGAGCTTATACTTAGGATAGAATATCACAGTAATCACATCAGGGATGAAGAAGGAAATAAGAAAAGAGAAGATGGCTGTTTATCTACCACATCTGGCTGGGCCAGTTGAAGTTTGGGACTGTTTGTAGGAGTCTGAAACAGGTTTTGTAGAGACTCCCCATCTGGTTAACCTTAGTATTTATCTTAAAAGAGCCAATTAAGGGGTGATTGATACTGTTGAACACACCTAAAGGAAGGAAGATTTGTTGTTGTAAAAAGATCTATATATGTGAAGCTTAAATACACACACACATGCACACACACACATATATGTACATATATATATATATAGAGAGAGAGAGAGAGAGAAGTTTAAAATATGCATGTATCTATATAAATATCTATATAGGAGCATGGAGGTACATGTAGTCAGGTGAGGATGAGGACAGATTGTTTATGAAACAGAGCCTCTGAACAGAAAATCAGCAGACATTTGAATGTGTGTGTTTCTTTCACTTTTTAAATTTAATTACCCAGAATGTGAGTATATATAATAATATAAACACACAATTGAATTGAATTGGATCATTATGAATGTTAGGAGCCTCTTTAACCTTCTCTGAACTGTCTTTACAGATGTGTAGGAAATGTTATCAAACCTCATCAGAAAATGGAATATTCTAGTTTTATCACGTATTCCAGTTTAACAAGTTAGCATGTGTATCTCATATGCAGCGTCTCTTTTCAAATGTGTATGTTTAATTTGTATTTTTAATAAAAAATTACCATTGCAGTTTTCTCTGAAGGTGGGGAGTATATCTGTACTATTTTGCCCACATGGGCTTTGGGAATCAGCAAAATGACCACGTGGACTCTGAAAGTCCAGGGATGGCCCTGACCCCAGTGTGAGCCAAGTCATGACTCTTTAAACCTTCATTTCCTCAACCATGAAATGGGGCTACACAGGCCCAATGAGACAGTGACTCATTTACCAACTGTAAAATATTAATACAATGTAAGAGGTTATTGCTATTGTCACAGAACTAGCACTTAGTTATTTGGAAGTCTCCATAAATATTAATATTCCTGCTCCTGGTCTTTTGCTCGTTTCCCCGATTGCTTTCTGAATAGACACAGAAAATGTTGGGAGAAGGCAGAAAAGAGAAGTGGGCACATAGTGTGACTGGAAGCTGAAATAACGCACTAACAAGGGTAAACTTGGATGATGACGCTTTTAGGTTTTCTCAAAGACCTTGCTGTAACAGCTGGCTGTAAAGGTGACTTTCATGTATGTGTGTTGAGAATGACTTTTATACACAGAGAAGATTATTTGAAGGCAGTTTTGTGGATAAACTTGATATCCAGTGTATTCAATTTACATGTTCAAAATCCTATTTCTTTTCTTTTTCTTTTGCATTTTTAAAAATTTACTTTTTTAAAGTTTATTTCCTTGTTTTTTAATATTTTCTTTTTTTATTTCAGAATATTACGGGAGTACAAATCTTTAGATTATATATATTGCCTTTGCCCCGCCCAAGTCAGAGCTACAAAAATATTTATAAATCTAGGAAAATGTTATAGTTATTTTTATGAGGACTTTTTATAACATAATTAAATGACCTTAAACATTTAAATGGCATTTCTATATTTCTTTTAAAGTCCTTCAATTGTCTAACAACCTTCTAAGTATTTAAATAACTTTTATAAAGGTAATGTTTTAAACATATTGATGTGTTTTGTTCTCTTAAATGTTTCAGTCCCATTTACAAACTTTCTTTTAACGTATGAATCTAAATCTCAGCCAGTTATTCAAGCACACATTTTAAATTAGAATCCCATACCTTAACCTATTCAATATTCTCCATGCCATATTTTCTTAAATAATATAAAGCACTTATAATATCAAATATATGCAGATTAATTCTAAACTTAATACAAATATTTTAATACTATGGGATTGATTTACTCCACTTTTCTACTTAATTCTAAACCTTTCTGGGATTAAAAGGCATCCAATAAGGAAATAAAAATATTCTCACCCAGTCAAGTTGGGGTTCCCATCCTGCTTCATCCAGTTTTTAATTCAGGCAGAGAGACATAGGCTTGGTCTTTATTCATAGTTGTAACTCTGATGAGAAATACAGGTTGCTGTTAATATCCCAGGGCTTCTTAATCTTTAATGTGCACATGAATCACCTGGGAGTCTTGTTAAACTGAAGGTTTGGATTCAGTAGATCTCAGTGGTGATGTGAGTCTATATTTCTCACAAGCTCCCAGGTGGATGCCTATGGTCTGGGGCAGTGACCACACTTGAGTGAGTATCAAAGCCTTAGATTCAAGTATCATTTTACATAATTCTTCCATCTACCCCTAAGTGAGATATTTCACTTTCTTCACAGTTTGATTAGTTTTGGATTTCTTTGACTCTCTTAAGACATTCAAATGTCATTTCTATTAGACTCTGCATACTCTCCAGACTTCGTGTCACTGTGGTCATACAATAAAAAGAACCCTTGAAGATTAAAATTACTGGCTCATTGAAAGAGAAAAAATGCATAGAAATATTTCTCTAGGAAAGAAAAAATGAGAAAGGATGGGGATATGTTCCAGACTAATGATTTGAACTTGGTTGAATACACATGAAGTTTTATGATACAAGGTACGGCATTTTAAAATGTTGGTTCTTGTGTCTAAATAATTTTTTAGATGGTTTTTAGATACTTTGTATAGATTGAACATATTAATACAGATACAGGTTTTTATTTTTTGTTTTTGTTAACTTGATGGCTATTCCTCTCCTCCCTTCCCCATCAGTCTTTATTGTCAGGAAATAAAACTTGCTGGGTGATTTTTCCTGTCAAATATTTGAGAAGCAAGGGACCTCATACTCTATTATGAGTATGTAAGCTTTTTAGTTAAACTAGCTAATTCCAGGCCAAATTTCTCACATTATTTTACACAATAAAGTAAGAAATTTAAATTTTAGGAAAAAATGTGTGTGTGTGTGTATATATATATATTTTTTCTTCTTTGAATGTCATTAATGTTGAGAGCCTGGGAGCAAGCTGAGCAGTGAGCCTCTGCTTTCTTTAGTTCTGAGGTCCTTCATCACAGTATGATTTTACAAAAGGCCTGAAATAAAACCTCTGTTAGCTGCCTGGCCCTGAAGGTGGTTAAGTTTGCTACTTTACTGGAAATGGGTCCTCTCATATAGTGTTCATAGAAGTGTACCTGTGTACAGCCTGTGCAGGTATTTTGAGCAAGCAATTCCATTTCTAGAAATCTGTCCAAATAATTACTTGGATAGGTGTGTAGTTTTGTTTAAGAATGTTCATTGTGGTATCACTCACAACAACAAGATATTAGAAATCATCTAAATATTCATTAGTGTGGATCATTCATGCCATTGGAATACTATGCAGTCATTACAAATCTATGCTAATTATCATGGAAAAGAGCTACATGATGTATTGTTAAAAGAATAAAGCAGGCTACAAAGGATTAGGTATGGTGAAATTCCATCATTTCTACAAATAATGTTTTGAAAATTATCAAGCAAAGTAAAATCCTGACTCTCATACAGATATAAAATGAACACGTTAAAGTTTTTTATTTAACTCATAATTAATGAGGGAACTGGTAAGATGTTATAACAGTTCAAAGGAGAATCCCCAAAGAACAGACACATTGATGGATCAGGAATCTTGAAATAAATTTTCAAATGGTTCCAAAAGTGGTTTCTTCCACAGTAGGAAAGGGAGTCAATTGTACCTCCACCTTCTACAATTGATTTGCTTGTTTATAGATAAGTATTATTTTGCATTTCTGTCAGTTATCTACAACGTACAGAGTTGCAAAATAGTTCAAAGACAATGAAAGACCCAGAGCCCTCATACAGTCAGAATCAGATCACTTGGGAAGGTGTATCCTCAAATTTAGAGGCTAAACAATACATAGTTTTCCCCTGAATCACAAATTTTCCCAGTATGTACATATAAAAGTCTAGAATTAAAAGAGAAAATTGATAAGTTATCTATAGATGTAAGATTTTTGTGATATTATTTTCATCTTTTTTCTATTTTTCTGTATTTTCACAGGGTTTCTAAAAGAGCATATGTCATTTTTTATAAGCAGGGAAGAAAAGCCCTACTTCTATATTGGAAAACAATTATAAATCACCTTTTCATGTTTTTAGTAAATCCTACAATGACAACAATTAAAAAATAACAAAGAATATGTTATGTACCTGCTGCCTGTAGGGCATTGTGATTAATAGGATGAGAGTGGGGGCCAGAGAATACAGCATGGCCAATATCCCCCATGCTAACTTGCTATTTCTGGTGGGTCCTCCAATTGATTGCTTTGTGTTCAGGCCTAAAATATTACCACTTATAAGAGAAGTGATGAAACCAAGGTACATTAGCACATCAGAGGCGCTTTTAGCTTTAACACTCAATAAATGAAGTGCCAAGAAGTTCCTAATATTTTTTGTGCCTTTTTCAGTTGAGTCAGGAAAAAGCCTGTTTACTAATGAGCAACTTCTGGGTGTCAGAGGGGAGAAGGACACTGGCTGTGCATGGTGTGTCGGAATACAAGATGCTTCCATAATTTTGTGTGTGACAATTATTAATGAATAGATGTTTTAGAGTCCCTGCTACTGCACTCTGGTTAATGCATTTATGTATAGAACTGATTTGAAAATTAAACAGAGCTGTTTCTTTCTTCAGTTTTATAGTTGTAAAGAGATAATAAACATGCTGATGGCTTGTATTATTCCAGAAGTATTTGCCTAGGTATCAGTTATTGCCTAGGGATTTATTGTCTTTCTTTGCTTTGGGTGTTTTGTTTTTTTCTTTTGTTTTTCCCCTCTCATGCCATTGTACCTCTGGTATAATCCTCATTTCCTTGCATCCTGCCAAACTGCAGCTCCTTTTCTGTGCCAGATTTTTCTTGAAATCCTTATCTTGATTGATGAGAGATTTGCAGAGCAGTTGGTCCACACATACAATATAGTTATAAATCTTATTGCTAGTGTACATGGAATATTTTAGATAATCCTTGAGGCTTATATTTATAGCCTGTTGTATCAAAATGATTAAGATAGCATCAATAATTAAACAACATTCTCTTGCTCTTCTTTAGTTTAGCTCAGAGCTGTTGTGCATATTGATGTCAAAATGTTTTTGTTGAATGAATGAACTGAACAATGTTTATTTATATCAGACTATGTGTTGCCTCTCTGGAGTATTGGTGTGAGTGGTTATGTAAAGCCTTCTGCCCTCAGAAGGAATAACTTCACCTATAAGAAACATTTGGGAGGCCAGTATCCACATTTGGTTTGAAGATTTAGTTCTAAGAATGCTCATTTCTGACAATGCTGGGCATCCTTCCCATCATGCCCAGGGCATGAACCCTCAGGGCAGGACTGGCCATGAGAGAAAGGAAGCGGGGCGGGGGGGGGCAGATTTTGTCTTTGATGCCTATACTAGATTAAATAGTGTCACCCAAAACTCCATGGCCACCTGGTACCTGTGAATGTGACCTTATTTGGAAGAGAGTCTTTGCAGATGTAAACTTAAGATGAGGTCATACTGGATTAGAGTAGACCCTAAGACAATCACTGGTATCCTTATGAGAAGGGTATGTGAAGATACAGGCAGAGAGATGGGGGAAGGATACCACGTAACAATGGAGACAGAGATAGAAGTAATGTAACTGCAAGCCAAGGAATGCCAAAGATTGCCAACAACTACCAGAAGCTAGGAAGAGGCAAGGAAGGATTACTGATCTAGGATTATGCTCTAGAGCCTTCAGAGGGAGTATGGCCCTGATTATAGCTTGATTTCAGACTTCTAGCTTTACACTGTGTGAGAATACATTTATTTTGTTTTAAGCCACCCAGTTTGTGGTCATTTGTTATGGCAGCCCTAGGAAATGAATATAATGTCCCCCACTTCATGGTGATATTCCCCTTTCTTCCTTAGTGTCTTTCATTCTCCTGGTATCCTGTGCACTTATCTTGAGCTTCATTCAAATATTAGTCAAGTTTGAGTAAGGGAAGCAGAAACTACTCTAAGTATATTGAGCAGGAAGGGATTGAATACAGAGAATTATCTGTTTTCACACTGTTGGAGAAATTAGGGAGCAAAGTTCAGGGATACTCTTCTAGTATTAAGAATTCAGGAAGTGCAGGGAAGGTAACAAACTACTACCCAATATGTTAGCAGCCTAGAGCACTTAATGAGGTCATTCTCAGGAAGAAACTTGGAAGACACCAACAAAACCTTGCGTATATCATCTGTTAATGCGCACACATTTGACTCTGAATAATGTCTTCTCTTTTTGTTCCCCTGCCAGGTCTCTGTTAATGACTGTCATTGGCAGGATATGAATGGGAACCCTACCACTAAGGGGAGTTGTGAAATGTTTCCAGGCTTTTAGTCTGAGTGATACTGGGGAGAGTTTTGAAGGGCAGAGACAGAAATGAATATAAGAGATGATATCCTGCTTACTTAGCTTGATTTTTTTCCTTCTTAGAAAGATTCTGTTTATTTATACCAAGGTGTTATGTACCAATGATACCTTAAATGTGCTTTTTCTTCTCCCAGGATAATTTGTACTTTCACAAGGTCAAAGATTTAATTCAAATAAGTGAATCCATCTAATTGTCACTTGGTTGGAACAAGCACTTGCTAACAATGGTATTTACTGAGGAATCCTCAGAGAAATAAAGAAATTTTAGATAGAAATGTTTGCTCTTCAGGATTTTAATCTATTTAGCCTTCTCTTTGTACATGCAAAAATATTTGGTTTTATTAATCTTTTGTTTTTATACAAATACATAAATGAGAGATTGATTCTGGTTAAATGAGGCATGTTCTTTTCAAGTCTCTGTTACTAGTAGTTTTCAATGGGACAATTTTGATTTCCCCCTTGTGCTCTCAGGGGACATTTTGTAATGTCTGGAGACATTTTTGGTCATCAGAACTAAGATGGGGGAGTGCTACTGGCATTGAGTGTATTAAGGTCAGGGATTCTGCTAAACATTCTGCAATGCACAGGGCAGCCCCCACAGTAAAGAATTACCCAGCCCAAAATGTCAACCACAGTTGAGAAATTCTGCTCTTCTACTATATGTGGTTGGAGCAAAAAGTGAGGTAGATTTTTATTATTGTGGCCCTTTTCTAACCTGGGTCTCTCTGTCTTGATCCTAGGCTGGTGGGACTATGTGCCCTCAGGTATTCTTCGATGCTGTTGCCACCAGCGTCTACTCCCTTAACTTTGCCACTGTCTTGTGAGGTACCCTGCTGAAAAGTGAGGCCATAGTTCTCCCCCTGGCTTCCTAGTTCAGGGTAGTGTGTGCCCTCCCTTTTAACTGTTTACTGGGTTCATTATACTCCTAGATCCCCTTGCTTTCAAAGCTGCCTTCTTCCCACAGTCTGAGAATGGCCCATCTGTCAGCTTGCCCATAGTCCTTTGAAGTTCCTTCTTCAGAGTCTCATCACATGTCTAGAAGGCCTGTTCTCTTCTCTTCCCTTTATCACTCTCCCCTTCACCCCTGCCCTTTGCCAAATGCTCTGTATCTTGACATTTTAAACATCATCATCTTTCTCTATATCACCTTCCTAGATTCATTGGAGAAAAGCTGGTAGCATAGAAATCTGCTCTTCTCCCCAGATCCTGCCCCAATCATTTACAGACACTCCCCCAGCCTCCCATTCCCAGGGAACTTACCCTGCATTTGCACTTGCTGGAAATTGCCCCATTCATGAATTGGGCTAATGATTGTCTTTCTGTGTTTGGTTGCTTAATGCAAGAGGAGTCACTTCTGTGGGTTCTCACTGACTGTAAATTCTTAGAGGACAAAAACAAGGTCCCCGTAGTGCTCTTCCACCAACCTGGACACAAAACTAGAGCTAATCAGATGCAGAAGAAAGGCTTTTTAATGATGAAGGTGATGATAACCCAGGCTGAAAGGAGCCTGGGAAGCCTACGAAGCCAATTCCCAGTGCACCTAGGCAGATCAAAATCATCCAAGATAGATGAGGGATCTAGCCAATTTTCAGAGATTTCCAGAGAGGAAACTTTCACAACCTGTTCCAGCTATTAACTACCCTGTTATGAAATGCTGTTCTCTATCTAACCTAAATCAACTGCCTCATAAAGGAATCAACATTGTGTAAAAATATATAGTAATAAATTTTGAAATAGAAGTTAAGATTTTCTTTACATATATAAGAAATTTATATAGTACCATTTCCCTTCAAGTTAAGAGGATTCTTATTTTTATCTGAAGAAATTGCTAAGCCAGGGCTTTTGGCAAGGGGGTTGGAATTCAGGATAAATGAGAAGCTTAAAAAGACGAGAGATTGTGTGAGGTAAGAAAAATAATTTATTTCTTTCTGTATGCTCTCAGGTTGGTCCTGCACAGCTGACTTAGAATGCTGAAAGCTCTTTTAAGATGACTTATATATTGGGGTTTTTATTTCTTTAAAGGAATAATCTCTCCTTCTGTATTAAAATGGTGCATTGTATTGTTTCCTTCATAATTTCCTACAGGACAGCTGTTAAATTGTGCAACTTCCCAGGGCAGTTCTGTCTACCTCAGCATTAACCCCTTCATTGCAAAAATCTATTTTCAAGATTTGTGCAATTTATTTAGCAAGCAAGGATCGAGCCTCTTTTGTGTGCTCAGGCACCATGTGGGCTAATTATAGAATCAAGGAAGAAGACACTGTCTTGAACTGCAAGTGGCTTTAGAGTTGAGCAGGGAATTTAGACATGTAAATAAGAAAGTTCCAGGAAGGGCTCTGTGATAGCAATTGGTATAAGATACAGTGGGAAACATTTGGTACCAAACTTTCTAATAAGTATGCTTTTCTGCCTTCTTCAAGAACACATGACTTTGAACCAAGATAAACCTGGTGACAAATCTGGTCTTTATCACTGTGTGATCATTCTGAGACTCAGAATCTACCCTTGCAAATGGAAAGAAATCACATCTACCTTAAATATTACTATGGTATTAAATTAAATTAAATTAAATTAGATAACTAACATGGTTTAAAAGCACTAAGCAAAGGGCCTAGTACTGGGTAGGTACTTAATAAATGTTGTTTTTGTCTTCTCTATTTGATGATTCAAAGATACTGTAAGGGACTTTTATTTATTTTTTGAGGGGGAGGTCCCAGCTTCAAAATTACCTTTTTACATTAGGGGAGTCTTTACTAGGGTTAGCAGATCCTTGTCATGCAGTCCCTGTTATGCAGATCTAGCATCAAGAAAATGGTAACTCTAGTACGCTGTTATTTTTCTAAGAAGAAATGACATTCAACAGAAAGATGTAGAAAGGTTCAAAAACAAACAAAAAGGAAACCAATTGAAAAAGGATCATTATAAGAGTCTGTTTCATATAGAAGGGAATAACAGTCTTTCCTTTTTTAGGATAGCATATAAAACATTACTGTCTAACCAAACAGGATCATCATGATATTTATTACAATATTTTTATCAGTCAAAAAAAGTACTAGTTGTGAGCAGAATAAACAGAATGTGGATAATACAAGCTCAAAAGGGATTAATTAAAGCACATTTGGTTGTTCATAAACATAAGAACCAGAGTTGGAGGCGATACACAACATTTTAAATGGCATCAGGAACAAGATAGTAAAGACACCACAGCTGCCGTCACTGAGGACAGACACTGAAACCTGTACCATGGATACCACTGGTGCTAGACTTGAACTGCCTCCACTGCAACAACTGAGACCTCTAAGATTAGGTATGGTGGCTGCTGCCAATGTGACTTGTCATCAGAATGAATTCTGGGTGGCCCCTGCTTTGCCAAACCATGATCTACTCATTCAAGGACAGCTGGTAGTGCGTGTGATTGGGCCATATGCCCCACTATTAGCTGCAAGACAAGCTGGAAAGGTGGGTCTGTGGCATCTTCAGATTCTTTAGTAGGGTTGGTTTTGCTTTAAAGCAAATATGCTTTAATTAATCCCTTTTGAGCTCGTATTATCCACATTCTGTTTATGTTGCACACAACTAGAACTT
Source organism: Eulemur rufifrons (assembly GCF_041146395.1). Classification (NCBI taxonomy): domain Eukaryota; kingdom Metazoa; phylum Chordata; class Mammalia; order Primates; family Lemuridae; genus Eulemur; species Eulemur rufifrons. Next base: position 135,405,753 of record NC_091012.1, on the reverse strand, counting down.
TTTTTGACTGATAAAAATATTGTTATAAATATCGTAATGATCTTGTTTGGTTATACAGTAATGTTTTATGTGCTGTCAAAAAAGGAAAGACTGTTATTCTTTTCTATATGAAATAGACCCTGATAATGATCCTTTTTCAGTTGGTTTGCTTTTTGTTAGTTTGTTTTTAAACCTTTCTATGTCTTTCTTTACGGTTGAATGTCATTTCTTCTTAGAAAAATAACAGCGTACTAGAGTTACCATTTTCTTGATGCTAGATCTCCATGACAGGGAGAAAGATATACCTTGTAGAATTGCCAAAACCTATAATGCCATATGCAGAGAGAAAATAATTTAGACTTTCTGTTTTTGGCATGGAAAAAAAGTCTCATTATTCTTCCTTAATATTCTATTTTCAAACCTGACTATTATGCCCCAAAGCTCTTTGCTTTAGATAGACAATTCTGAATATTTTAACCATTACTGTGAAATAGAAAAGAGGAGTACCCTTTTAATTTTTTTAAAAAAGAAACATTCAATAAAAAAGAAATTTCTGAGATTCTCATTCTAGTATTGGCAGCATAGCTTGTATTATACTAGCCATTGGATTCACCATCTTGCTGATAATAATTATGAACTCAAAATTATAAACTATAAAACCAATTGTTTGAAAGCTGATTGGAGAACAGTAAAAGCAAGCCAGAACTACAGAGGATATGACCCTTGAAGGAAGAGGAACATATTAGGCAAGAGCCACGCTTCACTTAACTGTTTTGTTTTGTTTTGCTGACAACATTTCCCAGTTCATGTAGCATACAGAGAGAGAGAGAGAGCTCAAGCAGAATGTGGCATTATTATTAAATACAGGAGTCAGAGGTTAGAGTTCAGGGCTGCCAAAACACCTGGAAATTGAGAGAAGGAATCCTGGAAATGGAGAACCACAAAATCTACATACAAATCTCTGGTTGACTCCTAAACTAGGCACATATAGGTGTGACTCCAAGGAACACAACAGAAAGCAATAGTTGGGAAGCTAAAGATCAGAGCAGAGATTTTTATCAGCTGCCTGGAGCTAGGAAGACAGAGATTGGAATTCAAATCCTACAAAGTCATAAGGGTTTGGTAAACAATTCAGGGTTTTCTTTGGAGTCCCAGAGTAGCCACACATTAGGAGTAGGGACTGTGTCCCAGGAATGAGGACTATGCCCTTTAAATAAGGGCAAAACTGAAATAGACCCATCCTAAGAAGATCTGAAAACCAAGCATCCACAGAATTAAGGTGATCCTCCAGTAATAATATGGCCTACCAAGACTAAAGTCAACACTCTTCAGAGGAACATAACAGAATCCAGATTCTATACAACATATCATCAGTGATGTCCAGCCACAAATTGCTAGACATATAAGAGGCAGGAAAATATAACCCATAATCAAGTAAAACAAATAGTCAATAGCTGAAGACCACATGTCATCCAGATGTTGGTATTAGCATACAAGTGCTTTAAAAAACTACTGTAATGTATTTGAAAGTTTATAGGAAAGGATGGATATAATAGGTGAAAATTTGGGAAATAACAGGAGAGAGAAAGGACCCCACCAAAGAAATCCCAAATAGAAATCCTACAACAGAAAAATCAATATTAGTTTTTTAGTATCCTATTCACTTTTGCATTCTTTTCAATTACTTTATGCCAAATAGAGTAGTTTTTGCATAAGTAATTATTAATTATTATTAAAAGATAAGTATTTTAAAGTCCATAAATTTGGATTTCCTCATTTAAATTATATAAAAATAGGCAGATAATATCTCAATATACTATAATAAAATGTTTACAGTAAATTAAAGTAATAACAAACATTAGTAATTTTTGAACACAGTTGAACAAATTATTTCAACTAAGCCACTCTACCCTCCAATTAAATAGAACCATGCCATGCATTTACTATCTATATATAAAGTGTAAAGTGTAAAATTATGGAAAAGTTCTATTTAGGAAATCTCAGGCAAAATTATGAATTGATTGAAAGAAACTATAGTAATTACAAATCATTCTAGGAGGGTGGTTTTGCCTATTTAGAATCAGCTAACTGAAGTAAGCTGGCTTTCAATAAGGTATTTAATTTGTTGATTTTAATTATTGAATGTAAAAACAATTTGTGAGATTAATGATCACATTACCCAACACCTCTCCATTAACCTCTAATGGACTTTTATCTTCTTAAATTGGTATGATTGCTTAAGTGTCATTTTTTTCAGTTCTCTTATGAATCCATCCAGTCTATCTTGAATCAATATATAAATTATTTCCAATCATAAACTACTTCTTTTATATATCTATAAGATAGTACAGGGAATTTTAATTTATGGCTCATAAGACTAAAAATAGATATTCCCACATTTTTGTATTTTATAGAGTAGTAATATATTAAAAAGTATATTTTTGAGATTGACACTAATTTTTTCCCAGTTTTATTTTGGAAAGAGCAAAACCAAAAACCAGTACCATGTATTATCTTCACTTCATAAGAGAAATGACTTTATAGAGCCAAACATTAATTCAGATAACCACAATATCAAAAGAAACTAGAATCTTCTTTAAGCAAGTACTATAGATATTTAAAACCACATCTGCTTATATTAATATATACATCACATAGACTTCATTTTTTTCCACTGCAAAATGGTGAACACCTCTTCACTTAATTTAAATCTATAGATTATCGTTTCAAAACCTCTGCTCTCATGTGATGGGCTTCAGTGTAGTGTATGGGCTTGATTGGTGGGGGCGGGTAGATCTGTGAGTCTCTTCAAAGTGTTTGCAAAAATGTATTTATCTGTACACATTGATACTTTTCTGGGAAGAGGGTTCCTAATTTTCAGATCATTATCATTTGTGTCCTTAATTCCAAAAAGGATAAAAATTCTTACTAATAGTCTTTTTCATTTATTGACAATGGTAAATCTCTTCTGTTTCCTCATTGCTTTCCAGTTTTAGTAATTGACAAGAGAACCCAGTTTAAAAGGATGTTCATTTAGTCATTTCTTAGAATCATTTCACTCATCAGAAATGAGATGAATCTTTTCAGTATCAGATGTTGCTATTGTAAAATATGAAAGCCACTGCCATGTTTTCATAAGTTCCACTAAAGTGACAGTTGCTTTGTTTTCATTCTGTGGTAGTGTCTTTGTCAATAATTATTTGCCCTGTGACTTTAAGCATATCAATACATGTATACCCTACTTCATTCACGAAAAAAATTTAAAACTGCTCGTATGTGCATGCACAAAACAATAAGACAATATGTAACATAAGTTATTAAAGCAAGTAAACAGGAAACGCAGACCAAAAGGAAAGATGATATGAAGCCAAGTGTTAGTACATAAAGCATGTGTCTCAAGCTACTTCACTTTTGCAAGACACACAATTCAAAATTGGACACAATCTTCCTAGCAGTCAGTACAAAGGGCAAAATTAGTTGAGTTATAGTGGGGAAGAATACAGGCCAGCCAAACTAGCTTGAATCAGCAGAAGCCAGCTTGAATGAGCACAGGCCTACGTGAACTAGCATAAGCCGGTATCCTGCAGCTGGTGGAATGGTTCCTCCCTCTTTTCTCATGGAGAGCACCTGGGATGGAGAGCAATGGAGCGCCCATACTTTCTCCTTCCTGAACACCATGAGTATGTCCTATTGCTCTGCTGCCACTTCCCTCCACTTCCTCCTTGGTGGCTTTCTCCCTCCCTCCTTCCTGTTCTTTCTTCTGTAAACATTTCCTGACCCCTTATTTGCACCATGTTCACTGCTGGGCACTGGGGCCATAGCATGGTGAGAAAGGTAGCCTCCAAGGAAGCTGACAGTCTTTTTGAGGCATCTGCAATAACATGCAGCATGGAAAGTGGTGTACACTGGGAACCTGCCTTCAAAGGCATCTCATCTGATTGAGAGGGTGAGATGTGAACTTGAAAGGAAGACTTTCTGAAGGGGCTGGCCAGGCAGAAAGGATAAAGGTGTCCTCATCTTGGGAAAAAGACATAACATACATTTGACATACATTTGAAAATAGCTTGGCAATGCTCCCAGTGAGCAAGTCTGATACTCTGGAGGCTGTGCAAGCAATCATTGTGTGTTAATACTGGAAATTGCCCTGCCTCCCCACACTTAAAAAGGGGGAAAATAAAACCAGACAACCTACAGTTTGAATTTAGATGTATGAGAAAAAGTGACAGCCTTAACATTCACCAAATTTAAAGAGGCAACATTGGATGGTAAGTTATATTTTAAAATATCAAACACCGAAATGTTAAACTTTCTGAAATATGAAGGTTTTAAAATGTCAAAACTAGGTATTTTAAAAAGTCCTGCAGATATAATTTCAAAGTGACAAAATTAAATAGAATATCTCTCTTAAAAGTACTTTTGTAAAAATGAAACAGTGTTTGAATTCAGTGGGTGATTGTTCATTGCTCTGGCGGGTTTATTTATTTATTTATTTTTTTGCCTTGGTAAAGACCTGGGAGAGATCAGTTCCATGTAATAGACACAGAGCTGGGCTGAGTGGTGTTTTTGTAGTTCTCATTAACAAGATGGAATCCACCAAGACTTGGATAGTATTGGTTGCTTGAGCCTCTTGTAACCTGAATTTTCCTTGATAAGCAACATTATGGTGAGCTCTGGCAAGAAATGGTGGTATGTAAGATTGGGCAAAGGAGCTCACATCTTCTCCAGACTTGGATGTGTCTCCTGTTTCTCCTGATTTTGTTTCCAAATCCTCCCCACCCTGTTGCTCCTCTTGGCTTACAGATCTGTTTACCGGCCAGCGAGCTGTTTCATGTCCGAGGGAAACCTCTGCAGATGGTGAGGATTCTTTATAGTAACCTGGCTTTTATCATCATATTTAGCTTATTAGAGTTACCTTTGCAAAATCCTGGTTTTTCTTGTGTTTTGAAGTTTAATGTATAAATCTTATTATTTTACTTTTAACTCTAGTAAAAATAAGTACAATCACCTTCATGTTTTCTTTTACTAATATTTAATTAATTCAAATCAAAGAGATTATACTTACTTAAATAATCAGATCCATTTTCAAAGGTACTTAAATACTCTTAAATATTTTATACTGAAGTTGTACATTTAATATAGTATATTTTCCTTTGAATTGCTTCCAGTGACCTGATAGGGCAACTCGACATGCAAACAAAGCTTTCCAAGCATTTAAAAGTACTCTTATAAATATAATAAATTAAACTTACAAAGCAAACAAGCTCTGTGAAGTGATAAAATTCTGTTTCAGAATATAATCAATTTTCTTGTTTCTTTCAGCTTAAAATGGTAAGACTAATCTGTAGTTTCTTAAATCACTTATATAACTTATATTGTTTATAAAATTAATTCAAAAGTACTTATCTTATGAATTGATGTTATTTTAATTGTTTATTTATTTTTTTTATTTTATTTATTTATTTTTTTTTTTTTGAGACAGAGTCTCACTCTGTTGCCCGGGCTAGAGTGAGTGCCATGGCGTCAGCCTAGCTCACAGCAACCTCAAACTCCTGGGCTCAAGCGATCCTCCTGTCTCAGCCTCCCGAGTAGCTGGGACTACAGGCATGCACCACCATGCCCGGCTAATTTTTTCTATATATATTTATAGCTGTCCATATAATTTCTTTCTATTTTTAGTAGAGATGGGGTCTCGCTCTTGCTCAGGCTGGTCTCAAACTCCTGAGCTCAAACGATCCGCCCACCTCGGCCTCCCAGAGAGCTAGGATTACAGGCGTGAGCCACCGCGCCCGGCCTTAATTGTTTATTTAATTCTAAACATTTGCAGTGTTGATAAGATATGTATCACTGTGGCAGAAAATTCCTCCCCTGTATCTGTTCTTCCCTTCCTCTATAAGAGGCATTGGCAGACTTTTTCTGTAAAAGGCCAGACAGTAAATATTTTAGGTTTTGTGGGCCACATACACTCTCTGTTGCATATTTTTACTTTTTAAAAACAACCATTTAAAAATGTGAAAAACATTCTTAACCCTCTGGTCATACAAAAACTGTCAGTGGGCTGAATTTGGTCTGTAAGCTATAGTTTGTTGACCCCTATTCTAGAATTTATAAATCCTTCAATTTTTTTTAAGCTAGGCACACTTCCCAGACTCTCCTGTAGCTTGGCAGCCTTATGCCTAATTTCTGTGATCTTTCCTTCTGAATGGAAGGCAGACCTAATGGCATACCATTTTGGCCCTGTGGTCAGGGACAACACCATGGGCATGGCAGAGCAACAAGCTGCAAGGAGGCTGGGTTCCATGGTACTGCCGGACTCCATACCCTCTGACAACCTCATGGAGCAGTGTTGACATATCAGCCTAGATTTCAATGAGTGAAGTATAAATTTCTATCTTAAGTCACTGAAACCTGCAGCCAGATCTGTTTCTTAACTAATCTGCTTTCTAAGGGGACAGATTTTATACTTCAGGGGAACTCAGGTTAGTGAGTCAAAAATTTATAACCACCACATGCATGTCAGTTCTTTAGGAATTGCTTTCAATTTCTCTATTTTTGTGATAAAATCTTGTACCCTTCATGCAGGTCTAAAGAAATTCTAATGCTATGCCATTGAATTTTTAAATTCTCTTCATAGCTTGTTAGAAAAGCCCAGTGGCATTGTTTTGGTGGCTTGTTTTGTGTGTTGGTTTTTTGGTTGGTTTCTCCTAAGAAGACAGGGTTGTTTGTATGTGAGGACATAGGACCCTTGATTCTCCTTGTGTAAATTGTGACCTTAGGCATAAAGGACATTGGGACTCCATTCCTAATGCTCCCTCATTATCTTCTTCCTGTGATCCACTGTCCAACTGGTATGGCCATTGCTATAGCTGCATTTCTTTCTTGGCCCTGTTTCTGAGCCTCAGTTTTGATACCTTGCTCTGACTTCTCAGGTTCTAGAGCTCTGGCTTATGTTTGCCAGTCTCTTTCAAGAATGAAATCTACCCCTAAGTCTTTGTCCCATAATATGGTCTCCTTTAAGATGAAGTATTTGACATATAATAGAGACTTAATAAAAGCTAATTCTCTTGTCCCTAATGCTTTTGAACACTAGAACAAAGCCATAGCTTTTGGTGACACTTCTTTCTTCTTGCTGGCCTTAAAAATAAAATTATAAAATATAAATGCATTTTTCCAGATTAAATTGGTTTCTTCACGCATAAATGTTGAAGGATGGGTAGAAAACATCTAACATTTATGGAAAATATTTTGTCGTGGAGAGGCTGGGATATATTTTCTCCAGAAGAGGCATTGATCTCCTGACAGTGCTTTACTTGAGTGGCTCAGTTTTTGTTGTAGGTCCCTGATGACTGATGGACATTTAATCTTTTTTGTCTAAGGGATGTTTTTTCAGTTGAGTTTCTTGTTGGATGAGTATTGACCTGTTGAATATCTTGAAAAATGTCCTGCATCTCAATGTTAAGAGTGTGGACTTTACATATTTAGAGACACTCACAAACTGCTTTTTACATACAATCTTTGGATGGATTACTTTGTTCGGTGTACAATGAGAAAGGGTAAAAATGTATAGTTTAACCAAATTCTGCTAAGGTGACTTCTTGTATTATTTCTGAAGCTGGAAATGTCTTATGTATTCATACTCAGTTATTTGTTTCATCTGTTGTCCTTGAAATTTTTACCATTAAGTGTATATTGAAGACTACATTTCTCTTTGTACATTTATTTGACTTACCTTTGGGCCACATCTTTTCTAAATTTAGTGGAGTTAGAAATATTTCTTAAGAATCTATAGCTATTTAGGAATATTGAAATTTAATGGAATATTATAACACTTAAGTTTTCTTATGATATCATGTTTGATGAACTTAATAATTTATTAATTTCTATATCACATTAAAAGTTAATTAAAAATCAAGGCTCTTTAACAATATGAATAGTTGAAGTTTTTTCTCTGCATACTTTTTTCTTGGTAACTGGCATTGTTCAAGTAGTTCATTTCTGATTACTGACCTTTAAAAATGCCAAATAAACTTGCCTAAAAAGTGTAAACTTAATGCCATAAGATATTCTCTTCCCATTGAATAAACATAATATTCTTTTTTAAAAATCTTGTTTCACTTAGCTTTACCAGAACCCAAGTTCCTAGACCAGGGAGAGTGGGCACTTAGTTTGTCATAGGAGCTCCATTTATACATTTTTTAAAAAATCTGTTATGATTTATGCCCTGTTGTACATCACCTTAATATTTACCAATGTATCATAGCTAAAAATACAATATAAAATTTACTGTTTGTTTGTAAGAAATCCAAGTAAATTACAAAAAGAGACCTCAGGGCAAAGAGTAATTTTGGAAAAAGTAGAACTCTATAACACAAATGACACAATTCTTTTGCCATCTTTCAGTAGAGCATTACGTCATGGTAGATATCCCTCCTAAACTCGATGTTTCCATGAACTGATGGCTGCTTCTTTATGTGGATGTCATTGGACTATGTACAGTAACATATACCTCTTACAGTAATGAGGAGATGGAATATTAAGCATCCTTGAAAAGTTCTTCTTATAAAAATAATCTTAACTATATGAAAAAATGCTCAACAGATCATGTTTAGATAAATATGTAAATCTGTGACATATATAATTTTGTTACATGTTTATATTTTCAGCCTTCCTTCTATATAGTAATTGTTATAAAATATAATAGTAAAATATTATGAACTATTTAATTTCCAATTATATGTAAATTAATATTTTTTCTCTGCTTCTTTTTTTTTAATTTTTATTTTTTGTTTGTTTTTCAGCTCATTATGGGGGTACAAAAGATCAGGCTATATACATTGCCCATGCCTCCCTATCCCTGTAAATTAATATTTTATAGATAAATATTTTCCCTTTTGATATATGTGCATGTTTGTATAGATGTATATATGTGTGTCTGTTACATCAGAAGGGAAATCCTGCAGCACTCTGCTTAAGTTTAACCATTTAAAATTGTTGACATTCAACCTTTTATTTAATGGACATTTTCCGGGTTGTGAGACTGCAGATTTTTCTTGAAGTAGTTGTATTTCCTTTAGTTTATGATCCAAGGTTCTATGAGGTGCACTTATTACCTTTATAATCAGGAAGAAACCTCCAAGAAAGTGGTTAAATGGAACCGAAAAGGCAGCCACTACTCTTCTCCTTCTCCATGATGCCACCATCTTCCCATCCTGGTTGGCTGTGGTAGCCTCTTTCTGGGTGCTGGGGCTAATGTTCTCCCCAAACCCACCCCGACTCCTTCTTCTTTACTTCTTGCCTCTTGTGTCCAGCTTGTGGCAGAGCCCTTTCTTCTGTCATATTTCTCATATTTGTCTCCTTCCCTTTCTTTCTTTTGTTACTTCCCTGGTTAACCACGATAAAAATAGCAGGCATTTAAATAGTCTTTATTATGTGCCAGGCATTGTTCTAAGCTTTGTACATGTCATTTAATCCTCACAGTGACCTGGGAAGTAGGTAATCTTATTATCCTCCATTTTAAGATGAATGAGGAAACTGAGGCACAGAGAGGTTAAGTGGCTTACTCAAAAAGTAATCTAGATCTACAGGCCATATGCTTATGTACCAAGCCATTCTACTTTGTAGGCACCTTATTTTGCCTCCAGAGTGGTCTCTGTTATTTCCAGAATAAGCAGCCACCTTTCTGCTTCTGGGCCTAACAGGGTTCTTCCTTTGGCTAGAATAGGGGTCAGCAAACTACATTCTGTGGGCCAAAACCTGTCTTTCCCTACCCCCACCTCTTTTTGTAACTAGAATTTTATTGGGATACAGCCACACTGATTCATTTGCATATAATCTATAGCAACTTTTCTGGTACAGCAGCAGAGTTGAGTAGTTGTGACCATGGCCATATGACCTACAAAGCCTCTAATATTTACTGTCCATCCCTATAAAGAAAAAGTTTGCCACCTCCTGGCCTAGAATACAGTTTCTGTTTCCAACTGTTCCAGTTACTATAGCTGTGTTACCAGTCACCTCAAATCTTATTGGTGTAAAACAACCATTCATCATGCTCATGAATTTTATGGGTCAGAAATTCCAATAGGGTACACAGTATTTCTTCTTCACGATGTCTGGGACCTGAACTGAAAAGACTCAACCAGCTAGGGGCCAGAGCAGCCAGGGCTCCTCAGATATCCCTCCCTCATTTTGGGTGGTCTCCCCACATGGTCTCTTCAGTATGGCAGCATCTAGACTTCTAAGGTAGGCTCAGGGTTCCTGGTATGCATGTTCCAAGAGAGAGAGCTATGTGGAAGCCGTTGCAGCTTTTTTTTTTTTTTTTTTACTTTCAAAACCTTTATTAGTTTACCTTTAAAGATTAAATTCTGCTTTTGTTTTTGTCATTCTTTTACATTGATGAAACATTTATTGACTACTTTCTATGCATAGACCTCTTTGACAAAATTCCTACCAAAGGGGAGAGATAGGAACATAAAGCAAAAATAAATGAATAAATAAATAAATTAAAAAACCCTGTTGCATCTTTTTTTTACTGGCCCCAAAAGTCATACAGCATTTTCTTCTCTATTCTGTTGATCAAGGCAGTCACAAAGGTCCTCCTGGGTTCAAGCAGAAGGAACACAGGCCCCACCTCTCAATGGAAGTGTGTCAATGTCACATGATAAAAAGAGTATGTGGGATGGAATATATATATGGGTGTAACTATCTTTGGAATATAGAATCTACCACCCCCGTCTACATACCTGTCTTTAACTCTAGACATCTTCCTATCTCCTAAGACTGTAACTGGGAACTCACTATGTCCTTGCCTAGAAAATATTCTGCTATGTACCACCATGTCTCTGAAACATTTGCTGATTTTTGTGTCTGGACAGCACATTCATCTCACTGTTTCCTTACCCTGTTTTAGTAGAAAACATCAAATTTATAATCTAAGCCCTGAGGATTACTCTCATCCTCAAGCTCTGTTCCTTTTATGTGCATTATCATCAATGTGTTTGTTTGCTTCTTTGTTTTCTGAGCCAGAGTCAAACCTTAAAATCCAGAAGTGGCTTCCTTTCCTCCCTATGCCTAAGCAAGGCCTCTGCTCTGTTCCAGGTTTAAAAATCTTTATTGCTCCTTTCTGGAGTCTGAAGAAATTCGGTGGGAAAGGAATACAGGTGCAGTCTGGGTTGATGTGAAAAGAATGTATGAAAGGAGGGGACCAGGGGACTGTCTTGAAGCTGAATGTATAAAAATATTTTAGACACAACTAAAACAGTCAGTGGACATTATTAAAAAATTACAGGTGTTGGGGTTAATGTCTTTTGTTTTCCCTTGGTTCTGCCACTGACTTTGTAATTCCTGGACTCTCCTCTTTGCCAGCTACAGTTTTTTGTTGTCTTGGTAAAGTAAGCTCTGCAGAGTTGCTTTGAGATTTATCAAAAGAAAGGGAAGGTTGAAATGAAAGTTAGAAAGTAGATCATAAATACCACTTGATGATCTTCCATCCAAGCCTGTCAATAATAGTGAGCGAAACAAAAGGAAGCTTTCCTTAGAAATTAAATGATTTCATTTATTTAAAGAAAATTATAACAAATCTGGGAACGACACCAATTGGACATCAGACTGAGGTGGGGGGTGGGGGAGGGGATGGAGGTATGCCTACACAATGAGTGCATTGCGCACCGTTTGGGGAGTGGTAACACTTGAAGGTGCTGACTCGGGAAAGGGGGGGTGGGGAAAAAATATGAAACTATTGTTTTTAAAAAAAAATAAAATAAAATAAAATTGTGTTTTTCTCAATTAAAAAAAAAAAAGAAAAAAAAAGAAAATTATAAAAGCAGGAATACATTTTTGATGTGCCACCACATAGGTACTTGGGGTAATAAGCTTGATAGTCTAAATTGGCAAACTGGATTTTCATTACAGTTCATCTCAGAAAATAATATTTTGGTTATATCTCCCCTGCCCCCCATTTAATTTTCTACATAGCTCAAGGGTTATTAAACTATGGCCTGTAGGCTAAATCCAGCTCTTCACATGTTTTTGTAAATAAAGTTTTATTGGAACTCAGTCATGTCCATTCATTTACATGTTGTGTATGAGTGTTTTAGCACTATAGTGGCAAGATTGAGTGCTTGTGAGAGAGATCACATGGTCTATAAAGGGAAAGTATTTACTCTCTGGACTTTTTACTGAAAAGTTTGGTAACCCAAAGCATATATTGCCATTTAAACTAATTGTTAGAATATTTTCCCATTTAAATGTCAGATAATACAGTGAGTCACATGGTGAATTTTAGTAAGAATATAATTAACTTTACACTGAATTATGTATTTAGTCAATATAAAGGTGTCAGGAGAAACCAAGCTACTTCTTAATTTTGGTACCTGTATGATTGGACTGGAGAAATAAACTTTCTAAAAAAGGATTTTGGTCATAAGTGTTCATTAACATCCTTACTTTTTTTTTAACATCTCAAAAGAATTAATGAGAAAAAATAAGAGGTCAAGACAAGAATTTATGAATCTATGAGATGAAGTCTTTGGAAGAAGAAATTAAGATTAATAACTTTTTATTAATTAATATACAATGATATTTGGTTTAATAGAAATTTGTGAAAGATTTCCAATGACTTTCAAAAATGGTTTTAGTAGTGAAACTCCTTGGCAATAATAACAAAATATTAGGTAGTGTTGCGATCTGAAGGCTGTAAGGATAGGAGTCTCCACTTGGGCTTGGAGGTGATAGGGATGGATGGCCATCACTTATGAACTGCTGTGCAAATTAGGTGCAAACTATACTCAGAGAAAGGTAGAAGTTTGTCTAGTCAAAGAATACAAAGTTGCCTGAGAATTTAGTTATGATAGTTTATATCATCCATAAGCAGGGTTTATAACCCACCTTCTCCTGCAAATGAGATTAAAGGAAATAGATCAGCTCTAAAAATAGCAAAATGTTAGCATTGACTTTTATGAAATGCTTTCAAGGATGATAATCATGACTGTCAAAATTTTAAGAAAGTATAAGAAACCTAAGAGATCAGCTAAAGTAGAGTTTTAAACTCTGCTTCAGGGTCTAAAGGTTCTATGGGACACCCTCAGGGGCCATTGCAGTTGGAGGCCTAGGAGGTGGTTTGGTGTATGGTACCTCCCTCCTTCTAAACATAACAGCTATGTGTTTGTTTTCTATATACTGCTTTACAAATAAGATTTGGTTTATGATGGGTTTTTAGTAAAATGTGTTGAAACCTTAGATTCTAGGCTAATTCTTCAAATATTGCAAATGAGGAAACTAAAGCTATCATAATTTGGATGACATGGCTTAGGTCATACATTGAATGACAGGAGAGCTAGAATTAGAATCTAGGACTCCTTGTGTCTCAGTCAAGAGCTTTATTTTTTTATGATTCTATGAGGAAGAGCAAACTGCCACGCCTTAATCTACTATGACAAAAAGTAAACTTTTGTAGTTTTGAATGCAATAAGAATATAAGAGTTTAGGATTTGTTAGTTATTGTGACTTTTGTCTTCATGTTCTAATAATAGTTCTCAAATTTTAGTATGCATAAGAATCACCTGGGGAACTCATTTAAAAAAAATTCAGCTTCCCAGTTATCCTTCCTAGACATTCTGGTGTGGAACATCTGTATTTCAATCAAACATCCCAGGTGGTTCTGCTACGATGGTCCATGTATTATACTTTGAAAAATACTGTCTTAAAACTTTATAGTTGGATCTTGAAGGCTACTAGTACAGACATTGTTAGTTATTTCTTGGTACTATGCCCTCTATTGAGGCAAACCACTACAAAATAGAGGATGTTAGTATATAAGGCAAGTTAGTCTAGGCTGTGTTGCAGTAATAAATCACCCCATTTTTGGCATTCTACAAGGACTGCTCCTATCTGATATCTCTGTTATTGGAAACATGTGGTGTCCAAAGTGAGTACGGAAGGGGAAGAGGGTTATAAAGTCATGCTTGATAACTTGTTATTGAAATAGCAATCATACAGAAATATGTACAACCATGAGTTGTGCTTAATGAATTATTATAACTGAGCATACTGTTGTAACCAGTACCCAGTTCAAGAAACAGATCATATAAAATCCCTTCCCAGTATTTACCCATATCGATCCCCAGTAAGTGTAACCAACAGGCAGGATAGTTTTGAGTTCAGCGTTGGAAGTGGCTTAAACCTCTTCCTACCACATCCCATTGGCATATAGACAGACCATATGGACCCTAGCCTAACTGCAAGGGGTACTGGGAAATCTTCCTATGTTCCCAGGAAATGAAACAGTGTCATTAATATGTAATGTCTTCTCTATAATAGTTACTAGATTATAATCTAGAATATAATCTCATGGTCCATATAATGATGCTTTCTATGCTTTTCTATGGGCATGGTAGATTAAATTAAAATTTGCATACTTTCTAACTTAATTATTCTTTTTCTATAGAAAGTAAATTTATTCCCATATAGCTATATGTTTATATTAATGATGACTTGAATATTATTATATGGAGCTGTGGATGGCAGGTAATTTAGAACAAGATAAAAAGAAATGTGGGCCGGGCACAGTGGCTCATGCCTGTAATCCTAGCACTCTGGGAGGCCGAGGCGGGCGGATGGTTTGAGCTCAGGAGTTCGAGACCAGCCTGAGCAAGAGTGAGACCCCCGTCTCTACTAAAAATAGAAAGAGATGATTTGGACAGCTAAAAAATATATATATAGAAAAAAATTAGCCAGGCATGGTGGCACATACCTGTAGTCTCAGCTACTCGGGAGGCTGAGGCAGAAGGATCGCTTGAGCCCAGGAGTTTGAGGTTGCTGTGAGCTAGGCTGACGCCACGGCACTCACTCTAGCCCGGGCAACAGAGTGAGACTCTGTCTCAAAGAAAAAAAAAAAGAAAAGAAATGTGAACTTTTAGGGGCAAGTCATTTTTCATACATGCCCCAAATACCATATCAATTTCATGGGAATAAACATTAATCCCTCTGGGTTCTGGGTTCCTGAAGAATGTCCAAGTATGCCCTATACATGCCTTCCTTCAAATCACAAGACTTACTTTCCTAGTTTACTTTCTTTCTAACTATAGCTCTTTGACATTTGAGATTGGTACTTGTCTTTCTAATTTTTGTGAAACACTTAAGCTTACTCATTAAACACTTCTCTGTTGTTATTCCTTTGGAAATAAGACTATAAATTTACAAATGCTTCTGATTTTAAGGCTCTCATCATTATCTTCACACAATTCAGTGATTAAACAACAACAACATCACACTTCGTACTCAGTATTATTAATAACAAACACAATATTACTTATCAAGGAAGGAAATACAAAAGTATAGAAGAACTAAAATATATGTTTGCTGCCTACCATGGGCTTATAATCTAGTTGTTCCCAAGACAGAAACAAAGGAACTGTCAGATATAACTAGATGTCCATATGAATGAAGTGCTAAAGGAATTCAGAAGAGGTGATTACTGTGAGCTGAAACAAAGGAAGGATGAATGAAGGAAGTGGAACTTGGTGGAATCTTGAAGGATGGGTAGATTTTGTCAGGTTGGAGTAAGTGAATAAGGACATTCCAGGCACAGGGAAGGAGGAGACACATGCAAAGTCTTCTTGTTAGAAAAAAAGCACACCCAATTTGGAGAAAAATAGAGCAACTAGCCTCCATAAAGAGGAAATATGAACTTTGAGCACACTGGGAAATTGATTTAGATGTGGCCTCAGTTTGGTAGACCCTGAAACCTGGGGTGGAGGTGCCTGTGCATAATGCTGTAAGAATGTAGAAATAATCTAATAGGCATGGTAGGAAATGGTTAAGGGAACTGTAGCACTTCCACAAGATGGAATATAAAGTATCATTTGAAGTGATGTTTATGAAGAGCTTATTTAATGTAAAGTGTAGCTGATAAGTGGAAATAAAGATATGCATGTATTTATATAGAATTGACACTACAGTATGAAAAAATATGCTATGAATGTAAAAGAGAATGAAAATAAATATACTGAAATATTTAGAGTGATTTCTTAAGGTGTAGAAATTCTAGGTAACTCTTTTCTTTTTTCTATTTACCTTTCCAGTTCTTTATGATGAGCATATATTACATTTTATATTAAAAATTAAATAATAATTCAAAGTATTTGTTTATTGTGTACAAACTATTGCAGAAACTGAAAACCAAGCAAACACAATTCAGGTTATTTATATGCTGGTGGAGAAGAAAACCAGGCATCCCAGGAACAGTTAAATAACTATTTAGTAGTAATTGGACTATAGCATTCCAAAATATTTTAACATCTTTATTGAAGCATATTGTTGCATGTAATAAAATTCATCATTTTAATTGTACAGTTTGATGAGTTTTAGAAAATTTATATGGTTGTATAACTATACAGTTTTAGAACAACTTCCATCATGTCAAATAGTTCTCGTGTGCTTGTTTGCAGTCAGTATCCACTCCCATACACAGATCTATCCAACCACCGATCTGCTTTCTGTCCCTATAATTTTGTTTTGCCATAAAATTTCTTATAGATGGAATGTGATAATATGTGGTCTTTTGTGTTTGGCTTCTTTCACTTAGTGTATTGTTCTTGATGTTCACTTAAGTTGTTTCACCTATCAGTAGTTTGTCCCTTTTAATTGCCTAATGGTATTCTGTTGTAGAGACATACCACATTTTGTTTATGTGAAATTGCTGGATCATACAGGAATGATGTCTTTCAAATGTTTTAAGAAACTGACAAACTGTTTTCCACAGTAGCTGCATCATTTTACATTTCTGCCAGCTGTGTATGAGAGTTCCAGTTTCTCTGTATCCTTGACAACACTTGTCATTATCTGTCTTTATGATTACAGCCATTCTAGTGAGTATTAAGTGGTATTTCATTGTGGCTTAATTTGCATTTCCCTCATGACTAATGATGATGAGTGTCTTTTCGTATGCTTATTTGCCATTCACATATCTTCTTTGTTCAAGTGTCTCTTCACATTTTTTGCCATTTTTATATATTTTGCAAAGTATTTTGAAACATTACATAACTTTGTGGTTTAGTGTAGGGCTTATCAACCCTGGCAATATTTACATTATCACATTTTGGACCATTCTTGTTTATGAGAGTATTATAGGATATTTAGCACTATCCCTGGCCTCTATCTAGTAGATGCCAGTAACACATTTCCTGTAATGACAACAAAAAATGCCTCCAGATATTGCCAGGTGTCAGCTGGGGGACAAAATTGCCCCTAGTTGAAAACCAATGATTTAGCACATTATTATGGATTCAAAAGATGTTACGGTCAAAGGTATGTAGTAAAAGTGGAATTTAACTTGGGTACTTTAAATGAATAGAATTTAGACAGGTGGAAAAAAAGGGGGAATTTCAGGTAAAGTATTTCCTTATTTATCAGAAGTTTTGCTGCTAAAATAATTTTTCAGTACTAGAGACTTAAGACAAGAATTATATCCTCTTTTTCTCCATGCTAATAGCACTATTTTTCCTTTCTTGTCTTTTCTTCTGGTCTTTATCTACAAGTCTCTCTTGGTAAGCAGAAGGACTGCACATGCCTTTTGTGAGGCATTAAGTTTGGCTCTGATGTTTTGCTTTTAAGTCTAATATTTCAGTGTGCTCCTCAGTTCATATAGTCCTTATTTTTCCTACTTTGAATTATTTTTCTGCAATGAATATCTATGAATAATATTACTGGGATAAGGACTAACTCTTTGAAATGAATTTTTAATATGTATCACATCTTTGTTTTCCAAATTTGTACCAGCTAGGAAATGTCCATTTCCAATTTGTATAGGCCCTGTTGTATCAAAGATTGTCTTTGAATAAATCATTTTTCTCTATATTCTGAGAAGCAGCCACACCAGTTTCTAAACCTCTAACAGTAACAGTATAACAATTCTCTTTTCTTAAAGATCCTATATATGAAACAAACAATATGCTAAGTCAGAATTCCTTCACGAAATAAAATCCCCACGACAGACTAAGATTTGAAGTATGAAATGATAGGAAATGAGTTTAAAAAGATAAATCTACCTGTGCATCAAGTAAGGATGGTACTTTATGCAATAAAGCCTCCTTAAATAAACATTTGATGGAAGGAATAAAATCTTACTGGCACATAAATCTTTTTTTATTAACAGCAAAGTTGTATATATAAGTGAACGCTAATGTGCCCAAGGGAAGAGGAAATAAAAGGAGAGATTATAGCAAATAAGATGAGGGCAGAACTGTTTCACCATTCATCATAAATTGGTCCAAAGTTGCTTAACCAAACCTAAAGAGAGATGGCCATCCTGGTAGGGCTTTACGTAACAGAGTGAAGCTAATACTTAATCAATAGCAACTTTCTCTAAGGGTTTTAAGTGCTTTAAAATCCTAATGTAATTCAGACATGAATGGAAAGTGTTTCCTGCCCTCCTCCTTTTTGATTTCCCTAGCTTAACTGAAAATGGAACAGAGAAACACACACACACACACACACACACACACACACATAATAGACGGAGCTAGTCAGGGGTTGAGTTACAGCTCTACTCATTTTATACAGAGCTAGAACCATTGCAATGGGTAGAATTTTCTGTAGTAGTGTGACCTGAAGGCATTTGGCCAAGGAAGAGTCTCGCTCTCCCTTTGGGAATGAGTTTTCTAGCAATTTATAGCATTTCACAAGTGTGTTCCCATTTACAGATGTTAACAATGAGGGATAGTGTAATTAAGTGGGAGGAATAACAAATGAAGAATTAAACATGCTTGAACCCATGTAGTGTGCATTGCTGGGGTTCAGTCCATGTGGGGTGGTGGGTCCAGTGCCTGGCACAAGAACTTAAGAAGTTTTAGCTATTTATTATTGTTATTGTGGTGATTTTTTGTTTCTGTTTTTTGGGGATGTTTTATTTGTTTTTCATTTTTATTTAAATCAAAGAAAGCTTAGGACTTCCAGGGGAATGTGGGAGGAGAGACTCATCCTAAAGACAAACTTGGCTCAATGTAAAAATCCGTCATCCTGAGGAGGGGCACTTAAGAGAAAAGTAGTGACTATCACTTTTTTAAAAAAATTTAGCTCCATAATCTGCCTTTAGGTCTTAATTCCAGACAGTAGGTCCCTAAATATACATGTCAAGATCTGTGAAGGGTCTAAGATTTTTTTTCTTACTTGCAGGCTAGCAAGGTAGCTTGCCAGAGCTTCATGAATGCTGGCAGAAGACCTGATACCTTTGTCAGAGACAAAATACAGTTTATTACAGCAAAGCAATACCCATAGGATCAGCATTTGTGTCAATTTCTTGAGCTCCCATTCCCACAGGGTAACACGAAGAGGCCCAAATGGATACCGACATGCAGTAGTTTCCGTTATAGGAAAGGAACCCTGAGCTTAGAGAACATAAATCTTTTATAATGGGCAGTAAGCACATCTACCCTTTGCTCCAAAGGGAGACACTGTCTCTATTTTCCCTGATTGTGAGCAAACCTGACCTCTGCTCGGGAAGGAGGCACTATATTTTAGAAATCTATTCCCTATACAAACATCTTTGAAACATTAGTACAGAGCAAAGGCAGTCAGGGCCTCTGCTTGAAGGATGTGTAGAAATTCAAGAGACCCATAGAGAATTTCCTCCTGACAGCAACACCTGAAATCTATGTTTACATTAGAAGATAGAGAAGTATACAAAGAAACATTGCTTTGATGTTTTTGATTTTTTTGATGCAACGAAATGTAATGTGAAAGGGAAAGAGAGTAGCTATGGTGCATTGAAGACTCCAGAGCACACATGGCATTTCAAGGACAGTGTGTGCAGGTATCTGATGGCTCTGGTCTGGTGGTCATTCTGGAGATTGTGATACCTGGTGTGGTATCGCCAGAATCCAGAAGCAGCAGCTCCGGCATGGCTGCTGGAGATACTGAGGAGGTGCCTCCATGCAGATGTGCAGGCCTGAGAGAGATGGATTATGGTTGCTATAGAGAGGCTAATAGGAACTAGTTAAGAGTTTCTGTAGACACTTGTTGAAGGCTCCTAGAAGTAATGGAGGCAGCTCTAATATTGGACTCCCTAATATTTGGGGGAATCAAGATTCAACAGAACACAGGTTAGATTGAGTATGGCTTTGGCTACTCCCGATTTAAAAAACTATTTCTATGGTGTGTAGGAGTGTGTGTGTGTGTGTGTGTATAAATGGAAATTTGCTAAGAAAAATTAAACAATAATGAAGAAGTGGTGACCCAATTGAGTCACCTAGGTCTGCTAATTTTTTTTCTGTTCCAGATATCATCAGTGATCTGTAATTATCAGTTATCCATTGCTGTTCTCCCAAAGTGTGTTTTGAGGAACCCCAGGACATACCGCCAGATACTCTATAAAAGAGAAAACCTTTGGCCAAGTACAGTTTGAAAATGCTATCATACCACCCCTTTGGAGATTTATACTTCACAATAACATATTGAAGACTCTTGGTTGTCCTGTTCTTTGGGATGCTCTTGAACTTCGTTTAAACCAGTCTTTCCTAAATTCACCTGATCACAGAATCCTATTTTTGCATAGCACTCATGAAAATCTCACAGAACTAATGTTTTGGAGAACACATTGTGGAAAATGTTTTATGGTAATGTTATAATATCACTGTCACAACTGAAGTGCTAATAAATGATGAAGGAAACTTTGACTCTTTAAGAGCTTTTCAGTGGTATCCGTCATTTCACGTCTTGCTTATATCCAAGGTCAATTAGAAACTCAGCATTTTTTAATCCTGGCACTGCATTCGTCACTAGTAAGAGGGTCTAGCCCACAAGACATTGTCTAGAATTTCTGATAATTTGACATTTAGTAGTTAATCTGAGCTTCTCATAAGCCACAGCTACCACATTGAGTTGATATGATTCCGGCAAAAGGCAGACATGCTTGGCATTTCACAGAACTTGAGCAGCACTTATTGAGGGTAGATTTCCAATTTCTAACAGGCCTATGGAATATTAAAAATTGCTTACAAACAGTCATTTGTGAATTCCTTGAGCATATAGGACACAAGGTGGGTGACCATTGGATAAGAATGTCTTTTTCTTGGGTTTGTGTGGGGTTTTTATTACTTTGTCATTGTTGACAGGTAAAATATTAAGAATACAGTTAAGAATTGGATAGCAGCCTTGGTTTTCAGCTTTAGAAGGCTCTATCAATTGGAGGATTCATTGGGTGTTTTTCATTATGTTAAGTGGAAGATAAATTAGTTTTTACCTCTTATTTGCACAGATCATATATCAAATTTTATACATGAAAGCTTCTCCTTTTGGAGTTATCACTTACAAAACAAGAAGTGAGATAAGACCAAGTTTGTGGAATTCGTAGGACATATTCTGGCAGGAATTATCACATATTCACATTGATTTTGTGATAAATTTCACAGTGGCTAAAATTGTGATGTGGGCAAAGGTTGTTTATTTTTCCCATCACATCTCCTCTTTCCTTTTTCTGTTTCATCACACATTCAAGTCAGGGAGATCAGAAACATTTGTGTTTTAATTCTGGATCCACTGTGGGAATTTACTTAATTACTGTGAGCCACAGTTTCCTCTTTTGTGAAGAGGAATATACTTATGTCATAGGGTGGTAGGTGCATTAAATAAAATGCCACCTATGAAGAATTCGCTGCAGTGCCTGGCATATAAAGTGTGCTCTTTGTGTGTTCATCTCTTACCCTTCATCCCTTCTCTTCTCCACATTTAAAATCTTTCCCATGCTACCCCTTGACTGAGCTCCATGTGTGTCTCCCCCAGTTCCCTCCTGCTGCACATTTCTTTTTTCTCTCATCCTTAATTGAATGGTTTTTGTTGTCTTTTCCATTGCTCTGGTTCTTAGCTTCATCTTCACTCTCTCCTTCTCCACTGGGCTTTCTCCCAGGCTTCCATCTTAAGTTGGTCTCACCCATCTTAAAAAGATCTTGGTTCTGTGCTCTTCCTCCCTTGAGTTACAAACATTGTTCTCTCCTTCATCAAAATCTTGGCACATGTTGTCTGCGCAAGCTGCTTCTATTTCTTTGCTTGTTATTCCTGTCTTAATCCTCAGCATCTACCCTACAGCCTGCTATTTCACTGTAGCACCTCCGTTGAAGGTCACCAAGAAATCATTTTGTAGAATTTATTGACCTCCCTCAGTCGTCATTCTTCTAGACCTTTCTGCTGCATTTGATTCTTTTGACCCCTCCTTGAATGTGTCCTCTGCCTTCCACTGACAATTCATCATCTAAGTCCTTTTACTCCCTTTCTGACTACTGTTGTTCTGTAGGCTCTTCTGTGCCGCCTTCCTGCTGCTGCCTGCTTTACCCAAAGGTGGTCCTTAGCCTGTTTGTTGGCTTCTGTCCCATGCACTGCAATTCAGCAGGATAAAATTATGTCTGCAGAATGAATCTGACCAGCTGTCTTCCTCTGTAGTCCCATCATTGTCACTTGAGGAGTGGCCCTTGGGGAAGTGAGCCTTTCCAACCAGATTGACTGTGAGTAAAGTTTTGGCACTGTCATTACCCTCCTGACATTCACGTTTTCAAACATGACCATGCCAGTCATCATGTACATAAAGTGTATATGGAGCTGGACACTGGCAAACTGAGACTGAATTTATTCAGGCTGCTTTAGGGCACATAAGCAGGAGGCATGGCAATATTGTCACAGGATCTCCATCTTGTTTTTAAGCCAGATCAGTAACAAGTTTTGGAAGTCAGACCTAGCCATCCCACCACTGATTCATTGTATGTCACACACAGCAAAGTGAACCTCTTTGGATCAAGGTGTGAAGGGCCCCAATGTCTTGCTAAGGAGGACTAGCAGAGATGGGGAGACCAGATGGTAGGAGATACGTTTTCAAAGGGGCTGGCTGGCCACAGAGAGAGGCCTGTATGGTGAATGGATGAACGAAGGGCATGAACCAGAGAGTTTTTCTTTACTATTTGCATTCTGTTATTTAAATGGAATTTGTAGTTACTTTTTCTAGTCTGCATAGAGCTATTGATTCAAAGAATTTTCTCAACCCTTTACAGTCCCCTCTGCTTTTCTTTTTGTTTTATTCTAGGCCAAACTTCAAAGAACCACTAGAAATATTTCAAATAAATATTTTGTATATGTAGAGTATAGTGAGTAAATTCAGGCTCTGAAGTCAGCTTGAGTCTAGATCTGAGCACCTGTACTGGATAGTATAACTTTGAGCAAATGGATTAATTTAGTGTCAGCATCCTCATTGTAAAAGGAGTAAATGATGTCGTGCTTGTAAAGCAGTTAGCACTTGGCTATTGCCCCAGTAATATGTTTCCTCCTAGTGTAGTAGTTCCTTTTCTTCAAGGAAGCATTGGTGGATAGTCTGCCAGGCTCAAGCTTAGACATAAGGCCCCCATGTGGCCCACCTTTTAAATATCTAAGCCCTTACAACCAAAGTTAAAGTGATTAGATAGATTAGTAGTTGCCAGATACTCACCTGCACAGAAGACTCACTTGGGTGAACTTTAAAAAAATACAGATTTCCTGGCCCTACACAGATTTCCTGGATAAGAACATCCTGGGGGAAGAGGGGAGGGAGTACTGTGATTATTGAAGCTTCCTAGGATGTAGGTGATTCTTATGTGCAGCTGATCTTTTCCCCACAAATAGGAACCAGCAGATGAGATTTAAAAACTCCAATATTTCCCACCTGATGAATCTGTTATTCTAGTTTCTAGTTGCTAAATAGAGTAGAGAAGCACTGATTAACTGGGGTGAATGTCTTTATCATGGCCAGTCTGAGCACAAACATTTATGTATTCTGTTGGGTGTTCCCATACCACCTCCCTAAAGTGAATTCTTGAGTGTTCTATGAATGAGATGACCATCAAAATCAGGTTGCTTCTAAGAGTAAAATGGGGGATGCTAATAATTACTTTGGGAAAACAAACATAAACCAGGACTGTCCCAAACAAACTGGGATGTATGGTCACCCATAAGAACCTGGCCTAAGTTGAAAAGGACAGAGAAAAGTAGTAGTAGGAGAACCCATTTGGAGAGGTTACATGGGAGTAGATGATCTACCATGTTTTGCCTTCTTTCTGCTTCTCTCTCCTCCTTATCCCTGAAGCTTTATTTGCTACCCAGTGGAACATACTGGTCTGACCTGGAGAGGTTAGACTGGCAAACATCAGTGTCAGTGGGGTTGGGGAAGGGAGGGAATGATTTTACACTGATATGTGAACTAAATTGTGCTGCATTGTACAGCCACTCAATTAAATCTGGGCACATCAAGTCATTCAACCATTAGAGGTAGCAAATACTTATGCTTATCCACATATAATCAGTGATGAGCTGGGCTCTGAGATACAAGGATAAACAAGAGATTCCTTGCCTTCATGGAGCTAACAGTACAGTACAAGGTATAGGCAAGTGCACAGGCCATTCAAATACCATGTCAGGCTAAGTATAGGTTTCCTTCAGGAAGAAGTAATACAAGAACTCATGCTGCACGACTTTTGGTGGCCCATTTTTACTTTCTGAAAGTAGTTTATAGTCCTAAATTCTATGTAGACTTACCCAATACTAAAGATATAAATACTTTAAGCTCTAAATTCTAAATTTTCCCACTCTATACTCTTTTTCCCTACTCACAAATCCAATTTTCTGAAGCCATTAATGCTGGGTGAGGACTGTTTAAAACAATTTACATGAGGGTGTGATGCTCCCAGGGAGTATTTTTAATCCAAACATGAAGTACTTTAACCCAAAGGAATCTCAAAATGGTACATTTGTAGGGTTGCCAGATTTAACAACTAAAAATATAAAATGCCAAGTTAAATTTGAATTTCATTTGAACAATCAACATTTTTGTTTTTAGTATAAGTATGTCCCATGCAGTATTTGGGACATACTTATGCTAAAAAATTATTCATTGTTTATTTGAAATTCAAATTTAAGTGACATTCCCACATTTTATCTGGCAACCCTATGAATTTGGGGGAGCTAAGTTTGAATCAAGAACTTTCTAGAACTCTTATTATCTTATTTTTTTAACCTTGGCCCTAATTATGCCCTACCCATGAGATTACTTTCTTTTGTTCTTTCAAAAAGCAGTAATTAAATCTGTTGCAGTTCAGGATGTGGAGGTGCAAAGGTCACTGCAATGAGTAGGAGTGCACAGTGAAGTTGTTGAGTGGGCAGTTCGGGTGCAGATGTGTGGGTGGGAAGTCTCTATAAGCCGTGTAGTTTCTCTGAAGCTTCGGTAGAAGGCAGTCAGTGGCTGAAGAGCTGGGTGGGGTGTGCTGGGGAGCAGAGGGAGATCTGGAAATGGAGGCAGACAACACTGGGCTGTGTAAACGAGGTCGGGAAGCTTGTTGAAGGTGGAACTTGGCCTTTGTTCCTTTTATATTCCCACGGGTCTTAAGACAGTCTTTGCACATCAGAACTGTTCAAATCTTTGGTGAATTAAATTGCCTCTTCCAAGCAGATATCGTCTGCCTTTTCCTTCCGCATCCTCCATCAGGGAATGACTTATTTATTTCTAATTTACTTCTTAGCTGTCTGTTGCACATAAAATGCTTCCCTTCTTTAAGTTTGTAAGTAGCCCCATGGCATTCAGCAAAAGAACTAATGGGAGCAAGAATGGGCTGGGAGACTATATGGCCAGTCAAGCTAGGCTGAGGCCTTCCTTTTAACTTTAGGGCACAGTGTAGGGTGTGCGTGTGTGTGTGTGTGTGTGTGTGTGTGTATGACTGTGTGTGTGCAACCAGTCAAGCTATGCAGAGGTCCTCTTTTTAATGCTATATTTTAATATAATATTAATGTTTTAATTTTATGGCAGTGTGTGTGTGTGTGTGTGTGTGTGTTGTGAGTGATAGAGAAGGGAGTGTGAGCACTATGATAAGGACAGATTGTCGTGTTGGTATTTTATAATATGAACCTTTTATTAGAATCTCCAATGTACAGTTTAATTCAAAAATGAGCCAAAATCCATCCTGAAGGTGAGAAATGAGACAGTGTTCAAGACCAGTGATGCAGCAGGTCATTGAGCATTTGCTGTGGCTTGAGCAGAGAGGTGCACAAATGCCATGGAAAGATAATTATACTAAGCAGCACTCTTGGGTTTCTCCTACTGCACTTTGTGACGACTTTGGTTTGCAGCCTCCAGGAACGATGCCAGCCACCTCCAGGGGTGTTAAGAAATATCCAAAACAAAATTAAAATAAATTCACTTTCATTTAAAATGCAATTATATTCCATATAACACTTTTAGGAGCAGTGGGACTGGGTGTTAGAAAATCAGGCAAAGCAATGGGGCAGCCATGTTACGAATTGCAACATTGGAAAAGAAGAAAATGTGCGAAGGACTTGGGAAAGAATTGGACACTGCTAGGGAGGAGATAGAGACCAGGAGTGAAAACAGCCTCTAAATTTAGCTTTAATAAAATTCTTGGGAATTCATCTAATGATGTACTTACTGTCTAAAGAAAATCTAAAGATGTACCGGCAGCAGCAGAATGACCTGCCCTTGTGGTATTTATCTAATTTTGAGCATTTGTTTGTTTGTTTATTTACTTATGGTTCATCCATTCATTCATTCAGTGTTCATTTTGTGTGCTAACTCTGTGCTAAGCACCAGGCTTGTTAACACACAGTATTGGCTTTTCATAGGTTCTTTTAACACTTCTGTATTGCCATCCTGTCTACGAATGCTGTCCTGACCTGCCGCAGGAGCTGGGAGGCGGGTACAGTGTCAGCAGGTGGAATTGAGTGAGCTTATCAAATAGCAACCATTGTCAGCTGCATACCCCTTCTGGGAGAGATGTGGATGGTAATGGCTTTGAGCATGAAATAGTACGTGCTGACCTCAAGAAAAAATTCGGGTAAAGCAAGAAGAGAGAGGATAAAATGTTCTCTACTTTTACAAACCTAAATTTAATTGTAGTTCATAGTAGTTCATGCCTTTCTTGTGAGAAGTGAGGTCTTCCATACTCTGGGTATCAGAGGGCCAGAGTTATTGAAAATTTGGGGTAATTTTCTTCCTTCCTATAACACAACTTGAGTTTGGATTGACCATCAGATAACTAAGATACTTTTCTTAGATGTGAAAATTTGTTCTTTCTCAATATCAGAATAAATGAAAGTAGTAGTTTGTTTACATGTATAACTAATGGTGTAATCAGTACTATTAAGCTGCTTTAGAAGATTAACCATCAGTAAATGATGAAAGTAAATATAAATTAAAGGGCATGTACTCACTATCAAATTGATTTCACTGATCATCACCTAGGAACACATTTAAGAACAGCATTAATTGGGTGTCAGGCAGATGTGGGGCGTGGAGGGGATGGGTGTATACATAGATGATGAGTGCAGTGCGCACTGTCTAGGGGATGGACACGCTTGAAGCTCTGACCCAGGGGGGACAGGGGAGGGCAATATACGTAACCTAAACTTTTGTACCCCCATAATATGCTGAAATTAAAAAAAAGGGCAGATTACAGTCTAGTGTTTTATATCCACTATTAAGTATTGGGCTTTCTATCCAGTGTTGCACCTTTACCTAGAGCCATTTCTCAACACATATCTTTGAAAGTCCAAACAGAGTTATAGAAAGAACATGGCTTTTTGTCAGAAAGAGACCCGAGTGCCAATTCCAGCACTGCCACTGACTCACATGGACAAGTTCCTTTGCTTCTCTGAGCCTCAGTATTTTCACCTGTATTTGGGGATAATAGTACCAACATCATAGGGTTGCTGTGAAGTTCAGTGGCCTACATGTAGCTCTTAGCACATGGCAAGAGTTCAATAAATGTCGCCACTTCCCAACCACCTGCCTCCTGGTCCTTCTATCCTCCACCTGTTCCTGTTCCAAGCACCAAGGTGCTTTTCAAGAAACTAAACAGACTCTAAACCAGAGCTATCAGATTATTTCTGTGGTTTTGAAATTATTGATGTTGGTTGTAATAGAAAGAGTGATTAACTAGGGCTGTGTTTTTAACAACTTGACATTTACAAACAGTTTAATCTTGGGTAAGTCACTTAGCTACTCTGAATTTCCACTTCTTTATCTGTAAAATTGGCACTATCAAACCATACAGTTTTATCTGAGATTCAAATGACATTATGTGTGTAAAGACTTTGAAAACTATCAAGCATCATAAAACGGGAAGGTTTGCTCAACAGTTTCATTAAGCATCTACTATATTTCAGTAACTATTCTTAGCTCCAAGGATACGCTCTTGAAATTGACATTCTAGTTGGGAGAGATGGGATCAAATTAAAAGCTCTTTAATTGTAGGGATCAGTCCTGTTTATCTTTGAATCCTTACTGCTCTCACAGTAAATTGGCATATAGTGTTTCACAAATGTTTAATGAAAAGGAAAGGTAAATTAATTTATAATAAAGGAAAAATAAGGGAATTTATATATTTTTAGTGGTTGCGTTGTCAAATACTGAGGGAGATTTGTATGGCAATAATAGCCTTCAAATTAAATATGTACCAAGTATTTTATCAGAAAGTATGCTTGACAATAAGCTTAGGTATAAATTAGAAATCTGAAGGCCAATATCTTGTCCTGTTCATGACTTTAGAAATATCACTGGGTTCTGTAAGCCTGAAGTTCCTAGCACATTGCAATGTTGATGGACATTAATTTCTCTTGGATGTTAGAACATGAATTGACCTACAGCAATCATTTTATTTAACCAGGGGTGATTTTGCCTCTAGGGGAAATTTGACTCTGTCTGGAGATACATTTGGATTGTCACAACCGAGGAGGAGGGTTGCTACTGGCATCTAGATGGTCAAGAATAAGGATGCAGCTAGGCAACATACGAGGCACAGGACAGTCCACACAGGAAAGAATTATGCAGCTCAGATATTACTTGTGCTAAAGTTGAGAAGCCCTGATCTGTACACAATAGAAGAACAAGGGTTTAAGTTTATTTTCTAAGGTTAGTATATATGAGGACATTTCTTAGGCATAATTTTTCTTCTGATAATAATAGAATGAATTTGATAGAATAAAAATTGTTTTTTAAAATATATCTTTACATTTAAGAAATATATTTTTGTATTGTTTTTACATTGTATACATCTAAGTATTGCAAATATTCTTTTTCTTTTTTTGATATTTGTTTTGTAGCTGTATCAGAAAATAGATGATTTTTCACGTTCAGACATGCTCTATTCATCCTGATCACAAATGAAATGTCTGCCAGAGAAGGATCATTTTATGTCATATTTCATATTGGCAATCAGACTTGGTCTGTTTTAGTGCTCTTAAAATTTTGAATAAATATCTTCCATATTCAGGGGGAGGCAGATTTATTAAAATATTCTCAATTAAATTCATTTTAATTCTTGGTGCCAACATATTCTATTTACTCTTGTATTGTGTGACTTTTATACTTGACAACACATTCAGAAAAAGGGGATATATTAATATTTAGATATTAACCCAAGGATTTCTGGAAAATTTGTCATTAAAGTATTTCCTACTGTTTCTTTCTCCTTGACATTTGTTCCAAGAATTTTTTGCTACCCAGAGCTATTTCATTTTCAACAAGCCTTACATTTTTAAAATTTTTTTCAAAGTCCATTTTTGGAGAGGGGTAAGGGCTTGAAACATTTCCAGAAACTGATCAGAAAATTAAAGTATATCATATGTGTTTCCTAATAATTATAATTCTTAGAGTTTTCTTTCTAAATATATAAACCAATGGTTTAAGAGGTGAGACAACTGCTTTTTAAAATAAGCTCTTTTAGGTTACCATTGGGAAACAGTATAACAAGAGTAGACAAACTATAGTCAGGGTGGTGGCCTGTGTTTATAAATAAAGTTTTATTGATTCACAACCACAGACACTCATTTATGAGTTGCCTATGGCTGCTTTCATTTTACCACGGGGTTGAGGTGGTTGCAACAGAGACTGTATGGCTTGCAAAGGCAAAAATATTTACTATCTGGCCCTTTTCAAAAAAAGTTTGCCATCCCTAGCAGTACAAGTGTAGGTCTTTAAAAATGTAATCTATAATCTTCTATAGACTGTTTATGAATTTTTTCTTAAAAAGGTCCTATCAGTGTTATCTGTCATAATATATAATTAAAATTTATAATCATTATTTGATCATGATATATTTATACTTTAACATCCTAAATTTAGTTTCATATCTCTTTACATCTCAAATATAAAAAGTTTACATATTGGGGATTCAATATAATAAAAAGTAATTAAAATTTAAAAAAATGAATTCCTTTTGAAAAAGCTGTGTATTCTCAGATAATATGGTCTAATAAACTTCAAATTGGCTATAAATATTTATATTAGTTAATCCTTTCTACACAGTTCTACTGTCCTTAAATACTCCCTTTAAAATTAGCAGTGCAGTTATAAAATCTATAAAACCAAGAATGTTGGCGGGCTTAATTATATTATCTGTTTGAAATTTTCTTTAGATGGTAGAATAATCATGATTTAGGAATAGTATTTGCTCAATTACATGAAGTGGTCTTTTTTGTGGTTCAATCTGCAGATGAGAAAATGACTTATTTGTATATGTCATTGTGTATCAATTATTTGTATATGCTATCAGTTCATCATATTAAGTTGGAACTGAGGCCATATTCCAGAATGAAATTGTACCTTCTTTCTTTAAGACAAGTACCACTTCTGTTCTCAGGTATCTGTCATTTAGAAATCAGTCATTGGCAGGATTTGTCTCCAAACACTTAGGAAGTTATCCCATCAGATTATCTTTGGCAAATGTTTAAAAGGGAGGGGGTAAGGGAGGAAAAAAAGAAAATATGCTTGCTTAAAAATTATAAATAAGTATTTGACTTCAGAGAAATCTGGATGCTGAAGCTTGTCACAAAGACCCAGGTGGGAACATTAGTGTTTCTCCAAGGAAACTCTTCATTGCTGAAGCAGTTTGTATGGTATCTGTTCTTTTCATGATGGTCAAGATTATGCAATTACTTTCATATTAGTCAGGGTATTCTACTTCTGTAGCAAACGCTGCGACTTAACACAATAAAAATTATTTCTTACTCATGTCATTATCCACTGGGTGGGGGGATGAGGAAAGAGTTTCTTTTCTACACAGCCATGTAGGATCTTTAAGTTTAGGGAGCATTAGACTATGGCCAGTGGGCTAAGCAGGGTGTTTTAGTTAGTTCAGAGTGCTATAACAGAATACCATAGACTAGGTGGCTTATAAACAGCAAATGTTTATTCCTCCCAGTTCTGGAAGCTGGAAGTCTGGGATCAGGGTGCCAGCATGGTCAGATTCTGGTGAGAGCCTGATTCCTGGCTCATAAATGGCCATCTTCTGGCTGTGTCCTCACAGGATAAAAGGGGCATGATAGAGCTCTCTGAGGTCTCTTTCATAAGGAGACTTAATCCCATCATGAGAGCTCCATCCTCATGACCTTATCACTTCCCAAAGGCCCCACCTCCTAATACTATCACACTGGGGATTTGTATTCAACATATGAATTTGGGGCAGGGACATAAACATCCAGTCCATAACACCTGGTTTTTATATTTTACATAGTTTAAAATTTTGTGACACATGAAAATTTTATACAATTCAAATTTTTGCATTCACCATCCAAAGTTTTACTGGAATACAGCCATGATCATTTGTGTACTTATTGTCTATGGTTGCATTTGTGCTACAATGGCAGAGTTGAATGGCTGCAACAGAGACCATGTGGTCTACAAAGTCTAAATATTTTCTATCTGGCCCTTCACAGAAAAAAATTTGGCAACCTCTTTTCTAGGGGCTTGAGCTTGGTGGACCTCTCAAGAGATGTTAAGGGCAAGACTAATGCCATATGCTTGTGGCTCTGCCTACACAATTGGCTGAAGTCAAACATGTATCCCCGATGCCTATAAGGAAAGCTGGCAAATGCAATCTAGCAAAGTGCTGCAGATAAGAGAATACAGATAGTAGTGGGCAATGGTCAATGTTTTCCATTTTATAGGAGAAATTCACTCGTGTGGACTTACTCTTGATCCCTGCCTTTGACTGTGACTTGCTCTGATTTTAAGTCCCGTAAATGCATGAGCTCTTTCATTCCCCTTCCCCAAGCTGTCATTATTTCAGCTCGTCTCACTTTATTTCCTCAATGTGCATAGTCACAAAATGAAAGACAGGTTGTTTGGTTTGGGGTTTTAGGGGCTTTTCTTAGATCAAGATAAGCAATGTGATGAAAACAGCAGGGGTGTCCAATAATTGTATTGGGTTTGACAGGCTCATTTGTATATTTACTGAACTAGTCATGCAATAGGTGTTTGAAATATCGAACAAAGCAAGGTTTTGTTTTTCTGGATCCTGTCGTCCTTTTTTTTGGTCTGATTGCACCTGCCGATGTTTGTGAGTTATTGTCAAATGGGCACCTTCCCAAAGGATAATGTTTCATCAGAGTATAAATTTCATGTGAGAGTAGAAGCTCCTATATGCTCAAAGGTTGTGATCAGCCAGATTTTTTCAAGACAGAAGAAAGAGACAAATAACAGGAATATGGCAATCAGAGATGTTTTATATTACTAAAGGGAGGCCCTTCATAATAAAACCCAGTAGGATCCTTGATTTTCTTCGGGTTCCTGGGACTTTTCCAACATCAGTAACAACTTTTAAAAAGCTGGCAACAAGAGAAATTACAAACATTTATCAGCCCACCAAAGGCAGTGTACAAAATTGGTGTTTGACTCATTATGTTCCAAAGATTTATCAAGTTTTCCTAAAATCGGGACAAGACTGACTCAGATCTTGTCCAAGTGGGTCACTTTCATGCCACCAACATTGGATCTATGAGAGTTCTTAGAGGGCCTTGGAAAAGTCACAATTGCATGAAAAGTGGGAAGTGGAGAAGTGGCAAATACACCTTGTTTGTAATTTTTAGGTTTGTAACTTACGTATGTCAAAATGATACTGCCAAACCCCAATATCTAAGATTTCGTGGTAAAACACACTTGGAACTTTTATATTGAACTATTATCTTGCTATTATCTCTGCTACTCTGGTGAGTGTTAGACATCTCAGGGTGGACTCAGAATTGCTCATCAGAGGCTTGCAGATATAGAGAAAAAAAATAAGAAATTTCTAGGACTTTTTTGGCACTCCATGGCCTCCTCACAGAGCACTTACTTTCCTCTAAACTTTCTGTAGGTTCTCCACATACTTTAAGGCTGTTACCTGACTTTGCAATTGTGACTGAGGTTGAATGTGAATATATCTATATTTTGAAGGAATTATTATTTTTCAGCTTGTAGTTAAGAAGATTCAGTGTACTGGCCCACATGACTAACCAACCCACTGTTCTCCAAATAACTGTACATATCTAATGAAATAAATGATCATCTCATTTATAATAAAATTGATGGTCATCTCTGCTCACCAAACTTTTATTCTCATTCACAGAATCCTTTCCAAACTGACCTATTCTGAAAAATATGTTGTGTTAGATGGTGAATTTAGATATAAGAAGTCTATGTTACTTTATTTTTAAAAAGAAAGATAATAATACATTTCTATCCATCTAGAACTCCAAACAATTTCCACCAAATATCACTAAACTACTCTGTAACAATCTGCAACAAATTTCTACATAACTCAAAGCATGTAGAACAAAAATTGTGAAATTATTTAACATTTAACAAATTCATTAGTAGATTTATGTGTAGTATATAATGACACTGTATAATATTCAATGCAAACTACATCTTCCTCTTCTACTGCAACATAAATGCTACTGCCCATAAACATAGGATTGACATGTACACAAGGTGTATGGGGACATGAGAACTGCCCAATTATGTTTTCTTTGTGTTCACCTGTTTTTATATGCTCATCACTTCTACCTTGTGTTTTAACATATGGGATTTTATAGGTCTCCTTGCTCCCTTGCTTTGTTCATGGAATTTTCCATTTTATTAAAAGATATTTTCAATTACTAATATGGGGAAGATTATCATGCTTATGCACAATATATTTAAACAACTCAAGCAAGATGTGTTCCATTCCAATAAGACCACAGCACAATCCACAACCTCTCTTCTAGACTGATGAGCACCTTCAACATTTTCACTGGCATACATGGGCAAATTAATTATGGCAGGCTTTCAGTTTAGTTAGGGAACTTGGGGCACAAATAGCTTGCAAATTCTTATAGCAGATATTTGGAAGGTGAGAGTGATGTATTGGGAACACCTCTATAAGGTTACTTTTGTTCACAAAATGGGAGATTTTTCTTTTCATTATACAGCATACTAAAGGTTCTTCGGGTGCAGGAAACAAACCTAGGTTATCTTGTTGATGGAAGTTTTTCTCTGTGACTGTGTGGGAAGGTGAAGCATGATAAGCATTTATTCCAGTAGCTGTGTGGCCAGCCTGGACCCAATTCCCCAAGCTGGAGTGGGCAGCAGTCAGATGCTGTCCTGGGGGACAACATCTTAAACCTGTTATTTTTTTTTTCTTTTAATGAAGCTGCATTCCTTCTTCCAAAGAGAAAGTGTGCCCAGAAACCACATGCAATTGGGTGGACTGGCTGTCAGTCAGGGTCCAGTCCTACCTAGATGATGCTGCCTTCAGCTCAGCTAAGTTTCTCTTGCTCAATGTCTCTTGTCTGGGATGGGGGCACTTCCACCTCCTCTCAGGGCTGGAAGAGACAAATATATGTCCCTTCAGATCTGGTCACTCCACCATTTGATGGATGGGAGGAAGGTTTGCTTTTTTCCACTTGAGGTCTTCCTTCTCTTGAGGCAGTGGAAGAAATTCTTTCTCCCAGTTAAAGAAGAATTCACTTTGGACAGCCAAGTTGACTGGTGCCCTAGTTCTGGCTTATTGGAGGGATGTTTGGTCAAAGCACCTGTGTATTGTTACATATTTTGTTGCTGGGCCAGGGAGCAGGGTAAGGTATGAGTGGTGGCTGAAATCCAGAGATGGCATAGCCTATAAAGCCTAAGATATTAATATTTACTACAAAATTGGCTCAATAGAGGAAAATTTACTAGCTCCTTTGTTAGACCATGTGCTCAGGACCTGGGACCCTGGAATTCTTGGTCACCAACAGTCCTGAGCCTGCTTCCAGGGCTCCTAAGGGTAGGCCACACTGAAGAATGGCCAAGTAGGGCTTTTAGCTGAGGGGAAGTAGACAGAGCAGAGGTGTCTGGGCTGGATGACCACATGGGGCTCTAGAGTGGGCCTGAGCCGGAGTTGGGAAGAGGTAAGGTGTGGGCTGTGGGCAGGGCCCAGGGGCACTGTCTCCTTCCTCTCACACTGTGGTAGCACTCTGAGGAGTCTAAAATTTTAAAATTTGAAACTACTTTGCATGTCGTTATTAAAGTACATTAATCAGATTAGAAGGGTATAACACATATGTCGTTTAACAGATTATTAACTTGATTTGGAACTTTTACATATTTTATATATGTCATGTGTGGGCCTCCATTTGTGTTCTTACCCAGACCTACATATGTTGAGGGTGGGCCTGAATGGAAGAGGGGTGCCTCATTTACATAAAAGCACTTTGTGTGCAAAGAGGGCTAGTAGCCTGGCTGAACTGCCTTTAATCTGCCCGGATCTTCCTTCTTAAGCACCCTTGCCCAGAGATGCTTAGGAAAAGGGCAAAACAGTGGTTGGGATTCTTTCCTCACAAAGGAACTATGTCTGTGGCCAGCCTTGAGGCTCATTCAGCATATAAGCTTCTTAGCAAGAGAAAGAGAATCCAAGAGTTGAGAAGTGCTAGTAAGTCCTTTGTCAAACCCTGAATATTTACTGTGTACTCAATAATGACAATTGACATCACCCACTTGGTCTCTTTTTCTAGTCTCTTCTCTTTTTTCATGTACTCATCTTTCCTTTCATGGGGTTCTTGGCTTAGTCTCATAGAGTGTGTCTGCTATGGGTTTAATGTCCCTTCCAAAACTCAAATTGAAATTTAATTGCCATTGTGTTGGTATTAAGAGGTGATACTGTTAAGAGCTGATTGGGCTATGAGCTCATGAGTGGATAAATGCTGTTATCACAGGAGTAGGTTAGTTTTCTTGGGAGTTGGTTCCTGATAAAAAAGATGAGTTTGGCTCCTTTCTTCTCTCTTACTCTCTCTCATGCTCTCTTGTCCTTCTGCCTGCTACTATGGGATGGGGCAGCAAGAAGGCCCTTGCCAGATACAGTCCCCTTGACCTTGGATTTCCCAGCCTCCAGAACTGTAAAAAAAAAAAAATTCTTTTCATCATAAATTACCCAGTCTGTGGTATTCTGTTATAGCAATGCAAAATAGACTTAAGACAATGTCCAAATATGATCACCATGGACAGATTGCATCAGAGTTGCCTACACTGAAATTATGGTTCCCATACCTTCTGATCCAGCCAGGGGTGCCAGTAGTGTTCTTTCCCCATTGGGCTTTGCAAATAGATGTTTTGACAGTTAACCACTGCTTCCTGCAATTCATTTCCTTGGATTTATTGAACCCCAGACCCCACAGGGTTTCTGAAAAAGACTGCTTCACAGTCGGATTGCTGCTCTGTCAGAAATCAAAGAAGTTTTGGTTCACGTTGCATCAAAATGAGATTTGTCCTCCTATATCTAAAAGCTGACTGTTCATTCACTTCACTGAAATGAAGAGTTTCAATTTCCTACCATCTTCTGATATGTAAGGGTTACCTTGGTGTGCTCTTAGTAGACAAAAATGCTAATGTGATAAAAAAAAATACTTAC
Source organism: Eulemur rufifrons (assembly GCF_041146395.1). Classification (NCBI taxonomy): domain Eukaryota; kingdom Metazoa; phylum Chordata; class Mammalia; order Primates; family Lemuridae; genus Eulemur; species Eulemur rufifrons. The sequence goes on along the minus strand of NC_091012.1, from coordinate 135,369,082 downwards.
AGGATTATTCAACCCTTAGCATCATTGCTTCATTGCTCGTGCAGGGTATAGTGACTATGAAGCCACTATGAATTCCAGGATGAGCCCATTAATTTTCCTGGGCTTTTTGGTGTTTATTCATTGAAATTGGAGTAAGACTGTGAGATTATTTTTAAGGATATACTTTTCAGATTCTCTGATAATGCTGTTGAACCACTTAGAGTCATAGGAAAAGCCATGTTTTTTTTCTTTGCATAATTCTTATGGTAATTTCTATTCTTTTTTTCTACTGATGAGAAATAATGCAGAGAAAAGCAGATATGTATTGCATGAGATTCCTGAACCAGTTTAGCATTTTTTAAAGCACATTTTAGTCTAATCTTTCCTGGACACCTTAAAATTAAGGTCTCACTTTCCATTAATGTGATGACCACACAGTATCATTACATCTGCCAAATCAAGTTTCCTGTAATTTAAAAAGAAGGTGATGAAAAATTCGGAAACCAGATTTCTAGCCACCTAAGTCTATGATTTAAAACTAGAAAGTGCTGGCAACTAATATGCCTAGGAGAAGGTATTTTGATTTAATAAACCAGCACTTAGTGCCAGCTGGACTCTTAAGGGGATTCATAGAGTAGGAGAAATTTATCTTGGATTTTCTCATCTCACTCTTTCTTCTGCCACTTCTTTATTTCTAGAGCAGGGATTCTTAACCTTAGCACTGTTGACATTTTGGACAGGCTAGTTGTTGGGGTGGGATGGTTGGTTGTACTGTGCATTGTAGGATGTTAAGCAGCTTCATTGTCTTCTACCCATTAGATGTCAGTAGCACCCCCTCCCCCAGTTGTGGCAACCAAAAATATCTCCAGACATTGCCAAGTGTCCTTTGGGGGATAGGAACAAAAATAACCCCTAATTGAGAACCTCTGCTCTGAGCCTCCCTTCTGTCAGTTGCTGGATGTTCCATGTTATCTTCTAGTGTTCTGAATCTATCACACCCCCATCCCCAAGTGCCCTCCTCTGTAGTACCCATGCTCCAAAATCATGCTCTCCACTAAGGCATGATTCTCACAAAGGAATGATGAGATTTGTTTAAAGTGGTTCACAATGGTGCATGTATGTCTCATGTGATGAACTCAGACAGCATATGTGCATTTTAAAAGAGAGATTTGTTAAACTAAATATCTAATCAGTAAAAAATAAGAAACTGTCTATAGCTTAATAATTGTCACATAATCTTTTTTGAGACTTACAGCAATTTTGTCAGGTAAGATTACGGAAGAGGAAATTGGGACTTTGGGAGATTAGGTAATTTGAACAAGGTCAGGCACCTTGATATGACAAAGCAGGACTACCATTCAGTCTCTTAGATCTTAGCCTGGTGATCAAGGTATTTTGAAGTATCAAGAGAGTCCTTCTAGGTGCTCCCTAATAGTCCCCAGAAACTACTCATACTCTTCCTTTTCTATCTCCCACCTGTCATAGATTGCCATCTTCTTTTATACCATGTATTGTTCCTTGTAAGTCACAAAAAGTGTTCAAGAGGTAAAATTCCGAGAGACTGACATGAGTCTTTTGAGATTTACTGTAGTTTAGGGGAATTTTTATGAAAAGTATAATAACTGCTGCTGCTGACACTCAGTCATTTTCTGTATAGGCATCCCTTTCCAGTCTCAAGCCTCACTTATTGCAAATAAAAGCAAGAAAAAGACTCTTCTTCATATTCCTCTCATAGGAGATGACAACATATTCATTCTCAGATGTGCTCTTGCCTTAGACATTTTTGCAAGAGAGAATTCTGATAGTCCTTGTAGAGTCCAAGTAATTAACATGGTAATTGATTTCTTAGTTTCCCTGGGAACCATTAAGGGATTCTGTAACATGTTAGCAAACTTCCAAATACTAGAAGTTATTAAGGGTCATATGTACTTTATATTTAATAACTATGAAATTATTTTTAAAATTTGCTCTTTTTATAATTATGCTGTAACAAATTTGGAAACAATGTAAAACCACAAAGAACAAAGCAAATTGCCCATAATTCCACTGCTGGGTCATAACCCCTGGTGACATTTTGATGTCTGTTCTTTTAGTCTTTTTTGTTTTCTAGTCATGTGCATACATTAAGGAGACAAATACATTGGAATCATAGTAGTCAGAATTTTTAAGCATAGAAGATTATGGATATTTTCTAGGATCATTATGTATTTGATTTTGATGACTGCATATGCTCTGTTTTATGTTGTATCATATGATACTGTGTGTATTTGAATCTATTCTTCTGTTCAAAATCTTTACTATAAGAGGCATAAAAGGCATTTAGGTCCCTTGTGGCATTAACCTATAAACAGAGTAGGAAGAATGGATGCCTGGACTTCGGTTTTTGTGAAGTCACAGGTCTCAACAGTTACCATAGAGAAAAGGTGCTGTTAACGTTACCAGCCATATTTAGTAGGGCAGCGTGGACTGACTGGGGAAGACTGTGGGCAGAGCTGATTGACAGTGAAAGAGGAGGAAGGATAACACAATAGAGATGAACTGCTGTTTCCTGGGGTCATGGCTGGGTATTGTTGCCTTGCAGCAGCTGGACGGTGGTACCTGAGATGAAGGGTAAAGGGGAGAGAAGTTTGCATTCTGGGGCAAGAAACACCATCATTATCATCTCCAACATACATTTATTGACTATCTCCTCTGTTCAGTGGATCTCTAAGGAAAGTGGGATGCATTTTAAAATGCTTATTAACCAGAAGTATACTGAAAGATAAAGAAGACCTTTGGGCAGTTTTTGCAGAGACTTCAGCCATCAAAATCATTCCCTCAAAAACTATTCTAAATTATCAGAAGGCAAAAAAAAGGTGTTAATGAGTTCTATAATGTTGGTTATAACTGATGTGTTAGTTTAAGGACCAAAAATACCCCAACCTAGTCAAGCTGTGTTTTGTAGTTATGTGCATAATGGGTAGCCATATTCAGATCCCCTTGCATAATTTATCCATGTGCTCATTTTATAGGACTTAGTTTTTTTTTTTTTTTTTATTTGTGTATCAGTTTATTAGTAATAAAGACAATGCCAGCAGAATCAAACCTTTTGAGTGTGGAAGGTTATTATAAAACATAAAAAAGAATAGAGATTTTCAAACACAGAAACCATATGGATAGCACCTTCTCTTCTAAACCTTTAAATAGGACTTAGTTTAGAATATAACTTTTATTGGGCAGAATATAAATATTTAAACTTATTTTGTGTTGGGTTTAATTATTAATTGAGGTGGGGTGTGTGTGTGTGTGTGTGTGTATTTCCTTCTGCTCAAAATCTTTAATATAGTAGGTGCAAACAGCATAAAAGGAATTTTTTTCTGGTGTGTTGAAGGCTCTTTGTTTTATTAGTCTGCAAGGAAGGTTTGCTTAGTGGCTCGATTTCCAGAAACACACTGCAGTTTCAACTGGAAACTACTTTTTTGTGGAACAAGTTATAACTGGGCATTTAACTGTGTCCTCTGCCATACCTAAATGCAGTTTGAGAATTTTTTTAAGACATTTTCATTTCACAATGATTATTTTCACAGCAAAGTAGACTAATGCTGTCATCAAACATATCTAAACTTCTGTTAAGTGGGTTATAACATCTTATGAATTTTTAAATGACTTTTCTTCAGAATGCCATATGCAATTACTCTACCATAAAACCAGAATTTTCAGACTTGACCAAATATTTCTTTGGCAAAATTCACTGCTGATGCACATTGTAAAGGGAATATAACTTTGGGGAGATTGGTGCATATTACAGAATTAATTTCATGGAATAAATAATAATATAGAAATTTTTTAAGTGGACAGTTTATCTCAGTCAAATTGACTACTCTAGGGAAAGATTTCACTAAAGTATAGGCCAAGGTTGGATGTGTGCAGCACCCCTTGTGCAGAGATTGTGAAACTGCAGATCAAGAACCCAGAAAGTTCTGGCTGTCTCTAATTGATGCTTCAGGTCAAATATCCCCATTTAGAAGTCCCTAGGCCAAGAGCCCTTTCACATTTATGCCTCTGTTCCCTCACTCCAGTTGGCCCCTGCTGGATTGGAGGCCTTTTCTTGTAAAAAATCCAGCTAGGCTCAGGGTCTACCCTTCCACTCTCTTCTGGCCAGGGCACCAAAGCACCTGGCTAAGTTTTGTTGTTCCTCTGTTTAAAACTAGCCTCACTGTAATCACTGATTCACCATGAAAGAAAGAACAATTCCAAACATTACAAATGGAATCTAAAATTTGGGACACTTGCCTGGTGTTCAGAAATATGCTTTTCTGAGTTACAGTCTAAGCCAGTTGCCTTGGAGACTGAGGCAAGGACCAATTAATCAAAGAGCAAGGAGCAGGTGTCTTCCACAGAAATGTTCAGCAGATGGTCTGTGGTTCCCAGGTAGGGCAGCCAATGTCAGGGTCTGGCCTGGATCCCTTCATATGCTTTTTACTGTTTCTGTGCCCTCCTGCCCTCATTTGATTTGATTTTGCTCTTTCTCTTCTTTCTTGGTGATTCCCCTTAACTGCTAGAACCCACTTTGAACCTACTTTGTTTCATGGAATGGAAGGCTGGGAGTATCTGGGAGGCTATGTCCCTGCCCTGTACACACAAACACATAGCTTTTGACTCATGACTGGCTAGTGCTGGGACATGAAGGCTCAAATCCTTTGCATCAGGTCAAGGTAACTCTGAGGCATCCCTCACACTCCAGAGTCCCCCGTGGGCTCAGGCCAAAGCTACCGCTATGAGACAGTTCCTGGGATTCTGTTCTTCTTGGCTTCCTCCCCATCCGTGGGTTATTTCTCCTCCTCCCTCACCACATGTTCCTAGGGAGTACTGCCTTCATGATCTTTTGTACACAACCCTTCCTTTAAGTGTCTGCTTCTGGAGAACCTGGACTAAGACAATAGATCAGCACATATATTTAGGGAAGACAAGAGGCACTAACGAGCACTGACACCAACACCCCAGGTTGCATGTGGCTGTGTTGCCTAATGGTTAAGAGCAGAGCTCTAGACTCAGAGAAACCTTGGTTCCACTCTTACCTTTTCCTCTGGCAGCTGTGGAACATTAGGCAAAGTGGCCAACCCAATGAACTTCATTTTCCTTGCAAAGTGGAGGACAAATGGAACCAAACTCATAAGATTGTTGTGAAGCTTAAAAGAAATAATGCACAAAAAGAGCAGTTCATGGCACATAATAAATCCTCAGTAAATGTTAGCTTTATAGGAGATTCTTCTAAGTTTCAAAGGAGTCCATAGTTTTAGCTAATTCTCTATAGAACAACTCAAAAAAGCCTTATAAGATAGAGCAGCTATAGGTGTTCCCTATCTGAGAAGATAGGCTCAGAAAGGTTATGTGACTGTGTATAAAGTCATATGGTTTGTTGTGATCTGTGATGAGGACCCAGGGCTCTAGACTATCAGGATATTGCATTATCTAGGGTACACACATCCTCTCGGCATCTAGTGGTCTGACATTTGGGGAACATTTGCTTGAACCAGTGGGCACACTGAACTCCAAGTATAAAAATGGGCCTGAGATTTCTAAAGATTAGAAATAGTATATTATTAAAGAAAGATATAAGATAAAAACAAGGAAGAACACAGAGTCGATTCTCTAACCATTCTTTGAGTTCCACAAACAATATTTCAAGAAGTGCGATTCTTTCTTCATTTCAATGATTCCAATCTCTGGTATTGGTTCTTCTACCTTATCTAGAGGAAATGAAAGAGATTTTAAATGATAGTGTTCTCAGAAGCTCTTGAATCTGTGAATTTGAAAATATCACATGAAAAATGTGAAGGTCATGTGCATAAATCTACATATGATTACATTCATGTATGTGTTAATTACTTCCAAAGAAATTAAGATCAGACATATGGAAAACCATATGTACTGGGAGGAAAAAAACTCAGGTGTGTTCAATATATTAAAGCACAGGACTCTAACCTGGTGAGACCAATGTTGGAGAGCATGTGTGAGTTGAGTCTTTAATTTATAACAGCATAAAAGTGAGTGTATTTCACTAGTTTAGATGGGAAGGTCAAGGGTAAGAAATCCATTTAGAAATCGGTCTTTGAATAATATATAAAGGATTTCAAATTATATTTGAGTGTCCTGGAGGGTTTGGGGCCACTAGGTCTGAGAGACTTTAGCTATATATTAGAACATCCAGAGGACAGAACAGATGCAAAGGGAAAGACAAAATAATGTTATATAAGTAAATGGGTCTTTCATTTTTTGTTTGTTTGAGGCAAGGAGCAAATATAAGCAAGACATGCAGGAGTGTAGATATGTTCTTTGACTATCGGGAAGCTTGTGCTCTGGATGAAGGTGTAGACTTCTTGCTGCTGCTTCTAAAAGGTAGAACCAAAATTATAAGAGGAAAGCTATGGGGAGATAAGCAGAGGATGCACTTTCTTACAGCTCAGTTGGAAACAGCAAGTGAGTTGTCTGTGACTAGAGTTGTTTTCTACTTATCAAAGATGATACAGAAAACTTCAGGTAAGTCTGCCTCTCCCCTAGCTCTGTGAATATTTCATTTTAATTTTCATAATAATTTTGTTCCTTATCATTGAAGCATAATCAATGTTCTTAAAAAGATTTTTTTTGTTGTTGTTAACAGGTCTGGGTGTCTGGTTCCGCCCTGAGCCTGCTCCCAAGTTGGGGAGTAGGACGATGAGGCAGATATTTTTAAAGTGTCCTGAGTTTTATACCCTTGTAATTTATGTGAATCTAGTTAAGAAGCTGTGTCTTAAAGTCTTATATACCACACCTAATGCCATTACCCTCTACTCAAAGCAATAGGTATTAATTACTAATGCTAGTTCTCATATGAAAATGAAGAATGTATTTTTTCAAATGGACAGAATTTTTTCAAGTGTATTTTTAGTTAAAGTAATTGGATAATGTGTGTGTAGTTTAATAATATCTTCAAAATGCTGGGAGAGAAGGATGGGATGGATGGTGGGAGGGAGTGAATGACAGGTGGACTCCCACCAATAATTATATATCCAGAAAAACTATTTCAAACAATGAGTCGAAATAAAGCATATTTTCCAATAAACCAAATACAAGAGATTTTCTACTAAGAGATGACTACTAAAGAGTGTGCTCCAGGAAAAAGGAAATATTATCAGAAGAGTATGAAATGTAAACAATTTTTTTTCTTTTTCCTTTCTCCAGGAAGGAAAAATAACCAAGATGAAATAAGTCCAGATTCCCCATATGTTCAGTGATATGGAGCCCAGAGTCAGAATATAAATTTTCCATAGAAAATATGGCAGTGCGTTATTTCTTTGAAAACAAAATAGATTGGATGAGGGCAAGAATGGCTGTAGATAGCCAGTTTATAGGTTACTGCAGTGATTTTGATATTAGAGGGAGAGAAGTTGAGTAAGCACAGGAGCAGCTGTTAGAATTGATAGGGCTTGACGGTTAATGATACGTGAGGAATAAAGGCTAGCCAGGATGCAGGAAGAACCCCTGGGTAGATGTTGGGGTCTTTTAGCAAGATAGGAAACAGACAGACTAGGGGACTGGAACCATTAGTTTAATCCTGAGACGGAGGACTACAAAATGTATGTGAGACATCCAGGTGAAGATGTCAAGTGGCAGTTCAATATATTGGTATAACCTGGGAGGCAACTTGCTTTGGGATTCAAAAGCAATGATGTCGAACCCTAATCAACACACAGTGGGGGGCCCACAGCCCTTGCCATCTCTGGAGATCCCTGATTGGCAGGGCTGGTGTTAGGGAGGCAGGTGTGTAGATTGTTTTCTGCTCATCTCAATTGGAATTTCGGCTTCCGTTGAATTTGTTCAGTAGACCGATTGTCTCCTTGTCCTCACGTGTTGTCTGTCTTTTCTTCTACATTGTCACAAATGTAGAAAAGAGCCCCATTTTGTTGATGACAACATCATCAACAACAATTATTTACACAAGGACTTTATTTAGTCAATCTGAAGTTCTGGGAACTTGGAGGGGTTAACATTATAGCAGTTGTTTCCCAGCATCCTTATTTTTAAGCCTTGCCAAAATATTGTTCATCCATCTTCTTCCTTCTTTAAGACCCTTTCTTTTACTGTTTCTGGATCCCTCCTGCAGGCTCTGCTGGCAAAGTCGGTCCCCCTCACTCCATATAGCACGGAATTTGATGTCTTCATGGTGCCCACTTTGCTCCATGCTCACTCTTACCTTTCCCAAGTCTCACAAAGATCTTCCCTTGCACTGAGAGCCAGGCCTTGCCCTTCTGCAGCCCAGAGTTTCTGGAGGCAGTGACATGTCAGCCTTTTCCTTCCTTCAGTGGGGCAGAAAAGCACTTAATTCTCCATGTAAATAAAATATGGCAGAAGTAGCAACAATTTTGCTTTTAGGTAACTTTTATTCCATGCAACATGAGGTCTTGAGTTCAAGCTGACATCACCAGGTACACGGGCTAGATTTAGAGGTTGGATGTTAACATCAAGGGCAGGTGGTCAGTTCTAATCACCTGTGCTTGACCATCAATCACCCTCTTGGGAGGCCCTCATAGGGTATAATATAGGCATGCAGTAAATGAGAGATTTTTCAGGTGACTGGCCTCTGCAAATTTCCAACCCAAACCCCTGGTGTGCCCCTGACAAGCTCCATGGGAATGTTGGCAGCACAAATCTCAGATGCTTTCATGTTTCATCCAGAGATGTCCCTGCCCTAGTCATTCCCCTTCTCCACAAATAGGAGAGGATGGTAGAACAAAAGCTTATAGATGGGCTACACGTCACCAGGCAGATACAACTGGAACCTATGCCCCAAGAATATAGCCAGAACTTCCTAAAAACTAGTTAGGCCTGTGAGCTGGTAGCCAAGACCTGTGCTAACTACCCCCTTGGGAGACTAAGCCAAGGCTTGGACCTGGTCAAGTGTGAGTGAGTGTCTGTAAGCCTTGAGCCTTCATGGCAGGGTGTTCTTATTTAACTTTGAAGTTGGGATGATCACAAAGGACTACCATCAGGAAATAGTCATAGGCAGGCCCTGTAAAAGTGGCCTCTTCATAAAGTTCTCTTTATTTACAGTTGCAACATCTATATTTGTGTGTACCTCGGTGTGTCCCAACCTTTTCATGTCATGACAAATGCAGAATTCAGTAAATGGGTGAGGTTATCTGTGGCAAAAGGTTAAAAACCTAGAGGACCCAACTATGCCAGGCTGCTATTTCTGGTTAAATATCTGGCTAAGAAACTTTAGTTCAATATCTCTGGATAAATATTTCCACACAATTATAACTCATTCATGGCACAGCAGTGTACTTAGGCATTGTACGTTATTCCACAATTCTTCCTAATCCCCTAAATGTTTGTTCCATTACCACTGATAAAATTAACTTATTATCTCAGCATTCTCATTTATTTAATGACCAAGGTGTAGTAACTCTATAAAAATATTTTCCAGAAGAGATGTTCGTTGCCAAGCATTAGAAAATACCATTTGGCTTCTCATGTAAATTTTAATTATCATACTAGTTAAAATGACTCTTCAGAGTTAATGTTTCTTATTTGCTTTTAGTGGCATAGAGTCTCTTGCCAACATTTTCATTTTCTTTGTGCTATAATCTATAATTGGTGCTTACAAATCATTCTGTTTCACCAATATTTGGCTTTATGACCTTTCCTTGCAAAGCCAAAAGGCCTGTGTGCCTGGGTGAGGACAGTCTCTTGACTGAAAATGTTATCTTATGTTTTGTCACACTTGTGGTTTCTGTTTTTTTTTCCTTTTTCACCACCTTACAAATTCGATTTGCTTGTTCCTCTGCTTTCTAATACACACACACACACACACACACACACACACATAGACATACTTTGATTCTTGACTTATTTTTCATGTATTGATGCTTTAGGCCAAAGACTTTTCTTGTTATTTTATTATCTTGTCATTTCCAGTTTCTTAGAAGTCAGAATAAATCTTTCATTTGTTTTGATTTTTTCCCCTTTTCTGATTTTGCCCACTGAACCATGAGAAGTGGAGTGGTAAACAAGATTAGGTGAGAGCCCTCTCTAATCTGCTGGGTGTGTTGGAAAGAACATGGGATTTTTTTTTTAATTTTTATTTTTTGGCTAAACAAACCTGGATTCCAGTCTTGATTCTATTATTTACTAAGTGTATGACCTTGGAAAATAACTTATTCTCTGAGTCATTTCCTCACCTGAAAAAATGAAAATCCTAATGCTTACTTTATGTACCTTGAAGAACTATTTTAAGGAGTGCATGAAAAAACATTTATAACTATCTTGCACTGTGCCAGGGACATAGTAGTTGTCCATAACTGTTGTTTATGCTTTTCTAAAGTTTTCTACTTAGAAAACATCCATACGTGCTTCCCTTCAGTTTCAGAGGATGAGGTTGCCCATCTTTTCTGAAGTTCCCCCTCCATCTGCATTCCTGGCCCCATTGTCTCTCACCTTCCTCAGGTTCTGTGTCCCTTCTCATCCCTTCTTCTAGCTTCACTTTCTCTCTTCCCACCAACTGCCCTTAGCCTTTAATACTAGTCCAGATTCTCTCTCATCCTATAGATACTTTTCCTTTCACCTTTCATTTCTTGTTCCACACCCCCCCCCCCAAAATTTTTCCTTTCTCTGACCTTTAACTAAATGCTTTTGATAATATTTTCCAAATTTACTTTATCATTTTTTTACTTCTCATTCTATTCTCAGTCCACCTGGTATGTTTTGAATGTGTCCTCCAAAGTTCATGTGTTAGGGACTTAATCCCCAATGCAACAGTGTTAAGAGGTAGGACCTTTAAGAAGAGATTAGCTCATGAGGTCTCTGCCACATGAATGGATTAATGCCATTGTCATGGGAGTGGGTTAGTTGTCACAGGAGTGAGTTCTTGATAAAAGGATGAGTTTGGCCCCCTTCCTTCTTTCACGTGTGCACTCTCTCACCTTATCATGCCTTCTGCCATGTTATGATGCAGCAAGAAGGCTCTCACCAGATGCAGCCCCTCAATGTTGGCCTTCTAAGTCTCCAGAACTGCAAGAAATTAATTTTAGTTCTTTATAAACTACCCAGTCTCAAGTATTCTGTTAGAGCAACACAATATGGACTAAGACATGACCACTGCTTGGCCTTCACCCAAATCGAAAATGCTGGCGCACATGTCAGTAAGGATATTTTGTCCAATTTATTTTATTATTATTACTTTTATTGATATATAATTATTGTACAAATTTTGGTGGTACATATGATATTTTGATACATGTATGCAATGTATAATGATCAAGTCAGGGTAATTGAGATATCCATCACCTCAAAGATTTATCTTTTCTTTGTTTTGGAAAGATTCCAATTCTTCTAGCTATTTTGAAATATGCAATGAATTATTGCTAACCATAATCTCCCTATTGTATTATCAAATACTATAACTTATTCCTCCTACCTAACTGTATTTTTGTACTCATTAACCAACTTCTTTTCATCCCCCTTCCTCCCTACCCTTTCTAGCACCTCTGGTAACCAGCATTCTACTCTGTACCTCTGTGAGATTGACTGTGTTCTTTAAGGTAAAGGTCAATGTTGAAACAGATGCAACCTTCAACTTCAATGGCTTAACTGAATAAAAGTTTATTTCTTACTCATCTTATAGTAAGTGTTTGATCCTGGTCAGGAAGTTCTCCAATCAATGATATAGGGAATCAAACTCTTTCTATCTTATGGCTCTGCCTTCTTCAACACATGGCTCCCAAGGAGGGTATCTCCATTCTAGCCATCCAGAAGTAGAAAAGAACAGGGAAGATCATGCAAAGGAAGTTTTTGTGGTTTTTAGGATGGGCTTTAAATCTAACATGACTGATGTCTTTATGAGAAGAGGGAAATTTGGACACAGAGAAATAGATACACAGGGAGAATACCATGTAGCAATGAAGGTGGAGATTGGAATGATGCAGCTGCAGGCTAAGGAATGCCAAGGACAACCAGCAACCATCAAAAGCTAGGAAGAGATAAGGAAGGATTGCCCTGAGGAGCCTTTAAGGAACATGGCCTGCTGACACCTAGGTTTTAGACTTTTAACCTCCAGAACTATAAGACAATAAATTTCTGTTGCTTTAGGCTGTCCAGTTAGTGATACTTTGTTATTCAGGTTCAGGAAACTAATATATGGCTAATCCTAAAAAGGTATACCTCACTCCTATTCACCTTCCATTGGTCATACTCAGTTCCATGGGCACACTCAACAGCAAAGAAATCAGGGAAGTATCTTAAACTTTCACAACAACCCCACAAATTAGAGATTGTTATCCAGTTTCTCAAATGGCATTCTCCTAGCAGCTCAATTCATTTTATTTCTGTGACCCCACGTAACTCTTTTAGGTTTCCATCTCTTTGATTGTGGCTCTTTTATCAGTCTTGTAAGTCTTCTCATAGGTATATCTTGGACTTAGGTGTTCCCTGGTTGTGACCTTGGCCTTTTGTTCTTCTTAGTCAACATGCATCCCCTTGGTGGCTTCATCCTTTTGTGGTTTTACCTGCATCTGTATATTGATGACTCGAAAATCTAAGCCTTCATACCTAATCTCTTACCTGAACTTCAGAATGATATATCCAATTATACCTGCTACGTATATCCTGCAGGTACCTGAAACTCAACCTCTCCTAAATGATATTTCTCCAATTTTATCCTAAAAATTTTCTTGCTTCTTTTTCTTTTTTTTTTTCTTTTCTTTTTTTTTTTTTTTTTTTGAGACAGAGTCTCACTCTGTTGCCCGGGCTAGAGTGAGTGCCGTGGCTTCAGCCTAGCTCACAGCAACCTCAAACTCCTGGGCTCAAGCGATCCTCCTGCCTCAGCCTCCCGAGTAGCTGGGACTACAGGCATGTGCCACCATGCCCGGCTAATTTTTTGTATATATATATTTTAGTTGTCCATATAATTTCTTTCTATTTTTAGTAGAGACGGGGTCTCACTCTTGCTCAGGCTGGTCTCGAACTCCTGACCTCGAGCGATCCACCCGCCTCAGCCTCCCAGAGTGCTAGGATTACAGGCGTGAGCCACCGCGCCTGGCCTTTCTTGCTTCTATATTCTCATAGTAAGTGATACCACCAGGTCACCCAAACCAGAAAACTAGTGGTAACCATCAATTCTTCTGGCTCTTTACCAATGTCACCTTGTAGATATAACTTTGAACTAGCTCCCTGAGCTTCTAACCCTCCACTGTCTCATTATTCCTCCCTGGATTCTATTTCAGTTTCTCTCAATGATCTCATTTATTAATTTTGCCTCCTTCAAATCCATTATCCATACTGGTACCAGAATGTTCTCTCTGAAATGCTAGCTGTTCCCTGTTCACTCATCAATGACTCCCCATTATGTACCAATCCAAGCTCCTTAGCATGGCATAGAAGGCCGTGAATGGCCTCTGTCTTCATGCCTCTTCTTCAGTCTCATACTTTCCTCCCCTCCACAGTGTACTTTGTTCTTGTAGTAACATACTGTTTCAGTTCTCCCAATACAGCATGCTATTTCAATCTTCCATGCCTTTGTTTAAGCTGGTTCCTCTCCCTGATGACCTTCTCTCTTTTCTGCTCATAGCTATCCCCTCTTATCCTTCAAAGTGAGCCAAGTAGCTCTCCTTAAGTTGCCTTCTGGTTAAGATGCCCAGATAGCCCTCCTCTGGGCTCTACTCACACCCTGTAGTTTTCTTTATCTTTGCACTTACAATGGATGCAGAAATCCTTATTAATGTCTCTCCTCCCAAGAGTGGGTTCCCTCAGGGCAGAGAAGCTTTTCCCAGTTCCTGACATAGTCATTTCTGGAGCTTAGTAGATGCTAAATGGAGCTCAATTTCTTGCAGAGGACATAATCACCTAGATAGAGATTTTGAATCTAGATATGACCATACATGATGGCTTATCACCTCCAAACCCCAAAAGGAAAAGAGATATACTACTTCATAAAAATCCATGAAAATTACATTTCAAAGTCATTAAAGCTACCAAAAATAGAATATAAAATATACAAAGCCCTATTTTTTTTCTGATTCTCTGGGCTTTATTGATTAAAGGAAAAAAGAAACAGCAATGTTTTGATGCTTCCTGGAACCTCTGACCTCAAAAGCTGGTGATTTGCATTATCCTCTGAGCATGCTATCAATGATCTCTCCTGTCCAAGTGAATACCACCAGGACTTGACATTTAGAGAAGAGGCTATCAGAAGGCAAAGGACTGGCAAACATTATTTTGGCCACAAAGAACTACAAATAGCTTAGTCCCACAGGGGTCAGGAGAAAAACAGAGTTAGAGCCCACCTAGAAACTTACGGTATCATGTGCACTTCATTCAACAATAAGCAAGGCATTCATGTTTTAAAATGCTTGTTATGAAAGTTTCAAACATACATGGGATAGTGAAATAATGCCTCATCTCATCCAGCTTCAACAACTGTCAGCATTCTGCCATTTATGAGTCATCTGTACACTCAGACATTACCCATTTTTTTATTCTTTTGACTTAAAACTGAGGCTTTCATTTTACATATTCAAAAGCACAAGGCCAATATGCCTATGTTAAAAATATTTCCATCATGAAATTCCTAACATAAATACAAAATATTAGTTTTTATTGCTTTAAATTTAAAATAACTTATTGCCTAGTTTACTTAATAAAATGTGGCAAAAACACTCAACAAAAATAATCAATCAATCACTGCTTCTATGAATGACATTATTTCCATTTCTAAGTTGTTTCCAGAAACACTTCAGTATAGTGGTTTAGGGCAGGAGCAAGCACATTCTAGCTCACTGAGCAAATCCAGCCCCCTGCCTGTTTTTGAAAATAAAGTTTTACTGGAACACAGCCATACTCATTCATTTGTGTAATATCTATGGCTGCTCTGCTCTTGAGCTATAATGGCAGAGTTGACAGCCCATTTAACCTGCACAGCATAAAACATTTTTTATCTGGCCCTTTAGTTTACAGCATGAGCTTCCTCTTATCATCTATGTGGCCTTAGATGAGTCACTTTAATTTCTCTGAGATTATTTAATCATCAGTAAATAGGAACAAAAGTCAAGTCTAACTCATAGGGCTGTTTTGAGGCTCAAAAGAGTTAATATATGTAAAATACTTTGAAGAGTGTTTGGTTCATAATAAGCACTAGTGTTAGCTTTATCATCATTATCATCATTGTCAATATTATTGGCGATGGTAGTGGTAGTATTGGAGTCAGATAACCAATGGGCTTCAAATTGCAGCTATGTCACTTAGGGTCTTGAGGAAATATGTTATTTTGACCAAGCCCACTTCTGTGTCTGTAAAAAGGAGATAATTGTCCCTTCCTTGTAAGATTTTTGAAAGAAATAAAGATGACAAAGCCTTGGGACATGGAAAGCATTCATGGAATGGGAGCTGCTGTTTTTAGTGGGGTTTTTTGTAGGTATTCTTCACTTGAAAGTCACTGTGTATGTGAGTCCTTGTAGAAATCTGGCCGACAGGCACTCAAAAGGCTCCATGGGGATAACTTGCTGCGATCTAGAGTCTAGGCCTCAGCTTTGAAAATCTAGGAGCCTTATTTTGTTATTTTTCCAAGAGCAAGTGTCTCCTCCTTAAACAAACTTCAGGTCATAAGACTGATGTATACACATTTACTATTAAAACTGGAACTATAATGAGCAATCACCTATGCTGAGGGGGAAAGCATGCCAATGAAGGTATCTGGGGGTGGGGAGTATTCCAGGCAGAGGGAGAAGTAAGGTGACCAACTTGCCTTGGTTTGCCCAGCACTTACTGGGTTTTAGGATTGAAGGTCCTGCATCTCAGGAAACCCCTCAGTCCACCTGGTGAACCAGGATGGTTGTTCACCTTAGGAGAGGTGAAAGTGTACCTGGCATGCAAGAGCATCAGCAAGCAGACAAGTATGGCTGGAGTGGGGTGAGTGTCAGGGAAGTGACAAATGATGAGGTTAGCAGTGAGGTAGGAACATCAAATATTTAAGACCTTGTCAGGCGTTTTGAGGACTAGCTTTGACTTGAAATGAAATGGAAAGCCAATGGAAAGTTGGCATCAGAGTGACATGAGCTAATGTCTCTTACTAAAGGCCTATGCTGGCTTTTGTTTTGAAAGTCGAGAAGGGTAGCAGCAAGGAAACTACTTAGGAGCTACCACAGTGACCAGGCACCAGATGATAGTGGCTTGGGTGAAAGCTAGGGTAACTGTGGAAGTGAGAAGTAGTGGGTTTCTGGATGTGCGGTGAGAGTGGAACCAGTAATTCCCTGACAGTTTTGATATGGAGTGTGTCTTAGTTTGTCTTGTGCTGCTATAACAGAATACTACAGACTGGGTAATTTGTTTTTAAAAAAGGAAAAGAAATTTATTTCTCACATTTCTGAAGGCTAGGAAGTTTGATATCAAGGTGCCACCACCTGGTGAGGGCCTTTTTGCTGTGTCAGCCATGGCAGAAGGGCAAAGAGAAGGTGAGAGAGAGAGTAAGAGATCAAACTCACAGCCTTAAACCCTTTTATAATCAGCATCAATCTATTCATGAGGGTGACACATTAACACCTCCCATTAGGCGCCACCACTCAACGTTGTTGCATTGGGGATTAAGTTTCCAATATGAGCCTTTTTGGAGGCTATATTCAAACCATAGAAAAGTGAAAGAATTAGAAGAATCAGGGGGACTCTTAAAATTTTTGTCCTGAGTCACTGATAGGAGAATATTGCCATTTACTGAGACTGAGAAGAACAGCTATTTTAAGGGAAAGATCAAGAGTTGAGTTTGAGAAACCTATTAGATATGCAAGCAGAAATGTTCCACAGGCAGTTGGATTTCGAAGTTTGGGGTTCAGAGAGATGAGGAGGCTGGGTGTTGTTAGGGGCTCAAGACACTCTCCACTTCCTCAGTTCATGATGGGGGCTGGTATTTCACACTGGAGCTGTTTTCTACAAACATTTTATTATAATTCTGCCCTATATTAATATGTCTAAAAATACAGCATGATAATAATTCCATCTCTTCACAACAGGTGTTGATTGGATATAAGTGAGATATAAGTGTGGGCTACCGTATGTTTGTTTTCCCACAAGACTTTAATGAGTTTGTCTATTAGTTTAACATAACAAATTTTTGAATATCAGGAGACATTTGATCATGCCATATTATGTTCTTGAAGAATGCCTAAAGCTACTGTTTGGTTGATTTAAAAGAGTTTTTTAACTAATTTTCAAATGACAAAATTATTTTACATTATTCTGAATTTTTTTTTTTGCCTTTCAAGATGAAAATATATGGAGTTGGGTTGTATTAAACCTAGTGAAATCTACTTTGAAATATACTAGCCATTCTCTTCCCTCCATCTCCTAAATAGGCTCAGGGTTAAAAGCTGTGGTAAAAGCATGCCAATTTTCAGTAGAGGAAAATTAAGGCCTAATGTTGTACATTATAATTGCTAATATATAACAGTAGAAGAAAAAAGTTGCCTTGACTTTACGTTAATGGAAAAGCAAGAGTCACCTGTGTTTTGGTTTCAGCCTATAGAGTAATCAAAGACAAAGTGGTTCTCATCCTTGGCTGCACCTTGAAATCATCTGGGGAGCTTTAAAAATACCTGTGTCCCACCTGCAAAGATTGTGATGTAATTGGTCTGCAGTGTGACCTGGGCATCAGGATTTTTAAAAATCTCTCTAGGTAATTTTATTGTGCAGCTAAATCTGAGAAGCTCTAGTACAGAACAGATTCTGATACTGCAGTTTGCTAGTTCATTCAACAGTGAAGATTTTTATAGTAAATTAATCAACTTCTAAGACCATTTCTAGTCCCTTATTGGCCATATAATATATTAATATGTTGAAAGAGCATTTTGATTTGCAGAGACCGTCCCTTGGGGAAATTTTCTAACCTTTACTTTTCTGAATTCCCCCTATTTCATGAGTTTCTGCCATATTATTTTTCTCTTTTTTCTCTGACTCACATCAGCAATATAAATAAATATTTCACATATATAATACAATAAATAGCCCTTTATGATTACAATATAGTTTTAAACTTATGTGATTAAATCTCAGTTAAGAATCCCCTGAAATTTCATGTGAATTAAGATGTTAATAATCCATCCAGGAAGATAATTGAATTTTGAAATTTAAAATTCATTTCAAACTAAAAATATGAACAGCCCATACTAGGAGAAAATACCATTATTAGATGGTAAAATATGTGACTGACTAGTTGTATCAGTTAGCTTTGGCTGTGTAATAAATCACCCCCAAACTCAATGGCATACAATAATAAATATTTCCCATCAGTCTGCAGGGCTCAGATGATCTAGGCTAGGATTGGCTGGACCTTGGTTGGCCTCACTCAGGTGCCTGCAGGCTGGCTCTGCTCCATATGATTCTCATCCTCTTGCTGGGACCAATGGGTCAGCATAGACACACTCTTCTTGTTACAATGGCAGAAGCACAAAAGAGCAAATGGAAATACACAAGGCCCCTTGAAGCTAGGCTTACAAGTGATGTAGTAGCACTTCTGCCTCTTTCTATTCATGAAAGCAGTCACTGGACCATGCCCAGAATCAAGGGCTGGGTTGGTTGGGTCATTCCTTCACAGTGGGAGAGCACAGCAAAGCTACCTTACTGAGACCATTATTAAAATTTACCCACACCAGTTGATCATTGCTTTTCCTTATATTTAACTTATGTATTAAAAACTTTGAAATAAAGTAGGTATGGTTCATGTATGCTCTCATGTTTGAGTCCTTTCCTCTGGAAATAATGTGGGAGATGTATCTCTTATGATTGTATATTCATAGTAGCCTATAGAAGATTTCGGAGACTGAATTAGATGTCTATAGAGATGTTCTTTGGTTTATGATGGGGTTATATCACAATAAACCTATCATAAGTTGAAAATATCATTAAGTCGAAAATGCATTTAATACACCTAACCTACTGAATACCATAGCTTAACTTATCTAGCCTACCTTCAATGTGCTTGGAACACTTGTGTTAGCCTACAGGCGGATAAAATCATATCCCAAAAATGCTTGCAACACAGCACATTTTAGAGTATGTGTTGTTTACCCTTATTATCGTATGGCTGACTGGGAGTGGCAGCTCACTGCCACTGGCCAGCAATGTGGGAGAGCATCAAACTGCATATTGCTAGCCTGAGAAAAGATCAAAATTCAAAATTTGAAATATGGTTTATACTAAATATGTATCACTTCCACACCATCATAAAGTCAAAAAATCCTAAGTCAAACCGTTGTAAGTCGGGGACCGTCTGTATAATCAAGAGGGGGAAAGAAATGCCCTCTTTCTCTGCACTGTAGGTATATCTATTTAGATGGGCAGATGTATTTTAAGTATGACTTCAAAGCACCTTCTCATTTTCCCAAATTTCTTCTACCATACTAAACACGGGTCATTTGACTAAGCTTCGTTATTATGACAGCCAATTTCCCTCTGTTATGATATAAAAAATGTTTAGTGCTCCAAATAGCTCCTTCTTTTTTCTAAGACAGATGGGATACTTGAAAATGAAATCTTGAGGCATGGGGATTAGTGTTATTCTTTATAAATTCAGTAACAAATTATTGGTTCACTTTTTGGTTACTGACTATTGGCAGAATGATGTTAAGCTGTTATTTGTCTTGTTGGTTTACATGTATTCCTCTATATGGAAAATGTGTGGGAGGAGGGGTTCACTTCAATATTATGAGGTCTCCCATAGTTTTGTGAAGAGAAGCCATTATTCATTTCCTTAAAGCAGTTATCACTAGGAGTTCTGCTAAAGTGGGGCCTGGAAGTTAAGTCCGTGGAAAGTGAAATCCCTGAGCAGAAGTGGAAAGAGCTTTTCGATAATGCATACCAGCCCACTGGGTTTCCTTACACAAGCTGTAGATTCCTTGGGAATCTACCAGGAATGTCTGTAACTTCCTTCTATAGACTGAGCCCCCAGAAATTCCCTGACAACCTGCTAGTTTTTCTCCTCTCAAATATGTTGCTGTCCTCATTGTTTTTGACAAAAGCAGCAGTAGTTGTTAAGGTAATTACACCAGATCACAGTGGTTTAATACAATAAAAGTTTATTTCTTGCTCCCATTCCTGACCTGTGCAGTTTGGATGGGTGGTGTCCAGCTCTGCATAGTCATTCAAAGATCCAGGGTCCTTCCATCTGATGGATCCACCTGCTTCTAGATCTGTAGAGTCATCACCATTTAGCTAGCAGATTGGGAAAAAGAGTGAGGACCTCAAGTGGGAGATTTTTAATTGTTCAGGCTTGGAAGCAGCACTTCTCAGGTTGCATTGGCTATGGTTCATCACACAGCCATGGCAGACTATAAGGAAGTCAGAAAAACATAGCCTTCCTGTTTGCCCAAGAAGAGGACAACATGAATACCCGAGAGTAATAGCAGGTTCTGCCATAACTGCAGACAGGAAAATTTAGGGAGTACAATATTGTGAACACTCAACAGGCAGGAGCCTCCTACTGTACCTCAAGAGGTAGCTGAGGTATAGATCAAAGAACAGTGGACTGCACAGCAGGGAATCTGGGTTCCAGTCTCAACACTGTACTCATGAATGGTTAGAGGTTCATCTCTCATGTTTTTTTACCAATAAAAACGAAGATATTAACCTCTTTGGATGATTTTGAGGATCAAATAGGCTAATGGTTGGGAAATTACTTTGGAGGTATCATCATTCTGTTGTATTCTACCATCTCTTGCACAGTGCTAGGCATAGCCTGAAATGGTATTTCTGTGATTCTTTTGCCAAATGATATAAGTATTTCATTTCATTGACAAGAGTAGCACATCATTAGTTCCTTAGGGTGCACAGCCTTCTACAAGGAGTTATGTTTCTAATTTTGGGGACCCTTGTAATGCTGGGTAAGTTTTGATATAAATGTTACTTTGAGCTTTACCCTCTTATTGTGAATAGTCTTAAAGATTCCTACTTCTCTTAAAAAAAATCTGTAGTTGTTCTCTCCACTGGTAGTTTGGCCATAACCTGCATTTAGATGATATACTTTGCATAAGTCATTAAATGATACATTGGAAATGAATTAAAATAAATAACATTCTGAAAATATGATTCTAAATGTCCTCAGCTGCTTATCCTTGAAATGTCTGATTGGATTCTCTCATTTTAATATAGCTATTTTGATAGAATGGGGAGTGGGAGGTGAAATTTGACTATTCTTTTTGATTCTGTTGCCATTTCCATATTTTTTATTCTTCTATTGTTTATCAGTGCAGAAGGCTGGGGTGGTGGCTTTATATCATGTCACTAGGTAATCTTCAGCCTACCAGTCAATTGAGAACATACTGAATTATGTGAATAAGAGTTTGGGAGAAGCCCAGGAGGCCACCCCAGATAATGGATGGAGCTCTACATTAGAAACCATACAGCTTGGCTTATTGGGTGATTGTGGAAAACTGCTTACCTCCTCAGAGGGCCTCAGTTTCTTCATTAATAAAATCAGAAAGTAATCTTGGAAGGTCCTTTAGAAGCCTTCTAGCTATAGGCTCTATTCTAGACATCAGTTGACTGGCAAGGCTGGGAAACAGTCTTTTAAGGCAGGGATAGAAAACTTATGACATATTTGAGATCCACTCACATCATCGATGGATACTATTCCTAGCCATGGTTTATTATTAAAAGGACCAAGTTTTCCTCTGAAAGTACATCTAAGTAATGCCATTATAGTGGTAGTGATTTTGTACACCTGGCCCCAGCAGACATTTTGCAGTGTCTGGAGACAATTTCGATTATCACAACTGAGGTGCGAGGAGCATGACTGGCATCTAATGGATGGATTTGAGGGATGCTGCTAACATAGATAGTGCCCAGGGTGCCCCTGCCCCACCAGCCAAGAGTTATCCGGGTCCAAATGTCAATACTTAATGCTGCTGAGCCTGAGAAACTCTGCTTTAGAGACAGAGGTGGAGACTCAGATTCTCCAATTTTGTGCCATTAGGATGAGGAGATGCATTTTCAGGAAGAAATAGGTATTTGAACCATGTTTAACTTAGAGTTTGGCATAGATGAGGGGAGTAAGAAATGTGGAGAATGATGAGAAGGTGGCCCCAAAAAGCAGTTACTTGGATTTGGTAACATTTAGTTCCCCAAATTCAAATGGACTGGTAGAAAATTCTCTCTGGTGAAATTACTGATTTCTGGATACTTCAGAAAGAATTTCCAGATGCAAAAATACCCATGTGCTTGCAATATGTAATATCTACTGGCTATGGACCATATGTAGAATTTCTTTTTTTTTTTTTTGCTTTAGTTTTATTAGTTGATTTTTTTTCCTGAGCAATTCTTTATACTGCCAATCTGATGAGGAATATTACTTAGCATTCCAAATGCTATTGTCTTTTTCAAAAAATGCTTTTAAAAATACTTTCTTTAGTTTTTCTTGGATGAACTGCATAATTGAGCCATGTGTCAAATAATTTTCTGTTTTCTTGAAACTTTCTGACCATCTGGTTGATTCATAGCTCCTGAAAACTGAAATCAGTGTGTAATTTCCCTTGAGGAATTGCAACAGGGGAGAAGACACAGAGCAGCCTTGATGTTACAGCTAGGTAACTAGTAGCTAGGTAACTAGGACTACATGATTATGATCAAGTTATGTGACAATGTCATGAATAGGAAAAGTTTACTTAATGATTGTTTTACTCTTCATTTTCAGATATACATGTATAGAAATAGATATACACATATGTATATATCTTGTGTATCTACATATATATGTATATATCCACATATATTTTTATATGTAATTATATAGAGAGAAAATAATATCTAACAGTTAAAAACTAATCAACACATTTCTATTGTATTCACTTATGCATCGTTTCTTTTGCAAATCTATGAAGAAGGCCATATGGTATGAAATTGGAGCTAAGATAGAATATTCTTATTGGTGAGATCTTAGTAGAGTCTATAGTTTAGTTAATGGTGTGCCAATGTCACTTTCCTGGTTTTGACACTATACTGTGGTTATGGAAGATTGAGTTGAGAAGCTAGGTGAAGGGTACATAGAAAGCTTCTGTATTATTTTTGCAAATTCTTGTGTCTCTAAAACAAAATGTTAAAAAAATCAAAACAACTAGGATGGTCTTCCTGCTTCTAACAGTAACATCAGTGTAAATAGTCCTCCTATAAAAGAGAGTATACCCTGCATTTTTGTTGAAAAATGTCCTAATACTCCCATATACACTATATAATTCTCACCACTCAGCTATAAAAATTATTATTATATTACCTATGGTTAGTGAGACTATAGAAATAGTAATTTCATTTATGTAAACTTTTATCAACATATAACATGCATGCAGAATAATGACACAAGCCTACAGCTAGTGAATGCTCACAAAATAAACACACTCATATAACCAGCACCCAGATCAGGAACCAGAATATGACCAACACCCAGAACCATCCTTCCCAATCCCCCAACTAGTGCCTTTTTCAATCCCTAACTGGGGCCTACCTCTACCAAGGGTAAAGATATCCTGACTTCTGGTACCAGAGATTAGCTTTGATTGTTTCTAACTTTGGCAAAATGCCTCATGTTTTCTGCCAGGAGAAAGATGTAGGATCAGCACCTACCATCATGAAGGTTGTGTGCTGCCCGCTCAAGAGGCTTCCATCCTCACACAGTGAGCTAGAGAGCCGCTGTTGAGCTCTTCTCTTTGATACTTACCTGTGCCAGGTGAGATAAACTAAAGCAGGGCAGGTTTTTTTTAATTCTGTAACTTAAATTTCTGACTTCAGGGCTTGTCATTACAAGATGAAAGTAACAGCTTTTATTCAGATAAAATTGAGAGCTTTTTTGCCTGGTGATCAAAAAGTCAGTATCATACCTTTTGTCATTAATGAGTTCCTTAGGCAAGTGCATCTCAAACTTTGTGAGCATCAGACTCCCCTGAGAATTTATTTAAAATGCAGATTCCCCTGGGGTAGGTCTGATGTTGGGTCACAGATTGTGCATTTCTTCCAAGCTCCTGCTTTTACTGATGCTATTAGTATCCAAAGGACCACATTTTGGGTGGCACTGATGTAGACATTGTCTAATCACCAGGGGTGGCACTGTGTGGTGGTTGACAACAGGGACTATAGGGCCAGATTGCCCAGATTCAAATCTTGGTTCTGCCATATACATGTGGACTTGGAAGAAGTTTCCTAATCTTTCTCTCAGTTCACACATCTATCAAATGGGGAAAATAATAGTTGGGTTTTGTGAGGATTAAACAATGTAATACATGTAACCTGTGTCAAACAGTGCCTGCACATAGTAAATGCTCAATAAATACTCATCATTATTCAGTGATTAGGCATTTGGAAATTTTCTGTCAATCATTGACATTGAACTTGCAGCCACGTGTACTTCTAGGTAGGTATACATTTATTTCCAGAAGAAGTATTGGGGATAAAGTGTTGGTGTTGGCATTTGGGTGGGAATCCTAAAGTCACTGAGATTGAAGGCTACCTCCTACAGAACCTGGAATCAAGTCAGTGACAGGGGTGGCAGTGATTGGAATCATTTACATGATGAAAGAGGACAGGTTGTTGATACCTGAGCACTACCTGATGAAATGACTGTGGTCATCGGGCCTAGGATGAATTGTAGAAGGGTCAGTTTGTATGACTTTTTATTAAGTCAACTTCTCTTTACTTATAAAGTGATCACAAAAGCTTAAAGTTTGAGCCTTGGCCTATTTGAAACCTATAACAATTCTTAACTAGTAATGATTAGCTAGCTTGTGGGGAAATAAGTCAAGGTGGAAAATAAATACTACACCACAGATTTTTTTTAAAAAATATCATTCTTGTGTGAAACCACAGCATAATGAAAGAAAAATGACTGTCATTTTACTTACCAGTGCTACTGGCATTCCCACTTAGTCATTTAGGGTACAACAGCTCCTACCCCCTACTCATTTTAGTCTTGTTATTCTAGATGAAGATGATTTTATAGGATCGTAAGTATTTTTGTTTGATTTTGTTTTACAAAATGGACTCCTTTAAAAGCACTAGGAAAGTGCCAATAAATAGGGAATTTTGAAAGTATTAACAAGTTAATGTCTAAAGTTGTTAAATAAGAAGGTTGCTGTCCATTTTACTCAATTTTCTTGTATTTTATATTTTCTGCCAAAGTACAGTATGACTTTTTTAAGCACTTAGAGTAATTTGGCTTTCAAATGAGACACATTCAGAGACACCAGAAATTTTACAAGCAGAAAAGTTGACACATTATTTTCCAAATACAGATTATTCCAGGAATAAAAAAAAATGAAAATGAAATAAATAATATTTTATGTGAATGTACTGTATAATCATATAATATGCCAAGATGATAGTGCCCTCTTACTTTATAGAAGCTTCTGGTTGCTTACAGCATCAGTCTCATTGGTGGGGGTGATATTTTAATGGAAGCACATTAGAATATATAGTATGCTGGTTATTAAGGATATTTTTCCTGTTTTGCTCTAAAGTGGCCTGTGCCCTGCTGAGAGCATGAAAATCTGTATGTGGTTCTTTCATGCTTCACCTACAGGGATTTACTTTGGGAAGACTTTCCTCTTTCTGCTGAGTTTGCATCTCTGGGTATCAAAATTGCATGTGATTTAATTTGCCTCCTTGACTGAAATGTTTATTGTGTGGTCACTCTCACTTTCCTTTCCTCCACAGAAGTGACAATGTTTCCATGCTGCTGTGCCATTTTTGTAAAAGCACCAGTTTCCTCATTATGGAATACTATGAAATTATAAAATTTCATTCGTGTATTCATTCATTTAGTCATTCACTGATTCATTCATTCCATAAGTTTTATGGGGCTTTCTTTCATGTGCAGAAGGGGGCACCTGTGAAGAATGCAGAATGTGAAGTTAGCATATTGCCATGGGTTTAAAAGCCTCTAAATGGCTTCTAAGGTATTTTTTTAAGATTGAAAAAATAGGCTTAGGTATCTACTCTTTCCAATTAAAACTTAAAAGAGAACTAAGATCAGGTACAGATCCAGGTTTTATGGAGCCAGAAACTTTTACGTTAGGAGAAGCCCTCTTTGAGACGAATACAAAATCATGAATACAAATTACAACTCCACCCAGAGCCTCAGAAGGAGCCTTGCAATTAGAGTCATTAAACTGAAACATCTCTAGCCTCATTGCCAATCCACTTTGGAATAAAAACGGGACATTTTACTCTGAACAAATGCATATTTATTCTTAAGTTCTGTAAAAAAGAGATAATGCTGATGGAACAATAAAGCAAAGAAACAACATGACTGAGTTTAACAGTTTCTGTAAGCAGCCAAATAATCCATGGAATGCAGCTTTTGTTTCATATTTTCTTGCCCTAAGATTTGCTTCTGGAAAGACATTAATAGAAGGGAATGAGGAGGGAAAGGGGCCCAGTCTGTAGTGCTTCTGCCTTCAGTATGGAGCATTGTGCTCATTCCATTTGCGATATAAAGATGGGCCCTGCTTTTCAGGAGCAAGTTCAAGAGATGAGACATGTACATAAATAACTATAGCCCAAGATAGGATGTATTTCCTTTTTAGGATGCGGTGAGACATGATGTTAAAGAAACTCAGCAGAGGTAAGATTACTGCCAGCTGAGGAAATACAAGCTTTCATGGGAAAGGTAACATTTCAGTCTGACTTTGATTGATGGGTGACATTTGAAGGTGTGGGGATGCAGTGAAACGGATTTCAAGCAGAGGACTTGATGCAAATCGTGGAAGAGGGCTGTGCACAGGACAGCACTGCGAGAGCGTGGAAGGGAAAGGAGGCTCCACCGTGGACAGTGGCAGGGCTGGGTACATCTGGCCTTTTTATTGAGTGGGCAATGGGCAGCCCATGAAGAATTTTGAGTTGGGAGTGACAGGACCTTTGAGGAAGATTAATGGACAGTATTAGAGTGATCTAGAGATCAGTTTAGCTCAACCTCTCACTTTACAGATGAATAAACCTCGGCTCAAAAGAGGCAGCAGCTTGTTAAGACCACAGTGCAAGGTGGAGAGTCAACTTAGGTCTCTAGATGGGCAATGTTCCTTTCTTGCCACCAAGACATCATAGGTCAGGATCAGTCTCTAGCCCTATAACTTAGTTCACAAAAACCTTGTTCCTTTCTATACCAATTGGGGTCCAAGGGGTAAGATAAAAATTGTTGGATGGTTTGCTAAAATATTGGATATTTATTTGACTGCAAACATCAATTTTCAAGTCCTTTTTTATATAAAGCAGCACTGTCCAATAGAAATGTGTGAGACACATAAGAAGGTTAAACCTCTCTAGTAGCTGCATTTAAAAAAGCTTCAGAGAGGTTAAATTAATTTTAGTAACATATTTTATTTAACTCAATGGATCCAAAGCATTATCATTCAACATGTAATTGTAGGAGAGGGAAAAAAGCCTTTTCCTTTTACCCTTATAACTTCTCAGCTGGGGCCCTTGTAACAAAAGACAGATTAACAAGAAAAAAACATGCAAATTTATTTAATATAAGTTTTACATGACACAGGAGCCCTCATAAGGAAATGAAGATTCAAAGAAGCAATTAGAGTTGAAGCTTCTATATTGAATTGAACAAAGAATAATAAATTATAAAAATGAGACAAGACAAAGGGGCTTGGGCTAGGGCGGTCCATTATGGAAAAGTAATTAGTAAGATAAGGGTTAGTTTAACAAGGTTTGTTTGTTTCAGCCTAAACTTCTAGTCATTGGTGATAAGAATGTTACTTTCCTTCTGGTACAGGGAGGACATCTCTCATATGGGCTTTTTATCTCCTGCTTTTAGGAAGAAAAAGTGGTCCTCAGAGTATCCTTCTTGAAGCTCTTTTAAATGCTTTTAGCTCAAAATTATTTTCATGCCAAAGTGGTATATTTTGGAGTAGCATGTTCTGTCACCTGCATAATCAATATAAGAAATTTCATTAAGATATTTTACTTTTTTGTTTACTATGTCTTCATAATTTTCTAATTATAACACATCTCTGTTCCCACTCACCACTTTATAAGAACTCAATAGCTGCATGGGGCTGATGGTTACCGTACTGGACAGAATAGGTATAAAGCTTTAGGCTAAGGTTTAAAAGAAGGAGATTTCTGAATTTCTAGTATGGCATTTCATGTGCTAATTGGTTTCACCTATGTCTGATCTAGCTAGTATTAGGAATTGTAAGAAATAACTGAATAAATAATCCCCAAAGTCAGACCTCTGTGTGAAACATAGATTCTCACTTTTTATTCTCTCTAATTGGAAAACTGAGTGAGGACTATGCATAGATTTCAAGTCCATGGCCATTCTTTTCCTTGCTTTACTGGTCTCAGAAGTGTCCATTCTTTCAGGAAGGTGGGGAGTACCTTTTCTCAAAAATTTTTTTCTGTATAAAATTCAGGGTTCAATATTAACAGAAAAGTCCAAAAAAGTACTAATCCTGTTCTTTGACAAGAAATGCCAGGGAATGATTTTTTTTCCAGCCCCTATTTGATTTTCACCCATTTCAGCTGCCTCTTTTACTCACAGATGCTCTCAGCCACCTGTTCTCTGAATATATTCTTTCCCCAACTGGCTTCTCCATTTGTTTTGATATTGGGCAAAGCAGATTCCAGCCATCACTCATTCTGTGCACTCATTTATTAATCCCATTCAGTCTGAAAGCTTTGTTCTCATCCAGCCAGCAAAACAAAGTCATGGGCATTTTTTCCAAATCTAATTCTAATACCTCAAAAAATCTCATCAATGGGTCCAACCTGTGTGTTAACCCCTAAAGGGAAAACAAAGATGAAGGAAAAATATTTGACTGGCTGGAGCTGAGGTGGGAGAGAAGGTAGGAAAGGGCTTTAAGATGTCTTGGTTTTTTTATTACCCTAGTGACTTGGTGTGACAGACACTTTTGGACCCCTACACAAAAATTCTTGTCACTCACTATAACATGCTGAGGACCCCCTATTGCGAGCATCTGGGACTCAGAGAGTAGAGTTTTCCCATGACAAAGGCCAAAGTGCTGTGGGGTTGGCATCCTTGGTAGCAGCCCTCATTTAATGACTGAGGGAGTCAGAGAGTTCATACCCCAGCTCCCTCACCCCTCGGGTGGAACAACTCCGAAGCATGTTCTACAGAGTCTCCTAGAGGTCTCCAGCAGGACTGAGCTGCAGTGGCCCACACCAGCCACTTGCTTATAAACATTGCTTTTATTGCCTTCCTCCCCTGTCTCATTCCTCTCTCAGAGCCTGTCAGAGCTCCCTGTGTCATCTCCCAAATAAACTGTTTTCACTCAAATATTTGCATCAGGGTCTGCTTCTGGGGAACCCAGCCTAAGACCTCTGTTCCTTCCAGCAGTGTTGAAAAGCCACTTGTGTTGTTATAACCATTGTAATGGTAATGATGTGGTCTTGAGCTATAGTGACCTCCGTGCAACATTCGGAGTCCACAGGCTTTTCTCTGCAAATTCCTTCTTTTCTCAGCAGTACCCAGGGATGGGCCCAGTGTTCTTCTTGGTGGACCCAACCCTTTCCTCTACCATCACTTGTGCAGCCTCCACTCTGCTGCCATCTCTGCCACCTCTGGCTCATGGCAATGCAGCATTTGTTACCTTGCCACTCAGCTGGGTACTCTCTGCTGCCCAGGCTGCCCTCTTTCATAGGTAGAGGCTTTCGGGTAGTACAGTAAGTTTTAGGCTTTCAAAGAGGGTGATCTTGGTGTTTGTATTTTAGAGACCACCTAGAATTGGGCTCTTGTTAGCCATGCCTAACAGATTCCTTTCAAGCCAACTGAAGCAGGTTCCCTTGGGACTGAGACAGGGGATGCCTCGCCTTGCATCTCTCGTGACATTCAGGCTGTATTCTGTATCTCAACACTCTTCTCTTCTACATGATGTCCTGGGTCAGCCCAGGCCTGGTCCAACATGCCCAGGGATGTCACTGTTCCAATCTTGATGTCCTGGAGAGTTACACATCCTCATGACTCTTTGCTCCAAAAGGTTCCCAGATACACAAGTGTCATACTTCTCCACGCAAGATTGTACATTCTGCAGAAGCATACAGCTACCAGAAGAACAAACTCTGGACAGAACCAGACTGTCTGGGCTCAAATCCCAATTCTGACTCCCTCAGTATTCTTTATCTCAGCTTATACCAATATTTTCTATTTTCCTACCCTTCTCTCCTGGAGGGTGGGGGGACAAAGGCCCAAGTATTACTGGGGAAAAAGTAAACAAAACAGTGAAAACAACACCCACCTCTCCCTTACATTCAGCTGTTCAGTCATGGGTACTTACCACCCATCCCAGGGGGCAGGGAGCCTTGGGCGATGGGAGGCTGGCTTCTCATTCTCTCCAGAAGGTTCCACATAAAGTTAGGGCAAAATGCAGCCTTCTTTCTTCTGGAATTTCATCTCCCAAACCAAGGAACTATACAAGAGAATAGAGAATCTGCCATAATCATCATAAGTTACATTTTTAAAGCTAATAATTCCAAGCAGTTGAATCTTCGTTTAAAAAAAAAAAAAGTCTCTTTCAGTCCAGCATCCTTTTGTTATTGTTCTTAGTTTTAATATTAACAATGAGATTTACTCTGTGAAAGACACTGTGCTTTGCAGACATTATCTTATTTAATTATCGTTGTAATCTGGTGAGGTAGATATTATTTTATTTGACTTAGTTCTTTGAAAATTGAGGTTCAAAGATGTTCAGTAACATTCCTAGGGTCACAGAGTTTGTTAGTCATAGAACTAAGATTTGAATGTGAGTTATTAAGATCCCAAAACTCATGATCTCGAGCAGAGTTTCTGTACCTCCCTTGGATGTATCTGCGAATTCTATAGTTTGATTAATATGCATAATCTTCCCTAGGAAGCAGGTCTTAATGGATTATTGATACAGATATGATCATAAATTAAGAGGTCTGAAGGATCCATTCATTGTGATGCTAACTATTTTTAAAACAAATGAACTCAGTGACTAATTTAAAATGTATTCCCTGGGCTAAGTGTCTCTTTACCCGATGTTTCTCCCATTGTGAAGCCCCTCACCATTTCCTTGGCCCATGGCCCCTCCATGCTGCCTGCTAAAGGGCCCAGAGGCTGTCATGGATCCGAGGAAACTGCAGGCCAAGCTCAGTTGAGGGGGTCAGGGCAGGTAGCCAGCTCTAGCTGTTCCATCAGGCACAGGGCTGAGGGCCCATCTCCTTTTAATTCTTTTACATCTTGAAGAAAAAAATGAACTTTTTGGTAAAAGAAAAGTTTTCGTATATAATATTAATATGTTTTCCATTTTTATAGCAATATAGTTATAAAATATAATTTTTAGTATTTTTTAATTGGTGAAGGAGTACACGAAGGTAAAAGTACCTCGGGCCATTGAAAGTATCACGTCATCTGTGGCAGCTCAAACCCAAGGCTAAAGTAAAAACTAGCTTCCAACAAACCCAGTTTTATGATTTTGAATGCTTATGAGCATTTGGACTCTTCTGGGGCTGGGCTTGGAGAAGTTGAAGAGAGCACCCATGTAGTGATGGGATAAGAGCACCAGCTTGCCACCTGTAAAACCCAAGGAAAGCAGAATCATCCCTGGGGGTGGGGTGCACTCATGTTAGAGCCACCTCCAGGGTCTATGTCAGCTTGCCCTTGGCTTGACTGGTTGGCCACATTAACACTATGCTTAATAGTACAAGACAAATTGGTGCCCAACATCAGGACAAGTCTGTAATGAGGAGGCCCAGAAATTTCTAGGTAGGTCAGTGTCTATACCTGCACTGTTCACTTCATAACCATTAGCCACAGGTGATTATTGAATTTAAATTTAACTTAATTAAAATTGAATGCAATTAAAAACTCAGTTTCTCAGCTACACTAACCATAACCAAATGCTCAATAGCCATCCCTGCAGAAAGCTCCATTGGACAGCATTGGTCTATACTGTATTAAATGCTTGTTTCGGATTATTGGTTTTATGGTTTCCCAGGAGCAAAATCTTAAGTTACAGACCCCTTAGAGAAGAATCCTTTGGCTTCTAAATCTTGTTTCTGCTAGTGTCAAAGCTGCCCTTGCAAAGTTCCATCTGGTGTTTTGAGGACCCAGTGTTTAGGGAGAAAGCCAAGTGGAGAACCAAGTGGGTGGGCCTGGGCTTTAACGAAAAGATAAGAATGATTTGTAATTATTTATGTTGTTATTTCTAAGTGAGTGTTTTTAAGTCCTTAAGATCAGTTTGTTCTCGTGGGCAAATGAAGCATGTCTTCAGAAATCTTGTTTGTGCTGTTAAACGGATGAGCACACTCTTCAAAGTGCAGAAATAAATTTTAGCTTAGACGAGTTCCAATGGTGATGCATGCTAAATTGGTGGGCTCTTAATTAATGAGGTTTTAGTTTAACTATCATTTTCTCTAATAAACATGTTGTTTTCGTTGTGTTTTCAGAGTTTGAATTGCCTAATTGACTAATTAAAATATAAGAGGTATTACATTTCTTTGTAACTATGTGAACCATTTTCTTTGCTAATATTAATTCTCTCATTAACTTACCAGATTGGCATAAAGAAATGATTAATAACACCCCAGGCAGACCCAAAAGCTCACATACAACATTTATGTGTGTTTAGGACTTTTGCCCTAAAATTCTGAAAACTTTGTTTGAATGGAAACAAATTATTAGTAACCTTTATTGCATAAACACCTCAGGAACTATCTCTTGTAGTTCCACACATTTTCCCAAATTGTATTCTGAGCTATCCTACCTAGGGTTCCATGAGCTATGATAACAGAGGTTCAGAGAAAAAAATATTCCACAAATAGTGTGCTAAACACTGCATGTGAGCCTAATAAAGGTTCTAATAAATAATTCAGTAAATAAGTCTGTGGAAGATGGTCTTATTCAGCATTTATCACGTTTATTTTTGTTTCAGATCACCCCTCTTTAAAGTTTTTTGTTTGTTGATAGGTTGGCTTGTTTTGGTGAACAGCTATTATCATTAAGCAGTATGTTAGTGTTATTTCTTGAAACTTTGGGGAAATAGAATATGGGCCTCAATAGAAACTAATGAACTCCTCTCCTTCTGTTTACTACTCCCTCTGAAATAGAAGCCTGCAATTTGGAATCTTTATTTTATGTAAGCCATTCCTTCTGCAGTGTAGCCTGGATGACAGATTGATCACCTTACTGTCTCGCTCCCCTCACTGTTTCTACCCCCTCAAGCCCCCAATGTTCCCTGAGTAGTGAATGGTTCAGGCAAGAGAGACTCCTTTTGTAACTTGCTTACAGCAGGGGAGAGATGTGTTTGTAGCAGTTAAGACCTGTATTGCAGACAAGAACATGCTTTCTCAAAGTGTTACAGGTAGTATGACCCTATCAATTCATGTTCACCTTGGTAGTCAAAATACATCTCCTATCCTCCCATCCTCACACCAACCTTCTCACAAATGCACGTACAGATGTATTCCTGCATTTGGATACAGAATGTTGCATGTGTCTATCAGTGTTAGATTTTATCTTGCTGAATTTAGCCTATTCTTCCCAGTTGTCAGAATCTTTAAAGGCAACTTAGGGAAGGTCCTCTCTAGACAGCCTGTTTTCTAAATTGGCAAATTTTAAAATTTCTCTGTTCCTCAGTTTTCTTATCTGCAAAGTGGGGAAAATGAAATGACCTGTATCATAGGGGTGTCGGAAGGATGGCATAAGCTAATTTATGTAAAGTATTGGGAAGCACCCTTGGCATAGAATAAGTGATCATTAAGGGTGCCGACTATTATTATTTCAAGCTTGACCTTTCATGAATGTATTATTCAACTCTTCCAGCATTGTACACTCTATAAATTTGATCAGGTTTCTGTCTACATCCCCAACAGAATAATTAATAGAAATATTGAATGGTGTGCCCACTGGTGAGTCCTTCCCAGGTGATAGAGACCTATTCATTGTACAACACTTTTTGACCATGGCTGTTTATTTAGATAGAAATCATCTCACCATACTTCTTCAAACACACATGGCTCCATCCTGTTCCCAAGGAGCATTTTTTTCAAATATAATATTTGCTAAGAAAGGCCAACATCAACTCTATAAATTTCAGACCTGTGGTTCTTATGGGGTGGCAGGGTTGGGTATGTGAATCATCTGGGGAGATCTTGGGTCTGCTCTTCTATTTTATCATTTTATGTTTGAGATGCTGTGGAAGAAATTAAGAGACAGAAAGAACGAGATGAACAAACACATAGGAATGTTCATGATATGCTGGGGAAACTCAGGCAGGTAATGTGGGGTGTGTGTGTCTGTGTGTGTGTAGCTTAGGTTTTCACATATGCAGGGATAGGAGAGAAGGGATGGACACATTGGAGTATGCAGAAGGAGCTCAGCCCTGCATGTTTGTTAGGCTGTGGGTTACCAAAATCTTTTAAGCAAGGAATCTTCTAATAAAACTCTGGAGAAAAATTATGGAAGAGCATTTGAATACTCAATTTCTTTTTATTTCTCTTCTCTGAAGCATTTTCCATGCTTCTTATAGGAGTCCAGTACTCAGCAGCCGAAATGCCAGGTGTATCTGAGGGCTAAATATACATCGGTTGCACATATCAAATGATAATCCTCATGCAAATCATCATATGAACTCACATTTAGAACAATTCTGTGGACAAATAAGTCTGACACAGGAGATTTCCTGGTTTGGCTTTTATACTCAATAGTGGTGTAAATAAATAAGCACATATGAAATTTACCCGTTAGCCAAGCATGTTGTGACACATCCCACTTCTACTAAACTGACAGTTAGCAGGGAACAATAACCCCACTTCTTCATTGATGGTTCTTTTTATTTCTTTAAATGACCAAAATGCATTTTATATACATGTAAGTGCCTACTAAAGAAGACAAAGTAGCTAAAGGTGAAAGTTGAATGTATTATAAGGACACCACACAAACACAAACATTTATATTCAGACATCCAACTGTCTCTGGAAGATATATTTTGGGGTGATTTTTTGCATTTTTGAAGAGTTCTATGTTTTGTGAGAAAATCTTACCATTTTCCTTTTAATCATGACCCTCCCAGTATATATAAAAATACTCATTGTAAATGCAGCCCATTTTTCTCATCTATAATATGAACAGAGCCCCTATTAAGATGTGAATGGCTTTGGCCAGTGTACCATCTGCCTCAAAAAAAATTAGACAATCTGAAAGACCCTTTGAATTCTATGATTTCTATAATGCTTTAAAGAAATTCATGCAACACATACTTATGCTTTTGAGTAAGCTTCATATATTATACTGCCATTTTGTGATTGGCTGAACATTGTGTTGAGACCAACAAGTCAACAAGTGTTGAGACCAAGTGTTGAGTTGTTGCAGTCATCTAGGACAGATGTGTCGAAGGTCTAAATTTTGAAGATCAGGAGATCAGAAAGGTAGAGTCAAAAACTTCTAAAAATGTAGATTTGGATAAAGACTTAAAGATAACATTTTACTGCTAGATAATGGTAAGTATTGCATCATTTAGGATAGTTTGGATGCTAGTGAAGAGAACCCAATTAACAGTGGCTAAATGTGAAAGGCCTTTATTATCTCAAATATTGAGAAATTTGGATGTTGGTAGTGGTGTTGCTTGGTGATAGATGTCAGGGCTCTGGCTTCTCAGCAGTCTGTTTTAGTTATGTTTCAGGAGTGCAAGATGGCTGCCACCCAAACAAAGTGCATGCCCTCCTGTGACAACATCCAAAGTCAGACAGAAGGGGTGGGTTTCTCCTCAGTTAGCTCTCTTCTCTGAATTTAATCTTCATTTCTCTTATGATTTCTTCTAGCATCTCACTGGCTACCATGAAGTCACATATTCACAGCAAGAGGGATGATATTACTGTGGCTGCCTTAGACCAAGTGTGATATGTGCCTTGGGTATGATGCCATTCAAATCCTGAACAAAATCCAAGTACTGTTAGCAGGGAAGAAAGGAAACCTGGCCATGGCTAGGCAATGTGACAGTGCATTCTAAACTATTAATGACTCTCAACCAGAGAAGTGGGAGTGGCTTAAAATGTAGTTGCTACTAAAATCCAAGGGAGAAAATCTTGCCTATTCCTCTCTAAAGCAGCAAATATCTCCACCTAAATGTTCTTTATTATAATAACACTAGTGCTTGGGCCAAGGTTTTGGTGTGTATATCTTAAATGACTGTGATATTATAGAGATATACAATTTAAATTCCTTGGCACCCAAAGGAGGAAATGAGAAAGCTCCACTCTCCTGGAAAAATTATACTTCCTATTTTCCAAATTCATCTTATTTCAATTGTGTGCAGAATTTCCCTGCCTTTTTTCTTTGTGATTTTTCTCTGCCAAGATGTAGCATCTTCAGTTTTTCCCAGACCAGTCTTCTCTTGGTGATGAATGAGATATAATCCTAGGTAAAATATGTTATACTTTATCATTTGACTTGGGAAAGTGTTGATCTCAAACAGGATTGCATAATGGACATTATTTGTCCCTCCTTTTAAAAAGAGTGCTTTGACAATATGTTCTATAATTTATTAAATAATTTTATTCAGCCAATTTACTAGAATTTGGCTAACTCTGAATCTTGGGGAAGGCACGGGCACATGGATATGGAGCAAGACAGCAGATGGTTTCTGGCTTTTATGTCAAGAGAACAGTGTCTTTGTCTGTGTATCCAGTGGAGCTAGTCATAGGTTCTGCCTCACAGCTGTGTTGGGAGAGCAGCTGATTCAACACAGTGCTAGGAGGAGCTCAAAAAATAATGAATATTTTTATATTATTGTCTATTTCCTTACCTTAGTTTTCTAAATAAATAAATTGGGTTGGATAGAATCAGTGGTTGCACCTCATTGTCTTTTACCTTTTTTCCTGGGTCTTTCTTCCCTTTCATGCCTCACAGTATAGGATTTCTATTGCTTGGATTTGTATTACCTTCACCTCACCTCACTTCCTCTACCTTCAATCTGGTTTTTAAATGCCAGCCTCACCAAGAAAGTCTTAAAATATGTTAATATTGTTATTTTCCCTCTGGTTTTTGATGTTTTTCACATTCACCTTGCATTTCTTCTACATATCATTGGAATGGAATCTTTTTATGTTTACATTTTATTTTGCTCTCTAGACCTGTGTTGTCCAATTCAGTAGTCACTAGCCTACATGTAAGTGTTGAAATAAAATTAACAACACTAAATGAGATTTAAAATTCAGTTCCTCTGTTGCACTAGCAACATCTCAATGCTCAAGATGCACATATAGCTGGTGGCCGTCATACTGGGCAATGCAGATAAAACATTTCCCTCCTCACTGAAAGTTCTGTTAGAAAGTACCATTCTAAATGCTTGCCAGTCTTGCCTTTTTAAATTCTTTTGGAATGTTCAGGGTGTACAGGGTACAAGGCAGTGTGTGGGGGGTCCACATCTCTTTAGATGAGGACTTGAAGATGTAAGGGGCTGTTTCTGACCTGGTCTACCATAGCTTCCAAGCCTACATTTCATGGGATCAAATGGTGCAAAAGAGAAGAAAACCATGAGCATGTGGCAAGGCTCAAGCTAATACTGAGCAAGTCCCCTGCCTTCTTGCAGGTGTGAGAGCCTTAGGCCAAAACCCAGCCATGAAACTCAGATAAATACTTTTCCTGAGAAGGATCTAAAAGCAATCTGCATGCCCAGATCTTGGTAAAGAAGCCCTGCCATTAGCTTGGGTAATGCAAAGTGAGGAGGCCAGAGGAAATGCTGGGACACATTTTGGGGCAATTCTCTTTTTAAACAGAGAAGGAACTTTCCCCAGAGCCAACCATCTTGCGTAGCCACCATCCTGCAAGTTCAGAGTTCCACTCCCTCATAGTAGCCAGGCAGGTGCGTAGGTGTGGAGGTTGCCTGTGACAATCAACAAAGAGCACTTCTTCCCCCAGAGAAAACAAGTGGATTTCTGTGTTAGCATTAGTAAGACAAAGCCATCAAATACTTTGTGCTGTACGGGAGCAGAGGTGATGAAGAATTTAGTGACTGATTTAGTCTGAGCCTCACTCCAAAAAGGATTCTGGTAATGACTCAAGACTTAATTTTGTTTAGGGTTCCCAAAGGTAGAACAAAGAGGTTGGGTTTTGAAATTAAGAACTATGTGTTCAATTTCTGGCTTTGATACTTCAGGAATATTGCCATTGATTAAATTCACAGAGCCTTAGTTTTCTCCTCTGCAACTTGGGATTTAAATGTAAAACTCTTAAAAATGGCTAAATATATAAAGTGCTGAGTACAGTGTTGATGGTGTGTTACTTTGCCATTGCTTTTCAAATTAACAGGGAAGCCATTTCCACACATTCATGAGTTATCCTTTTAGGAGCAGTAACATATTTCACATATCTGGCACTTTTGGAAAAGGCAGTAATGAGAAGCACACACATATTTTCCTCAATGTTGTGTAGTACCCATACATTATATGTCTATTAGTTATTTCTGTTGCTCAAGATTACTTGAAAACATATTTAAATGGTAGAATTAGCAAGATACATGTGTACCTTATATCACTTTGTTTAATATAATCTTTTCTTGACATTCCTCACTCTAATTTCTGCCACCCCCTACACATGTGCATACATATAGATGACTTTATATTTTACAGAGAAATAGAGGTAATAGGCAAAAAGCTTACCTAAATACATCAAGATGGATTTCTTTGTTATGGCTTGTTTGGAAAGAAGAAAAAGCTTCTTTCTTACAATGCTAACCCTTCCAAAACCCTGGATTCCCTCCCCTATCACTTCTCTTCCCAAATATTCAATCTTTCTCACTCCCTGGCTGCATCCCCATGATCAATTAGCATGCTTAAATTCCCCCTTGGGTTAAAGAAATAAATGAAAAAGCCTTTATACTCCCCCGCCTCCCTTCCTGCCCCTATGTCTCTTCTGAATGGTTTCCCTAGGAGACTTCATTGTCAAGTCCCAAGGCCAATTTTTGATATTCATCTTCCTTGAACTGCTTTGTAACATTTATCAATACCACTTTTATGTGTTGAACCTTTCTCTCATTTTGGTTTCTAGTTCTCCACTTTATCTTAATTCTCCTTATGCTACTTTGACTCTTCTTATCATTCTTTGCTGGATGTTCCATTTCCATCAAATGTTATGGTTCTGCAAGGATTGTTCTTGGCTCCCTTTAAGGACTCATAGTACATTCTATCCCAGGATGATCTTATCCATCCTCCTGGCTTCAAATGTCATTTATATGCTAATTACTCTCAAATCCTTGGCACTGGATTCACTCCCCTTCTCCATATCTATACTTCCAAATATGGGACATTTTCTACATGGATATCCTACAGCAATATCAAATTTATAATTGCCAAATTTTATTAATGATTTTTTCTCCCAAACTATTTCTTGTTTCCTACAGTTCTGAACTCAGTCAGTAATAGCACAGTTCACCTATTTTCCTCATTAGGCACCATTGTCATTCTCATTGCCAAGCCTCGCCCTTCTCCCTTAGTCTCCAATCATTCCTTAGTTCTACCTTGGACATGTATCCCAAGTCTTCTCTGCCTTCCTTTCAGTGGCATTCATGGCCTTAATCTTACCCATGTGACTTCTGCTAGGGGATGTTGCTTCCTACTCTGGCTTAATACCATCAACTTCTTCCTAATTCAGTTCATCACCACCTTACTGTAAGAGTTATTTTCCTAAACAACACCACTTGTTATTTTACTTCTCTGCCTGAAAACCTCTTTTTGCTGTCTGTTGCCTAGGGAATAAAAATTCATAGGCCTTTGTTTGGCAAAAAAAGATGGTTTCCAATGCTTTCCAGACAATGACTAAGTTCACACCCAGAGTTGACCAAGTTGGGTTTATTGCCCATTGCAATGAGGAAGAACACACACCACAGGGACTTTAGGAAGTAGAGGCAGTTCTGTGATTATAGATGGGATTAAGAAATTATATCTATAAATCTTATCTATAAGGAGGAGAAAGAAATTGGGACTGAAGTTCATTATTAAAGAAGCAGCAGTCACTCGTGTTAGCCAGGTTAGAGTGACATTTGGGCATTTTTATGGTTTGGACAACATTCTTGTTTTGCCTGTGTTCAGACATGATTGCAGAGAGGTCTTGTTTTTGTCTTGCTCCACTGTGGAAACAGAGTGGCCTTGTCCGATGTTGATGTTTGGTACAATGGTTCATGTTCAACAGGAGAACAGCCAGCCCCAGCTGTGAGTATGCTGGGGGCTACTTTCCTCTTCTTACATGTTGCCAGCTGGTTCCAGTGGAATCCTCTAGCTTTCTACTCTACCTTTCTCTCCCATTCTCTTCCACTTTTTTCCGTGCTTTGCATCCTATATTTTTTTTTCCTTACTGAAAGTCTCATGGTTTTCTTAACCAGGCCATGACATTTTTGCCTTTCTGCCTTTGGCTGTTTCTAAAAACTTCCCTTCATCCTCACCCCTATCTTTCTAGCTGAAATATGCAAAATCAAGTGTCTCTGTATTAGCAGAGTTATTTTACACCACTTCCTACCTAGCACTAAAATATATTTGTTTCCCTTACTATATTATAACCTCCAGTGAATAAGTTGCTAGCTATACAACTTTGAGCAAGATACTTAACCTTTAATCTACCTCAGTTTGCTTATCTGTAAAATGGGAACAATAGTAGCACCAAATGAAAAATGTTTTGTGGGGGTTAATATATACTAAGTGCTTATAACATCGCCTGAAACATAGTAAATAACAAATAAGTATTATCTATTATTATTATTGGTGGCATTGTCTATTACTATTATTGCTTTATTTCCAAAGTGTCAACAATTAATTCAGTGCTTGACCCATAAAATGGTGGTAGAATAAACATTTTGTATTTTTATTTCGTGTCAATCATGTATTTGTGTATTCATTATTTGACTTAGATGCAGGACAATAGTATGATGTAATTCTTTTTATTCCGCATTCATTAATTGAGGAATCAAGTGTGGAGTCATTAGCTAGCCTCCTCATGGGCACATAAAAAACAAATTGAGGTCGAACCAGAGTCCTTTCATACCTCATCCAGTGTTTTACAAACTGATTATACCAATTTAAATGAGAACTTTTTCATATGCATTATTATATATAAACTATGCTTCCTGGGTTGTGAAGTCTATTGACATACATTAGGTAAAATATTGAATGATGTCAGTCATTTTAGGATATTGGCGTGTAATTGAGCAAACTGGGCCAAATGTTGATTCTCTCCAATTAATCCAATCCAAGGATTTTGGTGTACATTACATACACATCTTAATATTCTTCCATGGAATATAGAATATGGATTTTTGAAATGAAAGTTGGATAGTAACTGTGGCTGCATTTTTTTTCTATCCATCACCTAGAAGGTTGTTAATGCTGAGTGACTGTGGTCTGTGTTATGAAATTTTCCACTATATTTTTGGCTGATTTGAGTATGTACTTCCACAACTTTGCAGCTAGAAGGCTAAGCAAGCAGCTTGCAATAATAAGAATATAGGTGTGTGGAAACATGGCTGGGGGAAAGAATATTAAGAATCATGTAGCAGAAATATATCTGGCAAATAGATTGTACTTGAGGGGAGTCCATTTGCTGTGCTGCAATTGGCATCCAATGTAAATTAATGCCTGGAGAAGGGGAACAATTTGAAATCCAACTTGTCTTGGACAGCGGAGAATAAATATGCAAATTGTTCCATTCTTTGAAATAGCAAAAGAGAATTATACCTTAATTCACTTGTGGTGTCACTCTCCATTTTAATACTCACAGGAACACAGGACTCTTTCTACACTTAATTTATTCTTTACCTTTATTTAAATTATTCTTCTTGTAGTGGGTGGCCACTGTTGTACAACAAGAAAGACTAATAAATTAAGATTGACTGCCTTGTATTGCATAAGCCAAGGCCATTGACTTTGGAATTAATGTTAGGTAATTTTGCTTGAATTTAGTGCAAGTCAACTGTTGTGCTGCTTTTTAAGTATTTTTACTTTTGGGATTCATGTGACAGTGCTTTTAAATTTTATGTACCATGTTAGTATTAATTGTACTCTAAATTAAATATTTCTACTTTTGTCTTTCAGTTGCATGCTATTGTATCATATATTATAAAATATAGGGGTTGTTTTACAAGCCTAGTTTTTTCCCCATATGTAAAGTTGATTAAACATTTTATGTATTTGTCAATAAATTTCATTTTCATTAAAGCTATCTTTGACTAAGAATAATAGAATAGCCCTTAGAGCAATTATGCATTATGCTTATGGAAAGAATAGACTAATAAATCAGAAAGTATTTATTGGGCACTTACTGATCTAAGGTGGTGATTAAGTGCTGAAACAGAGCATGAGACATGGTCCTTTGAACTATACAAGGTTGCGTTCTACATCAATGTTTTGTAAATCTTCTCCTTCTCTTTCTTCTTCTCTTCAGGCCCTGGAATCTGTTATTCAAACAAGCTATTATCCAACTGTCGTGTTGCAAGGAGGCAGGGTGGTGGGGTTGAGGAATGTATGCAGCTTGCCCAGGTGGCTCTGAAGGGTGTCCCTAGAACTCTGAGGTTCCTTAGACTAAGGGGTGAAGATCATTGTGCCACATGATCAAATATGATGCCCTTTTGAAAAGCTAATGGCATTTCATGGCAGCAAAAAAAGATACACACCAATGAAGGACATAAATACTGAGCCTAGCAGGAGTTAGACAATGAACTAAGAGATCTAAGTAATTCAGTTTGTTTGTCAAAGAAAGCGTTTGAAACATTATATAAAATGTTTAGAAAAACTTGGCCAGAAACCCATAACACACACACACACCCACACACACACATGCACGCACGCAGCTTTGTAATGAGTTTTTCTTATGTTTGGTATGTAGCAGTTAAATAAAATGTATTTGGCTAGGGGTGGTAGCTCACGCCTGTAATCCTAGCACTTTGGGAAGCCAAGGTGGGAGGATCGGTTTAAGAGTTTGAGACCAGCCTGAGCAAGAGTGAGACCCCGTCTCTATAAAAAATAGAAAGGTTTTCTAGGCGTGGTATGTACCTGTCACAGGTCGCAGCTACTCAGGAGCTGAGGCAGGAGGATCTCTAGAGCCCAGTAGTTTGAGGCTGCATTGAAGTATGATCACACCACTGCACTCTAGCCCAGGTAGCAGAGTGAGATCCTGTCTCAAAAAATAATAAATAAAATAATAAAATAAAATAAATGTGTTTGACCGAGATCTTACCCTACATATGATGTATATATGTCATGGGAATTTCACTGGATAGTGAACTCATTCTGGAGGTATCTTTGATCTAATTTGCAAAGGATCAATGATAAGATGGAGGAGGCTCCTCCACTAGAGGAGGGACCATGTCACCCTAGTTGTTGCTGTATCCTCACTCCCCAATGCAGTCCCAGGTAAATATCTATTTAATGAGAAAGTGGATACAGAAGGCTGGATGATAGCCCTAATCAAGGCACTGGTCTTCAAATGAATAATGTGGGAATCAGATTTTGTTCTCAGACTGAGCACAAATTGACCTCTCAAGGGTGGAATCCTATTAATCAAGTCCATGGAATTGAAGTATAAATTTACATATCTCATTTATTTATGTAAATGCACAGAGATTATTTATATAGGTTTCTATTGAAATGTCCATGTATGAATCTACCAGGAGAAATATAGTCCTCAAACAGGCCAGAATGTTCACTTTGTTATATCAATACCTTCCTTCCCTATAGGCAAGCTATATGATAAGCCAAATTACCATCAGACTTCCAGTTTATCACAGTACCAGGAGACCTCTCAAGTCACTTGGAGGTTCATGCCAGCTTGACCTGCTGCTCACTGTTTCCTTGCACAGAATCTACAGGAGAAACCAAATTATCAAAAGACTGCTCTGCTGAGACTAGAATCAGAAAAAGGGGTGTTAAGAATATCAGTTGACTGTTTAATTCCATCAGATTTTTATAGTTTCAGATATAACCATCATGAAATGGGTCTTTGGTTTGTCTGAAGGAAGCCTGTCTCTTCTAGCCTGCGTATGTATGGACTCTGCTACACTCTGCCTTCAAGAAAGAGCTGTTTCTTACAGTAGTGACAACCTCATAGAATTTTTATGAGGACAAAGTGACATAACCTCTGTAAGGTACTTACTGAGAATTTAACAAATATTTATTATTTAAATAAGGTGCATTTATTATTCCTTCTCTTTACCTTCCTTTTTTTTTTTTTATCTTTTCCTTGTTCATCATTTTGCTTTCACCTCTACCTTGGATGACTAACCCTTCTTCTAAAAGATACCCTCTTGCTCTGCAGGTGTTGATATCTTTTAACTCTTTCTCTTCAGTCTAGGAAGCTTTTTGCCTCTTTGAGGAGAGTCTGAATTTCTCTGATCTAACTCACTATTTACATATTTTAAAGTTTAGTTCTCAAATGTCAATGTTCCATTAATCATTCCCAAGTTTTTGAGGATTGTGGAGAACTTTGCTTTAGCATCCGGATGGACAGTAATTTTTGTCATTTATTGGAGAGAACTGCCAGTACCCAATGCCCAATGTGGTGCCTGGCACATGGTAGACACTCAGTAAATATAGGTTGAATTAATTGTAGCAGTTAAAAATCTTTCCTTTAGAGGAGACCCTATTTACTTTTGGAGCTAAAGAATTCTTTGTTTAGGGAACTGTCCTGTGCAGTGTAGAATGTTTAGCAGAATTCTTGGTCCCTATCCACTAGATGCCAGTAGTATGCCCCCATCCCAGCTGTGACAACCAAAAATATTTCCAGACATT
Source organism: Eulemur rufifrons (assembly GCF_041146395.1). Taxonomy (NCBI): domain Eukaryota; kingdom Metazoa; phylum Chordata; class Mammalia; order Primates; family Lemuridae; genus Eulemur; species Eulemur rufifrons. The sequence goes on along the minus strand of NC_091012.1, from coordinate 135,324,367 downwards.
GCCAAATGTCTCCTGAGGGGCCTAACCACCCCTGACTGAGAACCTCTGCTTTAGAATAAAAGAGTGTCCATGACTGGTGTTCACGTCGGTATATCTGCCAGTATTTCTCAAAATTTCCCAGCAAAAAAAACCACAGGAGGCATAGACACTTTCATTAATATTAATAAATTTCCACTAACCTAAGGGCAGTAGCATTTAATGCTGAATAGCACAAAGAATCACAACCACCACCAATGTCTCTATTATCTAGGTTCTTCTCTTACAGCTCTGGGGAAGGACACAAAAGAAAAAAGCCAGAAGAAGGAATTGAGAAGTGAAAGTTGCTGTATCCACATGACACAGCTGTGATAGTGATCCCCTGCCCCAGGGATGGCTGTGACTTTGTCCACAGGCCTTGTTATAGTGAAGGTGGGAGTGGGGATAAGGTAGATCAACAATGCAGACCTGAGTCAGTTCTGCACCTTGGTTTCTGGAACTGCAACCTCAGATAGATAGTTCTTTACTTTCATCTCTAACTATATCACATCGGGTTGGATTTTCCTGAGTTATTTAGATTCAACTAACCCTGGCAACACCCTTTCCTAAGGAACTGCCCTTTGGCCTCTGAGCTCCCAAAGTCCCTGGGATAGCGGTTCTGCCTTCAATACTCTAATGAGGTATAGTCATCTGATGACCCTCATGATGGAGGAAGAAGGTTGGAATGGGGAAGGGTATATCTTCTCCTGGGCACTCCCTAGTCCTCTGGGGTATCCTACCAGGAACTGAGCATCCTCCTGGGAAAAACGGCTGTTTTGCAGCAGGGCAGGTGGGCATAGGGTGGTTCCTGGCCCTACTCCCAACTTTGGTTCAATAGGTGCACTTATCCAAGCATTTCCCCTAGATTTTGAACCTCACTGCTCACTCTCAGGCAATTCGTTGAATCCTATATCCCTTCAGTGTTTTGTTTATTGACTGCTTTGGTGACTGTCCATTTATACACAAAGAACTAAGATAAGTGATAGAGGTCAGTGCAACTCTAATGCCACTCCTCTAACCTGAGATAAACTTGTACTAGAATATAAAACTACTGTAGCACTAGACACAATGTTTAATTGAGATGGCTTTTTTTAAACAGCAAAATTGTGTTCGTTCATTTTCTGTTGCTATAACAGAATATCACAAACTAGGTAGTTTATAAAGAAAAGTGATTTTTACAGTTCCAGAGCCTGGGAAGTCCAAGGTTGAGGGGCTGCACCTAGAAATGACGTTCTTTGTGCTTTATAACATGGCAGAAGATGTCATGTGTGAGAGAGAGAAAGTGTGCCAACTCAAATCTCTCTTCTTCTTCTTATAAAGTCACTAATTTCATCGTGGGGTCCACACCCTCATTACCTCATATAACCCTAATCACCTCCCAAAGGCCCCACATCCAACATATGAATTTGGTGATTAGATTTTCAACCTGTGATCTTTTAGGGGATGCAATCAAACCATAACAAAGACTTTCTCAATAAAAGAATTAATGGCTTGTTTCCCTTATGGCACAAGCTCATCATCTCTTCACAGACTAGTAATGGTATATGAACTGGCCTCCTGCTGGCAGGACATATTTTGTGTAGCACTGATATATTGTATATAAAACTTAATAAGATATAATTTCAAATTCAGAAAACTCATAGATGAGGAATATTCATTTAAAGACCTAATTGTGAGAGGAAATTGGGAATTGTGGGAGTGAACAGAATTGGAAGAGTGAGGGAATTATGAGAGAGACAAGGAATTTGGGGGACACAGAGAATTCTGGGAAAGAACAGAAAATTGTGAGAGAGAATGGAGAATTTTGGATGTGAATGGAGAATTCTGGAAGGTTATACAATGAGGATATGTGAGAGAGAACAGAAAATTGTGATAAAAAAATGGATAATTTTGTGAAAGAAGGAAGAATTGTGGGTGAGAACAGAAATTGGAAAGAGTAATTCATAAAACAAGGGGGTATTAAGGGAGAATTTTTGGCAGACAGGAATTGTGGAAACTACAGTGAATTGTGGGAGAGATGGGGAGCTCTGGGAGAAAACAAAATTGTGAAGGAACAGGGAATTGTGGGAAAGAATAGGATAGTGAGACAGAATAGGGAATTATGGGAAAGCACTGAGAATTGCGAGACAGAACAGAGATTGTGGGAGAGACTAGGAACTGTGGAAAAGAAGGGAGAATTGTAGGATAGAATGGGGAATTGTGGGAGAGATGGAATTATGGAAGAGCATAGAAAATTGTGGGTACAAAGAACTGTGAGAGAAAACAGGGAATTGTGGAAGAGATAAGTAATTTGAAAACTGACCAAATAATTTCCTGATGTAAGAGGGGAGAGTGATGACAGAAACATGGAATTGAGGGAGAAATAAGAAATTCAGGGAGAGAATAGAATTGTAGAAGATGGAATTGGGAGAGAGAGCAGAGAATTATGGGGAAAACATAGAATTGGGAGAGAGAGCAATGATTTACGGGAGACACAGAGAATTGTGGGAAAGGATTGGGAATTGTGGGACACATGGAGAATTGTGGGAATGGGGAATTGTGCGAAAATGGGGAGTTGTGGGAAAGAATGGGAAATTGTGGGAACAAACTAAGAATTGTGGGACAGAACTGAAAAGTGTGAGAAAAAATGCGGAATTGTGGAAAAATGGGGAATTATGGGAAAGAATGGGGAATTGTGGGAGAGAACATGGAATTGTGGAGAAAAATGGGGAATTGTGGGAGAGAATAAGTAACTGGAAAATGATGAAATAATTTCCTGATGGAAGAGAGGAGAGTGATGATAGAAATATGTATTTGTGGGAGAAATGAGAAATTCAGGGAGAGAACAGAATTGAAGAAGATGGAATTGAGGGAGAGAGCAGAGAATTGTGGGAAAAACATGGAATTGTGAGAGAGCTTTGATTTATGGGAGAAACAGAGAATTATGGAAAAGGATTGGGAATTGTGGGACACATGGGGAATTGTGGGAGAGAACTAACAATTGTGGGAAAATGAGGAATTGTGGGAGAGAATGGGGAATTGTGGGAAAAGATGGGGAATTGTGGGGTAGAACATGGAATGGTGGGAGAGAATAGGCAATTTGGAAATGACCAAATAGTTTACTGAGCAAAGAGATAATTGTGCAAGAGAAGGAGAGTGTTGAGAGAAACATGAGATTGTGGGAGAAGTGAGGCATTCAGGTTGAGAACAGAATTGTGAAGAGAAGAAATTGTGGATGAGAATGGAAAATTATGGGGTGAAACAGAGAATTGTGGGAGTCAAAGGGAATTGTGGGGCAAAGCATGGAATTATGGGAGAGAGTGCAGAATTGTGGGACTGGACAGAATTATGGGAAAGAGCAGAGGACTATGGGATAGCATAAGGAACTGTGGGAGATACCTGGGAACTATGGGCAATGCAGAGAATTCTGGGAAGGAACTGGAGATTGTGGGTGATGCAGAAAATTGTGGGAAAGAACTGGGGATTGTGGGAGACAGAGAATTGGGGGAAACAACAGAATTGCGAGCGTGACATGGAATTTAGGAAGACAATGGAGGATTATGGGAGATAAGAGAGAATTGTGAGAGATAGGAAATTGTGAAAGAAAACAAAGTATTGTGAGAGAACCAAGAATTGTGGAAGAAAATGTAGACTTGTGGCAGAAACTAGAAAATTGTGAAAGTGAATCGAGTATTGTCAGTGAACACAATCATAAGTGAGAATTGAGAGAATAGAATTGTAAGTGAGAATGGAGAATTGTTAAGTACAGAGAATTCTGGAAGACATGGGGCACTGTGGGAAAGATAAGGAATTGTGGGAGAAACAGAATTATAGGAAAGAACAGGATTGTGGGTATGATAGGCAACTGTGGGAAAGACCTGAGAATTTGAAGGAAAGGGAGCATTCGGGGAGACAATGGAAGACTAAGCAAAAACAAAGAATGATGGGAGTGACGAAATACTGTCAAGGGAAAAAGGAACTGGCCTGCTGGAGGCCATTCACCGGGCAGGGACTCACCCCTCACTATGGGCCATGCCACATATCTTACCTCCTTCCACAAATAATTTGGGGCTGCTTAACAAAATATAGACAACATTGGATAAAAGAAATTGTTGAAGCAACCAGGAAAAGGGGAACTTCATGGAAGGAAAAGAATACAGGCAATGGTAATATTAACAATTAAGTATACATGTCCTAGGATCCTGGACTTTTTCCCTTTGAGAACATATGGAAGTTCCTTGTTAAAGGTGGGCCAGAGATTTGACTGTAAGGTTTTTCCATGTTCATAAGATGAAAACTAACCAGGTTTTTTGTTTTTGTTTGTTCATTTGTTTTTGAGAACCACAGGTTTCCGTGATTTTTAATCCTGGGTAAAATCTCAGTTGCTTTTAAAGATGATGATGTGAGCTAAGGGGGGAAATAAGTGTGGTATGGAGTTGTACCCAGATTCTCTCAGTGTAAACTGTTGCTACAGTCACAAAGCAGAATGTATTAAACCAATTCTATGAACCATCAAAACTTCTGTTCAACTAAAAATACAAGCTCTCAATGTTCTGGCTTAAACCATTTAGATGATTGTTCCCAGGAAGGCAGGCAGGTTTCAACTGGCATGTCAGCTCTGATTCATTCATAGTATTAATAGCTGCCCCAATAATTATGTTGGGAAGTTTTATAGATGAGTTCAGGCTCAGAAGGAAAATGTTCTGTGATTGATTAGCAGTGTTTGTTATGGGTACAGGAAAGGTTTGTAGCAATCGAAGTCTTGTATGCAGGTCTTCTAGGCAGTCCTCCAAAAACATTTCTCGTTGCAGGGCTTTTGATAAATATTAGACAGTAGAGGTTCAAAGTCATTGCTCTTGGCCAAAACTTAACAGTGGAAACGCTGAGATGATCATTAGTTTATCTGCTTTGAATATCAGCCAGGAGGGTAGTTTAAGGTTCCATTGTGGGAATGGAAGCATCTAACCTAACAGGCACATGGCCTAATGGCCCCTCCAGCTCTTTGTAGAAGTTGGCAAAAGAAGTAACTACGTGCAGGACTAAACACTTCTGGGTGACCATCAACTGGAAGACAAATGGTAGATTAGGGACTGAAAATCTTACTCCATAGTGCATGGCTGCAATAATTTTAACCTAGAAAAATATGAGCTGCCAAGACCATGAGAAAATTCCCATAGAACACCCAAGAACTAGTGGAAAGAAATATCTAGGTAGAAATGTCAGAAGACTCTGTACATTCTTGCTTCTGTATGGGATACACTATGACATATATCTTCATTCACAAGATGAGACACACAGGCACGCATGCATTCTGTTTAAGAAATAGTCTTTAAATTCATACTTTAGTAATATATCCTTGGCAAAATTGCATCCCTTAGTTTATCTAATTTTTACTTCCAAGTAGTAATGATTAACTTTCTCTAAAGGAAAAAAATGCCCTGTGAAAAATAAAACCAATTTCTGATGTTTATGTTTGTTAGTTAACCTGCAAAATTTGAGCCTTTTGAATTCCTAGTTTCATAAGATTTTCTCATCTTAAAAAAGGGTATAAGGTACAAAGATGAAGATAAAAATATTTCAAAGCCCAGGGTTCCTTGTTTCTGATGAATCCTGAAAGCTGTTTTTCTCTAGCTAGAGAAAAACATGTAATGTGCAAAAAATGTAATGTACCTCAAGATACGTAGAACTGCAGTTTGTGATTAGAATTAGTCATTTTATTCAACAATCAAATGTTCATGGACCATGAGAAATATAAAAATGAACCAAATATAGTCCCTGCCCTCCAGGAAGTTTCAATTTTGTAGGACACAAAAGTAAATCATGTTGGCAATAGATGCATGTAAGAATGTGAACAAAATGCTATTGGAACACAGATGAAGCTGAGAATCAAAAGTAAGTGGATTGGACAAGTCAATTCTAAAACTGTTCAACAAAAACAAAAGAAAGGAAAGGATTCTCAAGGGAAGTGATAATCAAGACAGACCTGGAACAATGGCCAAGACATTTAAAGGTAAACCATGAAAGCTCACGGGATTCAAGTTCAGGAAATCGCATGAAAATAAACACAAAGGACAGAGGAAGGACACGGTGACTGCAGGGACTGGCTGGAGGAACGGCTCAGGGGAAGGGGGAGAAAGCCTCCGTGTAGCCGCATCTGAGAAGCCAAGCTGGGTTCAGATCTTAGAGGACAGAGAGTTTGGATTCTCTGACATCGACCCTGGTGGTGGCTAATGACAATTTCTATGTGGATATGGCTTCCGTGTAAACGACAAGGAGAAGGGCGGTGGGAGGCAGGAAGGGCATCCGTGACAGTGAGTTTCCCGTGTCCTGGTTCCTGATCTAGGGCTGTTGTACTGGCAGCCCATAGGGGCTTTGACCTACCAGGGCAGGGCCAGGACGGCTCTGGAGGCATGAAGGGGACAGGGAAGTCCTAAAACGAGTGAATGAGAGCCGGAGAAGAGGCTGGGAAATAAAGTCAGGCGACAGGCGACGTGGACTTCTTGCCGCCCTTTCTGGCCCTCGGTTGTTTCCACGTGTAAAGTGACACCCTGGGCTGGAGGGCCCGGCAGGTTTCTTTCAGGCTTACCAATCACACGGTGCTCTGTGGAGTCTCAAATCAGGAGCAAACGTGAGGGGAGAACCCCAGGGCTGGACATGGGCGCGTGGGAACCTCAAAGGCAGCTCCTGGACGGACAGATGCCAGAGAGTTGGGAGAAAAAGAAAACCTCAGGGGTGAAGTGACGGAAAAAGCGCTGAGAAGGAAAGCGTTCTTGGGATAGGGGTGAGAACGAGGTGGCGGAAGTTGCAGTAGATTAGATCCAGGAGGTCTTCAATCCGGGGGACCCTGGAACAAGCATTGATGTGGAACAGATGAGCGGATCCGAGGGCCGCGGGAAGCAGGGAGCACTCAGCTGCCTCCCTCCACCGCACTGTCCTGCGGGTCCCTCAGCTTCAATGTGTGTCCAGCTGACCTCGGTGCAGTCCTTTCCCTCCTGCCCCTGCTTCTGCATCCCGCCAACAGAGCAGGAGTGTCTCCGGCCACTCAGTTTCTGGGCTGGAAGCCTCGATGGCCCTCAACTGCTCTCTCTTCCTCTCCATGAGCAGTGGCTGGGAAGCCCTGTGGGTTCTGCCTCCTGAAGGTTTCTCAAGTCTGTCCTCCCTTCGTCACCTGCCACTGCCATGACTGAGGCACCAGTCTCCTCCCTGACTCCCCACAAGTGGTCACGGCTGGCATCTTGGCGTGTCTCCCACACCCATGCACTATCGGGGTCCTATAAGCAAACCTGAGTGTCTTTACTTAGAAATCTCAACTGGCCTGTCCCAGATCTCCGGATGAAGTCCGAGCTCCTTGGCAGAGCCTGAGAAAGCTCTTATTGTCTGGTCTCAACCTGCTTCTCCAGCTTCTCTCCATCCCTTCGCTCCAGTCCCACCCTGTGGCCACCCCCAAACAACATACGGACTTTCTGCTTTGTGTCTCCATACAGGTTCTTCTTGGGGTTGTCTTCCTCCTCTCCCATGTTGGTCTGTCTTGCAAGACCCAGTCTGAATAGCACTTCCTCCAGAAACTCTCACCAATGCTCCAGAAACTCTCACCAATGCTCCAGAAACCAATGTAGTCACTACATTTTCTGTGTCCCTTTAACCCTTCGCAGATTGTTAAAAATAAAGCATTGTACTGTGCTTATCTATTTGTGAGTTTCATATATTGTACTTCTCAAGGACACTTGTGCCCCTGGCTACAATGGTGCTGACCATATAGTAGACATTCGATGGATATTTCAGATCCAATTCAGCTAACCTGTGTAATATCCCTAGTAAGTACAGGACACTGTGTCAGAGACGTAATAATGGAGGCTCAGTGTGAACCTTTTGGCCTTAGAGTGAAACTTTAAGTAGCAGAAGCTTAAGGACACAATGAACAAGTCACCGTCATCAGGACAGTTTATCTAAGGAGAAGCCTGTCTGTAGTTATTGTGCGTCATCTGTATCCCTAAACTTTTCCCCCCACATGCAGCAGAATATTTCTTGCATTGTGAATAGCTTCCTGCCCTCACAGAAGCAGCCTAAACTGAACAGGACACAGGTCAAGACTGGCCCATACCTCAGTCCCAAGAGTATCACTGCAGAAGAGAAGGCTGCCAGCCCTTGGGTTCTGGCAGGAGCACGTTACCTGTGATGGGCTAACCGAAGTCTGCTCTTGGGGGTCACCCTGCCCTGGGCTGGTTTCCTTACACATATCTGGATCTTCAGCCCAGACTGCCCTGCCTTGATGATTTACATGCAGATTGGAAATTTCACTTTCACTGGCCTGCCTTTGAATTCTACTCCTCACCAACATTTGCTCCATTTTTTTCCCTCAAACTAGATGATTTATTAGATAATTATTAGACACTGGGTGATTTATTATTAGTATAGTTAGCATTTATTAACTACCTACTATGTGTCAGATACTACTTAAGCGTTTCTCTCCAAACAGCATTTGTTGGAATCAGCCCATTAGTCCAAAGAGTAAGGTACTGCAAACATATCAGCTCTTTTGTAAAGAATTTCAATCTTGTTACTCAATGCTAACAGTAAAATGCTTATTCAGAAAGAATCTTTAAAGGGAATAAAATCTAGTTATATAATTTACATTAAAAATTGAAGCAAGATCTTTTCCCACACGCCTTAAATAGAGAAATAAAATGAAATTTTGATTTTAGGCAGATCAGATAATGTAGATGGAGGGTAAAATTAATCAGTTATAATAATTATGACATTAATTGAGATTGAACTGGAAATAAAGATCATAGGTTTGGTTTGTTCTTTTTCATTAGTCTTCTTAATTAGAAAATAAATGTGCTTATTGTAATAGTAAATTCAGAGCAACTGATAAATGATAAGCTTATAGTACATTTGATGACCATGAATATACACACATATATAGTGTGTCTATATATATTAGATTGATCTCTCTTTTTAACCAAAATCTCAGGTGTATGTTAAATCACGATCTCAAGGGAAACATTATTCAGGCCTTTAATTGGCATTTTCTTCCTCTCTATTGCTTAGATTAATGGAAATAACCCCAAATAAGAACAGGAGTTTTATTTATTTATTTATTTATTTTTTTTTTTTGTTGAGACAGAGTCTCACTTTGTTGCCCAGGCTAGAGTGAGTGCCGTGGCGTCAGCCTAGCTCACAGCAACCTCAGACTCCTGGGCTTAAGCGATCCTACTGCCTCAGCCTCCCGAGTAGCTGGGACTACAGGCATGCGCCACTATGCCCGGCTAATTTTTTCTATATAGATTTTTAGTTGTCCATATAATTTCTTTCTATTTTTAGTAGAGACGGGGTCTCACTCTTGCTCAGGCTGGTCTCGAACTTCTGACCTCAAGCGATCCACCCGCCTCGGCCTCCCAGAGAGCTAGGATTACAGGCGTGAGCCACCGCGCCCGGCCAGAACAGGAGTTTTAAAAGGGAAACAAAAAGAGAAGAAATTTATGAATTGATAAGTAAGGCTGATGGTGGCAATATGAGAGGAAACCTTGATAAAAGTAGAGCCTTGAACAGCCAAAATGCTGTGCTAACCATACAGGAAAATAGAGTTTTAGAAAGAGAAAAGACTCAAGTCAAAGTAAAACTTTATTTGGCAAAAGCAGTGTAAAAGGTTACAAGTGAACTCTTTGTACTCCTTTCAATATAAGACAAACTGTCCAAGTTGAAAACTCTTCAAGGCAGACTGTATAGACCTGAGACAGAAGCTTCTACACAGCAGTCAAAACTGAACTCGATCATTGTCACCTAAGCAGGTATAGAGAAAATTCACTACACCTACAGCTAGGAGTAGGTTTTCCTCAGAATATGACATACGACTTATTTATTTATACATGTAAACAATAAAAGTAATTGTGTCAATTTACCAAAGTGTCAGTATGCAGTATCATCTCTAATATAGTAATATCAACTCTAATATAGTAAGTTCCAAGTTGCTATTTCTAATAATGGAAACTAAAAAGGAATTTTTGGCCCATTACCGAAAAGCTTTGCGCAGTTAAAGTGGCAACATTTGGTTAAAATAAGGTCTCTCAACCTCAGCACTATTAACATTAGGGGCTTGGTGACTCTTTGTTGTTGGGGACTGTCTGTCCTGTACACTGCAGGATGTTTAGCAGGATCCCTGGCCCCTACACACTAGATGCCAGTACCTCCCACCCCACAGTTGTGACAATCAAAAATGTCTGCAGACATTGCCTAATATTCCTTGGGAGAAAAATCACTCACAGTTGAGAGCCACTGCTTTATAGTAAGCCTGTAATAATATAACCCACAACCTTCTTTTGGTCTCCAGATATTGTAAGTAAGAAAATAAGCCAGTGATGGGGCAGGAAGGTGTTGATTTCCTGTCACTGTTCGTTATCGGTGGGGACAGGGCAACCCCATTGCCTGCTTCTGCCCCATGGAGCCATTTAAGGTAGCCCCTCCTGTCACTCATTCACTCACTTGAGACAGAAGCCACCTTGGGAAAATTTTTATTTTATAATCACATATAAAATATAGATACCCAGTGCATGATTTTGAATTTTGACTTGATGCATGTCATATGAAATGAATTATTCGTGATGAAGACATGATACAATCTATTGTAGAACAATATGCCACAGAGAACCTCATTAATTGGGTGGCTATGGTAAAATATGAACATTGCAGATCAGATCTTACTCTACCACTTTCCAAATTAGTTGCATTCCACTGCAAAATTATGGATAGAGAAGATTAGAAATTTGATGGGAAAAAATTCTTTGTGTACCCTGACTTAAATGTAACTCTTTGATAGGAAAACAATTCTTATAAGGATTTTTCCTTGACTTTATGCACAGAAGTAGCATCATATGCACATTTAAGTTAGCCAAATTCAGCTCTATTTCGTGAGGGGCCAGGTAGGTAGAGGAGGGGGATTGGTGAAGATTTACATAGTCCCAGGGGTCATGCTGCCCAGCTCTCCACACTATTAGCCCATGCCCACAGGCAGGGAGGGAGGCAAACCCAAAACATTCCTGCAAGTTGGCAAAGCCCCAGGAAAGCCTATTTGAATGACATTGGAGGTTCCTCCATCATTGACAGAGAAGTGCATTCTCAGGTGACAGGCAAGTGGCTTCAGAGACATATTGACCAGGGAAGAGTTGGAAGGAATCCTAAAATTGTCTCCAGAGGGCAACAGTGATGACAGCTACAAGTCAGATGTGGAAATCTTCATAAATGTGCTGAAGTTTCCTAAGCAGCAAAATACTTAACTGATTTAATGGTACAAATCTTTCCATAATTCTTTTTAAAGTATATAAATTCCTGCATAGGATTGATTACTATATAAAACTGTATTTCATAGGCAGTTTCAAGAGAGTCTAAGCATGACTAGATATAAACTTAAGACCCTAACTGCCACCTCAGCTGGATCCCCACTTTCTACTTTTGCAGGAGATTTTGTTCATTAATTTTACAAACTTACTCTGTGCTTCAAAAAATCCCCCAAAAGTCTGACCCAACAGACATTAGCTTATAATGTGTCACTATGGTTTCTAAATTGACAGAGGCTATTTTTATAGAAATTTTTTCCACCATCAGAAAAATTTTCCTTATGTTTCCCAGAGCAGTATTTATACTATGCTGATTATTCTATTCTTATATTTTTTTATTTTCTCCAATAGACTGTGAGATCCTTGAGAGCAAGATTTAGAAATCTCTGGTATCTATACCCCACACAGCTCTTAGTACAGGCCCTTGCAGTGGCTAGTATTTAGGGAGAGAACAAAGAATGAAGATTTATTGTGAGAATGCAGGCTGAATGTAACCAGTGATCTTTTCCAATTAATTCTTTTCTTTCTCTTATTAAGCTCACAGTCTATGGCCATACCACCCTGAATGTGCCCAATCTCGCCTTATTAAGCTCACAAAAGTCAATGTCTTTTAAAGCACTGTTTTATTAAAATTAACAAAACACTGAACTTCATCCAACTAATTTACTTCCTCTTGATTTGCCAAATTCTCCCACTGTTTAAGCGATTAAACGATTAATCAAAGTGAGTGTTTACTTTCCAAATGGAATTTCAGTAACCCAAAAAAGGGATGTTCTTAGGAACATGGTACAAGTAGCATTGGAAGTTCAGTTGAGAATAGCAACTGACCCTTTTTTCCATTCAATTCTCGAGGTAATTATTATGAAGTCAGTGGGGTCAGTACAACTGTGCCACCAGAAATAGTGGCAGAGTCTTTCAATGTAATGGGCTTCAAAGATGGGAAATGTGATGCTTTCTTAAGACTTTCTGGAGGAGCTGGCATTTTTAGATGAACCCAGGTAGTAGATGTTTTCCACAGGCAGGAATGAGAATGTATTAAAGAGGGTGCTTCCTGGGCCCAAGCCACTGCAAAAACAAAGGACCCCAAGTGGGAAAGTAAGTGGGGTGTGCTTGACTGATAGAGAGAGATCTAACTTGGCTGAATGGTGACTCAAATGCAATGGTGAAAACTCTTGCATGTTGGAACAAGACTAGTTTTATTCAGAAAGCCAGTAAGAAGCCATTGGAACTATATATGCTGTGGTGGCATACAATGGGAGCTTTGTTATGGAGGTATTAATTTGGTGGCTTGTGCAAAGAGAAATGATGGGGAGAGACTGGCAGTCAGAAACCAATAAAAGGCCACTGCAGGCTTTATCCATCTTAGCCCCAAACTGCAAACAACTTAAACATCCATCCACAGTAAAATAGATAAACGTATTGTTGTATAGTATTCCACTGTATGAATATAGCACAATGAAAAAAGAATGCATCATTGCTCCATGCAACAACTTGGATGAATCTCACAGACCAAAATTGAGCAAAAGAAGTCCAACATGAATCATTTCATTTATGTGAAGTTCAAAAGCAGCAAAACTAGTCTAATGTTAGTCATTAGAATAGTGGTTACTTTTGGGGGAGTATTAACTGAGAAGAAGCCTGAGGGGCCTTCTGAGGCGCTCGAAATACTCTATATACATGGATGTATCCATATGTAAAACTACATTGAACTGCACACTTAAGCTTGTTGTACTTCGCTGCATGTCTGTTGTACTGCAATTAAAAACTAGGAGTAAAAACACAAAAGCAAGAAAAGCCATTGCAATAGTTTTGTGGAAGGTAAGAGGGTCTGCACTAGAGACCAATGAGAATAACCAAGACAACTGTGACAGCACATATGAGGTAGACCGAGTCCAGAGCTTGGCAAAGGATTGGATGAGGAGTCATAGGAGAGAGAGGAGTTAGAGAGGGCTCTGAGATTGCAAGCACAGGTAAATGTTTGGGGATGTGTGTGTGTCTATAACTGTAGTATCTAAAGGGATGAAATGATCACTGTGTGTTGGGTACCATATAGTTAGGATGACCATTTGATTTTCAGGGACATCACAAGCCTTGGCAGAGTAGCCTTGGCAGAGTTTCCTTGGCTATGAGGTCCTAGCATATTCCAGCTTGCTTCTGCTTCCTTTGTTCATGCCTACAGAAATACAAAAACTCACTGTCTGTAATTCCCATTCCATGATCTCTGCATCTAATTAACATCCACCTTGTATGGTATATAGATCCACTCTTCACTTTGAGAAAGTTAAATAAATACATTCTCACCAAGGTCATTGCCAAGCTTACATAGAAACCATCCTGTATCCAAAAGATTCTGCAGTTCAAACTTACAGGAAGCTTGTTTTTGTCTTTTCAGGGCCATTATGACAAAAAAAAATTAATGCTTGATCACTAACTTTCAAAGGATACTTGGATTCTGTTACTGCAACCACACAAAGAGGACATGAAGATGTGCTTCTAGTATCTGTCTTTTTATCACTGTGTGTACAGGTGGGCTCTGGAGAAATGGACTTCCCACTTCTCACAGGGCCTCTGCTGTGCTCAAGGGCTGTGCATTTGAATTGAACTATAAGTTCTTCAAGGAGCGGCTACACTGGCAGTAGTTTGGAGCTTCCTGATGAACTATGCCAGGGCAGACACTATCGGGGGTAGATGACAGAGGTCAGGGTTTCACAGGAAGGCAGCAGGCTGTCTCAGAGACAATCAGGAACAATGTGTACTCTTCAGAGCAGTACCCTGTTCCTGGCTCACCAAGGCAGTGAAGGTGGCCCAGGAGCCATACTGGTATTTGCTAAGGAAGAAAAGTGGAGATGGTTTAATTATAGGATGGTAAATGTTTTGTTTTAATAAAAATCTTTATCAAATAACTGCCTAGCCAACTCCAGGGAGCCAGTTCAGTGTGTGCCAAATGCTGAAAGGGCTTGTTTTTCCCCCTCGTGGTTCAACATTTGTCTGCATGTAGAAACTAGAACCACTTTACTTATGGCTCAAATGGTCCCTCTCTGAATTTCCTCTAGAGGAAACTTTTTTCTGGAAAGGACCAGAGAGTAAATGTGTCTGGCTTTGCAAGCTATATGATCCCTGTGGCAGCTACTCAATTCTGCTGTTGTACCATGACGTATGCCATAGACAATACATAAACGAATGAGCGTGGCTGTGTGCCAATAAAATTTTATTTATCAAAACAGATGGCTGTGGAATTTTGCCCATGTGCCATAGTTTGCCAACCCTTGCTCCAGAGGACCTTGCATGCTCAGAGCCAAGTTCTGTTTGTCTTTGTGTACTTTGTCTATGTGGAGTTATCTCTCAGAGACACCTAGAAAGTCATTTTCACTGTTTAGAGGTTAAAATTTAAACCATTGATGGAAAGTAATCAAAAAATAAGGCTTAGAAAGTCTTGTGGATTAATTTTTTTCTTGCTTCTTAAAAGAGCATCACCAAAGTACTTGAAAATCTTTGAACCTTGGTTCACACTACTTAATAGTAAGTAAAGTTGTTTATGAAGTGAGAAATTGGTATATAAAAATAAGCTGATTTGATCATTTGATCATGTACTAGACTGTATATATATACCATGATGGTAGATGCCATCTTCTTGGCTAACCATTCTATACCTAGCTCCTGGTCATGGGTGCACAATAAATAGTTGTTGAATGAATTAAGGAAAAGAGCATGCAGATACTATAGCCTGATATCTGAGAGTGTCTGTTTTGGAAACAAATTACCGTGGTATACTTCCAGTGCACAAAACATGCTGTCCTCCTTATATGATGCCTGGATCAGTCCTCAGGCAGGGCATCCTTGCATTGTGTTCCCATGTTCCAGATTTGCTCTGCTGTTTTTTTTGTTTTTTTTTTATTTTATTTTACAGAATCAAAGAGTCTAACAGTATATCTTGTTAGATACAGTATGTCCTCATAATGTATACATTATTTCTTGTACAATGATATGAAATAATATGGGAAATATTCATGATAAATTATTAAGTGAACAGTGCAAGTTAAAAACAATAGTTTCATATTTTTTTCCCCACCCCCCTGCTCTGCTCTGTTGACAGTCTTGCTGATCCCCTTGGTGTAAGGGTTGCTGATTGGATCAGAAAGGACACAGCTAGCTGGTCCCCACAGATTGGATTCTGCTCATTTATGTTCTGAGCACTGTCCTTCCAACCTCCTCTCAGTGAAAATGAAAGGAAACCATTAAAATAAAATCCAGGAACCATTACTAGCCCAGTTTCTCACCTTCCCTCCAGTAAATAAATAATACCATTGTCATAAACTAAAAGCAGTAGTTTTCCTTGAGGAATATCCAACATAAAATAGCTTTCACATAGAGCAAAAAGTGAGCAACTTCTTGTAAAGCTCTATTATCCCCAACCCAATGTAGCCAAGTTAACTTAATTTGAGAAGTTGACCATAATGGGTAACTATTGTCAACTCAGGCAGTATCATAATGTAATCAGAAGTCTTTATCTGCTCAGCAGGCAAGAAGATCAATGATTAGTTTAAGTTTTCCACTCTCTCTCTGCTGGTAGGTAGATGTTCCTCTCTAGATTTTCTTATGCTTATTTATCGTTTAACTTCTGTAGCCTTAAATTTTGTATGTCTCAGACAAACAGCATAAAGTTGGAATTTTTAAAAATTTAGTCTGATTTTATCTTATAACTTGAAAATTTATTTTACTTACATTGAATGTAATTATAGATAATAATATACAAAGATTTATATCTACCATCTTTGTGCTTTGTATTTCTTTCAGTGATTCCATGTCCTTTGTCTATTTTTTGTTGCTTTATATTTTTTGGAGGTGGGGGTAGGGGAAAGCTGGGCCTGCCAAGGCAGGAACTTTTCTGCTTCTATCTATCTTGTGCAGCTACTGTCACTGATGGCTGTGTATGGGTGTGACACTCAGGTGCTGTCTATTTTTAGGGCTGATTTGGCAGGTTTTTCTCCTTTTAGTGGTTACCACAGAAAGTGAAACAAGAATTGTTAGCTATCAAAGCCTAAAGTTAATCAATACTTTCATCCTTTTCCCATGGAATAAAAAAAATATTTAAAATCCATTTACCTCTGCCCCTCATAAAATTACTATATATGCTGTTATTGTGTATTTTAATTTATCCCACAAAATAAAATGAATTTTGTTTGATACAGTCAGTGTTGGTTTAAATAGAGTTACCCAAATATATTTACTGCTTTCTTTGTGC
Organism: Eulemur rufifrons; assembly: GCF_041146395.1. Lineage (NCBI taxonomy): Eukaryota > Metazoa > Chordata > Mammalia > Primates > Lemuridae > Eulemur > Eulemur rufifrons. Next base: position 135,307,798 of record NC_091012.1, on the reverse strand, counting down.
TTCTTTCCTTCCTGCATCTTAAAAATTTCTTCTGGCATCTTTCTTTCTATGTTTGTTTGTTTTTACCTGGTTGATGTATATGCTTTAGAATTTCATTTCGAGTGCCTCTGTTTGTAATGAACTCTTTCTATTTTAATTTGTCTAAAAATGTATTTATTTTGCTTTTATTCTGGAAAGGTATTTTTGTTGATTATATTTTTCTAGGTTAGCAATTATTTTCTCTTAGTTCATTAAGGACATTATTCCACTATCTTGTAACTTCCATTGTTGTTGAGACGTCAGCTTTAATTCTAACTGTAATTCCTTTAAAGAAGATATCTTTTTTACTCTGGCTCATTTTAAGAATATATACATTTCTAGGTATATATTTCATTTATATTCTTTGGTATACTCCTTCATTTATACTCTTTATTCTTTGGTAATTTGTTTGGACTTCTTGAAACTGTAGAATATTTTATCAGGGTAAAATATTCTCAGATATTATCTCTTCAAATATTGCCTCTGTTCAATACTCTTTATTAAATGTAGGTTAGATATCCTCACTGGATGCATCATTTATATCTTTTATCTTCTCTTCTATATTTACCAGCATGTTGTTTCTCTGTGCTACACTCTGAATAATTTCTTCTGATTTATCTTCCAATTCACTAGTACTTCTTAAGCTCTGTCTGATTTTCTGTTAAACCAGTCCATTGTGTTTTTAAATTTAGTTTTTATATTTTTATTTATATAATTCCTATTTATTTCTTTTTCAAATATGATCCATTACTTTTTGTAGTTTTCTGTTTTTTGTAGATTTAAGATAATGTTTTTGTTTATTTTTTTTCACTTGTTCAGTTGTTTTTACCCAGAATACTGTCACAAATAATTAAACTTCTTGTTACTGGAAACTGGATGCCCTTGCTTTATGTATTCTTTTCTTCTTTTTGGAGATGGTATCCTGAGGTCCTTGATTTCATCAGCCTAATCACAGACCACTTGCAATTATAAGTGACCTCTTTTAAGAGTCTAAGTGTTTTCTTATGGTGGGTTTCATCTGCAAATGGACAGCATCCCTGACCTCACTACAGGATGGAAATAGCAGGCCAAGAAACCATCAGTGACAATTGAGTTTGCACCATGGGCAAACAAAAGGAGAAAGATGTCAGGGAAGACTCTATGGGGGAGTGATGGGTGGAAAATGAATAAGATCACCCAGTAAACATGGCCCAAAAGAATAGGGAAAGAGTAAGTCCTGAAAAATGCTTATATTTCATGAGGGAGGTAGAGAAAAAAGGGCTGAAAAGGTGACTGAGAAGTAATGGTTAAAAATCAGAAGGATAGTAGATTTCTGCATCCTGGGAATCATGAAGGGGCAAGTTTCAAACTTAGAAAATGAAGATTGAAGCAGGTAATATGATCAGGCAGTTTGGTGGTCATTAGTGATCTTTGAGAGAATGATTTCAGAAGTGGTGGATAGAAGTCAGGACTCCTGGGGTTGGGATAGTGACAAAATGGAGGGTTTGTAGATTAAGGGGTGGAGCCATGGGATAGAGCCTTGAGGAGATGGCACTAGTGTTGGCAGACTATGGCCTGCAGGCCAAATCTAGCCCACTTCCTGTTCTGTAAATAAAGTTTTATTGTAATGCAGCCATGCCTATTTTTTAAACTCACTATCTACAGAAAAGTTGGGTAGTTGAGACTGAGACTGTGTGATATGCGAAGCAAATATTTGAAAACATTTACTATCTGGCCCCTCACAGAGAATGTTTGCTAACCCCTGAACAACACTGATGAACAAAGTTTTGCTTGTTTCTTTTCAATAGTACAGAGGACCGAGTTTTAGGCCAATTAGAAGGGAAGAATTATGGTTAAAGTAGGAAAGTGGCTAATTGATAAGGATGGTTCTCAAGGAGATGGGATTTGGAAAGCTGGTGGAAAAATCAGCTTTCAAGGAGTTGGGACTTGCTCTGAGTCACTAGATACACAGGAGAGAAGAGAGAATGAATAAAGTCATCAGAACTTTGAATGGACAAGAAGGAATTTTTAGAGAGCTCATGACCAAAGTTTCAGAGATCTTTTTCTCTTTGTAATGTGAATACCCAGAAAGTTGAAAAACCCCACCCCTTTGAAAGGGTAAGGCTTTATGAGTTCTTTCCCCCATTCCTTTCATCTTTATAACCAACTTCTTTAATTTCCTGGGGGGGGGGGATAGTTTCATTTTTATTCCTGATTTGTACTTTCCACTATTTTTCTTTTCTGTTTTTTCCTCTCAATGGAGCTGACTGCTCCATCCTCCATGAACTTTTTAACATTACTCAGTCTTCAAGAGTTAAAATTGAGCTTCTCCAAAATTTAATGTAATGTATGTAATGTAAATGTATTAAACTAGAAAATGGAGATCATGATCAAGGAATGAAAGATATCTCAAATATTATAAGTGATGTTAAAGCTGCTCTTGGTTTCAAATTTGATGAATCTTTCTCAAATCCAGGACAAAACACAAGATATTAAAACTTATATAGCTATCGAGCTAAAAGTGTTTATTCAATCAACTCATTACTGACTACTTTCTATCAATTAGGTGTGGAGAAATGTGTAAATTTTCTTTAAGTAGTTCAGAGTGGAGAAAGGAAACAACCAAGTCAATTCCAATACAGGTAATAAAGATAATGATATAAAAGAACCCTGGTTACCTTGGAAATACAAAGATGGACATTTAAGCCAGTTTGGTGTTATCTAGCAGGCTTCCTAAAGGAATTAGGCCTAAGTTGCCTTAAAGCTGTGGTTTGCAAACTTTAGGGTTCCTAAGAATCACCTGGAGATCTTGTAAGTAACATGCATTTCCAGGCCCATCCTCTCAGAGATTCTAAATCAGTTTTAGGAATGAGGCTGAGGATGCTGTGCGGGTGGTCTGGTGGTTGTGGACCCTGTAGTGAGCAACTGGCTTTAAAGGATGCATGGAAATTATTCAGCGGTAATCGAGATAATATCCCATTGAGATGCTGAGAACATAAAATCTCAATTTCAAATGAGCCTATCGTTGCTTTGGGAAAATCTGAGGTTATGAACATTGAGTGCTTATGGTTTATGTATGTTTTTATGACTTTTTTTTTAACTTGGTAATAGACCCGTTAGACCTGTGTGTCTCTCTTTCCCTCCTGAATATGTCGATGGTCCACTTAAGAGGCAAGTGACTAGAGGACAGCATGATGAAAGAGGGACTCTAATTATCGACACAGCTAACACTGTGAAAGTGGAGGCATCTGCTACAGTTGCTAAATATAATTGCTAGAGAAAAGTTTATAAATATTCATTTAAATGTATTTCTCAAAGGCTCATGTTTGGAACCACAGCTGCTGGGTTGCCTAAAGAAACATAAATGCGCCACAATTAATGCATTCTTAAAGGAAGAAAAAAGTTTTATCTTTAATGTGCAGGCATTTGAGTAAATACCATGGATCAGCGATTTCTATAGCTAACATTTTACATGTCATATTTATTAGATGGTGTTACTACTTATACTTTAGAAATTCAGTAGTTTCTCTGATTATGGCTTTCTAGATTTAACAGTTATAAATTTAACTTTTGCCAAGTGACTAATATACTATTTAATGTCTTGTGTGATTAAGTTTTGAGTTTGCTTGCCAGAAAATTTGGCTAAAGACTGTTAAAATGAATTTCATTTTCCTTTCAAACAGAAATCTGGAAATTCCATTTCATTTTAAAATTCCAAACAAATGTTGTTGGTTTTTTTTTTTTTTTTTTTGGTAAAAAGAGCATTGAGTTAATTCTCCATTTTGTTATCTTGAGATGAGTGTCATAATAATTATTGATTGACCACTTGTGCCTCAGTATGTGTCCAAATATGAATTAAAGGATGCATTACCATGGCAGTCTCATATAATCTCACATATTGAATTTGGTGGGTTTAAAAGAGGGGACATGGCAAATATCAGAGACAGTAACCAGCCTGTGAAAGCCAGCTGGTGATGTTAGGGGGTATGTACATGCCTGAGAAGGAGATGGACAGGCATGGATCAAAAATATGTGTATTCTCAAGCATAAAGTAGGCAAGACACATCAATGACCTCATTCCCAGAGGCTAAAGCAAGGCACAAGGCACAATGTATGATGGATAGATGAGAATGAGAACTGGGCACCAACAAATAAAATGTTGTCATGTGAGCTTGATATTGATGCATCAACAAACAAAATGTGCCATGTGAGCTTGATATTGATACCAGATTTTGCCAAAGATTTGTGCCTGTAGCAGACCTAAATCTAAAGTAGTGTTTCTCAACTGGGAGTGATTTTTGCCCCTTAGGGAGCATTTGGCAATGTCTGGAGACATTTTTGGTTGTCACAAGTGGGGGTAGGGAGTATGCAGCTGGCATCTAGTGGGTAGAGGCCAAGGGTGCTGCTAAACATCTCATATTGCACAGGACAGTCCCATAACAACACCACCAACAAAATCTGGCCCAAAGTTGCATTCATGCTGAGGGTGAGAAGCTACTCTCCTTAGCCAAGAGGCTGACATGAGGCAAGGTGATACTGAACATAAACATAGACCTCAAATAAAGTCTGTTAGATTTAGTAAGCTGGGTGAATTGTTACAATTTGTGTTCATTTCCAGATTTCTTAAAAAACAACATCTTAGGTGATAATTGTATGATCTAAATTCCCAAAAGAAATGTAAGATTAAAAATATTCTCAACCATTGTGTGTTTGACAATGATACAACCATAATAGTTTTTATTAAATTCAACTGAAACTTGCTTATATTATTTAGTTTTTATCAAACGTGATGAGTTATTTCAATGCTTTCACATTTCCCTTTTCTTCTCATTATTTTAGTTCTACTTCTGAAATGTGGTATCCAGGTAAATCCACTGTGTGGTGTGCTTGCTTTTAGCATTACAAAGAATACCATAAAAAAAGCCTCCTGGGTTCTATGGCATTCTTCTGTTTTACATTACAAAGGTTGGTTTAAAGCCAGGCACAGAGCTGCTAGAATGCACTGATTACACTATCTGGTTTAGAAGTAAAAATCTTTTACAGTTACGGTGATCATCATTGAAAATGGCATGCACAGTTTAGCATTTTTAATGTTGCTAAAATCGTTAAAATTTATATTCAGTGAAAAATGCTTAGTTCTGAATTAATGAACTTCCTATTGCCATTTTAAGATCTGAATACTGAAACCATTTGGATTTTAAGGTCTTTGACAACTGCATAAATTGGATTTCAAGAAAATGGCAAAAACATATATGCTATCTTGTCACTATTAAGAAACAAATTTCATTTATTCTGTTTTGTTCCGATAAGAACATAGCAAAAAGGACAGTCTTTTCAATAAATGTTGCTGGGAAAACTGGATATCCATAAGTAGAATAATGAAACATTATCTCTCAACATATACAAAAATCAAGTCAAAGTGGATTAAAGACTTTTTTCTTTCTGTGTTTTAGAATGTTGTCATTTGCACCATGTAGGATGTCAGTATTGTGCCTAATTTAATTAAAACATTATTTATTAAAACTTTAAATAGTAGAATTTCAGGGTATTTTGTAACTAGATGGGACATGACTGTGATTTTTTTTTTATTTATGCAGAGCCTTGTTCCTTATCTCATTGCAAAATACTTCTAAAAAGTATTATCAAAATTTAAAGTGTTACTTTTTATTTTACAAAAATTCTTTTCTGATGTAAAAAGAGGGTGTTGATTGTATACTAGCCAGCAGATCATTTTGAGACAAACATAATTATCTGTTATTTCAAGATAAAACTTTAAACAATGAACAAGCAATTAGCTGTTTCTCAAGAGAAACATGTTTTAAAATTCTGGACCATTTTGCAAATGGATGTTTGTCAGTGTTTCAATTGTTATATATTCTGAAATAAATATATTGTTGTTGAAAATGAAAGTTATTACCTATCAAAGCTCTCATAACTGCATGGTTAAAATTCTTGGAAACAGAACTTTATAGCCGATTTAAAAAGCTTCCAGATTTAGGGTTTCAGTGGGTTCTGAACTCATGTATTAAAATTATGAAAATTAACACATTCTGATTAGTTTCCAGGACAACTGATTGTTGCCAGGGAAGATGGACATTTACTGTCAGTGGTTCAGAGCCAAAAATGATTATTGGTAGGCGTAGGTTGAAAACTTAGATTCATGACTTGGAAAATTCAGCCAGCCAGGCATGGTGGCTCACACTTGTAGTCCCAGCTACTCAGGAGGCTGAGATGGGAGGATTGCTTGAGGCTAGGAGTTCTAGACCAGCCTGGGAAGCATAGGGACAACTCCCCCTGCCTGCCGCCTCATCCCACCCTGGCCTCTAAAATATATTTTTAAAAAGAGAAAAGAAAATTCAGCAAGTCAATATGTGGGTCAACATATTTCTGTTAAGTTTTTCTTTCAGTCTGAAAGCTATGGATCCAAGTTTTGCAATGAACTTGGTGTCAGACTTTCAGATTGCTTTATCATAGAGTATGAAATTAAGATTTTCAAAATTAATTAAGCATATTATTATAAAGCAATTGCTCATTCTAAAAAAATATTAAGAATGGTTCCACAGGAGGATATTCTATACTATTAATAATAAAACACATAGAGATACCTTTATTTCATCCATTTAAAATTTTCACTGTGTGTGTTTTATAATGTATATAACATATTAGTACATATTAGTGGCTCCTTGCCCCTTCATTGACATATTTTCTATGGTTGCTTTCATTCTGTAAAAGCAGAGTTGAGTGGTTGCAACAAAGACTGTGTGGCCCCAAAAGCTGAAAGTATTTACTTTCTGTCCCTTTACAGATAAAGTTTGCTGACCCCAGCAGGTTCATAAGACAACAGTGCAAAGAGGTGTCTTGCCCTGTCTTTTCATGCAAGCAATATTTTTCAGAATGCCTCAAAGTACTGGTTCTCATATACAGCTGCATGTTGCCATCATCTGGAGAATTTTTGAAAATACTAATGCCTGGACCCACCTCCAAGCATTCTAATGTATTATAATTAGTATAGAGTGGGGCCTGGACACCAGGATGTCTAAAAGCTCCCCAGCTGGTTCTCCCATGTACAGCCAAGTTTGAGAACCACTGCCTTATGATGCTGGCTGCTACCATATGGGAAGATCACTTGCTCTCTGCAAGCTGGTGTTGCCACCCAAGTAGCATTGCAAGAACCATTCTTGCCTGCAAGTTGGGGGTAAATAATGCTCGAGGTGGGCTTTCCCCAGACTTAATGGAAAGAGAACAGGCTTGGGAACAGCAGCCCATAATCAAACCTTAAACTTCCTTAAACTTTCTCAGGGCTGTGGCAAGAAGAAATGAGATCACCACGTAAACAGCATTGAATCTCCAGACTTAAGATGATATATAAAACCCAAGGGCTTCTATTGTCTATGCGTTCAGAGCTTTCCTTGGCTCTCTGGTGCCTATTTTTATCACTGAACAATGAAAATCTATTGGCAACATTGCTGGTAGTTATCTTCCATTCAGATGTCAATGGAAGATGATATGAAGTTCTAGAGGCATGGCTATGGTCGATTTCTTTTCCTGCAATGGTTTGGAACTAAGAATTATTTCAGTAATAATCCTATTTCTGAAAATCTTCAACATAATGATATTTTGCAGCTCTGTGCATGGCTGTTGTTGTAAACATTGTTTATAAAACCTTTATCAGCATTCGCCTCTGGAATTGATAAAACACTTAGTATAATTTGCTGTGAAACCACTGGTGTTTTTTTAGCTTAATAGAGTCGGCACATATGGAGTATTCGGAAGATAGCAGTTTACATCCTATAAAATGACTTTCGAGTCTAAAGCACTTTTATCTCAGCCATTTAAAATGATTGATTAGTTAATTCACACAGCCAGGTACTGTTCTTCTCATTTTATAAATGAAGGCAATGAGGCAAAAAGAGGACAGGGGACTTCTTCAAGGCCACGCAGCAATGTAGGGGCAATAGAGAACTAGAACTCTCCAGGCTGAGTTTTCTTATCTAATACTTTCCTCTACTGCAGAACAGTAACAACATGAGTCTCTAACTGCCCATTGGTTTGCATCCTCCCTGAATGCAAAGCACCCCCAGGAGATGCTTGTAGTAAAACACATGACCAATCACTGCTCTTTCCTTGAGGAAAACTTCTTTAAATGTTGTTATTATATTTTTCTTGAAATGGCATAAATGCAAATTGAGAAACAGACATTTTGCTTTTGAAAATTAAACCAGGACTCCAGGTAGACAGCATCATCCATAGAGCAGTTGGGAATTAATTTCACCATGGTTCTATAGGGGCAGGTGATAATCAACAGCATGCTTTCTTAATAGCATAGTTTACCATGTGGTTATGTTGTTTATTTAATTTAGAAGGCTTTTAAAAGAGGTACTGTAAGACCTTGAATAGCCAGAAGACAAGGAAAACAGAAATGCACCCAATTTAATAAGCTGGACCTGGAAAGAATAAGTAAAATTTTGAAAAAAAAAATTCTCGTTAGGAGTTTATTAAAAATTTTAATTTCCAGACTAAGTACAGACAGAGAACCTTGTTCTGTACAATGTAATCATGTTTAATATTCATGACAATGACCCTGAGGCAAAGCAAGATACTCAATTATCAAACAAGATTCACTTTGCTCTATATATTTTCTAAGGCAGCAGAATACATTTTTTTAAATTGTAGAAAATATTCCATGACCAGAGCTAAACCATGCCTAGTCAGGATCATTTGAGGCCAGGAGTTCAAGACCAGCCTGGGCAACATAGCAAGACCCCATCTCTAAAAATATTAAAAAAAAAAATTAGATGGGAGTTCAAGGCTGCAGTGAGGTATGATTGTACCACTGCACTCCAGCCGGGGTGACAGAGTGAGACCATGTCTCAAAAAAAAATCAACTAAATGAGTTTATTGTTTTGATGTTTTAAACATAAGAAGACTTTGCTTTAGATAATAAATGTGTCCAGCAAGGAACATATATCCTAGAGAAAAAAATTTTGTAAAATGGGACTTTTTAGCCCATTTGTTAGATGGCTAAAGGTTTCCATAGCAGGATCATACCTGGATAAGGAAGTGAATTGTACAATTTATAAATATAAACCTGGTGGATAGAAGTGTACAGATGGTCCCTGACTTAGGATGGTTTGACTTAAGATTTTTTGACTTTATGATGGTGCAAAAGGAGAGAGCCCACCTGACTCTGCTTTGGAGGTCTAAGCTGAAGGGACTGTGTCTCTGGGACTAAGTGGAAGTCAGGCTGAGGCCCCATTAGAAACTAGGGCAACTGGAGTCCCAGAGTGTTGGGTTGTGTTCATATAAATCCCATCTATATAAATCTGAGAAAAATTCTTCTTAGAGCAAGGCTGAGCCTCTGGGTAGGATCAGTTGGTATAAGGAAGAGGGGGGATGTCCTGCTTGAATCCTGGTGTGGCTTACACCATTTCACCTTCTTAGGAGGATGAAACAACTGAGGAATATTCAGATGACCACAGGTGGGTTGCACCAACAAATAAAAGGAAGACATAAGAATCTGTTTGTCATAGCTTCTAAGTAAAACTCTATCCTTCTTCCCTCTCCAAGTTCTCTCTGGAGAAATCCCATCTTCATTTCTCCAATGTAGACAGGAAGAGGGAAACAGACCTGTTTTTTCAGTATTGAGGCTGGGCTGCACACCATTTTTGCTGACTTCATCTTTTCAGTCTGATAATGATGTGTAGTTCAAGTTGTGTAACCTTTTTCCAAGGAACTCAATTTAGTCATGACATCATTTGCCAAAATGCATTCCAAAATATGTTCTTATTGTCAGCAGATTATGGCTAAAATTAATCAAATCACTGAAAGCTGCCCAGGACCAGTAAATTAGCATGTAATAATTTGTTCTTTATCTAATTCTTTCTTCAATCAGAGCTTCTGCCCTTCTTTGTGGGCTTTACAAGATCAAAAGGTATTTCTTCAGCTTGACAAAGTAACACATTTTCCTTGTTTATTAATAGTTTTCAAGGATAACTGTTAGAATTTTTTAACATCATTTTAATGCATTATGGATAGTTTCTGTCAGTTAACTAAAAAGCAGTTCGAAAATAAACATTCTGCAGAGAAATTTTTTCTGATTTTCTCATTATTTTGGCTTCTCTATAACAAACTAAGTGCTTTATGTTCTCAAATATTAAGTTCCTTCCTAGATTATTTAACTTATATTTTTACTGACATGAGACTATATTCATAAATATATATGTTGATGCATACAAATTATCTTCTCTTTAGTTGCTATATTTAGAAAGTAATTGCTATTACTAATATATTTTCTTATTAAGCAAGATAATGAGTGTGGATTTTTAAAATATATATAATAGACTTTAACCAAGCACAAGCTGGTATTTTATGGTCTTTGAATATTTGTGTGACAAGAAAAGTTCTACTGATTCAATAAAATTCTGTGAGGACAGAAAACAATTTTGTCTGATGCTTTGTCAAAGCTGTAAACTCTCTAATGTAATCTCCCTTGGGTTTATTTTATTTCTATGATGTTTTTCTTTCAGAAAATACAAATTACAATATACCAAAAGAGGAAGGCATTTTAAATGAATCTAACCTGTTTTCCTTTCTCTATTCTTGAAAAATATTATTTGTTGTAAAATAATATATGAAAGTTTTGTATACTAGTTTTTATATTGGATTTGTGTTTAATACATCTTTTAAAAAATGATGTTGACTGAATACTGAAGACACAGAGTCTAAATTTTCTAATTCTTGGGGCTTGAAACCTATCTAAGCTGAATAACTCAATTTCACTTAGAGGCAGTTTTAACTTTGAAGGAAATGCTAACAGAGACTGTGTGGCATGCAGAGCTAAAAAAAAGTTGCTCTCTGGCCTTCACAGAAAATGTAATCCAGCTGCATTATTAGAATTATTTGAGTACTTTTTAAATTCATGGAAAGTAGTCATTAAGATTAAAAGTTTGGCATTACTGCACTGGAATTGTAGCATATGGAATTATTGCATTTGCAGGACATACGTCTCTGTCACAACTATTGAACCCCGCCTTGTAGCATGAAAGTAGCCATAGACAATATGTAAACAAATGAGAATCAATAAAACTTTATTTATAAAAACAGGATCAGGCTGGATTTGGAGCACCAGTAATTTGCCAGCCCCTTCAAACCTTTGTTATTCAAAGAACAGTCTGCTATTCTTTGAATAACAAAGAAGAATTGCCCCCAGCTGAGAACATCAGCATTCCCTGGGGGCCTTAGAGATGCAGAATCTCAGGTTCCACCCCAGACCTTCTGAATTAGAATCTACATTTTAACAAGATCCTGGGGAGATTCATATGCTTCTTAAATTTTGAGGACCACTGGCCTAAACTACTTTTCAAAGTCAAGTAACAAGTAGCTCTCAGGAAATTCTGTGAAATAATAAGTATTTTGACTGGTGGACTTAACACTAGGCTTAGCAGGTAAAGAACACACTGTTTCACCATGTACTTCTAAATGCTAGAATACGGAGATCTTTATCTGGGCCACCAATAATGTCCACTTCCGGCTGTAGGTCTTATCAGATGGTCTATTACATTTCTTTACAGAGGAACCTCCTAATTTCTTGCTCTGGAAAATATTAGCTGTGGGCTGGGCACGGTGGCTCACGCCTGTAATCCTAGCACTCTGGGAGGCCGAGGCGGGTGGATCGCTCGAGGTCAGGAGTTCGAGACCAGCCTGAGCAAGAGCGAGACCCCGTCTCTACTAAAAATAGAAAGACATTATATGGACAACTAAAAATCTATACAGAAAAAATTAGCCGGGCATAGTGGCGCATGCCTGTAGTCCCAGCTACTCAGGAGGCTGAGGCAGAAGGATTGCTTGAGCCCAGGAGTTTGAGGTTGCTGTGAGCCAGGCTGATGCCACAGCACTCTAGCCGGGGCAACAGAGCAAGACTCTGTCTCAAAAAAAAAAAAAAAAGAAAGAAAGAAAGAAAGAAAAAGAAAAGAAAATATTAGCTGTGGGCACTTCTGCATGAGGGAATGGGTGGGGTAAGTTATTTCATATATAGGTATGTAAATATTCCTTCCATTTTCTGTCCGTGTCTTGTGCCACCCAATTTTGTACCTGGCATTTCTAGGGCCCAAACTTTTTGTCATTCTTCAACTGTCCCCTTTGTTGTAGATCCCTCTGACCATACTTAGGCTTCCTAGACTCTGTGCTGAGACTCAATGGTGGGCCACCAATGGGTTGGACCAAAACAGGGTTTCTTGGCCTCAGCATTATTGGTATTTGGGGTCAGACAATTCTTTTTTGTGTGGGGCAGTCCTGTGCATTATAAAGTGTTTAGCAGCATCCTTGGCCTCTCCTCCTTTAATGCCAATAGAATCCCCCACCTCCAGTTGTGATGGCCAGAACTGCCTCCACATATTGTCAAATGTACTCCAGGGGACAAAATTGTCCCCGGCTGAGAACCACTGACTCCAAGGGGTGCTGAGAAATTAGAGTCTCCCAGGTTATCTCTAGAAAGCTAGAGGCCCAGGACATTGGCCTCCAGCCTTGAGTGTTCCCTCTGTTTTTCCAGTGAGGCTTAATAAGATTAATATTACTCTCCATGTGGGTTATGAACTGAGAAGTTTGGGAAGCAAAGTCAAAGCCACAGCTAACTTCCCCAGGCCCTGCCATTCCATGACCTCTGCATTCTCCCAACACACTTGGCTTTCCCTTGGCCACTGATGCATCTTCTTCCTGTTCTCTCTGGCAGTATCAGTTCTGATTTGATTTTTTTTCTTTATAGCCATTTAAAATAATCTCTTGTGGGAGAAGAAATGAATATGTATTGTCTACCTGGCATTTTGAACTGAAATCTCTATCAAAATGACCTCTAAAGTAATATACTGAGGATTGAGAAACAAATTGACTTTTGTGGTTTAGAAATCTTCTTTCAAATTTGAATTTTGCTATTGCTTAATTTTAATTATTTGGTATATGGTATATTTTTTAAAAATCATCACCAAATGATTTAATTTTTGTAGCTGTTCCCATGACTGGCTCATCACAAGTCAGGGTTGGTAATATATGACTGTCCTTTGTGAGGAAGAGAGCTGGCATATGCTTAGTTTTGTTTGAGTAATAATGATGGCCCTCAAAAATCTTTCCAATCTGATCAAACCTAATTTATTTATTCCTGTTAAAAATCACTTTATACTATGCAGGGATTAAAATATTAAGTTTTCAAATATTGGACTTTATTTTCCATTTGGTTATTTCCCAAATTTGTGGTATGCAAATTTGCAGTTTATTCAATTGGCTATAATAACGGTTGCCAGAGGGAGTAAGTCTAGGTCAGCCAGAGAATTGACTCTGTAATCTACTTCCTGAGAGGAAGGTAGTGCAGAACAAATATGATTTACAGTTTCATTTGATATTTCATTATTTTCCAGAGAGGAAAAAAAAGATTACATCTAGCCCATGCTACTGCTAGTACACACTGCACCTTTGTGAGTATTGGAGACTATTTACAAAAGTGGCCCCATTCTTTCAACATTGCCTTTGTCCATGTTCTTTGCACTGTGACTTTTTGGCTCTTCCCATCAACAGTTAGAGTCCTCAAGAGGCCTATATACTTCTGCTCTCTTTGTCTTGGAGACACTCACCTCCCATGAGATTAAGCCAGAGCTTAACTGCTGGAAGATGATAGGCCATGTGGACCAGAGAAGAGCCATCCCAGCTGAGGCCACACTAGAGCACCAGTCCTAGCCAAACCAGCGTTTGACTGCAGATGTGTGAGTGAGCCCAGCTGAGACTAGAAGAACTGCCCGGCTGAGCCCTGTCCAACCGCCAACCTGCAGAGTTGTGAGCTCAGTAAAGAGAAGTAATACATAGTTGTTTTAAGCCGAGCAAGAGTACCCTTTTTATTATCATTAGGTCATGCAGGTTAGCATCTAGTAGGTGAAAAAGCTAGAAAAATTACTTTTATTTATTCCTAATTCCAAGAGGGTAATGTATAATTACGTGGATAATCTAGTAAGCAATTTCAGAAAGCAGGTGAACTGAAAAAGGCTCTAGGTTTAGAAAAAGCTGTTGAGACGAGGCGTGAGAAACTTTTGGCACTGGAAGTCTGGGGATCTGTAGAAAATAATCTTTTTAGGGTTACTTTGGTGGTGGGACCCCACTGTGGTCCATGGACCATTGGTGACCAGGGGTTTTTCACTAGTGGTCAGTGGACTGATGGGGACCTTATGTTGGGATGTCACTTGCTAAACACCTGAGAAAGGAGTGAATGAGAAGCTTGGTTTGCCACAATGCCCTTCTTCTTCTTCTTCTTTTTTTTTTTTTTTTTTTTGAGACAGAGTCTCACTCTGTTACCCAGGCTAGAGTGCCATGGCATCAGCCTTGCTCACAGCAACCTCAAACTCCTGGGCTCAAGCAATCCTTCTGCATCAGCCTCCCGAGTCACTGGGACTACAGGCATGTGCCACCATGCCCGGCTAATTTTTTCTGTATAGATTTTTAGCTGTCCAAATCATTTCTTCCTATTTTTAGTAAAGACGGGGTCTCACTCTTGCTCAGGCTGGTCTCGATCTCCTGACCTCAAGCAACCCTCCTGCCTCGGCCTCCCAGAGTGCTAGGATTACAGGTGTGAGCCACCACGCCTGGCCACAATGCCCTTCTTAACTGACACTTGACTTCACTTCAATCTTGACATCCTTGTGACACTCCTCGATGCCTTAATTTCCATGATTCTGCTGAGGTGTTGCTTCCTGCTACCTGTACTTTCCCACACTCCTCCCTACTTTACATCCACAGCTGCTAGGGCTAGACACTGAGTGTAAATGTGGCTAGTCCCTGCAGAAGTAGCTCAATGGCTAGGAGCAGAACTAATAACTTACAGCAGAGATTGGCAAATGTTTTTTGTAAAGGGCCTGATAGTAACTATTTAAGACTTCACTTTTGTCACAACTACTCAACTCTGCCATTGGCAGAGTAGCACCAAAGCAGCCATAGACAATATGTAAATTGATGGGCATGTCTGCATTCCAATACAATTTTATTTAGAAAGTGGGGGCAATGTGTTTTGGCCCTCAAGCTATAGTTTGCTGACCCTTGGGTTGGCAGAAATAAAATACATATGCTGTTAGGGCTGGGCAACAGGGTGTTTTCAGGATTTTTTTTTTAAACATAAACACAGGAAAATCTTGTCCATTTTTCACTTAAAAATGACATAACATTATAAAGACATCAAGGTTAATTCTCAACAGAGTAGCCATCAAGGAGATAGAGTTCAGAAAATAACAGTAGTCCAGTGAATGACTTCTCCAGGTATTGAAGGTTGTATTCATTCTAGTTGGGAAGCTAGCAAGCCTCTCAAAATGAGAATGTTGAGAACTTAAATGAAAGTTCATATCTGAATTAGATCTCTGACATGGAGAACAAAAGGCATTTTTGAAACTTGAATACCTGTAGAAGCATCCTCAAGTGCAAGGCTGCTGGAATTAGAATCAACAATAAAACTCATCTCACTTTGTTATCCTTTTCAAAATGCATTAATACTTTTTGAAAAATTCAGCCATGGACTCAAGGTAATGAATACCATTTGACAAATGTAATGTTTCTACACAAAAAGTGAATAAAAGGCCTGAAAAGACCTGGAAGGGTTGACATTTTGACATTTAAAAGAAAACTTTTATTGAGGAAAAGGTGTAAATGCTTAATGCTACAGTTTGATTTTCCTCGTTTTCAAAACAGCCAAGATATAGAAACTGTAGCCTCATTAAATCTAAGGAAATGAGAGAGTTGATCAAGTGTGCTCATTGGGTACATCATAGATAAAATGCAAATAGTTACTAAGAAATATGATTAAATGCATAGTTTTTCCAGGTCACTTGAATATGTATGTCCAAATTAATTTCTTTTAGGAAACAGGTATAATACATAAATTATAATTTACATATTTTCACCCCAACTTGAATTGTAACTAATATTAAGACTTAGGATCTTGGGTTCATGGGTTAATTAAGAATCCTGAAAGTAGTTTTTTTCTGGTAATTTTTAAAAATAGAACTTGAGAATTGCTTAGCAGCATAATCTAACATTTAGAAAGTAAAAATAAAAGCCACTAATAACGCATTTATACTGTTTATTATTTCTTCTTGAAGAGTTCACTCTTAATATACTACATCATTAAGTAAGGTGCCCTTGTAGTCTGAAAGCAACATATGGACAGAGTAAATATAATCCAGATTAAGCTCACTGTTTTATATGAAATGGCAATATAGCCAGACATTTTAAATACCTGCAACTTGTCAACCCCTAATTTGTGGTTTCCCATAGAACTAAGGCACTTTAGCGTATTTTTTCTAACTACAGATGTTTGCCATTTTAACCACAATAAATGTACCAAAAGTTTTTAAAGCATTATATTTTCTACCTCATTTAAAGATAAACATCTGTTTGCTTTAAAATTGGAATAAAACCTATGAATCATACAAAAAGTGACACATTTTATGGGCCATATGCACAAACTCTAGAAATGGGCTAATTTCCAAAATTTATTATGGACAGGCAATTATGTGCTTGAAATTTCACAAGTATGTATGATTCATTACCTAGGCCACATTGAGCACTTTTGCATTTAAATGCTTTTGTAAGAAGGCAGCCACTAGGGCATGTTTGTTTTTTGGACTCATAGTTACAGAGGTGTGACCAAGATAAAGATAACTGAAATTAGCCTAAGTTTATGAAATAGGAATTATGATCCTCAGAAAAAGTAGCTTTAGAAGTAACAGTGCTGACAAAATGAATCTTCATTCCTTCAAGTTAACCAGGAAAAGAGATGTTTCAGAGGATGGTGTATAACCCTCATTGTACCGTTATCTGAAAATTAAAATCTGGGCTACAAATGGGTCTAGTTATATTTTATAATTTCTGAAAAATTTGGGTTTACCTTTTATGACTCTGTGTCATCTATGATGTGGAGCACAGTAAACTCATAAACATAGATTTTTCAACAAAAGAAAGATTAGAATCATAATCTTCCCTTTCTATGGTTTAATAAGCCAACCAACCAAAGTTTGTTTAGGGTGAGATTTAATTCAGTGGGGAATCTTTCTGACATTCCACATAATTTATATAAAAGGCGTATATGCACCTGGCTGGAAGAAACATATTCATGTATGCAAATTTTGTTGGGTGGTTATCTCCGAATTGTTTTAGATTTTGGCAGAAAACCATAGTAACGTCCACTTTCTAGGATGTAGGTGCATCTGGTAGAGATGATGAGGAGTTTCCCTAGCAGGTAGACTTTTCTGATGTATGTAAGTTGCAACCAAAATCTGTGGTTCTGCATTATCCTGTCCCATTAAAAGACCCTTTTTCTATACTGTGCAATCATATACTTTTATTGGGACATTATGGAAAGGACCTTCCCCTCTTGTAACTTGTAAATCACAAAATATTACTATAGTATCACCAACTGCCTTACAGTGGAAAGTAAGTTTGACAATAAGCTCTATTCTCACTTTTGAACATATTTTCTTATTTCAGGGAGAGAACAAGTTTTGCATTAAAATGGTTTAAATGTATGAGGTAATTGGAGTCAGCCTAGTAATTTAATTTGCATGTGAATGGAATTGCCTCCAGCCCTCTCTTTCATTTCCCCTTCTGTTTCCCCTTCCTTTTCCCCTTCCCTTTCCCCTTCCCTTTCCCCTTCCCTTTCCCCTTCCCTTTCCCCTCCTTTCCCCTCATTTCCTCTTCCCTTCCCTCCCCTCCCCTCCCCTCTCCTCCTTTCCCTTCCCCCTTCTCCCTTCCCCCTTCCCTTCCCTTCCCTTCCCTTCCCTTCCCTTCCCTTCCCTTCCCTTCCCTTCCTTCTGTGATTCATGTCAGGGCCAGGTGATCTATCTGGTGCTAGAAATCATCTCCCCCTCAAAGGCCTGCCTCAGTGGTGGTACAGTGTTCCCTAATATGGGCACTGCCAAGTCAAGTGCAAGGGCAAGGTATTCCTATGCAAACACCTTCTAAGTGTGTACTTTATATAAAGGTATACATTCTTGGGAGACGAGACAAGTTTCTGCATCCTGTAAGTTACTAAACCTCTCTCCACTCCTCTGTGTAAATAGATATGGTATTCACAGAACTCTTCATTGGTAAATAAGCCAACTTATATACAGGTAGGTAGCTAGAAGAGGTGTTTTGGCCCTTGTGTTTATTAACAGAGAGTTCTAATTCTTTCAGTTCAGTTCAATTCAACAAATGTTTATTGTGCAACTGTTATGTGCTAGCTGTATTATGAGGCATGGATGAGACATAGGAGCACACAGGCTACAAGGGGAAGAGACACAAAGACAGCTTTAGTATGTCTCATACAATTACTGGTACTTTCCTGCCAAAGTACCTCTTTTAATAAATGTCAGGGATTGTTCTGAGCCCTTGACATTTATTAGCTCATTTTATCTTCACACAAACACCATGAGGATTATTAACTCGTTGTACAGATGATACAATTGAGGTTCAATAACTTTCTGAAAGTTACAGAGTTCCATGCCCGCTTCACTTATAACTAACTCAAGGAGTTGTTGGTTCTGCATTTTCATGGGATTCTGAACTATGTGTCAGGTTGTGCATCCTTCTTAACTTCTAGACTTTCTTTTAAAGCTTTTTGATTTTATCTAATCATTTCTTTTAAAATGACACATTGCCTCTTCCCCAACACAAGAACTGTATTATGAGCCTCTTTTCCCTTAGATTCTGGGTCTAGCCTATTCTCATTTTCCATGGCCATTTCTCTCCACACTGAGATACTTTGACTATCAACTCTCTTCTCCAAATTCCAGGGCACTCACACTTTAGTGTCTACCAGGAGAATGAGTATACTGGTTACCTGCTAGGGCAGAGCACATTTTGTCTTCTCTTTTTCTCAGCCTTTCTATTGCATTAGCCCTATGGCCTAGTTTTGCATAATCACAAATTCCATTTAGGCCTTTCCCCAAACAAAGGAGTGGCTCTCTTGGAAGGAGGAACTTGGCTATCCTCTTGGAATAAATAATTTGCTTCCACTGCAGCCAGCTTTGACAATATCATTTTTGCCCTCAGTCACCTCACTTGTGACTCTAATTTGCACAAAGGCATTGACTAAACCTTTTTAAAGGAACCAGGAGAGTTGTTTTGATGTCCATTCTTGGTGACTGAGTCTTTGCCTGGTTGGGGTTCTAAATACAAAACCTTTATTTGCCTGTGAGTGATCTAGTTTTAGGAAATTAATTTCCTCCTCTCCAAGGCTTTTTTTTTTTTTTTTTTTTGGTCATAAAGGGAAAAAACATGAATGCTGCTTTTGCTGTCCTAGACACCCCCTCTTAAGAAGAGGAGATGTTTTCTGAGTAGGGTGGGACAGATACATCTTTTCTTAAATAGGGGCCTTGGCTGAGTCATGCATTGGGCCACATCAGTGAGCGTCACAGATACTGTGCAGGGAACTGTAATATCTCGCACAGGCAGGCTTATCTTGGGAGAAAGGCCAAAGGATCTTTCTCCATAACATCTCTCATGGACTTTTAAAAACTATGTTTTGGATTTAGCTGAACAAACTAATCCCATGCTGAGCCTGAAAGGTCACACAGCTGGTACAGGAAAAATGTCCAACTTCAAAGCCAAGCTTTTCTCTTTTGCTGCAAGGATAGGAGCAGGGGATTTGAAAGCAGAGCAGTGTGCATGGCGGCTCAGAGCTTTTGATGGGGCAGAGCAGTGGAGAGAACCAAGAAGATAAATAACCTGGCAGAGTAGCAGGCCTGGATTGTGGCGTAATGGGAAGTATGCTGGCAGGGCTCGAGTGGGACTGAACATTTGGACAATGGTGCATGTCTGTGTGTGTTAGGAGGAGGCAAGTGGGTAATGCAAAGAATTTGAAAAGGTTAGGATGTACTGAACAGACTGAAGGGGTGAAAATCTGGAGGTACTTTGACCAATAAGGAAGCAATTATAGCAATTCAAACCCAAATAATCCTAAATTATCATTAAAACCCTGAGGTGTACATTCCTGGACTCATGATTAATGTTAAAATTAAAGATGATTTTTTTTTGCAGGCAAGTATTCCTTAAGAGGCTTTTCTGTTATGTTTATTTATTAGCTCAATTTTTTAACTGCAAAAATAAAAGTAAAAAATGATCATTACTGCCATTGTTCAGGAGTATTGGGCTATGCAGAGTTGTTAATTGAGGATTTAGAGAGAAATCATATGTACCTGACTGGGAAAACTATACTTAGGGTTTATAAGGAATGCTGACATATTCTAGGAATATACTATTTTCTATATTTTGTATATTTGAAGTGTCTAGTTTATGAAATTTGTTTGGGATATGGTATTAAGGTAATGAAGTACACTATTATGAACTATCTAGATTAAGTAAGGTAAGGAAATTATCAGGGGCTATTTTTTTTCCTTACTAAATATTCTGAAAACCAAGTCTGCCCTTGAGTTTAATGACTATGTAGGTGCTTTGCAACAGTGATTTATACCCTCTACTTAGAATGGGTTAAGAGGTCAACTGTGGCTTTGTAGAATGAACCTTGAGAAAGATTTACCAATAGAAAAAAGGTAATTGAAGAAAATAGTTTTTTATATGGTTAGATTGCTTTACTGTTAATTTCTGATGTCAGATCCTACCTTCATGAGGAAAAAGGCTTTATAAAGAATAATATAATTTTATTCTGCATTTGGTTTAATTTGACTTAGAAACATAAAAAAAGGTATGTGTGATTGTCTCAGTCCCTTCAGGCTACTATAACAAAATATGTTAATTTATAAACAGTGCAAATTTATTGCTTACAGTTCTAGAGGTTGGTAAGTCCAAAATCAAGGTGCCAGCATATTCAGTGTCTGGTGAGGGCTGGCTCTGATTCAGATATTGCCTTCTTGCTGCATTCTCACATGGTTGGGGTGGGGATTGCTGTGTCCTCATGTGGTGGAAGGGGCTGGGGAGCTTCCTTCAACCTCTTTTATAAGGGGTACTAATCCCATTCATGAGGATGGATCCCTCATGACTTAGTCACTTTCTAAAAGGCCGTACTTCATAATATCACACAATGGGGATTAGGTTTCAACATGAATTTTGGAGGGACACATTCAGACTATAGCAGAGCTCATGTGCAATAGTGTGCCTAGTTGTGTATGTGTGTCCTGGACAGCACGTGGTCCTATAGAAAAGGCAGATGAAAGGCAGCTTGAAAGGGGGGTTATCACATTATCTGTATGTATTTGTCTATGACTTAAAAGCTGAAAGAAATCATTCAACCACCCATTTATTCAATAAACATTTATGGAACATCCATTGTAGGCATTGATTCAACACCTACCATGTGCCAATCAGTGTGTTTGATATAATGCAAATAACAAAGATGGGTAAAACAGTCTCTTGTCTGGAAGAATTCATACGCTATTGGGGGATACAGACATGATTTTTAAAAATATAAATTTATAAGTGTTAGAAATGGATATAAAACATTTTAGAAATTTAGGAATGGTTGCCTAATGTTGCCCAAGTTAAGTCAAGCCAGTAGAAGGGAAGTCACAGCTGTGCATTGAGTGGGCCAGTGTCCCATACCTTAATAAGGCGAGGTCTGCACAAATTCTTTCCTCAAAATTGCTCATATTTTACAGTTTTTAAAGAAATTTATTTGTATGTAGTTTGTGGACCTTAGTTTTAGTTTTTTTATGCATTTAAGGGTTTTGATTTTGACATCAACATTGATTTTCAATGGGCTCCAACTCTTCCTCCCCAGTGTTATTATAGTTGCTCCACATTTTGCAAATGTACATCTGTGTAATGCGTGGTCTACCTAAAGGACCTGTTTCAGTGAGGTGACTTTCAGTCTTTTGCTTTCCCCATTACTGTGTTCAAGGTAAATGGCATTACAGTCATGTCAGGTGAGCTGTCCAGCACTTTCTGCTGTCAGCAGCATGTTTGCCTAACAATTGGGAATCTCTTTACTTGACTCACTTTTCACCTCAGGAAAATAGTTTAGTTGTGTGGATTTTTGTGTTTTTGTTTTTCTTTTTGTTTTCAAGTCAGCGTTTTGTTAATCTGTGAAATGACTGAGTTTGAGGCCATGATATTTCAAGTTCTTTCAGCCTTCAGTTCTAGAGCGAGGACTGTTCATCATAAAGACTTGCCTCACAAAGCATTTCCTTTTATCTTCAAGGCATGAAATAATATCTCAGAATTACATCATTTTAGGAAATGAATCTAAAACATTGATCAGAAAGCAATGATGCATAGGAGGGAAGCCTAATGAAATATTGCCCTATTTTGAACCGTTTATCTTTTTTCTTTATGGATTCTAAGTTACCAATTCTCTTAGAACTCAAACTGTAATTGCTCTCTAATTCAAGGGGACTTTTGTATCTTGATTACTGACACTAAAGGAAAGGTCAAATTTGTGTCCCCAAACTATTATTATTGTCGCTGTTGCTATTGTATTAACATACACCATTTACTGAGTGTTTGTTATTTTTCAGGCACTCTGCTGTTTTAGGAGACAGGCATTAGTGTCCCCACTTACAGTTAAGGAAACTGAGGCACAGAGCAGTTCAGTGGCATGAGGTCACACAGCTGGTAAGTGACAGATCCAAGATTTGAACTCTGACTCTAAACCTTGAGCTCTTAATATTCCATTACATTTGATTTTTGCTGGTTGACTATTATTATGAATCTTCCACACGGTTTTATATTATTTTATATCTCCCAACAAAGTTTGTGAGCAATCCTTGATTCAAGGAACTTTTTTAAAATGTCCCTTTTCAGATATTTTAATGGCTCTTGAAATTAAAATTCAAAACATCCAGGATCACTGGAATTAATCAGAACTGGAAGCTTGTATAGAATTGCTTCTGCCCTAATCCTGTAGGGGAAAAAAGGCTAAATGGAAAAAAAGTAATTCATTACTAACATACTGATTTTTGCCTGTGGATTTTGGCAAATCTGCTATATCTTTTAGTATTGATATTCAGTAGAATAGATGTTCAGATTTGTGGACCTGGACCACATATTTGCTGTCCTCCTACTACTAAGGCAGGTGGGTTGACTGATATTCATTGAATGAACACTTCGTTTTCAGTAGTGTCTACCTGGAGCTAGTTACTAAACAAGACATGTAAATGGAATAAAATAGCATTTGTCTTCCAGGGTTTCATAATCTAAAAGAGGGAGACATATATGAAAGCAAATAGGTATGTTTCTGTAAGCAATTACTAGTACTTATTGTGTGTTTCTTTGAGCCAGGTGCTGTTCAAAGTTCTGTACACATACTGCCTCATTTGGTGATCAAGACCCTATAAAGAAGGTGCTATTTTAATCCCCATTAAGAAATGGAGGCTAGGGGAAGTTAAGTGACTTTCTCAGGGTCAAAACTATTGGTGAAAAAGCAGGAATTTCAAATCCAGGCAGCATGACCCAGAACTGGTATCTTCAGTGGAGTCATTGGTGGGTTGGTCAACTCTAGCAGAGATGTGTCATGGAGAAGAGGACACTGGAGCTTGGTTATGAATGACAAGTTCACACTTGCTATCCAGACCCTGGGATTGGGGGCTGGGAAGGCCACCCCAAGATGAGTTAGAAAAATAACAGAGGCAGGAAAGTAGAAATAAAATGTCTATGGAGCAGTGTTGGGTCAACCTGGTAGGAATGCCTTTTGTACAATGTGATGTGGTTAAAGGGTGGGTGAGGGTGAGTTTTTAGAGGGCCACAAAGGCCAAACTGAGCAAAGTAACTCATGGTTCATTTAGCAGACCTTTACATCACATGGGCCGTGTGCCCACTTTACACATATTAATTCACTTATTCCTCATGGTGAGGTGATGTGTCGTATAACCATTCCCTTTTCATAGACTGGGGAACCAAGTGTACAGAGAGATTAACTTGTCCAACATCACATAGCTAGTAAGAGGTAGAGCTGGGGTTCAAATGAGGAGGCCTGGTTCCAGAGGCCATGGTGGTAACTGCTGTGCTACCGTGTAATTTGGAAGTGGAGTAGTGGATTGAGGACCCATGAGCAGGAAAGGAAGGAAAAGAAAGACAAGGGACTTGGGGAGGAGAGGCCAGCTGAGGTCACTGTGATACTCCATGTGAGAAAGAGTCAACACTGATGGCAGGAGGGTAGCAGTGAAAAGGAGTGTGAGGTGACAGAGATGAATGAGGTAGGCATGGGACTTGGGAGCAGAATCTTAGGATTCGACTTCTGACTCTGTCCTTGAGGGGTTGCTCAGTGACCTTGAGCTGGTGGATTAGCCTCCATGCCTGTGCTTTGATTTTCTCATTCACAAAGGGGGAAAATGCAGCAGACCCCAGGCGATTGAATTCTATTTTGGCCCTGCTGATTCTGAGGTGTCAGCAGGCCATCCATCTGGCTGGGCCCAGCAGGTCAGTTGGAAATCTAGGTCTGGAGCTGAGGAAAGAGGTCAGGGCTATAAACAGACTTAGGAGTCAACTCCAGGTATATGAGAGTTGAAATTGCTAAGGGGGATATCTACCTGGGAAGAGGAGCGGAGAGAAGAGGGCTGATGAAAACTCCTGCCTGCCCCCGCCTCTTCCTGAGAACCAATCAGGGTGGATCAGATGACTATTCCCTGTGTGTACATCCATTGTTCCCTAGTTAATGTAGTTTTTGATGTATGAAGCTGTCGCTGACCTCCCTTCTTACATCAGTGTTTTTGACCTATGCACGATTCATCATAAGCTTGAGGTTGTGAGCTGAGGACGCTTATTTATTGGTCTCCACATTTGCTGTTTCTTCGGATAAAATCACTTCAGCTGCATGACCTCAACAGTAACCTCATAGTTACTACATTCATATACAAAACCTGAAAGCATGTTTTCCCTTCATTCTTCATGTCCCAAAGTCATCATTTTCTTTTCTAAGCAGCATCATATGTTGCCAGAGAAATTACGATGCTGTTATTTGGTGTTTTATTAATGCCTTCATTCCCTTAATTTAATTTGGAGTTGGAAAATATAGTGTGTGACTACGGTTATTTGGAAGAGCAATTGCCCCAAATGGGCTTTGAATTGGCTTCTGCTAGTGCCTGTTTTGTTTTTCACTCTGAAGTCCCTTAGTACACATCTTCCGTGTCTGTTAGGCCGCTTGCTCTTGCCTTAAGGCTCCCCTCGGCAGGCTGCACCATTCAAGAAAAAAACACACAAGCAACCCAAGGAAGCCTTGCAAAATCAATGTAGGTCTTTGCTGAAGGTCTTGAGGACACTGGCTGTGTACGTATATGTGTGGAATGTGGGGGCATCACATCTCACCGCAAAACTATCCCCCCATTCTCATTAAACTTCCTCTTTCCACCTAATCCCACTCCCTTCAATAACTGCTTCAAATTTCTCCTTTTCTTCTCTACCTCTCTCTCTCTTTCTCTCTCTCTAGCTCCCCCAGCCAGCACACCCTCCCCCACTTTTGAAAAATCTCTTGATACCACACTTTCCTTCTTCTCCATCTCCTCACTTGCATCCCCATTTGCAGTCCTTGTCCAAACCAACGCATTTTCCTTATTATTCACCATCATTAGGGGGAGGGGGGTTAATGCTTTGTCCCTGTCATGAAAATATGCTTTCATATGCTAATTATTGAAATAGAACTGAGCCCCATTCAAAAAATCACGTACAGCAGATTCCAAACCAAAGAGTTTATATCTTTTTGGACTTTACTGGGATTTCATTGACCTTTGTAGATGAGTGGTGTTGACTCCTTTTAGAGTCTGTTTCTATCTTTTAAGGGTGGTTATTTTTTTGTTGTTTTTATTTTTTTGCAGCTTTCATTAGATGGCTGGTGCTGAATGTATCCAAATGTTTGTTAGACCTCCCCAGATCCACCATAGTGGGGAGGGAAGATAAATCTAATTGGAATTCTTTTTGTGTCATCCTCCCACCCCTGCCTAAGCACACAGAAAGTAGGGAAATAGTAGTAATCAAAATTCCTTCAAGGTTGTTTTGTTTGTTTGTTTGTTTGTTTACAGATGCAAGTTAAACTTGGTTAAAAATGAATATAAGAAATTCCCAGGTATCATCCCAGTAGGGAATTCAGTGTGCAGATGGGTGGATGGATGGATTGATGGGTGGTTGGAGTGTGTGAAAGAAGGTGGGCACTTATGGCCTGATTGTGGACGTGTGTGAGCTAGAACTTCAGATCTATTTTAGCATCAGTTTTTAAAAAAATCATATATACTTTTATTATTCTCACTATAAATACAAATAATTAAGAGCACAAACAGATTTTTTAAAAGAAAACCCCAAATCCCTCCACCTATAATTAACATTTTGGTGAAAAATTTTCTATATATTTCATATGCTTATATGCACACATAGATGTACAGAAATGCATAGACAAGTACAGAAATACACAGACAACTACAGACATTGAATTGTGCTGCTTTATCACCTACCTTTTACATTAAATTTTATTTATGCATATATTTACATATCAATAAATGTAGGTCTATATTATCTTTAATGTGTACAAAGTAATTGACTAAAATAACTAAAATCTCAATGGACCTAGTCAATCCATTATTAGAGCCACTTAGGTTGTTTCAAAAGCTTCGCTACTGTAAGCATTAATGACTTCCTTGTTTATACATCTTTTAGCACTTGCATTTATCGTCTTAGAATAAATTCTTAGTGAAATTGCTAGATCATAGAAGGTATTTTACATTTTATACAGATTGCCAACCCAACCTTTGGAAATGAACCAATTTAAACAGTGTTTTAGATCATCCATATCTCCATAACCTTGCCAACACTGTGTTTTGTTGATCTTTTAAACCTTCTTATTCTGATATGTGAAAACTATTATTTTTTATTTTCAAAGTGAATTTGGTATTCCTTCTTTTATGAATATTCTGTTCATGAATTTTCCCCATTTTTCCATTAGATTTATTTTATAATTGATATATAGAAGTTCTTTATATATGTAAGTATGTATATAATTTCTTTATATATTAAGAATACCTACCCATTGTTATGTGTCACATTGTGTATCAAGACACTTCTTTTCTTCTAGCTATTGTACCTCTAGCCCTTTTCTCAAGCAAATCCAGGAAGGCTTAGTAACTTTCCCAATGACCCAGGAGGTGCTGGGCTTCCATCCAGAGAAACATGATTTGTAGACCAGGGCTAATGATAGTGAGTACTTGGAGAATTGGGGAACCTTTACAATTCCTCATGTTGCTGATTTTTATTACCCACTACCGATTTCCCAGTGGATAAGCCTACATCTTGTGATATGGACACACAATTTGTGGATAAAGGAAGATGGAGAGGGAAGTTAGCAAATCTAATTTGTCACTAATTGAGTCAATGTAGTTCAATCCTGTTAATTCTGTACTTTATTGAACACTAAATCTATTCACATCTCATAAAACATTGTTAATCTCTCTAGGTCTTTAAAATACAACAATATATAGTGTTCTTAAAGAAGGTGTATAATCTTGACAAAGGGCTCAAGAATAACTTTTTCTCTGAATTTATAAAAAGCATTAGTTAAGCTACTTTGTGAACAAGAAATCTATAAGGAAAAAGGAAAGGAAGCATCTATACTGTTTTCTTAAACTTTGGGATATAAATTTTGCCTTTGAAATTTCCCGTGAGAATTTTTAAATAACTACATTTTAAAAATGTATATTGTAAAGGTAAATGCTTAGTAAAGATTATGCAATTGACTTGAACTACTTGACATTTTGAAGGCAGTTGTGAAAAAAAACAAATCAGTAAACAAAGATGTGGTATGTTGTTGGGATGGCAAGCTGATGGATAATTGAAAGTTGTCATTAATGAAATAGCATTATGATTCACCAGGGAATAAGTGGAAAGCATTTCTTGGGATGATACTGTGTTGCAAGAAAAAATTTAGGTTGTCTTGGGCTTATGCAAATAAAGGAGAGAAAGGCAGAGCCCAGTCTGAAATTGTCAAATGGGGGTGGGGGGTGTTGCTGAATTTAGACAAGGCTCTGAGCATGGTGGGCTTAGAGAGAGTCTTGGGTCTAAATGCAAGCTCTCTCACTTATTCCTGCTGAAACCTTGGCAATTTTATGTAATTTCTTTGCTTAGATTGCCATACATGTAAAATTGGTAAAATAATACCTACTTCAGAGAACTGCTGTGTAAATCATTAGTAATGACATAAGTATAGCCCCTTTTATCCCCAGCATACCTCTTATACATACTCAGCTGCTGTTAGTACCCCTTACAAATATTGTAGATTCTGTCTCCTAGTTTTGCCAAAAATGGAGTGTGCATTTTTATTCTCCAATCACTTTATTGTTTTGCCCCTTTATTTGTTGAGGGAGGGTACCAGTTACTTGATATTTTCCTCTCTTTTATTTAGAGGATTTTTATAAAATTATAATTTTTAGTGATTCAAATGGATGCTTTCATTATTTCCCTGAATAATATAACAATAATATCCCCTTCTCTTAAAAAAATCATCTTAAATCTTAAAAGACATTTTCATTAATTCATACCAGCAGAATTGGCATTTACAAATAGGATATTAAATTATGTGAGATCTATTATCCAATATTCTGAGACAAGTACTTAACATGAGTAATATTTTTCACTCCCGCAAAAGTGATTGTATAGTTCTCTTTTCATGTGCTTAATTGGGGGTAGTTGTGACAATGTAGTGATTCAGCCTGGTTAGGAATATTCTGTTTAATCATATAATCCAACTGAGGAAATCTATTTTCTCTAGATTTGGGCATAGGAATGCAGGCTGGATAAATTTGATATTCTTTCTAGAATATATTCCCTGTCTCTTGAAAATATGTTTTTAATTTTTTATATATTTAATCTTTTTCATGGCCATTTGTTATAAGAATCCTGGCAGTATTTATCATCTTGTAAAATCTAGAATTTTTAAAAGTACCTCATAAAATTGATATAAAAATTTCACCCCAGGATTATTTTAAGTATACATGTGAAAAATATAGGTGATAACTTTTTGAGATGAAATATTAATAAATAGTAGCTAATAGTAAGTTAAGTTAAATTTTTACTCTTTCTAATTATTTTGTAGGAGTTTCACAATATTAAATTTTACTCTATAATCTAAGGTGGTATCAATTTATTTAAATTATTTATCAATGTGAAAATAGTTATTTTAAAATATAATGTAGTGAAATGTGCTGAGTCTTAATTTTGATTTTCAGTTGATGTAAATGTTGTTTTGTATTATGATGTATACAGACATTTCATAGTTATTACAGATTTTTCTAAGCAGAATTATGCAATTTGAATTAATACCATCAATTCTCATTTGAAGCAGTATTTCATAACTAAACATGTGTGTGTGTGTGTGTGTGTGTGTATTTGACTTTTTTTTTTTCCTGCTGGGAAAATCTAATTTGTGAACAATTATTTAGAGGGAACACTCAAAGTATTAAGATAGGTTTCACTAGATTAAATTCATGAGGACTGATAACATAAGTTATTTCTTTATCATAATTTAAAAACATTTACAAACCCTTATACTGGGTCTGGCAGCAACTTAATTTAACAACCATTGACCAAGGTTGGAAATGAAATTGTAGATTTTACATTGATGAAGCTTTCGTTCCAATCAGCAGATGACCGTATGTAGACACTCAGGACTGACTCTCCACCCACTGACGTCAACCTCTGAGCTTACCTAGGCCATAAGTAAGGAAAACTATATGAGAAGCATCCATTGTGATATTGCTATGAGTAAGAGGGAAGCAGAGAACGAGGCTGCTTTCTGATTCTATTTCTCATGCTAGGAGGGAGAGATGAAATGGGAGCTCCCTGGGAATTCCAAGCATGCCCAAAGGTAAGGTGAAGAGGAGGATCCAAATGATTTCTCATGACCTCTTAGAGGGAGAACTAAAGACACTTGTCCTGGCTCTCCCCTTAAGCAAATGCTAAAGGCAATGCTTCTAGGGGTGGGGGGGCAGGGAAGTGGACCTTGTAGAAGGCCTTCACTGTTCAGAAGATGTAAAAAAAGACATTTAGAAAACAGGCTTTGATCATAAACAAAGCTAAAATGAAACTAAAGAATTCAGTAGTTCATAGGCTAAGCCTGGGTCCCACTTTACTGAACCCAATGCTTTTCTGAATCAAATAATGGAAAAATTTGCTTAAATATGTCAGAGTTAGAGTTTGACCCTGTTCTCCTCTCATAAGACAATAGAAAACAACAAAAAGAACACAAAACAGAAAACTCCATCTTTAATGAAACTAGGGAAGCAAGCTATGAAAGTTTGTCAAACAAATCCCAAACTATCAGCCACAACACTGAACTGCCACAATCAGTGAGATTTAGCCTAAACTGAAGGGACCCTCAAGGGAGGGAGAGCACCATAAATGGGGAAGGCAGGTAGGAAAGGCCCACTGAGTGTCCCTGAAAGAGCAGGTCTCCTCCATAGCACCATAAGGAGGTGGAGTTGGAGGAGGAGTCACTGAGACTTGCCATGTTTGCAGAAGACCAGTCAGCTGGCAGAGTGGCTGGGTGGAGAGAGACAGTGGGTGGTGGTCAGCTATGCAGCAGCTTATCTCAGCCACAGAGAAAGAAATAATTTTAAAAAGGCTAAATCACCACAAACACATGCAAATCTTATGACATACAGGGGTTCACTGCAAGCCATGTGCAGACCTTCTGTTTGCACCAAAATGGTAAGGAGGGTAAAGAATCCTATGAGTCACCTAGGGATGCGTAGTGGGGAGGGTAAGGCTGCTTTTAGAATTCTCCATAGCTAAGCTCAGTCCTGAGTAGCCTGACAGCAACAATGCCATGGGAAGACAACAGTGAAAGCCTATGCTTAGCCAGGTTGCCATTCAGGTAGAAAGGCAAAAGAAAGACATTTTTGAACATGGAAGTGAGTATGACATCTGTGAGGTCTTTTTAAAAACCAAAATACTTGATTCTGAGATTTTTTTCCAACCAGAAATTAATAGAGAAGCTGAAATGAGTATTATGTCAATTTCAATATAATAGTCTAACCAATTATGGGAATTAGGGTTACAGAAGAGAATGCAAATATTGTATGTCTTCCTGATGGGTTATTAATAATGGAATTTATATAACATAATTAACAAAAATTCATGGCAGGAGAGGATGTGGAAAAGTTTAGGAGTGTGGATTTCCTCATGTTTCATAGTTAGGAATAAAAGGATACCACTTAAAATGAATATGCTGAGCAATAGAGGCTTAAGTTATATTATAAATGCAGTGTTTCAAAGTCCAAAGATAACCAGTAGAGGAACATAAAACATAACAATATAACAACTCAAAATGGACAATGGAGCAAGGAGGGGAGTTAGGAGGAAGCTACATAAATTGAGTTCTCTTAGAGTGGATAAGTTAATAGACTCTGTCTAAAATTAGTAATGCATGAAACAGATGTTTGGATATATAATGCACTTATAAAGGTAACCACTAGAAGATCCAAAAAAGTGACTGTAATATGTCCAAATTATCAGCAGCAAAACAAAGAAAACAGACCATAAAGTTCTATGACTTAAGTATGGAACAGAAGGAAGAGAGAAACTCTTTTCCTTTTGTTTTTTATTCCCTTTGTTCTGAAGGATTTGATTTTTCATTTTATTTTTTATGCCATAGGCCTGTTTTATTTTCATAATTACAAAAAACATAAGTAGAGAATATTTTTTTCCAATCCTCAAGTTTTACATTTGCTTTAATGGTTGTAGTGGCCTTCAAGTGCAAAACTTCTGGCCTGTTTTCTTTGCCAGATTTCAGAAGATGAACCACTAGATTCATTTATAAGAATCTTTCATAGATGTCTAACATCTGCCATAGTCATTGTGACCTCATCTTTATTGAAAAGGAAAGTTGTTTTAGAACTACAATAGTGGGCAGGGATAAACTATCTCCTATTTAATTAAATTTTCAAAATGTGTGTGATTAAAACTACCCTGATACGAACTGTATGTTGAAACAGGTTGGACATTTCAAATTAACTTTGTAATAAGTTAAAAACAGGTCAAGAGACAGGAAATGAAAACCAGAGGTGAGCAATGAAAATCTCAGAGTAGAAAAATGTTCATGGAAATTTGTTTTAGAATGAATGTTATTAAATCTATTGATGAAACCCTTGAGAAAGGGTACATCATGACAGAGCAATATGTGTGCAAAGTAGAAGGCAGCAAGAACTGAGAAAAAACATTTGGAGAAAATGTGTTTGCCTATATATGTGTCTCTTTCTGGAGAGCGTCGTATAAAGGAGAGTCCTCTGAAATTTGTAGATCTTGCTGCTATTTCTAAAGCCACCATTTCTGGTGACTTATTTCATTGCCCCATTGGTGTAGGCCCCCCTTAAAAATAGAGGAACAGGTGACTTGGTTCTTTAGGCTTGAGTTTCTCAGCAGCCTGCAGATAAAGAGTTCCCAAACTTGGAGATTTCACCGTCTTGTACATTTTTCTTTTAATTGGGAGACTACGATAGTGACAATCTCCATCATTTCAAAAAAGAAGGAACATTTTAAAGTAAACTTTTTGTTAAGGTATAATATAGAGACAGAAAACTGTACAAGTCATAAGTGGACAACTCAAAGAATTTTCATAAAGTAAACACAGGCATGCTACAGTTACATCCCAGAACAAGAAACAGTATATTATAAGCCCACCTGAAGCCTGTCATGCCCCCTTGGAGCTGCTATCCAGCCGGGGCTAATGTCTATTCCTGACTTCAAACACCACAGATTAATATCTGTTTCAAACTTTATTTTAATGGAATCATATGGCATGCATTATTTTGTATTTAGTTTCTTTCATTCAACATTGTGTTTGTGAGTTTCATTCATATAGTGGTATGTAGTTGTAGTTCATTCATTCTCAATGCTATAGAATTTCATTGAATGAATATATCACAAGTTACTTAGCCATTAAATTGTTTATGGATACTTATCATTTCCAATTATGAGCTATTACAAATAGTGCTAATATGAACAATCTACTACATGCCATTTACTGACTATATCTGTGTTAGGTACATATCTAGGAGTGTAGTTGTTGGGACAAAAGGTATTTTTCATAGGCTCAGCTCTAGTACTGGCTTCCAGTTTTCCAAAGTGTTTGTACCAATTTGTACTCTCACCAGTGGTGTGTGCGAATTCCAGCTGCTTTTCCACCTTTCCTCAGCACTTGTCAGTGCATATCTTTTTCATTGTAGACATTCTGGTGGGTACACAGTGGTATCCCATTATGGTTTTTGGTTACATTTCCAAATAAGGATCATTTAAACAGCAAAATTAAAAAGTATAAAGGCAGAAAAATATATAATCCTTTAGCAAAGAGAACAATTTGGCAACTTTCATGGACCTGTACATTTTTATACATACATATGGAAAATATGAATGCTGAAAAGGGACAACATTAAATTTTCCTGTTACCTTAAGACATGGATCTTAGTTGTTTTCATGACATACTAGTGTTACTTTGTGTCTTTGTTGTTGTTGTTATCTAGTTCAAAGTAAGCCCAGCAAGTGGAGCCTGGGTGTTCTGGTGTTTCTATTGTTATTACATTCATACTTGAAATTGGGATGAAGAGTTATATACTGATTCTCTAAATCTAGAATACAATATTCTGGCTAGTCTAAGAGAAGCCAGCTCATATGTCTGAGGCTTCTTGCAGAGCCAGAAAAACGATATGGATTGGTGGGCTAGGCAGGAGCAGAGAAAAGGACCTTCCCTGGGCATGCTCCTCTCTGCATGAGCTCACAGAGAAGATTCTGGGCCTACCTGGACCCACCAGCACAGACAGAAGTGTATCTCAGAAGGAAGCTCCCACTGGTAAAGTGTCGACTGTTCACCAGCACAAGTCTACAGAGCAATTTTCAGCAACAACAGCTCCAGTTGATTCCAGAGGCTGTGTTTCATCACTCAAACACTTTCTTTCTCTGCACGGGGTGACCCATCTTAGCTCATCACTGAACAGCCCCTTTGGCATCCCGTTATTATCCACCCACTCGACATTCTCCCCGGAAGAGTGACTTTTACCTTGTGAAACGCTAGAAACCAGTCATGCCGGACTCACTAGTTGAAGCTCAAAATATTTGTGTTGCTCATCAGAAAGTTTTGCAGAGACAAATTTACTGTGAAGTTAATGATCCTTAAGCTTCAGAGCTTTTCACTTGCACAGACCCCTTATAAGATGCTGTATCTAATTAAATTATACATTCATAATTTTGTATTCATGCTCTTAAAGAGGTCTCACCCAAAATTATGTAAACTTCAGGTCCCAGAAAACTTGGATAAGCACCTGGATTCTGATGTCTATCATTTTATTTGACTGATTTTATTTGTCTTTGGAAGAGAATTT
Organism: Eulemur rufifrons; assembly: GCF_041146395.1. Taxonomy (NCBI): domain Eukaryota; kingdom Metazoa; phylum Chordata; class Mammalia; order Primates; family Lemuridae; genus Eulemur; species Eulemur rufifrons. Next base: position 135,273,500 of record NC_091012.1, on the reverse strand, counting down.
GGAAATCAAATAGACGAATAGCTCTTTGAGGCAGAATGCTACAATTAGATGTAAAGTGTCTTTCAGTTAATGAGAATAGTGGCCACTATTCATTGAGTGCTCATTATTCCCTAGGTGCCAGTCTCAACAGGTTTCATTTAACATTCATGACACTCCTAGGAGAAAGACACTATTACTGTATTATCCTTACTTTTCATAGGAGGGAAGGGAACCTCAGAGGAGTTAAAGAAATTTGCTAAGGTCATATTTCTAGAATGTGGCAGAGCCAGGGCACTTTGTTTTTACTAATAATGACCTACTAAAATGTTTAAATGATTTCCCATCTCATCCACTTAAAACATAACTTAGTACAAATTCACAAGTTTCCCCAATATTAACTTTTCACTTGCCTAACAGGTATGTTCTTTTCTTTGTTGGGAAAGAGTTGTGTCTATTCTAACTTTATCTCATTCATGCCATGTTCTTTGAGGAGCCTTCCAAAAAAGCCACTATTCCCTTTTCATGTAGAGTACAAAAATGAAGAACAGCTGAGCTGAAGTACCTGCCTGCCTTGGTTTCGTAGCTACCTATCCCCATGAGTGGGAGATTGGCTTACAGCTTCGTGCAGTGTCAGTGCTGTATTCTGCCTGCAAATCTTGACAAGCATGAGAGAACTGGCTACACAAAAGCCTGAACCAAGCCAAGGTCATTTCCATGGTTTCAATTGTCTTCCTCACCTTATTCAGTTCTGCACAAAGATCTCATAGCATTGGACACTACAGAGTTAATCTTGAACTTCGGGTTTGGGCCAAAATGTTATTCCTTTGCTACTTAATGACAAACTTTCCTGCCTTTTTAGACTAAAGACACTGCTCCTGACAGTTTAGGTCTTCTGAAAATTTAGTACACTATGATTATTTTTTTTCAAGTAGCTCTATAATCACAAATATAAATCATTCTGCTGAAGACCACATTAAAGAAGGCAAAAGAATTCTGTCCAGAACTATAAAATCTATCCACTAATGTCAAGTGACAGAATAAGATGTCATTGCCCTTCCCCCCCCCCCCACTGAAGGAACAGGGATTAAAATGTAGTACGATTAAAGATGGGGAGAATATTACCAAATCTCACATCAGTGTGTGAAATTTCTACATATGATGGGCTTCTAAGTTCATTTTTTTCTTGATATGGTGCTCCTGAATTTAATGTAAAAGCCATTTGGAAAGCTTATAGTTTGGACAGTATGACATTTTTCCTCTACGGGAGAAGTAATGGAATGGTTTCTCCTTCCTGGTAATTCAGTGTCTACTTAGCACATTACAGGTACATTTTCTGCGTTGAAGTTTGTATCTGTAATGTTCTAATACTAGTGAAATGCTACTTTAAATATACCTGCAAGCACTTCTATATATGCTTAAAGTATGTTCTGTAGAGACCAAGCGCCAGGCCCCCTAAAGGTTCACTGAAAAATCACTGACATGAAGCAGATTGATTAATAAGAGAAAAGATATACAAATTTATTTAATGTGTATACACGAGAGCCTTCAGAATGAACACCTAAAGATACAGCAGACATTTTTCATTTTTATGCTTAGGTTTAGCAAATTATGGACAGTTGTGTAGAAATATGAATGGACAAAAAGGCTATGATGTAATGCTAAAGGACTGAGTGGGAAACCCAGCAAGGCCTGTCTGTCTAGATTCTTCTTGTCCTCTCTGAGCAGCATCCTTCCTTTTGGGTGTGAGCAGCATCCTTCCTTCCAGGACCCTCTCTGGAAAGGGGGTCTTATAACCTACAGTCAAACCAGGTTCTCAGAGAATTCCTTTATGGTGAGTTTTTACAGAGAATAGTTTTAGGTTTTATGGCTGGCTTTCAGGAAAAGGGGTTCTGGCTTTTATAACCCGCCTTGGGGAAGAGGAATTCTAGTTTCTATGTCTAGCCTCAGGGGAGGATGGGACTGAGAGACAGAAGGACAGGAGAAGGTCAGAGAAAAACTTTTGCTTCTGAAGCCTTCATTTTGGGGTACTGTTTTCTGAACCCCATCAGTTAGATCTCTCAAAGTAACTGCAAAGTTTTAATAAAAGTATGGCAAATGGCAAATTTTATTATATAGATAGATGGGGAAAATGGAATAAATTTTCTTCCTCCAGAATGAGAGAGATTTTCAAGATGACTGTGGGTAGGTGAACTATTTGGCTCTTCTTCTTCAGTTTTCATTTAGAATAAGGTTTTAGTTTCCATTAGGGAGGAATTTGCAACTTTTGTATTAGTTCTGTGCTTTCAATATATTAGGGAGCGTAGGGGCCAAGGGCAAACTTCCCCTTCACCCTCTGAAGGTTTGCTGAAAAATCAACTCACAAAAGGAGATCAATGGGAGAAATGGCATACAAATGTATTAATGTGGCGGGGACCACACAGTGATTACCCCAACACCCCCGTGGGGTTCAGAAGCTTATATACCACCTTGAGGTTACAGAAAGAAAGAGTGTGTGGATCATGGCAAAATACTTTATAGGAAGGGGAGAAGAGGAAGCCTGGCCAGAAAAGGTGGTCTTGTTATGCAGATGAAACTTCACTGGTAACAGCCCTCAGAGAGAATAGATGGTGAATGTTTCTTGCAGACCTTGAAAGGTGTCAGACTCTCAGTCAATTTTTCCTAGATCTGGACAAGGAAAGGCCTCTAAGAAAATCTCACCGTATTAAAGTGGATTTCCTCTACAAACACAAATCTCCCCCACAAAAGACAGCTTTGCAGGGCTCCTTCTGTTTACAGGCCCTCTGAACAGTCATCTCAAAATATGTCAAAGAAGTATATTTTGGGGTGAAATATTTCTATTTCCTTCGGTAGCAAAATTAAAGCCACTATTTAAAAAATGTAGCATTGGGAAAAATTCCTTGATGTGAGAGTCATTTACATTTGAGTATGAGCTACATATGTGCAATGGACTAAATGGTTGTGTTCCCCAAAATTCATATGTTATAATCCTAATCCCAATGTGATAGAATTAGGTGGTGGGGCCTTTGGGAGGTAACTAGGTTATGAGGGTAGAGCCCTCAGGAATGGGCTTAGTGCCCTTATTAGAGGGGCCCCAGGGAGCTCTCTTGCTCTCTTTTTGCCATGTGAGGACACATGTAAATATAACAAAAACCACTGAGTTATACACTTTTAAAAGATAAACTTTATGCTTTTTGAATTATATCTCAATAAACTGTTTTTTAAAAATGCACATAACTGTAAAATATATGCAGTTATTTTGTATGCAAATATGCCTTTATTAGTAATTACATAAATATCATTGTGTTATAGAAAAACACAGCCACATGTGGCTAGTGATTACTGTTCTGGACAGCACAGATATAGAACATTTCTGTCATCTCAGTAGGTTGTATTAGACAGCGCTGCTCAAGAAGAGCAAAAAAAAACTCTGCAGATAATAGATTCTCAGAATATTCTTCCCCTCTTCTCACCACAGTTCCCTGTGGACTTCACATCCAAGCATATACATTTGTTGAAACGATTGTTTTGAAATCATCTATAAGGCTCATTTCAGCTCTAACAAAATTCTTCCAGAAAGCTCTAGGGGAAAGAATTTCTTTTACCTATTATCCATTGCTCCAATTCTGGCTATGCTTATTTTTAAAAATTTCCTTGGAAGCATTGGATATTTCACACTTGAGGTATTGATGTTGGAGGCAACTAATCTCATCCCAGTAAATGACACATGTATTGTATTTAAATTTGACAAACGAACATTCTAATGATTTAAATGTCTGCCACCTTTTGTTCAGAGGTAGGTTTATGTGACTGCTTCTGAGGCTTTGGCCATATTCTGGTTCTTTTACACTGTAGCCAGACAGTTGCTTATGTTAAAATGAAGTTATGTTGGTCTCTGCAGCCAGCTCTGGTGAGATAAAGAGAACACTGAGTTGGCTGTCCCTTTAGGTCTCAATATTTCACAGAATTAAACATATATGTCAGTTAATATTGCCTTCTTCATTATGATTTATTCAGTTTTGAAAATATATAGAATTTTAACATCTTTAAAGACTAATTTTTAAATAACCTTGTTATAAAAAAACATTGTTAACATACATTTAAAAACTTACTCTTAGCCATGAAAAGACATGGAGGAAACTCAAACACATCTTGCTAAGTAAAAGAAGCCAATCTGAAAAAGCTATATACTGTATGATTCCAACTATACAACATTCTGGAAAAGGCAAAACTATGGAAAGAGTAAAACAACCAGTGGTTGCCAGTGGTTTGGTGGGGGGGAGGGATGAATGGAGGAGCACAAAAGATTTTAAGGGCAGTGAAACTATTCTGTGTGGTGCTATAAAGGTGAATACATGTAGTTACACATTTGTCAAAACCCATAGAATGTGCAATACAAAGAATGACCCCTAATGTAAACCTTGAACGTTGGTTGATAATGATGTGTCAATGTTGGTTCATCGATCATAACAAATACACTGCTCTGGTGCCAGATGTAGATGATGGGGGTGGCTGTGCAAGTGTGTATGTGTGTGTGGGTCAGGCGGGGGGAGCGATGTGGGAACTCTGTATTTTTCGGTCAATTTTGCTGTGAACCAAAAACCGCTCTAAAAAATAGTCTGTTAATTAAAAAACTCATATAATTAAAAGTTCTAACATCATAACTGAATTAGTATGCAATTATTCACTCATATTCAATTTAATAGCATGCCATGTATGAAACAGATTTTGAGTTTTATTTTTCTACTTTTTCTCTCATTTTTAAATATTTGAATAATACTAAGGAATTCCAGTGTTATCAAGTAAATCAGTAGATATGTTTTCTAGTAATAGACTTTTAGAACACTATATTTCATTTGCACAAATTATTAATATTTTCATTAGGAGATTTAGCTCCTAAATATTTTAAATTCCTTAACTATACTCAAAGGAAAAAAAGCAACAACTAACATATATTGAATATGGTCTGTGTGCCAGTTCTTTGCTAAGAACTCTATGTGTAGTAATTCATTTAATCCTCACAAATCTACGAGGTAGGTACTATTATCTTCATCTTATAGTTAACTGCATAACTGGAACATAATCTTTAGCCTCTGTAATCTAAACCTCAACTTTGTTCAAATCAGATGGGGATCCAGTTTACTCACATCCAGGCCAGCAGGATCTGGAATTGAATGGGATGTACCCTTGGCTACAGCAAACCAAATGAAATTGTACATCATGCAGCTTCCTGGGTGGTCATGTGTCTTGGCAATTTACTTGAGTCCTTAAACTGTCTCTCTAAATTAAAAGCATAGAATGAATACACCAAATGTGAGCAACCTGAGCCCCAAGGGCCACATATGAAAGAAGACACCTTCTAGGAGCACATTAAGCATGTGTTATGCCTTTGGGGCCTTTTGGACTTTGCTCCTTGATTTTTTAAAACAACTTTATTGAGGTATAATTTACATACCATACACCCATATTAAATGTATAAATCAATGAGTTTTAGTAAATTACCGAGTTGTGCAAGCATCCCCATAAAAATCCAGATTAAGATCACTTGTGCTCATTTACAGTTAATTCCTGTTCCCATCTCCAGCCCCTGGCAACCACTCCTCTACTTTCTGTCTCTATATATGTGCCTTTTCTGAATATTTCATCTAAATGGGATCAATCATGCAAGATGTGCTCTTTTGTGACTGCATTCTTTCATTTAGTATAATGTTTTTGAGGTTCATCCATGCTATAGCATGTATCACCAATTCATGCCTTTTTTTTTTTTTTTTTTTTTTTTTTTTTGAGACAGAGTCTCACTGTGTTGCCCAGGCTAGAGTGAGTGCCGTGGCGTCAGCCTAGCTCACAGCAACCTCAAACTCCTGAGCTCAAGGGATCCTCCTGTCTCAGCCTCCCGAGTAGTTGGGACTACAGGCATGCACCACCATGCCCGGCTAATTTTTTCTATATATTTTTAGCTGTCCATATAATTTCTTTCTATTTTTAGTAGAGATGGGGTCTCGCTCTTGCTCAGGCTGGTCTCGAACTCCTGAGCTCAAACGATCCGCCCACCTCGGCCTCCCAGAGTGCTAGGATTACAGGCATGAGCCACCACGCCCGGCCTATTCATGCCTTTTTATTGCTGAATTTTACACCATTAAATGGATAACCCATGGTTTGTTGATTCATTCTGCAGTTTATGAGCATGTGGGTTGTTTCTACTTTTTGGCTATTAGGAATAATCCTGCTATGATGATTTTTAAAAACATACTACTGCTTTCCCAGATTATGTAATCTACACACTTCTCCTTTCCCTCCCTGTTCCCCCAAAACTCCTAAGTGTAGATAAGGAAATAGTTGAGACCCTAAGACCAGCAGATATATGTCCTGTCTTGGGGAAATGACTTGTGAGCCCTCGTCCAAGGCTCTTGGATGCTTAAGTCAAAGGGTTTATGTATTTGGAGTAGTGACTATCTTGTTTTGTATATTGTTCTGTGCTGCTTGGTGACAGAGGAAGTATGCTGGTTCCCATCTTGGTGTCTTCATGTCTCCAAATTACAGAATTGCACAGTAAAGTCTCTCATATTGCCAGCTTTGTAACATGCCATTTACTTGGACTTTATAATTTTACCTGAAGACACCCAAAATCTCAGTTCTTAAGGTGTTTTTTTATCCATCATTTATATTTTTTGATGATAAGTAATTTTACAATCTGGTCCCTGGGAGCCTCTGAGAAAAGTCCTTACTTGCCATGATTTAAATTTAAGGAGAAAATTCAATTATAGTTCTCAAAGCGGAAAAAGGATGGCTTCAAAAATTCAATGCTGGATGTCTGTAAGAACAAATGGGGGAACCTCTACTATAAGCCTTCAGAATGTAGCTACCCCTTGCTCAGTTGCTTATAATTTGATTTTTGCTTCACCCAATGTGTCATTCTTAATGATTTCTAACTGACTTTCCAAATAGACATTACTTCTATAACTGCAACAACAGCGTAAAATATGCTGCAGAGGTTGCCCTGAAGGGAACCATTGTCTTTTTTTTTTTTTTAAGCAAGGGTACAGAATGCTGGAAGCTATCATCAATGCTAGATGGAAAGAATGCTATATCTGTTTCCATGATGCTGCAAATGTCATTGCTGGTAGATCTATTAATAGCCCAGGGTTGATTTTTGACCTTGGATTTATTAAATTAAAGAAACTATAAAAATGGAGAAGAATGAAATGAACTGATAGAAACCCAGGACATATTTCCCACTTAACTATTTTTCCTTATGAATATTAAGTGTATTATGTATGAGTGGAGGGTACAGAAATATACATATAATTAATGTTTTCTGTGTAAATCCTTTCAGAATGTAAATATTACTTTCAAGTTAATCTGATTGGAAATATTAATAAGAAATTTTGTAGAGTTACCTACTCACATCTTTCTGCCATTTTGCTTGTTCTTAAGGAACGATTGCTGTGTTCTCTGCAAAGTGTCATCATTCTGTCAGAAGGCAGGGAGTGGAGGGAAGAGGCAGTTTTCCTCTTTCCCTTTTCATACTTATGCATTCAGTTATAGTTCTTCTGTTGGGGGCAAGGCTGCAGACGCTCAGTGTCTCATATGTAACATCAAAGCCTCTGGTTCATCTGGTGATGACTGCAATAGACATTTAGGGCCAGGCCAGGGACTTGATCATTCCTGTCAATCACGCTTAATCAAGCTGCCCCTTCTGAGATTTAAGTTTAGACTTAATGCTATTTTTCTATATTTTAATAGTATGCTTTGATTGTTCAAGGTTTCCTTTTGCTTTTATATTTATTTTCCTGGAAGCTTAGCAGGTTAAATGTTGCAAACATAGTAGTGCAAGCATATATTGTACCACTAGCTCTTGATCTTTAAAGTAATTGGGTATTTTAGGCATGGACCCAATTAAATATCAGCCATGTATGCCTCAGTGTGAATAAGTTCATGTGACTCTATTTTGAATCTGGTTGGGATTAGGAGGCATTGAGACCAAATTCCAGTAACTGTAAAATTTTGCAAAAGATTGGCCCACTCAGTGAGGTGAGCTAAAAAATATATAGCTAACTGGCAACATATGGGGATGGTTTAGTGGTTTAGAGGAGGACATCTGTCCATGTAGGTACATTGGTGAGCCTGATGTTTTCAGCTTCGTTTTCTATATCAAAAGTAACCATGTAGAAAAAAAAAGAAGAAAAAGATTCCTGTGCCATCTTTCTTTTACTCAAATTCCAATTATGAACAAATCTGAATCACTGTTGATCATCAGTATTGTGAGATGTTGAGTAGTCATGCAGGCCAACTGATAAAAATTACTTTTCATCCTCCCACAAACTAAACAGGTACTAAAATCTCATCATGCTCTGGTTAATTCCTGACATTTCTTTATTGGTTAAAAACTAGTTGGTTGCCAAATACTCAGTCTCTGCTATATGTTCCTTCATAGAGAGGTGACTATATCTTTGAAAAACTATTTCAAGCAATGAGCATATTTAAGAATTATTTTGTGCTCAATGTAGTTTTCTGATAGTTATACATTTGCTTTATATGTTCGTGTATTTTCTAATTATTTTGGAGAAACTCAGAGACATCTTCGACTTCTTATGCAATATTTTGCGACTCCTTTGCTAAAATCTTGAGTTGTGAAAAGAAGAAACAAGTATTTTGAACTCTGCAGACCTAAATGGAGCACTGAGGCTTTGGAGAATGATCACAGAAGTCACTCAATATTGTTTTTGTTTTGTCAGCTCAGAGTCAGTAAAGAAAAATGACATTTCCCTGAAAAAAATGAGTCAATGCAGTGTAATAGTTGGGTTTAATGGTCTTGCTTTACAAAATAACGCAAACCAGTTATTTCTTGAACTATGTGAGACTGTGCAATCCTGACGTTGCAGTTTTCTGAATCTAACATGTAAGGTACATTTTGAAGAATACTTATGTATTGGTTAAAAGATGGCTTTTACAAATAGCCAGAGCAATGAAATTTCAGTTGGAGCATTAAGGAACCTTCTCTGTAATAACGCATAAGCAATAAAATTGTCAATGGGAATAATGGGTGTGCCAACTCTGGAGAGGTTCCAGGCTGAACTTGACATCACCTCTCTGAGATAATTTAGAAATCACAGGAGCAGGCTTGCCTTGATGCAGAAGAGCAGGCGGATGAACCACTGGGCTTTGCTGGGGATGCTAATCCTGTCTTTGCATTTGGTGTCCCATACGATTTGATCGGTTTGCTTTTTTCTGCTCACAGGGGAAAGAGCTATGCACAACTTGTTAGGTTCAAGTTGAACACAGTGATTTTCAAGTATTTTGTGACAATGGCACATTTTTGCATCATTATGTGTGCCTTTTGGACTTTGAGTGTACATTTGATAGTATATTAATATCCTAGGGCTGCTATAACAAACTGGGTGGCTTAAGATAACAGAAAGGAATTGTCTCACAGTTCTGGAGGTCAGTCGTCCAAAATTAAGATGTTGGCAGGATTATGCTCCCTCTGAGGGCTCTAGAGGAGAATTTTTCTGTGCCTCTTCCAGCTTTTGGCAGCTCCAGGCATTTCTTTGCCTGTGGCAGCATAACTCCAATCTCCGCCTCTGTCTTCACATGGCCTTCTTGGGGTGTTTTTTTTTTTTTCTGTCTCTATCTTCTCCTCTTTTTGTCATTGGATTTAGGACCCAGACAGATAACCCAAGATTCAACCCACTACAGACAGTAAAGGAGACTCAATTAAATTAGTAGTTAGTAGAAATATATCCATTTCTTTTCTTCCCACTCATGTAGACAATCTTAATCTTTTCTGGGTCTCTGAAAATATTAGGAAAGAAAGCCTGTCATCCAGAAACTTTCCTCATCCTACCCAATAGCAACTCATAGTTCTTTTTTTTTATTTCAGTTTATTATGGGGGTACAAAAGTTCAGGTTATATATATTGCCCATGTCCCGCCCATCCCCCCTTACATTCCTACTAGCAGAATATTTTATGCTTTCAAAATACTTGCCTCACTGATGATACAGTTCCAAGGACACTATGTCAAGTAGTAGCTAAGTGTTTGCATTTCTCTGAGTCCTGGGACAGGCAGAGGTCTGAGGGTACAGAAATCAGCTGTGGCCACAGCTTAGCTTGTGTAAGTCCTAGTAGCTCAGCTATTAACCGACATGATGAAGAGGGGGATGCCAGAAAATTCTCCAGTGCTCCTTAGCAGCAGTGCATGGAAGGGAAAGAGGAGTGGGACCCAGATGAGGAGTGAATGAGGTCCCCGTAAGCCATCACCAGAGACCAGGCCAGCCACCCTTCATTCCCATGGCTCATGCTGCCAAGGCTTTGAAGGGTACATAGTATTCCACCAGCCAGAGTGCCAACTAAATGCAGTTGTGGGTATCTGTCATTGCTGTTATTTGGCACGTGAAACAACTCAGACACCTAACTTTGAGTCATTGTTTATTCCATTGTTGTGGTGTGTGTGCATTATGAAAAAGAATTTGACAGCCTCTTTAGGGAGTGCAGTGACAAGTTGCCAGCATGACAGCCGAGAAAGTGGCGTCTTGCAAATAAAGAGGCAGGTGATGCCCCTGGCATCAACACCATGTGGTTAGAAACAGGAGAGCACATTCGGTGACAGGGAGTACTTTGGAATGAGGTCAGCTCTCTTTTAGGTCCCATCTATGCTGCGGGTTCATTACAACCCAGAAGAAACTTCATTTGTTTATGTTTAGAATCCATCCGGTGTTGGAAACTTTTTGTGTTTCCATATCAAGGAAAAAATGACACCTCCATTTTCTCTGAAGATAACTGGAGAATCAGATCCTCCACCCCCACTGCCACACACACGTACACTTCCAAAATACAGTGTGTTCACAGAAAACTTGAGGTATAGTAAAGGCTGACAGATCAGGAGATGGCTGCCATTAAAAAGGTAGTTTGTTATTCACAGATCCCAAGAGGAGGGGCACACCACACCCCAGGGGGACACATAGGGGACATAGGGGGAAGCACCAGGTGGGCCAGGAGGCAGAAGGAGAGGGCACAACTGTGTGTAAGAGTCTTAACTGTGTTTTTCGTGGGAAGAAACAGGCAAGGCAGGGTAATCAGGCTGGGGACTGACTAGTTTGAATAATTTCATCCTGCTCTGGGGCATAGGGGCTGTCTTTAGTTTTCTGGTTCCTGGCCCTGGGGTGATTAGGGCAGGTGGATAGTAGCCTGGAGTGTGAGAGCTCCACAAAGGAGGAGGATGTGGTATGGGCTCTGGATTGGTTGGTTTGTATTTGAAAAATGCACCCCCGGGAGGAAGAGGATCCTGAGGAGGGACGGAGACTATAAGGGGGGCAGGAGGCCAGGCAATGTGAAGCTGGCATTTCATCCTGTTGTCCAGAGCAAGATGTGTTGAGTAAATATTAAATCACCAAGATTAGAGAAGCTAGAAACATAGTAAATAAACACACACTCTCACAATTTGGAATCTTGCTATCCGGTCACAAAGCCATAGAGACTGATTTACTGAGGTTTCAATAGCTTCCCTTGCTTAGACACTACCTGAAGCCCTGAGGTCCTCATTGATTGGTTTATTCCTTCTGTCTTTACTTCTTCATCCAAGTCTAGTACACATCAGACAGAAAAGCTATACTTGGAGGGCAGCATGTCCTGGCTGGAGGCTGGGTGTACCCAGCAAGTGTTCTAATGAGACACAGCCCTTATTTTGATTCTATGTCTTTGAAAACAGCCCTTTTGAGGATATAACTGGGGCTTGCTTCTCTGAGATTAAGCTCAAGGGGGCATATGGGAAGCAGGAACCTGAAGATACTGCCAGACATGAACTACTTCACAGTGTGAAGGATCCTTTGCCTTTCTCTTTAGCTTCTTCGTGCTGAGATATTTAGGGTGGGGGGGAGGGAGGAAGAGCCTGAAATTTGAGGAAGAAGACCTGGGTTCAAATCAGATCCTCACAACTCCCTTTTATGGGACCTTGGCCCAGACACACCTCTCAGCCCTGGTTTCACAGCTCTGAAATGTGGGTGACAGTCATTCCTGTTGGAGGTGGTCAATGAGATGGTTTGAGAAATGGCTTTGCAGACAAGACAGAGCTCTATCCATGCCTTTCTTGGTTGTGGTTCCTGGCTGCATGGTTGTAGGGACAGGCAGTTGTGAAGTAGTGTGAGCTTATTTTCAGAACCTTGGCTTCCATTTTGGGGCTCCTCTTCCTTCATCTCATGGTTCTGTTTACCAAGTTCCAGGGTCTTCCTGCTGTCCTCCTGTTGTCTGGGCCTATCTCTTTAGAGTCAGACCTTGATCTATAATCCCACAATTTCATGGCCTCTGTATGTTCTCCTTCTCCTCTATCCATTTGAATTCACCTGGCTCCGCCCATTCCATCTGGCCATTCCAGGTGGAAGGATAGCTTCCTCTCCCCCACCCCAGGGCAGAGGCAGGGAATGGCCAAGGGAAGAGAAGCCTGGGAGTTTTTGTTTTTTGTGCCTTTTCTCAAGCATTTCACCTTATTTCTCCTTCCTCCCCCACCATCTTCCTTATTTTCTGCTCCCTGCAAGTCATTCCTTTGTTCTCTCACCTGTTCATTCATTCACTCAATAACTCCACTCATCACAGTCTATGCCTGGCACTGGAGATGGATGCATAAACATCGTACTGCCCTCAAGAGTTCAGATTGGCAAGAAACAACTAAATAATTGATGTTCTACAATGTGTTTTGCTCATGGTAGGGGTTGAGATAGAAAGTTGTAGAAAGTCAGGGCAGGAAGCTGCTAACTCAACCTCAGAGTTCAAGGAACATCAGCAGAAGCAACATTTAAGCCAGGTCTGTCTGCAGGACATGAAGGGGTTTGCCAGGTGGAGAAAGGGTGAGGACATTTCAATGAAGGCAAAGAGTATGGCCCACCTTACAAAGGGAAGGAGCAGGAGTTTAGTGTCGCTGGACGTAGACCTGGGGGCATCTGGGAGGCTGATAAGAGGAGTGAGGCTGGATGATGGAGACCCTCCTATGCCATAATCAGGAACTTGAAACTCATCCTGTGGGCCGTGGGCATCTGGTAGGACTGAGCAGGGAAGTGTGAAGGTCAGACAGGATTATATCAGCAAAACACAACTCTGATGACAATGCAAAGGGTGGATCAGAGGCACAGAGACTAGTTTCAGAGTCCGGGTAGGAGGTTGCGGCAGTTGTCCAGAATAGAGACAAAAATAAAACAAATTAACCAAGGCATTAGCAGTTGTCATGCATTTATTCATTTATCAGAAATGATGCACGCACTAGATATGAACACACCCACCCAGTGTCCCCATGGACCAGACTCTATGCCAGCTCAGGGAGCATAATGCCTCACAAGAGTGACCCAGGCCTGCTCTGATGGCCATGCAGTCTCTTAGGAGAGGGGCATCAGATCCAGTGGGCACACAGCTAAGTGGAGCATGCACTGAAAGAAACCTACAGGGGCCATGGGCCACATCCCAGAGCACTGAGTGAGACTGTCATTGAGGAAGGGCTTTGAGCCAGTGCCACTTGAGCCAACAGGTGAAGGGAGCCAAGTATGTACTAGCCAAGCCCCAGAGTGGCCACAGCACAGAGCACCAGGGGAGGGAGGGGCCAACCCAGCCCCCTGAGGAAGGCAAGGGCCAAGTAACACTGGGTTTGTGCAGGGTCGACCCTGTCCTGTGCCTCCTCCCTGTGAGTAGGCTGCTGTCTGGGTGATGGCAAGGGCAAGGAGCATCATCAAAAACCAGGCAGGCACACAGTTTCTGCACTCCAGGCCAGCTCCCTGGGGGCGTCAGGAGTCTGAGCCTTTGCTTTTCCCAGTCCTTGGCTTTGTCCTTGCACCAGAGCAGGTGAAACAATATGGAAATGTATAACCTTGGTGTTTTGATTTACTTACCTGCCCAGAATCAGTGAGGGAAGAATAGAATACCTGGAAATTCTCAGTTTTCTACAGACTTCTAAATCCCCCTCCTTTTTTTGCCCTCTTTGAATGCAGGTGATGTTTCTACCCAGTTGGCCTGCCTCTGGGTTGGTAGTGACGCCCAATTCTCTATCCCATTCTGGCATGTACATACAGCGCTGCAGCACTGTCTACTCCAGGGGCATCCTTCACATTTTATTCTAATGAAGGGTGCCTTCTGGAACCCTGGTATCATGGATACATTTACACACAGCACCCCATGGATCTGTGCAGAGAACCACTCTCAGCAACTGCCCTACAGCCCAATTTCCACTTTAACAAGGGCTTGTCGGTGGCAGTGTGGAGAACAGAGACTGGAGACCCAAGGGCACTGGCGGGGTTGGTGGTGGTGCAAGGAATCCAGTTACGGGGAGCCTCACTATTAATAGTTTGGGGAAAAGTTGATGGTGCTTGAGGCAGCAGTAGTGGGATGGTGGCAGTAAAGATGAGGGGAAGCAGACCCTTCAAGGCATATTCAGATGGTAAAATTGATGGACCTGGTCAGGGATTATGGGCCCAGCATGCTTCTGCTGAGCCATTCTGCTAGGCAACTGGTCAGGGATTAGATATGGAAGGTGAAGATATGGTGTCAACAATGAACCTTAAGTCAGGTGATGTTAGGGGCCAGTGAAGTTTTGTGGAAGGGATTTATCATATGAATTAAAAAGGAAATAAATGGGAATAAATAGGCTAAATAGGCTCTCATCTTCATTAAAAACAAACATAACAAAAACTCTTCTTAGAAGGTTCGTATGCCTGACTGTACCTGTTCTTTCTACTCATCATTGACACCCACTGATCTTCAGATGTCTCCCCAGGCTTAGGTCCCTGTTCTCGCTCTCTCACTGGTCCTCCTGGGTGACTTCAGCATCCATGAAAATGACACCTCTAATGCAATGGCCATAAATTGCCCACCCATCCACTCCAGAAGCTCTCTCCTTCTGGGAGAAGAGACTGACTGGGCTTGAGCAAGTGGCTACATCGCTGCCTCAGCTTTCTCCCCACAACACTCAGAGGCAAGTACTAAGGGAGATGGTATAGATAAAACAGATACTCCGCAGCCCAAAGCTTTGGCCTTTACCATTTCAAGTGGCTGGAGATGAGAGCATGTACAACCCCTCACATCACCAGGGAGAAAGAGACTGAATACAAGTTCCCACTGAAGTTAGAAAAACCAGCTAGTATAAATTATTTGCACCGTATTCTTTCCTATAAAGTGAAGCCCAGTGCTAAATTAAGAAGGAAATAAAAAAGTAAAAAGAATGGTTTGCAGATTACTACCTGCTGAGGGAACATGTTTTACATTTCCTGCTCTGTACTATTTTTTTGCAAGTCAATAGATTCAAAACATTTAAACATGACCTATTATCTAAAAACAACATGATATGTAATAAAAGCTGTAAATTAACACCAGATTTACAAAAAGCATGTGATAAATTCAGACCTAATTTAAACGCTTTCTGCCTCTCCTCCTTCCCCCCTCCTCTGCTGCTCTCTCTCTCTTTCTCCCCCCTGCTCTCTCTCTCTCTGCCCCCCTGCTCTCTCTCTCTCCCCCCTGCTCTCTCCCTCTCTTTCCCCCCTGCTCTCTCTCTCTCTCTTCATCAGTAGCCCCCAGAAAATAGAGCTTTGTAGTATTGTATCAGGTTTGCATTATCTGATTTGGGGACTCCTCCCCTTTTCAAGGGGCAGTCTATATAAGGGCATTTTTTAATTAAAATAAACTCAAATTTTTATGTTAATTTTTTTAAATTAAAATAGACTCAAATTTATTTTCAATTTGAGAATTCTTTGACAGTTTATGATACCATGCAAGTAATTAGAATCATGCAGGTCTGTCTCCAAAGTTTAAGAAATCCTGTTTTACAGCATGTGTTATATCATTGAACTAACTCAGGCTTCTTTTCATCTGAATTGATTTCAAATTCAATTCAACACATATTTATTTGGGATTTGGGCTAGATACTCTCTCAACACCAGAGACACAAAGATAAAAACGTCAGAATGGGAGATGTGTAGTCTAGAATGGGGAACAGATTCAAATGCATAATTATACAGTGTGAGAAGTGTTATAGGTCTGTATCAAATGCCATGGTGGCTAATAACCGTGCCTGGGGCATTCTGAGGAGGCTTCATGGAGGAGGTGGTATTTAATCTGGTTTTTAAAAGATAAGTAGGCATTCTATAGTTGGAGAGAAATAGTGAGAGCCTATTGTCAGTGGAAACTGCTGTTATAAAGAAGGTTCCTGAAGTGTAAAATGCACGATAGGGTCAAGGAGCATAGTTTGATGTGGGGTATGACTGAAGATCAGTTAGGGAGGCTGAGGTCAAGTTCAAACAGGCTAGTTCCTATGCCAAAGAGTTTGGACTCAGTCACAGGACTCTAGATCATCAATTCAGAGTACTGATTTTCCTTCCTGTTATATAAAAATATGTATTATGTATTTTATATATCAAATATATACCATGTACATAATTTTTGCCTCCTCTTCAAGACTTAATGGTTCTATTTTTGATTGGCCTGAACTTTTATATTCGTCGTAATTTTCCCATTTTCAAAAAAAATCTATGCTGCTCGATAAGTAACACAACTCACAAAGAGAATGTCCACAGGGAACTTGCTTCAAATCTGTCATTTAAAGTTTTCAACCTGGGAAAGCAGATGAAGAAAGGTAACAAAAAGCAAAAGCCAAATGGGTTGTGAGTTATTCTAGCTGTTTTACCCAGGAGGCTCACATCAAAACCCTCAGGGAAACACAGGGCCCCTCTGTCTTTGGCCTTGGTCATGTGGAGGAGAAAACCTTGCTGGGGGCAGTAGAACAAGCCCAAGGGTAGGGCTGCTTTGAGCTGTGCGTAGCCCCAGGGCAGCTCCTCTCTCCAACATCCCACCTGTGCTGTGAAAATCTGCTCACAGGAAAAAGGCAGGAGTTTGGCGGCTGCTTACAAAATAATACAAGTGTTCCAAAGAAAAAGAAATTAGGTGAGAAGAAGGAAAGAGTCTAGTGAACCATGGGCTGTAATTGTAGTTCTTAAAGTTTCAGTCAGCCAGACACCTGGCCTTTTAAAAAATTGCTAGAACCCAAGCCTTCTTCCTTAAACATATTTTAAATATCTGCTTCTCAATTGCTTTGTGTTCACGGACTTTATCCTTAAGAATATTTGGAACCCAGAATGCTTCCATATCTTTAGTGAGATATAAAAATAGATCCAGTCTATTATGTTGTCTGGGGAGCCTTATTTATTAACAAGCAAGGTGATATATTAATCTCATTGCCGGGGGGAAATTTCTCTCTCTGGATAAGGTGTGTTTCCTGTTAAAAGACAGAGAACCCAGAAATATTTGTTTCCAGTTTTGCCTCAGCTGTTTTACACTAAATTGCCCTACACTAGCTACCTGCAGCCTAGGTTTTCTTGTAAAAGTCTCTCACTCCTGTCTCTATTTGAATTTTGTTTACCTGTTTTAGTGGTTTTATAGTATCTGTATTTCTAAGTCAGACAAATAACATATATGTTTCCCAAAAAATCACAATAAGGAATTGGCTACCCATATTGCATAGCCTGGGGAATACCTCCTGCCATGACCTAGCCCAGCTAGATCATCTGGTCACCATTAAGTCTGAGAATTATGGTGAGCCAAGACGCTGGAGAGGCAGGTGGAATGACAAGAAGAGAAGAAAAAGCATGGGGTCAGAGGAAAATGTCCTTCATTAACCCTTATCTTCTAAACCAATTTACTTGTGGCTGAAATTCCTACCTAAGAGTTTCTTTTGGTTTCATTATGATATGAGTATTCGAAAGACTTTCTTGCAATCAATGTGTTAGAATGTCATGACAATAATGATTGCAATCATTTAAGGATTGCAGTCATTAAGGAAACCTCCAGATCTGCACAATGGTAGTTTCTGGGAACATTAAATGTGCTACAGTATGCTAAATACTTAGGATGGTGGCTGCTACATGAGATCAATAAGTACGCCTATGGTGACAGTGAAGAATGAATATAAAGAGAGTGGCCGCATGTAGCAAAAAAAAAAAAAAAAAACCAAAAAACCCAGGGTGCACAGTTCAATTTGAATTTCAGATAAACAACAAATATCTTTTAGTATAAGTATGGACCAGCAATATTTGGGACACACTTATTCTGAAAATTATCCCATGCAATAGTTGAGATATACCTATACTAAAAACATTTATTATTTATCTGAAATTCATATTTTACTAGGCATTCTGTGTTTTATCAAGCAACACCCAACATGAATGAGTACATGTGGAATGGTGGCTTGCAATAAATGCTGAGCTACTTCCAGGAAACTAGCCCTGCTTCTCTGTGAAGACTCACCCACTCACCATCTCCTGTGCTTGTCTGAACAAACCTTGGCCCCATCAGTGTTTCTTGATTTAATTCAAAGTTCCTGTCTCTATAGTCAGATTAACTTTAGCCACAGGCAGCCTCCTGGTGCTTGACATTTGCTAATTTCTGGAAGCTGCCGGAAACCTGTTAGCCTTACTCTGGTGCTTCCCAACCTTGGCTGAATGTGAGCATCACCAGGGGATCTTTTAAAGATCCTGATGCCCAGGTCACACCCCAGACCAATTGCATCAGAATCTCAGGAGTGGGACCAGGCATGAGTATTTGTAATGTTTTTCACATAATTCCAATGCACCGCCTGGGATGAGAGCCACAGCCTCTGCTCACAGGCCCTCTGATGCGTTGGCCCAAGCATAGCGATGCCTGGTCCTCCTAGCTTCTGCTGGGGTGTGCCTTCTTGTGTTCTCTTCCACCTCTTGCCATCCCTGCCATCAGCATTTCCTCATTTTCTGAAGTAGCAGGGTCTGATTCTTGATAAAGCTGCAAAGACCAGGCGTGCTGGGTTCTCCGAGCACTGTTTAGGCTATTGCTTTTTGTTCTAGGTTCTGTATTTTGGGCATGGAAATGGTTAATTAGGTTTCTAGAATATTCCTAGGAAGATGGACATTCCTTTTCCCTTTTTGTCATGTGCTGATGGAACTGGCTTCCCTTTCAACCTGGTTCAAGGCACTTCCTCAGAGAAGGAGAGTGAACTGTGAGTTATGGAAGTGTCTGTGTCTGATTAAATAAAGGCATCAGTCCTGAAGTACCACAAGGCCTGACACTGTCTTTTCAGGACCGGTCCCCAGGAAAGGCAGAGAGTTCATGGACTAACTCCTAGTGCCATGATGAAGCAGAGAAATCTAGAACTTTGGGGGATAGCCCTGCTGAGTCATCTCTTGCTGCCTCACCAGATAATTCTACAGTTATAGGACAGTTTCCTTGTATTTTGGTCTTCATCAGGTACGGAAGTACAAAAAACCTTGCATAATTTAGCCCTGGATTTGTAAAGTCAAGTGCATAATCACAATATGCATGACTTACTGTTTTCACAGAACAGGTTGACTCACCCACTTTGCTCTGTGTGTTCTGTTGATTACTGGAGTTCTAGCTGACTGCTTAGTGGAAAGGAAATAATTCATTTTGCAGAGAGAATATTACATTTCACATGCTTTAACCTGGGTGTTAAAAAATTCAAATTCTCATATGTCATCAAGTTCCCGTTTTTGCATTTTAATTATTATGGAGCCTTAAAGAGAGTTCAGTCATTAAGTAATAATCAGATGCTGATTGCTTAAACTCTACAAAGTGTTTGCTTTTAAAAACCTCAGTCCCAGATAATAAATGGTGGGAGTTTATCAAAGCAAGTGGCATATACTTTTCCTCTGTTTTGATTCAGATGTGTAACAATTTCTACCTGCTGGTTTAAATTGGTCCTGAGAATACCTTTTATGTTAAGCCCACTCACAGCTAGAAGAAACCAGCATCAACCTGACAATAGAATAATATCTCCCAACTAAACAAAGCAAAAAAGCCAATGGGACAGATCGTTCCATCAATAACCCAAAGCTAAAACCGCATGGTTTCCTGCTATTTTTAGAACTTGAGGGGAAAAGAATCCTCCTTATGGTAAAAATGATTCAATTAAACATGCAGTTGGCCACCAGGAAACTCAGCGTTTTCTTTGTGCACTATTTTTGAGACCAGCGTTCCTTTTATTAAAGCAGAAAATGAAACCCACAAAGGTGGCCACCTTTCAGAGGAGGAATAGGGGGTTCTGGGATCTCTCAGTTATCTTCATTGCACGTGTGGGTTGGCAGTGGTAAACTCATCACCAGCTGCATGAAATTGCAGAAG
The DNA here is from genome assembly GCF_041146395.1 of Eulemur rufifrons. Lineage (NCBI taxonomy): Eukaryota > Metazoa > Chordata > Mammalia > Primates > Lemuridae > Eulemur > Eulemur rufifrons. Next base: position 135,253,393 of record NC_091012.1, on the reverse strand, counting down.
TAGCTTGACCACATCACACTAAGATTGCACAAAACTTCTGTCCTAACTATCACTTAGCTCTCCCTGAATTTCACTAAAGCCTTAGGCTTAATTTGCCTTTCTTTATTGGTGTGTTGGATGTCCAGAATGGGAGCTTTGTAGATTTTCTGCAGTGAAATTATTCTAATTTAACAATGAAGTTGATGTGACTAGATTAATACTTTGGACAGACAAAACGAAGCTGAGCATTTATAAAACTTTATGCAACTAGGAACTGTTAAGTTAGGAATCAAGCTACTCATTCAAAAAGATACAACATTACATATACAATTTTAGACTTTGAATTTTGAGACTAGAAAGAAATGAGACTTTTGTTGAGCTCCCAAATTAGAAAGTATACATTAAAATCACAAGCCATTTTCCTGAAGCCTATATGATCCATGCCAGAATCAATGTTGAATTTGGACTAACTCCCTGCCCTTGCCTGGCCTCTCCCTCCCTGGCCATCTCTGCTCCTTTCTCACTAGGGCGAGGTGAGTGACACACTCACCTGAGGAGCAAAATTTAAGGGGGTGCCAAATATACTGTCATCAAGAGAGATAATATTGTAAGGCAATACTTTTAAAAAGAGAAATAAATATTTAAAAAGTCCGAGATGAACTAAATCTCACCATTTTAAATAAAGGCAGGATCCAACACGGTTGAGACTAGGATAAGGTAAGGCAGAGTTATGCAAGTGCAGAGTCAGATCCAGTCTTTACATAAAACTTGGATATTTTGATAGTTGATGGGTGGTAGTTTTCATGGGGGATGGTACACATACAGCTGGCAGCTTGGGTATTCACACCACCTGCGGCTCCAAATGGCAAGAATGGCCTTATCCTGTGCTTCTGACATCTCACTTAGTTCTGCTTTGCCTTCTAGTTAGTTGGCCTATTTCCCCCGTTCTACTCTAAGGCCCTTGGATACAAGGATCTTGCCGTACTTATCTCTGAATGCCCAGAGCACAGTGTCTGGTGCTGATTTGTCATATACTCCCCTCTCTGTTCCATTGGTCTTAGAATCATCTTTTCTGCCTCTGGGTGTCTCCATCCTGACCTAGTGTCTTCTAGGCTTGTCTTGTCCATTCCCAGTGTCATCTGTGGCACTGATAGGAGTTACCCTCCCCACGGATGGGCCACAAATGGCAACAGTCTGCAAAACAGGATGGTTGGTTTGTAGAAGATCAGCCAGCCTGGCCATAGGTGTAGCTGGCTTATTAGTTACCTATCGCTGCACAAAAAATTGCACTAATTTAGTGACTTAAACAACCCCATTTATCATCACACAGGTTTTTGGCGTCAGAAATATGTCATGCCATGGCTGGATTCTCTCCTTAGAGTTCTAGCAGGCTGAGCTCAAGGTATCAGCTAGGCCTGTTGTTCTCAGCTTCTAGAGCCTTGGTGCTCTTCCAAACTCACCATTTGTTGGCAGAATTTAGTTCCTTGCAGTTGTAGGACTGAGGTCCTGATTCTCATGGCATGTGCCCCTTCATCTTCAAGCCAATAATGGCACATCGAATCTTTCTCATGCTTGGAGTCCCTCTGACTTCTTCTTCTGCATCACTTTTCTGCCTGTAAGGGCTCATGTGATTACATTGGGCCCACTCAGATAATCCAAGATAATCTCCCTATTTCAAGGTCAGCTGATTAGTAACCTTAATTACATCTGAAAAGTCTCTTTTGTCATCTAACACAACCACAGGCATGACACCAGAAGGTGAAGATTTGGGGGACCAAAGTTGTGTCTGCTACAGCTGGCAATTCTGAAAGCATCAGCATGGAGAGAGCCGCTCACTCATAGTTCCTGCTAGTGCCTCGGGACCCATCTATTCTTGGCCCTTCCCTAGGTATTTGGGAAGATGGGAGTCAGCTGCTTAGAATCACAGTGCTATTCCTGATGGGTCTGAAATCTCTCTTGTGGAATCCCACCTTGTCTTTTTCTGGGATTTTGGCAGAAATATTTCTTTGGGAAATGAAGAAAGGCATCCTGAGTGCTAAGATCATGAGCCCCATCTGGTAAGCAGGTGTGAGCTATTATTCATTCCTGTGTCCCCCATGGGCAGCACCAAGCATAGCCCATGGAAGGCACTCCGGAAATGCTTATTGCAATAAATAAATGGACAAATGAATCGATCCATCCTTAGCATCTTCCACTAGGAGTTTTTGAACTGATATTTATAGTCAACCATTTCCTACCAGCTGTCTCCATATTTCCCCAAATGCTGGGAGGCATCATCCAATCATCCAGGCACTCTGTGGGCAATCATAATCATAAATACTTGCTTTCCTTCTGAGAGAGCTGGGTGGAACATTTGCCTGAAATTTCTCTGTCCTAATCATTGGTGCTAACATGTGCATCTGTTTCTCCTTCCTTATCACCACCTATGTTTCCCCAGCTTACACTAATGACTTCACATGTCTGTGCTATGATTAGAAGCTCAACTTGTGTACTTGGGTCTGGTGTTGAGTCTAAGAATCTACTAGATTTTATTTTTTAACTTGATTTACCAACTGTGAAATCTCTTAACTGTGATTTTTATTTCCCATTGACTTTTAGGAAATTTATATAACTCAATATTTATTTCCATACCATCAGTGCATACACACACACACACACACACACACACACCCCTGCACACCCAGTTTCTTAGTCCATGGGAAAAAAATTGGCTACAGTTTCAAAGAAGCTCATAGAAGGTAATATTACCTAGCAAATGCTTGGTTTTATACTAGATTTATTTTTCTTTCTTTCTTTCTTTCTCTCTTTCTTTCTTTCTTTCATGCTATTCTCTATACTTGAAATAAAATAAGAATAATAAGAATAAGCCACTCCTGAGTACTTGAATCCAAGAAAAAGGTGGAGAGTTGTGTCAAGCTCAGTTGGTAGATGTGAAAATTCTGGTCATTTAAAAGATATCTCCTTTGTCATACATTATTTATTGGGTGAATTAGAATTTATAAATTGTAATTTGGTTTATATATCATTCTCTCATGAGTGTGGTTAGTATAACTTTCCAGAGATCTGCATAAGCCCTGGGTACAGTGATCAAATAGAGTTTTTTGACCTGCAGAACTGAGCAGAATTCCTCCGACCCGAGTGATGACAGTCTACATTTCCCAAAGAAATACTTCTGCCAAAGTTCCCAGATACCTCCTCCCAGTGGGGTCCTTCCTGCTCACCTAGAGTCTCTGACCTCAGTCATCTCACTCCCTGTAACAAAGATCTCAGGAAAATCCTTCTGCTGTATCCAAACACATATTACTGAAACTCACAGGTTGTGAAAAAAGGTTAAGAAAAGGCCCTTCCCAGTCACACCAAGATTCTGCCCTGCATGTCTAAACACAAAAGCACATAGTGCAACACAGCCATACAAATTTAATTCCCAAACCATACTAGACAGTTTGGGGCAATTTTAAGGTGGGGGAGAACACCATGACAATGTTGTCTTTGCAACTCTGTCAAATGTGAACTGTATGTGAGGGTGATATGAAATGTATTAAGAGAATTGTTCTCTCACTGCTTGTAACAGGTCATTTTAATCAGATGGAATGTTGGCAATGGCCTGGTAGCCACACCTTATTATGTTACATAGCATCACATACTTTTTGGATGGTGGATTTTATTAAGGTTGTGTTTAATGTCATAGATCAAAGAGGAAGTAAAGCTACAGTGCCTGTTTTCCTGAATTCATTTCTCATGAAGGACCACAGAGCAGTTACTTCTCAGCATAATGCTGACATACCACAATGCATCTGGTGGTCATTTTTCCCAGTCTTGAAAGTTGCTGATTGAAAGAGAAAAGAGAAGCATGACAGTCAGCTCACCCAATGTCATGGTCACCTGGAGTATCATTGGGTGCAGATGGGAACTCACAAAAGGTGCTTCTCTTAAGACAATCACAACGTTTCAGGTGTGCGTGAGTGTGTGGATGGGATGTTGGCTTGAAGTTACAACACTCGCAGAAGTGCAGCAGGTGCTGGCAGTGAAATGTAAGCTAGCCCTGTAATAAAAGCTCCTGGGAATGCAGAGGATGCCTCGGCATTAGGCATTCTCCTCGTGTTTCACATAAATGCATCCTGTTCTCAGGAGCAGACGAGCAGTGCATTTGCACTGGCTCATTCAAATTGAATGTTGGTAAAAGGAGAGTCCTAAGCAAACAGAACAGTCTGGCATCTTTGAAGGCAGGAGCAAGGTTAAGCTGTCGGCCGCGTTCTCTGCTGTTTATTGGATGTTTATTTGCTGGCCTCGGTGTGCACCCAAGGTACCTTGCAAAGAGGCACAGATGGGGCAACTGATGCCTGCATGGCACCCATGCAATTTTGCCTGGGCTCTTTTGAGCAATAAAGTTCAAGGCTTTATTTATAGCTTCACTTGCTGTCCCCAAGCTTGCCGTGGATAATGTTTTGCTGGAAGAGAAAGCTCCTCCGACGAGGCAGTTTGTATTGTATTTTTCTTTTGTTCTTCTTTTTCAAAGGCTGCAGCTTTAACTTTGTCACAGCAAGGGTAAGGAGAGCGAGCCTGTAGAGAGCTTTTTGCAACATGCTTTTTCAATTAGTTTTAGCAGGAGCGGAGCATCACCAGCAGCAGTGCTCGCTTGCTCTCCAGTCATGTGCTATGAGAAATAAAGACTCTGTAGGGCAGTGAACCTGAACTTGGCCTATTCATCCATACTGCATTGAGTGATTGCATGGAGTGGAGTCAAATGCCACTTGGGGGTGAAGAGCACTCATCATCTTGCATTCCTGCTGGATATATTAGGAAGGACCCTTGACAGAATCCAGTAATTAAAAGGTAAACCGTGAAGTGTGTGCCGTGTGTAGGAACATGTGAGCTGAGGGGAGGTTGCACCGGGGATGAGGGAGTTATGTTTCACATTTTTTAGGAATGAGGTATTTCTTAGATTTTCTTGGCCAATGGGTCGGTAGAAGAAGGGGAGAGATTTCGATGTGCTGCTGACTTATATTATAGTACAGAAGTTACTTTTACACATGAAGATGTCTTGTCTGCAAGTACTCAGAACTTTATCGTACTTCTATCTTTGCAATAAGCATGTTCTCAGTGGGAATCCTGGTGGAAAGAAAAGTTTTGACCACAGAAATGGATGAGTACAGTCTTTGCTGCCTCTGTGTTCTTTCAGGTGAAATCTCATCTTGAGAATGTGTTCGGTGTTTTGAAGTAGTGGTTCTGTTTGCTTTTCCAAAATCTAGTAAGAAGTGCCTTTCAGAGACACAAAAACCCTAGGAAATGTGACTCATGCCTTAGATTCATTTCTAAAGACATATAGTTACCATCATCCCTTAGGGGATAATCTTCAAGAGAGGGAGTGCTAAGTCAAAGCATGTCAGCTGCTTAATGAAACTTAGTACCATCTTTTGTAAATCATTTTTACATGTGTTGGGTTTAAATGAATACTCTCTGGAGAAGGCAGTGTCTTTTGGCAATGTGTGTTCCATGCAAGTAATTGAGAAATTTTGTGACTATAAACTTAACTTGTGCCTAGTAAATCTCTTGTCCAGCTTTTTGAGCTCTTTTACGAACTGCATTAAAAATAGAAAGATAGGTTTTTAATTAAACTAGGTATTGGATTTGCCCTCAGGGAGCTGAAATGCAGTTATGTGGGCATGTGGACAATGTGAGTCCATTGTTTCTAACAGACTATTCATATAAATTGCAATTTAAAAATAAGTCTGCTATTCTTTAGTTCTTTGGGGCATTTTCTTTTATCACCCTACACAACTAAATCTACTGAATATCTGTTTCAATTAACACTCAAATTGAATAGGCACATAAATTTTTATAAAAATATACCTAATATATATCCATTAGATATATATACCCATTTTATGTATGTATGTATATATGTATTTATTTATTTATTTATTTAATATTTATTGATATATACCTATGTGTGTGTGTATCTTCCAGAACACTTAGTCCAAAAGGTTAGATTGGGAGCAAGGCAATTTGTTAGCAGCAGAGGTAACAGGACTTAGAATAAAGCATTCTTGGCATATAAATATTGGTTCTCAAAAAGAAGAGGGATGCTCAAGTATGTACCCTTCATTGGTATTTCACTTGAGAAACAATGGTGGTGATTACTCAGGGATTCATTGTGACATGACACGTACATTATTTCAGCTCCAGAAACTGTGCATCTGATCTGAGGATGAGAGGATGGGAATGGGACAAAAAGTTAGGGGAGAGATGCAAGGTCTTTGGGGAAAATTGGTATTGGAAGTAGTAGCTTCTGATGGATTTTATGCTGGTACTAGGGATCAAGTAGTAACTTGATAACATAGTAGGAAAAACAATTTTGATTGATAACACATTCTTCATTGTTTTGAGCCTGTAAAAGTATATGTTTAGTTCTCTTTTTGGTTTGTCTATTTCATTTCTTGTTTAAGGTATCAGATTCTTCCAAGGAATGCTTTTTTAGTGAGTTTTTAAAGGTATAAACATACAGTTTTATGGAATATTTTATAGCAAAATGTCAACATAAAAGCAAATACTTTACAAAATATGTTACTAAATTTTCAGAAATACAGTTTTGCAGAATGAGAACTGAGTTTAGAAAAGGGCAAGATGAAGAGCAAAGCATAGGAGGATTCATATCAGTTTTTCTTCATTTTCAAAGAAATTGAAATTTTATTATCTTCTTACCTTTAGTTAGATTATGTATAGCTGCATAACAGTAGAAAGGAGAGAAAATAAGCTGGGTCTATGTTTCAGCTAATTTAGATGAATTTAGCAATTTAGTTTTTTGTCATGTGAACTATTTTGCTTGAACTAAAGCAATTATCTGGTCCACTCGTGAAAGGTGTCCAGAGCCCCACTGGAGCTGAAAGTTGCTGCAAGAATCATTTATGTGAGGGCCCAACCTTGCCTTGCCTATTAAAACAGCTGAGAAAAGTTGTGTGATGCTGGAAGTCAGGAACGTCTGTGCTTGGTTTATTTCCTAATAGGATTTATCAAAGCAATTGTGATATCTTGTACTTACAGAGCAGCCTTTGTGAATAGCTCGGAGTGTTTTTTGAACATTATCTAATTATTGGAATGACACAGGGAAATAGAGAGCTCGTACTATCTCCACTCCACAGTTGAGATGACAGAGAGGTAAAGCAATTTACCCAAGATGATTCAGAAAAATGCTGACACACAGCTAGGAAATGAGCCAAGGTGAGCTCCATGGGTGAATCTGGGAACTTTTATCTGTAAGGCCCAGTAGACTCTCAGTGTGCCCCCTGGCGTGCTCAAGCCAGGAAGAATTTGTTCTTTCTGAACTTAAAGGTTGCCATCCCAACAATTTGTGGTTATAGGATTCCAGTGACCTGTCTGACATCTGCAACGATCAACTGGAGTGAAAGCAATGAAGGACATGCCTGTAGGCTGCAAAACTGGGGCCACAGAATTAGCAAATGTCACTTGAGGTCTTTACAACCAATACAGAAAGCAACAGGACCTATGACTTCCCAATGTTTGGACTTGAAAAACATTTGGACTCTCTATAGAAGCCTGTCAACTGTAGAGGAGAGAGTTGGGATGCCATATCACCCTTGATATCGGAATCATGAAACTGACAGGAAACACACTTCCTTTAGTGTTTTAGCTTTTAGTTATTAAGGCAGGCCAAGCGGCCGGGCGTGGTGGCTCACGCCTGTAATCCTAGCACTCTGGGAGGCCGAGGTGGGTGGATCTTTTGAGCTCAGGAGTTCGAGACCAGCCTGAGCAAGAGCGAGACCCCATCTCTACTAAAAAATAGAAAGAAATTATATGGACAGCTAAAAATATATATAGAAAAAATTAGCCGGGCATGGTGGCGCATGCCTGTAGTCCCAGCTACTCGGGAGGCTGAGACAGGAGGATCCCTTGAGCTCAGGAGTTTGAGGTTGCTGTGAGCTATGCTAACGCCATGGCACTCACTCTAGCCTGGGCAACAGAGTGAGACTCTGTCTCAAAAAAAAAAAAAAAAAAAAAGGCAGGCCAAGCGCAAAGTTGAATTAACATTAAGAAATTAGAAAAAAGTGTTCTTATACACTCACAAAGACTTATTCATTCTCCTTCCTCTGCTTTATTAAGTGCTTATTTTGAAAGAAATTGTGTCCCAGTTACAAGATAAGAAAATGCTTTCACATACATAGAAATTAGCGAATACACACCAAAGTAGTTGCAGCTTAGCATCTTATTTAGATTCATAGGCAGTTAAGTGGCAAGGCAAGGACCTTCCAGAAGTCCATTACAAATTGAGACTGTTCTGGCTATGGTCAAATTGTAAATGTGGTAATGACACAGTAATCCAGAGGTAGCGTCTGGGCAGATGGATTCTGGAAAGAAGGTCTGCAGAATGGAATAATTCTACCAGGGGATGAGATCCAATAATCCTTAAGAAGGTCTCAGCCCATGGCGTGGCACCCAGGCTCTTGTGTGCTGCTGCATCTGAATCTGAATGGTGGGGAAGCAAGCTCAGAGGGAGGCAGCCTAGTAACAGAGCCACTGGGGACAGTGGACCAGGCTCGAGGCTTTCAGAGAGGGAGGAAAGACCAAAGAACTGGGGAAGAGCAGGAAGACCTGGTGGAAATTGAAGGAACCCAAAGAATCCATACAGACGCTGGTGCTAAGAGTCAGGGATGGAAACATAAAGGGTGGCAGGGAAGGTGGCTCTTTGTACCCTGCGTGGAAAGGGTGATGTAAGACAATAGAATTCCTGTGAGCAGAACATAAAGGCCCCTAATAAGTGAGTTTTAAAGGCTGCAAGAAAAACTACAAAAGGCACTTTGGGAAAATGGCTTTGAGAGAAAGGACCCTCTTTCCCCATGATCAAAGGTGATGAGAAAAGTAGCTTAGACCTAAATAGGGGTAGGAAAGATGGGGTGACCCAGCAGCAGAGGACAATGATCCAAAGGACCAGCCTAGCAGATGCTTGTGAAGCTGGGAGGATTGGGAAGTTGAGAGGACTCAGAGGGGACTGGGGAAGGCCTAAACCACAAGTACCTAGTGTGGATTATGCACTTGGGGACGCTGTGACCCAGGGAAGCTGGCAGATTTTCTCACCTGCACTTGGTGACTCACCTAGCATAGCATAGCACACAATAATTGTTTCCTGAACAAAAGCAAAACTTTGTGCTTGGTGCTGCTTACGTGTGATGGCCCATCCTCCTCTGTAAAGCTATCCCCAGAACTACTGGGGAATGTGGGGAATGACTTGTTCCCTCATCCTCAATTTTAAAATTGTGCCCACCCCTCAGCCCTAGCATTCCCTATCTGTCTCTTTGCTTTCTCTTAATTAGAAGCACTCACCACCATTTGACATACTACGTGTTTTAACTATTTATTGAACATGAGAATGGATATTCCTTCCTGGTAGCAATTATCTATCTTGTTCACTGCCTTCTCCCCAGATCCCAAAACAGTGCTGCCTCAGAAAATGTTTATTGAATGCATGGCTTGTTCCTAATTCATCTTGTTTATAGCACTTCTCTGCAATTTTTCCATAGGACTGGTATTACTTGTATTCTGTGCTCTAACTGCCTGCCCCAAACAGGGGTAGCAAATTTGTCATACTAATTTTTTAAGATGTTCGGTGAATAGGATAGCTCCTTAAACCTGTGGAGGTACTTAATATGTATTTACAAAATTGAAATTGTTCTAAAAAATATAGGGTATGATTGCTATCCTTAAAATTTTATAGTCAGACTCATCTGTCACATAGACAGAAAATTCTCTAACAATAAGGGATATATTTAAACTAGTGGTTTTCAAACAAGGGTGTTTTTGGTCACCCTCCTCCCCTGGGGATACTTTGGAAATGTTTGGAGACATTTTTGTTGTCACATCTGGTGGTGGGGGTGGGGGTGCTACTGGCATCCAGTGGCTAAAAGCCAGGGATGCTGCTAAACCTCCTACCGTGCACAGGACAGCCCCCCCCGCCCAACAGAGAAACATTCAGCTCCAAATCTCAATAGTGCTGAGGTTGAGAAACCCTGGTTTAAAATAAAACCTTTATCACATTGTTTTAGAATGGTTTTTATTGTTTGTCTGTATTTTCCATTGAACTCTATGCTTCTTGGTAGCAGTGGTCTGTCTTACTCATGTTTGTGCTGCCCAAGTTCAGCATAACACCTAGCGTACGTTAGATTTTTAATAAATGATGGCCAAATTGATGAATTAATGAATGTTAATGATGCCAAGAAAGGCGCTTCGGTATCCTTTTTGGAACAACAGTATTATATTTAGAAACTGCATTTCTAATCAAGGCCTTGACATTAAATAATCAATAGGGTCAATGACAAGTTGCAGAAGCAGAGACACAGCAGCCACACATTTTTGTCTCTGTTAAGAAGTCTAGTGGGCCTCACATCATAAAATATTAGCATTGAAGGGGACCTGAGAGATCATTCAGTTCAATTACAGGTGAGGCACTTGAAACCCAGGGAGGTTGAAGGACTCACCTAAGGACTCAGGGTTCAATGGCAGAACTGGAAGTAGAATTGTTTCTAACTCATAGTCTTGGCATGTTTTCATTGTGCTAAGCTATCTCCATTATATCAGCCCTACAAAAATTAGCACAACAGATTGTTGTGATTACATGAGGTACCACCCTCAATGTAGTATTGAATTTATTAATAACACATAAAAATTATATCTTGACAGTATTGTAGAATTTGACCTTGAACCAATATGCTAGGCATTACTATCATTAACAAAGAATTTGGAATAATGGAATGTTAGACCTGGAAGAAATCTTGGTAACCCTTGTATTCTGGAAAAGGAGGAAAGGGGGGATCAGAAATTGGGAGCTTTATCCAGAGTCATAGAAAGGGGGTGCTAGAATTCTTTGTCTTCTTTTTCACAATGGGAGTGTTTCCTAAAATTATTTACAAAGGATATTACAAGAAAACAAGGTTACCTCATCAGATAAATTTAGAAAATGCAAGGGTAAACAAAAACAAGTAGCTATGTTTGCCAAAGGACATCTCAGAGTTTTTCATATATTATATACCTCTCTAAGATAGAGACACAATACATGATTCCTCTAAAACTTATTAATTAGGAGATCATTTATAATATATACCAGTGTTCCTCAGAATATATTTTATGAGAACTGTTGTATCACTTTTTCCAGTCGATTTAATTGATAGAAATTAAGCAGCAGGCTTGCTCAGGTTTCAGAGGGACTTGTGGGTACACTTTTGGATGGACCATGTCTTTTTTTTCCCCACATCTTTTTGAGAAAACTGTTCAAAGGAATTTGAACTGGTATGTTCTGTTTCTCATGGTAAGTTTCCCAACTGCTGCTCAAAGTTTCAGACTGTGACCAGTCTTGCAGAAATAGGTATGGAAGCATGGTAAAGTGGAAAAACACTTGTCTGGAAGTTGGAGGATGGTGCATTGGCAAGTCAGCTAACACCTATTGGTTATCAATGAAATTGGACAAGACCTGAATGGCCTTGAGTGCAGAATTTCATTGGGATCACATGAGACTGTGGGGCTAGGCACTTTAAAGGACACACTAAAAAATTCTGTGGTTTTTATCCTGTCTATGTGATAGAACCTTTGAGCAGCTAGGTATAGAGAGGCCAAGTTACTTTCTGACCTGCTGCCTAATGATCCCACACTGCTGAGAATACAGACCTTAATAAGTAATACCAAGAGACAAGGTCAGTCCTTCAGTTACTTTGTATAATTGTCACTAAATATTGACTGTATAAAGGTCAGTATTTAAATTGACTTGAATTTATGATAAAATTGTTCCTTAGTGGAAACACCCACCAACAAAAGGTTGTCTGTACACATCAAAACTTAGGAAACTGGACTATACCAGAAAGTGCATATTTCACAAATATGTTTATAGCAAGAGCCTTTGGAGAATTTCAAGGAAAGTATATTAACATATAATTAACAACAATGACAAAGAAGGAGAACTAAAGAGGTCCTAAGAATAATCGAGATTGGCACTGAGCCAAATGATAGATAAAACTCTGCACCTTAACCTATAGGTAAAGAAGTCCAAAGAGAAAGGGAATAATGTTAGAAAAAGCTGTCCAAAGGAGTTTAAATGGTGCCTTTTTTTCTCACGATAAATTTCCCCTTAATTACAACCCAAGGCCTTTAAAATCATTTCTTTGACAGTCCTTTTAGAAATTTGGAATGTTCACAAATAAGTAGAACTCTACATTCAGGTGAGCTTTGAGATGACCCATCTCTTGCTTCTCTTCATTGAACTTGGTGACTTTCAAGTTCACCAGGATCAAAACCTTACTTAGGAAATCACATGAAGAACATTGGTATCTGCCTCATAATTGGAAACAAATCCCAGCCCTTCAGAGTGAAATGGGCATTCAGAGGTAAATCTCATAACATCTGGAAGGAGCTCAGTATAGCTGAAATTGCCACCAAATGAAATGACTCTCTCAAATGATGAGGTACAAAGCAACAACCCATTTCTGTGGAAAATTACATGAGGGAGAAAAGCTTGGGAGAGTTGGCCCCCAAATATAGACTCAATGGTTTATGCAGGGAGTGAATGGAGGGAAATTTATGAGTAGCCAAGGATGAAAGTATGTGGATGGATTGATTGGGAAGGACTTTTTCTAATTCTTGTGGTTCAGCCTTGAGTTTCATAGATGGGCTCCTCAAAGCATTTTGGGGTCTATCTGACCCTCTTGGAGTTCACGTATCATGGCTGACTGCTTGTTCAATTGGTACGCCGTTTTCCTATTCAGTTTGCTTTCAGGAAGTAAAAAGAACCAGAATGTATTATCTGCTTCTCTGCTTGTTTTACTGTAGCCGACTCATCATCATTTTTGCATGAAAATGCCTCAGCAGCTCTTGTATATTTACCTAATATGTCACTGGCTACAAAGGGGCTGGCAATGGCGAACAGAAGAGGTGCAGCTCAAAGGACAAAGGCTGTTCATCAAGAGTAACAAATGCAAATGGTGATAAATAAATGAAAGGACAAGAAATCTGTCATCAAAAAAGGAGGTTGTAATAAAGAGCTATTAGTAGTTATACTAGAAAGGAGTCAAAATGTGCAATTTTTGGCAAACAAGACATAAAGAAAAGCCTTTTGTATTTTATTTATTTTTCTGTACTGTATTTAGTTTTACCTTTGTGTTCATGGGTTGCTCTATTCTTTTAATTACCAGGTTAAGAACATCATAAAATAATAGGGAAGCCATCCCGTCTTTGTCCGTGGGAGATGAATGTCTAATGATATCAGTAAGCTTTTTAGTAACAAAATTTGCAGATGTAACATTGATAAATATTTTTCACTGTTTCAGATCCGACAAATATCTCTCCAGGCTCAGGTACATTAAACTTGGGTTAACACCATTTCAGACAGACCTGGTGATTAAAGGCTGTGTATTTCTATTTTATGGCATTTAATCTAAGCCTCTAAGAAATTCTAAGTCAGATTAAATAATGTGAAAGTAACTGCCTGAAAGATGTTCAATGGAACGTAAGTCTTATTGATTATAGAGTGAAATGAATCTCACTCAGAGGCAGGATGGAAAGTTATATCTAGGAAGGAAGCTTTTTAATAATGTGTCATGATTGAAGAGAGAAGTTTAAATCAGGTGAGTAAGAAAAACATAATTAAAATGAATTAATCATGGGTCAACATCTTGTTGGAAATATCTCTCATTTATGAGATTTAATAAAAATTCTGTTAATAATGTTACTGTTTCTAATTTGATGTACTTGCATCATTTCAGAAATTTCTGTTTTTTCTTGTAAGTCTCTGAGGGTTAGATAAGCAGGATGGTATGATATAAAATAAATTCTGAGATCATAAAGTATTTTCCACTCTTTCTCTCCCCTTCCATTCTTCCTCATGCATGCAATAGATCTGTCTTGGTTATGGTCTCGGTACATCTGATAGCCATTGTCCATGTCTGTTGGTGGTGTAACTGTCCATTGACCACATAAGTTGTCACTGTGACAGCTCTTCCTTTGCTAGCCTTATGTTACCTCTGGTTACCTCAAGGGTATGGGAATCTTTAAAAAAAAAAAGTAGTATAGTTATACAATGAAATACCACACAGCAATGTAAAGAATGAATTACTGTGATACAGAGATAATGTTTGAATGAAAGAAACCAGATAAAAAAATATATATGTATATATTGCATGATTCTATTTATACGAAGATTAAGAACAGGCATAATTAAAGTATGGTGATAGAAGTCAAAAAAATGGTTACTTTTGGGGGCCAGTTGGATATTGACTGGGAAGGCATATGAGGAAACTTTCTGGGTACTGAATATGTTCTATATCTTGGCAGCAGTGTTGGTTACAAGGGCCTATCCAGATGTAAAAACTCACTCAGCTTATACATACACTTAAGATTTATGTACTTTATTGTATATGTTAAACTTCAATAAAATTTTTTTAAAATCTATTCACATATTTAGATGTAAAATACATTCTAAAAAACTAAAGACAGTTACCATATGATCTAGCAATTTCACTTCTGATTATTTACCCAAAATATTTAAAATCAATTTGTTGAAGAGATGCCTGCACTCCCATATTCATTGCGGCACTATTCACAATAGCCAAGTTATGGAATCAACCTAAGTGTCCATCAACAGATGAATGGATAAAGATATATACACACAATGGAATACCATTCGGCCTTAAAAGAAAAAGAAATCTTGTCATTTTTGGCAACATGAATAGAATTGGAGCATATTATGCTAAGTGAAATAAGACAGACACAGAAAGACAAATATTGCACGTTTTCACTTACCTGTGGAATTGAAAACAGTCAAGGTCATAGAAGCAGAGAGTAGAATGGTGGCTACAGAGGCTGGGGGTGGGAGGAATGGGGAGATAGTAGAAAGGACAAAGTCTAAGTTAAACAGGAGGAATACTTTTTTTGGTGTGAGATCTATTGCACAGTATGGTGAATATAGTTAATAATAGCATGTTATACATTTCCAAATTGCTGAAAGAGTAAATTTAAAATGTTCTCACCACAAAAATAAGTATTTGCAATAATGGATATGTTAATTACCTTGATTTTAATTATTCTACATTGTAGTCATAAATTGTAGCATTGCATTGTACTCCATAAATATATACAACTATAAATTGTCAATTTATAATAAAATAAAAAATAAATTTAAAAAGACACATTCTAGTGAATATATAGAAGAGTTTACTTTTTAAGCAAGAAAGATGTCTTAATTGTGAATATGCTAATATTTTCTATAATTAAGAATGATAGCAGAGACCCTTACTTAAATATTGAACATGTGCAGCCTCATTCCCATTTTATAGATTCCCACCAAGAAGAGTTCATCTTTTGATGTTCTGTAGCTATTAGGTATGACTGCGCCAAGATTTAACCCCAGATTCATCTGACTGCTATTCCATGATAGGAGCTAATGAAATTGTGACTGCAGTAAAAGTCAAATTGAAAATGGTGTCTTATAAATTATTAGCTTTGAATGCTGTAGTTTCTAGTCTTTCTAGAGTAGCTCTAAAGCAGTTTACATAAGTACTAGGCTTCAGTGTTGAATGTCAGCTTTGTGATGGAGGAATAAAGTCATTCAGGGAATCAAAAGTAGGTTCACAAAAGTCAAGGCTATTGTGGTTTTATTTTTTTCAGTGTGAGGACAAAACCTATTAATGACGAGAGATTATGAATTTAAAAAAGAAAAGAGAGAAATTCGGCCGAGCACAGTGGCTCGTGCCTGTAATCCCAGCGCTTTGGAAGTCCAAGGTGGGAGGATCACTTGAGCCCAGAAATTTGAGGCCAGACTGGGCAACATAGTGGGACCTCATCTCTACAAAAAATAAAAAAATTAACCTTGCACAGAGACATTTATCTGTAGTCCCAGCTACTCTGGAAGCTGAGGCAGGAGTATCACTTGAGCTGAGGAGTTCGAGGCTGCAGTGAGCTATGATCAGGCCACTGTATTCCAGCCTTGGACGACAGAGTGAGACCCCATTCCCTCCCCACCAAAAAGAAAAATTCTATGAAATATAAATTAAATAATTTGTAAGTATTCAAAATATAAAATTTTTTCTATTTATTTGGTCATGATCCCTTTTTACCTTTGTGTGGGTTTCTCAAAGGCTCTAGTGTATACCAAATATTTATTTGTGAGATCATCACTTTTGCTGTCAATTCTTTACCTTTTAACAAAATACAGATTTTTTTCTCTGTGTTTAATAATCTGCATTACTTGTGCTCTCCGTAATGCTTGATGTACCTAGTGCAACAAAATATGGTAACTTCGCTGTAAGAGTCATTTTGTCCATCACCCTAGAATGGCAGAATAGTAGAATGAGACTGAGTCCTTAGCAATCACATTTGGGACTTCCTCATTTCAGAGAAGGCTGGAAATTGGTGCCCCCAAAGGCACAGTACTTAGTTTTGTGGCTACATTGCTTGAGAGTAATGACACTAAGTCTAACATTACCTTATGATGTTTATCACTTTTTTCTGGATCTGTGATGTCACTCCAACTATATGGTGAATTTTTAGGGGCCAGTAACTAAGTCTTATATATCTTTCAGAAATCTTCTCCTAATTTTCTTTTTGCTCACACATTTCTGATTTCAATGTAGTGGCTCAAGAGCTACTTTAAAATGTAATCAAGAGAGTGTTGATGGAAATCATCTTTTAAATTCAGTCTCCCTTATGTCTCAACGACTTCATTATGGTTCAGTAATCTCTGAGGTTTCCAGATCAGCATGGAAAGAAGTATCAGTATTTCACAGAGTCAGTCCTTTGGATCGGAAAGCCTATAAAAGATGCTCAGTCTAAACCTCTTATCTTAGATCTGAGACCCTTTTAAACATAGAATCATAAATGTCTCACAGACCACTTCTTAGGAGAAAAGTTTCTAATTCTTTTAATAAGGAGAAATAACTGAGAGAATAATATTTTTACTAAAGAATCATTGCTTTCTATTCCCCTACCCCACCTCCTTATTCATGTGATTGAAATGGGGAAGGGGAGAGGAGAATAACACGAATCAGATTCCTGACATTTAAGGTCCCTTTGTTGTCAAGAAAGAGAGAAATAGCTTCTCCAGGGGCAATGTCCCAGACAGAAGTTATTGCTACCTACAGACATCTATGAAAAATGAGTCCACAGTGTGATGCACTGCCCTTTCAGAACTCATCGGCTTTCAGTGATGACTGGAAGCAAATTAGGAAAGGAACATTTTTAGTTATTATCTAGATTTGCTCACCGCTCGCTGGGACTCTGGTCTGTCAATACTGCGCCTCATAGAATTGTAGTATTTGAGAGGCAGAAGAGCCTTTAGAAATCATCCAGTATCCAGTGCTCATTTTAGAAATGAGGAAAGCGAGTACAAAGAGGTCAAGTAACTGACTAGCTGGTGCAGAGCTCACCGGGAAGCTAGGTTCTCTGACTTCTATACCAGGGCTCTGTCCTCCCTAATGTAACCTTACCATGTGCTAAAAATCTCTGTCTGGAGACACCTAGGTGAACAACTCAGGGCTGAGGAGCTTTTGAATAGAGCAGGAACACAGGGGCCTCACCCACTATAGAGATGCAGAAGCAAAAATTCTGGCTGAGAGGAGTGTCACTTTGAGATTTGGTGAGTCCTGATCACTGCCTTTTAGCCTACTGTTCCGGCTGCACGACGTTGCATAACTCTGTCCTAAGTAGGGTCTTAGTAAACTCTATGCCAACTCTGTCCAATAAAACTTTTCGTCAATGATGGAAATCTACTAATAGCCATGTGTGGCTGTTGAGAATTTTCAGCTCAGATCTAAGTGTCTACATTATTTTCTCTCTGCTTCTGATATCCTAGAGATAAGACCATCCCATTTAATCTAAAGTCTAGATACAATAAAACAATTTTAAGTTATTTTTAATTTCACCTCAGTGTACACTTATTTCATTTTTGAAAGTAACAAACTTAAAAGTTCATGGATAAGATGTGAACAGGTCGCATCAGTAGTTTGGAGGGCAGGGAATGCAAATCCAATTTGTAAGCTTGGAACTATCTTCAGCGTGTCTTCTACTTCTATCTTTCTGTGCCTTCATTTTCCCAGTTCTTAAGGAGAAACAAAGCATCATTGGTAGAATTGCCAGATTTAGCAAGTAAAAATACAGGATGGCTTGCGTGTTTATCTGAAATTCAAATTAAGCTGGGTATTCTGCATGTTATCTGACAACTATAGTAGTCTGTTCTTAAAACATCCATTCTACCCTTTTAATTACTTTCTGTTGCTTCAAGGAGAAAGAAAGAAAAAAACAGAAAAAAATTCTTAGACATATTTTCATCATCTTTTGTTTTTCATTTTTATGTCTCTAATAGAATTTTCTTGACCATAGAGGTAATTTTTAAAAAGTGATATACATTATTAATCTAAATTAAGATAGGCTTGGTTTATCTTGCCCTCTGGGTTGGAAAACAATTAAGCAGATATTGAACTGAAGTATAAAGAACTGTGAATTTCTAAAGGGTCATTATATTCCACTAATGTCCATTCTAAATGGGATACGTGTACAGAGGCCTTATTTTTAAATAACCAAACCATTGATCTGTTTTTCTTTTTAAAGTAAGACTATTTTTGGTGTTGCTGCTGTTTTTAGAACAAATATACCTGGCTTTTCAGGAAAATGACAGACAGAGCCATTGTTTCTTGACTAATGTCTGTCTTCAAAAAGATTAAGAATTTGTACATAATTTATTCTCAAGTAATCCATTTGTCAAGATAGCATTTTCACCCCTGAGGGAGTACAAGGTAATAAAATATTTCTCTACAGATCTACCAGATGCATTTTTAAAAATCAGAGCTTTTAAGGAAAATCTTAGACATCTGACTGCTTATGAAAGATGGAAGCCTGTAGCCATTCTGTAAAACTTGAAGTTTAATTGGCAATAGTGTTGACATCAATATGGAAATGCCATGGCTTACTTATTTTGCCATCACTGAGTGATGGCTATCACAATTAAAAGCAACAACTTTTTAAAGAGGAAAGAATCACAGTGGAATCCTAGAATTTCAGGGTTAGAAGAGACCATATGTCTCCGTGCTGAAGCTGAGAGATGGAGAAATTAGGGGATTTAAATAAGTATTTAGGATAATGAAACAGAATGGTGGCTCTTCCTTACGGCCAAATGAAATTTGTTTTGGCCTTCGCCCTGTAACCCTTTTTTCTCTCGTGAACTTTTCTCTTCTTATTGAGGCAATCTTTTAATTGCTTTTCAAATCAAAATAAAAAATGGCTCCCAATAATTGTTTTTAAAAAGATGTTACATGCTCTTCCTGACTTTTTTGACAATTGGAGAGTCATACTGCAGACGAACACTGAATGTTAGTGGTAATCCTTCTCTTTCTTTCTCTTATTCCCTCTCATTTTTTTTTTCATTCATCCATTCTTTCCTCCTTTCTTCCCTCCTTCCCTTGCTTCCTTTTTCCCTTCCTTCCACCTTCCTGTCAGTGAAAAAGTCATTTATTTTATTGATCAAATATAACATAGAACAGTCTGGAAGACTTGCAGTGCATTTGTTGTTTTCATGCCCATGTTTGGATTTATTTGTGTTCTGACTGAACATGCTGATCTCTTGCAGATATACAGTGCACAGTACTCCATTATAAAAATTCAGGAGGTGGGTGGGTAATGTTGCACACAGGATTTGCATTTGAATCACAAGTGCTGAGGTAAAGATGACTGAGATCTTCAGGCAGGCTATGTGCTCCCAGCGTATTGCTGGTTAGAATTTCCAGGATTCAGAGAAGCCTGGATCCAGCTTGCCACATCTGAAGCATGAAATTTCCTGCTTATCTGGCTGTGTTGACAAATTTAACTAACAGACATCTGTTGGTGTAGGTGTTGGGCACTGACCAATAACAATTATAGCTTCCAACTGCTTATGTGATGTAGAGTTAGTTAAGCTCTATTCACAAGCACACTGGCAAATTAATTAGTCCCAAGAGGCTTCTCTGGGGAACTGGGGGATTGTGAACTGTAAGGCAGGTAGGCCTCCAACAAAACCTTTCCAATGGGGCTGGCTTGACTTGGAGAATGAAAAGAAATTTCTTTGAGTATATGAAAGCCATTAAGTTGGTCCCTTACTTTTTTTGTTGTTTATTATTTTTACTGCAAAGATGATATAAGCTATCTGCAAAGATACAAACTATCACAACTAGCAAAGTTTTCACAAAATTAATGGGCAAATTTGTTTCCAGTTACTCACCCAATAAAAGATGAGTTTGATCATTTTTACAGTGATTGTATGGATGTTGTTAATAGGAGTTTCATTCACATCACCTGGAAAATTTTCAAATTTTTATCCATTTACTCTTCTTTGACATAATTTTCCTTCAGAGTTTATTTGAGGCTCTAGAGCCCTTTCTTTGAGTTGGCTGTAATTACAGCTGCATATTTTGCTAAGTGTCTACGTATAATTTAATATTGGTTTAAACCTGGAGCAGTGATGACTGTGCTTTTGTAAGAATACAAAACTCGAGAGATTAGACTAAGGCAGAGAATTTGAGAGCTCCTTGAAGTTAAGCAATGTTTTCAATTTTTGTCTATTTCATGTATGTTGGAATGTTTACATATTAGAATGATGTTCAATTCAATAGTCATAGTATAATATGCTACTATGGAAGCAGTAGAATTGAATGACAACTTTTTAAAATAGATGAATGGGATATTATTAATATTTAAGGTAATGTCAATAACTGTAAGCCATACTCCTAAATCTCAATGGCTTAAAACAATAGACGTTTATGTCTCATAAACATAAAGTCTGACCAGTGGCAGGGAGGGTGGAGGGAGTGCTAACACTTTGCTCTGTGCAGTCATTCAAGCACTAAGGCTGATGAAGGCTCTGCCACCTTCAGAACATGTGGTTTGTGGTTTGTAGAGTATCCCTGGGTATTGAGCTTCATCTGACAGATGGAGAAAGAGAAAGCATGGAGACTTGCCTGGGAGGTTTTATGGGCTAGGCCTAGAAGTGGCTCACATGATTCTGTCTACATTCCATTGCAGAACTCAATCGCATGTCTTCCCTAGATATAAGAGAAGCTGGGAAACATAGTCCCTGACTGGGCAGCTGTGTCCCAACAACTCTATGCTATGAAAGGGGGACATGAATTTTTGGTAGACAGATAGCCATCTTGGAAATAAATTTTTAATAAAACCTATTTCTGCTACTAAAAGCTGGCATATGATTGGCATTACTTTCTGCCTAATGACTTCCTACTGACCTATGTTTTCTTGTTCAGTAGCATGGTCTATTCTGGTTACAGGTCTTCTTAGGGGTCTGCTCTGAGATTGCTGGTAACAGCACACATACCTGGCTGATGGAATGAAGAAACTGAACAAATATGTATGCGTATTATTAATTATGAAAGTAAGTTGTGCTCATTAAAGAAGTTACAAAATCATAAAAAGGCAGAGAGAAGGAGTGAAAAAAAAACATTACTCCACAAGTCCCATTATGCAAGCATAATCACTGTTAGTGTTTTGGTACGCTTCCTGCCTTTCTTTTTCTACGTAGGTTGGGAGATATTTTTTTTAATTAATCATCCTCAAACCAGAAATACACCTTTTTTTCTACTTTTTGAAGTTAACATTTGATTATAAGCATATTCATGTCACTGTATTCTTTTTAAAAGTACATTTTGTGATGATTGTTACTTATTCCATTAATGAACGTTCCATATTTTGCTTAATCATTAACCTATAATTGGATATTTAAGTTTCTTCCAATTTTTGCTCTTATATAAAATACTTTTTTTTGTTTTCTTGAGACAGGGTCTCACTCTGTCACCCAGGCTGGAGTATAGTGGCATCATCATAGCTCACTGCAGCCTTCAACTCCTGAGCTCAATGATCCTCCTGCCTCAGCCTCCTGAGTAGCTGGAACTACAGGCATGCACCACCACATACATCTAATTTTTTGTAGAGATGGGATCTCACTATTGCCCAAGCTGGTCTTGAACTCCTGGCCTCACGCGAGCCTTCTGCCTCTGCCTCCCAAAGTGCTAGGATTACAGGTGTGAGACACTGTGCCAGGCCATAAAATACTTGAATGAGATATATCTGTGTGTACAATTAAATATTTTGGAGGGTGAAAAATACATTCCTTGAAATGGCACTAGATCAAAACCCTATAAACATTTTTAGGACATACATACATATATACATAGATATATAATGTGTATATATTTGTATATCTTCAAGTTACTTTGTAAAGGGCGTCCATACATTCACTCCCAAAATAAACCTGTAAGAAATTTTTTAATGCCTCCTAGCCAACATCTAATTTTTTCTATCTTTGTTAATTTAAAAATAAAATTGATTATTTACTACCAATATGAGCATAATCCTCACATTTGGTGATTTATTTTCTTTCTTCTTAAATCATCCTCATTTGAACTTGTGATGATGTTCATAAAGTGATCAAGAGTTATTTCTCAGGGACTGAGGAGGCTGACACGACCCTGGCTCACAGGAGTTCATGGGCACATGTGCATTAAAGAGCTCAAGTGGGACAGTCCTACTAAGCATTCCCCTGGATCCTCTTGGTTTTGAGAGATGGATTGTCTCTTGGTCCTTCACCCTGACACAACCAAATTCATCATCCCAAACAACGGGCAGGATTTGGGTGTATGTTCCAAGACCCCCAGACTTGCATAACAGCCCTCCAAACTTGGAACACCACGAGTGAAGGATGAGCAGTGTTTTTCAAAACCTTTTTATTTAAAAATATACAAGTTTATAAAAACAGTCATATCCCTAAGAACTGGACTTCTGTGGAGCACATTTTGGTAAACGTACTCTGCATAATAACAATCAACTGAAGCATTAGTGCTATTAAGGCAATATTAGTAAAGGAAGAAAATCAACTGCAGCTATTAAGTGATGAGCATGCTAAATTGATTACAAATTACAATGCAAAAGTAGATTTCAGTTCTTTCAACTATACAATTTTGGAAAATGGATACAGAGATCATGTTTTTATTATAGCAAGATTATGAAAAAAAAAAACCTTGTATCAGTATGATGGATGCTTTTGTTGATGTCTTTGAATGTCTTCAATACCTAAGTATTCTGGTCATCTTGTGGCAGTCTGATGTAGGTGGCCATAGATAAACAGAAGAGACATTGCGGACCTTAGCCTCTCTCCTCTTCTGCTCCTTGGCTTTGTGATCATTCTGCAGTTTGTCCCACTAGTGCAGACTGGATAATGTGAATTTTCTAGAAAAACACCAAGTCCTATATAAATGTCTGGCAGCATGGTTGATATTCACGATAATAACATAATATAATAAGATGTAAACTCCACAAGGGCAAAGGATTTTGTCTGTTTTGTTCTCTGCTATATCCCCAATAACTAGAACAACTCCAAGGTCAATAAATATTTGTTAAACAAATTAACATAAATATGTGTAGGTAGTGACCTAACAGAACTGTTTGCTTCTTAACAGAGGACAGCAGTAGGAGAAGAGCCTACGAAACCATCATTTGTTGACGATTCTTCAGTCACTGACAGGTCTTTCTCCTTATAAATTAGGTAACTTTGGGTAGTACACATTTGATTTGACCACTTTTGAAAACTATTCTATTTTTAATTAATGTACTAAGTGGGTATGAATTCTTGAACTGAATTTTTCAAAATGAAAAGCTAAGGGAAGTTGTGTTGTATGTTTACCTCTGTCATGGTTTAGTAACCAAGAAGATCACAGTGAATGTGAGATTTTTTTTCTGATTACTTTGTGTTCCGAAATTAATTTAGAACATATTCCCAAAATACTGGCAATTGCTATGGAGAGACTTAGATATATCCAATGTTGTGTAAAGTAAAAGGCTATGCTGGAAGAATTCCATGTGAACTAAGAAAGTCATTGCTTGTTCCTTCCTCTGAATTCCAGGGAAAGAGAGGAAGTGAGTGTGTGTTGGCGTAGAGGGATGCAGCAAGGATAATAATTAGCTTTCACATATTTCTTGGTTCTAGGCTCTTGGCTGGGAGTTTCACATACTAAAGTTATAATTTTTGTGCTTCCTGGACTTAGAGAAGTACCAAAGTTCATTTGGAGGATGTGGTAAACATCAAAATTATGGGGCCATATGGTCATTATATCAAACTGTCTTAAAATATCAGCTTGTTTATTTTTATTATTGTCAAAATTCAGAAAGCTTATTTGGGTTACAAGAAATTATCAGGGAGGGGGGGAACTATTTCCAAACCAAGCGTAAAATAAAATCGATCCAAAAAAGTTAGCTTTGCCTACTTGTAATAACTACTTTGCAAAGAAATGTTTTAGGCTGTAATTATTTTATATGGCATCACTATGATATTCTTTTCATCTGTTGTGCATGAACATTCTGTGTTTTCCAGTCTTCTCTGTAAGAGTCAGTTCAAATGTTTCTGTGGACCTCTTTCAAAGTTGTACTAATACCCAGTTCATGCTTCCTCTTCCATAGGCAGGGCAGTAAAATGAGCACCGAACCAGCAGTCCTGCTGGGAGCAAGGCCCAGCCTTTCAGAAAATCCCATTTCTTCAGATTCCCTTCACCTGGCTAACTGCTTTTCGGCCTCCACATCTCAGTGCAGGCAGCATCCAGCCTCACCTTCATCTTTCCTTAGTGCCTGAGCCTGGCTCAGCCAATCCTCATAGGAATTTCCAACGTCTCATTCGTGCTTTTGCTTTAGTGCTTACTGCACAGTGTGCCTGTTGTGTTGCCCTGTAGGCAGTGAACTCGATGAAGAAAGGTTCAGGTCTACCTCATTCACTGGATTGTGTTTAGTGCTTAGGACAGTTCTAGGCACAGCATAGTTCCATGTGGATGTAGGTGTAGATGTACATGTAGATGTGGGTGTGGGTATAGATATAGAGATAGAGGTGTAGATATAGTCATTGGTATTTGATATACAGTTGATCCTTGAACAACATGGTGGTTAGAGTTACTGACCCCTACACAGTAGAAAATCCATATATAACTTTTGACTCTCCCAAAACTTAACTACTAATAGCCTACTGTTGAGCAGAAGCCTTACTGATAACTTAAACAGTTGATTAACACGTATTTTATATGTTTTATATACTGTATTCTTACAATAAATTAAGCCAGAAAAAAAATGTTATTAAGAAAATCATAAGAAAGAGAAAATATATTTACTATTCACTAAGTGGAAGTGGATCATCATAAAGATCTTCATACTCGTCTTCACACTCATCTTCACACTGAGCAGGCTCAGGAGGAGGAGGAGAGGAGGGGTTAGTCTTGCGGTCTCAAGGGAGCAGAGGTACAAGAAAATCATATATAAGTGGATCCACACAGTTCAAACCCATGTTGTTCAAAGGTCAACTGCACAATTTTTGTTTTTCTAATGAAAGCATCTTACAAGTTCCTCAAGGCCACAAAATCTGAAAACAGTATGGACACTGAAACTTTATCCCAAATATTTATGCTGCAGCATTCCACTTCAATGGAAAGAGGTGATGTTAGACCAGAGGACATTTGCTTTACATTTGTGCTTGTCCACAGAGTTCTCCCAGATATTCCTTAGTTATAATGATATTGTCCCACATCAGATTCTTGAATCTTCACTAAGAAGATATTCTTTGGCAAAATAGCCTTAAAACAAACTTAACGCAAATGTTTGCCTTTGTTTCTGATTTCTCAGATGGGAGAAAGTAACGCAGGCATACTACCCTTATTCCATTGGTTAATAAACCCATTTTCTTGAGAGGGCTACATTACAGTGCCTTGTACCCATATAGTGGTGAGATGAAACCCATATAAAATAATTAGCAGCATTAACCTTCAATGAGACTTTTAGAAAGTAAGTTGAACCATTTGCTTCTTCATATTTGTCATATTTAATTTACTGGGATGGCTTTTTGATTAGAAAATGGGCAACCACTGTCTCCTTTTGGGCAATCTGCCAAAAGCCGAGAGAAAACGCCAACTGGCAGAGTGCTATGCCTAAAAGTATTGGATGAATATTAATTTTAATACTCTTGGATGTCACTACATGTTTGAATGTAGCAAGCACCATGTCATATGTGAATCAACTTCACTTAGTTTATAGGAAAATCACATTAACAACTGTCATTCCACAGCTGTAAAATATGGTTTTGAGAATGTTACTTTCTTGCACTTTTTACCCCTACTCTTGAGAATTTTAGTGCCCTTTTCGACCTAGGACAGATGCCAAGCTACCACTTTAATTTATATGACTTTTATGCTCATTCAATTTGATGTACTGTCTGGCTTTCAAGCAAGTTCAGACCAAATATTAAGTTCACAAAAGAGTTTCATTTCATTTAATTAGAGTTGGTTTTATTACTGTTTCTGTTTTGATAGTTTAAGGTCATGAAAGATGTTGTGATAACACTGATTTGAAGACAACGCTTGGAACTAATGTTGTGACCAACAATTAAACAAACCACACAGAATCCTGAAACTAAAACCCTTAAAATTCCATTTTTAGAAAGACTCATAGAAAGGGTTAATTATCATGTTTTGTTAGAGAAATATAATAAAAATATAAGGACGAAATTGCTTGTCCCTTAGCTTAAGACAGATCTCAGCTGAAGAAAATCTGTCATTAGAAGCAAGTCTAATGTTCAAGTCACATGTTCACTTAATTTTCTTAAGAGAAAATGGACAACTTAAATATAGTTGAAATTAATTAATTGGTTGGTATTTTATCCTTCAATCTTGAGACTTGAAAAGAGAGTTGTGTGCTTGCTCTTGTGCTCTTGCTCTCCTGCTCTCTCTCCTGCCCTCTCTCCTTCTCTCCTTCTCTCCCTCCCTCTCTTGCTCCTTTCTCTCTCTCTCTCTCTCTCTCTCTCTCCTCCACCCTCTCCCCTTCTCTCATTTCTTCCTCTCTCTTCTTCTTCTCTCCCTCTCCTTTCCCTCTCCTCTCCTCCTCCCTCCTTTCCTGTCCCCTCCCCTCTCTCATAGATGGAGAATATAATTCTCCATGCAGATGCTGGTTTATTTTGGCAGCTCATGGAAGGTTGAGTGAGGACAGTCTGAGGACAGTTGCTTCTAATAGTTTTTGGCTTGTGTTGTACCCCATTTCTGGTCTTCATCATGTTCCAGATTTTCCTTGTTATTCTTATCTCCAAACACTCTCCCTGTCTTTAGGAGGACCAAATGTGCCAGAGATAAATGTGGAAACAAGAAAAGAGGAATAAATATCTAACATAAGTTGAATTTGTTAGTTAAATTGAGACAGATAATGATTAAAGATATTAGTTTTATAAAGAAAATCAGTTGGCCTTTAGATATGCTATCATATGGATATTTCTTAGACATAATAATGATTCATGTGATACCATTATACATTTGAGGGCTGACGGCTCCAATATTTACATATTCATCCATTCTACCAATAGTCCATTTGCAAAATTGTGTTTATTTATTTACAAAGCATTGTACTAGATATCGATGGAGCTTTTGTCCTCAAGTTGCTCAAGAACAAGTGTAAAGTTGACCACAGATTTATAGTTTATAACAGAATGTCAAAATCATGTCTTGAGCAGGCATGGCCCCTAGAGGATGAGGTTATCCTGGGCCAGTGGGGCAAAGGCCCTGACCACTCTTCAACTAGCTGCTTACATGCTTGGAGGTAAAGCCCATGTCCCCTGTCTCACACTGGGGAAGTGAGAGGTCAGAAGGTGGCCAAGAAGAAGAAGAAGAGATGGGAAAGAAGGAAGGGAAGGAAGAGATTGGCTGGGCTAAGTACAACTAGCACCTTTGGCAAGAATGGCCCCAATGCCACCTTTTAAGCCTTTTGTAATCCTGGTTTTCTCTTAAAAAAAAAAGCCAGTTATAACTCTCTGCTACAGCCCCAAAAAGCGGACAGAGTGGTCAGTACAGAATTCTCTATGCAAATGACATTTCAGATGAGACACGACTAATGAGATCTGAGGGAAGAAACATTCCAGAAAGAGAGG
Source organism: Eulemur rufifrons (assembly GCF_041146395.1). Lineage (NCBI taxonomy): Eukaryota > Metazoa > Chordata > Mammalia > Primates > Lemuridae > Eulemur > Eulemur rufifrons. Next base: position 135,225,450 of record NC_091012.1, on the reverse strand, counting down.
ACAGAAGAGGTCCAAAGCCTCTCAGGCAGGAATGAGCTTCATGAATTCCAGAACAAAACACCCTGCTTATAAGACCAAGAGGACTTCTCCATCTCAGTAAATTATACCACTCCAGATACTCAGGCCAAACTCCAAGGAGTCATCCTTGCTTCGTCTCTCTCCCTTATATCTTCCTAACATCCCATCCATTAACAAGATTCTGGAATCGGCCCTTTCTATTTGGTCAATACCATTAGTAATCAAGGTCTGTCTCTGTTATGGTCTGAATGTTCCCCAAAATTCATGTGTTAAAACATAATCCTCATTATAGTGGTATGAAAAGGTGGGGCCATGTCAGCTGGGCTCGGTGACTCATGCCTGTAATCTCCAATAACTCAGGAGGCTGAGGCAGGAGGATTGCTTGAGGTCAGGAGTTCAAGACTAGCCTGGGCAAAATAGCAAGACCCTTTCTCTAAAACAAAAAATGAAAAACAATTAGCCAGGCACGGTAGCATGTGCCTGTAGTCCCAGCTACACTGGAGGCCGAGGCAGGAAGGTCACTTAAGCCCAGGAGCTCAAAGCTGCAGTGAGCTATGATTGTACCACTGCACTGCAGCCTGGGTGACAGAGTGAGACCCCATCTCTTTAAAAAAAAAAAAAAAGAGGTAGGGTCTTTTGGAAAGTGATTAAGTCATGAGAGCTACCTCCCCTCCCCCCCACCTCCGTGAATGAATGCTTTATAAAAGGGCTGGAAGGAACCAGTTTAGGCTTTCTGCTTTTGCCCTTCTGCCTTTCACCATATAAGGTCACAATGTTTGCCCCCTCTGGAAGATCCAGCGACAAGGTGCCATGTTAGAAGTAGAGAGCTGCCCTCACCAAAGACTGAACTTGCCGACACTTTGATTTTGGACTTCTCAGCCTCCAGAACTGTGAGAAATAAATTTCTGTTCTTTATAAATTACCCAGTCACGGGTATTTTGTCATAGCAGGACAGACTAAGACAACCACCCTGTCTCGCCTAGATTACTGCAGCTGCCTCTTTACTGTTCTCTGTGCTTCTACTCTTCTCCCTTAGAGTCCATTCTCTACGCACCAGGCAGAAAGGTCTTTTTAAAACACTCAGGCCATGTCATGCCCCTGTTTATAATCCACCGCTGTCTCCTCACTACACTAAGAATCCACTCTCAAATCCTCATCATGGTCTGCATGGCTGAACTAATCTGGCCCCTGCCTACCTTTTCTGCCTCCTTGGAGACACTCTTCCCTGCTTCCACTTCTGGCACATGGTCATCTTTATTTTGCAACACATCAAGCCTATTCCTGCCTCAGCATCTTTGAGCTTCTGTCTCCTCTTCCTAGAAACCTTTTCTCTCAGATCTCATTACTTTTACCTTGGAAAATGCCAGAGTGTCCTGACCACTCCATCTGAAGTAGTTCCCCACTTCCTACTCCATTAACTCCATCAACTCCATCCCATCACCCTGCTTTGGTTTCCTGATGGCTTTTAACACAGTAGACATTCTCATTTATTGGCTGGCTTGTTTATCACTTGCCCCACCGTCCTAAGGACACAATCTCCCCTGAGAGCTATGTGTGTCTTGTTGACCACTGTCTCCCCAGCACCTCAGAAAGAACCTGGGTGCTCAGTAAATACATGTTGAATACATGAGTAGCACGGGTCCCCTCAGAATTGACTGGTAGCACCACAATTACACAGTTGTCCTGCTCAATAGATGCTTTCTGCTCTCCCCTATCCATTCTTATGCCTTGACCTTCTGGGAGCTTCAAGCTTCCTCCTGCTTCTGTCTTAATGCATGCTCCCCTCAGTTGGTTTGTGACCTTGACTCATTCTCGGTTGCGTTTCTCTGCTGAGTTCTACATTAGTGACTCAGGAAGTATGCACTATCTTCTAACCTCAGCCTAATACTGTTTGTGCTGCTGGTATGGGCAAGTGTAAACTTTTTTGGAACTTTTATTATGAACATTTTCAAACATTAAAAAAGGCAAAGAAAATAGTATAATGACACCTATATACCAATTCCGTATACCTAAATTTAGATTAAACAATCATTAAGGTTTTGCCATATATGTGTTGTATTTTAAGGAAGTATTTTAAAACAAATTGCAGGAATGATGACTATATACCCTAAATACTTCAAGTAGCAACTTCAGAAAATAAAGACGTTCTCTTACATATGCACAATATCATTCTCATACCTACCTAAATTAACAATACCTTCAAATCATGTAATAATCTATTAGGTAGGTATTTGAACTTTCCTAATTGTTCCCAAAATATCTATCCAAAATGGCCCATATTTCCATTGGGTATTCTGTTTTTTTGGGTCTCCTTTAATCTAGAATAGCTGCCTGCCTTTTATTTAATGCCAATGATTTGTTGAAGAAGTCATGTCTTATGGAATATCTCAACTTCTAAATTTGTCTCATTGCTTTGTTGTAGTCTTTTAAAAAATTTTTTTTATCACCTATAATTTTTGTTGCTGGAAACTAGAATTAAAAATCTGAGTAAAGTCCAAATAAACCTTTTGGGAAAGTTTCCCTCAGGGGTGAAGTTGGGTATCAAATCTTATATCACATCTGGATGAACATAATTTCTCTTTGTTCCACCATTGGGTTCATATAATAAAAGCTTGATTCTTCCATTGTAATCTATGTGTTTCTTCTTACAACTAGCAAATAATCAGTTGAGTAAATATAATTTTTTAAAAGCTATTCCTCTGTTAGCCTCAGTGGTTTAAAGCAGGGATCAGCAAACTTTCTATTATATGTGAAACCAGATAGAAAATATCTTCAGCTTTGACAGCCAGTCTCTGTTGCAACTACTCAATTCTGCCATTGTGCCATGAAAGCAGCCATAGATACTATGTAAACAAATGAGTGTGGCTATGGCTGTGTTCCAATAAAACTTTATTTGGATTCTGTCTGCAGACTGGAGTATGCAGATGCCAGTTTAAACAGTGTTGTTCAACCCAGATGATTAGCATTCCTATGTAGTTTTAAAAAAATACTGATGCCCAGGCTCCACCCTAAACCAATTAAATCCTCATGTCTGCAATGTGAGACACTGGTGTTGGTATTTTTTAAAGTTCTCCAAGTGATTCTGATATGTGGCTATAGTTGAGAACCACTGGTTTAAAGGGAGTTATCTCCTCTAGAGGCAAGGAGCTCCCAAGGTGAGATACTATAGATGGGCATGGGAATAACTAGATCTAATCAAAGAGTGAAATAATTATTGTAGAAGAACAAGGGGGAACCCCCAGAAAGAGGGTTGGGGGTTGGGAGGGAAGTCAAAAAAGTTTCCCCAGAAAGCAATATTAGAGCCATTTCTTTTTTTTTTTTTTTTTTTTGAGACAGAGTCTCACTCTGTTGCCCAGGCTAGAGTGAGTGCCGTGGCGTCAGCCTAGCTCACAGCAACCTCAAACTCCTGAGCTCAAGCGATCCTCCTGTCTCAGCCTCCCGAGTAGCTGGGACTACAGGCATGCACCACCATGCCCGGCTAATTTTTTCTATATATATTTTTAGCTGTCCATATACTTTCTTTCTATTTTTAGTAGAGATGGGGTCTCACTCTTGCTCAGGCTGGTCTCGAACTCCTGAGCTCAAATGATCCGCCCACCTCGGCCTCCCAGAGTGCTAGGATTACAGGCGTGAGCCACCGCGCCCGGCCTAGAGCCATTTCTTGAATTCTGAACATTTTTTTTTTACTGGAACATTTTTTTCCCAAAGGGTATGGAACCAGCAGGCATAATACATCTCCGGCCAAATTTCTGCCAAGTTCTGTCTCCCTCATTAATGTGAAATTAGGAGCATAATGAAGAATTAGAGCCTGCACCAGGAGCCTTTGTTTATTAGCACCTTGTCATTGCCTTACTCTTCTGGAATTAATATATCAGTGACTGAAGGCAAATGAATAATTAAGTTTTATTTACTTAAATTTCAGTTTTTTTAAGGAACTGAAAATAAAGGTAAAAATCTGAGGCCTAAAGAACGACGCAGAGACAGTGGGGTGGGTTCTGTATACTTGCTGAGAATCTACTCTCTCAATATTATCTTCCCAACACCACTGGTTCTTTCATTTATTTATTTCAGATACTGAGGGGGTGGGATTCTAGGGAATGATGAGTGGAGTAGAAATACATAGCATCATGATGGAAGCAAAAAATAAGGTTTATCTTTTATTATGCTAGCAATTTTGCCCTCCCCACCCCTTCAGGGGAAATCTGGCAATGTCTGCAGACATTTTTGGTTGTCACAACTAGAGTCAGGGAAGGGGGGGTGCTACTGACATCTAGTGGGTAGAGGCCAGGGATGCTGCTAAACATCCTACAATGCACGGGACAGCTCCCCCCGCCCAACACACACAAAAGAATGATCTGGCCCCCAATGTCAACAGTGCTGAGGTTGAGTAACCCTGAATTATGCTAATATGTTCAGATATATACTGATTTTCAGGAAATTTTCTGTCTTATATTTCAAAGAATACTTATAATTATCCCCATAGGTTAAGTTTTTAATAATCTTTGCAGTCACAAAGATATCTTTTAACAAAGTAAAGGGTAGTGGCATTAATGGATCTGGAAATCTTAAAATTAGCTTTTGGATGCTAGAGGGAAAAAGTCAAATTAGAGGAAGGCCTGTTCTTACAAAAAAAAAAAAAAAAACAATGTTCACACCACAGTCTCTAGCCCTTGGGATAATGCAGGCTCCTCTACCCCCAACCAACCTGGGTAGGTTAGTATCTGCCTTCAGGGAAGATATGCTGAACCCAGTGCAATTGATATTGGCAATCAATATCAGAATTCCTCTTCTCAGGTGTCCAAGTAGTTACTTAGCTCAGAGGCTATTTCTCAACTCAAATCCCACCTAACCATGCATTGTAGTGCTCAGTGAAGCTTCAACTAACCATGAGCTTGACTTAGAGTAAGTACCTCTGTAGCTGCAATTTTGTGTGTACTCAAGTGTGGTCCAAGTAAGTAAAATAAGGCCTGTGTATTAGCTTCCTGTGGCTGCTGTAACAAATTACCACAAACTTACTGGCTTAAAATTACACAAATTTATTCTTACAGTTCTAGAGCTCAGAAGTCCAAAGTGGATTTCACTAGGCTAAAATTAAGGTGTCAGTAGGGCCATTTCCTTCTGGAGGTTCTAGGGGAGATTATTTTTTCTCACCTTTTCCAGCACCTAGAGGCTACCAACCTTCCTTCTCTTGTAGCTCCAAATCATTCTGACTTCTGTCTGCTTCCATCCTCACATCTCCTTCTGTGACTCTGACTCTCCTGTCTCTCTCTTTGACTTGTCAAGATCTTGTGATGACATTGAGCACACCCACATACTACAGGATAATCTCCCCATCTCAAGAGCCTTAACTTAGTTACATCTGCAAAGTCCCTTTTGCCTTGCAATGTGCCATATTAACAAGTTTAGGAATTAGGAAGTGGATATCTTTGGGGGCTATTATTCTGCCTATCATAGCTTGAAAGTGGCCAAATATGTCATCAATTGTGCTTGACTCTGGAATTAGTCACACACTTTATTCTGTTACACAGAGAACCATGCAACATGTTACAGAGCTTGAGCTCCAGAGTCAAAGGACTTGAGTTTCAGCACTGGTTCTATTGATTACAAACTATATGTACATGAGAAAGTTACTTTACCTTGCTTCAGTTTCTCTATGTGCAAAATGGGCATTCCAATAACACCACTTTAGTAGGGTGATTGTTAGGGGCTATAAATGAAATAAGGTACTTAAGGCAGTAAACATAATGCCTGGCACATAATAATTATTCAATATACATTAGCTATACATATTGTCATTCATGGGGCTGTTCAGATTAAACAAGATAATTCAGGGGTCAGCGGACTTTTTCTATAAAGGGCCACATAGTAAATATTTCTGGCTTTGCAAACCATACAATCTCTGTCACAACTATTCAACTTTGCTGTTATAGCATAAAAATAGCTATAGACAATATATAAATAAAAGGATGTTGCTGCATTACAATAAAACTTTAGGCAGCAGGGCAGATCCAGTGTGCACAGGCCATAGTTTGCCAGTCCCTACTCTAGAATAGTGCGAATCAACCCTGGCTGCATTTTGTTATCCCCTGGAGAGGGGATAATAATACCACATCTACTTTTCACTTTTCTTTTAATTAAAAATAGAATTACTCTTATTTTTCCATTCTTGATTTCAGATTAAATGCCCAAGGACACTGCTTTGTACATAGTAAGTTTTCAATTGCACTTTGTTGAAAGAAAAATATGATGATACCTGGCCTCACCCCAGCTCCAGTGACTGAAAATTTCTGGAGTAGGGCCTGGCTAGGCATTTGATTTGTGAAAACTCTCTCCAGATGATTCTTATGGCAACCTGGATGAAGAATGTGTGCTGCACAACCTTGCTTCTATTTCCCAGGGCAAGAAAAGGGCCTACCTCATACTGGGCACTCAATCAATCTACTGAGTATGAGTAAGTGGATGTGCAGCATGCCATCAGCAAAGCACCCTGTCCATACAGAAACCCAACAAATAATGATCAGCCATTTGGGGGTCCTTTGATTGCAAAGAACAAAGACTCAAATTAGCTAATTTGGCCAAAATAAGAAACCATTCAAAGATACAGAGGCACTCAAAGAATTCAAAGAAGTGTCAGGAAGACAAAAACAAGGGCAGCTTTCAAGGACTGAGAAGCAGCAACTCAGGAGGGCTTTGCAAGAAGAATGAATGACATCCAGTCTTTTTTTCTATTTTTCTTTTGTTCAATCAGAGAAAGAGTACCCACACTTGGCTAGTACAGAGTGAAACAACTTGACTGGCAAACCTTCCCTCATTGTGACCAATGGGGAAGAGTTTGCTTCCAAGGCAAAAAAACTGGGAGGCTCTTACTGGAAGAAGGGGTAGAGGCAGTGCAATAAGCCATCAATAACTAGTTGCTGTAGTTAAGCATGTTTGTAATGAGATAACATAAAAAAGTACTTCCCGCAATACAAGGCATGTAGTGAATGCCCAAGCCATTACTCTCCAGTAGATTTCAATAGAGCACTTTTTTCCTATATAGCAGTGGTTCTCAACTGGGTGATTTTGTCCTCTTCCTGAAGACATTGTTGGGGGTGGGTTGCTGCTGGCATCTAGCGAGTAGATGCCAATGATGCTGCTAAACATCTGACATTGCACAGGACACCTCCCTACAACAAAGTATCATCCCATTCAAAATATCAATAGTGCCAAGTTAAGAAATCCTGGGATATAGCAAAGTAGATGGGTGTTTGTTGTGTTGTTGCTGGCTTCATTTTTTCCAGCTAAAAGGGATGTGCTTTTTCAAGTTACTAATCTATTTCTCTCTGCGTGCCCCACACTCTTACTTTAGAGATCAACTTTGATGGAAATGAAGGACATCTGAGTCTATTCCTTTACTGAAGACAACAAAACTTTGAGGAGATTCTGAAGTTGAAATTAGAAGAGAATGATACAGGGAAGTAGGAAACATAGGACACATTTCTGAAATTTACCGCATGAGGTTATCCCATAATCTTACTTGCTAAAAATAAATTAACAGAAGAAATGAAATTTGAGTATACCCATGTTCATGAAATGTAAAAGAATATTTTAATGGGCAAATAGAAAAGATTTCAAAGTAAATTCAGTTAAAACTAATCAGTTGTACGTTTTTCAATTTTACTGAAGGAATTGGTCCATGAAATGAAAACCATACTTAGCAAAAATCATCCAATATGATGATTTTTCACTTATTTTCTGAAGGAGAAAAAGGTACTAATTAATATCACCTTTGACTTGTGGCAAATTTTTATTCTAAGAAGTGCTTATTAAGTTCATTAGTGTTCACTAAACATTTTTCCTCCTTTTTACCTCAAGTATACAATAGTTCTACAATATGTGAATGTCACTTTTTCTCTCTCCTGAATTTTAGAAAAACAGAGCTTTAAAATATCTTGGTGAGGCTTTATGTCAGTGCCAATTTGAACTTCCAATTTAAGCTAAAATTTTTTCGTGGAGGGAGGCAAGCATCAGATTGAGTTAATTATTTTATCCGTTTCTGACACTTTATCATCACTAATCGTCAAAGACTTCCTCATGTGGTTGAGTGAGTAACTCATTCATTCCCTTTTATCCCCTATTCCACTCCCATTTACATGCTCGGGGAATTATTCTACTGAGTTTGGTATGGATATTTCTGTATGCATTAATTTTTGCAAAGGAGCATTATTGTTTCATATGCATTCATTTCAATTTGCATAAATTTTCTCGTGCTCTGTGTTGCATTGTGCGTGTGCTTTCTGAGCCCTGGGATGTTTGTATCCATCTGTGTTGCTCTGTGTACTTCTAATCTGGTTTTTTCCAACTGCCACCTCATGCTCCATGGTGTGCAGCAAACTCGGCTTCTGAGAGATAACCACTTTGCACCAGTAACTTGCAGCTCTGCCTTTGCTCCTTTTATGATGGAGTCATAAAAGTGTAATGAAAGAAAAAGCTACTAGCTGTGAATAGCAGCTAAAATGCCAATTTCAGATCCCTCAAAATTGATCCTGCTCACAATCTTCTAAAATGTTCTTACTTTTAACCCCACTGAAAGAAAAATCTCTTTTCTTAACCCCCAACTCTTGCAAAAGGCTACTTAGGTTATAATTTTGCTGAGGCAGTTATTTCCACCAAGCACCACTTAAATATTAAGGTATAAGTAGTTGCCTTTCCTTCCTTTTTACCTTTATCAGCCCCTTTTCATCTTATTACTGACTTAAAGAAGTGGTTTCTGAATTGTCTTCTCCGTCCTCCTTGTCTCTCTCTCTCTTTTTTTTTTTTATTTCAGCTTATTATGGGGGTACAAAAGTTCAGGTTATATATATTGCCCATGTACCACCCATCCCCCCGAGTCAGAGCTTCAAGCGTGTCCATTCCCCAGACAGTGCACATCGCACTCATCATGTAGTTATACCCCCATCCCCTCCCCCCACCCCCATCTCCCCAAGTCAGCACATTCAAGTGTGACCATTCCCCAGACGGTGCGCAATGCACTCATCATGTAGGTATACACCCATCCCTTCCCCCCACCCCCACCTCTGTCCGATACCCAATTGGTGTTATTCCCAAATGTGCATTTAAGTAATGATCAGGGAAACCAGTTTGCTGGTGAGTACATGTGGTGCTTATTTTTCCATTCTTGGTATACTTCACTTAATAGAATGGGTTCCAACTCTCTCCAGGAGAACCAAAGAGATGCCATATCACCGTTATTTCTTATAGCTGAGTAATACTCCATGGTATACATATACCACAATTTACTAATCCATTCATGAATTGATGGGCATTTGGGTTGTTTCCACATCTTTGCAATTGTGAATTGTGCTGCTATAAACATTCGGGTACAGGTGTCTTTGTCATAGAATGACTTTTGTTCCTTTGGGTAGATGCCCAATAATGGGATTGCTGGATCAAATGGTAGGTTTACTTGAATCTGTTTAAGGTATCTCCATAATGCTTTCCACAGGGGTTGCACTAGTCTCTTTTAGACTTACTTAGAGTCTAAGTTCTTTTAGACTTATTTAGAGATATTTTTAAAAATCATGTATCCTGACAATATATAGAAATGAATATATAAGCAAAATAAATTGGTTAAGGTATTCTTAAAACTTCATCACATTCAGAGCCTCTACTGAATGCCTTTCTGACTCTGAATCACTGATGCTCTGTTTGTTCATGCAACTGTGCCATCAACAGCATTGGTGATGCAGCATTTCTTAGGAATCTCCACTATTGTCTCTGAGATTTTCTTCCAAACTCCTAACACCCATTCTGTAGGTTTTGACTCTGAGATTTTTCTTGCTTGGCCTGGGATAGGCAACACTTTTGTAAGTATCTTAGTAGCACAGTTAATGTGGTTTCATCTACTTGTGTGGATATTTTCCCGTTTTGGGTCCCGAGAGCATTTCTCTCTTGCTAGAAAACAGGAAAATGTGTTCACTTCTTCAACAATTAATATTTGCTTTTATGATTTGAAATTCACACTCCACTGCTCTGTTTCCATGCGAGTAACTTTTTATTTAAATATTGAATCATAGTGTAATCTTTTGGAAGACATTTTAAATGGGATTTAAGCTTAACAGGTGTAGTATTAACAGTAGAAATAGTTCAGTTAAGGTGAAGACCATATAAATAAATAGCAATGAGTACATTGTTCACACTTGTGTAGGGTAAACTGTTGCTTTGTGGATAGTGATTTAAAACACCATCTGGCCGGGCGCGGTGGCTCACGCCTGTAATCCTAGCACTCTGGGAGGCCGAGGTGGGCGGATCGTTTGAGCTCAGGAGTTCGAGACCAGCCTGAGCAAGAGCGAGACCCCATCTCTACTAAAAATAGAAAGAAATTATATGGACAGCTAAAAATATATATAGAAAAAATTAGCTGGGCATGGTGGTGCATGCCTGTAGTCCCAGCTACTCGGGAGGCTGAGACAGGAGGATCGCTCAAGCTCAGGAGTTTGAGGTTGCTGTGAGCTAGGCTGATGCCACGGCACTCACTCTAGCCTGGGCAACAGAGTGAGACTCTGTCTCAAAAAAAAAATAAATAAATAAATAAAAAAATAAAACACCATCAATTATAAGCTTCATCCTAATTTTAAAGATTAACATCTCATGATTCAGTATGGTGGCTCCATAGTCCATCAGAAACCTGAGCTACTTCTCTACTCTGCTACTGCATCCTTAGCACATGACTTACATTGTCAAAGTCACTGTATGGTCCAAGATGACCTAGTAAGCTCTAGCCATCATGCCCAGTCAGAAAGGAAGGAAGTCAGAAAGGACAAAAAGGCAAGAGACTCATTGGATACCACCTAACTTTGAAGGGAGGGATACCTCCCTCTTTGAAGGGAGACTGACTGAGAACTGTAATCTTTTACCTGGGCAAGTTTGTCCCCAGGGAAAAAATCTGAATGTTGTTATTAGGAAAGAAGGGAAGAATGTCTGCTGGGTAACCAACTAGGGATCTCTTCACCACATCCTTTTGAAGGCTCAATTCCTGTGCAACCTGATTCATAGCCCACTTCACCCTAATTCTAGTCATGTGATGATCAATACGTAATATTAATACTTGGTGACAGATCTTACATTTTGCTCTTATTATATGTGATTCAAAAGTAAGCACAAGTCTGTAATAATTGATATTTAATGTGACTAAGTCACTTTTCCCTAATGAGTCTACAGATTCCGTGAGGCAGGTCAGTCTTCTAAATATTAGTCACTTCTCCCACTCCACCACCTACCCCATTGTCCATTGTCTGAATTATCTGACATGCAGTAAATGCTCCATACGTGGATTTGATGTCATTTGCCTTCTGTCTTGATAAGTGATTGCTGCTCCTAGTTGATCTGGTGTCTAAGGTTCCCTTTTGGGGCCCATAAGGAATTTCATAAATGCAGCAGCTTGACAAGAGGACATTTTTAGAGTTTGCTTATCTCTTTTGGGAAACTAAGTCTTAATCCATGTTCTGGCAAGTATCAGGATATTTTGGGAGGAGGTGTCTGGTATTTCTTAACTGACTTCCTAAGATTATCACTTCTGGGTAAGGCCCTTCTATAGCATTCAGATTAAATAAACTCAGCCACAACTTATTGTGAGATTCTCAGGGCCATGCCTGATAATGGCAGCAAAGGTCGAGGCATGGGTTTTTCTGAGAGTAAAGACTTGGTGGTTCCTGGGAGAGAAATTTGTGTTTGGATTGGTGATGGTTTACACTTCATCTTTTAGGAACATAGTGTGCAAAGGCAAATGACTGTTGATTTCTCAGTCTGAGCTTTTCTGGTTGAATCTGAATCATTGTAAGTATGATCATCAAATGTTATGGAATAGCTGTTTTGTTGGGAACATCAGCAAGGGTCCTGGTAGCAGGACATAGACATAAATACCTAATATTATTTGCCAATGCCTCCATGGATCATAAAAGTAATAATACTGACAGTAGCAGTAATAACACTTATGGAACTTTTTCTATGTGCCATGCACCACTCTATGCACTTTATGGACATTAATTTGTTCAGTCTTGACCACATCCCTTCAACCATACCACATCATTGTGCACTAGATGACTTTCAACAGCCAGTGTCTACATCTCTTAAGGATTTTTCTGGAACTATACTATTTAAAGCTGCTATGCTTTTGTATGGGAGCACTTTAAAAATGATTGACATGAATTGGTGTATAAATACCCCAGCTCCCTTGCTTCTCAGATGGGATATTTCAGAGCTGTGAGTTTCACACCATTCCCAGAGTTTCCTGGCAGGATTAAGCTCCAGCCACCCACTGTGGTAGCTGGGCTGGATAATGCATTCTTTATTGACCACTTTCTCTTCCCAGTACAGTTTCCTCACCCTTGCACTAGAATCTTTGTCTTGGGGTCTGTTTCTAGGGAAACCCAAACTAAGACAAATACTAATATCAACTCTGTGAATTGGATATAATCATTACATTTATTTTGCAGACAATGAAATTAATACACAGAGAGGTAAAGGAAGTGGTAGAGGTGGGGTTCAAACCCACATAGTGAGTCTGGTTTTCTGAATCTGTACTCCAGTTACACCAAATAAATGCTACAAGAGCTAAGCAAAGAAATGTAAGGAATTTTCTTATCGAGTAGAGACTCTGATCTGGTAGAGAAAAGGCTGCCTACTGGTCTGTAGATTTAGTTACTTTTCCAAAACAAGAATGCCAGGTCAAATGTGCAAAGAGTATGTTATACGTGGCTTTGTCCCTGGAACACTGTGCGGCAGCCTTTAAATGTGCAAATTCTTATCTTTGAGGACCTGGTGTGCTCACCAGTTAAACTTCTTGGAGGGTTGTTTTTAAATCTGGTGCTATTCTGGGGATGTTCAGCCCTCTGAGCCAACAACCCGCCAGAATTGTCAGCACTCTAAAAGGGAACATTTTAGTGTTCTCTTTCCTTCAAATTCATTTAGTGTCTGGGTGATAAATGTTTTTTAATTAAAGCCCAAAGGGCTGTGGATTTACTGTTTGTGAGATGGTAGCCTTCCCTGTTAAACTGATGTTGGTCTGTGTGACTATAAATAGGGTTTTAGCAGTTTTATATGAGTATATCTTGGCTAAGTGAAAGGAATTTAAATGTTATTGCCACAAAAATATTCTTTCAGAAACACTTGGTGACAATTTAATATGCATCCCTTCTACCTTCCATGTTAATATACCCACACAGTAAGTCAGATAGGTCCTTGCTAATCTTGTCCACAAACACACGGTGATTCATTAACAGATTCCTATCAATGTAACTTTGATCTGCCCATTTTTAATTTTTAGGTTGTCTACTTTCTGGCAGATAACAGTTCAAAAGGTCTGTCATTGATTCAACATGGAATTTTATTTTATTTGAATCAAAGATTCATTTGAATTACTTAAAAAGCTTTTTATGGCGTGAAAAGGTTGTTTCTTAGCCTCAGTTGATTCATTTTGTTATGTTATTTGATGCCAAGGTTCACACAAAACTAATTAAGTCTCAATTCAATAATATCCTGAAAATGCTTTGTGTCAGTATTGAGATCCATATTATTATTTGTATTCTCCTATTGCAGAAAGCGCTAGGGAATTCTGGAACCCAAGGTTCTGCTTATCTCAGGTTTTGGAGAGCCATCAGCGTACACAGACCCTGGAAGCCTTCATCATAGGTTGAGATTTTAGAGAAGAGGGAGCCCAAAAATAATGAAGGAGAAACTCCAATAGAAGAGAAAAGACCTTAACATTTATTGAGAATCCATTATGTTCTGAACCTATGGTAGCTTTTTACATATCACTATATCTTCCCCCCAAACCACAAAGAGATTAAATAATTTCCCCACGTTGGTTAGAACACTAGTAAAAAACATTTGAGTTCTTTAAACACCGGTCTGTCTGACTCCATAGTTCTGCTTCCACACATGAGTACCAGATTGTATTGAAAGGCTCAATACTAAATAGTAGAGTTTTTCTTTTATGGAAGGGTATGGGAGTGGGTCGTCTTTCTGGTGATCCTTTAGATGAGGTCATGAAGGAAATTGTTTAAATGTCAGGCTGCTGCTAAGCACTTTATTTAGGTGGTGAGCACTATGAAGATAAGGAGGGTGTTGAGGGCCTGGGGAATGCATTCTGAATGCATCGGTGGGCCCCAGTGTTCCATGTGAGCCATTCTGTATGACACATTTAACCCTTTGTTTGCCCAGGTTTTATTTTAACACTGGACTGATTCTCAGGCGGTGTGTGCCTTTCTTTGGCATTACTGTGGACTCATTGAATCTTGGGAATAAGGGGGTCTTCATTATAAGTCCAGCCCTACTGAACATCTCTGGAGGTGACTGAAGATGCACCAGAAAAATAATATAATATATAATATAATAATAATAGCTGGGCAATAAATGTTTTCAAAAAGATAGTCCTGAGCCCTGCAACCCTCACCTCCTCCATCTCTCCTCCCCAATTGAAAAAGAAAATCTCATTTCATTAATTCTTAGTGTGAGGAAGGCAATTGACTAAATCAATATATTTGGAATCTGATTAAAGGATTTTATACCAGAATTATTCTCCCAACACCCCTTTAGGCTTTTCTATCTCCTTTACGGTTTTAGTTTTTTTTTTTTGTTTGTTTTGTTTTTTTTTTTTTTTTTTTTTTTTGAGACAGAGTCTCGCTCTGTTGCCCAGGCTAGAGTGAGTGCCGTGGCGTCAGTCTAGCTCACAGCAACCTCAAACTCCTGGGCTTAAGCGATCCTACTGCCTCAGCCTCCCGAGTAGCTGGGACTACAGGCATGCGCCACCATGCCCGGTTAATTTTTTGTACATATATATTTTAGTTGTCCATATAATTTCTTTCTATTTTTGGTAGAGACGGGGTCTCGCTCTTGCTCAGGCTGGTCACGAACTCCTGACCTCGAGCGATCCACCCGCCTCGGCCTCCCAGAGTGCTAGGATTACAGGCGTGAGCCACCGCGCCCGGCCTACGGTTTTAGTTTTGATAACAATAATAGGCGGATAAGGCTCTCACCAATACTGAAAGTATATGACTAACACTCAATTGCTATTTACATATTATGATTATGAATATTATTAAATATTTGAGATTAACTCTTTCTTATGTTGTATTTGATTATATTAATAGCACATAGCATTGTACATGAATGTATCCAGAGTTGTCCTGGTTTATCGCTCACGTAGCAAAACTTGCTATTTCCACTGTTCAGGATTTAGAGCAATGTTAGTTATTATCTCCTGAGAATAGTCTATTCTTTCACTCTGAACTATGTTTCTAACACTGCTGTTTACTGGTGACTCTGATCATTTCAAGGCCATGTATATTTGCATTCTTCACAATTGTTCGCAGATGCCAAGCTTTCACGAAATCTGCTGATTATTTAGAATTCTTCATGAAAATATGAGACCTTTGGGCAGCATACATAATTTTAAAGAGAAAGAACTAGTCCACTTCCTGCAAAATGATGAAATGCCAAGAGCAGGCTATTAAGGAAATGCTAACACTTACTGAGCATCTATTCTGTTCTAAATGTTTCCCTTCCCTTCTCCCTCTCTTCTTCCTTCCTTCTCTCTTTATGTATTTTTTTTTTTTGCCTCTTTCTCCCTCTCCCTTCCTGCCTCTTCTCTCCTTCGTCCTTCTTTCTGCCATCCCTCCCTCCCTCTCTCTCTTTCTTTCTTTCTTTTCTTTCTTTCTTTCGTTTCTATTTCCTTTCCCTCTTTCTTTCCCTCTCCTCTCCTCTCCTCTCCTCTCCTCTCCTCTCCTCTCCTCTCCTCTCCTCTCCTCTCCTCTCCTCTCTTCTCTTCTCTTTTCTTCTTTTCTGGATATAAATGGTGATTGAGTGAGGATCACAAAGCAACTCTCTCTCCTCCTTAAATTCCTTAAGGGAAAGTTGTTCTTGGAGGGGTGATTGTGGATTTCCTAAGGCACATGCCCTGGCCTGGTCTTCCTGACCATCAGTTTCTACTTGCACTGCAGCTGTGAGAAGGCATTGCTAACTTGTTAATGATTTGTTAATGATGTAGCTTAATGTTAATGATGTAGCTTCTGAAGGCAGGGAACACAACCCTATTATTCTTTAATTTGCAGCATTGATAATCAGTACCTTTCAGATTTACATTATATCTTTTCACCTTAATGGTTTTGGCATTTTCTCCAAGATAAATTTTCATGGGACACAGTTCTAAATTCTGATTTTCAAAACCAGGACTCATGTGGTCAGAGAATATTTTAACCAGTGTCTTATGACTCTCTTTATTTACCTATTTGCCTCTTTGGAGATGGGACATATGATAAAAGTTGGTTTGTCTCTCTTGTGGGCAACAAGCCAGATAAAAATTTAACTGGCTTGTTAAAAATGAAAAATATTTGCTCTATGCTTTTGTTATGTTGGACTTCTAGACATTTTACAAAGGAAGTCATACCATACATTTTGTCTATCTTTCTTTAAATCCTTTGTTTTGGGAACACCAGAAAAGAAATTGTAGAAAATTTTCTCTCATTTGTGCTTAATCTCTTTTCTTAGTTCTCCAGAGACTCCTACTTAATTGAAAAAATTTAATTTAATTTACAGATAAGGATAATACCGTCAAGACTCAGGCTCAGCTCAGACAGCATCTCTTCTAGGAGGCCATTTCTAGGCTAAAAGACACACTCCTCTGTGTTCCCTAGCATGAATGCATATTGTACTTTAATATTTCTTCAGTGCATTCATTTAACTCTTTATAGGTCTACCTTCCCATTAGCCTGTAAACTACTTTCTGTATTGCAATCAGATACCACTATACTGGACACGTGCTACACTAGTAGCACTTCAAAATGTTGCTAGATCTTTCTATTTAATATACTACTAAGAAGTACACATATTTCTATATCATAAATTTGGTTTTAAAAGTTTGTCGATAAGTTTATTATCAGTTATTTTTATCTTTATTATCTATTATCAGTGTAATTCATTTTCTTTGTAATTCCATATACTTTTATTCACTTAAAAACATTGTTCTGAGAAGGGGTCCATAGGTTTCACGGGACTGCCAGAGGGTCTCGTGGCACTGAAAATGTTAAGAACCCCTGTTGGAACAACATGTTGTAAAATTCAACAACCCTTTAAAGAGGTTTGAGAGGATGATTTTAAACCGGCCTCACCATGGCTGCCCTCTTATTCATTGACTCTGATTCCCTTATCATCAAGATGGAGAAACTTGTGGACTTCTGGCTGGTTCAGGAAAGAGCAGAAATTGGGTGACTGCTCTATCCTAGACCCAGCTGATAAATCATGGATTTGAGCATCCATCATTGTTTCTATTTGTAAATAACATTTGTTTCTATGTGACAAGGTTGAAATATGCAGAGGAGAAAACTGCTGTTGAACCCAGAGATAATCATGTTACTCTCTTGTTGTATCCTATGATGATACCATTATTGCTAGCATACAGATAGCTGAAAATAGCTACCACTTCTTCAACATTTCTCTAGAAAGGCCAAAGATGTTGTATTTATTTTTGTTGCTTCTTAAATATTTCTTCATGAATTTCAGTTTCCCAAAAGGCCCTCACAATTTCTCTAACACCACAGATATCTTTCTTGATATTTCATGTCATGAGGTATATTTATCCAAGGAGACTTTATTCCTTGGATTTCTTAATAAGAAAGGATGACTTGATTATTCATGCTCAAATATTCCCTATGCTTTTAAAACTTTCTGACCCCTTCCTCCTCCTGCCTCATTATCCTATCTTGCCAGAAGTAGGCTCTGTTGGTTGAAACCCCCAATCTCCTACATCCAAACCTATTCATATACTCGTATCCACACCCTGCATTACCTCCTTCCTCTTGTTCCAGTGGAAGAGAAGTCACTTTTCCTGTCTTAGGAGAAGTACCTTGTCTCCTATAGCATTACAACAGACTGAATCCAGAACAAATAGGAGAAACCCACTGCGATCTATTGGTATATTAAAGAGACCTATCTGCAAAAGTGTAAAAAGATGTTCTTTTCACCAAATGTTTTTGTTTTGGAAAATGTGATTATATTTTACAAAAATATATTACTTATGCACTAGAGTTGTTATTTTTAAATAAATTTAAAATGTTTTAATAATTTCTCAGTTTTAATTTCTAGAACATTAGATATCAGTAGATATAATGAACATGAACGAGAGTTCTTTGACGTCCTCAATAATGTTTCAGATGTAAGAATCCTGAGGCCAAAATGTTTGAGGAGTGCTGATCTATGCTTGCTGAATCTACTTCTTTACCTCTCTTTCATTCCCCAACCCAGTCAAATCTGGGTTCTGCTCACATCAATTCACTGAACCTGTTTGCTCCAAGGTCACCAAATTCAAGAAGTCCTTACTAGACCTCTGGAAATCATTCCACACTGTTCTTGACCATCCTTCTGGAAATACTTTTCCATTGACTTACAGAAGCCGAGAGAGGAGCGCCATGTACGCTACTGGTGTTCTTCCTCCCTCCCTGGCTCCTCCTCCTTCATCTCTTTCATGGACTTTTCTTCCTCTGTCCACCCTTTAAGGTTAGTGACCTACGGGGACCTCACCTCCTCCCATTCTCCCTGGGCAATCTCACTGCTTGTTTTCTTTTATCATCCCTAAGTTGGGATGGCTGTGTTCAGTTCGGATCTTTCCACCAATTTTTGTACCTAAATGTCAAGCAGCTTACTAGGACACCTCTACTTGTGTATTCCACTGGCACCTACAATTTAACATGTTCTGAACTGGACTTATCATTTCACCACCCTGCCTACTCCTTCATCTCTGTTCCCTTGGCCCGTCCTGTCTAGTTGCCCAAACCAGAAGTTTGGAAACCATTCTTGACTCTTTCCTTTCTTTTAAGCCTTCACTGTCCTTTGCAATATCCAAGCAATCTCAAGCCCTGTGTCATTGGCCCTCTGAATCCTCAACACAATCCACTCTTTTCTAACTTCTAACACTGTCCCACATAGGCCCCCATCATCTCTCTTCTGGATGACTGTGGCAGTCTCCTCACTGGCTCTTTGTTAATCTAGTCTCCATAGTGCCATCAAGAGTCATCCTTCTAAGATATGAATCTGTCAGTTCGTTATTTCTTCAAGGCTCTGGAACACCTGCCCCCCTTACCTCCCCTGCTGTATCTCTCATCACGTACTCTCCCTTGGCACTCTATGCTGGCCACAAGGGCTTCCATACTGCCATGCACTTTCTCCTCTAGACCCTCATACATGCAGACCCTTCATCCTTCATTCTGGGCTACCATCCCTGCCTCATCCCCATCCCCATCTTCCCACCTTGAGCACAGGCAGTGCTGGCTAACTCCCACTAGGTGTTTATACTCCAGGTTAGGTTTCTCTTCCCCAGGGAGGCCTGTCCTAACCACCTGCTTCCATCTCACCCACCTTCTGCCCACGTCTGACCTTCTGTAGCACCCTATGTGTGCTCTCTGATTGCATTTGTTAATCCACACATATAATTGCTTGTTTCACACAACCTTCAGGGGGTCAGTAGCTTTGTCTCTCTTATTTGTTGTGGAATCCTCACAGCATCTTCTAGCTGTCACTCAACCCAAATCTCTCAGTACCTCTTTATTGAATGAGGAAGTTCATATTTTTCTTCAATTTATCTTTTACTTTACAGGTGAACAGATTTCACTGATTTTCCTTTGTCAAATAATCACAGAGTGGCTCAAGCACAGAAAAGCAGTGATTTCAGTGCTTACAAAAATATAGCATTTATAGTTTCTCTGAAACCTGGGTATAATTTCATCTACCACCTGAAAGAAAGACATAAAAAAGAATGCCTATGTCCTGGGTGGCAGTTGAATTTGGCAACACATTGACCAGGTTAAAACCTTCTATCTAAATATTAGGAGGGTGGGGTGTGGGGAATGGAGATCTGATAAAAACATTATTCTAAGACGAGTATGTCACCAAAAGTGATTTTATGATTTTTTTTTTCGTTTCCAAAAGTGACCTTTACTTATAAAAAGCCTAATTATAAAAATGGTCTTTTTATTTAACTGTTATGTCACATTGGTGAGCAAATAAAACTATACAATTTATCATAGCACATATGTTCTAATCAAATATGATTGGTAGGTTAGGCAGTATGAGGGAAAAGGTTTCCATGCTAACCCTGAGTTTCGCAAAAAGTAAAATATTGGCAATGGAGGTAAATGGCTTTTTCCTACCTTTTTCACAGAAAGGCTGAATTTCCAGTGCATCACATAAGGAGAGCAATGGGATATAAACCTAGCTGATGTCACAAGGCTGTCCCAGTTTTGGCTTTTCACATTTTCCTGCTGTCTAATCTTGCTTCCTTCGTGTTTTTCCCTCTTTCTGCTCTCTCACCAGACCTTCATTTCCACAAACAATGAGGAAGTGAAGGTCTAATGTCTTTGAGTCCTTGAAATCAGAGTGTGTATGTAAAACATCTCCTTTGCAATATTATCATTTCAAAAGTTTAATTATGAGATTTATAAGTGAATGTGGCTTTGGGGACATGCCTCTCTTGAAAAGAAAAGTGCACATGACCACTAGCTCTTGTATCTAGTCTGGTGCATTTCCCTCAAAGGACTCACAGCTCATTATCTGGCCAAAGAAGACCATGGCCTACAAGTCAGTTTGGTTCAACAAATTTATTGGCCATCTTCTAGAAATAGACATTGTGTAGGATGCTAGGGACAGACTTCAGGCTTTGACATTTGGGGTATAAAACCTGAATAGAACCTTATTTCATTTACTTTCTTCAATCCCAGTTTATTCATCTGAAAAATGGGGAAAATAATACCCATTTTTCAGAGCTGTTTTATGAATTAAATGAGCTAATGCAAATGAAGTACCCAGCACAGTGCCCGGTACACAGTAAAAACTGAGTAAATAATGGCTTTCAGAACTATATGAGCAAGATTACAGAAGATGAGAAAAGATCCCTAGGTATTCTAAAGTGGGCTAGAAAGAGTCCTTGCATGTTTTAGTAACTGAGAAACAAATGTGGGAATACATTTTTAAAAGTGGAAAATAGTTAAATAGTTATGCCAATTTCACTGTAACAGTAGCACTCTTGCTTTTTGGTTTGATCTATTATTGATGAAGGGGATTAACTGCCAAGAGACCTGAACAACAACCAACAGGTTTTTGTTTTTTTTTTTTTTTTTTGGTTCTTCATGCTTGTACCTTTTAAAAGGCAGAAGAGGTCCAGAAATGGGACAGATGTGACTCTTTTGTGAGAACCTATGTTTACTGGAGGGAGGAAAGGGTAATAGACCTATGTACGTCATGTTTGTTCAAACTGAGCTGAGATTTTTAAGGGAAAAGCGCTTTCTTGATGGCTGGATATTTCATATCCTGACAGTGGAAACTCAGGTTTCTAAAGGCAAAGTCTAGGGCAATAACCTAGTGTTCCTGATGTCCTTGTGTGAAAGGATTATTTTCTGGCTCTGGAAGAGCAAAACACCTTTTAAAAATTCCTACTTCTGAAATCTGTTGGTACATGATTTCATTTTGAATGAGATCATGGGGTCCAGTTAGCAATAATCTAACATTGTTCAAAATTTGACCCTAAATTGTAGTTCCTCCCTAAGGTGAAAAAATACAGGATTAGGTTTTAAAGGGAAGGGAAATTTAAATAAGCATTTTTCCTTAATTATGTTTTTGGCTGTCGCCACAAGGATTATGAGCTTTAAGCTTCTAAGCTTCCACCTTTTTGATATATTTCCTGTTACTATATTATTGTTGCCCAGGTAGAGGAATAAAAAAGGCTGCAAGGGAAAAATAACCCATCAATGTAACCAAAATGCCTTTCTCTGCAATTCAGTGACTTAGTTTTTATTGTACTTAAAATACTGGCTTTATTTTTATTGTATTTTTAAAGGTTTGTACAGTTGTCTTTTAATTACATGGCATTATTTTTCATTTATAGAGCTAATTGCCTGCTAGTTACTGATCCTCTTTAACCTTGTGCATTGAACTTTGACTCATCATTTTAAAATAAGACACATTTCAAGCAAAGGTGGTGGCATCTGGGGACGGCTGATAAGGCCCAATAATCTTCCTGTGCCCAATAGTCTCAAATCACAAACTACTAGACTACTTACGCTTAACAGATACTAACAAATACCACCACATTATCTTAAACACTTAAGGAAATAAAAAAAAGAAAAGAAAGAGAAGCTTTCAAAATAAAATGTATGGTGCCCTTTTGGGTTAAAGGGGTCATCTTAGGGTTTTGATTACTTGTTGATACTAGCATAACATTTTGTATGTTTGCATGAAAGGACTGAAACTTGTCACTGTAAAGAAATAATGGATAGTAGCTACCTTGGGTATGGTAAGTGGTCACAGAGAGGTTCTCCTTTGAGCTTGCAGTATGGCTCTTGGCATTTCTTTTCAGATAGATTTCTTACCCCACGTTAACTATCCAACTAGAAATACCTTTTCTTTGAAGAACATCCACAATGAAGGCTTCACTTAGTTGTTGTTATTCTAGTTCTATTGATTTTGTTTTCTGTTGTCACTTTTTATATATGTAAAATGCTATTCCTGGAATATCTGGGCTTCGTTTTAAAAGATATTTTTCTAAGAAGCTGTAGAAAGAACATTTTCAAAAGGTGTTTTTGTTGGTTACCACAAAAGAATCTAAAAATATGATGTTAAATGATAAAATTGGACCTTCTAGGGCAGTGTTTCTCAAACTATAATGAGCATAATTATTACCTGGGGATCTTGTTAAAATTCAGATTCTGATCAGATAGGTCTGGAGTGAGGTCTGAGCTTCACTTTCGCCCGAGCAGATGGTGCCGATGCTGCCAGTCCAGGAACCACACTCTGAGTAGTGAGGTTCAAGCCCTACCTGAAGTTCAGACTTCAGGTCAGACTTACTGCATATGTACCCACTGATTTTGTATCCCCTGAATGCCCCAGTCCCTCTATTTGGAAAATAATTATGTTATTCATCACATCATGAGAATATATGAAAGCTCCCAACAATTTTTAATTATCTAAAAGTTTTCTGAGCATCTCTGATTACAAGTGCTGCATGAATTATGAATAAAGATTATAATTTCAGATTCCTCTGGGCTGGGGCGAAGGCAGTGCTACTTCTATAATGCTTTTGCTTCTTCTAAGACAAGCCTTATGACAAATCCCTCAGTAACTCATTTGTAATTTTTTCCCAAGGGATGTTTTCTATAGGTTGAATATGTGAAGTCCCTCTTTTAAAAAACGTTCCTAAACAGCTTTAGTAATTTATAGCTAATTAGTCACTTGTTATGACATGATTCAGGAAGGAAAAGAAATAAAAACCAGAGCTTTGCCTTCTTCACTCTACAGGCATATCTGCTGAGCTTGTACTTGTGCTAATTTTTTTTCTATGCCTCTATTTTGTTAGACCACATTCCTCAAAGAAATGCCACCTTCCTCCTGTTTAGTCTTTTTGTTTTGTGTTTCATGATGTTCTTCCATCTACTTGTCAGAGCAATTTTGAAAGTTGTAAGAAATAGCCAACCAACCAAAGTTGGATTTCTTGTCCATTCTCTCCATTGTCAGCAAAAACAAAACAAATAGAAATTACACGTAAAAAGGCACTGTCTCAGGTTTTCCCAGAGCTCTAGGCCTGCCAAACCTTGTTCCCTGTCACCATTGAAGGAATGTGTGAACATTCTATAGATAGCAGGGAAATTTGCTTTATAGAAATTGAAGTTAGAATCGTAGAATCCCCTGACAAGATAATAGCTGGTATATTCTTTACGTCTCCTGCAATCGTTCTCAGTTGGTGGCATTTTGCCCCCAACAAGAAACTTGGCAATGTCTGGAGACATTTTGGTGGGTGGAGGTTACTGGCATCCTGTGGGTTAAGGCCAGGGATATTGCTAATCATCCTGCAGTGTGTAGTACAACTCCCCATAGGAAAGAATTATCCGGTCCCAAATGTCAAGAGTGATAAGGGTGAAAAACCCCAGTCTACTGTTAATACAGTTTTGCCTGTTTAGTGTGGCTGTTTTACTCCATCCATACTACTCTTAAATTCCACTGGACTTTATTTTGTTTTCATGCATGAGGAAGTTAGCCATGTAACTCCTGTTAGAGTCATGAGCATTGGGTACATAAATATTCTTGGGCAATGCAATTGGATTCTCTTATGAAGATTTGGTATATTTTGTGACCAGTAATTTGTTTTATGTTTTCAACAGCAGGTGATTTTTCTGTATACAATAAATCATTATAAATTTTAGCAAGTTATTTTTCAAATCATGAATGTCTTACAACTCTGTCACTTGGGCACATTTATTTTAAAACACATTTTGACAATAACTATCCCTTAAGAAAGACTGAAGTCCCCAGACTAGAGAGATTGGTTGCCCTTTCTGGAAGGAATATGGTGTTAAGTGTTCTTGTCAGAGTATTCTAATGTGACATCAGGAGGGACACATTATAGAGACAAGATAATAACTCCTCTTGAATTGCATTGATCCTGATTGCCCTGGAGAGATGGCTGATCTCTGTACCACTAGTGGTTCCGGAATCTCCAACTGCTGGAGCCAAGAGGGCCCTGAGGGACGGTTGGGAGCAGCCCCTCACCTCAGAGATGAATATTGCCAGTTGAACGTGGGAAAGAGACTATACAAAAAGAACACTGGGTCCTGAAATGAAGTACCTAATCTGAGCTAATGTGGACAGCCTTGTTTTGCATAAGGCCTTTTTATTCTTTCTTATCAGAGCTGCTAACCTGAAGAAGGTCCTCTGTGTGCCACCCACATTTCTCTACCCTTAATATGACTGAGGCTACCCTCAAACAAAACAAAAACAAAGGAATGAAAATACCACAGCGCAAGGAAAATAAAAGAAGTGATAAAGTAGCCCAGTCCACCCTTCCGTAATCACAGATTAATGCTTGCTGTGAAGAACACTCCTATCAGTCTGACTATGAATTGAACCTCCTCCAGAAGCCAGCTCTCAGGTGCTGCTCTTCTAGCAGACATTCCAATCTTGGCCTGGAAATAAAATGCCCTCAATCTGATAGCTATTTCTTGAGGCCTCTAGCTATAGAGTTTAATGGTTTTTAACCGGGTTGAAATTCTGTCTCTGTCACTAGCTGTGTGGCCTCAGGAAAATTACAGAAGCCCTCTGTGCCTAATCTCTCTGAGAATGGACATAGTAACAGTCCTTACATTGTAGATGGGATGGTGAAGATTAGCTAAATTAATATATGTGAAGTCCTTAGACAATGTCTTGTACATTGTAAGCACAATATAAAACATTAGTTATCATTACGATGTGTATTCAATAAACACTCACTCATGCTTAAACACCTTAGAACTTAATTTTGTTTTGATGCAAAGGGTAATTAATTCATTGCTGAAATCCCTCCTCCTATACTTTATCACTGCATATTTAATAATGTCCTATCTCCTTAAAACAGAATTTTATATTCATAATAACTTTTTTCCTCCCCCAGTTTTATCCCCATCTTTCTACCTCTCAGGGCAAAAACAAACAGTCAAGCAATCAGAATTTGGCTAGCTGAAATCAAGACACAGGCCAGTGCTTACATATTTTCTCCTTGAGTAGACCAGTACTATGCAAACACCTCGCGCTAAGAGTACTAGATGAGTAGGTGAGTGATGATGAAAATGGAGGCTGGAGACAAGCTAGGAGAAGAATAGGACAGTGTAAGAATAAAAGGAATCAAGATATGGGTTGGTCTCTTTGGGGCTCTGATGGGGAAGATACAAGAGAGAAGGCAGAGAATGATGACATGAGTCTCCTAGGACAATGCCAAGGGCTTGAGATCCCCACATGGTGAAGCCATTATAGACCCAGGTGCTATCTCTAACCACCAGCTGAGGTTACAGAGGATGCCAAAAAGATGGTTTATGTGAATGCCTGTCTGGAACAAGATGCTATTTAATTTTTTTTACTTTTAATCAAAAATTTACTTGCAAATATAATAGGTTTAAAAGTCTGTGCTAAAGAGCTTATGACCAAAGTCTGTTACCTCCTTTCGCCTGTCTTACCCTGCTCCCCAGAGGCAAATACATTTAACTCTGATAGATAATTTATTCTGTTTTTCAAAATCATATTTTTAAAAATAATACATAATTGCTATCTTTTTATTCATCTGATTTTAGACATTATTTGTTGACTTTTTATTATAACAGATAAGGATTTTGATTCATTTTCCCATTTTAATCACATTTTAACTTTTAAAAAATCCATATGGAGTGTTTTTATTATTTTGATGATGTAAATGTTGTTCTCTGCCAAACCAGGTATCATACTATGATTACATTTCCTTTCTTTTACAACTGTTTTGGTTTTATAATTGCTTTGTGTTTATTTTGCTTGTTTTTCAGCCATCTGGAAAAGTCTACATACAACCTCAACAATTCTTTTTTTTTATTTCAGCTTATTATGGGGGTACAAAAGTTCAGGTTACATACATTGCCCATGTACCGCCCATCCCCCCGAGTCAGAGCTCCAAGCGTGCCCATTCCCCAGACAGTGCGCATCGCACTCCCCAACAATTCTTTAAAATACCTCTCAGCACAGTTTTCCCCAGCATCCAACAGATCAGAAAAAAATGATAAATTTATATTTTTTTCCTGGATTCCTTCAACCTCTTTCTCCAATCTTGAGTTTTTTCTTCAGGCCTGCTCTGAAGCTCTAATTTGCAGACTATACATTTCCTTTGTTTCACTGTTGCTGGAACCTGTTTCTCCTGAATCCCAAGTTGTCTTCTGCTTAGGTTTGCCCCTCTTTTTGAAGGAGCACATCCTCCATTATTTTCCTAAGAAGGAGTGCGTAGCTCTGATCTCTTCCCTCTCTAAGGATTTAATTATAATCTCTTCGAAGTTGTCTTCTGCTCCCTTGTCTCTGTTTCTTCTGATTTCCTCTGATTCCTTTAATTTTTTTCTTAATTTTCTTTGTTTTCTCTGTGTGTATTTGGTTCATTTCCATAGTTTAATTTGGAGTTCTTCCCCAAATGCCATGTGGCCCTTGACTGTCTACTCATGCTGAAAATGAGGTAGGAAAGAACTGGTCACATGTTCTATGTACAAGACTAGGGCTTGTGAATTAATAGACTTTACTGGCAGGTAATTGGATAGACAGCCAACCATTTCATTGAAGACCCCAAATGTTACTGCTGGCAGCTCTTTCTCAGAAGCATTTCTGTTTCTCTAGAGAATTACCTCCAATCTGCTGCCTGTGTCAAGAGAAGGGGGTGATAATAAGCCTGGCTGACACCTTCCGGCTGGGTGAGGAGGCAGTGGGAACTCCTGTTCAGTATGTAGACTTCCACATGAGCCTCCCATTTTCAGTGCCCTGTGGCTTCTCTGTCTCAGGAATCTTTAGCCTCTCTGCTTCAGTTTCAATTTCTTCTATGAAAAAACCTCCTAGCATCTCCATTGGTTGAGGAAGGACGGTTGTTTGACTACAGTCAGTGAGGATGGAGGCCAAACTGAATAAAGCTCTTTCTACTGATTTTCAATCAAAGTCCCTCTTTCCAGCCTTCTGCCTCACCCTTCCTTCCACAGTAACTGGTGCCTCTGCCTGCTGAAACTTTCTGGAGTTCTGTAGAAGTAAAATGCTTGCTTTTACCATTAGCACCGCACATCCTTAACCAAAGCACCTAGCTTCAACCTTTCTCCTCTCTGTTATTCATTTGGCTTTCCTTTACTTCCTTTCTGTCATATGGGGTATGATTGCCCCAAAGTTGATGGAGATTTTCCTGTTTGTTCTTATTGTTTTTACATTTTTCAAAAGAGATGTCTTTCCTCTGCCATCTTGAAAGCACGACTCAGATGCCCTTCTTGTGTCCTGTGATTCTAAGTTGGTGCTGTGGTTTGAATGTGTTCCCTCCAAGGTGTTACCAACATGACCATATTAAGAGATGGACCTTTAAGAGGTGATTAGGCCATGAGGGCTCCTTCTTCATGAATGAGATTGAGGCCCTTCTAAAAGAGGCTTCAGGCAGTTTTTCTGCTCTTCTGCCATGTGAGGACATAGTGTTTCCCTCTTCTGAGAGCACAACACTTCAAGTGCCATCTTGGAAGCAGAGACATCAGCTCCCAACCTGCCAACCTTTATCTTGGGATTCTTTGCCTCTGGAACTATGAGGAATGAATTTTTATTCTTTATAAATTACCCAGTCTCAGATATTCTGGTATAGCAACACAAAACGGTCTAAGACAATTGGTAATAGTTTTCTTGTACCTGCCTAGTAGGGATAAATTACTGGAGTAGTGTGAAATGCAATAAAGCTAAGGGTTCTTACAATCTCATTTCCTATAATTCATCATAACGAATTCTGTATCGCTTTCATATCAAATCATTTGCCATTCCCAAAACTTGCCATGTACTTTCACAGCTCTGTTGAAATCCTTACTGAACATGACTTTCAGGAATAGATACACAACTGCCAAGTTTCATGTCCTGAGTGGAGTTAACTCTTGGCAGTTAGCCCTGCCTTCTCTTTAATACCATTGTTGATTTGTTTACACATCCATCTCCCAAACCAGATAGGAAAGCCTTGAGGAAAAGACATCATCTTATTTATCTGTGAGTCCTTGATGACAGCAGAGTTCCTTGCTCATAGTAGGTGCTCAATTAATATGTGTTCAATGAATGGATAGATGATATTTCTTTTGGATGATAGTTCTTTAAAAGACAAAGACTGTTTTTATCTTAATGCCTAGTTTTGCCTCTTCTTCTAGTGCCAAGGCCAGTTTCACCAGCAGCTAGAAACTGATGGTTCTACATGACAAGGTGAAGGATCAGTTGTTGCTTAACCCTCTTTCTGATTAATGAATTACCTTTTTGAGTTTCACATTTCTATTTTACGGCCAATGCATTTACACTCAGTCTTTCTGATTGATCTTTAAATTTGTTAAGTATTGTTTTCTAACATCTCTCACAAATATGTAACACTGTCTTTCGGGAAAAAATGACATTATTGAAGTCCTTTTTTAGATTAAAAACATTCTCTGAAGCACTTGACTGTGGCTATTAGTTTTGAAACTAAAATTTCAATAACACTCAGGGTTCAGAGGAATATTTGTATTCCAATTGCACAGAGAAATTCAGCCTTCTCTTTTAGTTACAAATAAAATTGCATCTTTTTTTTTTTTTTTTTTTTTTTTTGAGACAGAGTCTCACTCTGTTGCCCAGGCTAGAGTGAGTGCCGTGGCGTCAGCCTAGCTCACAGCAACCTCAAACTCCTGAGCTCAAGCGATCCTCCTGTCTCAGCCTTCCGAGTAGCTGGGACTACAGGCATGCGCCACCATGCCCGGCTAATTTTTTTCTATATATATTTTTAGCTGTCCATATAATTTCTTTCTATTTTTAGTAGAGGTGGGGTCTCGCTCTTGCTCAGGCTGGTCTCGAACTCCTGAGCTCAAACGATCCGCCCACCTCGGCCTCCCAGAGTGCTAGGATTACAGGCGTGAGCCACCGCGCCCGGCCAAAATTGCATCTTAAACATTATATTTAAGAGAGACATAGCTTTTAATTTTGGCTTTTAGGAATGTATCTTCAACCATTTACTCATTCATTTATGCAAATATTTAGGGAAAACCCACTATGTGCCAAGCAATTTCGAGGGCTTTTGGAATGCATATATGAATAAGATAGGTTATTAATATTTGCTCTCAAGGAATCTAGGAGGGGAAAAACAAATATAGAGAAATTGTTACAAGCGAAATATAATGCATCTCTTAAGAGTATATATGGTTCATGAGACCAGTGCCAAAGGGCACAAGTATCACATCTGATGTCAGGGCTTCAATAAATAAGGGAACTAGGTGGTTAGATTCTTCTCAACAACTTTTTGAATAACAGCATGAATGTAAGTCTGTTTAAGCAAGATTTAGATTCAAACACATCAGACATTTATTGGCTACCTACTATATGCTAGGTGAGGTGTCCAATGTTTAACACATATCTCATAAAAGTAGCAACATGCATTAAAGTTGAAATGATATTTAATCAAAACAGAACAGAGTAAGCCCAGTAGGGAAATAGAAAGAGTTGAGATTTTTCCATGCACTTCCATTCCCATGGGATTTGGTGGTTATCTCAAAGGCCTGCCCAGTAATTGGAGTGTAGACACCCTTTTCTTTTCACTCAGGGGTTCTTATGTTTTAGCATGTTTATGAATTACTTACTATACAAGGTTGTTATGCACAAAATCATCTAATCTAAACTCCATGGTTGACAATTTTGACTACATAATAATTTTGCCTTATATACTATTAATGTGTTTCCTGTTAAGAAGCAACTTTTACTTACTCTGGTTCACATCAGTTTTGAAACAGAAAAATGCTATACCTTTAAGAATGTGTCATCTGTGCCTTATCTGGTCTACCATATTCTCTTTATTAAGGACTCACATTCTGCCAGGGAGAAACTGTTCACCTCAAGCTGAATGAGACAGAACTGGCACATGGTCCACTTATAGAGAGAACCAGGCTGAGCAGGGCTAGAGTGCCCCTCCCTGCCCTCCATAGCTCAGGACTCTAAGTTTGTCTTAGACTGATCTTTGACAGAATTAAACATTTCAAGCCCATGCCTGCCTCATGCCTTTGCACTTGCTATTCTCTCTTCTTGGAGCATGCTTCCTCCAGATATTAGTATGGCCTGTGCTTACACTCTCCTCAGTTCTGTCCTCAAGGGTCTTCTCAGAGAGAACTTCACTGACCATTCTAAAAAATAGAAGCCCCTATTTCCATTCAAGCACCTACTAAACTCCTTATCCTCTTTAATTTTTTTCTCCATAGTAATTAATATCCAAAACAGCACATCTTAGTTATCCATTGTTGTGTAACAAATTACCCTAAAACTCACATTTATCATTGCACAGTTTCTGTGGTCAGGAATCTGGACACAGCTTAGCGTGGCTCTGTGGCTTAGGGTCTCATACAAGGCTACAATCAAGATGTTGACTAGGCCAGAGTCATCTCAAGGTTAAACTGGAACAGGATGTGCTTCCAAAATTACTCAGATGGCTTCTGACAGGATTCAATTCCTCGAGGGTTGGTGGACTAAGGGCCTCAGTTCTTCTCTGGCTGTGTACCAGAGGCTGCCTTCAGTTCCTTGTTCCATCAGCCTCTTGGTAGGGAAGCCTAGAACATGGCATCTGGCTCCATCAAAATGAGCAAGCAAGATAACAGGAAGAGAGTACCATCAAGGTGGAAACCACGATCTTTCAAAACCTTATCTCAGAAGTGAAATCCCATCAGTTTTGTTGAATTCTATCATTAGAAGCAAGTTGCTACATCAATCCACACTCAGGGATTGTAGATTATACAAGAAAATGAATCAATATCCTGTTGGAAGTGGAGATTATTGGGAGCCATCTTAGAAGGCTGCCTACTAAATACCATATACTTATTACTTTATTTTCTATCTCTAAAATAGAAACTCAAGAAGAACTAGGATATTGCTTGTTTTGTTCACTGCTGAATCTCCATGGTGCCTAAAATATAGCAGACATCCAACAGATATGTGTTGAACATTTGCATTTTATAAAACAATGGAGCTTTTGAAGTAAATGTTAATATAATTTTCCTTGGTGTGCACACTAGAAAATTCCATCCCTCCCCCTTAACAAGTGGATATTCATTAGTAACCTCTTTGGATTTTTTTAAAAAATAATATCCTCTTTTGCATTCCAAGCTTTGATCATGTGGAATTTCATTCAGTTCATACTTTATGACACAGTGTCATTCCCAAGCCTTCACACATGCAGTTCCCTCTAGCAAAATTCTTTTCTTCCAAATATAGTTAGAAGCCCATCTTTGATTCCTTTATTGGTTATTTGAAACTTTAAATGATATGTTTAATCCATTGTTTCTTGTTTTATAAACTGATAGAGTATCTCTTCATGCTTGCCTTGGTAATATAAGGATATTAGTTCAACGGGCCTTTCCTGGATACATCTTACTAGATTCCTCCTTTCTCCTGCTCCTGTCTACATCAACTCTTTTGCAAGCCCGAGGCACAGCTCTCCTGGAAATCCCCTTTATTGGTCTCCTAGTTTGGGACCATGTTTTTTCTCTTTGTTTTTTGGTGCTTACTCCCTAGATTTGCTGAAGTACATTCTCAAGTAACTATAAGAAAAGATGAATAAGATGTAAATTTTCTGAATCCTCACATGGATTTATTTTTTCCTAATATTTGGTTGATAGTTTGGTTGATTATGAAATGTAGGTTGAAAGTAACTTTTGTTTAGGATTCTAAAGGTGTTTTACCATTGTTGTTGATGGGAAGTCTGATGCCAGTCAGATTTTTATTCCTTTATAGCTGATCTTTTCTTTCTCTTTCGGATCTTCTCTTTAACATATATATTCTGAAATTTGACAGTGATGTCTCTAGACATTTTCATTCACTGGTGAGTTATTTCATTCTGAAATTGCCTCACCTTCACTTCACTTCTAGTTGATCATTCCATTCCCTACATTTATTTTACTCTTTTATTCTGAAACTCTTGTTAGTTGGATGTTGAAACTTCTGTATTAATTATCTGATTTCTATAGTTTGTCTCCCCTCTTGAACATCTCTTTATTTTTTATTCTATTTTATAGGAAATTTCCTTGACTGTGTCATCTAACTCGTCTGTTAAATTTTTTGTTACTGACATTTTTTTCTAACAACTCTTTATTGTTTCTGATTGCTCGTTTTATTTCCTTTTTATAGCATTATATTCTTATGGATTCTTTTCCAAATCATCTGAGAAATATTAATTAATTATTTTAAGTTTACTTCATCTTGCTGAATTGCCTGTTTTCTACATATCATTTCTGATTTTTACTTGTCTTGGACTTTATCTTTCATGTTATGGGCTTTTCCTGAGTATTTGGTCTGTGGTCATCAGCTTATATCTAAAACTGAGGTATGAGAAAAGCTGATCTGCCTTTGAGAGGCGCAAATTGAAAGGGTCACATTGGCTGGTCACTCCACTAATGGTGGATCAACAGGGAGCTCTACTTTTTCAATCATTGCTCCTCCACATGAATGTGTCTGTGTGTATGAAAAAAACATTGAGAACACACTCTCTGTATGCTTTTTCATTTTTCTTATGTTTGACATCATATTTTCCTAAACAATTACATATTCTTTGAAAACAAATCTTCCAACTATGTAAAATGTTATAAGTAGCAGCATAAATTTTTAGCCAACTTTTTTGGAACAATTATTCTCAATTATTTACTTTTATAAATACCAATTATTATAAGTCTTTACCATATCTTTGATTATTCTTTTATAATAGTTTCTTTGAAATAATCTTCAGATTTAAAGGGTTTGTACATTTTTAAAGTTCTTGAGACATTTTAGCAAATTGCTAGGCAGAAAAATTATATTTACCTGATCTCCCACCATCTCACTTATGATTTTTTAGCCAGCATTAAGTAATATGATCTTTATAAGGTTTTCCAGTTTGATAACTGAAAAACAGTATTACACTTGTAGCAATACATTTGATTCCTAGTGAAGTTGAACTGTTTTAAAAAGTTTATCAGCTATTCATATTTCTTTGTTTTGTGAATTAACTGTTCATCATTGTCCTTTTTAGTGGGAGTGTGAATCTTTTCATATTGACTTACAAACACTCTTTGTATATGGTGTAATGAGTTCAATATCTTCAAATTTGTTACAAATAGTTTATCCCAGTTTGTCACATGTCTTCTAATGTTTTTTGTTATATGTTATGATACAAATACTACTTCAATTTTCATACAAAGGCATCGATCTTTGCCTTTTAATATCTTCTCCTGCTTATATATGTCGGCCGCTAGATGAATATTACTATATTAGAGACAGAAATGATTTTAGGAGTTTTGCAAGGCTTTGCCCTGAAGGAATACATGAATGTGTTAGTTCGCATATCAAAAGCTGCCTCGCCTCAGGAGGGCGTCTCAATGGTCAGTAGCAGCTACTTTCCAAGGCGACTTCTCAAGCCTGTGGTTTTTGCCTGCTTTGAATGACAAAGCAGGTTTGCATGGAGCCACGGGATGGGAGCTCATCAAAGACATGCCACCTGAGAGACAGACACCTGTGGCTAAAAGCAATTAGCCCAAGGGACAGCTCTTGCTTGACTTCTGAAGACCTGTCTCAATTCACAATAACTAGATAAAATATGGAGCCACTATGTCTCTGTTTAACTTTTCTGCTAAAGTGATAGTTTTATCTTAGAAGTTTGTCCTAGAAAGATTTTGTAACAGTTTGTTCACATAGAGTTAATTAAGGGATCTATAGAAGCCTTGTGGGAGACTTTGAACCTAAAATGAACTAGCTGTTATTATGTAAATCTGTTACCCCTGGCAACCAATCACTGTACCCATAAATACTGATGTGAAACTTCAGTCCTGGCCCTACAATTCACGAGAATATTGTGGGGATCCCCCCCAGTACCCCCGAGTACCCCCTCATTTTCTATTTTCATAAATCTATTCTTTATAAACTGTATTTTTGCCTCTGTGTATTGTTTTATTTCTATTTTCTATTATTTTCTCATCCTTTTCGAGGACCCCTGCCTGAGGGACCCGATTCTTTGCTGGGAACACAGCTAACTCCTCGCATATGTACTTAGCTTTTGACCTTGAACATATATTTCAATTTAAATGTTTTACATTAGGTGGGATTTTCTTCATTCTTAGGTGCCAAATAAGGTATCTCAACCTTGGCACTACTGACATTTGAACTGGATAACTCTGTTGGGGGGTGGTGGCTGTCCTGTGTATTGTAGACTGTTTAGCAACATCCTCAGCCTCTATACAGTAAATGTCAGTAACAGCCCTTCCTTCAGTCAAAAATGTCTCCAAACATTGACAAATGTCCCTGGGGGGGGGGGGAGCCGAATAGCTCCCAGTTGAGAACCACTGTGCTAGAGCAATAGGTTGTGAGAATAACAGATAGTGAGGGGAAGGATGGGGTGAAGTGGAGATTGAAAGGAATTTTCTTTATTATAAGAAAAGCAAGACCCAGGTAATTTTTAATCCATTTCTAATGAATACTTCTTCTCTAAACCCAAGTTTTTTTCCTTTCAAAATATAAGACTCCATGTTCATCCCTTTTTCTCCCTATAGTAGAAAGTTTGTGAATCTTTGCTAAAAATTCAACCAAATACCTATTTACTCAATAAGCACATTTTAATGTGGGATATGGAGGTTTTGTAAATGAAACTTTAAAATAGTCTTTTAAATCATTTAATCTCACCTTGAATTGATTTGTTGTTGATGAGCACTTTGTGATTAAGTAGGGTTTTAAAAATCTAGTTTTTAGTCTTTTTCAAGTTCTGGTTTCACTTAACCCCTAGCTACTGTTAATTACAGGGTTTTCTTTCTTTGTTTGTTTTTTGAGACAGGGTATGGCTCTGTCATCCAGGCTGGAGTGCAGTGGCATGATCACAGCTCACTGCAAGTTTGAACTCCTGGGTTTAAGCAATCCTCCCACTTCAGCCTCCCAAGTGGCTGGGCCTACAGGCACATGCCATCATGCCCAGATGATTTTTTAATCTTTAATTTGGGGTGGGGGCTAGAAACTGAGGTCTCACTATGTTGCCCAGGCTGGTCTAGAACTCCTGGACTCAACTCATCCTCCCATCTCTGCCTCCAAAATCGTTGGAATTACAGGTGTGAGCCACCGCTCTTGGCCTACAGTTTTATATATAGAAAATGAACTACATTTTTCTGTTATGGAATGTGAGAAGTAGCCATAGAAGTTAGTGAAAACAATATTTCAAAAAGGGAGATGTCAAGGTAAGCAGCTGAGTTATAAGTATACTTTGGTACCCTATATAGTTTTTTAACATTTTATGAGTTAACTTTTTAGCTATCTTAAGTTGTCAGTATTAAAACCAGGTTTGAACAGCTAGCTAAACTTTCAGAAGCAGAGAAGGGGTTTATTATCTTGGAGCTTGTTTTTGTAAACAAAGTCATGGGCAGGCCAGAACAGTGCAGAGCAAAAAGCAATCTGTTTCTGCTGACATGGAAAGGAGATGAATAGGATTAAGCTATAAATACAGCCTGGAGATTGTCATCTCTTTTCCTCCATGGATACAACAGTGCCCTGGGTTACAAATGATTTCCAAGGATCTGAAAACGTGAAGATTGAATTGGCCTCTTGCTGCTAGGGGGATATTACTCTCCAGAGGTTGGCCAAAATTCACAGTTCCATCTTCTGAGTTTACTGATGAAAGGGGAATGACAGGTTGTACAGTTTGAAAACAAGTTAAAGGTAGCCAGGGGTGGAATCAGGGCTGAAGATATTAATGGCACAAAAAATCTGGTTAGAATGCAGATAGTTCAGGAAGCATGATCCAGAAATCCAGTTCAATCAACGGTATTTTCTGAGAGCTTACTGTGTTCAAAGTATGAGGGACCATAAAGGTATGACTTCCTTTCCCCAAATCACTTATAGTCTACTTGGAAAGAAGATAAATTTTGAGAGGTTAAGCAGCAACAAAAGATTTCAACAACAGCAGAAGAGTAACTACCTGGCAATATATTTTCAATTGCCAACTGAGTGATATCAGCCTTAAATAGGAGTTCAGAGAGAGGAAATCAGTAGCCTGGAAAAATCAGGGAAATATTTGTAAGCAGGGCAAAATCTCAACTGGGTTTTCAAGATAAATGTGACTTCATATATGGAGAGAAGGAGTGGGGATCTTCCTGGTCAGTTGAATAGTATAAGTTTATCAAAAAGCTTGGAATTGAGAAAATACAAAGTGTGTTTGAGAGCAGAGAGTCTTCAGGTGTGGAGGAGAGAGAGAATGTAGGAGAGTATTTGAAGGGCATGACCAGCAGAGAAGCTCTGAAGTTCATAGTGGACCTCTGCTCTCTAGCTTTGCTCTACACAGATACCACCTGTTTCACACATGGGCGTGTTCCTTCAATGCTTGTGCTTTAATTTGTGTAAATTGAATCATGTTGTAAAGGTCCTGTGAGAAATTTCTGTTCAGGAAAACTCAGTGGTGAATACTTAATTTTCATTCTATCAGTGAGGATACTTTTGTCAATTTACAAATTTCATAAATTAATATAAAGGGCCAGAGCATTGGCTTAACTCAGTGGTTTAGAGGTTAACTCCGTTTCCCTGTGATGGTCTTGGCTCTGCTCTCCTCTCAGTGTAGGCTTTATCCTCACTCTGATAAGCAAGATGGAGGCACAGTTTGTTCAAGATGTCAGTGCCAGAAAACATCAAAGGAAGAGAATGCATCTCTGCCTGAAACACTCCATGTAGTGAGATTCTCCTGGAAGCACCCAGGAAACTTCCCCTTGAGTCTCCTTAGCCTCAGTTACATCATATTCCCTTTCCTGAACCAGACTCTGTAGACTCAGGAATGCTATGCCCTGTTTGGCTCAGACTTGGCTTCTGAAACTATGTGTGGGCAGGAGTGATGGGAGGAACTTGACTGGTTTAGACCAATCAGAGCCAGTCCTGGTGCTGCAGCAAATACCCAAAGTGCACGGCAGCTGCACAGTGCAGAAGGCATGAAATGGATGTTAGGGGAAACCCCCAAGGTTCAGGCATTCGTGCTTTAGTTTGGGTACAATTATGGAATTTTATATACAAAGTTTGCTTTTTAAAAACTGCTGTTGCTATTCTAGCATTTACTCACCCATGTTAATTTTAGAATCTTTTAGCCAAGTGCCAGCAAAAATCTTTTCTCAGATTTTGAATGGGATTTGGGTAAAAATAACTTTGAGAAGAATTGACCCCTTCACAAAGTTGAACCTTCTCATCCTTGAACATAGTATGTTGCTACTATGTAGTAATTATTTGGGTCTTTTTTTCCCATTAATAGCATTGTATACTTTATATTTGGTCCTTCATGTATGTTAGCATACATTTTTATTAGATTCAAGCTATTTTATAGTTTTTCTTACTATTATAAATGGGATCTATATTTCTACTACATATTCTAACTGGTCAGAATGTGGCATTTAGGGTCTTATTGATTGTTATATGTTCATCTTGTCATAGCCACTTGCTGAATTATCATATAAATAAATTGTGCATTGATTATTTTGACTAGTACATCATTTGCAAATAATAAAAACATTGTCCCTTCCTTTACAATCCTAAAAACTTATTATTTTTCTAAATCACTGTTAGTTGGAATCTCTAGTACAGTGCTAAATAGCTGTTGAATATATGCT
This sequence comes from Eulemur rufifrons, assembly GCF_041146395.1. Taxonomy (NCBI): domain Eukaryota; kingdom Metazoa; phylum Chordata; class Mammalia; order Primates; family Lemuridae; genus Eulemur; species Eulemur rufifrons. Next base: position 135,187,288 of record NC_091012.1, on the reverse strand, counting down.
GACAGCAGATATTTTTAGCTATTTCTGGATTTACACTGGAATGCATGTAAATAGGTTGTTTTCTGTATCTTTTTAGCAGACACCCTTTTACTGACTTAGGAAGTTTCCTTCCATCCTAGTTTGCTATAAATTTTTGTCATAAATAAATGTTAAATGGTAGTAAATGCTTTCTCTGACATGATTTGGATTATTTGTACATCTGAATTCATAAATAAATTTGGTCTTTTATTTTCTTATGCTATTTTGCTTTGGTTTTGGTTTCAGGGTTATGCTAGTCTCTTGAAACAAGTTGGCAGGCTAGACTTCTTTTGTGGATGTAAAACAGTTATTATAAGACACAAATCATTTTACTTGAAGTTTAGTTGAAATTTCCAATAAAATCACTAGATCTAGTGGGAGTTTTTATAGGAACTTGGACTATTGGCCCAATAGCTTTTGGTTTATTCAGGTTTTTTGGTCTATTCCAGTTTTCAGTTATTTATTTCTTTGTAGAAATTTATTTCCTAGGCTTTAAATTTATTGCCTTAAAATTATGTATAATGTTCTCTTATTTCTGAAATCATTATGGCATCTATGGTTATGTCTTTCGTTTTTAGTATTATTTATTTTCACATTCTCTCTCTTTTATCTTCTTTCTAGAGGCTTATTTATTCCATTAGACTTTCATAGGACCAGCATTAGCTTTATTGAGCAACTCTGGGAGGTTTGTTTGGTTGATTTTTTCCAATTTAACTTCTTTTTATATTTCATTTTCTTCCTCTTGCTTCATTGAGTGTTTTCTAGCTTTGTGAGTTGACCACTTAGTTAATTTATTTTTAGTTCCTTTTTCATTTTTTTAAATAAAAGATATTTAAGTATATAAGTATATCCCACTAATTTTGATATGGACTGGCTTTAATAAAATATTAATATTTCATAATGTTTTCTTTCTTCTATAACCATGAATTATTTAGATATATATTTTAGTTTTCAGATATTTGGTATTTGGAGTCTTTTTGCTTATTTCTTTTTTTATTGAGATATAATAGATGTATATATTTTCAGGGTACATGTGATAATTTAATATATTCATATAATTTGTAAAGATCAAATCAGTGTAATTTGGATATCCATCAACTTAAATATTTGTTTTTATTTTTTGCTTATTTCTGTTATTGCCTTGTGATGATTGATTATAGTGTATATAAAATTAGATTTTTAAAAATAAGAATTATTTTGTCCTAATACCTAGATGATTTTAGAAATACTGAAAATCTGTCTTTTAGTAGGTGAGTTTAACTGATTCATATTTATTGATCAGTTGATTCAAATATTAAAATATTTATACTGATTTTTATATTTTCTTTTTCTTTCTTTTTAATTTTTAGATTTTTTTTATTTTCTGATCTCTGTTGAGTTGATTGAATTTTGTTCCTTTTTTACTGCTTGGAAGTTATGCATTCCATTTTTCTTTTTGCTTCCTTTTATTATTATTAACAAGGACATTATTAATACTTTTTGAGCAAAATTTAAAGTCAATTAGTAGTTGCCTTCCCAAACAAGACACTTTAGCTTCTCTACATAGTCTTAGGTTGGAACCTATCCCCAACCCCCAAGACAGTATTACTTGGAATCTGGAATTTTCATTCCAATTTATTATTGCACACACACACACACACACACACTTTTTTCCAGGCAATATTTATTTAGATTTAGCAATATACTTTCTTTTTTTTCTTTCTTCTGCCTTCTTGTCTTATGCATTTTTTTTTCTTCTTTTATTCCTTTCAGTTAGGCTAAAATCAGTACTAACTCCCACTCTCCCCAGTTGTGGTCTATCCATGGCAAACTTTCTGAGTTCTAATGTGTTTGAGAATATCTTTATTTCATTTTGACTCTTGAATGATGATTTGGGGTTCTAGGTTTTTTCTCCTCAGAACTTTCTCAGTTTTACTAAGTCCTTCAAAAGTATTACTCCAGTCTTCTGGAATTTCCTGCTGTGATGAGAAATCTGCTATTAGTCCCTCTCCATCTGTGTCGCATAGGTAATCTGCCTTTGCCCCTTTTCCTTTCATGATGCTCCCATTACACTTGATTTTCTGAAGCTTTGCTAGGAAGTAGTTGAGACTCAAGTGAATCTTTCCTATTAGTTTATAAGCTTAGTTTTTTCCAAGGGTTTACTGAGAAACCAGTCATTCATAGTCCCATTCATATGCATTCATAGTCCCTTGGTTAGTTGCAATTTCAAAATTTTATAACATTTTGTTTTTTGAGTTCTGTTTAGGAGTAAGGATCAAACTTTACTGATGAAAAATGATGTGTGGTTACCTCCATCCATTTTTCACCTAAACCTAGAAAATAAGAGAGAGAGATAGATAAATTAACACTGCCTCTAGCCTTTAGAGATTTATCATTTTGTGATCTTTCCGGCCCTAAAAAGAATCAAAATCTATTTGGATTGTATCCAAGTACATTATTTAACAACTGAGTGAGGGTATCAGTAAACCAACTCAAAAAAGGTTTTCAGATGGCCTTATAAGGGAAGCTATTCCTACTGTTTTAGTTAAGTTCTAAAAAGTCAGTTTAAGCAGACACAGCACACAAAGGCTTTGTGAAATTAGAAATCTAAGAGCAGAATATCAATGAAGTGACCTTAATTTGCCTTTCATCCTTTATGCAATTTGGGATTGGGTATAAAATTGTTCTACCTCCTTGGTCGTTAAATATGCTAGTCCATTAATTAAATTTGGGTAACACCAGATTCATAGGGTTATATGCCAGGCTCTTACTGAAAAGACAGTGCTGGGGGAAACTTGAATGAATATATCACTTTATAATTTTGAAAGTGGTTTCTCATTCATTATCTCATCATTCCTAGTAAAGACATGTAGAAAGTATTGCTATTCTTATTTTAGAGAGAAGGAAGCCTCAGAGAGATTCAAGATATCTCTCAAGTAAGAGAAATTAGATTAAGTCAGCCAATCTGGGCTTAATCCAGGCATCACAGGAGCCTTGTGGGTGCTAGGTGCTTAATACACATTTGCTTAATGAAGGGGTGACAAAAAAAACAGGTTTTTGATGCCACACCCAAGGCACTTTCTACTTCCAGAGCTGTCTTTAGTTGTACAGAATTATACAATCATTGTGAATGAGGCAAGAAATAGAAGTAGTATGAATAAAAGAATTTTTCTAAACAGAAGGTGAAGAGGAACACCATGAGGTAGAAACTATTATGCCCATTTTTTGGACAAGGAAACCAAGACTTAGTGCCAGGAGGCAATTCTCTGTGCATCTCTCACCTTTTCATATGTCTTGCAAGCAGTGGCACTGACTACCTTTCTTCTGAACTGTCTTTACAAGGATGCTTGTATAGTGAACAAAATTGGGTGACAGAACAAAGGCAGACTTGTTTATTGTCCAGCATAATAAAGGTAATGTCTCCCTCCAGGCAGGCTCACTGTCCGTTATGAAAGATTCAGGTTCTCTATGCTGTGGATTCCTGTCATGTAACCCAGTGTGTGTAGGTGTTACCTGACTCTCTTTGTGTCTTCCAATGGGAATTAGGGTTCTGGAAGTGGCACAAATGCCAGTACTCTAGCTACAGCTATTGCTGTAAGTAATAAATCCCTTTTTCTCTGACCTAGGAGTCTCATGTCTTCTGCAAACATTCATGAAACTCTGGCAGAATAATGTCCTAGCTTGCAAGTAAGGTCAAATCTCAGAGCTTTCAAAATCGTCTAGCTCATTAAGTACTGGAGTTTGAACCCACGTGTGACAGATCTCAAAGCCAGAGCTCCCGACCTCCACTCTGTACTATTTCCCATGGAAACTGGCACAATAATCTCAGCAAGAGCCCATGGTGTCATGGTGTAACTGGAACTGCTTTATTATTACATTCTGAACTGATGAAGTCCAAAGCTCATTTCATTTTCTTCTCTTTTAAAACCTTGAAATTATATCCAGCCTTATTCAAAGGCAAAGGAAATGGGTTACTTATATTGTATGAGGGGCAAGAGAAGGTCACCTATCAGCAGATGAGATGTTTTCACTGTGAAAAATTCACATTTTCCTATTCGGGCATTGTTTGTTAAAATGCCATATTTGGAGTTGGTTCAACACACCAAATGGCTATTGGCCATATTGGAACTTTAGTTTGAATTAGTTTGATAACTTAGCTTTTCCAAAAAGGGAGTTGAAAAGTGCATATTTCTAAGAAAATTAGACAAAATAAAAAAAATAACAAACCAAAGAACAGTAAAAAGTCCCCAAGTCCCAAGTGTGAGTCAGAAGACTAAGACCTTTGAAAAGTCACTAGATTTCTCCAAGCTTTTGGTTTTTCTTTAGCTATAAAATGGAAATAATTATCTCAATGAATTGCTGTGAGGGTATGATAGATAGGGTTGCCAGATTTAGAAAATAAAAATTCACCATACCCAGTTATAGTTGAATTTCAGGTATGCAACAGATAATGACTTAGTATGTCTCAAACATTGCATGTAACATACTTATACTAAATAATCTGTAGTGTATCTGAAATTCAAGTTTAGCTGGGTGTCCTACATTTTATTTGTAACCCTGATCTGAGCATTTCTATTCAAATGGTTTACTAAGGAACTGCTGGCAGGGCTGACTGTGACCTGTAAGGGAGTAGAGAGAACAGAGCAGGGGAGGGGAGGAGGAAACTAAACAAAAGCTCAGCTGCAGGGCAGTCATGCAGAGCAGAGCTTCAGCCTGATCCCGCATGGGGCTCTGGAATGTGAGCTACATACACAGTAGATATGTCTCCACCAGAGGTGGGAAAGCCGGGCTTTGATATTCCTTGTGCCTCTCAGTTATTGTTTAAGGGATACTTCTGGCTCTCTCCAGTAATTGGCAGCGCAGGTCCAAGGGTCCCAGGGCAGCCTTCCAAAGAAGATCTGCAGATACAGATCATTAAAAAGGAAAGCACATAGGAAGTAGGGGTGGAGGGTGGGAAGGCAGCAACAGAAATGAAAAGGAAGGGATCTGAGGAAACCTGGGAAGAGCACGAACTGTATTTGCTACACTGCTGTACAAACTATAGAGTACTATGTATGGTTGATAATAACAGATGGAGGGGCAGTGAGAGACAGGCTTCTCTGTGAAGAAACCAAAGAGATAGAGGACCCTACTACCCCAAATCATAAAAGTCATAATTCTTCTAATAGTTCTTTCATTACTAGATTCTGACACCCATTTAGGAGGTTGCATAGTATCCCCTCCCCAGTTTTATTTGCATGTATCTGTGAATAAAATGAACTTTCCATGAATCTAGAGAGAAGGCAGCCCCTATAGCCTCCTCTTTCCTGGCTGTTGAAAGCCCAGCTGGAGGCAACTATAAACATACAATCGCCAGCCCTTGCAGGGCATCTCCTGGGGAAACCACGGGGAGTAATTTGGAATTCCATGAAATGCTGCATGGCTTTGTCTAAAAACTCATGGTGAGAAGTTGAATGGCCTTAAACTGATGCCCAAATTGCACATTTTAAAAACCCTCTAATTTAGAGGAAGTCTCCCTAGGAGGCTGTATGTACTGCTTGGCCTATAAAACTCTAAATATTAAAATTAAAAATTGCTAAATACACAACTGGAAAAGACTATGTCAATTGAAATCATCATTTATTTCATTTGGTTGTTTGTTTTTTCCCCCTTCTCTCTCCCTCAAATAATACCTCCACGACAAAAGGATCCTCTAGTATCACACTCGCTCCCCCTCATTCATGTGTGAGACTCCCAGGATGCAAAATGATAGGCAGATGGGGCAGGGCATTTTGCCACTGCCTTGTGCATTATTTAGAGGCAAAAAGGAGCAAACTGAGAAGCTTGGGGAAGAGGAAAAGAGTCTTTGGCAAGACACATGGGAGGATTTGTTTTTGAGAACTGAGCATTAGGGGGGAAAAATGAATGCTATAGGAACAAAGCAGAGAATAATGTCTCTCAACTCAATGGAGAAGTACTTCTGTCAGCTACCAGGTGCTAATACTGTCACGGTGATAATAACATGCCTTTAACTGTTGAGACCTTCCCTCCAAGAAGTTCCACCTGGGGAGATTATTAAATGGAACCCTGGATATCAAAACTGACCAATAGATAGCATTTCTCATCAAAACAGTTTGGGAAGACACAGCTCCTTAATGCTTTTGGCCACAAGAATTTGGGCAGTTGGGATATTTCTAAGCACAGTGTAATGAGCTCCTTTCAGAGAGGCAGAGTTTTCTAGAGCAGAACTTCCTAACCAGTGCGCCACAAATGGATATAGGCAGGGTAACCATATGTTAAAGTTTGCTGGGACAGTTTCGGTTTATGTCTATAGTCCCAGCAAAGTTATTAATAGTGCCTCTTTTCACTAGAAACATTGTCCCAGTTTGGATGATAAATTTGAGTGATAAAATGTATGGTTATATGTGAGCCAAGATTTTTATCTCCCCAGTCTTTAGGGTGGCTACAGTCACAGGGCTGTTTGTCTCAGACTATGAGAAATCTCATCCATTTTTTTCAGTCTACTATACAAATATTATTATTTGTTCTCCTTGGCATGTGATGTGCCCTGTCCTGTTAAGGACCCTCTGCTCATTGGGCACAGGATTACTATGAACACTGTGGAGACAAGTGAGTCTTTTGATGGGAGAGGAAACAAGGAGAGAAAAAATTAACATCTGGATACAAGTGACACAGCCAAATTTTCCCTGTAAATTTGACAAATTGAAGTACTTGTAGCTCCCCTGTAAAGATCATCTAATTCAGAACTATCCAATAAAAATATAATGTAATCAAAGCCACAATAAGATATCACTTCACATTCTTTAGGATTTGTTAATGGAAAAAACCCAAACTCTGTAAAATAATTAAAATTAGAGGTTTATTCTGAGCCAATATGAATGACCATGGCCCAGGGATCCATACCCAAAAAGCCTCAAGTAAGTGCTCTCAAGGCAGTTGGGTTACAGTTTGGTTTTATATATTTTGGAGAGACAAGAATTGTGGGTAAAAACTATAAATCAATACATGGAAGGTATATATTGGTTTGTCCAGAAAAGGCATGACATCTTAAAGTAGGGGCTTACAGGTTATAGGTGGGCTCAGAGATTCTTTGATTTGTAATTGGTTAAAGAAATAAAGCTTTATCTAAAGACTTGGAGTCAGTAGATAGGAATGCTTGAGTTAAGATATGGGGGTCTGTTAATCAGAGAGCAAGCCACAATATACTCAATGTGATCTGTTAAGCAAATCAATGGCCGACTGTCATGACTTAACCTTTGCCTTGTATGGCCTTAGGTCCACTTTGCAATTAGTCTAAACTCCAAAAGGGAAGGAGTGGAAGGAGGTGTGTCTGACCTCCCTTCCTTCCCTTTGTGGCCGGTAACTCAGTTTTAAGATTTTTCTGGGGTTCCCTTTGCCAAGAGAGGATCTGTTCAGTCAGCAGGGGTCTTAGAATTTTATTTTTAGTTTACAGATTCATGGCATAAAAAAATCAGAAAATAACAAGTGTTGGTGAAGGTGTGGAAAAATTGGAACCTTCATACACTGCTGGTTGGAATATAAAATGTTGCAGCCATCTTGAAATACAATCTTGCTGGCTGCTTCTCAAAATGTTACACATAGAGTTATTAAATGACCTAGCAATTCCACTTTGAGGTTTATACCTGAGTGAGAAGAAAAGATATGGCCACACAAAAACTTGTACATGAATGTTTATAGCAACATTATTCATATTAAACAAAAAGTGGAGACAACACAGATATCCATAAACTGATGAGTGTATAAACAAAATATGGTATACCCATACAATGGAAAATTATTCAACCATGAAAAATAATAAGTACTGGTACATGGTACAACATACATGAACCTAGAACGCATTATGAGAAGTGAAATAAGCCAATTGTGAAAGACTACATATTGCATGATTTTATTTGTCAGAAGTATCCAAAATAGACAAATCCATAGAGACAGAAATTAGATGACTAGTTTCCAAAGGGCTTTAGGCAGGGGACAGTGGGGAATGACTGCTAATGTGTAAGGGGTTATGTTTTGTTTTGATGAAAATGTTCCAAAAATAGCAAGTAGTGATGGTTGCAAACTCTGTGAATATACTAAAAGCCACTGAGTTATAAACTTTAAAAAGGTGAATAGTATGGTATATAAATTATATCTCAACAAATCTATAATTAAAAATATATATAATGCAATCCACATATATAATTACAAATTTTCTAGTAGGCACATTAAAGTAAGTGAAAAGAAATAGGTGAATATAATTTTAATAATGCATTTTATTTAACCTAATATATTCAAAATATCATTTTAATGTATAACAACATTTTTAAATTAGTGGAATATTTTGTAGTCTTTTTATTGTGCTAAGTCTTAAAAATTCAGTGTATATTTTACATGCACAGTACATCTCAATTCAGACTAGCCACATTTGAAGGACTCAAATACCACATGGGGCTAGCAGCGACCATAGTGGGCAGTGTGGGTCTAACTAATGGTTATTAACAGCTGCTAGCTTCTGAGTTTGTGGTATATAATAGGGCTACATCTGAAGAATACAATGGCCTAAGCTTTTGAATGAATTTAGTAGAAGTGGGAACAAACAAAAGCATGGCTTCATTATGTTTTGATTATTCGAGGGCCAGCTTGTTCATACCTTCTAGCACTATTGGTTATGCTGCCAAAGTAAATGTGGGACACAGATGTTTTTGCTTTTTGAGGAAAAAAACAAACACACAGCTGCTAGCTGAACCCATTTTCCATTCATATTTTGACCTCCCAGAAAACTGTGTCCCAGCCACATGGTGAGTTAGCCTTCTTTGAAGAACTTCAACATACATATCATTTGCATCATTTCTCTGTGTTCTAAAAATCAGTCTCATGCTCATTTCAGCACTTCTAACTTACCCTGAAAACCTCTGCTTTTTCAAGTTCTAATTTCCTGTGTATCTGGTAGTTTGGGTTCCCTTATATTTCAACAGCATACCATAGAATACACCTTAACTCTCTCTCTATTTTTCTTTCCATGCCCTGATTTCAGGGAGATGCAGCATTTTTCCTATCCAATGGGTAGACTTGGGGGTTATTCATGAAGCAGAGAAGGGGGAAAAAATAACCTGTGGGGAAAATAAGTGTATCTCTTCCCTAGAGCTGAGGTTTTCTAAGGAACAGAGAAAATAAGAGGTTCTGAAGGAAATTTCTTTCCTCACCAAAAGCAGAATTATGTCCCTCATTAATTTTGGTCAATCTGTGTTTGTGTTGACAACTAAGAATAAAGGAGGTGGTAAGCTCTGTGCAAAGAGGACCATGAACAACAGCTGTGAAGAAATTTTATTGGGGATGAGAGGAGAACTACCTTTGTTACTTCCTCCAAAAATGGAGACATGGTGTTTGTGTTTTTGGTTTTCCTACTAGGAAGTGAAGTTCTTGGGACTTGAGGGCAGGGTTTTATTTTGTTCCTCTCCTCCAGGTGTTAGTCCATTTTGTGTTACTGCAACAGAATACCAAAGACAGGGTAATTATATACATATATATATATATTTTTTTTTTTGAGACAGAGTCTCGCTTTGTTGCCTGGGCTAGAGTGCAGTGGCATCAGCCTAGCTCGCAGCAACCTCAAACTCCTGGGCTCAACTGATCCTCCTGCCTCAGCCTCCCGAGTAGCTGGGACTACAGGTGTGCACCACCATGCCTGGCTAATTTTTCTATTTTTAATAAAGATGGGGTCTCGCTATTGCCCAGGCTGGTCTCAAACTCCTGACCTCAAGTGATTCTCCCTCTTTGACCTCCCAGAGTGCTAGGATTACAAGTGTGAGCCACCATGGCTGGTCTTGAAAGACTGGGGAATTTATAAACATTAGAAATTTATTTGGTTCATGGTTCTGGAGGTTTGGATGTCCAAGAGCATGGCACCAGCACCTGGTGAGGATCTTCTTGCTGCATTATTCCATGATAGAAGACAGAAGAGCAATAGAGTGTGAGACAGCAAGAAGGGGCCAAAGTTGCTTTTATAACAAGCCCACTCCTGAGATAACTAACCCACTTCCATGATAATGACATTAATCTATTCATGAGGGCCCTGCCCTCATGACCTAATCACCTCTTATTAGACTTCACCTTCCAACACTGTTACATTGGGAATTAAGCTTCCAACACACATGAACTTTGGGGAACACATTTAAACCACAGCACTCCAGTATGTATGTCATTCATTCTAGGAGCAACTGTCCTGACCTGAGTTTGACTTGAGAAACTTATGACAACAGGATTCCTGTTCTCTATCCTTCGGGAGCTCTCTGATTATCTCTTTTTTAGAACTTGCCTGGTTCAACTGGCTCCAGGGCTTTCATGGTGGATGAGGTGTGGTTGGCTAATTCCTCTTGCAATGGCCACTGCCTTAGTTATCATAAAAGTCCATGTAGAGCAGTGTTTCTCAAAGAGTAATCCATGTTTGAAAATCAACAGCATCACCTGGGAACTTGATAGAAATGAGGAATTGTAGGTCCCTCCACAGATCTACTAAACAGAAAATACGTTTTAATAAGCCCTCCAGGCAATTGTATACATGCTAAAGTTTGAGAATGCTTATGTAGAGCATTTTGTACTACATTGATGTTATCTCCTGCTTCACTTGAGGGGCTTTAAAAATAAATAGGAATGGAAATAACGTTAAATCTCCAGCTGAAAAAAGTTCTACTAGTAGAAGTAGAGAGAAGATGTGCAAAAACAGATTTGGGAATAATGATCAGATCATCCGCTGAATGCCTGGACTGTGAAAGACAATCTTGCAGCACCTTTTACATACATTCTCTCTAGTCCTAACAACACATCTGAAAGGTTGGTGGTGTGTATCCATTTATATCTCTATTTTATAGCAGATGCAACTGTTACTCAAAAAGGTTAAGTAATGTACTCAGGGTCAACAGCTAATAAGAGGCAACATTGAAATACGAGTTGAATCAGTTCAATCCAGATCTGTCCACTTAGCCTGGAGAGGTATGGAGTTATGAATATTGAGCTGTTGGTGAGAGATGTGATTAGTGTTGTTATCCACTCTTTTTTATTATGGAAAGTGTTTGATGGCTAACATAGCATTTTCTGTTCTCTTTTAAAAGATATTCTGGCTACAGGCACTAGCAAGTTTTCAACAGTATATGTCAGGTTTGCTCAAAGGACTTTCAAGCTATAACACAAAGACCAAGCATGTACAGATCTCATGTATTTTTGTGTTTGATGACTTCTCTTGTTTGTAAAATGAAAATGAGAGATGGTTTATCACAAACATTTTTCAATGGAGTGGACTTCTTATTGCTAACATGACTTGGGTCTGTGAGCTCAAGAATGAGAGCAGAGAGCAAGAGAGAGAGAGAGCGCGTGCGCATGAAATTGTAAACTCCGTTACTCTCAGGGACTGGGTAGAAAAGGGAGATGGCTATCTAGACCATGGATTTTAGTCTTTTTTGATCAAGACCCACAGTTAGAAATACATTTTACAATACACTTCAGGACATACATGTGTATATTTTTTAAAACAATCAATAATAAAACATTTGTAATTAGTATGCATGATGAATGCTGATATTTGCTATTTTAGTCTATTTAATTTTTTTAATTTTAGCCACCACCCACTATAGTGATTTTCCATTTCACTAATCAGTAGCAACTTACAATGTTGAAAATACTGAAATGTTGAAAAGTACTGTCTACAGCACACACTTTGGGACAATCTGAGGTGTCTCGAGTGCCTGGTATAGGGAATAAATGTTCCTCCAGTGGGACCAAGATAATCAGAGAGGCTGAACCAGACAGGAAAGTGGGGTTTTGGACTCCCACAGCCCTTGGCCTGGGCTTCTGAACCTCACAATGTGAGATAGTAAGGAGCTGTTCAGGCAGTTCCTTTATGTGGCTTTGCCCCTTTCGGAAGTGTCTAGAGAGCATGATGTGGCTGTCACAATGACAGGGAGCGCTACTGGCATTTGGCAATTAGTGGGAAGGAATGCTAGCTGTGGTGAGGAGCGTGGGGTCACCCTGCCCAGAAAGCTTTTCCTGGCCGGCATGCCACTAGTTCTCCAATGGAGAAATGATGGGGAGCTCTTTGCCACCAAACCAGTCTGGTCCTTTGGAGCCCTAGCCACCAACCACTAGACCTGAGGGAGTCTCTGGGCTAGGCACCTATGGTTTCAAATGACTCAACTAATACCCCAGTCCTAAATCAGTGATGAAAAGAAGGCCAGCAGGGTAGCAGTATGGATGACCAAGGCAGGATTTCTCAACCTGGACACTATTGACATTTTGAGCCAGCTAATTTTAAGTAATGTTAACTTCATTCTAAGTAATGAAGAGCTTCCGTGTGCTTTGCGGAGTGTTTAGCAGCAACCCTAACCCTTAATGTAGATGTCAGGAGCACTGTTCCCTTAACCCCCAGTTATGACAACCAAAAATATTTCCAGATGTTTCCAAGTGTACCGTAGGGAGAAAAGTCACCAGAGTTGAGAACCACTAGTCTAAAGTAATGAAGCGAACCCCGGACCAACTTCTAAAATGAATTTCAAGTAATAACAGGCACTTCACAAGCAGAATGCCTAGAACAAGCCTGTCTCCTCCTGCAACTTTTCTGAGTTAGATTACATCAAAGCAATGCATCAGTGTTTTATGGTGTTTTGCAGCATGGTGGGGTAATAATATTAATACTTCTTATATTTCCCTGGGTTGCAAGTGGTTAGATAATCATTTTACAGCCTAACTCCATCATGGATCCAGGGCCTTATTCTGTTTAATCACATGGGAAATAAATATATAAATTGTAGTCTTCACAGGATCCTGGTAAAATCCTGTTTGAACAAACAAAGACAATGTGTGACACGTGGGGCCATTGCATATTTGCAGTTATTATCAAAACAATATACAAAAATAGACATAATTTCTCTGTTACGTTCCCTCAATTTTCACTCTATTTCCTGTCTATTTTATCTCATCAAATTAGTGTTGCCTTCAAATAAATGTCTGTTTTCATAATGTGGAGCTGTCTTTTCAACATAAATCCCACTTTCCACTTTTCTGGGAAACATGATTTAGATTTAGGTGTCATGAGTGGCAACTGTCCTTGTGGAAGGACTGTCCTGGTAAACAGAGGTGATATTTGTAGAGTGGTAATTAATTGTATGCAGCATGTATTGCTTGAATCTCCTTAGAATCCTCTGACTGTGCATGTTTAGGGAATGATGAAATGTTTGTATACTCAGTTAACCAAAGTGGAAGCATTTTGTTGTTTCTAAACAAAATAAGCCTCTCAAAATTTATTAAGAGTTACTGTTCATGGTAAACAAAATGATCTATGCATTTGTTAGAACTTTGTCCTCCATTTTAACAGTAACTACATTTAGAGCTGAGAAGAATAGAAATTTATTCTTTAGAATTCTCATTATCGGTCAACTCGAGGATCATAGGATTTGAGTAAAAAACAAACAAAAAAATAACTACCTAATTCTTAGCCCTGAATCACTTTAATAAATAAAACAAGCTCCTTTCCTTTAAATAAAAATTGCTAAAATATTCAATATGGACTAGGCAAATAGTCAAAACCAATAAGTACAGTTTTTGCCCTTGTGAATTTTATTATGTCTGCTATTGATTGAGTTAAGAAATCTTCAGATGGAAAGAAAATAACATTCCTAGCATATGTCTAGGAAATATTAAATTATCCAGGCAAATGGGTTTGCTTGGTTTTTTTGTTCAAGAAAGACTAATAGGAATTATTGCTATCTTCATGGAAGACAGGGAGAATAGGTCACTTATATTGAAATGAAGATATTTCTATTTCATATTCTCAACATTTAAATATTTGATTTTAAGTTAAGTGATATGTTGAAGATTAAACATCTTTTTATAAAATGAGTGTGGAAAGACACATCTGATCTCATGCAAGTCTTTTCCCACTGAGTAATGCTACCGGCCCAATATATATTCCACCACTCTCTCCACGTTGAGCAGGCATGGAGTAAGTGTCCCTGGTTGGTGCGTAAGGGTGCTTAAGTGTGCTTGAACGTCCCACCTCTACTCAGAAAACTGTCTCTCTCATGGCCAGGCACCCTCACTATGAGACTTAAAGGAATGAATTCTCTGACAATTTCATACCTGGCTGATCTGTTCATAAATACAGAAATCCATGAGTGGACCCTGCTATTTGAAATTCTGAGTTAAGGGGTTTCACAATACCTCTTTAGCCAAACTGATTGTGGTCAACCATTTGTTCTTAGAGAAATTCTTTAGAGAAAAAAACAAGGGATAAACCAATACTGGATTTAGCAATCGGAAAAATCACTTCTATAACTTCCCCTCTAACTTCCCAGCTGGGCATCTGTGGACAAATTGCTCAAACTTTTCGATCCTCATAGTCCTCAAGTGTTAATTAAGAGTAACTATTTTAACTACCCTATATCTCAATGTTGTTGTGAGTACTCGAGACAGTAATACACCTCAAATTGCTTTAGAAGCTGTTTAAGTGCACTCAAAATATAAAATAATGTCATTTTTTAGTAACTGAAATTGGATTATCAGAATGACTGGACTTGGAGAATAAACCAGAAATATTTTTCTTAAAATAATGGAATAATGCAAAAATATATAATATCGATACAAATCATGCCACTACTAACGATGCCTTTCATTTATTAACAGGGCTTCCATACTTGTTATTTGATCTGATTCTTCACAGCCTTGTGAAATGATCAGGAGATTTTATTGATCTGTTTTGACTAATGAAATAAAAGGTGAACAGATCAAATGGGTTCTAAAATGTGAACCCCTTTGCTTATGTTCCAAGTGGTGGGAAATGAGAGGAATTTTCCATCAAGTATTCTCTATTAACTTGGTGAAATACAAAGTATTTTTATTGCATGGGAATTTCTGATTCTGCATAGTGTATTAATTTGGCCAGCCATTTTTATAGCCATCCTACAGGTATCCTATGTACAGGACAAAGATTGTTGCTCTATCTATGATTAGTTCAGCCAGTTAGTATCTGATCTTCTTGGATTCTGCTTCCATGGTTCACTATTCATGATATCCTTATTTATAGGTGGTGGTGTTTTTTTCAACTGCTCCCCCCACTTATTTTTACCTGTGAAGAGATTTTTTTAAAATTCATAGTGCTGATATTGGGGGAGAGGGATGTATTACGTAAAACTCAAAGGAATGACTTTTCAAAAAACATAAAGAAAAGCTAAAGGATGAAAATACATAAGAATAAAACATCCTAACTTTCTCTGTTAGGATTAGATTCTACTACATGTAATAGAAAACTAATAATAATAGTAATAAACAGATGTGTTAAAAGATAGAAGTTTATCTCATCTGTAAAAGAAGTCTGCAAGTGGGTAGACAAAGCTTGGAAGAACACTGCACAGATACCAAGGGACTTTTCTGTTCTGTCATGGTAGTGAATTGCTTTCGATCTTAAATTCATCTTGTTTCAAGATGACCTGTGAATCGACAGCATTGACCTGTGCATTCCAGGGAGTAGAAAAGAAGGATGGAGAGAAGAATAAAAAAGAACAGATCTCCCAGCTTTAGGCAAATTTCATAGAAATCCTACTCAACACTTTCATTTCTATGTCATTGGCCAGACCTTAATCACATGTTCTCAATGAGCTCCAATGTTGGAAATGTAGCCTTTTAACTGCACATGCTGACATTTTGAATAAAATCGGGATTATTTTACTAAGGAAGAAGAGAAGATGACTGTTAGGTAGCAGCCATACTTTCCCCCAAATAAACAAGTAACAATCTGTAAACTGAGATAGAATGTTTGATGAATGCCTTTTTTATTCAGAATAATTGCCACTAAATCAATGAAAATATCTATTTTGTTTTGGACTCAATGCTGTACAATTTATCCAAGTAAAGGGGAAGTGTAAAATCTAGAGAGTACTTTAAGCTGGTGGCTCTGGATCTCACTTGGGAAAAAAGCCAAAGTCCTTATAATGAATGGTCAACAATGAATGGCCCTCCATGACCTGGCCTGTAATCTCCCTGACATCATTTCCTGCTGCTCATTCTGTTTCAGACCCACTAGCCATGGATGTGCCTTAGGGTCTTGTGCACTGGCTGTTCCACTGGACCTGAATAGCTTCCCCTGGTATTTTTTTTTTTTTTTGAGACAGAGTCTCGCTCTGTTGCCCTGGCTAGAGTGCCGTGGCATCATCCTAGCTCACAGCAACCTCAAACTCCTGGGCTCAAGTGATCCTTCTGCCTCAGCCTCCCGAGTAGCTGGGACTACAGGCATGAGCCACCATGCCCAGCTAATTTTTTCTATATATATTTTTTTAGCTGTCCAAATTATTTCTTTCTATTTTTAGTAGAGATGGGGTCTCGCTCTTGCTCAGGCTGGTCTCGAACTCCTGACCTTGAGCGATCCTCCCGCCTCGGCCTCCCAGAGTGCTAGGATTACAGGCATGAGCCACCGTGCCCGGCCACTTCCCCTGGTATTTGTATGGCTCATTTTTCCTCTTCCTTCAAGTCTTTGCTCAAATTCCCTCTTCTCAGTGATACCTACCTGATCCAGAGAGACCAGAAGTTTTGTCCTCTTTTCTTCATAGCGTTGAGAACTGCAGAATCCTCACTCCCTCCAAAATAGGAAACAAACAGATAAATAATGACCTTTCTTCTTTTTCAGACAACACCCAATTGTTTGGAAAATGGTTGAAGAACCTCCTTGGTCTTTCATGGATTCTCTAATTTTCTCTTTCTGTGAGATACATTTTCTACCTGTATAATTGAAAAGGGAGTGGAGGGGAATTTTCAAAGGGTGTGGTCTTGAAAAAAAGGAACAAAGATGGCATACATATCATCAATTTCAACTGATATCTATTTCTATGTGTGTATAAATATGCTCACAGGACAAAAACAAGGAAAAGGTCTATTTAAATATGTAATATCTGTATTTGTCTTTGTCTTTAAAATTTTCAGACTGTTCACAAAATTCTTAGTTCACACTGTAAAATCTTTTTTCAAATTCTGTATTGCTTGTAGCTTCCCACTACTGATATTCTCAGCATCATATGTGTATGTGCATGTGTGTGTGTGAATTTCACTTACTTTCCTCTTTTCCATTCCTATCTGGGTTCCAAGTGTTGGCATATTGAATACACTTTTCCTCTTTTTCTCAGTGTCCAGGCTCACTAGTTACTTTCTTATTTTTTCTGGGTCCATTTCTCTTACTGTCCTTGAACATTTATCACTGGTAGCTCTATTCTTTCTCGTTTCTTGTCTTTTCCCACTAGCCTCTACCATTCTCTAACAATTATATCATGAGAAATTATATGGACTTTATCAGAACAGATATTATGTAATTCTCTCAGTAGAATATTATCTCCTCTGATGAGTCCTTTTGCCTCTCTTTACAAGAATAATCATATCAACTACAACCAGCAACCAAATTGCAAAACTGAGAATAACAAGGGCTGCCACATCTGAAAGGGTGACCCCAATCAGGAAGGGTCTTTATCTTTGCAGAATAAATGCATATAGCTTGTTTTTTTTCTTTAAATCTCCCATTTTAATTGTCATTCTGAATTATTGGCAATTTTAATAGTTTTTTGCAAAATAATTTTATATAGCTTGTAATCAAAATGTGATGTACAGATGGAGTTGGATATATATATATATATCTACTTTGTCAGGCATTGCATTATAACTTATGGAATAATTATTATTTAATATCTGGAACATATTAATGGCCATGAGTATTATCATGACATCTTTTCTTAAACAAGTAGATGAGGAAAACAAGGAAAAGTGATTAAGAAGTTTTGCCATGATCAGCAGAAAATAGCTGGTATAACTGGCCAATGCCAATTTCCCAACATGGCAGTAATCTGCGTTGTCAGTGCCTATGTTCTCTCTCAGCCATTATCATCTCCCTCCCCCAGGGCCTGCCTTTTAAGGGAGAAGTATGCCCTCCCGCAAAAAAGATCTAACATCTCACAAATTGCATATCAGTTAAAAGCAAGCCTGTTTTTAATATTAATATTCATTTTGTACTGTGAAATTGTCATAACTTTTTATGTCCTCTCATAAATGTTGAAGCAGGTCTATGATTCAGTACCATTAAATCACTTGTAAATTACCACTGATGAGGCTAAAATTGCTACTTCTAAAAACGCACTGCTGTGCAGGCTTCCTGTAGTTCAGTGAATTACCACCTCGAAACTGCCTTCCAAGTTGTCCTGACTGTCTGGTCAGACATGATGAATGCTCGATGGCCGCTGTCCTGGAGCTCCGAATGGCAAGGCCAGGATTCTAGCCCAGCATGGACGTAATTATCTCTACTTTTGATTTTGACTACAGAAGGTAGAGTAGAATGTCCAAAAAGTGTAATTATATAATGTGACTCTCATTACTCAAAAGCAAAAGAACACACCTATTTGTCATTGTTACTTAGAGGCAAGTAGTATAGAAACGGACTGTCAGTCAGTGGTTGTGTTGAGTTTTGCTGTCCATTTTAAGGCCTTATGTTTATCTCATGTGTTTTTTCAAAACTGTCTACAGTGGGTAGAACAAATTAAGCAAACAAAGGAGAGAATTAAGCCTTGGCAGCTGTCTAAACAATAAGATGTTCTATTTCTTGAAAAGTACATATATTTTTAAAGCAAACGGTATTAATAATGGAATAGTTAGAAAGAGATAAATAATGGAATGGCAAGGCTGCTTGTTTGGTTTGGGATTTTTTTTGTTGTCGTTTTTATTTGTTTACTTTTGAAGGAAATAATTTACTGAAGGTATTAATGGGGAAAAAAGGCCCTTTTTGATGTCTTCTTAAAAGCAGCAAAATCTTTCCTAGTAATTTCAGGGAAGTGTTTCTTGATTTCATTGGTGGGAACAAAAAGGTGACAATAGGGTAATGAGTTCTCTTGTTCAAATGTCATCCTTCAGAATCAGTTCCAAGTGATTTTGATGTCAAGGACCATAGAGCAGGGTACAGGAACTTTGGGTTTCTCATTAGGCAACATTCAGCACTGTATCCTATCATTCATCCATTTATAACCACCACCTATTAAGCACATTATGTGCCAGAATAAAGTAAAAACAGAACATGAATTTTTGAGCATCTGAAAATTTAGCAGAATTTTGATTTGTGGTATATAATGAGCACTTTAATGATCGACATGGATTATAATTTTATTTATACATCAGTGAACCTCTGAGTTTTATTTTAATGTACCACAGCTCCTCAAACTAACATATTAACATACTAAACCAATATATTGCTATTCAAATTTTATTCCTCTGTGTTACCATGAAAGCTTACTTGTTATTTCTACATGTTCTACTTCATAAATGCATATGAAATAAATATGGCACAGGAATAATTTGTTTGTAAACAGATTTGCTACTTGTCTAGTGAAGTTAACAAAAAGGCAGAAAAACTCTAATCTTTGTTATGTGTTCTTAGAATTCTCAAAGTATGCATTAGTACTGGCTTAGCGAAAAGTTGGTCTTTAGATACATAAGTTTCTGTGTGAATGTTAACATTCTAAATGAGTTGTGCTTCCAGACAGAAATCAGTCAATGAGCTTCTCTTTTCCCTAAAATTTCAGTGATGGATCTATAAGCTTTGATTTTTCAGAATCCAGTGAGACCCTAGAGATTTGGGAAGATAAATTATTTTTTTAAAGAAGGTACTTAAAAAATATCTGCATTATGAATTCCTGTTTTCTAAGCTAAGAAGACATTCCTTGCTCTATAGTCTCTTCTAAAAGGCATGTGTGCATTGAAAGCAATGAGATTTCGGGAAAAACTCTACAATGCTGCAAAATTCCACAATGCAATTAAGAATAACCACATGATCATGGACTGCAGAGAATATTGACTATCAAAGAATTGCCGGAGGCTGTTTTTTTGCAAAGGAAAATGATCAAGACTAGTTCTGCCAACATAGGTTTATAATAAAAAGAGACAAGCAAGCCCACGTGAGGAGTTATTTTCTAGACATATCAGTGATGGGTTCTAAAAGAATAACTTAGATGTTGAGCTTTGCTGTAGATTCTTATCCATCACTCTGAATTGATCCCCCCAATACAGTGGGAAACCTCTTTTCTTTTTCAGAGACGGTGGGTTTAGTGGGATGAAAGAAAGCATGGGATTTGGAGTTAGGAAGTCATGTTTTTGTAGTTCTACCTAATTAGACTAAACTTCGAGAAGCTTACAGCTTCCTCACCTTTTTAGTGAGGTATCACTAACCTACCTGTCTCAGGGGCAGAAAGGGAAGTTTATGAAGTGAAAACAACTTATAAACTCTGTAACGTTACACACATTATCTTGTTATTGGATTAATAGTTACTATAAGGTCATTAGTAAAATTAGAATAAAATCCAGAGTTAGGTTACTAATAATATAGCAAAGATAATTGCTCAGTTTTGACAAATGTACCATGGAAACCTGGGTGAAGAGTATACAGGAACTATTTGCACTATCGTTGAAACTTTCCTGCAACCTAAAATTGTTCCAAAATAAAAAAATTTATGTATAAACAAAGAGCCCACCATCCCTGAATTTCTTCCACTAGCAGAATGCCAGCATGACAGGGTTAGGCACGTGTCAGGAACCTTCCATCTTTGCCATATATATTTGAAATAAGTTCATCCTGTACTTCTGGCAAAAGGTTAGGACTGGAAATATAAGGTTTTGCAGAACCAATTAAATAGTTATGTTAAAATAATGCTGATCTTGCAGAGAGTATAAAATGGGAAACTCTGATTATGAGTCCTACTGCCTAGCGTGTTAAGTATCCATCATTAATTTCATTGTATCTGTGTTGCCTGTCTAGGATAAAACATTTCCTAGAATCCACAAAGAACTCTGGGCTTCTTATCACAAGCTTTGCAAATGGCTCCTTCTTGGAATACAGGAGCAATTTTTGAGAGACCAGGTGTATAGTAATTGTAATTATAGGGATGCAAGAACAATGAGCAGTGTGCCTAGAACATTACTGGACCAAGTCAGGTTAGGTGGGTGAGGGATATGAGCTTCCATCAAGGTGTCTGGACTTGATCTTGATGCACTGAGAGTGCATGTCTTGTTGGGAGGTAAGGACTAGAATCTAACTGCCTCATTTTTGTTCTACCACAAGCTGGTCATGTACCTTCAAGCATGTTAGTTAATTTACATGTGCCCGAGTTTCCTCATTTTGAAATGAACATAAAGATAATAGAATAATAGATATAAAGATAATAGAATAATAATAGCTTTATATTATAAAGCTATAGGAAGAATATACTAAAATAATCAATGTAAATGCCAACCACATAATAAATTCTCAAAAAATACTGGCTAGTGTGACTACTCAAGTCTTCTCTCTCCCTCTCTCTCTCTTTCTCTTTTCTTCCTTTCTTTTTCCTTTTCTCTCCTTCTGTATCCCCCTCTCTCCCTTCCTTCCTTTCTCTTTCTACCTTCATTTAGTGTATTAGAGCTAGCTCCTACCAGTTTGGGAGAGATGATAAATTATTAATAGCATGACATTGGCCATAGTGGAAATACTTATACCATGGAAATCAACAGACACTACAAATCAGGTTGTTTTTCTTTTATTCAGTTTATCAGCATACCACTCATTTTATTCAGTTTATCAGCATTCCTCCCTCTCTCTCAAAGGGAAATAAACACAGACAGGAATCACCATAGATTGCTTCTTGATCTTGAATTCAAAGAAGGGGTTTATCTTAAATAAGAATTACTCTTTATGCATAAAATTAACAGAGGAAAATAAAAAGATAGATGATAGATGAAAATAATTTATTATGAGATTCTTAAATAATTTTGGATGTTATCTGCTATAATAATTGCATTCTACAAACAGGTTTAAATTAACAATAGATAATAAACAAGTAGAGATATCATCTGCCTCCAGAGTATTTTTTTTATGCTTTGCAGTTTGAATAAAAGCTTCCTATTTTTTAGATTGTCTTTAAAATGAAATGGATTTGATCAGTTCCAAGGTCATCTCTCTGTGTCATTGTGTGAGGATGAGAAATTGTCATTGACCATATTCCTTTCAGGTTAGTTCTGCCCGTGCTAGACTTTGACCCCATGTGTGCTTTTCCAGATGTTTGGCTTCACTGAAAGAATCCCTGAACTATACTAATTTTTATGAGCTTCAGAAATAAAACTCACAGACACTCAGAGAGGAATCCATCTAAGTCCTATAGACTATATCAGTCAGTAAACTCTTCTACTGTTTGCAATCATAGGCGAGTTGTTTTTGCAGCTGGTTTTTAAAAAAACAAACATGTTCTGATTGTTCCCTGAGTCAATAGGAGATGCTAACACAATCTTGAAGAACATTTATTTTCTGGTGGGAATCTACAGGGGAGTTGGAGAGATCGCAGGCAGTTGGCACACAATAGAGAAGAATGATCCAGTTTATTAGACTACTGATCCTCTCATAATGATTGTTGGTGGACTGGTCCTCACATTTCTCACTCAGTTTAGCCATGAAGAAAAACATCCAAAATAGAAATGTTTGGCAATGAGAGGAGTGCTCAGTTAAGAAATTGTATAGAGCATTTACTATCTGCCAGGCACTATGCTAGCACTTCATTGAATTACCTCTCATTTAATCCTCATGAATACTACATATTGTATAGATACTATTATTATCTACATACTAGAGGTGAGTAATTTAGGCAAAGAGAGCTTAAATAACTTGACAACACAGTGGCCAAGTGGTAGAACTGGCATTCAACTTCCTGGGGAATATATTTAACCATTGCACTCTAATCCCTTTTTGCAAATGATAAGGCATCCCATAAGTGTTGATTCTTGTGAATTACTGTATTAAAGAACTCTGCAAAATGCAGTAATGATGATAGTGATTTCAGAGCATGGGGATTCTATACATTTTACAGCTAGCACTGCAAAGTACTTCACCATCACCATCTCTTTTAATCCTCAGAGCAGACCTATAAGACAGTGAAGACAGTTCTTCAAAGAAACTGGAGGGTCAGCAAAAAGTTAAGATAGCAAATTTGAAACTGTTACCTTTAGAAGGGCCCACTTTCAAGGTTAGCCCTTGGCTGGTGCATAGAAACTTGCTTCTTAAAATATTCCCTTTGTTACTAAATGATAAGACTTGTTCACTATACCTAGACTATTTGTACAAAAAAATGTGATTTGTGGTGAACACTTGCTTTCCTACTTGGAGTCAGGAATTTTGTAAGTTGTTAGGCAGGGGGTGTTCACATGAAAGGCACCCAACTAAAACCTTGGATGTTGAGTCTTTAATGGGTTTCCTTGGACAAAAACATCACACACACATTTCTGCACTGTTGTTGCTAAGAGGAGAATGCACTCTATGTGATTTTTCAAGACATGGAGAGAGCATAGGAAGCTTGTACATGGATTTCTTCAGAATATTCTCCAGACTACTGCTGTAATAAATCTTAGTCATGAATATTACTGTATGTTGAGACCACTGAGTCCTTCTAGTTAATTATCAAACATGGAGGTGGTCTTCAAGACCCCTGACTCACTGGGATTCACAGAGTTTAACTCAGCAATCTATTATTGGGTAACAAACCAACCAAAACTTAATGACTCAAAATAGCCATGATGTATTGCTTCTCTTGATTCAGTAGGCTGACTGGACAGTTCTTCTGTTGACCTTGTCTGGTGTCACTCTTGGCTATATTTACCTGGTAGCTGGGCTAGAGCTGTTGGTGGCCAGGATATCTTGGTTCTTTCATGGCTTTCCATAGCATGGTGGTCTCAGGATTCCAAGAGGGTGAAAACAGAAGTTTCCAGGACTCATAAGGCTTGGGCCTATGATTTCCATTGGTGAAGGCAAGTCAGGGCCAGCTCAGCTTCAAGGGGAAGGTAAAGAGTCTCCATTTCTTTGATGGAAGGAATGTCAAAAGCACACAGGTTGGGAGAATTGTTGACGGCCATATTTGGAAACGATTTACCACAAGGGTAAGGTTTTCTCCATCCAAAAAGAGAAAGTACTTCTTTTCAGATAAATTTCTGCCTGTTTTGTATTAAGCTCTCAGGGAATAGACTCAAGGATGGTAATCTGTCAGGAGTGTCCTCCTGCTTCCTGGATTTCTCCCAGGGTCCTCATGGTTTTTTGTTTTTGTTTTTAAGTTGAAATCTATAGATATTTCTTTAGGCTTTTACTCAACTATGGGTGAAATTATCAAGGGCAGTGCCTTCCCCAACCATACCCAGTATTATTGAGATATAATTTATGTATAAGAAAATTCACCAATTTTAAGTGTAATTGATGAATTTTGGTAATGGTTTATCGTCATGTAAACATCACTAAAATCAAGTTATAGAACACTTTCATCCGCCCACAGAGTTTCTTCAAGCCACTTTACAGTCAATCTGCTCCCCCATCCCCTGGCTCTAGATATCCACTAATTGGCTTTCTACCATTATAGTTCTGGGTTTCCTAAATTTCATATAAACAGAATCACATTGTATGGAGTCTTTTGTGTTTGACTTACTCCACTTAGCATAACATTTTGAGATTTAGCCATTTTTTGCATGTATTGTATTTTATTCCTTTTCGCCATGAAATGGTATTCTATACTATATGGGTACACCACAATTTGTCCATTCAGAGTCAGTAGGCATTTGGGTTGTTTCTAGTTTGGGTTATTATGCATAATGCTGCTATGAACTCCTCTGGACAAGTCTTTGTGTAGAAACTTGTTTTCATTTTTCTTAGGTAAATACATGAAAGTGATGTTCCTGGATCATATGGTAAATATACCTTTGACTTCATGAGATGTTGCCAAAATGTTTCCCAAAGTGACTATACCATTTCCATTCCCACCAACAATGTATGAGAGTCTAGTTGATCCACATTCTTACCAACACTTGATATTGTCAGTTTTTAAAAATTTTAGCCATTCTGGTGGATATGTAATGAGATTTCATTGTGGTTTCAATTTTGCATTTCCCCAACATTTAGTAATATTGAGCATCTTTTCATGTGTACATTAGTGACTTGTATATTTTCTTTCATAAAGTATGCTCAAATATTTTTATTATTTAAAATTGAGTTGTTTCATATTGAATTGTATCAAGTCTTTACATGTTCTGGATATAAGCACTCTGCTGTATATATGCTTTGCTCATATCTTCTCCCAATCTGTGCCTTGCCTTTTGTGTTCTTAAATGTACCTTCTCAAAAGCAGAAGTTTTTAATCTTGATGAAGCCCAATTTATCAATATTTTTCTTTTATGGTTCATGCATTTGACATCCCATTTAAGACATCTCTAGAAATTTAATGTTTTAATGTTCTTATGTTTAGGTATATAATTTATTTCAGGTTAATTTTTGTGCATAGTGAATGTCAAGAGTGAGGTTCATTTGTTTCCATGTACAGATATTCAGTTCCAACTGAATATATCTTTTGTCCATTGAATTACCATGATACCTTTGTTTAAAATCAATTGACCATATAATTCTCATGGCATTTGAAGTAGCTAAAGAATTGCTGTTATATTTGGGTTTCTCCCAAACTACCCAATATTCCCAATTGATTGAAAGAACTATTGCTGTTCTTATCAATATACCGACATGTCAAAATGGCTTTGTTTTTTACCAGAAATATGTTGGGCTTTTTTAAGTAAAGGAACATATTGGGCCTCAAAATTCTTTTCTGGCTTTTACTGTTGAATGTAGATCCTCAAAATGAGGATTTACAAAATAATTTGTATTTAGAAAACAATTACTAAATTGAAATAAATACAATAAGATTTTATAGTCTAATTTTTCTGCATTCAAATATTTTTCTCTTTTTGTGCTATATGTTTATATAAGTTTGTCATTTATCTTCTTGGAAGAAATTGTCCTTTATTCCCATTGGGTCCTTCATACTATTTGTATATGAAAATACTCTTTCCTTTATATAAAATAATGGTAATTAATAATAATTTTTTTTTGTTTGAAATTCTTATTTGGCAAAGTTAAAAGTGGCAGCTCAAGGCATGATCCATAATTTTTTAAAAAAATTTTGCTGATTTAGGAAATTTACTGGATTAACTAACTGGTCCAAGGTCACATGGCTAGTCAACATGATGTGCAGACCCCAAAGCCTGATCCTTGAGGTCTTCATCAGTTTTTTTCTCCACAGTGAGACATGTGAAATATGTATGTAACTAACATAGTTTTCATTTTACATTTAGGGAAAATGAGGCTGTGTGAAATGTAAAATTTTCAAGAAGAGAAAAAGGAACTTTAGAATTATTTACTTATAAGATAAGTTACTTGTGGCAACCTAGGAAGTTATGATTCGATATACTGAGCACTATTTTCTGCTTAAAATTTTCTCAGTCTTTGTATCTGTTGGTATAAGGATTAAGGTAAACAAGGTAAAACTTACCTCATGAAGACGTGAGGCCATCAATGTCATGGTGGAGTCCCTTAAATAGATTTGAATTGTTCATTATTTGGAATTGTCCAAATAATTCCTCCATACAAAAGTATTTTGTCTTGTGTTGTACATGTGATAATATTATCTCAGCTATTTTTCCAGCCAACCCAACAAATTAAGAACTATATTTGTAAGGCTGAGAGAGGTTAAATGACCTGTGTAAGTTAGCCAAACTTAAATGAGAGTGGGAGTTTTGAACCCAGGCTGTCTGACACCAAAACTTGTGCCCTTAACCACTATCCATATTAGCAACCCACACCATATATATGAGGTCTTTTTATTGTATAACTTTTCCTAAACCTTTTTGAGTGCAATATCCATGTGTGTTTCATCTTTGAAACCCCTGTAAACTATAAGCTTTGGTTAAACAATGCCATGTTTACAAACAAACAACCCCAAATATCTCAGTGGCTTGCAGTAACAGAGATTTGTTTCTCATTCTCGCCAAAGACATTGTGGATCTTCTGTGGCTTTCTACCATGTGGTCTTCACTTTGGGAATCAGCTAAAAGAAAACACAAAGGAAGTAGAACTATTGATGATTCTTACAAATTTTTACTAGGAAGTATTTTGTCACTTCTACTCATATTTCATTGGCCAGAGCAAATCACATACCCAAACCAGACTCCAATCTAGTGAGGAAGTAAATCTGCCCATATAGAGGGATAATGAATGCAACGTTCCAAACTACCTCCCATGTTTTGTAGATAATACATAGTCTATTTATTATATAAATGAATGAATGAATAGAATGTAGGGAACAAACATAACAAGAATTAGAAGGAAATAAAAAAATGTAATCTCATTGGTCATCAAATTGGAACCAGGTGATTGTTTTCATAGAGAAAAACAGAACAGAAAAGATAATTTTTTTTATTTTTTCATGTGGAAACTTAAATATTGAACCTTTAGGAAATTTATGGACTCTGCTCTAGTTGAGATCCTTATATTTGACCATAGGATTAGTAACTCATCATTACCAACTTTATACAGTTACAGATCCTTTAATGCCCTTAGAGAAAATAGTCAAATATTTGTCCACTTTCCATATTCCCATAATTCAATAAACCTAAATAGACAAAGGCACTCTTTTAAAATGGAGTTTGCCTGGTCCACTGTCACATCTAGGTTTCAATGAGTGAAACATTCTATTTAAGTATACATCTGTTGGAAAATCAAATTGCTGTTAAGGTCATATCTAACAGTCATCAAAGGAAGAACAGTGTATATTTTTCTACCATGTTGCCATGTTGTAAGTTGAGAGACTGTGGGTAGGATCAAACCCCAAAGCACTCTCTATCCATGAAGAACAGACAAAAAAGAAATTCTCTCTAAGAATTTGACGAACTGAGCAAAAAGATTGGAGAAGCCATTAAGAGGCCTCCTCTGAAGCTGCCGTCTCATGGTTCCCTTGTTTTTAGCAGAGCTGCTCCCAGTTGTCACTGTTCATTAAATCTGAGGGTGCATATGTACCATCTCTTAGCAAAGTCTTCTAGAGGAAATGCTTGAAAAGCATATGGCTTGCAGTCAGCTCAGGACTACTTTACCAATACTCGCCTCCCTAGTCTGTAGTCCTTCATGAGCCAGATATGTTCTTTGCAACACTTTTTTCCTTAAATAAATAATGATTATGGAATGCAGAATTTAAAGGTTGTGCAATTTATTCTAATACTGCGATGAACCTGTGTCCTGCAGTTGCTGCTTTATCTTAATTATCATCTTCTAGGAAGCATCCATTTCTACCAGCGGACCCAAGCCAATATACAATGAATCACATTTTATCATGTATGCTTCCTTCATGGCTTCTGTCAGCAGACATTGAGTGGCCTGTGCCTGCTACGTGTCAATTTTTTTTTACAGAGCATACAATAAGGATGTGAGGGCAGGGCTTTATTTGGCAGGTCATTCTAGGAAGCAGGGGTAAGGAAGTGGGAAAAGTGAGAGAAGGAAGAAAAGTAAAACAAAAAAGAGTGTGTAAGTTAGCAGTGTGAGTATCTGGGCCTCAACTCCTTGGGAAATTTCTAAGAAATCATGTAGAACAGAGGTCACCAAACTATATCCTGCAGGCCAAACCTGGCCTGTTTTTGTAAATAAAGTTTTATCGGCACACAGCTCTCCCCATTTGTTTATTGTTAACTATGGCTGATTTTGAGCTACAGTGGCAGAGGTGAGTAGTTGTAACAAATACCACATGGCCTAAAATATCTAAAAGTATCTAAAAAAAAATTTGGCTCATTACTGAAAATGTTTGCTAACTCCTATTGTAGCACTTGCCTCAGATTTGTCTTTCCGAAGTATTTATTCACTGACCCCTTCCCATAGTTCAAGTGTTTTCCCAGGAGCACCTGGATTGCATGTAAACAACTTAAAAGAAAGCTCTGAGACAGAAAAGTGGGGAGACCTCTCAGCCAGGCCCCTTGAGGTGAGACTACCAGTAGACCTAGAACTGTCAAGCATAACTGTGTGACTAGCACAGGTTGGCTGACAAGGAGGCATTAAAGCTCTTGCTATGATACTGTTATCCTGCAAGAATTAGCCTCTTCTCACCCACCAACATGTATTTTTCTTTGACCAACAAGAAAGCTTTCCTGTTGTCCCTTTGCCATCATCCAGAAAGTTCTGGTTATCCCAGACATCTATTATTAAGAGTTTTGAAAGTTTTGTGTGTGCGTATGCATGTGTGCATGCACGCAATAGGAGATTTTCTTTGAAGTTAATTTTGCAAATTAAACTTGACAATTTTCCCAAATACAAACATCTATTCATAGCCACAGACTAAGCGACAGGGCTGACAGGGGCCTCATTCTAACCGAAGTCTCCTAAATGATGTTATATACATGACTGCAAGGGCAAGCTATATGGAGCTTAATGTTTCCTTGAAGAACAATTTGCCATTTGATGTTGCTTTAGATGCTCATTATCAGTAATTATGTATACAACTGTAACTATTTCCATAATCCAATTAAGAGATACTTTGAAATTGGGTTATATAAGAATGACAGGTGGGTTAGGTGCTACAATGCTGCATTGGGACTAGAAATAGAAGTGGTCATTGAGAGTAGGCAAAACAATGGAGCCAAAATGAAAAAGAGAAAATGAGATTCAGGAAATGGAGCCCCCCTCCTTTAAAATTACCCCAAGAAAGAGTTTGAGCCAATGATCTGTTCCCCATATCCTTCACTGTGAGTAATAACCACTTATTTCATCAAGTATACTAGATATTCCCAGTAGTTAGAGATTATTTTGAATCTATATAGACAGCATTTCTCTCAGATGGTTGCCTCTGAAAAATAGAAGTTAGAACCTGGGGAATCCAGGATTAAAAGGGACATTGTCAAATACTCAAACTTTCCTTCTAAGTCAGGAACCCTGTCTACACTGTCTCTGATTGATGAGCACAGCCCAGGATGGATAACGTCACAGTTATTTCTTTGTCAGAGTCCCCATGACTCTACTGCAAAGGAGTAGAAAAATGTCATTGATTTGAAAAGTTATATAATCTCAAGTTGGGAAGAGTTTCCGCTCATAGAATTGCTGATTAAAGAGAAGGATCTGGTAAGATGGTTCCTGCTTTTGCTTTATGTATTAGTATACTCATGGCTGCCTGGCTCCCAGTTTAGCAGCGTTAGGACCAAATGTCTTGGTGACACACAATGTAAGTGAGGCTGGATTTTTATCAAAAAATAGTCTAGAACAGACCCAAACTCTATAATGAAGGTGCCATGCCATGGCTTAGAAAACACTCAGCATTTCACTGCCCCATGTGCCTCAAAACAAATGCTTTGTTGTATTTCAAATGAGGTTTCACAAATTCAATTGAATTGTCTTTGATTCAATACTTTTAATATTTGAAGATCTAGGCTTTAATAAACATTTGCTTGGGAGAGTTGTGAGCTTTAAAATTAAATGAAGGATAGAGTCAGCAATGAATGCATGATTATTCCAGGTTGTTATCATTATTGAGAACAGGCCAAAATAAGGAAAGTAATATTTAATGTAAAGAATAACTTCTGGCAACAAAATTATTCTTCTTAATATAACCTGCCACATGTGTTTGGAAGTACAGAAAAGGTAGAGGGTGTGGATAACTTTTGCCGTTAGACTGGAGCCCTGGGTTCTGTGCCTGGATAGAGCCATTGGCTTCCCTGCTCCACGTCTTCATTTCTTCTCTGCAGAAAGACCATAGTAGGGCTGAATTTTCTTCCTAACAGGTTTTGAGTGTCTATAAAACACTTTGAAGTTAAATTCTCCATGGGACTTTTTTTTTTTTTTTTACTTTTTATTCCCAAAAGAGATAGAGGCCCCAGTTGGAAGAGGTGGGAAGGGAGGGAAGTTAGAATAATGGAAGTGTATTTCCAGACTGAGTAATTTTGTATTTATCAATATAAATCTCATTAATACAGCTAGAGCATTAGAACTGGCAATATAACTGTTTTTCTGAGAATAAGCCTTTTTGGTTTATGTTCTCAGAAATGCCTGTGAGAATAAACAGGCATACAAAATGTTATGCCAAGAAAAACCAGAGCTAATATATTTTCCAGTGGTGCTTTTGTTCCCCTTAGAAATGTCTGCAAGGAAAAACAAAAATGAGAAGGATCATACTTTTATACCACATGATTAAGAGATTCTTTTGCCTCCCTGAATGCATCCATAATCTTCACTCAGCAGGTCCAACAAACAGATTTTGCCATGTTTCCTTTTGGTTTCCATCTCTCCCAAAAGTTTTTTTCCTATGATCTGTCCTTGCTGTTCTCTTCTGTGATCTCTGAAAATACATTGGTTTCTTTAGAACTTAACAAGAGTCAAAAGAATATCCAGTTTTGAATGCCTGCAGTCTTCGAATCACAGAAGAATAAAGAAAGAAGAGAGGGCAAGAACTTCTGTTAGTGAGGGGCACAGAAAAGAGTCTTCTGCAACTGCCTGAAGACCGTGCTTGATGGAATATATACTAAGTTAATTCACAAAGCTAGTCCCTCCTTCCTAAAGGAATAGCAAGGAAAAGAATGGTAGATTTGAGCAAGAGGTAAATCAGTTGACATACTGGGAAAGGTAGAATCAATTTTAGAAGCATTGAATTTCTTTTTTTTAATCAGTGTTTATATGTTTAAACCAACTTGTTTTTAGAGAGTTCTAGTTAGCTCCACCTTCTTTCTGTTCCTGAATTTATGATTGTGTAATATTAGTCTCCGACAATTGGGAGAATTATGTGTGTGTGCTGCTACAGAATCTTTCACATGTACCTGCTATATGAATGCTTGCTTGCTTTCTCAGAATAGTAATTTTGCAGCCCTAAGGCAGTTGTTGGAAATATCAGTGAACCGACAACAGTGTTTCGTCATGACTTCCTAGGCTTACTATTGGTATCTTCTCTTTTAAGAAAAAGAAGTTTGTGATTGGGATTTTGGCTGATTCAAGACAGCTTTACCTCTGACACATGCCACATTTTACCAAGTCAACCTGTGCTATACAATAGAGCTTGTTAGTCAGATTTCCAACATGGCTTCTCTTTAAACCTCAAGATGAAAGGCCCAAAGCACAATTTTGGGTCGTGTCTACTAAGAAAGTGTTCATTTCCTGACAAGTGTTTCTTGTCATTTTAGTAGCAGAAGACCACTCTGACATTTTAACTGCCTATTCCTGTTGGACAAGCCTCAGTGCTGGGAAATTGTCAAAATGTTGTGGCTTCATTCTCAACATGATGCTCCACAGAACAAATGTGCTCAGTCTGACATATCAAAATAGATTAGGATAAAATTCTAGCTTGTGAACCATCAGGAAAAATTATCCATTTTACTTTTAAGAAATGGAAAATGCTTTTTGAGGCTCAGCCAACAGATATAACACTACTATCTTTTAATTAAGATGACACTTCACTTATTTTCATGCAACATTAAGTTAATCTGTTCTAATTTAATGCAAATAAGGAGGAAGGAAAACATGCATGCTGTTCTACATAAGATCCTTTCTATGGGTAATATCTCATGGAGGGACTTGATTTTCCAGTGAATTAAGGATTTACACTGACACGAAATCAGAGCTACACCACCCCCCCTCTCATCAAAAAAAAGCAAAAGTAGAACAGAGGAGACCCTGGTTTTCATCACGATTGCAGGATACTGATTTCTGATTTACGGACACTTTTCCCATCTCTTCATGAAAAGGTCCATTTTGTTCAGGGCATAGAGTAACAAATGACAATCAAATTTGAAAATTGCATAGCCAAAATAAAGTAGAGATGTGAATCAGTGAATTTGCAAGCATTAGTGAATTTTTGTGAATTAGTGAGAAATCTCATTTACATGAGTTAACTGACACATCATGCAATGTGTATGAATTTCATCTGAGCATATTGAATGAATTAAAGGAGGATTTGCCTCACTTTATTTTCAGCAAACGTGTGTAAATTTCTTGTCAGGAATAAATAAATGGTTTGGATCCAGCTGTATGTACTTGAGTTGGTATCAAAGAGCTTGAGCAAATTATGCTTTTATAACAGATGTATTTTTGACCAGAACACAAAAGAGATATCATGCAAAGGCAGCAAAAACTATCAGCAAGATTGCATAAAATGGAAATTTAACAAAGGAACATGTAGTGAAGTGTCATATCCCAAATTGATATTACCATCATTATGGCTGTGGTGATGAGAGGATTAAGTAGGCTGACACTCCATGTGTGTTGTGTGTCTGTACTCAGGCTCTGCACAGGAGCAGGGGGATAGAAGTTCTTGCAGAAAGGAAACTTCATTTGAGTGAAATTATTTAATTTTCAGAAACACCTTATCAGTTGTGATGCATGCATGACTTGAACTTTATCAATGACAAACCTAAAATGAGACCCAAGTGGAGAGAATATTCTACCCACATCATCACCCCATTACTCTGGGATCCCAAGCATGAGCCACAGAAATTTTTGGAAAGATGTTCATAGAGAGTGAAATGTCCTAAAAGCACTTGCTGATCTTATATGGAAAGGAGTATTATAAATAAATGTGTTATTGTGCTGGTTTCACACTGTCTGCACATGACACGTTGGATGTGAGCATGAGCAAATCTAAGTCCTTTAATATTTGATGAAAAACTGCAACTCAAATTGGGAAAAAAATTAGAATGTTTGATTCCTTTAAAAAATGGCAATTTTGAAAGTGATTGCTGTAAAAATGAAATTGAGTTATTTTATTCACTTAGAATGACCTGGATGTTGGGCACAGTTTTCCAGATTTTGGTCATCTCTGGGAAATCAGAAAGTAGAGCTTAGTAATTTGGATATATGAGACTAACATAGATTTATTTTTCCTTTCCTTCCTTCCTTCCTTCCTTCCTTCCTTCCTTCCTTCCTTTCTTTTTTAATTATCTTGGCAACCTATATCTCTATAGGAAAATAATGTTATTCCCCGAAGGTCATGATTTTTCAGGTTGAGGTAGACTGGCTTTTATAATTACCTTCTTGAAGCTAAGCACTGGCAAATACTCAAGATGAAGCAAGGTGATGAAAATTTCAAAGGCAACCTTAAAATAAGGCTAATGAGCAGAAGAATAAAATCTTTGAAGTTATTTCAAATGAATTATCCATAGTTGGATTATAATTGGATACCTTACATAGAGAAATATGAAGTCACCTATTAGGTAAAAATATCCAAAAGTGTCTCACCTGTTATCGGGAGATTATTCCCTCAGATAGTTGACATAGAGTAATGAGGCTACTGCTGAACTTGGAGACAAAAATCTATCAGCTATTTCACCTGGGACCAGTCAGTTCATCATCTCTGAAATGGAAATACTAATTTCTCCTCCTTAGTCCGATGAGTAGGATCAGATGAAATGACAGGTGTGAAAAACACTTTATAAAGGAAAAGCTGTTATCTCAGATGCCAGCATTACAAGACACCATTATTACAAAATCCAACGAAGAGCTATTCAGAGTGGAGCCACAATTAAAATCAGTGAATGGGCAAGAATAAAGCCCTCTCTTCAGAGTCTCTTAATAACTAGTAAAAATCATTCTCTCTGAGAAGGTAGGATTCTCAGCCTGTCTTTCTATCTAAACACAATTGCAAACGGTGGTAACACCTATATAACATCTACATATTCTGTATTTGTTTTTCCCCCATGTAATAACCATCTACATGATAATCAAATGCCATTTTTTCCTAATAAATACAGTTATAGCCATCGACAGACCCATGTTCAGGTTATTTAAGACCCAATTCTTACCTCTCTATCACCCCATTCATTGAATTGCACTTGTCTAGGGAAAAAATAAATTACTTATTAACGTTGCTGATTAGCTACAATAACTATGATGTTTTTCTTTCAGCAAAAAGGATAAATGGCCTGAAGTCTTTTTGGCTAGGCTCACACATATTAAACATGAATTAGTTACGTTTCTGAATGAATATAAACATGCTTTATTCTGATTCTAGTGTTGTTATAATCATTTGTGTTCATCTCAGATATAATAAAAAAACCAATGAAATAGAAAATTATCTCTAAAATTCCTTTGGGAAAATGTATTTATATTTTCCTGAGACCAAGTATGAGAAGATCAAACTAAGCTAATAAGGTCTCCCATTCAGACATCCCTCCCTAAAGCTATTAAATATATGTTCTATATCTGTCACATTAGAAAGGTCTTCTTCCTCTGCAAAATCTTCCTGTAGGTCCTTATTACTACTGAAAACAAATTCAGAAACCTAGCTTTAGGCTTCTAAGCCCTTCATTGATTATCCCTCTCGTGTGTGTTCATCTATCCATCCATACATACATACAAGTAACAAATACTTATCTATTATCTAATTTCATCTGCAAGCTACTTCCAAAAGCACTAGTGTAAGCCCTCCTTCTCCTGTTGATATTTTATTCATGGAAACTTTTCTCCTGCATTTCCCACTAAAGAAGCTGCTATTGTCCCAACTTATGGCACCTCAAATCAGCACGTGGACCTTCGCAAACATTCTCCTCAACTTATCTTTCCCCGTTTCTGTGGGTATTTCAGGACCCAATCCGAGTCTGCCCTTCCTGACTCTGAGAAGAGATGCTTCACAGAAACGGACATGTCAGTGCTTGAGCAGAAGCCACTCTCTGTCACAAACTGCATTGACCCTAAGGAAAGATGGTCAAAGATTAAGAAACACAAAGCCTGTTTTTAAAGTGCTTATAACTAATAGAGCAAGGATAAATACAATAAGAAGCATGAAAAATACATTCACAGAAAACATGTGAAGTGAAACTAATACAGTTTTAAAGAACTTTAGGGAAGCAAGCAGTATGGATTCTACCATGAAGTTAGGTGACTGGATACCTGGGACAAACCAAAAAGACTTAGCGGCGGTAGGGGTGGGTAGGTGATACAAGCACAGTTTGAAATGGTCAAGGTAGAGGCCAATTTGATTTGGCAGTTCCTATAGCAGGGATGAGAATTTAAGCAAAGTCAGAAACACACATGAGCAGCAGTTCTGCCTTGTTAGTATTTAGGCCAGGGAGCAAGGAGATTTGAGAATAACGGGTTTGTGATGCTTGCTGTCTTACTTTCATGAAAGAGAACTCCACCTAATACTCCTCCCTTATTTATAAATACCAGAACCTTGGTGGCAGGTTGTAGGTGGCAGTGCGTCATTGAGGACTCACTGCTGTGGTGTCACTGATTACAGTTCACTGAACCAGGATAGTTCACCCTGTAGGTGAGTGGAAGGATGCTGATCCCTGTACTTGGAATTTATTATCTCACCCACAATTGAAGGAGAAGATATTTTTCATTTTGCAACAGGAAATTGAAGCTTAATTACATGACAGAGGCAGAGCCCAGACTCACCCTCAGGTCTTCCTGATTCCCAATTTTCCATTCTGTCCACTTTTCCATGTTCTTTCTTTACAGCATGATTTCTTCACATTGGCACTCTTGACACTGGGGGCTGGATGTTTATTTGTTGTAAGGTGTCGAGCAGTATCACTGGTCTCTAACCTCTACACTAGATGCCAGGAGCAGCCCCCACTCCTCATCTGTGACAACCAAAAAATGCCTCCAGAAATTGCCAAATGTCCCCTGAGTGGGGCTTGAGGGGGTGAGTAAAATCACCCCTAGTTGAGAACTACTACTCTAGAGTATTATAAGAACTTTAAATTTTTTATATAAATTTTTATTCTTTGCCTTTCTTTCCTTTTCTTTTATTCCTTTCCTTTCTTTTATTCTTTTCCTTTCTAAGAAAGACATTTCTTTCTTTGAGGCTAAATTGTTCTCTACTGGTGAGAAGGTTTATTAAAACGTGATTTAGAAATAAATGTCTTCTTTATTGGGTATTAACCATCCTTGGAGGCCTACTTTTGTCTACCCTATGACCTCTGTTTATTTAATATATTTACTCTCCCTAAACACTGGTAGCCCAATCCTTAAGTATAACATCACTGTGACTTCAGGAGGAGTAGTTACTCACCCATCTCTGGAATGGAAATGTAGCATCACTAAGAAGTGTCAGTACTGGTCCATGTCATAAAATTAGGACCTGAATTTGATGCAGAAACCCAGGATCCTAAATTTCATGCTGCCTTCGAGACATTTGGCTGCCTTTGGCATGCAGGCAATTCATCAGGGGTGTTCCTTGGATACGTTGCCCTCCTCACTGCTAACAATTAGCACTTATATTGTGTTTTCTGTGTCAGGTTCTATTCTCAGCACTTTTTATGTGTTCACTCATGCATGTTCCTAATAGCCAAATGTGGTAGGGATTATTATCCTATTATTGTCGCTCATTTTATAGATGAGGAAACAGAGGCACAGAAAGGTGAGGTAACTTGCACAAAGCACACAATGAATTCATTCAGTAGTGTTAGAGCCTACGTTCCAACCCAGGCAGTGCATAACCTCTCCTCACCAGCATGTAGGTGTGAATGAGGCCCCATTTGTCTTTACACCTGAATTTTGCAAGGCTAACATCCCAATCTCCCTATGGACATATATATGTCTTTACACAGGGCATCTAATTTCCTGCAAAGAGCTCACTCCCCACGCCCTCTATGCCAAAAATGTAGTTGCCTCAAAGGCAAAACTCCGAGAGAACAATGACAAGGCAAGAAGGAGACCACGGCAGGCCTTTTGCAAAACTATACTGTCTGAGATCATACTCAGATGAAGACATATCCTAGACAAAAAATTAGAAAGCTAATTTCTACTACTAGGGTGACATATTGGTGATCTTAAGTTGCTGGTTATATTGGCAGTTTTGTAAGATTCTCTATTAGTCAGCTACGGTTGCACAATACTGCATTAACAATGAACCTTGAAATTTCAGTGTTTTACAACAGCAGTGTTTATTTCT
The DNA here is from genome assembly GCF_041146395.1 of Eulemur rufifrons. Classification (NCBI taxonomy): domain Eukaryota; kingdom Metazoa; phylum Chordata; class Mammalia; order Primates; family Lemuridae; genus Eulemur; species Eulemur rufifrons. Next base: position 135,149,549 of record NC_091012.1, on the reverse strand, counting down.
CATTGACACTTCTGTAGTGCAGCGGACCATGCAACTGCAGTTGACTTATCTAAGTGGGACTCAGCTGAGCTTGACTCCAAGCTGTGGATTTAGGTTCAGGTCTGCTCCACATTTCTCCCCTTCCTCCTCATTGATACAGTGGCTATCCAAGGCATGGTCTTAGTGAAGGTAGGCACACAGGTGGAAAAGCCCAACCATTAAAGTACATTTGACGGGTCTCACATCATGTCTGCTAGTACTTCACTGGCCAAGCAAGTCACATGACCAAGTGAAGGGGTAGGGAAGTTCACTCTGTCCACCATGAGGCTATGACAAAAAAGTGGATATGTAATGTAACTACTGGAGAGTTAAAAATTGGGAATAATAACTCAATCTATTGTAGCCCCCTAGTTCACAAATTAGCCAGCCCTTTACCCACAGAATTGCACAGTCCCTTAAAGCTATACTAGGCACAATTTGAGCTTCAAAACAGACAAGAAATTAAGCGATAGAAAATCAAAATCCCTATATTGTCTTCTTCAATATTAAAAAATATTTGCTACTGGCCATTGGTAAGCTGCCAAGATAAGTTGCCCACAAACCCTGTGTTTGTCATGATGAATCCTAGAAGTCAGTGATGTCTGGTTAAATCTATTTGCCATTACTTATGGTGAGCAGCTAGGTTTGTGACAAGCCCAGTTTTAGCCACATTCAAAACTACACAAGAGAACCCAGTGTGAAAGCTAAGCTTGTACAGTTCAAAATTCTTAAGACAATCACCTTCCTTCCCCCAAACCTAATGACTATAATTTGGAAGTGCTCTTAAAAGAAGACTCGTTGTGAGTAAAATATCTTGTTGTGGGGTCAGCATGGAGCTTGAGAACTCTGGTCATGGAACAAAGTTATGCACAGGCTCATCCCAGGGTCTTCAAGTATAGATTTAAGAAACTGTAGCTTTAGCTGTAAGTTACCTGAAAGCCTCTCCACGCTGAGAGTGTGGGAAGAATTACTGGGCAGACATCAGTCTTTTTAGCTGGGTATTTCCAGCTGCCTCATTGAATACAAAGGCAAATTATAAATATTGAAAACTCCTTGAGATTAGGGACCATGTGTTAGACAGTAGGATTATTAAGAATAACTCATAATTAGCAACAAATGAGTTGGTATTGCAGTCATTTGTTGACAAATATTTGTTGCATGCTCATTACATACAAGTATAATTTTACAATGTGTGTATATATGTATTCAATATTATGATTATTTAATGAACTGTCTACAAAAAGTTCTTGATACTGTATTTGTTTATAAATTTAAAGGGCCAAAAATGATCTTGAGGGACTTGCAGTGTTTTGTTTGTTTTTTTTTTCCTATCTCCAAGCAGAAATGTAAAGAACTACACATTTGCATCCCAGTAGAATTTTAAAATAGTTTTAGGGTTCCTAAAGAATCCCCTGAAAAATTGAAGCACTCAGGCTGTGGCAGACTAGGGACAGGTGACACGGGAAAGTGTCCCCAGGGTCTCAGCTTCCACTGTGCCCTTGGCAACACCTGACCCAGAGGAAATGTGCTGGCAACACCATCATGCCTCTTGGAAACATGTATTTTAAGTTTAAAACAAAATGATGTGCGTGGCATGTCCCTCAACAGACACTTCCTGCTCCTAGGAAGGAGGAGGTCTCTGGAGTAGGACATGATGTTGGTTCCCTTGGAGGGAGTGTTCCAAGGTCAGGTGCTCACAGGGGAGCACAGGCCCTAGGAAACCCAGGGTGAAGTGTGTGTGTGGGGGGGTGGGTATTGTGGGGTAGTTAAAAAAAAGTGCAGGCACAGGATTTGAATTAGACAAAGCCAGGTTGAAATGCTGGCTGTATCCACTTACTAGCTAGATTACTTTGGGCAAGTGGTCTAGCAGTTTCCTCATCTCTGAAACGGGGCTAGGAATGATGAATAAGCTTATTGTAGTTTGGATCATTAAAAGTGACAATTGTTATAAAGTTCTCTAAAAAAACCCTGTAGACTGAGTAGTCACAAGGCCTAGCTTATAAGGCTCATTTGGACATTTAACAAACTTGGTCGCATAATAAAGTTTTCCAGAATCAGTCTCCTCATTTATCTCAATGGGGCAGGAAATGAGAGAGGTGTGGCCCAAATCTCCTTCAGTAATAAAGTTATCAACAAAATCTACGTAAGACCATTAATACTATAGGAGTGGAAAAAGTGAAACAGTTGCAGAGTTCTCCAAGGAACCCAAGAAAGTGTATGAAACACAGACTAAACTTGAAAATAAAGCATAAACCAAATTTATGTTTCTTCCCCTTCATGCCTCTTCTACATGGGACAGCTGCAGATTTAAGACTCTATTTATAGAAAGGAATGAATTTCAAGAGATAAGAGCCATCCTTTTGTGTTTGGTAAAAATTAAGGATGAAGCCCAAAAGGAAGGAATGGGAGAAGGAAAATTCAAGAGCCTGGGCCTATTGTGATGTAAATGAGTGACAGTCATTCCTAGTTCTTTGAAGGCTCAGAATGCAGCTGTCTTTAGCCTCTAGTGTCTCTACTAGGAAATGGGTCCCTTCTTTGCAGAGGTTAGGGGAGATTGATGAGATAATGCCTGCAGAGTAGCTTAATCTCCCTAGGAGATTAAGGCTCCCTCTGCAAATGCACATTTTGATCATTATGACTATTTGTGCCTCTGTGAAATACTGCCAAAGAGAACAAGAGGAGCCTGCCAGAAAGAGAAATTTTCCTAGGGAGTGAGATGAAAAAAAAAAATGGAACGAGGGTGAGATTTTTAAAAAAGGAAAAAAAAAAAGAAAAGTAATTGCAAGAAAAAAAATTAGAACAATTATATAAACAGAGATTGGCTTCAAGGACACATGGCCAAAATCCCAGAATCAGAGGAAGGCTGTCGGTAGGTAAGAAGAAAAACACAACAAAAACCTTTGAGAGTTAGAATGTTGAATTCTCCAGGGGTGATCAGAGAGGTTCAAGAATAGAAGCTTCAAGTAGGTGCTACATTAAAAAAGAAGAAAGAAATGAGAAAGGAAAAGCAAAATTTCCAATAGGCCTTTACAATTTTGACTCTCCCAAAAGAGAGGTTTTTCAGTCATAAGATATTAGATATCACTGGGAGAAATACACATGGAATATATATAGTAATTAAGGACTACCGAAGAAGTTTATCATGCTGCTTGTATGCAGTGTGCTTCATTTTCAACTCATTAACCTGTGCTCTAGACAAAGCTACTTTCAGCATGCTCCTTCTTCTCACTAAAATGAGATTAGGCCGGGCGCAATGGCTCACGCCTGTAATCCTAGCACTCTGGGAGGCCGAGGCGGGAAGATCGCTCAGGAGTTCGAGACCAGCCTGAGCAAGAGCGAGACCCCCCGTCTCTACTAAAAATAGGAAGAAATTAACTGGACAACTAAAAATATATAGAAAAAATTAGCCAGGCATGGTGGCGCATGCCTGTAGTCCCAGCTACTCGGGAGGCTCAGGCAGGAGGATTGCTTGAGCCCAGGAGTTTGAGGTTGCTGTGAGCTAGGGTGACGCCATGGCACTCTAGCCCTGGCAACAGAGCCAGACTCTGTCTCAAAAAAAATAAAAAATAAAATAAAATAAAATAAAATGAGATTAGCCTGGACTAGGTTCTCTTGTGCATCATGACTGCTGCATGGCGTGCTTTCTGTGAATAAGGCAAATGGTCTTAATGACTTCAGGAGTCCACATAAGAAACGTTTATCACAGCCATGGAGCTAGCAGAGACCATCAGCCTGCAAATGTTGATGGATTGGACACCTGAGTTTTCAGTTGCTCAGAGATGGAAATAATTTCATGCTGCTTTAAGATTATTTTTAAGTTAAAAAAAAGCCTAAGAACAAACATGTGCCCTGGTGTGGATGTTTTCACTAAATAAACTTAGCAGTTGATCACTGTACACTTGCTTATTGTATATATAAGTTAAGCTTGTGTTTTTCTATCAGAAGCATCTTGAGATCCACAGAACAGATGATTTGGGGGTCTTGAGACACTGTTAAGGAGCTAGATGGTCAAACCCAATTGAGCAGTAATACCCAATACCTTTGGGGAAGTCCTTCTTGCTTGCTCCTTATGCCTGAAGGAAGAAAGAAAAAGAGAGAGGATGTGTCCCCGAGAACAGCCATTCCTGGATCCTGACTCCATTGGAAGCTTCCCAGTGATGTGGCATGTGAGCAATTTACCCAGTCACTTTAAGGAGCTTGCCGGCCCTGCTGTAGCCAGCTTTTCTACTGTCAGGATTCATAGGCACCACTTCCTCTACTCCCCCACTCTCCCACCTAAGCCTCCGCCACTACCCTTAGCCTTCCCAACCCAGGAAAGAGTTCCCACATTTGTACCTATTGTAAAAAGAGTCCCACTAAGTTAAACACTTAGTCCCCCACATCAGGCCCACCCTGTAAAACTTGTAATCAAGTATTTTTAGCTTACTACTTGTTGAATTGCCAATGACTTTTAAGGTAAAATTGACCCTTGAACAATGCAAGGGAGTGAGGGATTCGGGGTGCTGACCCCCTGCGCAGTCAAAAATCCATGTATAGCTTTTGATTCCCCAAACTCAACTACTAATCATGTACTGTCTACCGGAAGCGTTACCAATAACATAAGTAGTTGATTAACACATATTTTGTATGCTATGTGATTATATACTGTATTCTTAGAATAAAGTAAGCTACAGAAAAGAAAATATTATTGGAAAATCATAAGGAAGTGGAAAACATATTTACTATTCATTAAGTGGAGCTGGATCATCATAAAGGTCTTCATCCTCATCCCCTTCATGTTGGGTAGGCTGAGGAGGAGGAGGAAGAGGAGAGGTTACTCTTGCTGCCACAGGGGTGGAAGAGGCGGAAGGAAATCCACGTGTAAGTGGACCCACCCAGTTCAAACCTGTGTTGTTCGAGGGCCAACTGTATTTACAGAGTCCTGAAGAAGCTAACAAGGAAAATATAAGACATGTTTTCACCTTGAAAGAACTGAAAACGTGATGAGGAAGAAGAGACTCATTTAAACACACTTGTTAGATATTTTCAGTCAATGAAACTAGAGACAGCCTAGTTTAACCCCCACATGTGGTTTAGGGAGGCGAGGTGACTTCCTGATTCTTAATGTAGTTCTTGTGTGCATTTGGCAAACATATGTGAGTGCCTACTATGTGTCAGCTATGGGTGTGATCCTGAACCAGATCAAAAATTCCCTGCTTCAGGCAGCTAACAGAGCCCAGAACAGATAGACAAGTCACCAGGTAAATTAATGAAGAGAATGGGATTGTAAAGAAATCTGTTAGGAGCACCTAACCCTGTCCCAAAGGTATAGCAGCACAGTCCAACAAAATTATAATGTGAACCACATGTTATTTTAAATTTTCTAGTAGCCATATTTTAAAAATAAAAATAAGCTGGTAAAATTTACTTTTAGTATATTTTGTTTCACCCAATATATCTGAAATATTATTGTTTCAATGTGGAAATAATTTATAAACAATTATTTAGGAATTTTATATTCTTCCTATTAAGTGTTGGAAATCTGGTGTGTTTTCCATGCTTGCAACACATCTCAATTCAGACTCACCACATCTCCCATGTTCAATAACTACCTGTGGTGAATGACCACCTTACTGTGCAAAGCAGGTTGAGAGAAAGTTTCTTGGAGGACGAACAATTAAGCCCGAAAGGATAAGAAGTTAGTGGAGAGAATGAATGGAGATAAGAGAGTTGGGGAAATATTTTAGGCTTGAGGAGCTGGCAAGCTCAAACACTCAAAGATAGACTCTTCCAGGAAATTCATGGAATTCATTGCAGCCTCTCTTGGAGTATAGGTTGGCCATTTATAGAGATGGAGAGTTAGGCAGAGGAGTAGGTTTGGGGGAATAAACATGAGTTCAGTTTGGGATGTGTTGAATCCGTGGTGCCCGTGGACAAACAAGTGGAGGCATGAGATGATAAGAACTACAGGAATTCCGAGACCCTGATGTGAATTGGACTATAGCACAGAAGTTTCAGAAGGGAGGTGAGAGTTTAATCAGCATTTTAAAGGATGGGTAGCCAACGTTATTTACCCTACAGGGGGTGCAGGTTATATTGGGTTGGAATTCTCAATGTTTACCATTCAACACAGAGAAACAGATACAACAGAGTTAAATTATTAAAATTATCAAAAGCTTATGGACACTAATTTAGCCTGTACCTATCATTCACACCCCATTGTCTTCTATAAACAAAGGGTTTCTTGTTATCTATGCTAGAATGGCATTTGCATGTAGGCTGCAGGCCTTTTATTATTATATTTTAATCCTTCATGAAATCAAGGATTTTTGTGTGCTTTAGGGGGATTTTACAAATTTTAGGCTGTTACTAGGAAAGATCATTCACAAAATGCAAAATTTTTACTGTATAATTTTGTGATCCATGCCTAAGTCGAGTAAATTTAAGCATCACTTATTAATCTTTTTTATCTAAATTGTTTCCAAGTTTTTAAAACATCCTCTAAATTTATATACAAACTTCTGATATAGAATCTGGGTAGGGGAAAAATTAAAAATTTTAAATTTTTTAATGTGGGAAAACAAATGAAAGAAAATACTATATCCATAAAAATTAACTGAATTTGACATTTCTTCTGTGATCTTAGCAACTGGTAGGACTCGTATGGGCTTACAGGACTCACAATTGCAAAAGTATGGAATTCGTGGGGCTGGTAGAATGATGGTAAATGAATGAAATGCTGGGCATTAGAATATACAGTGGATGAATATGATAATTAGGAAAGGATTCTACTTAGTCTCTTTTCCAGAGGCAATGACAGAAAGTGTATATTTTTGTTCCATTCTGAAAAAGTGATGAATAGGAAGGACTAAATTTCAAAAGAAAAAAAAAAGTTAATTGCTTACAAAATGCAATTACTGCCTCTTTTTCCTTCTGGGTCTTAGGATCCCAGTTAAGATTGTAAAATACCACATGAATGGGATTGCGGGAACAGAAGGAGACATACACAGCCCATAAACCAGCATGCCAGTGGCTGTGCCTTTGGATTGTATGAATTGGAAAGGGCAGGGAGTGTGCTCTTTATCTCTGCTAAGGCTTGGAAGTAAAGATTCACCAAGGATCACTAGTGCTAATATCAAGTATTTTATGGCTGCAATTCATTATGGAGCCTCTTGTAAAATTCCTGTCAAACAAAATGGCTATCAGAGCCACTTTCATTTTGCTGCCAAAAGGACCACTTGGTTTCCGCTAATTTAGTTACAGGTATAATCAGATGTTTGCTTATTGCTCTCGGTTCACCGTTCTAAATATCACAGCTTCAGTTATGCCCTAGAAAAACCTCCAGAGTTCAGTTTGATCCAACTCTGTTCACTGAGCTCCAAGTTTAGGCAAATCCCTATACTGGTGAATCCCTATGCTGGTGGCATACAACTCAGATGAATAAGGAGGCTCAGAACCTCGTAAGAGGACTAGGGTCACTTATAACACCAAGTAAATGACGCCACCTGGAGTAGTGCAACTGGTGACTCTGGGAGATCTATCAATCTATCTATCTATCTACAGTGGATTGTAATATAAGATGCAACAGAAGTGCTGTGAAGAAGATACTCATTACTCTAGAGCAGTGGTTGGCAAACGTTTTTTGTAAAGGCCCAGGTGGTAAACATTTTAGGCTTTGTAAGCCATACAGTCTCTCACACCACTCAACTCTGCCATTTTTGTGTGAAAGCAGCCATAGACAATAAATAAATGGGCATGGTCGTGGTCCAATGACAGGCAGTGGGCCAGGCCATGAGCTGTAGTTCGTTGACCACTGATGTGGAGAGTAGAGGGAGGAGACACCATTATTGGATATGAGAGTCAAGCCTTTGTGAGGGAGGCAGCTTGAGAAATGGTTCTATTAATAATAGGCTGTGTAATACTTCTGTAAGGATACCTATTTTCAATCTAGTTTATTCTTGATTTTTCTCAAATTATTTTGTGTGATTTATAAACTATAGTTCCCTATCACCAACTTTTGTACATATTCTTTGAATATTGGGGCCAGGTGATCATTTTGCATTCTTATTGAGTTAAGATGAGTTCCAAGATATGTGCTCAATGAGACCTTTTGGAGAAGAGTAAGGTAGGAGCTGCAAGGGAGGTTTTTCAGAGCTTTCGATCTGTTTTGCTAAAGAACCAAAGCCACAACTGTAGATTAAGGACAAGCCATGTCTCGTGTACCATGTTTGGAATTGGGGTTGCTGATAGAGCTTCAGAAATGGACACTCAATCCAGGATCCTACCCAGAGAAGGGAACCTTTAGGTTTTAGACCATAAGGGAGGTTAATGTTAGAAGGAAGTGAATTAGAGCTCCATTTAACAGGTAGTCACCATGCTCATATATTAGAAATCTGAGATGACCATGAATGTGAAGTGCCCGTATTGTTCAGGAGACATACTTTGTTTTGTTTCATTTTCCCTGGCCAAACCAGTTCTCATGGATGCTTTTGCCTTGACCTGGGTCAGTATCAGGTAAGGAGTGGGTGCTGACTTCCATCCTGGCAAATCTCTGCTAGGCTGGGGAGCCCAAGTGAAAATCTCCAGCAGGGCTGGTTTGCATCCTATTTCAGGAACATGTTAAGGCCTGCTACCCAGACTATGCTCCCTGGACCAGGAACATCCATACCACCTGGGAGCTCATTAGAAATGTAGACTCTTCAGCCCCACCCTAGGCCTGCTAAATCAGAACCTGCATTTTAACAAGATGCTCAGGTGATTCCTATGCATACTGAAGTTGAAGAAGCCCTACTGTAAGGGGCACTTTTCATTATGAAAGACTTTCAGCACTTTTCTAATAAATGTATCAGCTAGTTGCTAAAATCACTCTCCTGGAAACATTCACAATTGTAAATGTATTATCATTGTCAGTTGGAGGAAGAGATTTTTAGAGCTTGTCTAATAAAAACTTAGCATGTCATACATGGTTACAATATAGCTCTTTTCTGCAATTTGTCTGTATACTTTATAAATAAAAGTCTCCTTGCTGTGGAAATATTTACTTCATGATATAGAAATATAGAGAGCTTATTGTCTTCCTGGTGTTTTGAACTCATTTTGAATCTCTATGACACATCTCAGGAAAATATATGATGGTTTTTGTCCTGATTTATAAAATGATTATATTTGGACATAAAATGGTAGCAGAGCTTACGTGAGGCTATTACTTGAGCTAGGAGAAGGAATTTCTGGAGCTTTCTCTGTGTTCAGAGATAACATGCCTACCTTAGGAGCCGATGGAATGAAAAATATGAATGAACTCCAAATGGAAGCCAGGAAAGATGGATAAAAACTAAGGAACCCTGATAGTGTTACTAACAGGACCATTTATCTTGCTATAGGTTTAATCATAAATGTCATGATAAATATAATTGTTATCAAAATCATTATAGAGCTGTGAGCACAGAGTGGGAAACTATGAAAATTATAGAAGAATATAGGCCTTCTCTTTCACCTCCAGAGTTTGAGGTAGACTCCAACTCTTAGAAATTTTCTAAAGACATAAACCATAATTCTTCTTTCCCTATGTGGAGCAAGAGGCCATGATGCTCATATTTTCAGCTTATAGTCAGCATTGCCTCTTCCTATCTCTATTTTGTACTAGGTTTTTCATTCTTTAAGGGAAGGGGCTTGTCATATTTGTTTATCTGTCAGTTCTCTTAAAATTGTGCTCACTGAAAAGGTTTTTAACTGAACAAAACAAAAATGAATAAGTGCAGGATGAAACTGGGTGGGAAGTATCTGAAAATCAACTTCCATCACTATTGGTAAGTTCCCACGTAATCCTTAGAATATCTTTTCTTCCTACAATCTTCACAGTTGTTTAAAGACAAAAAAAAAATGGAGAAAAGGAGAAAAAGAGCATTAGAGAGGCCCCAAGTGATAGATATCTATTTTCAAGTGTATGTATTTGTATCTCCTATGAGGCTTTATGTACTCTCTATTCTTATACATTGTTGATGACCTTGGAGATGTGCAGATAATGAGAAATCTAGTGAAATAATGTATTTCTCTTTGATATCCAGGCTGGGAATATTAAAAAATCATTTTAACTTTTACACCTAGCATCAAGTACACATTTGTTCCTTCTATATTAATAGTTTCAGAAAATTATGGGATGCCATGGAACTGCGTGATAAATTCAGGGTTGTGATGGGGAGAGGCAGCAGTCATGTAAATAAACACAGGAACAAAGCTGTGAGTCTCTGAATGAAATAGCTCTAAATGAAAAGCCACCAGAAATCTTCCTAGAATTAGATAAAAAATAAAGTACACTAGGTTTATGTGTTTTGTTTATATTATAAATATCCCATTAAAAATATCACAAATGCACCTTAACTCTGGGGAAGGAAGCCAAACAACACATTTTAGCACCAATGTGTTTAGGTGCACCTAAATGGGCTGTAACTCTCTATCTTACCTTGTTAATGACATCAGCAGGCTTACTATAAACACCTGTTCTTTAGGGATTATAATTCAGCAGTAAAGAGTCTCCAGCAGACACTGAGATAGCAAACCAAACTCAACCATGTTTTCGATAGAAAATAGACACATTTCAGCTTGGAAAATTACCAGTCTTTGGTAGTTTAAAAAATGTGAATAAGGCTAAAACAATAGTGGACATTACTATAGCCTCATACCTCTTGGTAATAAAACCATTTTATAGCATAACACTTGAAAACCTTTAAATATCAGCTTGTGATACTGTTTCTAGAAGCCCCAAAGAATCTCACTTTGAATTTTGGAAAGCAGCCACTAGAGTGAGTTTTTCCATTATGGTTTTGGACTGCCTACATATTGCATATTTGAAATACCATTCATCCAAATAGTGGCCCTATTTACAAGACAAGATCAATGGTTCAGAGATTTAAAAATCCCCATAAATATTCAGGTGTGTGATGGGTTGAACTATAATGTTCCATCTTTGGGTCAAATGCTATGGGAAATAGGAATTTTATTCATTTTCCTGAGTGGTGAACTGTTACCTCAGTGGAAAAACAGTTTTGCAGAATTTGTGTATCTGGATCTTTTCCAATCCTGTTAAAGTTTATGGCCTTTGAGAAAGAAACCTGTTTAGTTGATGAAGGTGAACATTTTGGAGCTTGAAGGGTGTAGTCTAGCCCCTTCATTCCATGAATAAGAAAATTGAGGGGCAAAAATATAAATGACTTTCCCAAGGTGACACTATAAATCAGGGGTCAGAAAACTATGGCTGGAAGACCAAATATGGATTTGTTTTCATAAATGAAGTTTTATTGAAACACAATAATGTTCATAAGTTTACATATTGTCTATGGCTACTTTTAATTCAATGGTAGAGTTGAGTAGTTGCAATAAAAGACCATAAGACTTGGGAATCTGGAAATATTTACTCTCTGGCTCTTTACAGAAAAAGTTTACTGATCCCTGCTATCAATGGTAGACTTAGAAGTTAGCCTCCTACCTTCCAGGCCAGTGTTCTTTCATCTATATTTCTTTTTTACTTTTAGTTCACAAAAGGTATATACATAGTTGTATCAGTTCCTTCCTCTCTGTCTCTCTCTCCACTTTCTTCTTTTTAATAATCCCTCCCCTTTTATTCCTGTTTGTACCTAACTGAGGATCATTTTTAAGTAATATTTTGATCCTCTTACTCATAAATTTAAAACAAACTTGATGGAATGGGATATAACTATTAAATACATACACTTTTTATCTTTGGATTCTAAATGTCATTAAGCAAGGCTAAGAAGGTTAAGTAAACTATAGTCTGTTTATATGTCAATCCATAAAATTTCAAAATGATCAAAATATATGTACATGTCCCCAACCAACAGTGAAAATATAATTTTCACAATGGACAGCTAACTCAGAAAATGCTTGAGTATTTCATATACATGTTCATTGGGAAGCCAATTGGATTTGGCTAAGCTTGGTGAGTAGCAATATTAGGTTATGAGTCATCTATAAATAAGTGAAACGTGAAGATGAATGCTATCTCTCAAAATGATAAGTGTTTGCGAAAGTGTTTTAACAACACATTTGAAAATTAGATTAGGCCATTTGGCAGATTCAACCAATGTTGTGTTTCATTAATCCTGTAATCACTATCAAGTTCTATGACATGATGCATTTGGTGGGTTCTGAGAGCATATTTAGGTTCCATATTACAGCTAAAGGCAAAAGACTGGGACCTAAATGAAGCAGGATAAAACATTTAATGATTGGTATGAGTTAAATAGTTGTCTGTGTGGGATAATTTGAGGATTGTAAGGAAGATTTCCCTGTCTCCTGATGCCTGAATTTTCCAGCATGAAACTCCTAACTGAAAAGTTTCAATTAAAACTCAGGGTTCAGGGAACAACCCAGAGCTAGGACAGTGTCCAGGTTGGGTCAGCCGTGATGCCTGTCTTCCTCAACAATAAGTTCCATTAGGACAAGCACCTTGCTTGTCACAGCTCTCATCCAGCACAATGACTGGCACTATAGTCCTCAATAAAATGTCTTCAATGAGTGAATATAATGTCATGAGGGTACTAGGTGCTTGAAAGAGAAAAAAAGAACTCTAAAACTACATTATAGCCCACAGAGCAGGAACTGTATAGTGTGGAGTTGCTATATCCTATGCATGACAGACCACAGAACCTTGCAAAATTTACTTTTCACAGTTCTGGAGGCTTGGGAGCTCAAGATCGAGAGGCTGCATCTTGTAAGGGTCTTCTTGCTGTGTTATAACATGGAGAAAAGTATCACATGGGCAATAAAGAGAAAACGGGGCCAAGCTTCCTGTATTATAATGAACCCATTCCCATGATAACAGCATTAATCCATTCCTGAGGGTGGAGCCTTCATGACTTAAACACCTCTTAAATGTCCCACCACATCCCAATACTACTGTGTTGGGGATCAAGTTTCCAACAAATGAACTTTGGGGGACATGTTCAAACCATAGCAGGTACTAGTCTAGAAAAGAAAGTCTGGGTAAGATGATCATTGGCGTTTATTTTCTGTGTCAGTAATTATGGTTTTCTTTGTCTATTTTGTTCACCGATGGATTCCAAGCACCTAGAACAGCATGTGGTACAAACTAGGCACTCAGTCAATATTTGTTAAGTGTGTTAATGAATATGCACAAATAATGATAGCAGCTTTTGATCACCTACTTCATGTAGTCTTTACAGCAATCCAACAAAGTAGTTGGTATTAATTTTATCCATATCTCAGAGGACAAAGCTGATATTTTGGTGGGGATAAGGAATCTACTCAAGTTCACCAGGATGCTTAGAGGTGGAGCCAGTGTTCAAATGCAGCTCTATCTGGATCTAGACTCCATGGGTTGGCCTTTTTTCCCCCTTTATTCTTCCCTTACTTTTATACAAACAGTAATGAGCTGTACATCTTTTTCTGCATCTTACTTTTTTAAAAACTTATTATATCTTCAGAGTCTTCTCAAATAAGTACATAAAGACTTTCCTCATTCGTTTTTTCATAGCTGCATAGTATTCCATTGTGTGGTTGTACTATATTTTGTTTAATCTATCCCATACTGATAGACACTTAGGTCAAAGTATATGCTCATTTGCAGTTTGGATAGAGACTGCTAAATTGCCCTCCATCAGGGATTGCCAAAATGCACTCTGAACAATATATGACAACACATGTTTTTCTATAGCCACAGCAACACTGTGTTTTCAAACTTTCAGTACTTCTACTCTACAATTTCTTCAGTGACTCCACCAAGAATCCACATGGAATCATATCCCTTTTCCAGTTTCTTTTGTTTAAAATAAGATTTGAATTACAAAAATAATATACATTCATTATAGGAAATAAAAATATACAAAAGCAAACAACTATAAAAGCCACCTCAATCTCACAACCCAGACATAGCCACTGTGGACTCATCCTTCCAGACTGTTTTTCTATACCTATGTACACATATTTTTTTTACAAAGTAGGTCATATTGAGCACACTCTTTTTGTAACCAACTTTGTTCATTTAACTATATTATATGGCAATCAGTTTTCATCTACAACTTTGGTTTAATGACCAGCCGAATGGTATTGCATTCTTGGGTGAGCCGACGTGTTGTGAAATAACCCCTCTTAAAAAGCAATAATCTATGAATATGCCTAGAATGGTACCTACCTAACAACTGTTATTAAACAAATGGCATCCCCACACATACATACTCTTACCCACCCAAGGGCAGAGACTACAATTTTAGTGCCTAATATTCTATACCGGTATCATCATATACCTTGGATTTATTTATTAATTCCCATTTGAACATTTGTCGTGTGCCTGGCACTAGTTTGAGTAATAGTGATAGAAAGATGAAGACATGGTGACGACACCTCAAAGATGTGTGCCCAGCTTAGCATAACCACTTGGCATCATATGCTTACTTGAGAAGTATAACTACAAACTCATGAGTGGGTACAATAGCATTCTAGCAAAAGGAGCTCAAGACTTCACCTGTTGACTGCACATTTAGCTCTGTAATGCCTCTCTGAGCAATGAAACCTGACCATTCTACATGTTTTCTCCTTGACAATGCAAGGCTAATTATAATTGTCCTTTCGGATTTACAGAGTTAGAGAATTCAGTGAACTAAGAGATGCAGATGCACTGTACAAAAGACAAAAGTCTAATTCAAGGCAAGGCTGCCTCTGACTTTAATGGCACCTCCTGCATGTGATGCCTAGGGGCTCTGGATACGTGGCCTCAGGCTCCTAAGACATCTGGAGTCTGTCACAGGATTGTTCACTAAGTGAGGCTAAAGTTGTATGTACAAACTTTTGGAAGGAAGGAGAACCAGTTAACCTGGATTTAATTCTCCTAGTAATTCTTCCTGATACCTAATTAAGAAACAGAACTAATTCAACAAGCTGTGAGAGGCTTGTGCTGAATCTCATAGATGTATAACCACATAATTAATTTTATTGTGTAGGCTGGTAAATCATGTAATGAGGCAGATGAAAAGAATCAGAAAAAAATGCTTCATTTTGGTTGTTAAAATATATGTTCAAATGTCTTTTGCCATAGTGAAACTCTTAATTAATAATACATTTCTCCTTGGCAAAAATGATTTTGTAACGAATATATTTTTGAGTGTCTGCTTTCATGAGGCATGGCATTAATATTTATATGGTTTTGAACTGCCTGTTTTTCCCCTTTACTATATTTTTCTGTCCTCCTTGTCATAAGAAAAGTGACATCTTAAAAATAGTTGGTGGGGTGATTCTTACTTCTGTCTGTATGGCTTTGAAGTTATTTTCACCCTATTAACATAGCTTTCCTCACATGTACCTGTGCCAAAACCTGCTAAGAAGCAGCAGTAGGATGGAAAGCTGTTAACTGTTGTATGAGATCAAAATACTTTGACTACCGTGCTGAAGCTTGATTAAATGGAGAAAGTTATGTCCTGAGGGAGAAAAGAGAATGCAGCCTAATTCAGGACATGTCTGTGTGTCAACAGCGTGATTAACTGGAACAAAAAGATTTAGTCAGTTCCTTACTGATTCATAGGAACTAGAAACTCTGCAGAACAGGCCTTCCTAAGAGTCATGCCAAGTACCTCCTACTAACTCCAGTGGGGCACACCAAGCTGGGCACAAAACAAACATGGCTATCACCAAAACTTGAAGCTTCTTAAATTCATCCAGAACCATTTATTGTGCCCATTCATTTTCCTCACTCTTCTCTACTTCCTTTACCTTAACCCACACTGCATGTCAACACAGAAGATACTTTGGATACCATCTGCTTGCAAACATAAAATACTGTGTGAAGATACCTTGTGGTATCTGTAGAGTTTTGAGTTCTATAACCCAACCACCATTTACAGCAAAATAAATGAGAACACTCTAATCTTGAATTATTCTGAAAATAATCTTGTGAGTCCAAGTAGATAAGAATGATCAAATGCTGGATCACATTTTATTTTGTTGGATTTATATATAGTGTCATTCAATGTCAGGGATGAATGACTGAATAGATATTTCAGATAAGTTTTCCCATATCTGAAATGGACATGATAATTCATTTCCCAACACCAAGTCTCAAAGGATGCAGCTTAATCCTGGCTAACTGTCCTAAATATGACCACGTATATAAAGAAGCCTATAAAATGGTGTCACACTTAATCATGGAACAGTGTAAGTAATGTGGAGTTTGGAGTAGGAAGCCTGAGGGTTCAGTCCTAGACACTCTTCTAATGGGTTGTGTCACCCTAGCAGGAGCTTTGCCTTGGGTGAGTTTGGGGCAGGCTCTAGCCTCCTCCTGCATTTCCATGCCTAGTACAATCTATGGAAGACACGGTGCCCGCCAAAAGATGTAGTCTCTCTTCCAAGTAGATTGCTCTTCCTATTGGGCAAGTTATACATTCTTTCTGAGCCTCAGTTTCTTCTTCTTTAACAGAGAAACAATAATGCCTTAGCAGGCGCCCTGTTGCATACTGAGGCCGGTCTGTGAGTAAAACAATGATGTATGTAGAAATGCTAAATGTTACTCTCGTTACCATTACAACTACCACTTACAACACAACATAACCATTTGATGATACTATTCTAAATGAGTCAAGCGCTACATTTTAGGGCTTTATGTATCTCATTTATCTGCATAGCATCACTGTGAGCTGGATGTTATTATTTCCATTTTACACATAAAACTAAAACTCTAAAAAGCCAAGGTATGAAATGGCAGACCTAGGATTTGAGCTCATTCTCTTGGATTACTTATAATTAGGCTGTAAAAGGAAACATTGAGAATGCTTGTTATTTTTATGTTTTCAACTAAAGTTTATTGAGCACCTACTATATGTCAGGTACTATGCTAAGAATTGTACACTCATTACTTGACCTTTTCATAACAGTCCTATGAGCTAAGTAGGGTTTCTCTACCTTAGTGCTATTGCCATTTTGGCCAGATCATTCTTTGTTGTGAGGGACTGTCCTGTGCATTGTAGGATGTTTATCAACATCCTTGGCTTCTACCCAGTAGATGCCAGAAGCACCTCCCCTCCTAGTTGTGACCAATGTCTCCAGACATTGCCAAGTGTCCCTTGGGGGCAAAATCACCCCCAAATGTGTTGGAATAATTCTACTTTACAGGTGATGAAAACAAGGTACAGAAAGTTTATAGTAAATTGCACAGGGTCACAACCCTAGTAAGTGGCAGAATTTGAATCTGCCTCAGAATTTTTTGGAATCTGACCTCACATTCCTTCTCTCATACTTTTTCTGATACTGAGATGTTTCTAAGGAAACTCAGATCACCATGGAAGCCTGCAGGGGACTCCTAAGACCTTGCCTTCTCCTAGGGTGGATTGGACATCAGGATTTGGTCCAGGACTTAGAGGCATATACACAGAAGGAAACTATGGGTTACTTCTACTGGTGGCCTAAACAAAATAGTTCTGCAACTTTGCCTGCACCATCCATAACTGCTCTCAGTTCATATAAAGTATGAAGATCTTTTTTGTCCAGGACAGTTCAATCTGTTGCAAACAATAGATGGGTGAAGCACAAAGTTGCAAACCAGTTCAGTCAGTCGCTGGGAGTTTCTGAAGTGACTTAAATAGCCTTGCCAATGTAGGTCGCTATTTTTAAGGCTGAGCTAAGTGTTTGAAAGTGGTTCACATAGCCATGCTCTCAGATAGAAGTCACAGGACGTCGGAATTGCAAGGACTCTCAATTGCCTGAGACAAGTAGAAATGGCCCCTCTGGACCCAGGATTACACAGTTGGGATTCCTGGTTTCTGGTAAAAAAAAAAAAAAAAAAAAAAAAAACAGCAGCAGCAGCAGCAACAACAAATTTTCTGATATTTCCTTCTGCCTTGAGGATGGCTAAACTCATCAACTTCTGACTTTCTGGGAAGGAGAAACTGCTTGGTTCAACCTTCTCTTTCCCTGTTCTTGCCAGACTAGAAAAGAATAGATAACTGAGATTTTTACCCTCTTTCTGTTTTGTGGACGAATTAAAGTCATTTGTACTTGTGCAACCACCCAAAGCCTTATATTGTCTTGAAGGATAGGTAGATATTTATTTAGTGAAGACTGTAGAGCAGGTACTATACTATGTGCCAGGCAGCATACTGAGTGCTTTACAAAACTCACTTAATATTCTCCCAAAGACATGGCTCCTATTATTTCCATGTGACCAAAGAGTAACTGAGACTGAGGGGATTAAAGAGATGAAGTAACTTGCTCAAGGTCATAGAAAAGAAATGGCAGAGCCTGAATTGAAGAAAGTCTGGTTCTAACCTAGAGGTTCTCAAACTTTAGTGGGCATCGGTGTTGCCTGGAAGCTTGTTAAACGCAGATTTCTGGGTCACCTAAACACGCCAGAGTTTTGGATTCAGTAGGTCTTGGGTGATGTCCCCAAATTTGCATCTCTAACAAATTCCCAGGTGATGCTGCTGTTGCTGGTCCTGGGACCATACTTTTGGAACTTGCTGCTCCAGTGCACGTGCTCTTGATCACCATGCTCTGCTGCTCCTGCCTTGTCAGCTAATAAAAAGAAGCAGTTACTCTGAGCAGTGGGTTGCCACCCTGGCTGACCTGGGCAGTATAAAATGCTGATGCCTAGTCCCCATCCCCAGGTATTCTGACTCAATGGCTTGGCTTTGGTTCCAGGCATCCATAGTTTACAAGTTCCCCCATGGGACTCCACTGTGCAGGAGGCTTCACATTGAAAACCACTGATTTGGGAAGTGCCTAGCAAACTTCCCAGGATATCTGAATCACCTGGGAATCTCAAGAAAATGCAGATTCTGCATTTCCAGCAAACCACCAGGTGGTACCCATGCTGCTGGATCTCAGGCCAAACTTGGTGTAGCAAGAACTATTATTTCCCAAACCCCATGCCTGCCAGTTAAAAAGATATAGGATACCTAGTTCAATTTGAATTCTCAATAAACAACATTTTTTAGTATATAAGTATATCCTAAATATTACATGGGACATACTTAAAAATTACTCATTGTTTATTTGAAATTTAATTTAAATTGGTATTCTTGTTCTATTTTTGTTTTTGCTAAATCTGACAACCTTACCTGAAGAATCATCTGAATTACTTATTTCAGCACATACACAGATACTTGTGGATTCCTGGTCTGAATCCAGATGTACTAAATCATAATTTCGAGTGCCTGTTAATCTGTATACTTAACAAATCCTGCCAGGTGATTCTTATCAGCTCAATTTGGGAAATACATAAAACGCTGGATTATGACCACCTGTAATACTTATATCTCACACTCACCCCATTCATAGACACATTAGGAGGCTGTAGTTTGGTTTGAGTCTAGTCAGGGAGCTGGGGGTGCTTCTTATGCCTTAAACTGAGTGGAAGTAGTGTTTGGTCCTACTACTAAGGTGAAGGCAAATCTTAAAGATTCTGTGCTGTGATATTTTAGCCCTATAGAGAAGCCCTCTCCTTTTATACTCTCAGAGAATCAGAGTGTTCATTTAATACAGGGACTGGAGTTGCAGATAAAGTACAGGATACCCAGTTAAATCTGAATTTCAGATAAATTATGAATAAATTTTCTGGTATAAGTATCCCCAAATTTTATATGAGATATATTAAAAAAAATTGTTATTTATGGGAAATTCAAATTTAACTGGGTGTCCTAAATCTGTTGTTGCTAAATCTGGTAATCCTAGGCTGGAGAACATCCTTGCAAATGATCTCAGTGAAGCCAAGCTGCATACCATGCTCAGCAACACTGGGCAGCTGAGCAAAATTGCTAGAGTCCTACTTAGATGAGAGTCTTTGAGCAACACAGAGGTAGTCAAGAGGAATCTTAATGCCGATAGGTCTTTAGATAAGAAAAGAAAGACCTCATTCAAACAGGGGAAGTTTTTAAAAGGCCCCAGCCTCTGGGAAGGGTTCCCAGAAACTCAGAATGGGCTCTCTGAAATGGGGGGAAACAGGCTTGGCATTATTGTTAAAAATGAGGAGTTCTACACAGAATAGAGTTATCATAGCAGTGCCTGGCCCATCTTAAGGAACTAGGAATAAATTGTGCATCAGAGGGGACTTTAAAGTAAACAGCCTGGAACTCTACTTTTATATGCATTGTCCCTGCTGCTGTTCTGCAAAGAGCCATCTCTTTGCATTTTGGGTAGAAAAAGTCTGTATCTTTCAGCAGTGATGTGATGAGGGGCATTTGGTAGTAGTGGAAAATTTAGCACACCCACAAAGGTAGGAGTGGGGAAAGGAGGTCCCTGGGACATCTCCCCAGTAAGCAGAGAGAAACCACCAGCTTCCAAGGCTGAACATTGTCAGGACTGGACTTCTAGTCATCACACTGCATTGAAGCTAGAGCCAAATCCCTCTGCAATTATGACTTACATCCTTAATTTTTCTTTAGACTGTTATGGATAAATACTTACAAAGAGTGTTATTTTTTTCCACTTGTACTTTTAATTTGCTAAATTCTACTAAGGCCTTGTTCAGACTCATGCATTTTATGTCAACACATTGAAAGTCAGACATGTAGTCATGTCTAATCTTAATTATTCAATTATTTGTTTTGTATCAGCTGAGGCTCCTTGACCTAGATTCACTCAATTTGTATTTGTAGAGTTTTCCAGTATTAGCACTTCATTTGGTGTTTTATGACATAAGGCTTTATTTGAAAACATCTTGCCGAACTGCTGTTTGCTACTTCCTGAACATACTGTACAGGACAGAATGTAGCTCATAATAAAATTCAGGCTTCCTCCAGCTTGGTATTATAATGCTGTATTATACATGTCAATTATATTAGGAAGATTATGTCTTTCCTTTAGTGATTAAGATTTCCAGGGGGGTGGTGGGGTGGTGGGGAGAATGAAAGAAAAGAAAAAAGTTTATTTGTTTTCAATAAATCAGCCCCCTCTGGGAAAGATTAACTTTCTGATACAGTATATAATTTAGTAATCCAGTTGTTGCATTCTCCACATAGGCCTCCTTTCACTCACAAGAGTATTCTTTATGTCGTTTCTAACTATACTATTGCTTTTAGAAAAGTTTTTAATAATAGAATAGACTGCGTTCATACCTCTAAGAGCTTGTTTTCTTGGTACCACCTTAGAAAGCATTCCAAATGGGTTCTCTACTAGTGTGCAGAAATTGGGGGGTGTGTTTTTTTGAAATAGTACCTCAGGGTGGCAAATATATGTGTTCTCTCACTGCAGGGAAGCAACATATTTTTTAAAAAACCACCAGAGGGAATTGCCACTACTGACTTTTGTGCAAAGAAGAACAAAACGGTTGCCATGTCATTTCCTTTAACAGGCAATGGGTGAGAAATAATCCTATGGTGGCCTATTCTACATTTGCCAGACCTGTATTAAATTTATGAACATTTTTTTTTTGTGGAAAAAAAAAAACCACTTCTTTTCCACACACTAGAAACGTGTTCATAAAGGATGTAGAAAAACTGATAGGGAAGTTAAAGAAAAGGAACCGAGGTAGTTAAAATTATGCAAAATAGTTCCTCTGCAGAAATCTTACCAGAAATGAGCTTGTTTTACTTGAGAAGTGTTGGGTTGTGGTCAGAAGAATGTGTGTGTGCGTGTATGTGTGTGTGTGTGTGTGCGTGTGTTGGGAGGGTGGGTTGGGGAGGGATGAATTGCCCAGTCTCTTGAGAAATTAAAAGTCTTCTCTCCTCACAGAAAGATTGAGAAGCTTGCTTTGAATGTTTGCTGCAGAAGGGCTACCACACAAGGTTGTGCAGGTTGTACTTGGTGCAAGAGTGCTCAGCCAAGGAGGCGGGTGACGACTGCAATACAGCCCCTGTCACACTCACTAGCCAGGCTGAGCATGAGGCCAGGGGAAGGGCACCTGCTGTCCGTTCATCTGCCACATCTTTCTCATCTCATTGAAAAGGGCTCTTGGGTAGCTATTGAGACGCTGATTGTGAGGCCCTGGAAATGTTATCACAGCTTCCTTACCCCCCAACCCGCCTCACTCCCCCGCTTTAGAACCACACAGAGGCTCTTACAGGTTATGCAGTGAGTAACTTCACCTGGGGTAAATTTTAAGGACCAAGTAATGAGGGGTGTTGATCAATCCTAAAAGGGCATCTCTTACTTCCTTTTACTTCCTTCCAAAGCATGTGTGAGGCAAAGTAGCAAATGTAAGAAAGCATTTTCATTCTGCTTGCAAGCAGAATTTCACAAAGCCCTTGACTCAGTGACTGAGCGCAGCCCTCCGGAAGAATGCCTCAAAGATGATAAGCAGGACAGAGCACAGCCTGAATCACTGCATTTTTTAACAAAGATAAAGTCAGCAATCCTAGCCCTTGCCTCCTCTTGTACATAAGATAACGTCTGACAGGATGAATGATTATGCCTCTATAATCTATAACCAGATGTACTCTCACACCCAAACTTTGGTGAGACTTTGCTCTAATGTAACTTCTGAGCATGTTTAATGTAACTTCTGAGCACATGCTCCACCACCTGATAAATAAGTCGTGGGCTGAAACACTGCTTGGAGCTAACAGAGACCCTCTGTAATTCTTCGTAAGACTGAATAAAAGTAACTTTAATTCTTTTAAAAGCCTGATTTTTTGTTTCTTTAGTTGACACATAGTTAAGCTCTGAGGGAAGGGAGGAGTTTCTGCATGTCCTGGGTTGAGGAGGCTTAGCCGGGATTCGGTGGTGCTTCAGAAACTGGGCACAGTGCTACCCATCACGACTGCCTGTTATGTGTCCTCTGGCCTTTGGAAACGCAGGCTTCTAGAAAATTCTCCTTAACCTGCTCTTTTGTTTTACTAATGAGTCGATTTTTTTTTTTTAAAAGATCGGGCAAGGGCAATAGTGAGAAGGGAGAAAAAAGTAGAACAAAGAGTTCAATCTTGGTAAGTCAAATTTAAGTTGTGAATTAGAAATTGTAAAAGATAATGTGTGGATTTTCTTTGCAATTTAAATGGAGGGTCTAAGGTTTTATGACTCACCTTGACTGGAGTGTGATTTATATGAGTCTGAATTTTGTATTTTGGTCGTGGGAGTCCAGGAAGCTGAAGCTTCAGATTTTTTGCTTAAGAGCCATAAGAACAGTAATGTATTTTGACATGAATTTATAATATAGTGTGAAATCTATTTATGTGCCCAAACTGTCCTAATGTCTGGCCTCAGGAATGACTACTGTGATGGAAAGCGTACAGAACTTTTAGCTTGTGTGTCCTCAGAAAAGTTCCTTAATTTTACTGATCAATTCATTGTTTCCTCATTTGTAAAATGTATACTTACTTTATGGAACTTCTGCAAAAAAGAAGTGGGATAATACATAGAAAAATGCCTAGCAGAGTAACTGACAAAAATATATGAAAAATATTCTTTATAATTATTCATTAATCAGTTGAGAATACAGCTCACAATTTGGAGGAACAAATTGTGCCCCTTCTGGAGTTTGTATCAGAAGAAATGTTCAGGAGTCAGGTGTAATGATGCTTTTTTTGTTTGTTTTTTGCTTTTCCAGCCACAGAACAAAGTCTTCAGGCTGGCCGCCTCCCTCAGGAACCTGGGGCTTGAACCAGGTGCCGCCCTATGGATGGGAGATGACGGCAAACAGAGATGGGCGAGACTACTTCATCAGGTAGGTAGAACACATGGCATGAACGAGATAATCCTTGGCTAATGGACTTCTCTATTTTTTATTTGCTTAGGAGAATGTGCATACTTAAATTAGGTACTCATAGACATTTGAAGACCATTACTCAAGCAGCTTGATCTCCTAAACGTCCTATATCTTATGACATTGGGTTGTTTTGTTCTTGGGCAGGTGCCATCTTAGAGTGACAATTCACTGTATACCATGGTAATCCTGGCTCAGAGCAAACGTATCCATTACTAAATATTAGGCCAGTTGTATTGTCTGAGACTAAAGTTTGACATGGAAGAGTATCATTTAGAAAGTTTTCTAGAAATGGTCAAGACAGGAATGTTACTGTCTCACCTGTAACCAAAAGAATCAGCTAAAAGGATTATGTACTTTATGGGGTTTATCATAAATTTCTCACACTAATATTGGCTTAGGTTTTGTGTTTCTGTGGTGTTCTTCTTTGTAAATTGTGGTACAAAATATTAATACATATAAAAAACATGTAAAATTTACCATTTTAACCATTTTTAGGTGTTCAGTGGCATTAAGTCCATTCACAATGTTGTGCAACCATTTACCACTATCCTTCTTCAGAAATTTTTCATCATCCCCACAGAAACTTTGTGTCCACTAAATAGTATCTGCCAATTCCTCCTTCCCCCCAGCCCCTGGTAACTTCTATTCTACTTTCTCTCTATATAGATTTGCCTGTTCTAGGTACCTCATATAAGTGGAATCATATAATTTATATCCTTTTGTGTCTGGTTTATTTCACTTACCATGTTTTCAAGGTTTATCCATGTCATAGCATGTGTCAGAATTCCATTCTTTTGAAGGCTGAATAATATTCCATTGTATGGATAGACCACATTTTGTTTATTCATGCATCTCCTGGTAGACATTTGGGTTGTTTCCACCTTTTGGCTATTGTGACTAATACTGCTGTGACCATTGGTGTACAAGAATCTGGTTGAGTCCCTGCTTTCACTTCTTTTGGGCATATACCTAGGAGTGGAATTACTGGGTCATCCGAAATTGTTGGGTCGAAACCAAATTCTACATTTAACTTTTTGAGGAAACACTAAATTGTTTTTTAGAGTGGCTACAGTGCTCTGGGTTTTTGCAGTTTTATTAGAAAAACACTTATACTGCATTTCTCAAAACAGCAAAGGTCCACCCTGATTTTTCTCCAACCTAAGTGAAATATTCTTAATTACAAGAAATTAGTGAAATAGATTTGAAATCAGGAAGTACACTTGGCTCTAGCCAAATTATAATTGAGCAGAGATTGGAGGCCAGGGGAAGAAAAATCTTTCACAACCACAGGCTGCATTCTTTGTTACAGCCAAGCTGCGTATGAACTGATTTAGCAAACATAGGATCACAGGATCACCATGAGGTAGGGAATCATTTTTATAAAAATGCCTGCCCAGATTGTTTTGAGGGGATTTGGTCTTTTGTGCTCCCCTCTCCAAGTGAGTATTGTTGGAAAGTAGCTAGGGGAAAAACACATGTGATTATTGTGGGCAGTTTCCCAGTCTCTGCAGCCTAAATTTCTCCTCTTCCCCAGAATTGCTACAGAGGGGAGAAGACCCTCCTTCAGAGCACAGTTTGTTGCTGAGGGGCTTGCCTCCTGGGTCCATCCCAGGAAGATCCAAGATGCCCTTGGACATGACTGGGAAGTGGCCCCCTGGCTCTCCAAGGCTTTCCTAAGGGTGTGCTCAGAGAGACACTATAATAGAAATGGCAGTTGGAGCAGAGTCTTCCAGAAAACTCAGAGACTGGAAGAAACACCAGTAGTTTTGCTCACACCCTAGATTTTGAACTCTGAATTTTGTAGTTTTCTCAAGTTCTTTAAGCTGCTAGAAATACAATATTTTTTATGTATGCAATTGGCTCAGTTAAAGTGACCTAGATGATGTGACTCAAAACAATACAAACTTTCTGCTGAAGAAATATAATTTTTAAAAGACATGGATTATTTATTTATGAAGGTATGTCTCAGACTTCTCTGATTAAAATGGAGTTTTCTTTTCCCCTGGCTGGATCTGGGTTCCCATTCATTCCAGGCCATTCAATCAATAGGTAGAAACCCAAACTGAGGCCAACTGGTTAGAGGTTCTGGGAACACCAGCTAGCTCTGCCTTCATGCATTACCATTAGCATCATTGACATTTTTAAGGGCCAGACTGAGTGTCGATTTAACATTTACACTGGCCTAATGCCAGCTGTTAAAAAATGTAAGAGCAAATCAGCAACTTAATAGAGAAACCTGCAATGATTACTAAATGGCAGGTTTTAAAACCAAAGTCACCAATGTCATTTTCCCAAATTTGTGTGGTTTCTTTTTACTTGAAAAGTAAGTTTACACAGTCCTCTTTGAGAAAGTTTTAAGATGTCAAGAACAGCACTTTGGAAAGTGTTTGTTCTTTCTTTATCACTAATGAGTTTTATAAATAATGAGAATTATTCTTTTTTTTTAACTTACTGAGTAATGTCCATTACAAAGAGGGACTCTAATTATCGGAGTTTCTAGGAGCCTAGGTTTGCAGTATGGAGTATTTCTGTACTCATTAGTTTTAGAAGTTAAAGGGACAATTTGAAAATTAATCTATGGTTAGTAATTAGCACCTTTGCATTGAATTTTTCACTCTCTTAAATATTCTTTTTGAAAGAGATTAGATGTTTTCCTTTTTTATCTTGTCTTAGGATGTAAATGATAACCCACATCATACAATTGTTTTTAATGAAGGTACAACTATTTCCGAGTGATGGACAAAGCTATGGGAGGAAGCAGCGTTCATGTGTTCAAAGTTAGCCTAATAGCTAAATAATGAGATAATTCTACCATTATGTTCTTTCAGAACATGGCCCAGGATAGTTCAAAATGTGTTCGAATTTCATCTTCCCTCTTTCATCCCCAATTATTTAGGGTAGGGTAGGATAACCTGTTTTCTACAGAGTCATTGATCCATAGGGCTAAAAAAAATCAAGGATGCTAATACACACACACTAATGTACATTTGTGTAATATTGTATAGTCTGCAAACTAATGGTTCTCAACCTCAGCCGCACATTGGAATAGAGTGAGAATCAGTAAAAAATCCTAATGCTTGGTTTTGGGGTGGAACCTGGGAATAGAGAGGTTTCAGAAGCTCTCCAAGTGATTCTAATGAAAAGCTATGGTTGCTGCTTTAAAGCACTTTCTGCACATGATCTCATTTATTTGGCTTCAACACAGGGATGATTATCTCCATTTTCCAGATCATAAAACTGAGACTCAGACTAATCAAGTGGCTTTCCCAGTCACACATGTGTGCCACCAAGTCACACTCCATTGCTTGTTCAACTACACCAGATTCCTCATTTAAAAAGGACAATTTTTGTTGGTATTCTTAGAGAAATATGAAATATAGTTTTTTAAGGAACAAAGAATATTCTTTAAAAAACATGACAAATGCAAAATAAAAATTTCTCAGTTCCTTATTATTACCAGTTAAGAGAGAGAACAGAGCAGGGAAAAGAGAGTGAGACAGATGGGAAGAGAGAATCTACAGGGAAAAGAAAAAGTCTCAAGAAAGAGTGTCCTGGTGAGAAATGGGTAAGACAGGGAGAGACAGAAAGAGGAATGAAGAGAAACAGAGAAACTGAGATAGATACTCTGAGATGATTGCTGTAATAACAGCATCAATGGCTAGCTAGTGTAGGTGTAGATGGAGATAGATGATACAGATATTAATACAATTATAGATATAGATGTATATATACATATAGATTGAAATAGAATATAGATATTGACACAGATATTGATATAGATGTGTATGGATTTATATAGTCATAGGTTTAGATGGATATGGAATATACATATAGCTGATTAGATGTAGATATAGATGTATATATAAATATAGATTCTAGATGAGTGTCCATACAAAAACATTTACCTTAGGAGAGTCCTGGTTATGTGTATTGTTCTGAAATAATTACAGATATCACCTCCTTTTGCTCTCAAAGTGTTCTGGTTTGGATAATACAAGATAAGATAACTCAATTTATATATCATATCACACTACCAAAGTCTAGAAAATTTTTGCAAGACATAATATTTCATTTAATCTTGATGACTGTCTTATGAGGTAGTTAAGGCACATAGAAGACTCTTTCTCTTGCAGAAAAAGCTGAGGTAGGGATCAGGGATTAGGGATGTCCACACCATAAGCTAGTCAGACCAATGTTTATATTCATATCTTCAGACTCTAAGGCCTTGGCTCCTGTGACTCGGTCATGGAGTTTAATACAAACTGAGCCCCCTATATTCTATAGCTTTGACACTCATCCCTGGGGTTACCCAGCCGTTGTTGTGTGCTCAGCTCACCTCCATCTGTCCCTGCCACACCCTCCCTACTCAGCACCCTTAGACCTGGGCCTGATCAGCCTGATGTCTGGTCATGGGCTTCCTTCAAAAGCTCTTCGTGGCCACATCCAACATCCATCCACCCAGCATTTATTGAGCATCACTAAATGCTGAAGATCCAAGATGAGTCTTCGAGGATCTCAGAATGTGGTAAAAGTGATAAGTAAAATAATAGACTATGCTTTAGATACAGTAGAGGCCCCCACAGGGGAATTAATCCAATCTGTTTGAGAGGATGAAGGTCATTGCCATGGGCCTCACACTATATTGAGTCCACCATCTTTCTCAACTGAGCAATGTCTATTTTAACCTTTTTAGAGACATATTATGTGTTTAAAAGAGAATAGGGAGCACCATTTGTTACTTTTCCCCCATTTTTTAGTTAAATGGAGTAAGAACATGCTTGTTTGATTGCGAGCATAGGGAGATTTTATGCAAAGGTAACATGATTCATAAATCTGGAACTTTGGTTTTTATAGATTAAAGTAAAAAATTAAAATATGACCAAAATAAATATTAAACACTAGCTGGCAAAATATGATAGATGATTATGATGAACAAAGTTGGAGTCTGGGGATCGAGATGGAGGTTGAGAAAGGAGACTGAAGGGTCATTGCCAGAATACATGGCCTGATTTTTCAAGTTCTAAATTTGAGAGGCTTTTTCTTCTTTTTGGCCTGCTGGTTTTCTGGCCACCTTTACCCTGTGTACACAAAAAGTAGCCCTGTGTGTGTATTAGACAAGACACACTATTCTATTTTTCTACCAGCAATTCCCATGGTGGGCAATTAAACTGAGTTACTATTTCCTTAATGCAGAAGAATTCAACTCTGAAACCTGAAGGAAGAGTGGAGATTAGTAATGAAATGTGGAAACTTCCACTTTGTTCTCCCGTATGGACTTGGCCCAACTCAGGAGTAGTTTAGCCATTACCATCTGCCAGTTTATTCGGTGGTCAATGTGAAATATATTTTGGGCTCACCTATCTCCAGTAAAGAATAATCTGAATAAATACAAGTAGTTTTTAAATACAAGTTCCCTCCCTCCTTTCTTATCAACCACAGCAGAAGACAGTCAAGTCAACGTGTTAGGATTCTGTCACCATAGAAATTAGCAATAGAAAAGCCTTACCTCATCCTTCCACATAAGCTCCAAGTAGTCCCTCTACATCTTGACTTGATCTAATTCAAATGTCCCAAAAAAGAAAGAAGTAAATGATTATTTTCAAACAGTATGGGGTAGTTCTGGGGTTATTCTTCGGAATTTTTTTTTCTTGATTTTTCACTCCAGATTTCAAAAGACTCTTACTGTTACTCTGTGGATGAGTCCTTTCATCTGTTACTCTGTGGTGAATTCCCTTAAACATTTCCTTCTCTAGAAATTAAAAGAAAAGTCAAGAAGAGTTAAGTTGTAAAGTTGGAATGTGGATATTGTGGTTGGGCCCACCATCCCATGTGATATTTTCATATTTGAAGCAGACATCAATTTCCTATTTTATCAAGCCCATGGATTTTGTTTTTGTTTTTTGTGTTTTTTGTTTTTTTTTTTAATGAGACAGAGTCTTGTTCTTTTGCCTGGGCTAGTATGCCGTGGTGTCAGCCCAGCTCACAGCAACCTCCAACTCCTGGGCTCAAGCAATCCTTTTTCCTCAGCCTCCTGAGTAGCTGGGAATATAGGCATGCACTACCATGCCCAGCTAATTTTTTCTATATATTTTTAGTTGTCTGGCTAATTTCTTTCTATTTTTAGTAGAGATGGGGTCTCATTCTTGCTCAGGCTGGTCTTGAACTCCTGACCTCGAGCGATCCTCCTGCCTCAGCCTCCCAGAGTGCTAGGATTATAGGCATGAGCCACCGCACCTGGCCTATAAGCTCAGGTTTTAATACACACTCAACAAAGGACAAATAGATTTGAGAGATTACACAAGTTGTTACTCTTTGTTTCTGGTAATAAAATATTGGAGGTCTTTGTGGAAATTAACAGTTATGTCCATGAAGGAGTTAAGAGAGATCTATTGGTGGTGGGTTGCTCTATTATTTTGTCAGGTTTTAAATATCCAAAGAGTTAAAAACTAGCATTATGTTAGAGAAGAGGCAGTTTGCCTCTTTTTTGCGTGTTTTTGCTGAAGAATTCTAAATAAAATTTGAGCACATATGATGAGTTTTGCATAAAAAGCAAATAATTGCCTCATGGCAAGAGCAAATGCCATTTTGTTCAACAAGTTCCTGAGGATCCCAAGCATCCAGTCATGGCAAGGGAGGTACATAAATATTTTGGAATGGGGGGAAAAAAGTCAACATGATTGTATCATTACAGGAAACAAAAGGTAATTATGTCATGCCAATGCAAACGCTTCCCAGTTTGAACATTAGGTGCTGTTTATTTCCTTCATTGGAGCAGATTTGTTTTCTTTCAAATCTGACAAAGCACCTATCTGCTGAGTTAATAATCACTGCTCCCAGCTGGAAGGTAAGTTTGCAGAGTTGATGGAAGGGCTTTTAACAGGAAGGCTCTGAAATGACACTATCATTCCAGATCTAATTTGGCATATGGCACAAAGAGCTGTGCTGGGCAAACTTCTCAGAGGCTGTTTCACTTTCCCTGTACATTTCTTCTTGAAACTTTGCTGGTTTAATTAATCTGGCCTTCACTCTAGGACAAATCCCTGAAACACTTGGCTTTTTTGTCCAGCATGCCGAAGCATCTGAAGGGATTATAATTATCTGAAGTTCCTTGGGCCACTTGACTACCACAGAGTTGGGACATGCACACTGGGGCCAAGCTGTGGGCAGCAGTTTAGCTAGTGCACTGGGTCAGCACTTCTTCTCTGGTGCTACATGTAGCCCCTAGGGATGTACATGAGGTGGGTCACAAAGTCCATTCGGTATCACAGGGATGTCCAGCCTGTAAAAAGGAGAAGCACCTGGAGGACCAGGTTTCCATCACAGCCTGTAATTGAAATACTAGCTTGAGGCCGCCTGCCACCCTGATTATTTTGAGTGGCCTCTGGACCTCTTCTTTCTGGATTGAGCCAACCCTGCAGAGAGCAATTTTGATGTCACTGCCTAAGGCTGGGGCACAGGCAGAAATTCTGGCCTGTGCCAAATGCCAAGTAGGGGGTGTGGGTGTTGCTGCCAAGTAAATTGGCTGAGCTTAAGAGGACATGGAATCACCTTTGTGGCAGGTGTCTTTTCATTATTGTCTGCACTCCTGCACAAAAAGAGAAGGAGAGCAACCAAGACAGGAGGGCTGGTGACAAAAATGCCTTACTGTGGTCTACCAAAGGGTGGGAAACAGCAGTTTTTGCCGAGCCCTTATTCTGTAGCTCCTCTAAAAATTCAAATAAAGCCTTCTTATCAATGGCCAATTTCTGTCAAAGAGTCTCTTCAATTGCAAAGGTGATAAGAGATGGCAGTCCTTTTTGTGCCAGTGGACACTCATATCAGTCTGAGTCAAGAGTAGCCATATCACACATTTGTTACATGGAATGTGCCAGTCAGCTGCTCCAGGAGCACATATATGGCAATGGCAATTCAGATTGGGAAGGCTGGAAGAGACTTTTAAAGAAGGCTGTTTGATTTTAAAGGATGCTGCTGAGCACACAGGTCTGGCTACATATACTTTTCAGGACCCTTTGCAAAATGAAAATGCAAGGCCATTGTTCACAAAGCAGGATATCTGTAGGTCTAGATTTGAAAGGAAAGAAAATAAAAAGCAAAACAAAAACAAAAAAAAACCAGCAGGGTAAAAGTGGTGATAAAGGTACTAAGATGTAAAGCTTTTCCCCTTCTTTGGTCTCTGTCAATGTGTCATAGAGTTTTTTATTTGCTACATAATGCCATTCTAAATAAAGAAAAATTTAATTTCAAATTATTAACATGAATTTTACCAATCATCCTTATATCGTACAATGCAAGTTTTAGCTACAAATATAAAAGCATTTAACTTGTCTACAGAATCACTGAAATTACACAATTTGCATTTCATAATTCATGCATGCATATGTGTTTCTTTCTAACCAGAACAGTGAAAATGCTGCACAAAACTAACTCAAGTGTTTTGGTTTTACTTCTTGATATAACCACCTTCTACCAAAGCTCCCTTCCTTGGCTTGCTAATGAGTAAAGAAGAACTGAAAGGAAAAGGAACTCTAGGTTGCCCTATCTTCCTTTTCCTTTCCTTCCATGTCATCATTTTTAGTGTAAGTGGTTGGCCAATACAGGGAAGTAACATGAGTAAGAAAGGATATGACAGGGTTCCTTGGTCAATCATGTTTCTTAGAAGGTCATATCCATTAAAAACTAATTAGCCGTCAGCCCTCACCTCCCAACCTCACCTCTTGACTCCTTTTGTAAAATCATTTTTTATGTGGCTTTCTCAATAAAGGCCTAGCAAAGAGGAATGATTGCTTCTAGCTGTTGACTCTCTCAGAAAGCAATCTCCATGGCCTGTCAAGGGTGGGTTTTCTCACCAAAACATACATACTTTTCTTTCCCTACCCCCCAACATTAATTCTCTAGACCAGGTCAGTAAACCTTCTCTGTAAATGGTCACATAGTAAATATTTTAGGCTTTGGAGGCCATGTGGTCTCTGTTGTGACTTAGCACAATGCAACTCTGCCATGGTAGTGTTAAAGCAATCATAGGAAGTATGTAAAGGAATGGATATGGTTGTGTTCCAATAAAACTTTATTTACAAAAACAAACTGGGGGCTGGATATGACCCATGGGCTATAGTAGTTTGCCAAGCCCTGCTTTAAAGTATCATGCACTTGAGTTCATTCTCATATTTTTAATTCATTAATTGATAAATTTTCAAAACCCTTCCATGAAATGGAGACCTGCCACATATTTTATATTTGAAAGAAACTAGGGCAGAGATTGGTAAAATGACTTTTCTGAGGTTGCAGAGAGCTAAAAATGGACCTCAGAGCCCGAGTTTGTCCTACTTGTTGCCAGAAAGCTCTATGATGTGTCTTCTATCAGCATGCAGTTCTTGTATAGCTCCGACACCTATGACCTACCTCTAAAGGTTGTTCTAGGAACAACATCATCAAAATCCACCAGAGAAATAAAACTTTTAATGTGAAAGTTCTCTCTTCCTTTTGGTAGGTGCTCACAGGGAGGAGGTCTGCTGATCAAAGGGTTTGCAGCTGCTCCCCTCCTCCAATCAACACCTTTGTGGGAGGGGTACAGAGGACAGGAAATGATAGCAATGAGGCAGCCCAGTCACAATGGAATGCCAAATGCAAGTGCAAATAATTATTAGGAAGGTGAAAATTACATAGCAACTTGCTCTTACTAATGGTCTACAGAGAAACAGCCCCATTGTGCTTTCAAAAAGTTAATTGTTCATAGTGTTTTGAAGAAATGCTGCTTACTATCCTTGTGGAATTTTATAAAGCTGCTGTAAAAAGGTCCTCAACTCCTTTTTGGTGATATTCTGTTCTAGACTGTTCTCGCAGCTTTCATGACACCATCCCCCTTCTTTTGCTCCAAGCTTATGGGAGGTTCCTTCTCATGTCTCCTCAGCTGATTCTTCTTTTTCAGCTCAACATTTAAACTTCAGTTTCCCACATTATCAAGCCTACATTTCTACTTAAAACCCACAAAAAAGGTAAAGGATTCATGAGTTTAAATATGTTGATACCATGTGGTTTTGGTTCAAAAATTACTGGAGACTCATGACTATTCCCTTACAGGAGATAAAGGAGTTCACAAAAATTGGTTTTCACTGCCGAGGATATTGTCTGGGTAATAGCACACAGCCAATAAGTATTTGTTGATAGATGTTTGGAAGTATGTATAATCCATATGTATGTATGAGTAGATGGATGGATGGATGAATGAATATTCCTTAAGCATTATATTCAGTAGGTCATTAGGGAAAATACATCTACACAAATCAGTGAGTGCAAATTATCTCTTCTTAACTTACTGATATAGAAATTTCACTACCAGAATTTAAGCATTTAGATAAAGCCTATATTTCATAATAAGACGCTAAAGGCTTGTCAAAGCCTTATCACCAATTCATATCTTAGTGTGGCTATTTATCAGATCTCCAAAATTCAGGATGTAATAAAGGTAACTTTCTCAGGATAGCATAATTGCAGTGTATTCCGGCAACAAGTGGCATAGAATAATAAAGCACAGAAATTAGAGTAAAAACACCTGGGCTAAAATCCCAGCTCTTTCAGTGTCAGCTGTGTAATGGTGGATAATCATTTGGAAACCGTGGGCCTAACTTTTCTCATTGTACAACAATGTTTTTGGACTAGAAAACTGTATTAGTTGAGAATCCTTTGAGTTACAGGCAACAGAAAATTCTTGATCAATTTAGCTTAAATGATAAAAAGAATTTCTTGCTTTATATACCTAAAAAGTAAATTATAAAACTGCCACACTCAAAAAGGAGCCTAAGAATACATGACAACTCAATGTGATGTGATATCCTGGATGGAATTTTGGAACAGATAAAGGACATTAGGTAAAACTGAAAGAAATCTGAATACAATATGGACCTTAGTTAGTAATAATATATCAATATTAGTTCATTAATTGTGACAAATGTACCACACTAATATAAGATGTTCCAATAGGGGAAACTGGGTGCCAGATATACAGGAACTCTTTGTACTATCTTTGTAATTTTTTCTGTAAATCTAAAAGTGTTCTACAATAAGTTTATATATAAAAAATACACAAAATGGGATAACATCAGCAAGATGGCAGACTATGAAGCTTCAGGCCCTTACTTTCCCACAGAGACACATAGTTAACAATATATTGACCAGAATAACTTTGTGAGAATTCTAGAGACCAGTTGAAAAGTTAAAGCACCTAGACCAATGTAAAACCAAGAAGGTATTTCAGCAAAAAAGGATAGGAAAGTTTTGCATACCTGTCCATGCTCCTCTCCCTATCTGACCTAGCACAATGCAACCAACTGGTAAACCTCACACTAGGGATCCTCTCTTGGGCTGGAAACAAAAGAGTGGACAAAGCATCCAGCATTCTGGTGGAAGCTGCCTGAGGAACTGGTTTCTGTATTACCATACTCAGAGCACTGACAGGACTTGGTCAAGCACTGGTGGCCTTGTTTGGAAGCTGCTGAAAACAAAACATGATCCCCGTGGCACATAAGAGCTTCAGTTTCAAAGGCAGACACAAGGGGGAGCAAAGACCACAGACTTCTGAGAAGAAACAGGAGCAAGCTGCTTAGGGAATTAGAGATAAGTAAAAGCACACACACAAGCCCAGAGAAGACATCCTCAGAAAGAAATTGGAGAGGTCCTAGAATCTATAGCTTGGCTGATCAATGAAGATTTTCCCCTGCACAATGTCAATATGTAAAGACTGGGAATGGTGATTGTTTTTTCAAATACCCAACTCTCAACAACAACAAATCCCAAAGCAGACAAATAAAGAGGGAAACATGGCCCAGTCAAAGGACCAAAATAAAACTCTAGATCCTGAATCTAAAGAAACATGAACATTGATGCAAAAATTCTCAGGAAAATACTTGCATTCTAAATTCAACGGTGCATTAAAAACATTATAGACCGTGACCAAGTGGGCTTTATTCCAGGAAGGTAAGGAGGGCTTAACGTATGGAATTCAGTTAATGTAATATACAACATTAAGAGAATGAAGGACAAAAACCACATGATCATCTGAATTAATGCACTAATCATCACAGAAATGCAAATCAAAACCACAATAAGATACCACCTCACCGCTATTAGGATGGCTACTATCAAAAAAAGAAGAAATAACAAACGTTGGCAAGAATGTGGAGAAATTGGAACCTGTGTTAGTCTGTTTTGCGTTGCTATAAAGGAAATGCCTGAGGCTGGGTAATTTATAAAGAAAAGAGGTTTATTCAGCTCACAGTTCTGCAGACTGTACAAGCATGGCACCATCATCTGCTTCTGGCAAGGGCTTAAGGGAGCTTCTTATCAAGGCAGAAGGTGAAGGGGGAGCAGGCATGTCACATGGCAAGAGAAGTAGCAAGAGAGAGAGGAGGAGGTTCCAGGCTTCTTTAAACAACTAGCTCTCACATGAACTAATAAAGCAAGAACTCATTATCATGGGGCTGGCACCAAGCCATTCTTGAGGCATTTACTCCCATGACTCAAACACTTCCCACCAGGCCCCACATTCAACACTGGGGATCAAATTTCAACATGAGATTTGGAGTGGCTAGATAACCAAACTGTATCAGAATCCTTATGCACTACTGTTGGCAGGGTAAAATGGTGTAACCGCTATGGAAAATAGTATGGCAATTTCTCCAAAAATTAAAAATATAACTACTATGTGATCCAACAATCCCACTACTGGGTATATATCCAAAATAATTGAAAGCAGGGTTTCAAAGCGATATTTGCACACTCTTGTTCATAGCAGCATTGTTCACGCTAGCCAAGAGGTAGAAACAACCCCAATGTCCATCGACAGATAGACAAACAAAATGTGGTCTGTAATACAATGGAATACTATGCAGCCTTAAAAAGGAAGGAAATTCTGTAATATACTACAACATGGATGAACCTTGAAGAAATTATGATAAGTAAAAAAAAAGCCAGTGGCAAAAAGATAAATGCTATATGATTCCAATGATTCCACTTATATGAAGTATCTAAAGTAGTCAAATTCATAGATATAGAAATCAGAATGGTTACCAGGGTCTGGGAGCAGGAAACAAAGGACAGTTGTTGTTTAATGGGTATAAAGTATCAGTTCTACAAGGTGAAAAAGTTCTGGAGCTCTGTTGCACAACAATGTAAATGCACATAACACTGCTGAACTGTACACTTTAAAATGGTTAAGATGGTAAATTTTATGACTTTTTTTATTAGAATAAAAAATACACACAAAGTAAGTGCCAGGGCCATCTTCAGAAGATGTTTAAAGTGTACACTGGAGTGGTCAGGGCTCTGCTTCATCTCTCTGGGCCCTCTCTACTCTGTCTTATCCCTTGAGTTTCATTCCTGATGGCTGCATCCCTTCTCACCTTTACATTCACCATCCAGAAGAGAAAGAGAACCTGTGTCCCAGCATTTTCAGAATCAGCCAAGGTTCTCACTGATTAGACTAGTGGAAGCCACATACCCACAACTGCACCAATCACTATGGGCATGGGAGCTGCAGATTGGCTTAAACCAAAGAGGGCCTGCCCTTAAAGTAGGAGTGCAATCAATCCCACCCAGACCACTTGGGAGAGAAGTGGTCTCCTAACGAGACCAGTAGTCAGCAAACTTTCCCTGTAAAAGGCTGCACAATAAATATTTTAGGCTTTGTGGGTCATATGGTCTTTATTGCAACTACTCAACTCTGCTATTATATAATGAAAGCAGCCATAGACATTAAGTAAATGAATTAACATGGCTGTATTCTAATAAAACTGTACAGACATTGAAATTTTAATTTCATATAATTTTCATGTATCATGAAATATTCTTTCCTTTAACCATTAAAAAATATAAAAGCTGTTTTTAGCTCACAGGTGGCCAGTAGCATTCAGCCCACAGACTGTAGCTTGCAGACCTCTGTTCTAGATAATCTCTCCAAATGCCTTTTTAGCTCAGTGATCTTTATAATTTTACCTGGGTCACCTTCATTCCTCCTTTCTGGAATATCTGTAATGAAATGACCCTCAGCTGATGTGTTTGCTCAAAATCCTCAATCTGATGCAACAAGTCACTTGGAAGGTCATGCAATTACTTCTCCTTTCCCCATGTGCACTGAATTGTCTTAATATCTTGGTTTCCATAGAACACTTGGGAAGTACATAACAGTACACTGTTAAATATTTAAGATAATGATTCTTCCTCTCCACCATTATTAGATATTAAAAACATGCCTTCAACTCTGCAGTTACAATTTATAGAGTTAAAACTCTGTCTTGTGGCTAAGCAATTGTTCTTCTATTTCTGTTCACCTTTAACAGTGACTTTTTTCTAGCTTAAATATTTAGTAGACTGGAACTGTCTTCAGAATGATATATTTCTTAAAGTCTTTATTTTCCAGTTATTGGACAGAGTGCCATTATGTAAATGATTGAAGCAAGTATTCAAAATGTGAGTTTAAAGATCTTCAGGATCAGAGGGTGACTCTGGGGAGAGAGAGACAGGAGACAGAGCTGAACAATAAGGACAAGAGAAAGGATAAAGTCAAGGAAGCTTTTAAATTCCTACAAGGAATAGGTTTGACTGGATCTCTGGAGAAAGATGAAAAGTGGCTTAGAAAAAAGTAAAATTCATTGGAATAGCATGGGGCTATAAGGGGGCAATGATCTGTTTTAAAACTAAAGTGGAAAACTGTGGAATGATTGGTCAAATGTATTTTTGCAGTCTTTGGATTTTAGTCCAAATACCTTTAGCACATAAAATGACTATTTTATTTCTTCATTGTTTATGACCCATCTACTTCTTTAAAAAAAATCTGAGCCTCAACTAGCCTGTAGTGCCCTTATGTAAATTATGAAAAGCACCCCCTTTGAGCCATTGTGTCCCAGCCAGTTACCATCTTTGTGCTCAGTTTCAGGGTTCTTTGAGAGGACTAGATTTTAACCCCTAGTTGGCTCCTTGGCCAGGTCCGGTACATGCCATTTACACTGGCCTGGTCTGGGGTGGTTCACAATAAAAGACACATCTGATTGGGTGGCAGTGTATTTGAGTTACATTCCCCAGATAGACTTTCCAAACAAGCTCAAAAAACCATTTAGGAGACAGGGCTGTGAAGGACCAGGTAGAATTCACCTACATCAATACTGATGTATGTATTGAATAGAGGACTCACTTTTCTAGCTCTTTACAAAACTAAATTTTCCTAATTCTGTCAGATTACAATTTATAAACTCCAGAATTTTATTATAGTAATTTCTTTCTATGTCAAGGTTTCCTAATGCTTAGTTGACAATTCCTTTCTTCTGTTCTCTCTTAAGCCACCATTATGAGGCACATTCAAGGTTAGGAGGGAGGGTTAGCTCTGGCCCTTCCTCTGAGTGGTTCCATGATGCTTTTGCTGTTTACCTGTTTTCTCTAGGGATTTTGTTCTTGTTTTCTTTTCCTTCCCTTTGTTTTCTAAAACTTAGGACTGCCTTATGGTAAACTCTGTCCCCTGACATAGCTTTTGGCTTTAAATTTGCCTTCAAATAGCAGCCCCTTTCCAAAATATCCTCCTGCCTCATTCCTTTTAAGTTATAGTTTATAATTTGCTAATGACCACGGAGCCACTTGACTGGGATTACTAGAATTATGTATAAGATAAAAGATAATAGGTTCTAAGTGAGGGCTTCATGAGCTCTCATGAAGTAAATGAGTCTGAGATTTGGTGCTTAGGTTGTGTGCTATCTCCTTGAGTGTTCAAATACTCTTTTGTTTTCAGTTCTCCATATCCTTTCCAATGCTTGACTGTTGTGTTCCAGATGGTTGTGTTTATAGGAAAGTAACCTCCAAATGATGTTAAGGTAGAGGGTCTTTATTATCTGTGAAATAAAAGCTAAGTTGCAGGAAAGCCTTGTTGTTAGAGGCATGAGGTCTGGAGCGAGGCTGCCTGGGGTTGAGTCTTATGTACCACTTCCCAGTCACAGGAGAGTGGGTAAGCTGCCTAACCTTTCTGTACCTTTGTTTACTCATCTGTAAAATGAGCATAATAGTGACATATATTCCACTGAATTGTACGAGGGTGTCAAGAGACAAAGTTACAAAAAATTTAGTTATAAATCTAATTGGCTTTTATTTGCAATTCATGAATCTGGGCAGCCTTCATTCTACAAAATAGTATGAGAGCTCCCATTAGGCAACAGCAGAACAGTGAGTTTTATAACGTGAGAGTAAGGAAACAGAAAAATTGAACAAAACATGATTGGTTAATTTCAGGTTGCTTTAGGTTCCTTTTTTTGTAAGTGTTAAAGCGTAGAAGACTTTCTTATTAAGCTGACTCAGGTAGACTGGAATCTCTTGTTTTCAGGAAAAACTGATGTATTTGGGGATCTATCTCCTTCCTTAAAGTTTCAGTTTGATTATGTGGCATTTAGCATGTGTGACTCCATTTTGGTTTGGTCTGGTCTGTTGGAGCCTAGTGCAGGAGCTCAGTCCAAAACAATGGCCTCCCATAATTTTTGTTTAATAAGGGTTAAATGACTTATTCATATGAAGTACGAAGAATAGGAAGTACTCAAGTGTTAGTTTTATTATCTTCATTATTATTATAATTATTAGGAAGAGAAGGAAGGGAAGGACAAGTAAGAAAGCAGACTCTCCAAATAGACTTCAAGTTAAATGACATCAGTGTGACTGGTGTCTTGGAACAGATGATGTGTGCTCTCCTTCACTGATACCTGTCACTTTCAAATAGACAAAGTTCGAGATATGATAGCTATGAGTCAAATTTTAGCCTTATCATGTTTGATGTTGATATTCTCTGCCTCCTCTTTTAGTCCCCATTCCCTATAGCCTCACCTTCTTCAGTGCCCTCATTCTTCTCCAATTAGAACCTGCATTGAGGAATGGATCTGATAGAGCAAATCACACTAGAGTCTTACTAAGGACCTCATATACTCCTCCTCCCAGGGGAATTTGCATTTTCTTAAGGTACAATGCCTTTAACCAGACAACTGAATCTCATAGTAGAAGTTCTAGTACCAAAGACTCCCTCTGCCAATTTTCTGCCCACCTACTAACCTGCATTCCTATAAACATATGTGCATTCTTACCCCTGCTCATCCACTTTGGTTTCATCATGGTGGAAGAGGAGGCCCCCTTTTGTCTGAGTTAGTGGTTCCTCAACCCCCAGATATTAGCCCTGCCACCTCCTTCAGGAGGCACCTCACTTCCTCCATCATACCCTCTCTTTGCTGTATATTCAGTATCTCCATGATCCCGCACTTTCACATCAGTATTTAAACATGGACAATTAGTTACTACCTTAAGAAATAGGTAATATAATAAAACAAAAAACTCTTTGTCCTTACAATGTGTTCCATACCTGCAAATTTACTTTTTCCTTCTCTATGCATGCAAAATCTTGGAATCATGTCCCCCCTTTGCTGTCTCCATCTCTATACCACCCTTCACCACTCACCTTACTAGAGCCTTGCCTGCCACAACTTCCCCAATGGACTGCCCTCACCATGGTGTTAAATGTAATGAACATTTTAAAATGACTTTTTAATGGAAAGTTAAACCAGGATATAGAAATGATGATAACAGTGGATTCTATACAGCAGTGACAAAGAATATACTAGAGGTACAAATTTCAACATTTCAGCATTGATAAATCTCAGAAATACAATGTTGAATGGAAAATTAACTTTACAAAGAATATCTATGATTTGATTCCATCTTATAAAGTTTAAAATATGCATAATATATACTTAGTATGTATATATATACCAATAATGGATGTCTTAGAACATTCAGAAGAATTATAAGTATCCAAATCAAAATTTAGGTTGTAGATTTTTAATTCTGTAATTGGGTGGTGGATGTTTGGTTCTATTATCATCTCTACTTTTTAAACAACTTTGTTCAGGTATAACATACATACTATAAAATTCACTTGTTTTGTGTATATAGCTCAAAGCCTTTTAATAAACTTACAGTTGTGCAACTGTCACCACAATCTAACTTTAGAACATTTTTATCATGCCCAAAATAAATCTTGTGCCCATTTGTAGTTACTCTATGTTCTTACCCCCAATCTCAGGAATCCACTAATATACTTTCTGACTCTATAGATTTGCCTTTTCTGGATATTTCATATAAACAGAATCAAACAATATGTGGTCTTTTGTGACTCATTCCTTTTACTCAGCATAGTGTTTTCAAGGTTCATCCACGTTGTAGCATGTGTCAGTACTACATTCCATTTTATGGCTGAATAATATTCCATCATATGGATAGATCACATTTTGTTTATCCACTCATATCATGATGGACATTGGGGCTGTTTCTACTCCTTAAACATTAATTTATAAGTCTTTCTGTGTGAACATGTGATTTTATT
This sequence comes from Eulemur rufifrons, assembly GCF_041146395.1. Classification (NCBI taxonomy): domain Eukaryota; kingdom Metazoa; phylum Chordata; class Mammalia; order Primates; family Lemuridae; genus Eulemur; species Eulemur rufifrons. Next base: position 135,107,505 of record NC_091012.1, on the reverse strand, counting down.
CCTCTTGGGTAGATAACTAGGAGTGGAATTGCTAGATCATATGGTAGCTCTATGTTTAACTTTTAAAAGAAACTGCCAATTGTTTTCCATTTGACATTTCTACCAGCAATATATGAGTGTTCCAATTTCTCCACATCCTTACCAATACTTGTAGTTATCTGTCTTCTTGATTATAGCCATTCTAGTGAGAGTGAAGTGGTATCTGATTGTGGTTTTGATTTGCATTTCTCTGATGGCTAATGATGTTGAGGATCTTCTCCTGTGCCTATTGACCATTTGTATTATCTTTTTTTGGAGAAATAGCTAATCAAATCTTTTGCCTGGTTTTAAATTGGGTCATTTATCGTCTTATTAATAAGTTGTAGGAGTTCTTTATATATTCTGGATAAAATATCTCTTTTTATTTCCTGAAACATTTTGTGATGATTTTTCTCTCAGTCTGAGAGTGCTACAGGGGAGGTAATTTAAAGTTTGAGGGCCTTCGAAGTGTCTCCTCTCAGGAGCAGCACTGATTAGCTATTCCTACAAGCATATAGCCCTCTGCAGGCTCCTCTTGTGGGTTTGTTCCCTTGGTGTGACCAATTAATCAAAGTATAGTCTGTCAGGTCACTCTCCCAACAGCAAGAGCTGGGTGCAGTCTGACATTAGCCATCATCGGCCCTGAATTTTAATTTTAAGCACCTTCGGTATTGATGTTTGCTCCTGAAATCTAGAGCAGCTAAAGTAAGTGACAGGAGCCTATAATGAGATCCTTTCCTGGGGTATTATTCTTAATACATGCATAGGTTTTGCCTCTCCAGTCACAAAGAGCCCCTTGGGGCAAGTGGTGTTGTTAGCAATTGACAAGAGTGCAGAAACTGCTGACTCAAGAAAAGTCCATTTCTAAAGGACTTTAGAGTAATCCTGATGTCAGTTCCACTCATCACATGCTCCCCCTGGATCCTTTCCCCTCTTCCCTCCAGTGCCAGCCTTTATAACGCATTCTCTAAACCTTCCTCTCACGTAAGCAGCAGCCATCCGGTGGTCAAGTGGGTATTAAAAGTGCCTTTGATGGCATCATGGAAATTGTAATTCCATGAAGCACCTTGTGTTTCCAAGAGAGTTAACTGATGGGTGACAACAGAAAGGTTTTAAATTTCCAGAATAAGTTATATGAAAAAACAGTCCGATTTTGCACTAAGCCAAAAGGATTTCTTATGCTTTAAAATATTGTTGTCTTGTACATCAGTGTACATATCATCAAGAGAAATTACTCACAGGTGGCGCTTGTTAAATTCTCCATCTTTCACAACACATTTGGTTGTAAGTGCTGCTCCTGAGATTCCCAGGAGTCTCAGCCCTAGAATTAGAAGTCAAAAAGTAAAAAATGAAAAAGAGTGTTTTTTCTTATCTACAGTCTGTCTTCATCTGCTACATCCAATCAGTTTCATGGGTTATCATATAACCAAGATTAAATTTTGGAAAGCTGGGAAAAAAAGCAATCCCTAAAGGAAATAATGGCCTTAGTTGATCATTTTGACTTTGAGATTATAAATGCATAATCAGTACATCTCTTGAAGAACAAATATCAGTTGAGTGACTATGGAGACCCCACATTCTTCACAGTGCTTAATTAAAGCTGTCGCTGATTCTTTGATTGCTGGAGAATGCCATGCTAGTGGCATCTTTCCAGGTGAGCCCTCGCCCAAAGAACTCACTAGAGGTGTGTCTGCTTATGTTGCCTGATATTTAGCCTCATTTCTTCCTCTGTTAATTTACATTTCTGTTTATTTTATTGGCACTGCTTCTGTTACTGTATATGATCCTTCTTACCCATTTCGGTTTAAGGCTTGCAATATTAATTGGACCTTACCCAACATCAGAGATCTGAGTTACAGTTTTTTTGTCTTCCCTCTTTGTGAAACATAAGAAAATCATCATGCCTTTGGGATCTGGGTTTTTTGTTGGTGGTTGGTTGATTGGTTTATTTTGCTTTGCATTTCTGAGAACTCCTCCACTCAGGCTAAACATCCTTCTCCTGTTTTAGACATCTGGATGTAGACAGATATAGACAAAAGTATAATCTGCACTGGGTCAATATACTTGAAAATACCTATGTAAAGGTTAATTCCTGACTATCTGGAACTCAACCACCACAGTGCATGTGCTATTTTCATGTGTCATATTCTACTAGAAAAAGTTCCTTACAGAGCTGAGATGCCATAGTTGGAATTTTTCCTAAGGTATTAAACAAGGTTTCTCAAATTTTCATTCCAAGGAAATTTTAAAGCTTGAGAAGTCTTTTTGGCTTAGTGGGGAAATCAAAATGTTCTCTCATGCAATAACTCCTGGCATTTAAATTCTTTTCTATTATTACCCATCAACCAATCAACGAATAGGAATTTGTTGGTTAATTACCATATGCCAAATGATGTGTTAGGTACCATGAGAAATAAGAAAAAAAGCCAAAATGTGGGCCTGATTTCAAGGAGCTTAAATTTGTTCATTCATTCAACTAATATCTATTAAATGTCCACTGTGTGCCAGGCACATAATCTAGTTGAGGCAGAATAAGCACAGCAAAAAATATCTAAGAACTATGTAGCAGGTCATCATGGATAAGACAAAGCCCCCAGGAGGAAGTAAGCTGGCAGAGCTAAGATATCTCATCTTCCTCACAGTAGTCAGTCTTCTGATAACTTCTTCCACTTCTGATGTGGTTGCAAAAATTCCATAGCATGACCCAGCCTGCACTGGGCTTCTCATATTAGAAACACTTGCCAGGGTAAGACATAAAATAGCAGCATTGCTAAGTGGAAGACTCCTCTTTGAAGCATCTTAACCTTTGTTCCAAGGGAGTATTATTTATAGCATAGACGTACTGTGTGTAAAACTCGAGCATCAAGAGTCCTTAATAAATCTTGCCTTAAAAAGCTTCTTTTTCAAACTGAAATTTAAGCTGGTGTCCAGGATCATCTAGAACTATTCTCAAGTTGCCTATTTATCAATCCACCCAGATTGATTCTCTCATTGTAATAGTTATCTATTACTGCATAACAAATTACTCCAAAGCATAATGGCATAAAACAGCATACATTTATTATCTCACAGTCTCTGTGGGTCAAGAATTTTGGCATGTACCAGAATTAAAAGAGGAACTAAAAAAAAAAAAAAGAATTTGAGCATGGCTAAGTGGGTCCTCCGCCCCAGGGTTTCTCACAAAGCTGCAGTCAAAAGGTTGACTGGGGCTGGGAATCACATTTGAAAATTAGGCTGGGGAAGGATATGCTTCTAAGCTCACCCAATGGTTATTGGCAGGATCCAGTTCCTCCAGGGTTATTGGACTGAGGGCCTCAGTTCCTCATTGGCAGATCGCCTGAGGCTGCCCTCAGTTTGGGGCCATGTGGGCCTCCCCAGCATAGCTGCTTACTTAATCAAAACATACAAGCCAAGAAGGACATAGCGAAGGTCTGCTAGCAAGGTGGAAATAATAACTTTTGCAGCCTAACATGGAAGTTATATCTCCTCAATGTTTCCATATTCTATTAGTTGAAAGCAAATTATTCGAGGGCAGGAGAATGTATGAGGCAGTGAATATCAGGAGATGGGGATCATTAGGTCCATCTCAGAAACTGCCTTCCAGCTACATAATCATTTTGTTCAGCAAATATTTATCAATTATCCAATATGTTAGTTACTAGAGCACAAATATGATTAATAAGTGGCTCTTGTCCTCAAGGTGCTGATGGTCTGCTTGGAAATATGAACACATCAATATCTAACTCTAACATGCAAAATCTTATAGTAGAGGCAGATTCAAAACCCAATGAGAACATGGAAAAGAGGGATGCCTTTTTTATGAAGAGTCCCCTGACTGGAATGCCATTTCACAGTTAAAAACAAACAATGTCTGTTCAGGCTGCTCTAACAAAAAAATCATAAACTGGGTAGCTTATAAACAGCAGAAATTTGTTTCACACTGTTCTGGAGGCTAGGAAGCTCAAGATCAAGGCACTAGCACATTCAGCATTGATTGAGGGCCCATTTCCTAGATCACTGACAGAACCTTCTAGCTATGTCCTCACATGGTGGAGGGGGCAAACTAGGTCTCTGCAGTCTCTTTCCTAAGGGTCTTAATCCTATGAGGGTGGGGCTCTTATGACCTAATCACCTCCCAAAGGCCCCACTACCTAATACCATCACTTTGGGGGTTAGGATTTCAGCATATGAATTTTAGGGGGTCACAAACATTTGGACCATAGCACTTCTTATGTTGGATCTTCTTTGACACTCTTCTTTTTCCTCAACCATATTCCTAAAAAAGGTAACATTAGAGATGGCTCTTAAGAAATCAAATAAGTAGGAATTGCTTCTGATATAAAACACAACAAAACGAAAGGCATAGAGAAGTGATGCAATGTGACACATGCTATAGATGATGGAATTACAAAATGACTAGAATGTTGGGGATGTGCTCAGGGATGGGGAATTGTTTTGGTAAGAAACAAGTCTAGAAAGATGAATTGGAGTCATTAGAAAAAGGAATGTGAATGCTATGCCAAGGAGCTTGAGCTTTATCATACAGGAAGTAGAGGGCCACTGAAGATCTTTAATTAGTAGAATAATGTGGTAAAATACATGCCTTATAAAGGAACTATAGAAACAGCATGGAGAATTTACTGGAGACACTAGATAGAAGGCTGAGATAATATTTAAAGAAGAATTGATAATGATGTAAAATATGATACAGATTTTTAGAAGGCCATGGAAATGGAGAGTTAAAAATCAGGGGATGATGGGAGGCCGAGGCGGGTGGATCGTTTGAGCTCAGGAGTTCAAGACCAGCCTGAGCAAGAGTGAGACCCCATCTCTACTAAAAATAGAAAGAAATTATATGGACAACTAAAAATATATGTAGAAAAAATTAGCCGAACATGGTGGTGCATGCCTGTAGTCCCAGCTACTCGGGAGACTGAGGCAGGAGGATTGCTTGAGCCCAGGAGTTTGAGGTTGTTGTGAGCTAGGCTGATGCCATGGCACTCTAGCCTGGGCAACAAAGTGAGACTCTGTCTCAAAAAGAAAAAAATCAGGAGATGTTTTAGGGCTAGAATTGATAGGATTATTAGATCCAGAGAAGAGTTATGAGAAACAAGGGAGGGATATGGAAGAGCTAAGGATTTCTCTGAAATTTCTATCTCAGGACAATAAAAGTCTCTTGTGATAAAAGAGGAACCATTTTTTAGTTGACTTCAGAATCTCAACATTTTAATTGTGCCTAGGACTTGGTTGGCATTCGATGGGTTGACAGGTGGATGGATGAATGGATGGATGGATGGATAGATAGATACATGGGTGGATGTATAGATAGTTGGATGAATAGATGAATAAATTAATGGATGGTACATGGATGGTTGGGTGGGTAGATGGATGTGTGACTAAAGTTGTCAATTCAAATAATGTTGTCATTCATCAAGGGAATACAGAAGGGAAATCAGTTTGGGGGACAGAGGAGAGAATGGATAGAGGAAATAATAAGGCCCTCAGATGGCTAAGGTGACAGTGGAAAGAACTAGGAGAGAAATTAGAAAACAAGCACAGTTTTTCTCTTTATGAAAATCCATGGCTTTGATTTTTCCCATTGGCAATTTGTTATTTCATCAAATTCAACAAAGAGTAGTTTCTTTAGAAAACAAAACTAATTATTTGTGCAAATTATATTAACGTTTTGGAAACCTGTGTGATTTCTCAGCACTTTATCCTAAAACATTATACAAAGTAACCACCAGTCTGGCCACTGAACCCATTTCACATCCCTTCAGTTTTATTTTATTTTATTTTTTTTTTATAATACATTTTATTTAACACAATAGATCTAACATATTATCATTCCAACATGTAATCAATATAAAATATTAGGTAAAGGAAAAAGAGATATTTCGCATTTTTTTTGCACCAAGGCTTCAAACCTGGGGTATATATAAAATATACCTATAGCACATCTCAAATTGGATACTCATTTTCCTCAGAAATGTTTGATCTATATTTAGATTTTTTTTTTTTTGCAAGTTAAAAACAATAGTTTCATATTTTTTTCCCCACCCCCCCTTTCCCGAGTCAGCACCTTCAAGTGTTACCACTCCCCAAACGGTGCGCAATGCACTCATTGTGTAGGCATACCCCCATCCCCTCCCCCACCCCCCACCTCAGTCTGATGTCCAATTGGTGTCGTTTCCAGATTTGTATTTAGGTGATGATCAAGGAAACCAATTTTCTGGTGAGTACATGTGATGCTTGTTTTTCCAATCTTGGGATACTTCACTTAATATAATGGGTTCCAACTCTCTCCAGGAGAACCATAGAGATGTTGTATCTTCATCATTCCTTATAGCTGAGTAGTATTCCATGGTATACATATACCACAGTTTACTAATCCAATCATGTATTGATGGGCATTTGGGTTGTTTCCACATCTTTGCTATTGTGAATTGTGCTGCTATAAACATTTGGGTACACGTGCCTTTGTTACAGAATGACCTTTTTTCCTTTGGGTATATGCCCAGTAATGGGATTGCTGGGTCAAATGGCAAGTCTACTTGAATCTGTTTAAGATACCTCCATAATGCTTTCCACAGAGGTTGCACTAGTTTGCAGTCCCACCAGCAGTGTATTAGTGTTCCTGTCTCTCCACACCCACGCCAACATGTGTTGTTTTGGGTTTTTTTGATAAAGGCCATTCTCACTGGGGTTAAGTGATATCTCATTGTGGTTTTGATTTGCATTTCCCTGATGATTAGAGATGTTGAACACTTTTTCATATGTTTGTTAGCCATTTTTATATCTTCTTTTGAAAGATTTCTATTCATGTCCTTTGCCCACTTTTTGATAGGGTTGCTTGATTTTTTCTTGCTGATTTTCCTGAGTTCTAAATAGATTCTTGTTATCAGTCCTTTATCTGATGTGTAGTATGCAAAAATTTTTTCCCATTCTGTAGGTGGTCTGTTTATTCTCTGGACTGTTTCTTTGGCCGTGCAGAAGCTTTTTAATTTAATCATGTCCCATTCATTTATTTTTGTTGCTGCTGTGATTGCCTTGGGGGTCTTCTTCATAAATTCTTTGCCTAGGCCAATGTCTGTAAGAGTCTTTCCTACATTTTCTTCTAGAATTCTGATTGTATCACGCCTAAGGTTTAAGTCTGTTATCCACCGTGATTTGATTTTTGTGAGAGGGGAAAGCTGTGGGTCCTGTTTCAGTCTTCTACAAGTGGCTAACCAATTCTCCCAGCACCATTTGTTGAATAGGGATTCTTGTCCCCAGAGTATATTCTTTCCCGCTTTGTCGAAAATTAGGTGACTATATGAGGATGGTTCTATATTTGGATTTTCTGTTGTGTTCCACTGGTCTGTGTCCCTGCACTTGTGCCAATACCAGGCTGTTTTAAGAACCACAGCCTTGTAGTATAGTTTGAGGTCTGGCAAATTAATACCTCCCATTTTGTTTTTGTTGCTTAAAATTGCTTTTGCTATACGGGGTCTTCTTTGATTCCATACAAAGTGTATAATTATTTTCTCTATGTCTGTAAAGAATGATGTTGGTAATTTAATAGGGATTGCATTGAACCTGTAGATCACTTTGGGTAGTATAGACATTTTAACAATGTTGATTCTTCCGATCCACGAGCATGGTATATTTTTCCATCTATTTGCAAGTTCTGCTATTTCTTTTCTCAGTGTTTCATAGTTTTCCTTATAGAGGTCCTTTACCTCTTTAGTTAGATATATACCTAGATATTTTATTTTCTTTGTTGCTATTTTGAAGGGTATTGAGTCTTTAATTTGGTTTTCCGATTGACTGTTATTGGCATATATAAATGACTCTGATTTGTGTATATTAATTTTGTAGCCTGAGACTTTGCTGTATTCGTTAATCAATTCCAGGAGTCTCTTGGTTGAATCCTGGGGGTTTTCCAGATATAACATCATATCATTAGCAAAAAGTGAGAGTTTGATCTCTTCCTTCCCTATTTGGACTCCCTTGATTCTGCTCTCTTGCCTGATAGCTCTCGCAAGGACTTCCAATACTATGTTGAAAAGTAATGGAGACAATGGGCAGCCCTGTCTGGTTCCAGTTCTAAGTGGGAGTGCTTTCAGTTTTTCCCCATTCAGTATGATGTTGGCTGTGGGTTTGTCATATATGGCTTGTATCATTTTTAGGTAGGTTCCATCAATGCCTATTTTGTTAAGCGTTTTTATCACAAAAGGGTGTTGAATTTTGTCAAATGCTTTTTCTGCATCTAATGAGAGTATCATATGGTTTTTGTTTTTGCTTCTATTTATGTGGTGAATTACATTTATAGATTTACGTATGTTGAACCACCCCTGCATCTCGGGGATGAAGCCCACTTGGTCGTGGTGGATTACTTTTTTGATAAGTACTTGGATTCGATTTGCTAGTATTTTATTGAAAATTTTTGCATCTATATTCATGAGGGAAATTGGTCTGTAGTTCTCTATTTTTGTTGTGTCCTTTCCAGGTTTTGGTATTAATGTTATATTGGCTTGGTAGAACGTGTTAGGGAGAACTCCATCCTTCTCAATATTGGAGAATAGTTTATGTAGGATGGGCACCAGTTCTTCTTTGTATGTATGGTAAAATTCAGGTGTGAACCCATCTGGACCAGGGCTTTTCTTTTTGGGAAGGTTTTTTATTGCTGTTTCGATTTCAGTTCTTGATATTGGTCTGTTCAGGTACTCTATTTCTTCCTGGTTGAGCCTGGGAAGACTATGTGTTTCTAAAAATTTGTCCATTTCCTCCACGTTCTCCAGTTTGTGTGCATAAAGATTTTTGTAGAATTCATAGATGATATCTTGTATCTCTGTAGCATCGGTTGTGATTTCTCCTTTCATGTTCCTAATGGAGGTTATTAGAGATTTTACTTTTGTGCTCTTGGTTAGTCTAGCCAGAGGTGTGTCTATTTTGTTTATCTTTTCAAAGAACCAACTTTTTGTTTTATTAATTTCCCTTATAGTTTCTTTGTTGTCCTTTTCATTTAGTTCTGATTTGATCTTAGTAATTTCTCGCCTTCTGCTGGGTTTGGGATCATTCTGTTCTTCTTTCTCCAGTTCTTTGAGTCTATTCGTTAGGTTGTCTATTTGCATGTTTTCTGTCTTTTTGATATAGGCATTTATGGATATGAATTTTCCTCTCAGGACTGCTTTAGCTGCATCCCATAGATTTTGATAAGTTGTATCTCCATTGTCATTTAATTCAAAGAAATTTTTGATTTCCATCTTGATTTCTTCTTTTATAGAATAATTATTCAGGAGAAGGTTATTTAGCTTCCATGACTTTGAGTAAGAGTGAGGGTTTCTGTTTGTGATCATTGTTACTTTTATTCCGCTGTGATCTGAGAAGATGCATGGTATAATTTCTATTTTTTTGAATTTTTGAAGACATGATTTATGTCCTAGGACATGGTCAATCTTAGAGAATGTCCCGTGAGCTGATGAGAAGAATGTATATTCTGTGGACTTTGGGTAGAATGTCCTATAGATGTCAGCCATGCCCATTTGTTCTAGCATTCTATTGAGGTCCATTATGTCTTTGTTTATTTTCTGTTTAGAGGATCTGTCCTGTACTGTCAGTGGGGTGTTAAAGTCTCCAGCTATTACAGTATTGTTATCTATCATTTGGTTGAGATCTAGTAGGGTTTGCTTTATGAATCTAGGTGCACCTAGGTTGGGTGCATATATATTGAGTATAGTCATGGCTTCTTGATGAATTGTGCCTTTAATCAGTATGTAGTAGCCATCTTTGTCTTTTATTATTTTTGTTGGTTTGAAAGCTAAGTTATTGGAAATTAAGATTGCCACACCAGCTTTCTTTTGGTTACCATTTGCTTGAAATATCGATTTCCATCCTTTTATTTTCAGTCTAAATGCATCTTTGCAGGTTAGGTGAGTTTCTTGAAGACAGCAGATACTTGGATTGTATTTTTTTATCCATTGGGCCAGTCTATGTCTCTTGAGCGGGGAGTTCAAGCCATTCACATTTATTGAGAAAACTGATAGGTGAGACAGTTTTTTGTTCAGCTTGTAGGGTAGAACTTCATTGTGATGTTTTCTCTCCTGGGCCATTGTGGTATCTGGAATTTGATCTTTAGCTCTTGAGTAGTTTTACATTCGTGGATCTTTCTTGTGCTGATCCGTGTATAATTCTCTTTTGAGTACTTCTTGGAGGGCTGGTCTTGTCTTGAGGAATTCCCTCAACCTTTGTTTATCTGAGAATGTCTTGATTTCTCCTTCGTATAGAAAACTTAGCTTAGCTGGGTACAAGATTCTAGGCTGGGCATTATTCTGTTTCAGAAGCGTGAAAATGGGGCCCCAACCTCTTCTTGCTTGTAAGGTTTCAGCTGAGAAATCTGGTGTAATTCTGATGGGTTTTCCTTTGTAAGTTACTTGTTTCTTTCTCCTTACAGCTCGGAGAAGTGACTCTTTAGTGGATATTTTGGTCAGCCTGATGACTACGTGGCGTGGTGTTTTCCTATTTGCTATGAATCTCCCAGGGGTCCTTTGAGCTTCTTGAATCTGTATGTCTAGAGTATTGGCAAGGCCTGGAAAATTTTCCTCGATTATGTCTTCAAATAGCTTGTCCAACCCTTGCTTGTTATCTTCTTCACCCTCAGGAATGCCAATAACTCTCAAGTTAGGTTTCTTCACATAATCCCACATTTCTTGAAGACTCAGATCATTTCTCTTACTTTTTCGATCTATCTCTGTGACTGACTTATTTAGTTGGAAGGAGTTATCTTCAATTTCTGAGATTCTTTCCTCTGTTTGATCTACCCTGCTCTTGAGACTTTCCACAGTGTTTTGTATCTCTCTGAGTGAATTCTTCACTTCTAGGAGTTCAGTTTGGTTTTTCTTCAATATTTCAATTTCTTTAGTGAATTTTCCCTCCAAATCCTGTATTTTTTTTGTGTTTTCCTTGTGTTGTTTATCCATTGATTCTTGTATATTATTCAGCTTGTTTATAATCCATAATTGGAATTCTTCCTGTGACATGTTGGTGTTTTGAGTCTGGTTTGTGTCAAATGGTTGGGAGCTGGTATTTCTCTTTGGGGATGAGCTTTCCATTTGATTCTTTTTGCTCTCCGTGTTTTTTCGCTGGGCCCTTCCCATCTAGATTTGTCGTTGGATCTTTACTTATAGGTTTAGTCTGGTTAACAGGACTCTTTGTGCTCTATTCTTAGGCTGTGAAACAGTCTAGGTATGTTGCTTCTTTTGGCAAGAGGGGGAGACTGTTGTGTATTGTTCAGAGATTTTTCTGTTTCCGTTGGGGGACTGCTTCCGATGGGTCCAATCCTAGAGGATTGGAGTGATCCAGGACCGCTTTGGTGAGTTAGGACACTGTGTTGTGGTCTTTCAGAAGGCAGGCAGGGTCCACACTAATAGTAGACCGAAATTCTCTTTGTTTGTTTGTTTGTTTGTTTCCCTTTGGTTCTTCCTCTATAGGGGAGGTTTCTGACTCTATCTTCCGGCAAGATACTAGCTATGGGGAGAGGACGGTGACTTTGCTTGCTCAGCGCCCCAGTTGCTGTAGCTCCCACGGGCAAAAGTCTGTCTTCGCTCAATGTCCCCAGGGATCAGGTTCCACACTCTCGCTTCTGGAGAAGTATTCAGAGTTTACACTTGGGCAGGGATCCTATATAAGGTCCGTGGACCAGGGGAGAGGGCCGTCCAGGGAGCCTCTTGGTACCCTATTGCTCCGCAGTGACTTGGCTGTGGGCCCTAGAGTGGCAATTGCGTGCCTGCAGATCTCCGGCCCTGGGGGTGACTACTCAGGATCCGGTATGTACCAGAGCCAGGGACCTGGCCCGTTCCGAAGCTCACCGTGGGTCCCCAGTTAGAAGGCGAAAAGAGAGGAGAAAGAGAAGAGAGAAAAAAAAAAGAAAAAAGAAAAGGAAAGAAAGAAAAGAAAGAGGAGAAAACGAAAGAGAAAAGAAAAAAAAGAAGAAAAAGAAAGAAAGAAAAAGAAAAAAAAAAAAAGAAACGCAAAAAGCCAAACCAAAGAACACCAAAAACGCCAACAAAAATGAACAAAAACAAACTACATAGCACTTCACCACACCGCAAGGCAGAAAGATACACAAATCTGAAGTATATAATTCAGTGACTCAATGTTTTTTTGTTTGTTTGTCTGTTTTACGCCTTAGCACAGCTCCGCCCCTTCACTTCCGCTCGGCTGGGTCCGGAGCGGCCATTAGATGTTTTTGTTTTTACGCCTTAGCACAGCTCCGCCCCTTCACGCCCGCCCGGCTGGGTCCCGGGCGGTTTCGCAGTGGATTTCAAGATGACGTCTGCGCACCCGCACAGCTCCGAGGGTGGTGGGGATCCAACCTCCACGCTCAAAAAGGTGCGGCAGCCAGAGGCCCAGAGGGCAAAGGTGCCCGCCGAGGCTGTCCGCCGCCGGAAAAAAAAAGAAAAAGAAAAGAAAAGGAAAGAAAAAAAAAGAAAAAACCCAAAAAAAAAACAAAAACAAACACAAACACAAACAAACAAAACCCAGAAGAAATTTACCAAGAATAAAATATACAGTTCGGCGAGCCTATTTTTCTTGTTCGTGTTGTTTTGTTTTTTTTTTTTTTTTTTTTTGCCTTAGCGCAGCTCTGCCCCTTCACCCCGAGCGCGGCCCCGGCATATCCCGCACTCCTGGCGTTGGTTCAGAGACCAGCGGAGGGCGCCGGGCAGAGAGAGCCGCTCGGCACTTTATGGCTCCCGAGCGGTTTCGCCCTCGCTTTCAAGATGGCGCCTGCAGAGCTCCGGGACTGGAGGAGACCGGCTCCTCGGCAGGCAGAGACCACCACTGCCCGGGGGCTGGCGAGCAAGAACGCGCACCAGGGGGTCACCGGCTGGAGAACCGCCGAAAAAGGCAGCACGGGCAGAAAGAGCCGCTGGGCACTTTTTGGCTCCCGAGCGGTTTTGCCTTCGCTTTCAAGATGGCGCCTGCCGAGCTCCGGGGCCGGAGGGGGCCGGCTCCCCAGCAGGCGGAGACCGCCACTGACCAGGGGCTGGCGAGCAAGGATGCGCACCGGGGGGTCACCGGCTGGAGAACCGCCGAAAAAGGCAGCACGGGCAGAAAGAGCCGCTGGGCACTTTTTGGCTCCCGAGCCGTTTCGCTCTCGCTTTCAAGATGGCGCCTGCAGAGCTCCGGGGCTGGAGGGGACCGGCTCCCCGGCAGGCAGAGACCGCCACTGCCCAGGGGCTGGCCAGCAAGGACACACACCGGGGGTGACCGGCTGGAGAACCGCCGAAAAAGGCAGCACCGGCAGAAAGAGCCGCTGGGCACTTTTTGGCTCCCGAGCCGTTTCGCTCTCGCTTTCAAGATGGCGCCTGCCAAGCTCCGGGGCTGGAGGGGACCGGCTCCCCGGCAGGCAGAGACCGCCACTGCCCAGGGGCTGGCCAGCAAGGACACGCACCGGGGGTGACCGGCTGGAGAACTGCCGAAAAAGGCAGCACGGGGTACAACGCTATTTGCTGTCCGGGAGTCTTTTGTGTTTTTCTGCCCTGGGGCAGATCCGTCCCTCCTCGCCAAGCGCTGTCTCAGCTGAGATCCCCCAGGTTCTAAGGTAATTTCTCAAAAAAAGCCTCCTGTCTCCAATGCGCCACATATCCCTCAGTGATTCTGCGCTGGCCTGGGTCAGGGCTCTGTTCAATTGGGAGCGGAGGGCAAGCCGCTTTCCCGAGAGGCTGCACCCGCCCCGGCTGGGGGCGGGTGTATCCGACCCGCGCTCCGCTGGCTAGTGTCTGTCCCGCGTTCCCAATTTTCGTTCACCTCAGATCTCACTCGCTCTGTTTGTCCCACGCTGATTCTCCGTGGATTCACACCGCTGTTCCTGTGTGGGAGCGGTCCTCTAGCGTTGTGGCAGGTCCGGATCGATGCCTTCCTTCCCAGGAGCGCAGATTTAGGCCGTCACCACCACTCCGCCATCTTTCTTCATCCCTTCAGTTTTAGTAAGGGATTTGGGAATGTTGATTTTGTTCTCCCAGAAACTCAAATGAGGAAGTTCCCTCTTTTCACATTCTACACTAATCTTATCTTTAACTTTCTACCAATTGCACAACCGTACATTGTGGCAATTCTCAGGTTTCTTGGACATCAGATTTTCTGAGGCATTGCTTCTAGTTGTAATGTGGATTTTTATTTTGAGATCTGGATGGGGCTTGAGATTCTGTATTTCTAACAAGCTTCCAGTCAATGCTGATGCTGCTGATGCATGGACCACACTCTTAGTGGAGAGGATCTTAAGGTAGCATTCAATATTGGTAACTTGGCTAACATCACTATTGTTGTTCACACAGCTGGGCTGTCAGCTACCTTTCAATCCAAAACTTCATTTACCTCCTGCCCTTGTTCATAGCCTCCCTGGGTGATTTTATATTAGCTATCCCTTTTCTGATGCTTCCAGCTCCTCCAACTTAATAATAATATGTGGGGGTAGCTCCAGCATGCTGTCATTCCCTCCTCCAGATCCCTAATGAAGCTGTCACACAGGACCTTCTCACCACTCCCTTCTGCTTTCTCTCACCATTTCTTAGCTTAATGTTTTGTTTATAGTCCTCATATTTAGTCTTTAATCTCTTGTTCCTTAAAGTCTTCAAATATCCACTATCAATTAAGGTTCAGAGATCAGGGAAAAGTCCATTTTTTTAGTAAGAATTTGGGATCTAGTGACTTGCAGTGTTTTGGAGGTCAGCAATGTGTGTAAGAAAAACAAATGAGAAAAGCAATTAGCGTGGGTCACTGGGGAATGATGTCTTCTCTGGAAATAGGGCAGCTCAAGTCTCAACCCTCCTGCTGAACAATTGCATGACCTTGAGGAAATCGCTTACCCTACCTGAGCCAATATTTTAGCAGCTGTAAAATAGTACATTAAATTTAGATGATCTCTGTGGTCTGTTAAAATTAATTATGTAGAGGCCAACTTAGCCCCATATTTTCATTATATGTTTAAACCAGAAGAGAGGTTCCTAAGATGAGTCTCATGGATCTCCAAGGACTCTGTGGGAGAATTCAGAGAGTCCATGAACTTGGATGGGAGGAGGATTTCATTCTTACTTTCACTGGCCTCTAACAGTTAGTGAGCAATTTCTTCAATCAAGAATGTAAGCAACAGACAAGAGTACTATTTGCAGTGCCTTGTGACTTGGTTACCAATAGAAACCACAAATATATATTATATTACATTATAGTTTGTGCACATATCAAATATAATTTATGCTCACCACTCCTTCAAAGTTTTGATGCTTATTAAACCTTCCACTACATCTTCTCACTGAGCATGCTAATGAAGGAGAATGTCTATTACTATAGTCCAGTGGCTGTCAGTAAGGAGAGATTTTGCCCCATAGGGCACATCTGACAATGTATGGAGACGTTTTTGGTTGTTATAATTGGGGAAGGAAGTTCTATTGGCATCTACCAAGTAGAGGCCAAGGATACTGCTAAACATCCTACAGTGCGATTATCCAGCCTAAAATGTCAATAGCGCTGAGGTTGAGAAACCTGTTATTGTCTTTCAAAAAATATTATTTTTATAACTATATTTTAGTATAACTAATTTCCTTTGTAATCCTGTGCATTTTATTTTATGTACTTACAAACTTTGTTCTTAGAAATGGTACCATGACCTTGCTAGACTGTCAAAGGGATCTATGACACAAAAGATGTTAAAAATCCCTGAGTGAGGAGATAGTAAAGGCCATCTGAATTCAGGTATTTTGATTTGTAGACCAGGAAACCGAAGCTCATATACTTGTCCCCTAAAGGCAGCATGACACAATGGAAAGAACAGAGTCATTGGAATCAGACAAGGTTCAAATACGAAGGTTCAAATGTCAGCTCCACACTTCCTGCTTATAGAACTTTGATCAAATTTAACTTTCCTTGGAATTGGTTTTCTTATCTGCGAGATGAGTAAAATTGTCCTCCACTTAGAGCAGGAGTCAGCAAACTACAGCTCACAGGCCAAATCCAGCTTGCAGCTGTTTTTGTCAATAAAGTTTTATTGGAACACAGCAATACCCATTTGTCTACATATTGTCCATGTCTGCTTTTGTATTACAATGGCAGAGTTTGGTTACAACATAGACCATATGCTTTTGGTCACAAAGCCCAAAATATTTATTATCTGACCTTTTACAGAAAAACCTTGCTGACTCCTGACTTGGAGGATAGCTGTGAGGATAAACGGACAAAGGGTGTATGTATACAGGATAAAGGGTGTATAAAGATTTAGCGTATTGCCTGGTGCAGAGTAAACTTTAAATAAACGTAGTGCATTTCGCCCCTTTAAGACAGAGAGACATTTGTAGGAAGACAGAACATTGTTCTAGGTCCTCAGTGTATGATTCCTTTGAACAAGTGAAGAATATAACAGTCAGAAAATATCTCAGGAATAATATAACTGGTTTATAAATAAGTTCTGAAGAAATTAAATTGAGCCTGTAGTATGTTTAAATATTATGATATCCTGCATTTTTCCAAGAAGCATTTAAAATGACCTCCAAACCAAAAAATAGCAATGGATTTGATAAAATCTCCTAATTATCTCCAGAAAGAAAATATAGTAGAAGGTTAGCATAGTCCCTGTAACTGAACTTTATGCTCAGCATTTGAGCTTCCAGACAGCCTTTGTAAAAAGGAAAACATGAAAAATTGTGTAACACCTGTTATAAAAAAAAAAAAAGTTCACTTGATTCTCAGGGGACAAAAGGTTTTGATCTTGATACAAATTTTAAGAAGAATTACTTACATAGAGTTTATGGACACAGTTTAGAGTTTAAAACAATAATTGAAACTAATGGAAGAAATGACTTTTAAGAATATCTGAGCTCTTCTTGTCCTCCCACCACCTCTTAAAACCTCCTTGACAAAAAAAAAAAATTGCTCCAAATAGTACACTAAAATATTTCTGGAAAGTAAAAGGGTCGTGTTTGGGTGGGTGAGCACATTTAACACAGCAGAACAGTTCTGTGTGTTTCAGAAAGGAGAATCATTTAAGAGGAGAGAATTTGATGTCTGAGAAAAGGCAGAATGATTGTGAATTTGACAGTTATGATAACTAAAGAATCATTGGGTCCTCATTCTTCTGTAAACTAAAGTTAGAAACATAAATTAAAAAACAAAACAAGACATTGCATACCAGAGCCCGGATCAAGGTGAGGAAAGTGAAGTGAGTTATGTAAGTACAGGGTTTGTTCTGATCTTTGCTTAAAATGTTGACATTTCGTTCACCATGGATTCTTTGTATTGATATTGATTTTTAAAAATATTCCATTAAAATGTTATTTATCTAGATTACTGAGCTTTTTGACATGCTCTTAAATTTTTTTCCCAAGGCAAGAGCCTCATTCCCTTCCCTCCATTCCTGACTCTGGTCCATACATCCATGCTATTAGAAAATAATAAAATATGTTTGTTTATAAAAATATGTTTGCTTAGGAAGGACTCTCCCCAGGCTGAGCCACCTTATAGGACTGTTGTCACCTTTCACATGTTGATATAAGGTCTTTGTGCACATAAGGGCAGTTTTTATTCACAGAAAAATAACCTTCAGGGGATTGTTTTGTTAAAATAATTATAATTCGATACATTAAAATTACAAACTCCAAATTAATTCCTCTCTGGCTTTTAAGTTCAGTTTCTAAGTATAGTCCAGACTATTTTACCTATTTGCTTTAAGGGGTCTTTAAATAATATTGGCCCAATTTATACATTTCAAATACCTTGAAAAATTCAAAACATTTTAATGAAGTATATGTATGTATGTTTATGTGTGTGTGTGTATATATATATTTCCCATTTACTCTTTAAGTACATCCATTGTCTGAATTAACAAAACTTTTTTAGGTTCTAAATACATTTTGCAAAGCTAATAAACCAAACTTATAAATATAATGAAACAAAGGTTTCTTTTTTGATTTCTAATGTGCACATAAATTTATTTAGGTTTCTGCTTAAAATGAAAGGACTAAATCACTCAATTATATAATTTATCTGGGAGCCACAAGCTATCATCTTAATAGGCCACATTCAACCCCAAGTTTGTGCAAATGCCTTAACCAAGAAATATTAATACAGTGGATATGAGAGCCTCGCAGTCATTTCTGTTCTCAGTTTTAGAGCTTCCCAGGGTTGAAAGATGCTTAGGCATTCAGGAAGTCAAAGGCAGCTCAGTTACTGCAATGACTTTTAATTAGAGATTTCAATTGGGTGCTGAGACTTGGAATGGTAGATGTCCAAAGTGATTCTTCTCACACCAATTAACTGTCATTTTACCCCATGAAATTTGAGGTTTGCCTTCTCAGCATGCTGGCGATTTTGAACAACCAGTGATTTCAGCCAGGAATTCACCATGTCCTTCTCAGGAACTTGAATGGGTTATTCTAACCCTATATAGCTAGCTGCTATTAATAAACCCATAGCTTCATAGAGGTGCAGTCATGCATCCCAGCTCTTTGGAGGTGAATTATATATAATACCCAATCCTTTCTTGTTTTTCAAAAAGACTGCAAACCCCACACAGGTTAATCATTTGGTTGCATTTTGCATAGTTTTGTCTCTATATCCATGTAAATGCCCTTTAAACTAGGTAGAATATTGCTTCTTTCAGATTCTGAGGACCCACCATGTTCATGGAGATTTATGTCTTATCCTATTGAATTCTCTACCTGGCTGTCTAGGCTGTCAACCCAACTTGTATGGCTCTTCTATTAGCATGCCAAACAACAGAATTTTGTTGATTCTAGAGATGTTTTCCCTAGCTCCTTCAAACTCAAGCCATTTCCTTTGGATCAGCTGCAGTGCTTTTCTCATTTATGTCTCCCTGTCATCAGGACCAAAGTATAAGATGCCTCAAAGTCTTCCTGGATGGTGGGTGCCCTGGGGCAGTCATGAACCAAGTACAAAAAGGAAGAACCCCAGAGATTTTCAAAATTAATTTAAATCGGTATAACTCTTTTGGAAATTATGTAGCACATGTTGCCAGGCCAGGGGATGGGCTCTCTGTGCTATTTTAATGAGCCCGCAGACTGTGGTTTAAGCTACAGCCTCCCATATTTCAGCTTATTTTAGGAAGTGCCAGAAAATGATGTTTAATGGTGAACTGCAAGGAGACAGACAGGGAGGAGGGGCAGATGGCATGAAGTAATCTTTCTGTACTTCAAGGCATAGGCCAACTCTTTATTAAAATATTTTTTCCAGTTTAGGGCCCCACAGCTTGAGGGCAATAAGAAAAACTAAGCACAAGTCTCAACCAGTGGCTCATCTAGGAAGTAGAAATGAAAACTTTCTAATTATCAGTTAGCCACTTGACTTATCTTTATTGGGCAACAGTTAAAACCACTGCTAGTAACAGCTGGGAAAGAAAGTGGCTAGAGAACAGTATCACTTAAAACTGTCATTTTGAGCTATAGTTTCAATATGTCAATGAAAGAGTTGTCTAAGTTTTGGCATATCATTTTTTAATGAATTTTAGTTTTATGATAGCCATCATTTACTGAAATATATTGCATCCCAAATTGTGAGAACTTTATTTCTTGCCAACTGCCTTTATTCCTGTTCTCCTAGTAGCCCACAGGCAGCTCTATTGCAGTCTGTCCTTATGACCTGAGTGTTTTCCAATTATTGGTTTGTTAGCCATAAATTGGAACACAGAATGCACTTTTCCATAGAAATAATGTTAAAGTGGGGCAAACTTCCAGGCCAGCCCACAAGGGGTACCTGGTTAACATATAATTTAGCTATAGTTGGAAATACAGAGAATTCTTTTTTCCATAGTTTTTCTATGTGGCAATACATTATGATCCATTACTCTCAATCTTGTTACCCAAGGAGCAGAAGTGGCAGGTGAGTCCACCCAGCAGACATCATGGAGTTGGATCCAGCTGAGCCTTTATCTGCCAGTTACCACATTCTCCTCCATTCAAACACTAGAACCTGACATGTGCAGCCCATGATGGGGTTTACATGTAAATATGACAAGGCCAATAATTAAAAAACAGTTAGGCTGGGCGTGGTGGCTCACGCCTGTAATCCTAGCACTCTGGGAGGCCGAGGCGGGAGGATTGCTTGAGCTGAGGAGTTTGAGACCAGCCTGAGCAAGAGTGTGACCCCGTCTGTACTAAAAATAGAAAGAAATTGTCTGGACAACTAAAAAGACATAGAAAAAAAATTAGCCGGGCATGGTGGCTCATGCCTGTAGTCCCAGCTACTTGGGAGTTTGAGGCAGGAGGATCGCTTGAGCCCAGGAGTTTGAGGTTGCTGTGAGCTAGGCTGACGCCACGGCACTCTAGCCTGGGCAACAGAGTGAGACCCTGTCTCCAAAAATAAAATAAAATAAAAAATAAAAAACAGTTAATACTTATTAAATACCTATTAGATGCCCTTCACTGATCAAGTCACCCCTTCAACAATCCTACAGAGTGGTACTTCCCCATTTTGCAGATGAAGAACCAAGGCACAGAAATGTCGGGTAGCTTTCCCAAGGTCACACAGCTAGCAAACAGCAGAAACAATTCAAACCCAAGTGGTCTGGCTCCATAAGCCATGTTCTCGGTCACTATAGTGCAGGGGTCAGCAAACCACAGCTTTGTTAGCATATGGCCTGAAAGCTAAGAATGGTTTTACCAATTTTAAAGGATTGGCAGGGGGAGAAGAAAAAATATTTCATGGCCTGTAAAAAATGATATGAAATTTACATTTCAAAGTTCATAAATAAAGTCTCATTGGACAATAGCTACACCTATTCATGTATGTATTCAGGCCAGAAATATCATGACAAAATATTTATGACATAATGGCAATGGATAAAAAGTATACAAAAGTATGATTTTACTAATATATACAAAATGTTTAAACAGAAAAAAATACTTTAAAAAATTATCAATGGGCTGTAGGAAAATGAGTGATTTTTAAAAAAAAAAAAAAAAAATCTGGGCCGGGCACGGTGGCTCACGCCTGTAATCCTAGCACTCTGGGAGACCGAGGCGGGTGGATCGCTCGAGGTCAGGAGTTCGAGACCAGCCTGAGCAAGAGTGAGACCCCGTCTCTACTAAAAATAGAAAGAAATTATATGGACAACTAAAATATATATATACAAAAAATTAGCCGGGCATGGTGACGCATGCCTGTAGTCCCAGCTACTTGGGAGGCTGAGGCAGTAGGATCGCTTAAGCCCAGGAGTTTGAGGTTGCTGTGAGCTAGACTGACACCACGGCACTCACTCTAGCCCGGGCAACAGAGTGAGACTCTGTCTCAAAAAAAAAAAATCTGTATTTCCCACCTCTGTTTTGCAATAACAAAAGCCAACTTTAAAAATTAAATGAGTTGGCACAGGATAGATTAATTTGCCAAAGAATAGAAGGGAGTCTAAATGACAAAAATAGACACTTAATGAAAGACTTCAGAATCAGAATCTAAAGTCTACACAACTGCATTATGTCCATTTTGATGACTTCTGGCTGTAAATCACCCTTGAGTGCTTAAAAATCATCAGAGATACATTCCAAGAATTTTAAAAGCACACTTATAAGTATAGACTGCATAAATTTCTAAGCATCTTTATTTCCCATATATATCCTTATTAATGCTAAAGTAGGGGAAAATGTAGACCTTAAGATTTTATTTGTCACATTATTAATTAGTTTCTTAATGTGGGTATCCTAGCATGAAATTTTGCCCCATGGATTGTATTGACCTACTATGTTATTGAAGTGTGAGATGTCCAAAGGTTATCTTAACTAAAGATAAAGCAGTCTTATTGATATCTGGGCATTGTAGGAAGGTGGAAAAAGTAAGTTTAAATGAAAAAGATTTTATAATGGATTTTATAATTGTTAAAAGGATTATAAAGATGGCCTTCTTTTACCAGTGTACAATTCCAGCCCTCTACTTTGTGTTTTCACACCTTATGTTATTCATTCATTGCAACATGGTAGCTTAATGTCCTCAGTTCTGAGGCTCAGAAAAGTTTACTTGCCTGAAGTTACATGGCTGCTAAATTGTAGAGTCTGGCATTATATCTAGTTCTACTGAAACCATGCTTCTCAACTGCCTGGCAACATGACAACATGATGCCATCCAGTTCAGAATTCCATCCTCTACTCTTCCTTGGTTCTCACTAAACAGTGTCATAAAGCATGGCATCCCTTTACAATGTTTTCTCCACCTTTCTGTGGACTGATTGAATGATAATTCATCCACCTGAACTGGTAGGGAACTGGGCAGCTAGTTGAGAGCACGGCAGTTAACAACTGAAGGGGCAATAGACAAGGTTAGGCTTTGTCTGGTTGGGCCAGGCAGATAATGTAGATTTTAATCAAATCAGGCCATACGTGGGTTGGGGAAGTAGTTAGCTCTAGCTAAACCTGTATAGGGAGGCAAAATCTAGGCTGGTGATGGAAGCAAATAGGGCCCAGATACCTAATGGGGCTTGATCTTTCACAGTGAATTTCTCACAGTTGTGGCTCAGCACCATGGACAGTTCCCAGGAGAGTGACTGTTTCTGAAAGAGCCTGGTTCCCTCAGAGGCCCAGGTTGAGGTGTTTGTTTGTTTGTTTGTTTGCAAAGCTTCTACTTCTTTGGAAAACTTCCTGTTCTCCCCTCTGTCCTCAGGGATCTCATGTGCAGCATTGGGAGAATGAAAGCTGTGACTAGCCAAATAAACTTTCTTCTGAAGATGTCTACACACATAAGATTTCCCGATTATTAGATAGAAAAGCCATCACTTCTAGCCAGAAGTGTGCCTGATTCCATCAGATTGGTTTGTGTCAGTGAGGAAAATATCTAGTTATTGTCTCCCCAGAACTCTTCTCTCCTGGGCCAGCTCAGAAGTAATGACAACCCAGACTCTTCTTTGCAAGTTCTTGACAAGAAAAAAATGTCATTTATTTCACAAATCAGATTCCTAAAATGTGCATACTCAAATACTCTCTATTTTCTATATTGATATTGACTGTTCTTACTTTCCCTTAAAATTAGATTATTCAAATCATAAATCATCTTCATTTACATTCTATAGCTGAAATTAATGTACCTTTTCTGGAGTAATTCTCAAAACAAATTTATATTTTGTATAAAGTCTGTTTAATACAAAAGCTCATAGTGTATCTTTATAGATGGATGGATGTTTTTTCTGTAAATTTGCCAACCTCTGCATCTGGTTCAGAAAATGGAAGTTCTGAATGAGAGCTACAAAAAGATTTAATGGGTTTCATGCTGCTGTTGTTGGCAGTATCTAGGCACCAGTAGACCAGTATTTCCCAAACTGTGTTTTAATGAGCACTAGTCCAACAAAAAGCTCTGTGAAAGGAAATTGTTCCAAGGAAGATAAATATGGAAAACTCTGCCTTACTTTCTATCTTTTATGGAAAATCATAATAGTCATTAACATTATATGCCTGAGTAAAGAAAGCTATTTCATGCTCTCAGTCCAGCATTTTCCAAATCCGTGGACAACAGAACACTTTTTTTATTAGTAGTATCCTGATCCACTATTTACCATAAAATATTTCTAGATGTAGTCAATTGGCAGGGATATCACTGAGGAGACTAACCTAATAATATACAAAGTTGGTGAGATTTATATCTCCTTATCTGAGAATCTATGACTTTTTGTTATCCTAGCTTAAATATTTATATATGTGACAGGGTCAATTTTAGTTAGACCAAAGAAATCATATTATATCTTTCTTAGATAGACACTTTGGGACTAGGAGAAATACCTTTCTAATGGTGAAGTAAATAATTCTGTATAATTACACATTGGAAAGTGGCAGGTGTGTAGATAGAGGCTTCACATACATGGATTTTCTAAACCACAATTAAAATATATAAAATTGATAAACAACAAATTCTATTAATATTCTAGAGTTCTATGTTGGATATGGAAAATAACCAAGCCAAAGTGTAAAAATATCCCTGGACTGACTGATTCACAGTGACCTTAAAGGTGTTAGCATCTCCATTGGTTTGTTGAAAGAAAAAAATGAAAAAACAAAGATGTTAGCATTGTCTTTAAAGAACAAAACTCATATGAAAATTTTAAAAACAACAAAAGCATTAGATATGATATTTTTCACAGGAAAGAGTGGAATGATTTATTTTGGATTCACTGAGGTATACTGTATTGAATGTTTCAGAATAGCATGCCAAGTGCAAGAACCGTAGTACTGTTTTCAGCTTCAACTTTGAAAGCACTTTTCCAACCCGTTTATTAAAGAGTACTCATTTTCTGAGCCAAATGATGTAGCAAAAAAAAAATTGTTCTCTGTATACACACAGCACTTATTTTTTCTTTTGTAACTTGGGTGCAAATGATAGGTTTAATAATACTCCTCAATTTATAGAACATAATAATCTTTTTCCTCATAAGGCTCACTCCTGATACACACATTCATAAATGTGTCTATGTGCATCAACAATACAATTATCATACCCAAGAAAGATAACCACCAAATGTCTGCTCCATGTTCAAATTTCCCCCAGTGGTCTCATGGATTTTTTGCTTATTTGTTTGGGAAGTCAGTATTCAATTAAGAACCATACATAGCAATTGGTTGATATGTCTCTTGAATCTCTTTTGATCTCTAGTATTTAATTTTCTTTCCACATATATATTAAGAAAACTATTTTGTTTGTTCTGTAGGTTTGCCTATTGTCTGGATTTTATTCATCTTATACCCATGGTGTTGTTTAATATGTTCTTCTTGTCCTGTATTTTGTGGAAATCGGTAGTTATATCTATAGATTTTATTAGGCTTCAGTTAATTTTCACTTTCAGGGGGAGACTATTTCATTGGTGGTATTGAGTACTTCCATTTGGAGGCATGGGGTGTGTCTGTGTGTGCAATGTTAGCAGCCATTGATGCTCATTGCTTAAACAGTAATTTGCCAGGTGATGGGAAATGGTTATATTCTAATTCTATCATTCCATTTGTATTTATTAACTGGAGCACTTCCATAAGGAAAAACTTCCCCTCATCAGCTCTTTGCTACACTGATTACAGTTTGTATGAATGGTAGAACAAATGCTTGAGTCTTTTGTTTTATTCACCAGTTTTCAAAATAATGAGTTGGTTCCCTAGCATCCCCCAAAGGTGACCAATGATGTTTTCTCATGTCATTGTGAATTTGATTTCTGGTATAACAAGATGTTCCAGGATCATTTGTGCATTTCCTGTCCCAGACCCAGGATCAACCATTTCTCCAAAAACCCCTGATTGCTTTTCATAGCAAATAGTATTTAAATCCAAAATCTGGGAGCTAGGAACGTTCATTACTACTGAGTTGATTGTTATTTGAGGCCTTTTCAGCAAGCAGTGTTAGGAAATATATACTTTTTAAGATAAAATTCATCATGATTTCGCACTTCCAATTCAAATTCAGGACTACAGGATTTTCACATAACCTCATTGATCTTATATCTGCATCTACTTTATCACTATCTCTCTTATAGCACCAATGTAAGTATTCTTTGGCTTCATCCCATAAATCATACACAGTCTCGAAATAATAACAGCAACACTGTCAATGACAATATATACTAAGAATGATTAAATATATTTTGTACTTCTTTTGTCCTTAGGATATATTCCAC
Source organism: Eulemur rufifrons (assembly GCF_041146395.1). Taxonomy (NCBI): domain Eukaryota; kingdom Metazoa; phylum Chordata; class Mammalia; order Primates; family Lemuridae; genus Eulemur; species Eulemur rufifrons. The sequence continues at coordinate 135,081,872 of NC_091012.1, read as the reverse complement.
TAGGGATGTTTAGTCAAATTGCTATACTTTAAATTCATTTGAGATGTTTTCTTTCTTTACACTTATGTCACCAGCTTAATTCATAGCTTCTTTCCTTTCACTTTGATTTATAAAAATTTCCTTTTAAAATTTAATCTTGTTCTGTAACTGTTTAAAATATTTATATGATTCCAAAGTGAAATCTATAAAACAAATTTGTTCAGAGTAAACTAACTATTATCCCTGTCCTCTCTACTGTTCAGTCTCTCTCCCATAGGTAATATTTTATTTTATTTTTTATTTCAAGTCTATCATCCCATTATTTGAAAACAAATATGTGTGTATATATGTCTGTGTATATATTTCTTATTGAAAAGAAACAGTAGCATACAAAATATGCTTTGCTCCACTTTATTTTTCACTTCACCATATATTCCAGATATCACTTCTCAGTGATATATAGAAGTAGTCCTCACTCTGTTTTGCAGCTGCAGAGATTACTGATGGACATTTGAGTTGTTTCTAGTCTTATGCTACTACATACAGTGCCATGCAGCACTACTTTTCTAGGATCTATTCATATTCCAATATATACATCTAGTCCATTATTTGAACTGGGACAACATACTCCATGTTGCATTTTGCCTCTCTTCCAGCCTCCTCTCTCTGATAGCCTTCAACTCTCTGCCATTTACCCAGGTCCCCAGGTCCTTACAACAAGCTGTAGGTGGGACTGTCCACACAGGCCCAGGTCCTGTTAGATGACATAAAAGACCAGCTCACTGAGAGCTGCAGTCTCAGTTGTGTCCACTGTTTTGCCCAGCTTCCTCATGAAGAGGCACTTCAGGAGAAACTTCTACATAATTTTAGTATCCATAATAGCTGTGTTCTGAGTTTATCTTATAGACAATGTGAATTGTGTGTGTACATGGCTAGAATTTTTCTCTGCATTGGCATAAAGAAAGTTTAGTTCCTAATTTGTGACCCACCCATAGGAAGTATATGGTTGTATTTTTCCTTGTTTTTTTAAACAATCAACATTCTGGTGAATGCTAATTTTGTTTTTGTGTTTGTTTTTTAAAGATCAAATCATTCTAGTTCTATCAAGTTCAAGTCTTGCTGCAGCATACCCATTTTGTATCCAGGCTATGTCAGTATTATAGAAGGACATACACAAATATTCCATGTTATTCCATTTAAGAGGATACAAACATCAATGCCCTTGAAAAATGTTTCTAACTGTACTTTCCAATATTCTGTAAAGTGCATTATCTCTACAATGATGATATTTTGAGTCGATTCCTGGAAAGAAATAGTGATCTGATTCAAGAAGCAGTGGGGTCAGAGGTTTTATATAGGAAAATTTGAGCCATGAAAGATGGAGCCCTGCTTCATAATTTTACATCTCAGGAAAAAAACCAACAGAAGGGGTTATATTTTGCATTTTTTCTTTATTGTAAGTGTATGTTTGCATTTTTATATTTGTAAACTAAAAGACATAGTAAGAGACATAAACACAGATTTTAGAATTGATGAGTAGTCAGCTCTGCTTTAAAGAGTATATTGCTTGTAAGAGAGAAACAAATTATTTTATGTACATGTATGTATATTTAATATTGTGTTTTAGTTTGTGTTTATTTTCATATCAAGGATATAATCTAGGAAAATCTGCCTATGTTTAGAATTGTTTTATGGAGACTTTTGTTTTATACAAACATAATTTCATTAGCCAATATCATTGCCAAATTAAGTATGCTATAGAAGGGAGTTTTTCTAGCTACCTGGAGCTAATCCTCAAAACTTGGCCCACTAATGCATTCAGGAACTACTGAAATGCAGATGATGGTGGTTCATACGCAGAGAGATTTCCAAAGACTATGCCTTCCAAGACTGTCTGGGTCCCTATTTTTCAAACTGTAGCCATAATCTATTAGTGACTTATAAAAGCAATTCAATAAGGCACAACCAACATTTAAAATATGACCTAGATTAAAATAGAAAACAGAGTGCATTATGTGTAGTATAAAGTTGTTTTAGAAAACTTTTGTTTCACTCTACATAAATATAGATGTGTATATATACACGCTAGATCAGAAAGGAAAATGTATTTCCTCTTGTGGGTGGCAGTCACAAATATCAGGAAGACCCTGCTCTGGGGGCTATGGGTCCCAATTCACAACATCCTGTGACTGGGGCGCTCTGCTTCATCTCCCAGCAGGCCCCTCCTCTCCTTTCCACACAGAAGCTATGTCCAGAATATCCACCTGTTCTTCTCTCTTCTTCTTGTTACTTTTCCTCTTTCTTTTTAAAATTTCATCTCATGAGTGTTCTATTCTTAGTCTGGAACAAAAAAAAAAAGATAGAATTCTATAATATTTTCCTCCTGTCAATGAGCCTCCACCTCACCTTCAGCTGCCACATAACTGGTGAGTCATAGAGTGTCAGGGTGGATTTCCAGCCCCTTTTCTACTGTGCTATCCGTCCACCCAGCTCAAAAGTTCTTTTTCCCTGCTTTTTTGTTTAGACTGAGTTTTATGTTCTTATGAATTTCTGGAGACTTCATTATTCTTTTATATATTTTTTCAAGATTGGATATATAAGTTCAATAAAATATGTATCACTCCTTTTTATACTAGTATTAAACATCAAGTTGAGACATATTGCAAAAATATGTTGTGGCTAACTTAGATAGATTCAGGATCATTCCTCTTGTCTAAAACTTTGCAGTAGATACCTGACCTTTTACCACCAAAATCCAATGAGGGAGAGGGAGCAAAAAGTAGGTACTTAGAGGCAGACACGGCCATATCTTATCTAAATAATTCCCCAGGTCAAATCAAGCATGCTCTTCTATAAAATACTCAAAAGCTGTTGTTGGTTCCACAAAGGAATTTCCAGAAAAAAAAAAAGATTCTGGCATCCCATTAAAATACCTGGATTGCATTGTGCTTGCCTTAAAATTGAGCCTAGCCTAATATATCATTTTAACTATGTTATAATTAGAAATAATGACATTTATATCATAAAATATGCCATGCAAACTTTCATTATATACAAAGTTTGCCCACTTTTATATTAAATATTCTTTTTTATCTTTTATTTTCTTCTCTTCTCTTTTCTTTTTTAAGAGACAGGGTATGTTGCCCAGGTTGAAGTGCAGTATTTGGAGATCATTGAGAAAGTAAAAATATTGTTAAAAATACCAAAAAATATTATTTCCCCAAAAATCACACACCAAACTGGCCCTCAAAACTCAGCTCATAGTGATAAGAAACTCACCTTTCTTCTCTCACTTGCATTATAAAAATACTTTATTCTAACTTAATTATAACTAAAAGTTCATAGAAATATGATAGAAAATATAAATTAATGCTGTTTTCCTTCATTCCATTTCAATATGATCTTCCCACAAACGTAGGTAAGCTGCTACACATTTCCCTCTTTGTCCTAGCTTAAGAAGGAAATACACTTTTTTCTCCATTAAATTCTCCTCCTCAGTTAGTTTCTGTCCTGCACAGCCACATTTTGAACTGCTGGTGATTTCCATTGTCTGAGTTATTATAATAAATAACAATTGTATTCCTATTCCTCTGGGTTTCTGAGAAAGGTGGACTTCAAGGGCAATATATTTGCACAACATTCATTTACCAAGAGCCCTCCACTGCTGGTTGTCCCAGAATCATTTGGATTTAAGATAAGTTTTGTTTGAAGTGAAATATATGTTTCACTTTGTGATGTTTCTGTGACATGGAATTAATTTTCTAAGAAAATAAAACCTAAAAATCTTAGTTTTCTGCAACCATTCACTCATTCATTCATGCATGCATGCATGCATTCATCTATTCCCAAAATACTTAGGAGCTACTATGTGCTAGGGGGTAGGATTAAAAACTGAATAAACTAGTGGGCCCTACACTGAAGAGGTTACTGTCTCATGGAAGGGACCAAAATACAAGAAAATAAGTGTAATGCAGCATGACCAATGCTGAACTAGAGCAGTGAGAAAGAATAGAGACTGTTGAGTAGATGGGGTGATATTTACGTGGTGAGCAGTGGTTCACTCTCTGTAGATAAGCAGAGGACTTTGGGGAAAGTGGGAACAGCAGGGATGGCCACACCTGTGACAGGCTTAGATGTTCCCTGTGCTAGGGTTGGTGACCCTGGATCCTAGGCAGGGGCTATGCAGGATGACTGTGGAGAGGACAGTTTGGGGGCAGGTTCTGAAGAGCCTTATATACCTCCAAAAGACCCTGGACATTTTCCTATATGCATTTTGAACCAACAGTGGTTTTTAAGCAAGAATGTTGCATGGATAGTCTCAGTTTTTGGTAACATCTGCATACCCTGACTCTTTCAAAACTAACCTAATTATGTGTATTTAAAGAGTTCTCAACATTTCTAGAAAAGTTTATTATCTAAAAATTATCTAATGACAGTCACAAAACAGAAAGGTCTCTTTGCTGCTCCCCAGAGTCTTCCAGGTCCCAGTGCTTTTGAAAAAACATCAGCCTTGAATCTTCTCGTGAGATTATAATGCAAGTGAGAAAAGAAAGATGAGTTTCTTATCACTATGAACTGAGTTTCGAGGGCCAGTTTGGTGTGTGATTTGGGGGAAATAATATTTTTTAGTATTTTTAATAATATTTTTACTTTCTCAATGATCTCCAAACACATCTCATTTTGTTTGGCAAGAAAATATTAGCAGTAGGAAAAGTTTAAGATAACCACATTAATGTACAGCATGTAGAATGACAGATACAGAAAGGTACTATGTGCTATCGGTAATACCTTCCATTTCAAAGTCTTCTAACTTTTAATTCTATAGTTTAAACAGTTTTCCAGCATGCTTTATTTATCTAAGAGACTTGTCATGCTTTATAAATCTTAAGCTGACAATAAATATTGCAATTAACAATAATTGTTTCAAAATTTGAACAGACTAAAGTGCAAATACCATAACAAATTTAAAAGGCCAGCTGGGAAAATATTTTCAATAATATGACTAATAAAAGGCTAAATTTCTTGCTTTATTATGTTAATAAATCTTAAAGAGCTTTCCTTATCAGCATACATAGAGCTCTCTCCCTCTTTCATTCTTTCTAAATGTTGCATTGTATGTGGTTTTTAAATGATTTCTAAATAATAGATAAATATGAACTTTGTAAATCATTAAAATATTTATTTAAGGATCCACCAGAAATCATTTAACACCGATATCTTCTGGGCAATAGATCTGGGGTTTGGGGACCTGGAGCAAGACCCTTATTTTCCATTTTATAGTCAGTCTTCTATGTTATTTGAAATTTTCTCCTAAAGCATGTTTGACTTCCATAATTTTAGAAACCCGGTCTAAGATTATAAGTTAGCAGTGAAAAATATGGAATTATTTGATTTCTAGTCTGTGAATCAGATTATTCAATATCGTTCATCTACAAAGAAGATACACATTTCAGAGTTACATGGTCTATAAAATCACACCTGCTAGGGTTTATGGTAAAATTTAGTAGCCATTGTTATAAGGTGGGACTATTAAAGGGTACTAAGGCCAAGAAGCCTCCACCCTCATGAATGGATTAATGTTGTTATCTTGGGAGTGGGTTTGTTATCAAAAGAGTGGGTTGCTATAAAAGCAAGTTCAGCTCTTTCTTGCTAGCTCATTCTCCAGTTCTCTTGCCCTTCTGGCTTTCATCATGGAATGATGCAGCAGGAAGGCCCTTGCCAGATGCTGGCTCCATACTCTTGGACTTCCCAGCCTCTAGAACCAGGAGCCAAATTTCTGTCTGTTACAAATTACCCAGTCTGTGGTATTCTGTTACAGTAACATAAAACAGACAAAGACAATATCTAATTTTCAGATACTCAAGAAGTTACTAGAGAGTGAAATTGTAGAATATTTCAAGTGAAAATTTTGGTAAACTAAATTTTGGTAAAGAAAACTAATTATGCTAATGTAGAGTTATAGTTAATATTAAAGTGCTTTTAAGCTGAAAATCAGTAGACCCAGAGTTCAAAAGTTTTCTCTTGATTGTTAGGCATTAAGATCATTTCTTCTCTTCTCTATGGCTCAGGTTATCAGTCAGCAAAATGGAAATGATTCTATTTACCCACGTCAATGGGAGAATAATATTTTTTACCCACTATTCAAAATCTATAAGAAATTCAGCTGGAAACTTGAAAAAAGAGTTTTAATAAGATCACACTCCTAATTTTCTGTTTGTTACTGTTAGCTTTTACTTAGAGTTTGTATTTGTAGAATAATATATAATTTAATTCAGATTTTTTTCCCTCTGGGTCTCGTGGCATAGGAATTTAGTCTAAAAACAAGAGAGGTATCAATGGAGAGAGCCAAGCACTAGTAAATGTGCTTAAATCAGAGAAATTTTAGAAATTACTTTGGATGGTTCACTCTGGAGGTAAATGCCTTCAGTTCAAGAACTTATATAACATATTTATGTATCTACAGCAGTACCTGGTATAGCATTAGGCACATAATAGGTACTTAATAAATGTTTGTTAAAAGATAATTTTCAAAATCAGATAAGTTCAGGATTGTCCCACAGGTATAAAATGAACCTGTGTCAGATATTTTATTTAACTCATTATGTAGGTCACTAAAAATGCTGGGGTACTAAAATCTCAAAGGGTCTGCCTATAGGCCCTTTTTCCTCCACTTATCTTGGGCTTGAGAGTCTCCACTCAGTGGATAGGCCTCTCTCTCTAACCACTTGCCCGGCCCATCCTATGCCTCCCACTACCTCTCTTTGCCCTCACTGGGACTCCTCTTTGCAGCTGATTCCCCATCCCTCTTCCTTATCTTGAGTGGAAAAGACAGTGAAAGAATGCACAGGGGTTCCATCCTTCTGCTGGGGGTACAACTGACTTGGTCCTGGAAACACTGGCCAACCCAAGGGGAGACAAAGTGTTCTCACATTACCTCCTGTGTTTGCATTCAAAAGAATTCCTCCTACTAAATGACAGAAAACAATCTCTCCCTTCCCCACACCCTTTCCTAATCCAAATCCAGCAACTCCTGTGCAGTTCTGATGTCTGTGCCCCACTTCCAGCTGCCTTAGGTTCAAATCAGAAGGTAGCTTTTAAAAAGCAGCTCAAATGTGGAACCCAATGCATCATGTAAATTTAAGTAGTTTCAGTTACCCTCTGAGTCTTTGCCTTATATTCCTCATTTATACTCAAATTCTGTGTACCTTTGTAAAATTGAACAGCACTTTGTAGCTGGTCAAGCACTTTTACATTGTTATCTCATCTGGGTAAGTGTAAATTTCCCAACAGTTGCCAGGAGGTGAAGCCACTTGCCTGAGGCGGGTTAGAAGTGTAGCCCAGGGCATCTCCTGCGATTTCCCCTGCCCTTTCCTCTGCACCGCCAGTGCCTCAGGGCAGCATTCGGCTCCTAATCTCCCCAAACAGACAGAACTCAACTCTCTGAGCTTTACGCACATTTTTTTTCCTGCACCACAATAAAAAACACAGAGGTACCATTATGTCAGTACAGTAGTCCCCCCTTATCTGTAGGAGGTATGTTTCAAGACCCCTAGTGGATACCTGAAACTGCAGATAGTGACCAAACCCTATAGGTACTATGCTTTTTCAATCTGATAATGGAGAAGGCCACTAAGTGACTAAGAAGCAAGAAGTATATACAGATCCACTATATAGAGGGATGATTCACGTCCCAAGTGGGGCAGAGTGGAGACATTGCAAGATTTCATCAAACCATTTGGAATGGCATGCAATTTAAAACGTAGGAATTGTCTATTTTCTGGAATTTCCCATTTAATATTTTCAGAACATGGTTACCCATGGGTAACTGAAACCATGGAAAGAAAAACTGTGAATAAGAGGGGACTACTGTAAATAAAAATAAATGTTATTTTTGTTTTAAGTGCCCCTAAGTAATCTGCATCCAAACCTAAACTTTGAAATCAAGATTCTCTACCCAATCATTAAGACTGATCTGTATTTATTGAACTACTGCGCTCTTTTCTCCCACAATGAATAATTCACTCTTTAGCCAGGCATGCCTGTGAAATAATTAAATGAAAGCTACACAAATGATTACAACAAGAAAACCCTTATTAACTCACATATAAAACATATTATGATATTTGCAAATAGGTGTTGCTATGGCAGCAATTTTTTTAATTTTTAAAAATTTGGCACACTAAACAAAGTATGGGCTGTGAGTACTTCTTTGTTAACTGCAAATTTACATGACCTGCAACATGACAGTGGCTTAATGGGAGCTAAACAAGGGGTGGAGTTTCCCCTCCTCTTTCCTGCCTGTTTCCCCTTCCTCCTAGGAGCCATTTCGGGCTTTCTATCTTGATTAACTATGTCTTAGTAATTGGAGCTTACAGCTCAGAACAGTAATTCTGTCCCATAATTGTAGATGATAAATTTTAATTCCACTCTGTAATTGGCAATAATCAGGCCATATTCTGGCTTTTCTGGAGTGCTCAATTAGAGGCCTATGGCCTCCTCTTTCTTCTCCTTTCAGCAAAGCATCTATTCTTGACTCATCCCCATCTGAACAATTATGTCTATAGTGACATGATATGATAAATATTCTTAGCTTTGGAAGACTTTGAAAAGGAGTATACTAATTACTATTGTTCACTTGATTGAAAATTTCCCAGCTCTAAAGCTATGGTCTATTAATCACGGGGTCGTTGAAGCTTTAATTTGCTTCAAAAAGGGTCCATTTTGTGTGGTCAGCAGTGAACATTGGTATAAAATAATAGTAATTTCATTTCAATTTCTTTTAAACAAAGGAAATATTTTATAAATTGAAGAAAATAGCAAGAAAAAATAAAATTCATTGGGTTTTCACTTAGCATGTAAAATTCTAAAATTCTGAAGTGACTTGCCTTGTCTTAAAAAAACAGAGTTTCTCTAAGTATGTTACTCAGAATACTCCCACCCAAAGGATTCCCTAAAGAAAGGAGTCTCTGTTCCCAAAATGCCACGCATTATACATCCCTTTTGGTGGTTTACAGTGTGTTCTAGACATTTAAAGCCTCTGATGATTCCTGCCGCAACAACAAACCCTATTTGATTTCCTTTTAACTTTTTAAAGTTTAGATTAACTTATTGTTTCCCAGATAACTGTAAGATACTGTTTTCATGTTACATGTGTTGAACTGTGCTTATAATTCACTCAACCATTTTAAAACTTATTAAAGTAATCATGTTAGGGTTCTAAAAATTCCTTAAAATGCATGATTAAAGGAGAAGTGATTAAATTTCTGTTTAAGAAAGCAGAATAGGCTGGGCGCGGTGGCTCACGCCTGTAATCCTAGCACTCTGGGAGGCCGAGGCGGGTGGATCGCTCAAGGTCAGGAGTTCGAGACCAGCCTGAGCAATGAGCGAGACCTCGTCTCTACTAAAAATAGAAAGAAATTATCTGGCCAACTAAAATATATATAGAAAAAAAATTAGCCGGGCATGGTGGCGCATGCCTGTAGTCCCAGCTACTCGGGAGGCTGAGGCAGTAGGATTGCTTAAGCCCAGGCGTTTGAGGTTGCTGTGAGCTAGGCTGACGCCACGGCACTCACTCTAGCCTGGGCAACAAAGTGACACTCTGTCTCAAAAAAAAAAAAAAAAAAAAAAAAAGAAAGCAGAATAGGCCAGGCATGGTAGCTCATGCCTATAATCCTAGCACTCTGGGAGGCTGAGGCAGGAGAATCTCTTGAGCTCAGGAGTTTGAGACCAGCCTGAGCCCTGAGCAAGAGCGAGAGCCTGTCTCTACTAAAAATAGAAAAAATTAGCCAGGCGTAGTGGTGTGCCTATATAGTCCCAGCTACTCAGGAGGGTAAGGCAGGAGGATCGCTTGAGCCCAGGAGTTTGAGGTTACTGTGAGCTATGATGACACCACTGCACTCTAGTCTAGGTGACAGGGTGAGACTCTCTTTCAAAAAAGAAGAAAAAAAGAAAAAGAAATCAGAATAAATGCTGCCCTTAGAAAAGGGCATGATAATGTTCTAAGATGAAAATTAATGTCATTCTTTATAACTATTGACATTTGAGGCCAGTGCTTTTTGTCAGGGGCTTGTGTCTTCTACACTGTAGGTTGTTAAGCAGCATTCCTGGCTTCTACCCACTACATGTTGTAGGGGAGGGAAAAATGGCTTCCTTCTACCCTTCTAGGTTCTTTGGCTGGGCTATGAATTAAATTGACATAAGACAGATTAACAGGCCGGGCGCGGTGGCTCACGCCTGTAATCCTAGCACTCTGGGAGGCCGAGGCGGGTGGATCGCTCGAGGTCAGGAGTTCGAGACCAGCCTGAGCAAGAGTGAGACCCCCCGTCTCTACTAAAAATAGAAAAAAATTATATAGACAACTAAAATATATATATACAAAAAATTAGCCAGGCATGGTGGCGCATGCCTGTAGTCCCAGCTACTCGGGAGGCTGAGACAGTAGGATCGCTTAAGCCCAGGAGTTTGAGGTTGCTGTGAGCTAGGCTGATGCCACGGCACTCACTCTAGCCCGGGCAACAGAGTGAGACTCTGTCTCAAAAAAAAAAAAAAAAAAAAAAAAAGACAGATTAACAGGAGAAAAAACATATTTAGTTACATACATACACACGGGACTCCCACAAAATATGAGCGTTTAAGAAGGGCCAGGTAATTGAGGCTTACGTAGTATCATGAGCTACAGAAAGGAACAGAAGCTTGGGGCTTCTAGAGGAGGATGGCTGAGTTATGGCAGGGTGAGGGGAGGAAATGTATGGTGAATGAAGGTTGCCTTGTTATGTATTAATAAATAAAAAGTCTCTCAGGTAGTAAAAATTATCTCTGAGCAGCCCTCTTCCTGATACAGATACTCAGACTAATGTAGATTTCCTTTATAGATGGAAATTTCTTTTACAAAAGGACAGCTTTTCAAAGCTACTCCTGTGCCTGCAATTTCTCAGAATAACCAGCTCAAAATATGCCAAAGAAGTGTAATTTGGGGTGGCAGTTCTGGTCTCCTACAGTCATATTTTGAGGTGGTAAATCCTAAGCCCCAACAATTCTTAATGTAATTGAGGGGCAAGTCCAGGAAATTTTCAAAGGGACCACTGATCAAGTGCTTTGACTTTGTTCCTTTAAAATATAGTAAAGCTGTACCTGTTTTACTTATTAAAAAGGACTTCCAAAGGAAATTTGTCTTTATTCTTAGTTCACTGGTTAATAGCTGCTCAAAAACTCTTCTAGTTTGAAAACTCTTAGAACAAAATGAAAGATAAAAAAGTAGACTAGACCTATGTAGAAGGAATCTTAGAGAAAAGAGGGTAGACCAGTGTGTTAGTCCAGTTTGCTTTGTTATAAAGGAATACCTGAAGCTGGGTAATTTATAAAGAAAGGAGGTTTATTTGGCTCGCAGTTCTGCAGACTGTACATGCATGATGCCATCATCTGCTTCTGGTGAGGGCTTCAGGGAGCTTCCGATCAAAGCAAAAGGTGAAGGGGGAGCAGGCATGTCACTTGGCAAGAGAAGGAGCAAGAGAGGGAGAAGGTGGTGCCCGGGTCTTTCAACCAGCTCTTGATGAACTAATAGGGTGAGAACTCATTTATTATCACAGGGAGGGCACCAAGCCATTTTTGAGGGATTTGCCCCCATGACCCAAACACCTCCCACTCGGCCTCACCTCCAACACTGGGGATAAAATTTCAACAGGAGATTTGGAGGGGCCAAATATTCAAACTATATCAACCAGGCTGCTAGAGTCTGCTGGGGAGGCTGGGCCCCCCAAACTGTCCTTGCTTCTTAACAGTTTTAAAGAGTAAATTCATTTACAATGGCAATATGGAATCATGAAATAAAACTTTACTTTTTAAGACAGATTTTCTCTGACTCCAGCCCTACTACATATTCTTTGGAGTCCATAAGTTTGCCATTTAACAGGGGTCCATGTAGTACTAACTTCCTGGTGAGAAACATACAAGAGCAACGGTTCTCAAAGTGTGATCTAGGGACCCTTAGGAGTACTGAAGACTCAGTCAGGGGATCCATGATATCAAAACTATTTTCACAGTAATACTAAGGTGTTAGTTGCCCTTCTCACTCTCATTCTATGACAAGTATACAGTGGTGTTTTCTGGATATGTGATCTCACAAGGAACTGAAGGCAGAAGCAGCTATGAAAATCTAGCTGTCTCTATTAAGCCAAACATTAAAGAGATTTTTAAAAATCTAAAGCAATGCCACTCTTCTGACTAATTTTTGTTTGTTTGCTTGTTTTAGAATGTATAGTTAAACTTTATTGCTAATGGTAAAAAATACCCAAACTCTGTAAAATAATTTAAAGAAGTTTATTCTGAGCTGACTATAAGTGAGTAAGGGCCCTGGGAGCCATATCCAAGATGACTTGAATAAGTGGTCCTGAGGCAGGTGGGTTACAGGTTTTTTATACATTTTAGGGAGACAGGAATTGAAGGTAATATCATAAATCAATACATGGAAGGCATACATTTGTTTGGCCCTAAAAAGTGGGGCATCTCAAAGTGGGGAGGGATTTACAGGTTATAGGTGGGTTCAGAGAATCTTTGATTTGTAATTGGTTAAAGACATAAAGTTTTGTCTAAAGGCTTGGAATGTTTTAAGTTAAGAAAGTCTGTTAATCAGAGACAAGCCTCAATATACTGACTTAAGTGATCTGTTAATCAAATTGATGGCCTACAGGTGTGAGGTGTGGTGTTAGGTCCTGTTAATAAGTTAGTATCTTATTGCCACAAAGGGTCTGTTTTGTCAGTCTGTGGTCTCTGTTTTAACATTTATGCTGATCATTTGTTGTATCTAAACTCCAAAAGGGAGGAGGTATAATAAGTCTGACCTCTCTGCCCTTCATGGCTGGGAACTAAGTTTTAAGGTTTTTCTGGGATCCCCTTGGCCAGAAGGGGGTCTATTCAGTAAGCATGGGGGACTTGGGATTTTATTTTGGTTTATATTATAAATATGTTGCTTATATTAAAATATAATGGGTTTTATTGCTATTTTAATGAACTAATAAGTATTTTTCAAAATTTTCTGTTTTAATTTCCAACATGGTAAATATCAATAGATATAACCCATATGAACAAAAAAGTTCTTTGAGGCCTTTAATAATTCTTAAGCACATCAAGGGGTTCTGAGAACAAGAGTTTCAGAAGTGCTGTGCTGAAGAATGAGAATATTCTGTTTGGTGTGCATAGAAAGGGATGGATCAGACTAAACTCAATGGAGTCTTTAGCATGGAGGAACATTTTAAATGCGCATTTAAAGGTAGATATAAATCTAAGGGCTGGGATTCATTAACATCTTCAACCCAATAAAATGCTACATTAACAATTAGGCTTCTCTTCCGACACTCTCCTATGTCCTGAGGTTACTCATTAAACAGGGATATCTATGAAGATGAGTCTCCTTCCCTGACAGCTTTTGTATCAATCTTCCCCTTCTATTAATACTAGCTCATAAAGAGAAGCCCTGATTTCATGAGAGGGACTGCCAATCCCTTGACTGGCTATCCTCCCCATCAGATCCATCCTTCCCTGCAGGAAATGACAGATCAAGGAGGTCCTTCAAGTGATGCCATTCATAGAGAACCTATTTGATGTACATGATTATTTGAATGCTAAAAGAAATATAAAGTGTACTTTATCCTGGACCATAGTAATTTACTGTCAGTCTTTTCATGAATCTATCAGATCAACTAATCTCTTCCTCGTTTTTTAAATAGGTTGTTTAAAAAAAGTAAGCTAACTTTTATAAATAAAGACCTATTTTTTGAAACCATATCTCATCTCTCTTATGACACTCTCTATTGCTCAGTCCTAACAAAGTTGAGGCCCAAGTGGATGAGCCTAAGTCCTGTGCCTTAGAGCACACAACTAGTCAATAACGTTCCTAGAATCAAGCTGTGTTAGAGCATCAAGGAACCTTTTAGCATTGAGTCCAGTGGTTTTTGAATTCCCCTTTGAGATTCTGTTGACAGCTTAGTAACCCTTTCCCCCAGGAAGATACATGTGATAGGCAGAGTAATGGCCATCCAAGGATATCCACACTCTAATCCCCAAAACCTGTGAATATGTTATATTACATAGCAAAAGGGAATTCTGATTATCGATAAAATTAAGGTTGTTCATCAGGTGACCTTAAAATATGGAGATTATTTTAGATCATCCATGTAGGTGCAATGTAATCACAGGGGTCCTTAAATGTGCAAGAGAGAAGCAGGAAAGTCAGTGTCAGAGTGATGTGAGGTGATAAAGACTTGACTGGCCATTGCCGGCTTTGAAAATGGAAGGGGCCCAAGAGTCAAAGAATACAGGCAGCCTCTAGAAGCTGGAGAAGACAAGGAAACAGATTCTCCTCTAGAGCCTTCAGAAAGGAAACCAGCCCTGCCCACACTTTGATTTTAGCCCAGTAAGACCCATTTAAGACTTCTGACCTTCAGAGCTATAAAATAATAAATTTGTGTTGTTTTAAACCACTATACTTGTGGTAATTTGTCACAGCAGCAGTGGGAAACTAATACAGTGCATATCCATGCATACACACCCAAATTTGTATATAATTCCAGGTAGGACTGACCCCAAGGTAAAGACCCCATGATATGTTCCAAAATCTCATTTGATGGATGGCAGTAAAACTCAACCCCCTTGACTTAAGGTCACCAAAGCTCTGTGTATCTAAAAGTAAAACATTTATTTGCTTACAGCCAAGTTCAGGGTTAAAATTGGCTATAGTTAGATGCTCTTCCCTAATGAAAATAGGGGCTTGAACTTCAAGTTGGGTAAAATTTTGTTAATAAAACTAAAATAAGGAAAAAGTTTAATCTAGACTTATAATTAATCATGCTGGTTAGAGATGAAAAATTAAAAAAAAAAAATCTTGCTCTGAACAGAGCCCATTTTAATGCAGATACCAGAGATATGTCTATATCTGTGAGTACACAGGAAGAAGTCATCTGTCCAGGGGAATTTACATTTATACCATACTGAATCCTCAGCTGCTTAAGGCCTGCAGGCTCCATTTGTGAAACAAGAAACCTGTCAGTCTTTTCTTTCAGAACAGCACCCTCAGGCACTCTTCTGTGGGAATTCAGCAAGAAAAACAAATCCTTTGTCAGGGTTGCAGGAGGCAGGCTAATAGTAATAACAAGATATAGTGAATGTTATTGGTCAGAGGACACCTTCCTGATGGGATCCTGGGATACTTATATGAGGCTCTTTCCGTACTCCACAGTAATCTACTGCTATGGAGTCTTTAAAAGCTTAGAAATCATCTTTAGCACATTGTTTAGAAACCAAAAAGGAAACGTGATCATTGAGTCTAGAATATTCATCATTTTTTAGCCATTTTTCTGTCTACAGTAAGAAATGTGTAGGAGTGGACATTCACTCTGAGGACAGTTTAATGAGCTGTGGCTGTCACCTAGGCTGGTCAGAGGTATTTGAGAGACCAAGGATGCCTGAATTTCATGATAGCTGTCACTTTAGTCCTCTGATTCCTGTTAAACCGCAAAGCCATGGACTTGAATTCTAAGCCCCCTGAGGAAAAGAATTATATCTTATTCATCATCCTTTTATTCTCATGGAAGCAAAAGTCTCATATATACTGGGTACTCAGTAAATGTTTTTTAGTTATTGGGAAGAGATGACACTTTAGTTTTAATCCACAGCTGTTTATTAATTCCAGCCATTGTGTTAGGTAATCTGGATTTTGAAAATAAATCACCAAAAGAAATCTCTCCTGGAGAAGAGAGAAGACCTTCATGCAGACAACTGTAATATGATCAAAATTTATTAAGTGCAATGGGAAAAATAGGAACAAAATGAGGGAGGATTGCGGAGTGGAGAGGTACTGTTTCTAGAGTGAGGCTTAGGAAGGGTTTGGGGAAGAGGCTCCATTTGAGTTGGGCATGGGTGGCCTGCAGGACTTTTTTCAGAGGGAGATGGTAGAAGAGACATTCCACAAGAAGAGGACAGTATAGGACAAGGAGATGACATTGTGCAGAGCCGGAAGCCAGCAAGCTCGTCTAAAGCTGAGGTACTCCGATGAGAGAGAAGAGGGGATTATTACCCATTTAAACCCAGTACAACATCAGAAAGCTACTTGCATGGGAGCCAAGGCCTAGGGCAAGAGCCCACAGCTGATAAGGAGTGGAGGAAAGGTGCCTGAGAAAGCAGAGCTGGGACGCTGGGGAACCAAAAGAAATATGCCTGAATATTAGCTTGACCTGAATACAAGAGTTCCAGGGCCATTGAAAAGAAGATTCTACATCTGCCCACCCTGTAGGCTGTATGTGACACTCACTTGCATACCTGTTGAGATATTGCAGGGTGTCTTCATCATCTTGGGCTGCTGTAACAAAATACCATAGATTGGGTGGCTTTCTCATAGTTCTGGGGGCTGGAAGCCTAAGAGCAGCGTGCCCAGCATGGCAATTTCTGGTGAGAGTTCTCTTCCTGGCTTGTAAATGGCTGCTTTCTTGCTGTGTCTTCACATAGTAGAGAGAGAGACAGAGCAAGCTCTCTGGTGTCTCTTCCTATAAGGGCACTAATCTCATCATGAGGGCCCCACTGTCAAGACCTCATCTAAACCTCATGTCCCAAAGGCCCCATCTCCAAATACCATCACGTTGGGGATTAGGGCTTCAACATAGGAATTTTTGGAAACACAATTCAGTCCACAGCACTGGGTGGAGAGGATTATGCCTGGCAGGCCCTAACTCCAGCCACAGTGGCAGCAATGAGTAGGACTGCCCACCCTTTGCTGTTGCTGGTAAAATAAGATTGCACAGACATCTTCCTAGGATTTGCCTTAGTGACGAGTTTTGTGTTGTTTATCCACTGAGTGCAGTGGGGGATTATCAGATCTAAGTTGGGCGATCATGATATTGAACGGACAGACTCACACAAAACCCCAAATGGATATAAATATAACTATAAAAGCTATATCTATCTATGATATATTGATAAATATGTCTACACCTAATATGTATTCCGAGATATATATACGTACTACACACATAGTGTATGTGTGTTTATATAAGTGTTTCTCAACCTTTTTTTTCATTATCTCTGGCACCAAAGATATACTGTATATAAATTTATGTATATAGTATGTCTATCTGTGTTTTATATATAAAAAGAGTAAGATTTTTTACTCCCCAGAAAACAATTTTCACCCTCTTGGGAGCAATAATGTCCCTGTTGAGAATGTATGCTATATATGCATGTGTGCGTGGCCTTACTGCACAAAAGAGGATGCCAAATCACATATTATTTATTCATTCACTATGGAAAATGTAACTTTCCAAAGGAATGAATATTCCCATCTTCTATCCAGGTACCATGAAGATTGAAGTAGTAGACAGGAACAAAAAGAGCATTGAGTCAAAAGAAAATAGATTAGATAGTCATGGAGAATATTTAATTCAAGGTATAGAAATGTCCAAAATAACTATTCCCCACCCTAACACATAAAATCTGACTTTAGTGAAAAAATACATCTAACTCTCTAATAAATAAAATGTTGCTATCTCTTTGACAATGCTAAAGGAAATCTCACAATCTGTTTTTTCCATTCTGTTTTTTCTAGACATGCTTCAGACCACTCTTCCAATTTTATGATAATACAACAATTGTTTCAGACTTGTTATAATGCAATTGAGTAGCTTATAGCCCTTGAGGACATCTTAGTTTTCTTAACTGGATCAGACTGCAGACTCTAGTCTCACCAGGAACATATTTCAAAGCCATCTACTAAGGAGAGTTACTTTAGCAGATCCATTATATATTGTTTTGAGTAATTTCAGCTTCAGGGGTAACTTCTTTCTGACCTTGTCTCCAAATCCTTGTGGTCACCCAGCAGAGGCCCCATGCAGTGATCATGAGTCAGGGACTGCACTGGGCACGTTCTATTGAGCCTGGCAGTAGATGCTTAGCTCTAATATCTTCATTGTTATGTAATAATGCTTTTGATATTTTATTTTTAAAAATCCATAGATTTTATAGACAAAAATCAGTTTTTGATCCATCAGGAGCTGATTACTGAGTTAGTGCCTTCTCTGAATTCTTACTGGACACAAAGTTGAATCCAGTTTCCTTTGTGAATGCTTTATTACAGTTCAAAGATATTGCCAATAAACAAAAGAAAAGAAAACTCAAAACACTTTCTTCTTACAGCTTCAGAAAAAGATGAGGTTGAAAGGAAAGAAGATGTTAAAACTAGGGGCTGAAATGTCTTTGGAAAATAAAATGAAATTCCACTTCATTAGAAGGAAAGCTATTGAAATAGGTAGAATGTTCCAATTACATATTTGTTTAAAAATAAAAATGAATTTCCATTTCCAGTATAGCCAAAGAAGCTACCAGACTGATCTTCTCACATAAAATAACCATAAGCTCTGGACAGAATAAAAAATATTTAAATGCCACAAGGCATTGGGAAATGAACAAAAGCAGGCAGATTTGGGAAGGGAGTTGACACTGGAAGAAAGGAATGGCAAGAGATAAATTTACCAGTTTTTTGGCTTTTAGTCTAAAGGCATGTCACAGATGGCCCCACATCAAGTGGCTAAAACACCAACAGAAAACTTGTAGTCTTTCTGGCCTGGAAAACAAGGGGGACAGAGTTTGGGGCAACCAGCACTGCTGGAAAATAAAGGGGGAACTCCCAGAAAGGAGAAAGCCAAAGAAGATGCATCTTTCATTCTTTGTACAGTGGTTCCCTCTTATCTGCAGGGAATACATTCCAAGACCCCCAGTGGATGCCTGAAAGCATGGATAGTATCGGACCATGTGTGTACTATGTTTTTTCCTATACATACATACCTATGATAAAGTTTAATTTATAAATTAGGCAGAGTAAGAGATTAATAACAGCAATAATAAAATAGAACAATTATAACAATATACTATAATAAAAGTTATGTGAATGTGGTCTCTCTCAAAATAGATTATTATACTGTACTTACCCTTCCTCTTCTTGTGATGATGTGAGGTGATAAAATGCCTATGTGATGAGATGAATGAGGTGAATGATGTAGACATTGTGACATATCATTAGGCTACTATTGATCTTCTAATGGTACATGAAAAGGAGGATCATCTGCTTCTGGTGATCCTGGATCACTGAGCCTCGGCAATGTGATGGTTGGATGTCAGGAGCAGATGATGTCCATGACTAACAGGTGTGTAGTGTGTACAGTGTAAATACACTAGACAGAAGGATGATTCATATCCTGGGAAGGACAGAGCAGGATTGTGCAAGATTTCATGAGACTATTCAGAATGACATGCAATTTTAAACTTATGAATTTGATAAGGATTCTTTTCCCCAGTGTATGTTTTTGTCTGCTTTGTCAAAGATCAGATGGCTATATGAGGATGATTTTATATCTGGGTTCTCAGTTCTGTTCCATTGGTCTATGTCTCTGTTCTTGTGCCAGTACCATGCTGTTTTAGTTGCTATAGCCTTGTAGTATAGCTTGAAGTCTGGTGAATTGGTGCCTCCCAATTTGTTCTTTTTGTTTAAGATTGCTTTTGCTCTATGGAGTCTTCTCTGGCTCCACACGAAGTGTAGAATTATTTTTTCTAGATCTGCAAAAAATGATGTTGATGTTTTAATAGGGATTGCACTGAATCTGTACATCACTTTGGGTAGTATAGACATTTTAACAATGTTGATTCTGCCAATGCATGAGCATGGTATGGTTTTCCTCCTGTTTATGTCCTCTGCTATTTCCTTCCTCAGTGTCTTGTAGTTCTCCCTGTAGAGGTCTTTCACCTCCTTAGTTAAATATATTCCTAGGTATTTTATTTTCTTTGTTGCTATTGTGAATACACTGGGGAAAAGAATCCTTATTCAGTAAATGGTGCTGGGAAAACTGGATAGCCACATGTAGAAGACTGAAACAGGATCTGCACCTGTCACCTCTCTGAAAATCAATTCACGGTGGGTAACAGACTTAAATCTAAGGTGTGAAACTATGGTTTACCTTAGAAAGAGCTATGGGTGGAGCAGACACAAAAACTAATATTTCTAGGTCTAAATCCCTATCTTGACCTAGACTTAAAACAAACTCCTATTTCCTATAAGATAGTGATGTAGCAAATTATCGGTCCTACTTGCAAGATTAAGATTTTGGTGCAGAACCCAAAATAAGAAGCGGAGGTGGTAACAATCCCTTTTAAATCTGAGTTTGTCAAATAAGTAGGCATAAAGAATGCTCTTCTAGCATTTGTTCATTTAGTCCAGGAATATTTATTGAGCACCTACTATGGGCTAGGAACTGTAACAAATGCTACAGCTTTTGAGATTAAACTTATCACTCCTGCCCTCAAGTATCTCAAAGTCTTGTGGAGGACAATGACAAAAGAGCAAGCAGGCCAATGCAGTGTCATATAGACTTCATGGGAAGCAAGGTCAGGATATAATAAGAACCCAAAATGAGGGTGGTAGCCTAATTTGGCCTGGGAGGTAGGGGGTCAAAGAAGGTTTCTTAATGAAAGTGATAACTAAACTAAGAGCTGAAAGATAAGGAAGACTTAGTCAAGCAGATGAGGGGAGGAAAAGATATTCTGGAGGGAAGTAGGGAGGCATGAAATGGCAGGATGCACTCAGGCACTGGAGCTCATGCACGGGCAAGAGCACCCCCCGGTGCTGAGCAGGGTGCTTGGCACCTAGCAAGTACTTGGTGAATGTTTGAGTAAATAAAATGCCTTACCAGGCCCGATGTGGTCTACCTGCTGCCTGCCTTTCTCACCTCCTCTCCTGCTACTCTCCCCTGGCTTGTCCTCCTCCAGCCTGCCACTTGCTTGTGATTCTGTGGACATACTGGGCACCCTCCAACCTGAGGTCTTTGCATTTACAGTTCCCTCTGCCTAGAATGCCCTTCCCTCAGGTGTCCATGTAACTTTCTCCCTCTCCTCCTCCAGATTCTTGCTCAAATGCCATTTTCTCCAAGAGGCCTTTCCTGCCTCCACCCCCTACCCTGTCTTCTGTCACTTCTTTATCCATTTCCTGTGTTATTTTCCTCTGTACCACTTATTAGCCTCTGGCCTAGCAAATATTTTATTGTCTGTCTCATTAGAATGTAAGCTCCCGTGAATGCAGGGACACGTGTATGTTTTTTCTCTGCTGTCTCCACAATCCCTAGAACAATGCCTGGCACATAATCGGTTATCAAAAATATTTATTAAATGCATGCATACAAGAATGAATAATCTTCTTATCTCTAATTGTGCAATATGCTATAATCATGAATTGTCATGTTTTCACTGTATGCCCTTCACTCAGACATGTAGACATTAAAGTCGATCCCTGAAGATAGCACTGATTTCTCTCTGCATTGCTTTCTTTTTGAGACAAAAAATATAAATAATGGAATTAGACCAGTCCATCCTGGTGACTTAATAATAACTGCCTGATGAAAATAGGCAATGTCTTCAGTCCATCCGTATCAATAGCTGATTCATTTTCCAAGGCTTGAAAACTTTCACAGCCTCCTCTATTAAATTAATAATATGCCTCACATCCTATCATCCAAGGCTCCACGATATCACCCTTATCTCAGGTTGCATCTCCAGAGGCAGAACCTGAGACAAGGATATTTGGCAAAGTGATTCATTAGGAAGTTTTCCAGGCAAACTTCCCTGTGGGAGTGGGGAGGCAGGACAGGGAGAGAAAGGTGACCAAGCAAGGGTACAACATTCAGAAAGTCCCACGAAGGGAACATCTGCTCGGCCCTGTAGGGGAGCACTGTGGACAGTGAAGGTTCCACCTCATAGTCATCTTTAGCTCTAGGGACAAGAAGCTGGAATAATTCTACCCCATTATATTCCTACGGGCTCCTTTCCCTTCGTTGTGAATTTTTCCCGGCTCTCTGTGCACACAGGCGAAGCAGGTTCTGGCAGCCCAGTGCTGTCAGCCAACCAAGAGACATGAGTGCTGGCTCTTGGGAGTGAAAGCCCCAGAAAGCAGCATGTAGGGAAACAGTAAAGGGATTCTGGGAATACAGGCGTGCACGGAACACTGACAGCATCTGCTGCCTTTTTAGCAGGATTCTTACTACTCTCTGGTTGCAAGAGTCACTCCCTGCAATTCCTCTGTGCCTCTGCTTGCACTTCACCTGCCTTGCCTCTCCCACCGTCCCTGCTGATCCTTTAAGATTGATTTCCTATGCTCCCTCCTCAGTCAAGCTTTTCCTGAGTCTCTGAAGCCCATGGCACCTTCATTCCTCTGAATCCTCGTTACGTCTTTGACCCTGGGATCTGCCTTCACCCCATCACTAAACTGCTATTTGTCTTTGGGCAAGTCACTGTGTTCCATATAGTCGTCTGTCAAGGGTTTGCATTCTGATCACTCAAATCCTTCTAGGGCAAAAATTCTCTGATTCCATGACTTACAATACTCTAAAGTATGTTGAAATTATGAATGCATTTATCAGTCCTCACCAAACTGTAAACTTCTCAAGGATAAGAATGATGTTTTGTTCTCTGAACTACAGCTATGTCTGCTGAAAATTGGGAATAAAAACATCTCTAAATCTAGGTCTAATGAAGATTAGGAATAATAAATGTATAGTTTCTGGTTCATAGAAGATTCAAAGTAGATGATCGATATATTGCCATATATTTGTACTTCAGGAAGGGCCTATTCCAGTGTCTTGTACTTTGGAGGCATTCAATAAATATTTGCTGCATTGTGGAAAAAGAAACTAAAGGCCAGATGCTAGTTAGTGGCAAAGCCAAGTGTCTTCACACAGCATGCTGTGACCTTTCTACTCCTCCATGTTGCCAGAGCCAAGAGCTGATTAAATAGTGAACAACTGGCTTTGGCCAGATACTAAAAGAGCTAAAGCACACATGGAAGCTATGTCTAATCACTTTGGACCTCCACCAACCACCTGGTTCCAAGATAGTCAACTTCAGCCTCAACCAGTCCTAAAGCTTGTCCTTTGCTATCACTAAACACATGAAGTGTGGATCCAATGTCAAGAAGACTGTACCTAGTGGTCCTTAGAAAAAGTGACAGATTTAATAACTGATGTTTGTGTCTTGGTTTCTCTTAATATGCTGTTATTATTTAGAGCTTAGCATTCATCGTGGTTGGTTGCTTGCTGCAAGGTTTGATTTGGATCACTGGCTTATCATTTTTAATTTAGCTAGTGAAATTATGAAGCAGACCATGCAGACATAAGTTTAGCTGTTCCTTGTTTGCTCATTGATACACAAAAGTATGGGGACCAAAAGCTAATTCTACAGCAAGGAGTCTCCTGCTCAGAACCACAAACATAATTTATCACACCAAGAACCTGATCAAAACATTATTGCAAGACCTTCCACTAACAGGTAGGATTAATTGTATCTCCCTTTCTCTCAGGTTCTTCCTTCATACATTGCCTTCCTTTTCCCAGTCCTTTCCTTGGAAAGATCATGTGAATAATGGTTCAGGATATTTGAAACTTGTACTTTGCAAGTGAGATTTCATTTCTTTCCAAGATTGAACTTACTCACAGGCAATGCTCCATAGGAGCATAGAAGAAAATGAGGGAGATTCAGGGAGAAAATTAGCCCCTCAAAGGGAAGTATTTTAATGCTTTTTTGTGGTAAGATACATAATATTTTGCAACCATCATCACTATTTAGTCCCAGAACATTTTCATTACCCTAAAAGGAACCTGTAATCATTAAGCTGTCACTCCCCATTCCCCTTCCCCCCAACCTCTGGCAACCACTAATCTACTTTCTGTCTCTATGGATTTTCCTCCTCCGGATGTTTTATATAAATAGAATCATACAACATGAGGCCTTTTGTGTCTGCTTCTTTCACTTGGTATCATGTTTTCAAGGTTCACCCATGTTGTAGCATGTATCAGTACTTCATTTCTTTTTATGGCTAAATAGTATACCATTGTGTGGGCGTGTATGTGTGCACACGCACCACAATTTATTTATCCATTTATCTATTAATGGAAATTTGGATTGTTTCTACCTTTTGGCTCTCATGAATATTATTGCTACAAACATTCATGTACAAT
The DNA here is from genome assembly GCF_041146395.1 of Eulemur rufifrons. Lineage (NCBI taxonomy): Eukaryota > Metazoa > Chordata > Mammalia > Primates > Lemuridae > Eulemur > Eulemur rufifrons. The sequence goes on along the minus strand of NC_091012.1, from coordinate 135,057,861 downwards.
TTTTTGTTTCAACACCTGTTTTCAATGCTTTTAGGTCTATACAGGACCTAGGAGTGAAATTGCTGGGTCATAGAGTAACTCTATGTTTACCTTATTGAGGAACTGCCAAACTTAACACGTTTTTAAAAAACATTCTGGGCTGGTTTGTAGAATTCTTATGTACTTAGTTTGAGTTCAATAATGGAGAAAAAACAGTAATTAAGAGAGTTGTTAACTGAAATGATGAAAGAATCTTTGTGAAGTGCGAAATGCCAGGACCCAGGACTTCCTCCCTTTGGGTATAAAGAAAGGATCAACTAAGTACCACTTAACATACCCCATGATGCTATTAATGATCAGGATGGGTGGTCCATATCTGTGAAGATCTGAATTAAAAATCAAATTATTTTTATGTTCACAAGGTAAATCAATAAAGGTAACACCATGACAAGAATCTGAAGAGTGGGATATATAAAATATTTTGGAGCATTTTACAGCTATATTATAGGTTTGAACTTAGCAACTGAGATAATGAGCTTTTCCAATAATATTTCACATTTTGTTTTCTCTTCTACCTAAAAATAATCCAAATGATTTTGCATGATGTAGACAAGTCAATATAGTTCCAATTCAATGTACCCATTTTGTAATGAAATCTCCCATCCCGCAACTAATGCCAATTTGCTCAAAATGTCATATGTTTACCAGTGTATGTCAAATACCTCTTAATTTATTCTTCTGCTCGTTTCAAATTTGTGTATACACACATATACACACCTATATTTTAAAGAAGAATTATATGACACTTTTAAAACATCCTGAGACCAATTCTCTTAAGAATTCTGTAAGGATGTTTGGGAATTATTGTTGATCTTCAGTTTTTATAGAATAAAGAGCTTCTTAAGCCAATATCCTCCCAATATTTGGTTGAAGACATATTGAAATTATTTAAATTACTTTCTGAGTATGTCAGATTATTTTCATAATGTAGACATAGGCATTTTAGGGTCACTAATGTTTGATAGGTTTGAGTCTTAGAATCTTTGGGGGAAAAAAGTCATTTTAAATTAGGCTAATACCTTACTTGATTTTTTCCTTTAGGCCAAAATGAGGTGTTTCATTTGGAGCTTTTATTGTCTAGTGATAATATTCAGGAAAGTGGAAATGCCATTATGCTTTTCCCGAGGATCAAGCTATTGTTCAATCAGTCACTTACTAACAATTATCAGATTTTAATATCTGAAATTGAATACAAAAAGTGTTACATTCTGTTTAGCAATAATAGTCACACACAGAAAAGATTTATCTTTTCATGTACCATAGGTGAGATAAAAAGTATTAGCAACTATATTATTATTATCTATAAACCCCTAAATTTGATATCTGCAGAGGACAAGTACTTAAACTCTTTGTCTATACAACCTCCATTTTCATATACTTTTAACATATTAAACACATCCTGAGACATGCCTATGAAACGTGAATTGTGGCCTTTCCATGCTTAATTTGCTTCTTAATTGTGCATGATTTTATAATGCCTATAAAATAATACTTATAGGCATAACATTTCAAGGCAGCCCTTTTCAGAAAAGGAGAGTTAGATTTATTTCCAGATGTTTCTACCGAACATTTTCTTTTTTCTTTCCCTCACCCTCCATTCCCATTTCATTGTTGTGATTAACAGCGCAAAGCTCCACAGCAGAAATTCATCAACTGATTCCTTCCACCTACCGAATCCACAGTTTTCAGGTCTCAATTTGAGACATAATGAAAGTCTACTTTGCATAATTATCATGTGAGACTATCTATAATTGAATGATGAAATGCAGTTATGCTCCAGTGTATAGACGAGGCTCTAAGTGAACTGAAACCACAAAGGTTTATTTCTCTGCTTTACCTTTCACCTGGTGTTTATGGGGGGGTAAAATACAAACAAACAATTCATTTCCAAAAGAGTTTAAGTCCCCCACGAGAACTTCTTTTTTCTTGATTTCAGGAGTGAAGGTGACTTCTTGAATTGAATAATAACTAGAGATTTTAATATGATTGTCTCTTCATTGTTAATAGATAATTGCTCACAAGCTGTAAAAAGTGCTAATTATCAACATTACATTTTGAGTTTTGCCTTAAAAATATTTTTTAAAGCTTTTGGGATAGCTTTTTAAATACCTGGACAAAAAGACTTGTTATTCATCATGCAGTTCTAAAGCTTGAAATGTGCCTTATAAAAGTTTCTAACCTTGATGCATAATCTTGATTTATAGCCTTTCAATTTTTTTTAACTAGATAAAGTTGACTATACCAACTTTAAAATGAAAACAATGGTTCTAAAATTTATTCAAGTGGGGCATAACATCTCTGGGATTCTTTGTGAAGCCCAGTGAAATACTGTTCAATTTAACTTTAAAAAATGAGTAGGTAAATTTGGCTAAATTACATTTGTATTGACCAAGTATTCTTTGCACCCCAACTATATGCGAAACACTGTCAGAGACTAAAAATAGATGAATATTATACAACCTTCAAGGAGTTCAGAATCAGTAGCATTCCATTTTATTAATAAAATTGCCAAGGCTGCCTCTGTCAGTGATTTGCCAGGACAAATGCTGGCATAAATCTTCAATTTAAGTACAGTTCATCCATTGGCCTTTCCTGTCCTAAATATTGGGAAAAGATCACCAGTGTTTAATCTTAGTGGAACATTTGTGCTCTTGACATGACTTTGAGAATCAAGAGAGAAGATTCTTTCTAGGAGCCAAATGAAGAAGGAAGTTTAAGTATTAAACTTTAATGTCTCCCTAATGATATTTTGGAAAATCATAGTCTATCATTTTTGTAAATGTGGTAATTTTACATATACAGGTGACTCTTGAACAATGCAGGGGTTAGGGGCCCCAATCCCACACACAGTCAAAAATTTGTGTGTAACTTTTGACCCCCAAAAAACTTAACTACTAATAGCCTACCATTGACCAGAAGCTTTACCAATAACATAAACAGTTGATTAACACATATTTTGTATGTTACATGTATTATATACTGTATTCTTATAACAAAGCTAGAAAAATAAAAATGTTAATGAGAAAATCATAAGGAAGAGAATATATATTTACTATTCATTAAGTGGAAGTGGATCATCATAAAGGTCTTCATCCTCTTCGTCTTCACATTGAACAGGCTGAGGAGGAGGATGGATAGGAAGGGTTGGTCTTGTGGTCTCAGGGGTGGCAGAGGCAGAAGAAAATCACGTATATTTGGACCCACTCATTTCAAACCTGTGTTGTTCAAGGGTCAACTGTATATCTAGATATGGGGTCAACAAACTATGGCCCACAGTCCAAATAAGGCCCTCTGCCTGTTTTTATAAATAAAATTTTATTGGAACATCAACCATGTTCCTTCTTTATACACTATCTATAACTGCTTTTGTGCAACAATGGCAGAGTTGAGTCACTGTAATCGAGACCGTATGACTGGCAAAGTCTATCTGGCCCTTTACAGAAAAAGTCTGCCAACTCCTGATCTAAATAATGTGCTTAAACTTATATTTTTAGGTTTACCAATATTAGACCTTTTCTACTACTGATTGCTTACTCTGCAAGATAAGGGCTAGGTCTGTTGCACCATTCCCCACCTCCTTACACTCACTGGGACTCAGAACATGATACCCCGGCTGGGCGCGGTGGCTCACACCTATAATCCTAGCACTCTGGGAGGCCGAAACGGGTGGATCATTTAAGCTCAGGAGTTCGAAACCAGCCTGAGCAAGAGCGAGACTCGTCTTTACTAAAAAATAAAAAGAAATTAGCTGGACAACTAAAAATATATAGAAAAAATTAGCTGGGCATGGTGGTGCATGCCTGTAGTCCCAGCTACTTGGGAGGCTGAGGCAGAAGGATTGCTTGAGCCCAGGAGTTTGAGGTTGCTGTGAGCTAGGCTGATGCCACAGCACTCTAGCCAGGGTGACAGAGTGGGACTCTGCCTCAAAAAAAAAGAACATGATACCCCAAAGCATGCTGAGTACTTTGGTGTGCTGAGTACTTTGAATTAAAGGAGGTCAGAAGACCCTCAGAAGCAAGGTTTTTCTGAGCTTCTCCCATGCTCCTGTCTTCTGCACCCCTCTTTCTCCCCCAAAGTGAGTTATAGAAGCCAGAATTCCTTTCCCCCAAGGTGGATCTTGGTAACTAAAACCCCTCTCCCCCAAAGCAAGCCATAAAACCTAGAAAGGTCACGCTTTCCCTACTCCCTTGAATACTCTCGTTCCAGAGGGGTCCTGCCCCATACCTGGGGGTGGTGGGGAGGAATGCTGTGCAGAGAGGCCAGGAAGAATCTGAATTGACAGGCTTTGCTGGGTTTCTCCCTTAGTCTTTTATCATTAGGTCATACCCTTTTGTCCAATCACATTTCTACACAACTATCTATTCTTTATCAAACCTAAGCAGAAAAATAGACAGTTTTCCCTGGGTCTTTGGGTCTTCGTTTCTGAAGGCTTCTGTGTCATGTAAAATTTTTGTTGTATAAATTTGTTATGTTTTTTTCTTATTATGTTATAGAAATGTTGGCCGTGACTCTTATGACAGATGAGGAAAGGCATCATACCTTACTGCCCCTGTGTACTTCTCTTTCCCCAGTGTGGTTTTATAACTGCCAGTTATCTTTGACATTTTAAATGATAGATTATAGTTTTATATCTTTTTCCTTCTACTATAAATAGTGTGTCCTGATATTAGTAATTCCACTTAGTAAGATGAAAATATAACTTACGCGTCCTTCCTGCTTACTTCTCTTTACCCTCTTTTTCCCCCAACTTTTATCTTCCATCTTCCACATTTTTACTTTTTTTTTTTTTTTTTTTTTTTTTTTGAGACAGGGTCTCACTCTGTCACCTAGGCTGGTCTTGAACTCCTGAGCTGGAGTGAGACTTCCGACTCAGCCTCCCAAATAGTTGGGATTATAGGTGCAAGCCACTGTGCCAGGCTTCACATTTTGTCTTTAATAATACAAAGGTTGAAAACATTTACTATTGTTCTGTAATCATCAGTTTTTTGCTCCTTATCTATAGCTTGGTTGTAAATTTTTAAACACACTGGAAGGTTTTTATTTTTAGTACTAAGAAAATATTATTCATTGTATAGCTAATTATTGCTAGTTATATTGCCACTATTGTAAAGTTGTTTTTGATTTTCTAGCAGCCTCTTTTTCATTTCTCCAATTGGACGTACTGTCTTCAATGCTTTGTCCTTCTCAAGAGTAGAATCAAATCCCTAAAACCACCTTCTCTCCTAGGCTCCTCCCTTCTCAGTTCTTCCTTTTTGCTCTAACCTGAGTTGACTTCCTAGGCCTCTTACAAGACTGGCATCCTTATGACTTTGCTTCCTTCTCCTCTGTTGGATCCATTATATCCTTGATCCCATGCCTTTCTCTTTCTTGATTTTGTTGATTTTTTGAAGATCACTTGCTTCAAAAAGATGTGTAGGTAGTAAACTTTCTAAATCTTTGTGGGTCTGAAAATGTCTTTATATCTGACCTCTTACTTAACATAGAAATCTAGATTGAAAATGATTTTTCCGTAGAAGTTTTAAGGCAAGCCACCTTGCCTTCGGGCCTCCAGGTCCTGCAGTCAGATAATGATCTGATTCTTATTCCTTTATCTTCAACATATCTTTTCTCTCTATAGCTTTAAAGTTAATTTCTTTATCCTCAGTGTATTTCAGTTTCATTATGATGCTTCCAGGTGTGAAGGTGCTTTCATAGCCAGGCTAAAGGCTCTCAGGCTGAGTTCTCAGGTCATTCAGCTCAGGCACTTTTCAGATTCATTTTAGTTTATTTTTTTTAATAATTCCTTTCTCCCTATTGTTTTCTCTTTTCTATTTTAGAAATTCCTATCTATCATATATTGGCTCTTCTGGATTGATCATCTGTAATTTTTTTCTTTTCTCTCATATTTTTAATACTTTGTCTTTTTTACTCAACTTTCTGGAAGATTTAAAAAGAATTATCCTTCAAGCTTTCTATTGAATTGAATATGAAATTAAATGTTTAATTTCTAAGACTATTTCCTCATTCTCATGTTTCTTTCTAATTTTTTCCCCAATACACTGTAACACTGCACATCCAAGGCACATGGCTCTATCCAGTTATCTTATAGGATTCAGGCCTAGAAATGAGTTTGCTGAGACACATAATATGTGCATTTAAATTTTGAAAGCTTGCAATGGCCATTCAGAAACAGGTTGTACCAACTTGCACTTCTACTTCTAGGGGACAGAAATGTGATATATCAGTATTTTTACTTTGCATTTATTGATAAGAATGAGTGCCTTTCAAAAAGGTCATTCTTTAACAAAGACACATGTACCCGAATGTTTATAGCAGCACAATTCACAATAGCAAAGATGTGGAAACAACTCAAATGCCCATCAATACATGATTGGATTAGTAAGCTGTGGTATATGTATACCATGGAATATTACTCAGCTATAAGGAATGATGAAGATAGGACATCTCTATGGTTCTCCTGGAGAGAGTTGGAACCCATTATATTAAGTGAAGTATCCCAAGAATGGAAAAACAAGCATCACATGTACTCACCAGAAAATTGGTTTCCCTGATCATCACCTAAATACAAATCTGGGAACGACACCAATTGGATATCAGACTGAGGTGAGGAGTGGGGGAGGGGATGGGGGTATGCCTACACAATGAGTGCATTGCGCACCGTTTGGGGAGTGGTAACACTTGAAGGTGCTGACTCGGGAAGGGGGGGTGGGGAAGGGAGGGATATATACCTCATGATGGGTGCAATGTGCACGACCTGGGGAACAGACACGCCTGGAGCTCTGACTTGGGGGGAAAGGCGGTACAGGAGCAACGTATGTAACCTGCAATTCTGTATCCCCCATAATAAGATGAAATAAAAAAAAAAAGAAAAAAGAAAAGAAAAGAAAAAAAAAAAAAGAATGAGTGCCTTTCAGAACTTTATTGGCCATTTGCATTATTTTTATCTATATGCCTATTCATACACTTCATTTTTCTTTAAATTGAGTTGCCTTTTCTTTTTGAATTGTACAAGCTCTTTTCTGTGTATATTCTATATTTGTTTTATATGTTGCAAATATTCTCTTCCGATGTGTTATTTGTCTTATAACATTGCTTATGCTTTTGTCATTTTAAATTACTATGTAGCTGAACCTATTTGTCTTTTCCTTTGTGGCTTCTTGTTTCACATTATGCTTAAAAACACCCTTCCTACCCCAAGACTCTAAATATATTCTTAAGTAATATTTTCTTCTAGTACTCTCATAACTTAAATGTTTTGTATATACTTGGGAAACTTTGTTTAGGGATCTAGCTTATTGAGTTTCCAAATAGATACTGTAGTTAACATCATTTTAAAAAATAGTGTATTCTTTCCCTGGGATTTGAATTGCCCTCATGCTTTACTTCTGGGCCATTTCTGTTTCATTGTACTATTTATCAGTTTCTTTTAGAGAATATATTGTTCTATAATATAATGATTTAGTGGGGATTCCCTTCACTATCACTTATTACCTGTCCAAAGTCTGATTACTGCTCTGTTCCTCAGTGCCCTCAACATAAATGATAAGAATAATACCGACCTAGTAGGTTTGTTATGAAAATGAATGTGATCATACATATAAACAATTGAGAGCAATGCTTGGCAAGGTCAGTGAATGTCAGTAGCAACTGCTGCTGATAAGGTGATGATTCTTTTCCTCAGGGTCTAGCACAGTGCCTGAGTAAACAAATCTGACTTAAAGGTTAGATAATATGAATATAACTTATTCAAGAGAATGGAAACCACATGTGAGGAAGACAGAGGGGCATAAAGTCACAATGCCCCTTTAAAAAAGTGGATAGGGATGGGGCAAAATCTTCCAAAACTTTATCCTGGGTCTCCGATTGTTTCTCCCATGCCTTGTGTGGCCAGAAAATGTGTCACACTAATAAAGGTTGAAATTAGTTTTCAGCCCTTAAATTAAATTGAGTGAGTACTATTGTGACAAGTTAATTAGACATCCGTAAAATTGCTAAATATATGTCATTGAAAATGCCTATGTTCCGTATTTTGTTAAATATCAATTATGATCATAAGAAATCTGCATCTAATAAAATGGATACTACTGACACATGTTAATTATTCTGGAAAATAATTGAGCTCTTTAAAAGTTTCAATATGCTATTAAGCATGCATGGCCTCGGAAAGCTTGAGCTATTTTGAGCTTATCCACATGAATCTAACAATATAAAATGAAGTAAAAATTTCCTTAAAGTTATTTTAGTAAGACAAAAGACAAATGCAAATTACTATAGTCAAGGGTCCATAAAATAAACTTGGCTTGAACTCCATATGTTCAGGTAGGAATGTTCCAGAATCTCAGCAGCTTCAGTCTATGTTGGAGTAGCCACAGCAAAACAACATAGAACAATGAAGAGCTGTTTACTTTGTCTGTGAGATGATGGTGCATAAATTCTCAGCAATGAAACATAAGAAAAACTTTTGAAATGTATGCCTCTGATTTATATGTTTTTCAATCCTTGGCAGTGGTCTTGATTTATGCTAATGTAGTGGCAAATGTTAATTCAAGTCATCAAATTGTTTATAGTAAAAAAGTGCTATTGCCTCCCATAAATGCTTCTCCATCTGGGAACTCAGATTCTCGAGAAAGTCACCAGAGAATTAAGAAGATATAATAGAGGCCAGCATTCCAGCCATCTGTAGTGAGAGTGGCTGCAAATTACAGACTGTGTGGGGCTTGGATATCTGTTTCATCTCTTGCACTCTTTCCGTGGATGTCTCTCACTGAGGCGATGCTTTTCAAAGTGTGATACTGAACCTTGCACCAGAATCACCTGGAATGCTTATTAAAAACACAGACTCCCATCTTTGAGTGCCATGGCATATACCTATAGCCCCAGCTACTTGGGAGGCTGAGGTGGGAGGATCTCTTGAGCCCAGGAGTTCTGGGCTGTAGTGCACTTTGCCAGTTGAGTGTCCACGCTAAGTTTGGCATCAATATAGTGACCTCCTGAGAGGGGGGGACTACCAGGTTGCCCAAGGAGGGGTAAACAAAAATGGAGCAGGTCAAAACTCCTTTGTTGATTAGTAGCGGGATCGTGCCTACACTCCAGCCTGGGCAATATAGCAAGACTCTGGCTCTTATAAAACAAACAACAACAACAAAAATAACACAAATTCTTGGCAAATGCTGGGTTCACTGTTCGGGAGAATTTCAGTATGATTTAAGTTATCAGCTAAATTGGGACTAGAAAATGAAATATTTTTAAGCAAATAGCTTAAATGGTCAAAATAGATATCATGGAAAATATCATTGTGCTTTCTTTAATTATTTTAATATTTTTATTTGGAAATGGAGACAGGTGGTGGGAAATTCATAATCCTCGAAGATACTGACCATTCTACTCCCAGTGACTATTTTCATCTCCCTACTGAAACAGAAGGCCTTCCCTGCTTGAAGGGTCTGAACAACTAAGTCCCAGCCCACTTCCCCCTGAGGTTGACCTTGCTCACTAGCACCTCTAGCTTCTAGGGGGAGTACACTCTTGAAATCACAGGACTACTGCTAAGTGTCCCGGAAGGACCACTGACATGATGTGAAGACTCCTGTTCCTGGGTCCTACCCAATAGCTCAGAAGTCAGAGTTGGGAATACAAGCTTGGGCTTACTGCTTAATAGTTTTCTAATGTGGTTGTACCAATTTATTCTCCAGGAACAGATTTTGATAGTGGCATTTGACATGTTCTATAGCTTCCCCTAGAATTCAATTCACATTAGCTTACTCTCACATAGATATCACACTGTTTATACAGATTATTACCAAACAGAGTGTACAGTGCTGGGCATTTATTGTTGTCTATATGACTTGTCTTCTTAATTTCTGATCACCAATAAGTCTCAATCTAAGATTGGGTGTTCCTGAGGAGTAATGCCTTTCTGGGGTTGATGGTTTGAGGGGAGTCTGAGAGCCACCAGCTCTGCCTCAGCATCTCTCTCAACCCATGCGTGTGACTTGATTATTATTGCCCCTGACACATTAGAGTGTCATTAACATAAAAGTCATCTCCTTAAACACATTGAACTGAACTCAATTAACAAAATTGATTACCAGCCTAGCTGTAGGGATTTTGCAGCTTTGGGGAAACTGACAAACATCTTGCCCTTTTAGATCCTCCAATTACATTCACAAGACACAGTCAATAAGCATTTTGCAGGCTCTAAATTTTTCGTCTTTAATGATGACAAAAATCTCTGGGTGGATGAACTGACTGTTAATAAAAGACTAAGTGCGGAAATGATTTTCAGTAGTGGTATTGACAAATAGAACTGAGTCTTTGAAGGATAAATTTGATCATGAATTAATGAAATCTATCTTGGACGTTAATTTGGACAAGCCCTAATAAATAGATCCTTGATTTACTGCATCTCATTTTCTAAAGCTAAAATATGACTGGGAAAATGTATCCATCTGGGTTCTGTATAAACCCCATGGTCCTTTTGAACTGTAACCCTCAAAATGAATAATACTCTGATTCATTAATAACATGAGCATTCAATTTAATATTTAAGAACCCTATTAACCTTATTTTCTAATATATCCCACTTTTGTCTCCTATAACGTAGAGAGAGAATTTCAGGATTTTTGTTTTCTCAACTCATAGCATGCTGGATCCTAAGCAAGTGACAGATTTTAGTGTTTGAGCTTTCTGGTAAGGATGTGCTCTTGCTTACGTAAAGAGTATATGGCTGATATTGGATAGCAGTCTGACATGGCTTATAGTTTTCCTCTCTAACGTCATTTCTCCTTGCTACTGCTTTCTCTCCCAACACACCCCTGGCCCAATACCCAACAAGCAGCACTTACACTTGTACCAAACACCAGTTTCTTTCATGCCTCTATGGCTATGCTTGTGTTACTTTGGATTGGAATGCCTTCCCTTCCTTATCCACATGGTAGTTACCCTTACTTCCTGAGACTCACCTCAAGGACACAGACTCTGTGATGTCTTTCCTGGACCCTCCATTCACTGCCCTTGGGTTGGATTGACGACCCCTATGGATTGCACCCCCACAGTATGGGGGCATCCTTCTATCACTCGCTCCTCTACCAATCTTTTGTCCTCAGATGTTTATATCTCTGGCTACCTTACTGGATTGGAATTTCTTTGAGGGGAGGGAATGTATATAATCTGTCACTGTGTTCATAAAACCAAGGAACAGTAAATTGATACTTATTAATACTTTCTTGAATAAAGGAATGAATGCATGAATAAAACAGTGGCCTGGAGATATTCTTACAAGGCCTTTATCCATATGTTCCCTCTGCCTGGGATATTTTTCCCATGGATATTCTCCCAGCCCAATCCCTCTCTACATTCAGATCTCCATTCAAGCATCTCAGAGATGCCTCCACTTCCATCTTGTTAAAACAAACACCCCCTTTCGCTGTCTATACTGCTGTATTTTTCTTTATAAAAATTATCAGCCCTTAATAATATGTAATATAGTTTGTGTTCATTTGATTTTTTATTGTCTCCATCCTTCCAATAGAATATGGGTTGGCAAATTTTTTTCTGTAAAGGGCCAGATAGTAAGTATTTTAGGCTTCAGAGGCCACAAGGTCTCTGTCACAACTACTGAACTCTATCATTATAGTGTAAAAGCAGCTACAATACATAAACGTGTTCCAATAAAACTTTATTGACAAAGGCAGGTGAGGTCAGATTTGACCTGTGGGGTATAGTTTGCTGACCCCTGTTCTAGAATATAAGCTTGGAGGTCTGAATCATAGCCATATCTCACGAACCAGGCACATAGAAAGCTTTTATTAAATGGTTATTGAATAAATGGTAGATAAATTTGATATTTCATAAATAACAAAAGAGACTAGTTTTGATTGAACTTGAAAAGTCAATTTCTGCCAACCTGAAAGAAAATGGTAGACAAAATCTTCAAATGAGCATATCAATCAACTCTTCTAAAACATGAAGCCATTTGCCAAGGTCCCATCTAGCTCTCAAATTCAGTGATGCTCTCTCTGTTATACATTTTACTATAGGTCTGTTAAGTTTGCTACATGAGTAATGTTGACCAAAGATAAAAGTTGACTGTGAAAACTTTGACAGAGAGACAAACAGAAAGAATGCCTCCGTTGAGATTAAAAGAGATCTCATTTCATTCAAATTAGGCAAATAGAAATGGATTCTATAATGGTCAATGTATCAATCTAACATTCTCATTGTATGTCAAGATCCATATGTAGAAAATCCAGGAAGGAATGCTTATTTAATAGATATGTATTTTTGAGTTTGGTTTTGGTTTTGTTTTTGTTTTTTGTTTTTTTTTTTTTTGAGGACTGTTGGTATAGATACAAATATGGTTGATATATTATAAATAAATATTAGTTGAATAATTGATCTCAGTGCTGCTCTCAATGAAAAAGTATTTATTACTCTTAAATAAGAATCAGAAAAGGAGCTAGAATGACATTTTTCACTAGAAGCCAGGATGAGGAGATTCCCTATCAGTGCCATTCAAGAGGCAGTTGTTTTATGAGACCTAGTAGGTTGCTCCATGGAAGAGAGAGGTACGGTGTGTGATTGAGAGTCCTGGCGAGAAACAGATGTCTGTGGGCACAGATAAGAAAAACAGCAAGTCACACTGAGGCACCAGGGACTAGCAGCAGCTGTGACCCCTTAGCACAGCTAGGCCTTAAAAGGCAAAGAAAAGGAACAGTGTGGGGCAACTACACCAAAGCAAGGAGGTGGCAGGAAAAATAAATAACCCATCTCTCTCTTGCCACCCTCATTCTCTCCTGCCAGCACCTCCCATTGTATGAACCCAACAGAAAGCCAGAGGGCAACAAGCCCACCTGATGTCGTTCATAAAGGTGAAGCTCCCAGGGCACCAGGAAGTGGATCTGAGACAGGGGTGGGGCTGGGCCTAGGAAGTGAGGTTCAGTTCACATGCATAAGTCTTAGAATGGGAGAAACTCACACAAATGAAACTCCAAATAGAAAAGATGTTTAAAGTTGAGCAGTAATATAGTTTTATGTCTAAGGAAACTGAATTCTCTAGGTAAGGCCTGGGAATATTTTTAATATTAATGCAGAAAAGATTAAGAGATCATAAGTTCTTAATTAAAACAGAACTGTTAGCTCAAACCTTGGATTCTGTGATTTCCTTACCAGCCCTTTTAACTTCCATCAGAAGTTTTCAGTCATCAATGTAAGTCTTTACCATGTAATCACTTTTTAAAAATCCTTTGTGTAATGATTATAAAATTATGAACTTTATAAAGTGTGGCCAATCAATTCTCTAAAAACATCTCTTTTATAAAAATCAATTCATGTTTTTGCCTTGTGTCTTAGACCCGGATTTCTGTAACACATACTCTTATAGTTTGTATTTACCAAAACCATGGGGTTGTTCTCACTTTCCAAGTATAAAGTTATAATATAAATTTTCAAAGAATACATGTAGACTGGGGGGACATATAATGGCCCCTTGGGATGGGGAAGGGACAATCCTGTGTCTTCAACCCTCCTCCCCAACCACTGCCCTAAAATATGGATAAATCCGATTTAATGGAGATAAACTCTCAGAATTAAAAGTGATGTCTTTAACTTGTTTGAGAAAGGCTTTGCTCATTGTGATCAAGTCTTTTATTCAAAGAGGTATTTTCCTGCAGGTACAAAAAAAAATAAGGGTAATCAATCAAGAAAGAAAAGTCTGCCCAGCCATGTAGTAATTATGCTGCTCTGTAAGCAACGAATGCCAGCTCCTTAGAAAGGTTTAGGGTGGTTAGACTTCCAACCCTCAAAGGGTTCAATCTGTCGGAGTCCAAAGCAAGACACATGTCAGAAGCATCAATCAGTCTGTGTCTCAGTCACTCATAACTGCTAACCTGGGACTATTCTGTTTCATCCCACTTGCTGGGATAGGATTAAACAAGCAGGATGGAAATGCACTATGTCCCATCAGTACTCTATCTTCACTTTTAGGTCTCTAAAAATGCCACTGAATATTTCTCAATGTGAGAGCTGGACTTTTTGAGAGCTGTGGTGAGCTTTGTAGTGTCAATGCCTCTGTCTATCACATTTAAATATTTAAAACACCCTTTGGGCTCACACCAGAAGTCAGGAACCCTCTGGATTATACAGAACAGAAATCTCCACATTTTTTTGCTTTTGTACTCCTATTAGTAAAAAAGTTTTGAACATGTACTACCCTAAATACATACTAATTTATTCATAATTTATATATATGTGCAACTGTAAGTAATATATTATGGAGAGTATAAAGCATATATTAAAAAGGTGTTAAAATGAGATGTTAAAATAAGATGAAATGAAGATAAAATATATATTAATTATTTATAAATATTAAATGTCACTGCTGCATTAAAAATTATTTAATATTTTAAATGACAATAAAGTGAGGATGCTTATTTATTTTTGAACATCTTTGTTTATCACTTCATTGAATCAAAATTTGAAGCTCTGGTTGCAAGTTCAGCTTAACTTCTTTACTTGGTTTTAATCATTGTCATTGGAGGAAAAAAAAACCTGCAGAAACAAATGAAAAGGCAAATGGACCAAAGTGTGGCACCAATTTGCTTACTAGATCATGTAATACCATTTTTCAATCCCATCTTTGCAATGCATTTTGTTGAAATTCATCTGGAAAGTTTCCATCTTCTTTGATGTCTGTCAACTGTTACAAACCAAATGAAAGATGTTGCATTTTCCTATATTTAACAAATGAGTTCACCATCCACTGAAATGCTTCATTTGGAAGATTTCTAAACAGGTTAGACAAATTCATTTCCAAGTTTTCTAAGACTGCAGTTTTATCTACATATTTGCATAATTTTCAATAAAACAAGCACATCACTGTTTTGTCCAAACATCTGTTTCTGTACATTCTAACCACAATCTGAGTTTCTTTGAAAAAATAAGTTACTTTCACACTCATTATTATACTTCCTTTCCCCTGAAAAGGGAACTCTTTTAGTTTATTGTCACCAGGTAGTCAACAACCCCTGTGTAGGACAAAAGATTTTCATATGCACTCTACTTTATTTTAATGGTTTTTTTTTTTTCAAAAACAAACACATTGTTGACATGCTAAAGTTCTTCAGTTTCTTTGCTACCATAGCTTGCATTGAATTCTTTCAAGGGGATAGGCATCTCTACATTTACCCTGGAAGCCTTGTTTTGTTCTAGGCAGAGCTGCTACTCCAATGTTGTACATTTTGCTATATTTGTGCCAGAATCATAACATTCTAAGAATCATCATTTTATAATGGGCTCTGGTATCTTATAGGACTAGACAACCAGAGTGTTTTTCTTGTTTAGAGTGTCCTTTTAAAGTATTATATAAAATTTAAAATTCTCTTTGTTGAATTCTTTTAAAAAAGACTATTGAGATAGCTTTATTAGATGGCATTAAATCCATAAATTAATTTGGAGAGAACTGGAATTTTTTATGTTTAGTCTACCCATTAAAGAGAAGCCTCATTTATTGTGAAGCCTGCTGAAATTCTCCAACAAGATTATTTTAAACATTTTGTGATTTTTAAGTTGAATCATTCTGGATTCTCTTGGCTTTTCACGTACAATGTAGGTTTCCAAGCTTGACTAAACAGTTCTAAATCTTTAAATGCTCCTGACGTGTTATGGGAATTGACTGACAGTGGCCTGTGGAATTGATCAGTGAAGGTTAAATTCTTCTGAACTCACAATATGCATATTTATGAAGGCAAAAAACATTCGACTCACTATGTTATGTGAGCTGAAAACACATTATATGCAGTTATGTATGTTCATATAAAATTTAACTCATTTCTAGTGGAGGGATTTGGTTTGGTTCTTTTGATCCCAAAGGACAGAAGCTTGCCTGGACTTGCTCAAAAAATGGGAGTTGAGTTTAAAAATATGTATGTCATAAGAGAGGTGGAATCCCTTGGACATATGAGAATGAAAATGTAGAGGGGCTGAGTATGGGAAGCAGCAGAAGGAGGTAGCTCCAGACCCAGGGAAGGCTTAGCATTCTCATTGGCAGGGGTTCCTGGGTCTCCTATCATGACGTCACTCCACAGAATGGTCTCTCTCCAAGTTGAGTAACTTCTCTTCCAATTCCCCTCTTCTTTCCCTCAAAGGTTCTGTTTCTGTTTTCTTATGTAGCACACATAAATCTTATCCCCAAACTCGTGTGTGAGTAACGTCATATTACGTTCCTGCTGGTTGGCAATTCAAATGTAATCATGTTGAATATTCAAAAATCCTGGGAATCTTACGCAGAGCAGGAATTCAGGCAGGACTTTATGGTCTCCTCCTCATTACCTGCTCCTAAGATACCCTGGTCTGGGTGAGTCTGTATGGTCCCCTGAAGTCCAAAGCTGCCATTTCTTTAGGCTCAGCCTATAGGTCTTGATGCCTTGCCAGACATACCAGCAAGCTGTTTCTCCTGAAGTTTCTGCCACCTCATAGGGGTCTTCTACTTTGGCTTCTCAGCCAAGTTGCTCAGACTTTCAGGAAACAAAAGTCAGGAAAGAGTTATATGCAGTCAACTTTTGCTTTGAGTCCTGGTAAATGCACCTCTCCTAAGGCAAGGGTCTGCAAAAGACCTGTCTACCTTATTAGACCTGGGAGAGGAAAAAACTCAAAATGAGAACAAAGCAAAAACATTTTTTCAACATATTATTTTGCCACACACATTATCATAGTTTTAACTCCCTAGAAACCTATCATGGGGTCTAATGTACCTCATGACTTCTCTCAGTGGTAACATATCAACTTTAACAATTCATACTTCACTTTCCTTTTTTCCCTTCCAACTTAAATTCTTGTTCTGGGAAACTCTGGTTTGCCTAGATTAGCACTTTTGGTCAAATCTGTTTATGTTAGGCCACCTTACAGGCTACAATAGGGCTTTGAATTGTTGCCCATTGTGTTGGGAGCTCCCACTACCCAATTCCAGCCAGGGATGTGGGAAGGTCATGAAGAATAGACCACCAGGTTCCTGTGGCTGTCATGTCAACAAGGATAATGAGAGGAGAAGTTTCCTTTAGAAGTGTCTGTGCTGTTTGTCCAATGTAACATATTTAGTCATGAATGATGTAGTGAATAAGGTTAGTGGAGAAAATCTTTTGGGGTATGGAACTTCAAGGTATTTAAATACCATTGAAAGTACTATTTACAAATCAGATGCATAAGCTTTTGGTGCATAACAAGTATTCCCCCCCCCCCAATTCACTGTCATAAAACCATCATTATGTATTTTCCCTCATTCGGCTGGCTGATCTAGCCTGGGGGCTGGGCACCTCTGCTGTAGTTGGCTTTTCAGTGAGTTGGAGGCTCTGATCTGGCCCACACGTGTCCATTCCGAAGACCAGGCCAAAGGGGCAGCAGCCACCTTGAGAAGGTCTTCTTATGGAGATGACAAGCAGCAAGAATACATGCTCAAATACACAAGTGTTTTTCACTTGTCACATCTGGGCTCAGTCATGGGACATCCTTTGGGCAATGGAATGTTAGCAGAGCTGAGGGATGGAAAAGCATGCACTGTGTATAGTGGGAAGGTACTGGAAAGGAATGTGGCATCTGGTAGCAAGTCATATCCTAGGGAGCAAATGAAGACTAAGTCAATCTACCACACAGACCAGTGCTACCAAGATAAGATATATATTGATGCTTTATGCTCTCATATAATCACAGCTGGCCATCCCTGAAAGGTAACACCAACAGTGACCTTCTCAAGCATAACTTGGGCACATATGTTTATTTATACTCCATAAGTATTTATACTTATTTTTGTTCCAGCCTTAACTACACAGGTGGCCCACCTGCCATTATCTTCCCAGATTCTTTAACTTCCACACCAAATATACCAGCTTCTAAATTTGGTTCTTCGTTGCAGAATCTTTCCACTCAGCACATATTCCAAAAAGGACCTTGCTGGCTCTAATGAGTGCATCAAAAACTGGAATGACTTTAGGTTTTCATACAGGGCACTTTCTACTGGTCAAAGCAATTCTTTGTGTTACATTGGATGTATCAGTCTTTTATTTCTGCTGAGGAAGAAAGCTCCAAGAGTTCAAGGAAAGCCCTTTCCTTTTGTTATGGGGAGTTAGGCAGCAGGGTTACCATCATTCCTTTTGAAATGAAATCTGTTAGAAACAGGAAGATTGCTCCCTTTATCTTGATGCACACATTTTCCATCTCAATTAATATACTCTATAGTTTCAGGTCATAGATTCCTGGCCTATTTGTGTGTTTGTGGGAGAAGGTTGAGGGCAGGGGATGGAGGTTTGTATAGCTGATCAGTTGTATTCTTCTAGTCTCAGCATCAGAATTCACTGAAGCATGTTCAGCAGGTAGAAAGATGTTGCTTTTTCAGCTTATTATAAAAAGAGGCATGCATCTTTATAAAAAGTATTGCAAGTACAGGGCCCCAAACCCCTTGCCTTAATACGGAAAACCAAATGATGTTTCATGGGGGCACATTCTTGTATGGATCCATTCTTACTGGAAAAGAAACAGGGGTTGATTACTTTTAGACAATTTTTTTCTGAAAACACAACCTGTTGAGCAAGAAGATGATAATGACATTGGAAGATTATCCTCAACGTACAAGCAAAGCAAAAATAATGAAAAAATCATTAACACAGATGAAAATGCTAGAACAAGCAGTGGACACAAAACACACATTGGTTGTGTTTCAAACCTTATTTGGGTGGGGAAATGACAATGAAGTGATACGGACCAATGTAAGACTCTGTTGACACAGAGGGTAGCAGCGTCTGAGGTGAAAGGGCCTGTGCCTGTCTCATTCCTACTTACAGAACATAATTAGTGCTTCTCAGTGTCCTCAAGACTCAAGTTTTCTCCCCAGCCCTGTACTCAAAGGTCACTTAATGGTCTAGAAACATGGCTGAGGAAAATTTGTTAACAGTGGTTCAGTCACTAGAGCACCTGGATTTGATTCTATCCTCTTTTATTCTTTTGTGTTCTGGTACAGTATTGCCTTGTGTATATCACTGTATATTTGTATTTATTGTGCCATTGAATTTGATAGGGTTTTTCAAATTGAAGGCCTCAGAGCTTACCTAGGATTTGTGAGGCATTTCACCAAGAAAGTTGGGCTGCAGCTTTTTGAAACATTATTGAGTTTATTTTCATATTTTAATATAGAATGAGTTCATAATGTCTGAAATCTATTCCTTTCTATTCATTGATCTCCAGAGATGAAAATAACAGCTAATGCTTTTTGAGTGCTTTCTACGTGTCAAACATTTTGCTAAGTGCTTCGCGTTTAATCATTCAATTTTCACAACTATCTTATGAAGTTGTTACTATCATTATCATCATTTTACAGATAAGAAACTGAAGCACAGGGTGATGATGAAGTAATGTGTGCAAGTCACATCACTAGGAAGTGGAGGGGTGGGGTGCCCAGGACTCAAATACAGACAATCTGGCTCCAGAGTCTCATACTAGACAACCACATCGCTTCTCATGTTCACTCTATACCTGCGAACCCACAGTTCAGACCTGTGTTGGTCAAGGGTCAACTGTATTGTACAGCATGTTAGCAGGTGATTAATGCTATGGGAAGAAAAAGAAGTAGAAGAGAGTAAAGGGAATAGGGGCATGGGGGAGCGGGGTTGCAATTTTAAAATGTATGGCCAGGATAGTCCTCTTTAAGGTGGTCATATGTGAGCAAAGCCTTGAAAGAGGCGAGGGTGAGCCATGTGGATATCTGCAGGATAAGCATTCTGGGTTGGAGGAACAGCCAATGCAAAGGCCTAAAGCAGAAGTGGGCCAACAAGGAGGCCATGACAGAAGCATGACTATGGGTCTCCCAGATCCTTCCCACTCTCTACCAACAGAGAATAGGTTTTGAAACTGGAGAGATGTGATTGCCAGGCCAAGGCCTAATACATTCATTAATGCCTCGTTTCTCTTGTATGTGCTTTTTCCACAGTCACATGACACAAGCAATCCCATTTGACGACCCTCGATTAGAGAGCTGCCAAATCATCCCTCCAGCTCCTCGGAAGGTGGAGATGAGGAGGGACCCTGTGCTGGGATTTGGCTTTGTGGCAGGGAGTGAAAAGCCAGTGGTTGTTCGCTCGGTAACACCAGGTAAGCACCCAACCCCAGTTCTTGGTCTCCAGGGACCACCTGCCACACCCTGCCAGAATGACTACTGTTCAGTTTCATAAGGTGTCCAGGCTGTGAAGGCTGGGTGAGTTTTTCTAACTCCTGGATAAAGTGAGACCACCTGAGAGACAGAATTGGCTCCTCAGACTAGGTTTCAAACTGCCAAAGCCATCCTATCACTTGACTCAAGAAAATACTGAGCCATCATTTGTAACCTTGGAAATGACCCACTTCTTAACATATGAATGCAAACAGTAAGAGGCAGGCACTGTGCTATATTACAATAAACTCATGAAGAATTCCTTAGTGAAGAAAAGCAGGAAGTGGTGTTTAAGTTACAGTAGGATTTAATCATCAGGGTGGTTGGATTATTTTTACAAATATGCACTCCCCTCCCTTCCCACTAGGGGAGAATACATTTCCCTGCCTCATTGCTGTTGGGCTGGACCAGGTGACTGACTTTGGCCAATGGCATATTAGGAAAGATGACATAAGCAAGGGCTTGAGATGTGTTTGTGCAGTTGAGCTTGTTTCCTGGGCTTCTGCCATGGCCATAAAAGAAAGTTTTCCCCAGGTGACTGCTACTCCTTCTGCCTGAGCCCCAGAATGAACACATGCAGCAGCAAGCCTGCACCTGGGAGCTAAGTGCAGCCTATCTGTAGTTTGAAACAAAACCACCCAGCTGAGCCCAGCTGAGCCTGGCCTAAATCAGCCAGTCTGCAATCACCCAGAAGAACCATAAGTATAAGAAGAAATGATCATTGAACACTGTACTGAGTTTGGGGGTAGTTTGTTATACATCAAACTCAGACTGATACAGTACTTGTCAAGTTGCTTAAATTCTACAATATGACCAGATAATTAATGTATTAGGACATACAGATGTTCCACTATCAACACAGTTGAATACTATAGACTACAATGCAATCACCTAAAGTGAGCTGCCTTTGCCTTTCCAGAAATGTGCTTTATATTATCTATTTATTATATGTATTTATATGCTTACTATAATGTACTTGTATTGGATTTATTTTCAGACAAAAGGAAATTCTCTTCCATGCTGTTTCTTTCCAGGATTTTGCAAATCAGCAACAGTGTTCAGTAGTGAATTACTGCACTTAAGAGTGCAGACTCTGGCATCAAACTGCCTGAATTTGAATCCTGCCTCTGCCCCTTGTTAGACTTTGTAGCTTTCATGTTAACTCTCTTACATCAGCTTGATGTAACTTCTCTATATCCTCCGTATAATGGGGATCATAGTAGTATCTATAAGACCTTATAAGACTATGGAGAGGATGCAATAAGTTAGAAGAGTGCCAGGCATGTCCTGATCATTTCATAGATGATTATTATTAAACTGTAAAATATTTGGTCAGTTGAGTCTGTCAATTAAGGGAGACAAAAGTCAACTAGTAACCTGGTATCGATTTTTTCCCCCTGATGCCCCCATCGCCCCCTTTTTAAAAAAAATTTATTAAAAAATTTTTTCTGGTATAGATTTTTAAAGTTGATTTAATTTTCCCTTTTTCATTATTTTGACATAATATGCCCCAGAGCAAGCACCACAGATAATTAACCACTTTAGACTTGTGCTGAGCAGAATGTGTCCTTTTCATTCCTATCATTGTCTCACGATGCAACTTCTTACTCTGTCAGCTGAGCTTTTTATTTCATTAAATGTAGATCATATTTTAGTTATGTGTGTGGGATTGTTGAGCTTGACACAATTGAGAATTTTATTCTCAAAATAGATTTGTTGCCTTTTATGATAATAAAATAATACATATGCTTTGTAAAAAAATATAAACAATGTAGATAATATAGAGGAGAAAGTAAAAAATATATATATCACCTGAACTCCTACTACCAGGAGATAGCCATTATTCACATAGACATAGAGAGAATGTAGACAACTCTGTGCATACACAAACATATATATTATATAATATATTATCTATGTGTATATGTGTGTATGCACATATTTTTTCCTAAATGGAATCATATTTGGCATGCTGTTTTATAATATTGGGATATTTTAACATCTCTAATTATGAGATTCTCCAAAGTATGTGTCCACCCAGAAGCTGACTGGAGATTCAAGTCTTGTTTTTCATTTTCTTGTACCATCTCACTGTTCTTTCAACTTCTTTCCCTTCTTTGCCCTCAATTCTCCTTAGCTTCAAAGACACTAACACCTATTGTTAGACAATTTTGAGAAGAGTAGAAAAAAAGTGAAGGCAGAAGTCAAAGAGTACAATTTCCAGTTATTTTTATGAGTGAAAGTACTGCTCAAATAAACTGTGTCTATCATAAAAATGACTCTACTGAAGTCCCAAGGGATTTCAGTGGTGTGAACAGATTGTCTGTACTAGATAATCCAGTCTTCAGAGTAAAAAGCACAAGACAATTCTGTGGCACTGTTTCATATTTTGGAAGGGACTGTGTATTGTTTCTTCCAGAACTCTTAATAAAGTTGCTTGATTAAACAAGAATTAATGAAAATATTTTGATCAATTTTTATTTGTTCAAAAAACATAGGTCAAATGTAAGAATATGTTCTGTTAATCTGAGGGTGGTTTTCTTATTAGAATAGTTAAAATCTATCCTCCAAACAGTTACTTTGAAATTTTTCTGTAGTTGACTAGCATTTGGTTTCTAACTATTTGTTTGGCTGAATTTGAGTGATTGCTTGCACATAATTCAATAGTTACAGTAAGTTTCCCAAGTGATTTTTCTCAATTCCTTATGTGTGCAAATGCTGAATCTCAGTTCCCATGTCTGTGAAATGAATATTTTCTATCACTAATATGGGGACATGTTAAGATTTTTCTACTCTTACTCCCCCAAAAAGAAGACAAATTTATGCTACAACTTGAGTGACACAAACACCAACCATCTGGGTGCATAGAGAACAACTGAATTATTCAGTTCCATGTTCTGGGTGTGAATTATTCATTTCAATTACTAAATAAAGTAATAGCAATAATATTTAGGCTGGGTGTGGTGGCTCACGCCTATAATCCTAGCACTCTGGGAGGCCAAGGAGGGAGGATCACTCGAGGTCATGAGTTCGAGACCAGCCTGAGCAAGAGTGAGACCCTGTCTCTACTGAAAATGGAAAGAAATTATCTGGACAACTAAAAATATATATATAGGAAAAATTAGCCAGGCATGGTGGCATCTGCCTGTAGTCCCAGCTAATTTGGAGACTGAGGCAGAAGGATCACTTGAGCCCAGGAGTTTGGGGTTGCTGTGAGCTAGGTTGATGCCACAGCACTCTAGCCCGGGCAACAGAGCCAGACTCTGTCTCAAAAAAAATAATACTAATAATATTTAAAAGATAATATTCCCGAAGCACCTGTCACCCAGTGGCAAAGCTGTGGAAATAAAGTTAAAATTGTACTACTATATAGTACCATATAAATATTTGGGAGATAATTGCACATATCTAGAGCATAATCCAGGTAATTGATTTTAGATTTTATTTGAATACAGATATATGCTTCACACAGTTTATGTGTCAGGACACCTGGCAGAGACCAGGTTTTGAATTATGGGGGCAAGTGCAAAAGACATGTTGGTCATTCTGAACTTGGAAGAGTCCAGGCTGAGATTTAGTCCTACCTTCAAGCCAATTCTTTAACCAGTGTGAGCCTCATTATATGAAAGGGATTGTAGTTTTCAGTGAGGTTACTAGGCAAAGCATTTAGCCCATTGCCTGGTGCATAATAAATTCAATAAATATTAGTTTCCTACTCCCTCCTTGGAAACAAGTGAAAGAGGAAAGCAGCTGTTCACATCTGGGGGCTGGTGAGCCCTCACAGCTGGGTCTGGCTGTCCCTGTGAACATGAACAATCACCAAATATCAACAGCAGACAAGGCCACTCTGTGACCATGATGTATTGAGGCAAAAATAAGACTCCTCTATAATCATATGTGAGCGCAGACACAAACATCCAAGCACAGCCCAAACCACAAAAATATCCAAGCACACCCCCTCCCAGCTGATATGAGTGACTGCTGCTGCTTTATCAATCACAGGTTGCTCTGCTTCCTTCCTCTCACCTTTTAGGCAGTTATTAAGATGCTCATGATAGAATTACCCCCACTTCCTCTCAGCATCTAATCCATGGAAAACCCCCGCTTCCTTGAACCCACCCCAAAAGCACCTACCGCAAGGCCAAGTCTTATAAGAAGCCCTTTCTAACACCCTCTCATTGAGATGTCTTAACATTTGCCCACAGTACGCTGCTTCCTTACTTGTAATGAGTACACAAATGCAACTTTGTTCAAATCCAGCTGTGCCCAGGTGGTTGCAGCCTTGGCTGCAGGATATCAACACAACTGATTGGCTACCTGTTGGGAGAATACCTTCTTCTAGGGGCTCACCACACAAAGTATTGTCTGTTGACCAGCAGCAGCAGCAGCCCCTGGGAGCTTGTGAGGAGTGCATTACCTCATCCTGCACCCCTGCTTGGGAACTAGATCCCCAGGTGATTCATATGTGCAATAAGGCGTGGGAAGCACTGCTAGGCTAGTGAGTCTCAACCTTGCCTGTGATGTTTTAGAAAAATGTGGATGCCTGGGTCCCACCCCTAAAGATTCTGATTTAATTGGTCAGTGTGCAGCCTGGGCCCATTGTCCAAAGAACACCCAGGTGTGGTTGGGTTTTGTTTCTGCTGATAGCTCCATTTGCTCACAATGAATCGTGATCGGGAGAGGATGCTTCTGATGGATTGGCAATGGTCTTCTCACCTGCATTTCATTCTCTTTCATCTCCAGGTGGCCCCTCAGAAGGCAAGCTGATCCCGGGAGATCAGATTGTAATGATTAATGATGAGCCGGTCAGCGCTGCACCCAGGGAGCGGGTCATCGACCTAGTCAGGTACATAACTCATTCACTTGTGGCAGCTGCACAGTTCTGAGCCCTGTCTGGCAGAGGAAGAGCTTCCTGTGGGCCGAATTTAGGGCAGAAACACAAACCTACACATTCACATCATTGGAAATGCTGCTGACATTGACCTCTAATGTAAAAACACATGCTTCATAAACACAGAATGCCTAAATGTTCACTCTGTGTTAACACTGAGTGTGCATATGGTTTAGCTTAAAATTTTTATGACTTCTACATCCAAAGGTTGCATTTTCTTTCCTTCCAGAATTACTAGCACATTGATTTTCCATAATCAAGGTGATCAAAATGTAATACCTGAATTCAGTGTAGGTGATGAGTAATTTTATGTATATAATCCCATGGATATACCAACATACAGTTCACTGATTTTTCATATTTGACTGAATAATTCATTACTGAATTTTGAGATTATCAATGGAGGCAAAAGGATAATTCGGTCAAGGCTAGGACAGTTAAAACTGATGCATTTGGTTTATAGGTTTAGTTGTATTGTACATGTAATTAGTTTGTTATGTTATATTCTTAATGGGGCACTAGAAAATGTATCTTATGTGATATTAAAAATATTGGTCAAGAATCCCACTGGAGTTGCCCTTCTTCAGTGAATTTAGGGCAAAATGGATCTTTAGAAGTTTTTCATATGAAGCTAGGACTATCATATGAATGGATCCACTCATGCTATGGGGATGTTGAGGAATAAGAAGATGTGGCATTTGTCTTTTATAAAATGATCTTTTCAACCAAGATTGAAGCAGAAGCTGAGGCTATCAGAATACTTTAAACTGAGAAGGGGATCTCCTAACATTTGTGTTCACTCATAACAAAAAGTACATCCGTACATTGGGAAAAGCATTAAGTAGAGTATTTCTGGGGTCTTCTGGAAAAAGTTTTTTTTCCTAAGCCTAGTTCAGCTTTTGCTTCACAAAGAAGTTCTGGATGGTCAAATATTCTTGGAAGAACTAGAAGGGGGCAAAAAGGCAGAGAAATAGAAAGAGAGGGGGCTTATTTTTAGGGTGACCAGCCATTCCAGTTTTAGCACTTAAAAGGCCTGCATACCAAGGAAGCTCCCTCAGTCCTGGAACGGTTGGTCACTGCTATGGTCTGAATGCTGGTGTCCCCTCAAAATCTATATGTTGAAACCTAGTACCTGATGTGATAGTGTTAAGAAGTTGGGCCTTTTGAGTAGTGATTAAGTTGTGAGGGCTTGCCCTCATGAATGAGATTAGTGCCCTTATAAAAGAGGTTGAAGGCAGCTGCCTTGCTCCTTCTACGATGTGAGGACACAGTGAGAAAGTGCTGTCTATGAGGAGGGGGCTTTCCCCAGACACTGAATATGCTGGTGTCTTGATCTTGGACTCCTCGCCTCCAGAGCTGTGAGAAATAAATTTCTATTATTTATAAATTACTGAATGCATTTTGTTATAGCAGTCCAAATGGAGTAAGACAGTCACTCTACTTTAGTCTGAGCCTAATATAATGGAGCCTTCCAAGCTGGCTGGAAAAGTCAGACCTGTACTCACAGGGCATCCAAATTTCCAAAGAGTGGTCTTAACACTCAGCAGGCACTGAGACTTGTGTCATATTCACCACGCATCAGGAACAAGACCTGGGAACATTTCCAATCTTTCTGTAGACCAGGAATGCAAGAATAGGGAAAGACTCTATATTTTAGAGCCTTTGGGAGGGAGCTGCAATGTTACCATTTGGAATCAAGATGTGTGTGGGTGTCAGCAGGGACATATCTCATCCAGGCAGGCTCTGAGTTTTATATCAGCTTGCATCCTGGAGTGCCGTGTTTGGACCTGATGGCAAAAGTCCCATGGACATTTTGTTTTCCCCTAGGCACACACCTCTGTGATCAGTCCTATTGATTTCTGCACCCGGAGGATGATAGGAGAAATAAAATATCTGTGTTTGGGGTTGCTGTGACTGAATTGCCTGCCACAGGACAGAGACAGAGAAAAAGCTATTTAAAAGTATGATCATTTCCCTGCAATCCTTCCAGGGGCATTTAGAAAGATTTTTTTTTCCAAGAATGATTTTTTTCCTTCTGGTTTAACACATTGTAGAAGAAAATGACATCTCTGTAAACAAAGCCCTCTCTATAGAACTTTATATGTAATGGAATAAATGAACCAGTTAAAAGAGAGAGTGGCAAACAATAGCTTGAAGTCCAAATCCAGCCTGCCCCATGTTTTTGCAAAGCATGTCAGCTAAGAAAGGTTTTTACCATTTTTAAAAGGTTGAAAAAAATAAAAGAATAACATTTTGTGACACATGAAAATCATATGAAATTCAAATTTCAGTATCCATAAATATTTATTGAAGTATAACCATGTCCATTCATTTGCATATTATCTATGTCTGCTTTTCTGCTATAACAGCAGAGTTGAGTAGTTGCAACAAAAACTGTCTAGCTCACAAAGTCAGAAACACTGACTGGCCCTTGTTGGACAACATTTAATGACCATAACCACTGTTTTAAGAGATATCTAGGTAACCAATTACATTTGGTTAAGCCATATTTAGACTAAAATCCTATATAACATACATAGAGAATTTTCTCAAAATGAAGTTGTAATCTCTGCATTATTCCCACATGCTTGATAAAAATACTGTGGTGTTTTAAATGGATTGAAACCTTTTCACTCTCATTAAACCAAAATTTTGAAATAATGTATTTCTCACTAATGAAAATGATTATGCATTAAAAAA
This sequence comes from Eulemur rufifrons, assembly GCF_041146395.1. NCBI lineage: Eukaryota > Metazoa > Chordata > Mammalia > Primates > Lemuridae > Eulemur > Eulemur rufifrons. Next base: position 135,030,043 of record NC_091012.1, on the reverse strand, counting down.
TTTTCCTATGCCTTCTCATAAGTTTAGTCATCTATCTGCCATAATATGTACTAACCTAAAAATTTAGCTCTTGGAAAATAATCCCCTTTTTACTGGGCTCCTCAGCTGATATGTGTTTTAATGTCTATATCTTACACAAGATAAATTCCCTTCGTGTATAATAAAAAATATCCCATTTTCTTAGTCACTGAGGATATTCGGAAAAATACTCATCATTTTAATAACATTATAAAATTCTCTCTTTAAAAATTGGCATCCATTTGCTTGCCTTAGTGGTTTAGTCTTGTTTTGTTCTTTTTCCCCTCATTGTAGCATTTGCTCATGGATCATTTTTTGTTTCCAGATACATTTGTGTTACTTTGTGGATTATTTTCCTTATCATTTGGTTACTCTGTTATAGAAATTTATTTTTTTTCTTGAGAAAATGAAAGAGTTTCTTAGAGACCAATTTACTGCTATAGTAACCACATTTTGGTTTTTTCATGTAGTCTCAAAAAGCTATAATTGCCATACTGAAATTAGATGAGTTCTGTTCATTTCATAGTTTTCTAAGTTGTTAACTCTAACTCATGCTTTATAATGTATGAGGAGTAAAATCTTTGAAGACTCCATGCCCTTTGCAAAATTACCATATCTTTCTTCTTTAAAAATATCCAAGGATAATTTTCTTTGGCTTTTCATAATTAGACAAATTAACTTAAAGCGGTCTCCAAAGTTTTATTTTTAAAAAGTAGGGAGTATTATTGCTCATAGAAACATTATGAATCTTGCCACAGCCACCCAAGGCTAGCCAACCCAGTTAAATTCATTTGACTTTAGCAAACAATCATTAAGCATTAACAAATATCATGTAGGATACTGGCCATGTATAGCTACATAGGCATGACTCCTGCCCTCAAGGAGGAGACTTCTAATCAATTGCACTATATTTATGACTGGGCAAGGCTGTTGGAGAGGACAGTGTTTGATATGAATGTTTGAAGATGGACAGATGTATTAGGAGATGTTAGTGATGGTGGTAAAGAGTAGCTATCAATGCTGAATGGAAGGGCAGGTTGATACATGGGGAGAGGGTGGTAAAATAGATCTTCCTTTTGTCCTTGTCAACCTCAGACCTTCTTGATGGAAGAAACGGAGTAAAAGCTTTCCAACCTGCAGATACGGAAAAATCTGTTGCCTGGGTGGCTGTCCTGAAGCACAACCTCAAAATTTGGTCTGCAAGGCACCAACATAAATATGTCTCCTGTTAGAATGGGTGCATCAGCCTTTTTCATTAGAGATCCATTTGAGAATCTGATAAGTGCCATGGACTTCTTCCTTTACCCAGAAAAATCCACATGTATACAAAATTCTGCATATAATAGAATATTTCTTGATTTCCCCTAAAGCCATGCCAGTTTTAAAGCCCTGGCAGCAGACTGTGAAAATGCAGTCTCCCTTCCTCCTGCTTCCTCAGTACCAGAAGCTGACATTGAAGGGCCAAGCACATAAACAACTCAATCATCCTTTTCCATCACAGCAGTAGAAGTAAAGAATTTTCCATCCTGTAATCAGAAGGTACGAAGATTGAACTGGAGACTAATACCCTCTTCTCCCACCCTCTGTAATAGGGCAGCTATCTATCCCTCCATCTGCTTTCTCCCATTACCTAAGTTGATTATTCCTGCTGATCTAATTGATGAACAGTGCTATAGCTATGGCTATTTATCAACAGAAGGTTGATCACATCCATCAGACATGTCACTCCTTCTATACTAATACCCTGGGATTGGAGAGCTTTCCTGGGAAGCAATAGGATTCTTCCAATAAGAAAGTAACGATAATAAGAAATAAGAATAAATGATAGAGGGAGTGACATCAGTAAGGTGGCTAAATAAGAGGTTCCATGCTGGTATCCCCCACAGCAACTGTAATTTTGCAGCCATCCATGAACTAAAGTGCCTTTGTGGGAGTTTTTGGGTCCAGATAGGAAGCTGCAAAACCCTGGAGCCCAACACTGAGGAAGGCCACTTTGAGAAGGCAGACCCACCCAGGCCAAGTGGCAGGTTCACTGTGGTCCCAGCTACAGACCCAGAAATAGCCACATCTCCCTGTGGAGAGCACTGTTTGGCATTGGTCCTACGACCAGCACCATCTGTCAAGAGACCCAGAAGGAATCACACCTACCTATGTATTGGGTAAACCAAACTTGGCCACAGCTGTGGTCCCTGAAGTGGCCTGTAACCTAGCTCAGCCTCTCTCAGCCATGGTCTAGGAGCAGTCCTGCCTGCCCAGGCACCTACTGGGAGACAGGCCAGTCCATACCCCCAGAGGTAGGTCTCCTGAGCTTGGTCTCATAGACTTTGAAATGGCCCTCTATCTTGGATATAGCCTCCCTCGGCCACAATCTTGGAGCAGTCTTACCTACCCAGGGACCCTTTGGGACACACATACATCTGTGCCCCCTAAGGCAGGCCTGCTGACCTCTGTCTGAATATGGATCTTGAGGCTGCTTCATAACCTGGCTCTAAACCCTCTCAGCCATGGTCCCTGCCTGCCCAGGGACCCAGAGGGGAACAGGCTACTCTGTGCTCCCAGAGGCAGGCCCACCAACCTTGGTCTAACTGCAGATTCTGAAACAGCCCTAAAACTCAATTCTAGCTACTCTCATCTGCTGTCTGGGAGCAGCCCTGCCCGCCACCCAGACCTGTTGAATAACAGGCCCATTTATGGCACTACACACAGGCCTGCAAACCTTGGTCCAACTACAGATCTTGAAACAACCCTGTGACCCAGCTCTAGCCCTGTTCAGCCACAATCTGGGGGCAGTACTTCCCACCCAAGAACCTAGGAGGAGGCATGCCCATTCATGTCCCCAAAGGCAGGCTTGTGGTCTCAAAATTCAGTGGAGCCCAGCTAGTAGCCCTATTCAACATCAGAGAAAAGGCAGCAGCCCAGCCTACTAGAGACAACAAGCTCTGCCTCACTGGGATTGTCAACAGTTGGCCCTTCTGGAATCACAGGCCAGACTAAATAGTGAAGCTCTATACCTGCCAAAGAATACATGTAAAGTCCAGAAGAGGATGGCTCCTCAAATGTATAGGCAACAACATAAGGAAACAAGGATGACAAAGAATCAGGAAATCATGACACCTCCAAAAGAAAATTCCAATAATGGACTCCAAAGAAATGAAGGTCTATGAAATGACTAACAAATTCAGAATAATATACATAAAGAAGTGCAATGAACTACAAGAATACACAGATTAAAAATTTGGTCAGGGCCGGGCGTGGTGGCTCACGCCTGTAATCCTAGCACTCTGGGAGGCCGAGGCGGGTGGATCGCTCGAGGTCAGGAGTTCAAGACCAGCCTGAACAAGAGTGAGACCCCGTCTCTACTAAAAATAGAAAGAAATTATATGGACAACTAAAATATATATATACAAAAAATTAGCCGGGCATGGTGGCGCATGCCTGTAGTCCCAGCTACTCGGGAGGCTGAGGCAGTAGGATCGCTTAAGCCCAGGAGTTTGAGGTTGCTGTGAGCTAGACTGACGCCACGGCACTCACTCTAGCCCGGGCAACAGAGTGAGACTCTGTCTCAAAAAAAAAAAAAAAAAATTTGGTCAGATTTGGACAACAATACATGAAAAGAGCAAGAAGATCAACAAAAATTAGAAGCAATAAAAAGATAGAAATCCTAGACATGAAAAATACAAAGACTGAACTGAAAAATTTGATAGAAAGCTTCAACAGCAGAATCAATCAAGCAGAAGAAAGAATCAGTGAACTGGAAGACAGAACATTTGAAATTATCCAGCCAGAGGAGCAAAAAGACAAAAGAATGGGGGGAAAATAAAGAAAGCCTATAGGAATTATGGGACACTATCAACAGAACAAGGCTTTCCATAATAGGAGTTGCAGAAGGGGAAGAAAGAGGAAAAGGGTCAGAAAGCATATTTTAAAAAATAATGGCTGACAAATGAGATTACATTAAGCTAAAAAGCTTCTGTGCAACAAAGGAAACAATCAACACAGTGAAGAGACAGCCCACAGAATGGGAGAAAATATTTGCAAACTATCCATCCAACAAAGTATTAATAACCAGAATATATTAAGAAACTCAAAAACATCAATAGCAAAAAACCCCCCAAATAATCTGATTTTAAAATGGGCAAAAGATATGAATAGACATTTCTCAAAAGAAGATATACATACACATGGCCAACAAGTATATGAAAAAATGCTCAACATTATTAGTCATCAGAGAAATGCAAATCAAAATCACAATTAGATATCATCTCACCCCAGTTAAAATGGCTTTTATCAAAAAGATAGGGAATAATGGATGCTGGTGAGAATATGAAGAAAGGGAAACCCTCATACACTGTTTGTAAGAATGTAAATTAGTACAGCCACTATGGAAAACAGTATAGAGGCTCCTCAAAAAACTAAAAGTAGAATTATTATATTATCTAGCAATCCCATTCCTAGGTATATATCCATAAGGAAGGAAATCAATATATCAAAGAGATATCTGTACTCCCATGTTTACTGCAGCACTATTCACAATAGCCAAGATATAGAATCAACCTAAGTGTCCATCAACGGATGAATGGATAACCAACAGGTGATATATGTGCACAATGGAATATTATTCATCCATAAAAAAGAATGAAAGCTTGTCATCTACAATAACGTGGATGGAATTGGAGGTCATTATATTAAGTGAAATAAGCCAGGCACGGAGACAAATATTGCATGTTCTCACTCATGTTGGAGCTTAAAAAGTGGATCTCATGAAGATAGAGAGAAGATTGGTGGTCACCAGAAGCTGAGAAGGGTAGCGGGGAGGAAGGGATGAAGAGAGATGCCAAAATATAGTTTTGCAAGAAAGAAAAATATTGATGACATCCTAACTAATAATAGTGATGAGAGTTAACATGTATTATAAGTCCTTAATATACGGTAAACCTTCTACTAAATACTTTCATTTCTTATTATTAAGACTAACTAACACTTATTAATATATGGTGTTTACTGTGCCCTGTCCTGAGTACTTCCTGTATATTAACTCATTCAGTGCTCACAATGGTGGATGTATACACTGCTTACCTCTAATTTACAGATGGGGAAATTGAGGTGTAGAAAGGTTAAGGGACATGCCTAAGATCCCACAGCTAGTGAGTGGAGTGAAACACAATCTGTTCCTGAATGAATGCTCTTAACATGCTTATTGTGTGTATTCCTCACAACAGCTCTGTGAGCAAGTACTGTTTATTGTACCCATATTACAGAGTAGAAACTGAGTCTTAGAGATGTTGAAGCACTTGCTCATGGTCAGAACAAGGAGGAAAGTGTGTAGTTGGAGTGGAAGAAAGTCAGTACAATGACTGGGACCTGGTTGTCCAAAGACAGCCGACCCTGATGACTATCTGGCATATTAAGTCTTCCTTACGTGGTAGTCCCAGCAAATGACAGAGCTGTGTTTAGGCTCTAGAACCTGGATCTTATACCATATGTCCCTTAGATACACTTTGTTTTTGGATTATACACAAATAACCCACCGCCCATCCCAGGTTTGCAAAGCAGTTGCCTTGCTTTTAATAAGGAGTGCTCAGGGGTAGCTGCTTGTTGCAAGAGCTGAGAGATTGGCAAGATTACTAAGAGCAAAATAGACCATTTAGAAGGGATCCATCTAAAAATTAGATGTCAGCATATCTGTCTTTTTATCAGTCCCCCCTCATCAGAATTACAATGGAAAGTCAAATCAGATCATGTTCCAGGGCCACTGTTTCTGCAGAACAATACTTTAGGAAGGAAGGTCACCTTTCTGCCTAAGTTTAGCTGGACCTAGGTGCATCACAGTGCTGCTTAGTAAAATAAGAAAGCACAGACCATCTACTGAGCATCCAGCACATAAAATATGCGTGGTGATGTATGATATAATTAGGCCTTATTATAGTAAAACCAGCAAGCAATTTCAGTGAAAACACAAAAGAAACAACCCCACGGTATGCTGACACTACAAATTGTGGTCTCACCTCATACACACTTGCAGTGTACACGTTTTCTGACAATTGCAAATTACAGAGCCTGAGGAGAAAGAGGTCAGCAATTCTAGAAAATGGAAAGCATGAGAAAACATTCTAACAAGGATAAAGTAGAAAGGATTTAGTTGTATAGTTCATAAGAGTTATAATGACATGTAATGATGAAAATTAATAAGAAAATGACTTTACCCAGATTATTTTAATGTCCTTAGATTTTGTTAATGACCATCTCCCACTCACTCATTAAATCTCTCCACAACTGGAGATGCTTTTATGCAATTCATGTATGGAAAATGAATGTTGAAGATTGAAGAACCAGAATAAATTTTAAACTAGGGCATGTTTTCAATGATCTCATATGGTTGAAACCACTGAATGTCTTAACATCTTACTTGTATTAAGAAAATAATGGAAGGAGGCAATTATTGAACTTATGCCATGTTCTGTTAATCCTTCGGAGCTACAAATTTATGAACGATTGCCTGCCCTTTTTATAAGTAGCTGAAAGACAAAAAGAATCATCTTGATGAGGCTGTACATTTTCTCTGTGACCAGAACATGCTCAGAACCAAAGTATAAGCCTCATTCTCTAGAGACATTTAGAAGGAGGGTTCCAGGAGCTCACAGCTGAGCCTACTTTTACAGGTAACATAGTGGGTGTGTGTGGTGGGCAACAATTGCAGGCCACACCCTCATTATCTATAATAATCTAATATTTATTTCAAATCCCCATTCCAGTTTATGATCAGTTCATCCCATTTTCCCCAGTGCTGAGGCTACATTTAGAGGGGCTGGTTTAATGGGAGGAAGCGTTGGGAGAAATGAAGTGTATCCACTCCTCAGTGGCATCATCCGTCTCACCAGAATGTGCTGAGATACCTAGTGCCCATCTGGCCTGTCTTTGATCACTTATCTAGGAAGGGAACCACTGTGTCACCCCTTATTCCCTAGTGTCAACCCTCCCTTAGCCACCCTGACACCTTGGGTGCACTTGCCACTTGCAAGCCATGATGAGACACAGAATAATCTCTGGGGCTAATTCCTTCCAGGATCTTATCACTCCCTCTTCCCCAGGGTTCTGACTAGGAAAGAAGGCACAGGTCACTGCACTCTTTATTCCACAAGGCTATCTGGGAGTTCCCAGTTAGTTCTTCCTGGAGAATCAGCTTCTGAAAAGGGGGAGCCTGCCTACCCTTTCCTAGGCACCCAGAAGTCTGGACCCTTGGCTTACCATGTGCTTTGCCATATTTCTTCCATCCTTAGACTAGTCCCCATTCTAGGGAGGAGGAAGCTTTACTCCAACTTATTAAACATCCTTCCTAGCTTACAGTTTTTACCCTTAGTTCCTAAAACCTATTTCTTTACTTTCTTCTATAACAACCCTTTCCTGGGTTGTATGGCCTGGCTGACCAAATGGGCAAAGAAATAGAGTTGATCCAGCAAAGCAAAGAAATGAGGGGCTGGGGTTAAGAAGGGAACTTTTGTGAATATGTCAAAATATTGTTCTGCTACCCAGTGAAAACACAAGTGGGGTAGAAATCAGAGAAATCTGAATTCAAATCCTACCTCTGCAATGAATTAGCTGTGTGTGACATTGGGCAAGGAATTTAATTCCTATAATCCTCAGTTTCCTCACCTATAAAATGAAGACAGTTGTAATAATTATATAGTTATAAGAATCAGGTAAACTACAGTGAGTAAAGCTCTTAACAGAGTAAGAGCACATAATTAGCTCTTCATAAGTTTGAGTCATCATTATCCTCATCAAGGTTGTCATTGGCAGGATCACCACAGCTGAATGATCATGAGAAAATGGCTTAAGTCTTAGTCTCTAAGTCTGTAAATGGGGCTAAGAATTTGCACTTCTAAGCCTTTGTCTCAGGATTGAATGAAATAGTGTATGTGAGAGCACTTTGTAACTGACTTGCAATCAGTTAGATAGTGGTGTCAGAGGCTATCATTACTGCTCTTGAAATTGCAGGGTAGGAGATTCAGGCAGAAGCCAGGGTATCAAATCAAAACCAAAGAGAAGACCCTGGCAGAAGTCTAGTTTTTCAAGATGAAGATAACTTGAGGAACAATTTCAAAGCCTTGAGACTGAGGATTTTCAAAGGCATCCAGGGCTTACCCCTAGGGCTCTGGATCCCATAGTTTGGCAGTGAACTTGACTTTGGGGACCTCATGGGTGTGCAAGCATTGTTCTGTTATATAGGTAAAAGGGGTGTGGAAACATTCAGGGGTTATTGGTATGTGCCCTGCTGGGGTTGAGATTAGGTTAGGAATGACCTAAATCAGGGGTCAACAGACTTTTCTCTTCAGAGGACCAGGACATAATGGTCTTTGTCACAATATCTCAATTCTGCCATTGTAGCACAAAAGCAGCCATAGATGATACCTGAACAAATGCTGTGGCAGTGTTCCAATAAAACTTTATTTACAGAAACTGGGGGCAGGAGGGACAGATTTAGCACACAGGCCGTGTTTGCTGACCTCTGAACTGAACCAATGAAGCTTAAAGAGACCAACCTGAAGATAAGAGGGGATAGAGGCAGAGAAATGAGGCAGAGGCTTTTTGCTAGAAATAATAATGAAGATAAAGCAAATATTATGAACCCTCTGGCCACCTAAAATCCTTTTTGGAAAGTGGAGATATGGGAAAAAATAGTAAGCAAACAAACAAATAGACAAACATCATAAACTTTTATGATGGTTTTTGTGATCCTCCCTGATCCACCCTGCAAGGTTAATTGAGCCCATATCTTTACCCACTGAAAGGTACTCACACTCTTTTTATAATCTGTACAATACAATGTTATCATTACTTGCAAATTTCTCTATCACAATTCTATGTGTTTTTTAGTGACAAGGACCAGAACTGGGGTAGCACTAGGTGCTGTTAACAAATCCAAAATGATACAAAGGTTTGGTCACAATAGGAGTTTATTTGTCAACCACATAAAGTCCATAATGGGTGCTCCTGATTGGTAGAAACCTCTCTTTAGGAGGTAATCCAGGGGCGCAACCCAGACCCTTTCCATTTTGTGGCCCTGCCATTTTCAACTCAGACCTTCTAGTCTGTCCCTGTCAAACTACCAGAAGGGGAAGAGGCACGTGGAAAGGTTTTATGCAAAAGGTATACAGCATTTCCGCTCCCCTTCTGTTGGCAAGAAGCCAGCCACATGGATGAATCTACCTGCACAGGAAACTGAGCCTAGCCTGGCTGTGTGCCCAGACAGTGGAGGGAGCAGCGTGGCCGAGCACTTTGCCCGTCTCTGTACAGATCCTGTTGTACTCATTTTGATAGGCTTTGTGCCTACCACTGTGCTCAACACAAAATTGGAAAGAAAAGTTTGCAGGAAAAAACCGAAATGTGAATTTAATACTACCCACCTTTAAAAAGATTACTACAACTTATTTACTATTCTTGTAATCAAATCTAAATGAGTTGCTAGACTTTTCAGCTTTGTACGTGAAGCATGTTCCTTGCTAGTCTCACACTTTTGCATATGTGTTGATTTTAGCCTTGACACATCATATTTTCCAAACATCTCCATCACTTCATCAGTGTCATTCGTTATATTATCTCCATCTGCCTCACTTTTACTAACTTCATTGTTCTTGACCTCTTCATATCACCTTAGGCTCCATTCATGAAAGGAAGTATTTGGCAAGTTGTTCCCAAATGACCACTCTCTGCCTGCATGCTGCCTTAATCCAGTGTCGGATCATACACCCAGCATAACCAGAGTCACATTTATGCCCACCAACCTCTAATTGTACATTAAACTCAATAACCTGTCTTTCCCCTGGGAAAATGCAGTGTGTAGTGCCCTTTTGTGTGGGGTTTTAAGGGTAGTATTCTTGCCTTCCATGTATCCTTTACATGTGAACTTGCAGATAAACAGCCTCCTGTCTCCTAAATGAATCAGCATCCAAGCTATGCAGTCTTCCTGCACTGCCTTCTTGTCATTAAGATGCAGAGATGTGGTATCTCAAAAGAGCCTTGCATCTGGGCAGGAAAAGATTGTGGTTCTACACCAGGGATTTCCCAACATGGACATGTGACAGCTTCAGGGTCCTCATCCCCCAAAATGTTGAGTTGGGGGAGGCTACAGGAATTCTCCTAGAGACCATTCTTCATTGTATGGGTTTATCCTTAAATGGAAGCACATTTAACATCTGTGACCCCATCCCCTAAATCCTGGCAGTGTTCCCCAATCATTAGGGATGCCGCCACTCCATTAAAAACCATTGGAGATGATTGTTAGAAGTCTTTCCAGCTTAAGTGTACTACGATTGGTAGTAGATGCATCTCATCTTTTTATCAAGGGGATACAATTTTCAAATTCCTATAGATGAGTGGTTCCCCAGTAGATGGGAATGTTCCAAGATGGCAGAATATTCATTAGGTTATTGAGAAAGAGGAGGGAGGTAATGAGTCAAGTCCTGTCCTTGTTCCCAAGCAACGAAGCAGGGAGCAGAGAGGTAACAATGATCAAGATCTGCCCTCTCTCTCTGCTGGGAACCCAGATGGTGTGGTAGCAGAGACCACCATGTTCATAAACTAAATGGTAAGACAGTGGATTGTAGTTATAAATGGGATCTGTAAATGTGCATTGGCTTATATGTCTGCAGGATGAAGCAGAAAAGGATTCTTGGAACAAGTAAGGTGCAAAAAAGGGTTTTGTACTCCCTTATCACTCTTTTGCTAGTCTTTTTTTTTCCATGCAGTCAGAACCTGCTGAAAGAGACACTTGAACTGAATTTTTTTCTTAATAAAAAGGAAAAGGGAAGCAGCCACCATTTATTAAGCCCTCCTCTGGGCAACATACACCAAATCTTCACACATCTCTGTGAGTAGGGGTAATTGGATTGATTTATAGTTGAGTAAAGAGGACTAGACAAGTGCTCACAGTGTACAGGCATCTATACTGTGTGAGTGAGTTCTATAATTGAGCAATACTTGAGGCCAGGAGGTAAACCCAATGTCCATCTGTGTATGCACTTTCTCTTACACCATACTGCCACTCTAGGTGAAAGGAAATGAATAGAGGGATAACAAGGTGAGTTATTAGGAAAGAAACTAGTCTCATCTCTTTTCCCAGATGCAGCTCAGGGAAAGAGAGGCCTTAACTATGCTGTTAGAGGTCCAAATTGACCTTTAACCCCTTCCAGGGAACCTTAGACAATGTGCAGGCCAGGTCTTCAGTGTCTGGTGTGGGTTAACTACCAAAGGACCCTACCTGAAGGGTGATGGCTGAGTAACTTCCCCAGGAACCTTGCATGACCTACATGAGGGGGAAAATTTCCCAAGACATAACTTAAGAATATGTTTCCCACCAGCCAGTCAGTCAGGAGCTCAGAGTAGAAAAATAAAGAAATGAGATATTTCTTACAACTAGTGTTATGGAATAAAAATTTTGTACATGCTACATAGTTTTGTTTTGTTTTTAAATGTTGGAAAGTAGGGACTTTCCTTAGTGCCCTTTTTCCACTGAAATATGTTTTGATTCCTCATCCTAACATAGGAGCTCATGTCTATCAAATTGATCTCATTCCAAATAACTTCACTTGTATTTCAACATCTTTGCTTATTAGTATTCTGCATATTTTAAATCAGTCTTTATTATGTGCACCATGTAGTAGACATTAAAACACAGTTAATAAGCCAGTTGATCACAACTTAAAATATAGACTCATTTCCTCCATGTGGTACATATGGTAGACAGAAAGGTACAAAAAAATTTCAAATCTCTTCATTAGACAAAAGCAATTGTAGTAAATTATTATTCCAAATAAGATTTCACTTTTATATCAATATTTTTGCTTTTTTAAGGTTTTTTTTTTGTATTCCAAGTATTTCAAACTTAAACAACTGAGGCAAAATAATTTGTTGCCAATTCTATAGGTCAAAGAATAAAGGACTCCAAAAACAAAAAATTTTTTTCCCATGTAAGAACTTATCACTGTTAAACATCCTTCTTCCCTTTTAGCTCCTCACTCCTGTTGTATTTATATTTTTATGAACAAAATAGTCTACATCTCTGTGCCTAATGAATGGTATTGCTTTGTGGGCTGAGCATTCTTGGATTTTTACAAGAAGCATGTCAGAGTTGAATTCATCACACACTCTGAAAGTCTACCCAAGGGTATTTTCATTTATATTTAATGTTAAATCAAGGATATTAGAGGTGGAACAGACTGTTCTTCATTGAATGTAATCAACAGTATCAGCTCACTTTGAACTCCAGAAATAGCATTTGGAATGTTCTTTCTGGTAGAGCACTTCAGGGTATCAGGGTAGCTTGGAGCTTGATAATTTCAAAAGTGAATAACCAAACACAATAACAAAGGAAACCTCTCTTGGGATTTGTAATAAAAAAAAAATAACAAGTTTCAGGAAAGCTTCTAAAAGTGTGAAATTTAAAAAAAAAATGCATTTCTTGCCCCTTTAATTCCCTGCATGTATTGTGTTTCTTAAGCACAGTGAGCTACCAGTTTCCATTATTTGACAAAGTAATATAATATGTGGGAGGCCCTTAAAAGTGCCCTTCTCTTATAATTTGTTTTCTTTTCTCCATGAAGTCCCTCTCCTTGGGCTCTCAAATATACAGTATGCCTTAAAAGTAGCACAGCTGTGATTCGCAAGAGCCCTTCAGGCAGAAGTGAAAGAAACATGATCCAAATGGCTTAAGCAACAACAAACTGGCTGGCAGAACTCAAAAGGGCGTGGGGTGGAGCTAGTCAGACACAAGACGAATGGGATGTTCAGACACGAGGGGAGTGGAATGTCAAGACTTTATGTGAGCAAGAATCCTTCATCCTCCATCTCTTGGCTCAGCCCACTTTCCTGTATCGGCTTCTTTCTCAGGAAGGCTCTCTCCAAGTGATGTTAAGATTGTGTGAGAGCTCTAGGTTTGCGTGCTACCAATTTAACAACCCAAGGAGGTGAAAGACCACCATTTCCCAATAAATCCAACCAGACATCCTAAACAGCTTTCACTAACCCGGTATAGTGACTGTCTACCTCTAAACTCTGCCACCTAGGGGGGTGGAAAATGCTGGAAGGGGCCAAGTCTGGATGTTCAGCAGCTGAGAGCGGGGGAGGTTGTTTCTGCAAAGGAAACTGAGTGTCATTACTAAAGAATGGACTGAATCCCGGTCAAGCAGAAGAAACAACTGTCACTACAACTGGTCATTCATGGCTGCAGGTTTTTTAGAAACATTTTATTATGGGAAGCTATAAACAGAATCATGAGTTGAAGAATGGTATAGTCAACCCATGTTCCCATCACCCAATTCAAGGGTCATCAACTCATAGCCATATGCCATACATAGTCCACATGCCAAGGCACTTCCCTGCCCTTAGATGATATTGATGCAAACCCCAGACATCACATCATTTCACCTAATTCACTATGTATCTCTAAAGGATGAGAATTCTTTGTTAAATAATAAAAACCCATTATACCATTATCATACCTTAAAAATTAACACTATTTTCTTAATATTATCAGATATCAAGTCAGTATTCAAATCTCTTCCATGGTCTCGTAAAATAATTTCTTATTACAGTATGTTTGAGTCAAGATCCAAGTAAAGTTCATATACTGTGATTTATGGATATGTCATTTAAGATTCTTTTAATTTATAGTTTCTCCTTCTATCTCTTTTTTCATTGTGTTTCAAAACAATGTATTCATAGGGTTTTTTTTTAAGTTTTTGTCCTGCCAAGATTCCTAGAGCCTGCACTTTGCTGATTGCTTCTCTGGGTGTCATTTCACATGATTTTCTGTCCTCCTGTATTTCCTATAAGAGTCTGCTTCACTCCCTTATGGAGGATGCTCTGCACATTCTTCCTCCAGAGGTGCATCTCTTTGGGATGTAATCAGCTATTGATAATCTTTGCCAAGTTCTATTAATTCACTAATGATTGCAAAAAGGAATGCTCTAATTCCATTATTTCTTCTTCAATTATTAGCTGAATAACTCTAGAAACTATTTGGTTACCCTGAGGAACAGTTCATATGAAAGATAGAACAAATACTTAATCCTGTCCCTTTATTTACCAGTTTTCAAAACAATGAGATGTTTCACTGGCGTTCTTAGAGGAGAAAAAAATAATGTTTTTTAAAGGTATCATTATAATAAACTCATGGATTTAAGTATATTGGAGATATTTAAATCCATTGATGTTGTTATTCTCGTTGAAGGTGCAACATGTCTCATCTTTGATAAATGGGAGCCTATTCAAGTGGGCTTTGAGTCCTTTCAGCATAACCCTAATAGCTTTTGTTAGTGTCTTTCTGATATGACAAGATGTTCAGGTTCAACTTGTGTGTTTGTTGCTCCAGATCTGGAATCAGTAATTTCTCCAAGGAGCCATGATTCCTTTTAGGGGGAAATGGAATGGTAGTGTGCTCATTGATAAGGACAGAACTAAGAAATATGTGTATATTTTTTGAAGATAAAATATATCATGAGCTCATGCTGATATGTCCAATTCAAAATCAGGACAAAAGGTTTTTATGTAACCCCATCTATCTTAAGTCTTTATCTCCTTTTCCTTAAACTGTAAATCCCAATTCTCAGTGACACCATCATAATCTCTCAATTTTATCCCACACTACAGATAGGACAGTCTCAGAACAATAGCATCACTGCCCCAAATAACATTTGAAGATACTTTTATTGCCCTTCTATTTTTCTTTATGGCATATCCCACAAAAATATCAAATGACTTTTAAAATCACTAGGGGTAGTTCCACTCTGTGTCACTCTGCCACTGACAGGATTAACAGAGGCAATTTTTTCATTTTATGTCTAATTCTTAGGGATGGCTCTTTTATTTAACTTTGTTTTAAAATTATGTATAATTTAAAATTATGTAAAACTATAATCATGCCACCAACTGGATATATAGGTTCTCCATTTCATTTTACACGCAATTTTTAGGAATTGCTTTTTAAAATTTAAGTGAGTTTTATAATTATGAATAATATTTACATGATTCCTAAGTCAAACCTACAAAATGTATATTGAAAGAAGTATAAATTCTATCCTTGTCCTCTTGACCCTGTCCCTGTATGTAACACTTATTTTTCTATTTTATTTTAGGATTCATTCTTCCATTGTTTAATATGAGCACATAGTCTGATCCTTCTCCATTCTTAGAAACAGTAGTATACTACACACACTTTTATTCACTTTGCTATTTTCACATAACTATATATCTTAGCACTCATTGCATTGTTTTTTCTATTACACACATTTAAAAAAAGAAAAAAAGGTGAGTAGATGTATGTGTGTGTGTGTAACTTTTGGAAATTAGGAAGATGTATATTTTTATTCTAGTGGTTGTCATTAGACTAATGCCTTACATAATAGCTTAGTCCCCTCACCACACACACACACACACACATTTGCCCACCTTTTTTCCTCTGGCTATCATCTATTGGATTCCTACTATGAACATTATTGAAATGAGCTAAGTAACTTCTTTGCTGTCTCCCTTAACATTTGACTTGACCTAATCTCTTTCTACTGCCAATTAATATTAATACCTCTAAGGCAAGCAGCTACCTGATTCTGCCCTTGATAAACTTTCCTTTTTATCCCCCAAATTGTCAGAATAGAACCAGTATGGGGACTACCTGTCTCTCAGATAGCAGTAGAGTCGTGGTTGTACAGGTAAATATGTGTTTGAGCATTACCACTCTGCTTCGGTGGCTACCATGCCGGCTGTTACGTATGTCTGCAGCTTGTTTCCTTGTAGATTCCCTAGATGAGGAATCTCCCACTTTTTGTGAGGACATGCAGGCAATTCCAGTGTTTTTCTGGTCTCTGAGTCATTAAAAGCCCCTTTCCCTTCCCTCCATTTCCTCCCACATAGATGCTAGTGGTGGTTTGTCTCCACCAGCTCCTACTTTGGCATTCACGGGAATACCTCACCACCTAGTTTTGCTGCTGATGTTGTCCATGGGGTCTTGGCTTTGCTATCTGAGTTGCTTTCTCTCTTTTTATGGGAGAACTCGAAGAGATTCAAAGTCTCTTTTACCAAATTCCCATAATCCTCCAGTGGCTACGGACTCAATCAAAAGTTTTGACTTTGAAGAATTATTTATAAATATTCAGTATCTTTTGTGGTCATGTAGCACTTTAATTTGACTAATTAAGCTCAAATTAATCCTACAGTCCTGGCAGATAAATATAAGCAAATGGTAATTATGCTTTTTTAAAAAATAAAGAAGAATTAATCATCTATTATGGAAAAAGAAAATTTAGCTGTTCTGCTAAAAACGTTTCCTTTTTTCCTTGGAAGTGAATAGCAGACCACTTTGATGATACACATGTAATTTGTTACGTATATTTTAAATGTTGAGAATTGTAAACATCAAACAAAGCCTAGACTAAAATAAAAAGACTTCCTGAAAAGTAAATTATCTATAAAGTAGTGTGAGAAATATTTGATCCATTGAAGGCATTGTCTTTGCCAGTATTATTTTCATGCTGTGTTCTTCCGTGGTTAATATATGTGAGTAAAGAGCACCATTCACCTTTACATAATAGTAGACTCACAGAAAAGGTCATCTTTGTTCCATAAATGAGGATGTAGAGGCTCAAAGAGGTGTAGTATTTCCCAAAGTTATGCAGCCAGTAAATAGCAGAGCCCAGAGTCAAATGCAGATGCCAAATGGGACAACAGATTGGGAACCCTTGTATTAGACAAGGCAAAAACCATGCAGCAACACTTTCAACAGAAGGGATTCTAACCATTACCAATGAAGAAAAACACTTAGACTTTTCATTGTTTAAAGGATAGTAAGGATAGGAAAGGGGAAGGAGAAGGTAGTTGAAAGGCTTATTTATATATTCTCAGCATTGCAATTCAATAGATTTAAATTTTTTGCTTCCAAGTTTTATAATCTGTAATTCAGCAAGGCACTAGGGTGGTATCTGCCCACCTCTAGATTGAAAAAGAAACATGGAATCAAGGCTATTTTAGGCATCTGTCAAGCTGTAATTACCTCTTTGCTCAGAGAAATCTTTATGTAAGACTAATACAGATTGGCATTTCTTCAGTTTAAAAGAACATTTCCAGTCATCCTTTTAATAGAATGATCCTTATTATGATGATTATTTCAATATGTTTTGGTAGAGGGAAAATGGTCTCAGTATGGCCTTGACATAGGAGATTATACTTTTAATCTGGTCTATTTCTTATTTACTTACAAGCTCTAAATGCTTCTTAGAGTTTTCTTCCCCTACTCTTTCTAGTTCGGAAATTGTTGAATGGCATTTATTTAAGTTTTTCAAGTAAGCTGGACTTGTTTACTAACAGGTCTACATATACCTTTAATAAAAATTGTATCCAAAGTATGACCATTAAAAGGTGGGATTGAGAGGGCACAGTGGCACACCTGTAGGCCCAGCTACGCAAGAGGTTGAAGTGAAAGGATCACTGGAGCCCAGGAGTTCTAGGCCAGCCTGGGCAACATAATGAGACACTATCTCTAATTTTTCAAAAAAATGGTTGGCTAGCACTCCTGTTGATAAAAAAAAATTAAAAGAGAAAAAAAAGAATTTTTAAAAGGTGAAATTGAAATGACAATTTATAGATAGAATACCAGTTTTTCATCATTAGGCACTTGTTCACTGTCTGAGATTGGGCTCTCAGAAGCTGACCCTGAGATGAGGATTCATGAGTAAGTGACTTAATATCAAGAGTTTCCAGGAAAATTAAATAGAGGGTGGTGAGAAGTGGGACCTGGAAGAAAAGGAGGCCAAAGATGTGGTATCAGGCAAAGTCCTAGAATGTGACTTTGGCTCAGTCCACAGGGGAGTTCCAGATATTTTTTAGGTCACATCTAATAGTTGTCCCATCAGAGGCAGAGGGATAGAGTGCTTATACCCCTCCCCAACCACAGGACAGTCACTGGTTAGGGACTGCCTCCTGGGCTCTTGAAGCTCCTCCTCCCCTCCATGCTCTCAGGCAATGCAGATTTAGTAGTCTGAGGATATTTCTCAAACAAGGAGTCCAGGTGCTAGAGGATGAGAGTGAAAGCGCTGCGGATGAGTGCATGCACTGTATGCTTACTGCCTCTGGTGCTTTAGTCACCCTGCTTCCATCAGGACATCCTAGAGTTCCCAAGGACATCTTAAGCAGAAAAAGGTGCACAAGAAGTTCAAGTTCTGTTGTGTTTTCTAGAAATTTACCAAATCAAAAATCAGAGACCTAAGTCCAATGTTTATTTCTAGCTCAACATTCTACAATCACTGGCAATTATCTCTAGAAGAAGGACTTGGAAGTGAATTAATTTAATAGAAAAAGATAATTGCTATAAAAGAAAACTATGCTTTTTAAATCTTTAATTTGGATTATAAATGTGCAACCAAAGCAGCCTGAATGTTCTGACTAGGGTGATGGATCACCAACCACTCAAATGCCATTTGAAAGAATGGATGGTGTTTTTAATTATCCTATCCATTAAGACTGTATCTATGCAGAAGAGAACCAAACGCAAGGAAAATGTCCGAGTCCCAGGCACTTCCCTGGGTGCTTGGCATATTTAGTCATCACAGCAATCCTATAAGGCAAGTATTGTTATTCCTGTTTTAGAGGTGAGGAAACTAAAGTTCAAAGAGATAAAATGTACTCATTCAATAAGTACTTAGTAGACATCCACTGTGTGTTAGGCAAGGTGTGAGGCACACTGCTTATAGGGTGACAAACAAAATGGACCTGGTCCCTTCTTTCCTTGAGCACATGTCCTAGTGAGGAAGATGGACAGTAAGAGATGAAAAAAGCAAATACATGGGATATAAATGGTGCTGGGAAATGTCAGGAAGGAAAAGAACAGGATAATGTAGGTCATAATGATGGCATAGGAGTAGAGGACTCAGGGAAACCCTCAATGAGGAGGTGACACTTAAGTTGTGACCTGGACAATGGGGAAAGCCAACCAGGCAAAGAGTGGAGGGAAGGAAACAGCTTAGAATGTTTAGGGGAGTGAAACAGAAGTGATATGGCCATCCTTGGCCAGCCAAGGGGAAAGTGGTATGAAAAGACCAGAGAAAGAAGCAGGAACAAGGTGATAGAGACTCTTTTAGAGTAGGAGTTGGCAAATTGTAGCCCACAGGCCAAATATGGCCTGCTGCCTGTTTTTGTAAATAAACTTTTATTGGAACATAGCCACACCTGCCCACTCACACATTGTCTGTGGCTACTTTTGCTCTGTGATGACTACAGAATATAGTAGTTGCAACAGACCATATGGCCCACAAAACCTAAAATATTTGCTATCTGGCTCTTTACAGAAAGTGTCCTGACCCCTAGCCTAAACCATGAAAAGATGTCTAGATTTTATTCTAGGAAAGAGAGGGAGCCATTGGAGGGTTTTAGGCAGCAGACTCAAATAATCTAATTTATATTTTTAAAATATCACTCTGGCTGCACTACATGGAAAATGGAATCTAGAAGACAAGACTGAAAGCAAGAAACCATTAGAAGTTCTAAAAGAGTCCCAGTGAGAAATAGCAGCTAGAGGACTGGACCAAAACAGTGGTTCTGGGGATAAAGAAAAGCCATGTGTAGAGGAAGAATTGGTAGGACTTAGTGGTATATTCAATGTAGAGATTGAGAGACAGGGAGAAATGGAGTATAACTCCCAAATTTCTATCTTGAACCCTGGGTGAATGATGGTGCCAGTCAATGAGATGAGCCAACTAGGGTGGGTGGAAATAACTTAGGTGGGTAAATAAGTTTAAGTTCTCTGTTAAGAGTTCTCTATTATTGGCCGGGCGCGGTGGCTCACGCCTGTAATCCTAGCACTCTGGGAGGCCGAGGTGGGCGGATCGTTTGAGCTCAGGAGTTCGAGACCAGCCTGAGCAAGAGCGAGACCCCATCTCTACTAAAAAATAGAAAGAAATTATATGGACAGCTAAAAATATATATAGAAAAAAATTAGCCGGGTGTGGTGGTGCATGCCTGTAGTCCCAGCTACTCGGGAGGCTGAGACGGAAGGATCGCTTGAGCTCAGGAGTTTGAGGTTGCTGTGAGCTAGGCTGACGCCACGGCACTCACTCTAGCCTGGGCAACAGAGTGAGACTCTGTCTCAAAAAAAAAAAAAAAAAAAAAGAGTTCTCTATTATTAAGGCTTAGAGCCTGCACTGGAGACCAAGTCTTTATGCTTTTCTAGTAAACAGCATGGCCTTCCACAAGAACCATCACATGGATTTAACTCTGAATTTATACAAAATCATCAAGACTAGATTTTTTTACTGCCAATATTTGGAGCAGTTCTGTAATGAGGCCACAAAGAAAGGGTCAAAGTGATCTGTTTTAGGCAGATATGCCTGTAATTGTGTAGCCTTTTGTTTACAGTTTACACCGTTTATACATAATTTGTATTATGTATAAGCATGAGATAATTTTGAGC
The DNA here is from genome assembly GCF_041146395.1 of Eulemur rufifrons. Taxonomy (NCBI): domain Eukaryota; kingdom Metazoa; phylum Chordata; class Mammalia; order Primates; family Lemuridae; genus Eulemur; species Eulemur rufifrons. The sequence continues at coordinate 135,009,573 of NC_091012.1, read as the reverse complement.
TTCATCTTTAAAATAAAAAATATTTCAGACCATTGATTAAAATCTTTCACATGTAAATTAAATATGTATCTATATTCATTGTGCAGAGAGCATCTTTGGGGACATATAATGCAGAGCTCAAATAGTTGGGCTCCTGCTGCCACCGTAGCATTTATTTTGTCTTTGGCAGCTATGGAGGACCCACTCAACCACATTCCTCAGGTCCTAATTTGAAATAAGGAGATTCTAGAACAGTGCTTAGCCATAAACTAGATGGGAGCAGCTCTGAGGGCCCCAAGCCTGAGCAAGACCTCCCACATCTGGTTCAGCTTCCCATCTAGGTAGCTGAGAGGGCACAAAGAGGTTTTTCTTAGAGGTCCCACTACTCTGCCCAGCTGAATGGAATCTCAAGCCCCAGGCCACCCACATACAAGTCTCCTTAAGCAGCAGACCCAGCCCAGGTTGGAATCTGGCACAATTAGGAAGCTGAAGAACAACTTAACTAGTCACATTTCAAATTCAAGCTCAAGTACCACTCACGTTTAATGATTTTCTGGAGATCTATATGGAAGGCTTTTACTTCCCCTTCTTTGAATGAATGGCAGTTCATCTACATGAAGAAACTGCATGTGAATAACAGCAAAGCATGTAATGAGAAAGTCATTAACTATGCAAATTGACTACTTCACCTATTCTGTTCAGACTTTCCATAACAGTTTTATAGGGCATATGCTTAACAACATATTTAGATGATACATTACATGAGTTTCAAAGAGACTATTAAGGTCTCATTTGGGCAAAGAAGATGCGTTTTTTTAAAGAACCCCTAATGTGTGTTTCTATAATCATGTTTCATGGTATTTTTAATGTTGTTACTGTTTATCAAATATGAAAAATAAGACTTCACAATATTATCAAAATAGTATTCACATAGTAATCATCTCCTACCCATTTAATATTACCTGCTGATCCCTTACCATTGTTTCTAACATATTAAGCTTTATATAGACCTTGTTATATTTTATTTCATACTACTTTTCATGCATAGTATTTTGTGTTATGCACCAGGTAAATTTTTTAAATTTTTACTTTTTAACTCAATTTTTATATTTGCCTTTTCTTATCCCCTCTCCTCCCTACAGGACATTTTTCCTCTTTTTACCTAGTTAAAGATTGATCCTCATTGGACATTAAAGAAACTTAATGAAAAAAATAGTATAAGAGACAAAAACTTGTTCATATTTTTTAAAAGGTTATTGCATGCATTTTAGTTTGCACCTTTTTTAATTCACTCTGGTTCTGGACATGAGATTAAGTTTCCATTTTGTGGCAAGAATGAAAAACATAGGATCATTAAAAATGAAAATTACAATCTCCACCTTTCTTGTTCTTCATAGCCTTGAAAGTAGAAAAAGTAAAAGGCAATGGTACTATTAAAACTCTAATCTGTTATTATTTTAGGGGATATATAAGGAAATAATCTAAGCTATGCCCTCAGGTTCTATAGGAAGGAAGCTATTGCACTACTTCAGTTTGTTTTACTTGCTTTTTCTTTGTTTTTAACCCCAATGGATATCTACTTCTGAAAAGTAATATTTATATTATTTTTCAGGTAGTGATTGAATAGCTTTGATGAAACACTTTGCTTTTTCATGTAGTCAGCCCAAATGCAGACTATAAACTCTATTAATATAAAAACAGAAAGGTCTCAGAATTCAGTTGCAGGTTTAGTATGGCCCAAGTTCAATGTCAAAGCAGTATTTCCCAATAAATAGGAAATAGGAATTTGTCTCTGTCTTGCCATGGATAAAGTATAGCTATTGATCAATTTATAATTTTCCTAGGTTGAGGCTAAATTCAAACATGGAAGGCACACTTCAGAAATTTAGTATAAATCCCACAACCTCTTTCCCTCAGTGAAAATATTATCATGGTTGACTGAAAATCTGTCAACTTTCAGAGAGAATTAGGGCATTGCTAGGTTTTCTGAGATTTGAGGTGTCATTTCAGAATAGCCATATTGGAACTATGTACCTATGCTTTCTTAGCCTAATTTTTACCTTCTGGTAAGAAGGTATATTCTGTCCTGTAGTTGTTTATAAGTAGTCTCTGCATATGTCATCTTTGAATTGAAGCTTCTTCAAGGACATCATCTCTATTCCTTTCCAACATTAAAAATAGTATTTCTCTGTTTATAATAGTCCCCTCTCCCCTAACCTGCATATGAAAGTTAACAACTGGAAAAAGAGTTCCAGACTTCACCATTGCCTTATTGTTAATACTCAAAGACAAGTTCAATCCCAGTAAAGCTCTACATTGTTCTGATTCTGATATTTGTAGATTGGGAGGCAGTGGCAATGATCATTAACCCTTTGGAACCCCTGGGAGCCCCAGCTACTTCTGGCTCCAGAGCAATATTATACATAGGTTCCCCTTATTTAATTCCACCTGGGCTTCTCACCTTTTCTTGAACCACTCAAAATGTGAGGCCTCTGGATACAGATTTCCTCCACCGCCTGCTTCTCTGTGACACCTGGTCCTTCCTTCTCCATGACTTAACACTTTCCCTGTGACTCCTCTATCTTAGTTTTTGTTCACCCACAAGCCAACTGGGAGACAAGGATTTGCATGTTTTTTTTTGTTGTTTTTTTTTTTTTTTTTGAGACAGAGTCTCGCTTTGTTGCCCGGGCTAGAGTGAGTGCCATGGCATCAGCCTAGCTCACAGCAACCTCAAACTCCTGGGCTTAAACGATCCTACTGCCTCAGCCTCCCGAGTAGCTGAGACTACAGGCATGCGCCACCATGCCTGGCTAATTTTTTCTATATATATTTTTTAGTTGGCCAGATAATTTCTTTCTATTTTTAGTAGAGACGGGGTCTCGCTCTTGCTCAGGCTGATCTTGAACTCCTGACCTCGAGTGATCCACCCGCCTCAGCCTCCCAGAGTGCTAGGATTACAGGCGTGAGCCACCGCACCCGGCCAGATTTGCATGTTTGTAGTTGATTTGGGAGGTTATCCCAGGAATCACCAGTCAGGGGATGGAGAGGTGAGACTGAGAGGGAAGATAACCAATCAAGAGTCAGTTATCAAACTAGTCACCTCTGTGGACAACTGGAGCTTCATCCTTTTTGGGAACTGCAGAATCAGTGTGGAACGTATGCCTTGGAGTTATACAGCCAAGAGGGTGAGAAAGTTGGGGTATTTATACTCCAACTCTTGTCAAGTATTGACTGGGGGCTGCTCTGGGGGGGTGATTCCCCACAACTTCCAGCTGACTGTGTATGGGCAGGGCAGACTTTAGCAGCCAGAGAGAGCTATCAGGCAGCTGGAAGTGAGAAGAGCACCCTAATTGTGTATTATACCTCTTAACCATTTCCACTGCACCCTCTGGAATGCTTACTCTATTGAAAATTAATGACCTTAACATTTAACTTCTTTACCATTTTCTGAGACCTGACCCTTCTCTTGCAACCATCTTGGAAGGAGGTTTAATCCTTCTCATGCCACTTAAATCACAGAGTCAAGAGGTAGTATTGGCATTCTCCTGGCTTCTCATAATTAACTTATAGACCATTTTTCTTTCATCCTAGTGCAAATTTTCCTCCTCTTGTAAAAGTAGTAGTAGTAATACTTATGCCCTCCAACAATACCACCTCAGGCTCTCTCCAAATTTCAGGGCATTCCTATATGCATTAAAGACTTTAGTACCTTTCAAGTACCCTGCCACACTCTGGATGACTATCAACATCAACATAGATGAATTTAGTGTCTCAGTTTACCCATCTTCCCAACTCCGGCCACCTTCTCCACCATTCCATTTCAGCCAAGCACTCCCATCTCCACATCCTCAACCTTTTTGACACCCAGAACTGAACCTCCTCTGATACCATAAATGCCCAATATCCAACTTTTTAATGAATTCCCCACCGAAGAGTGGTTTTCACCAGAATTATTTGCAACAACAGCATCTTTCCCAACTCTTCCAAGTCTTCCTTCATAGACTTCTGTCTCAGGAGCCACCCAGCACTCAACTTGTGTCCTAATTACACTCAGAAGTATCCTTTTCCTTCACCAGTCCCTGCACATGCCTGCCTGTAATCCTGTTTTCACCTATACTGTTCCTGGAAACCTCATTCCTTGTCAAGCTCTTACCCATCCATCAAGACCCAGCTCAAACACAGCCTTCTCTGTGGTTCTTCACCAGTTCCCCTCCTGTATCCTGCACATTGAAGTCACTATTTTCTGGTCTGCGTTTCCAAGTAGTGGTAGCTCTGCTTTTCAACTGTCAAATCCTGCCCTGTGGGGTGAAATGGGCAAATTCCTTAGCCTCTCTGTGCCTCAGTGTAATCAACTACCAAATAGAGAAAGTGACAGTGACCTGTCAGTGTCATTATGGAGATTAAAAGAAACAATACGTGAACATGTTTTGGAACCCATAAAGATGAACACAACATGTGTCTTTATTAGGCAGTTGTAAGGAACTAACAGAAAAAGGCAGAATCTTGTGTGGGAACTTTGAATACCAAAGATGACTTTACCATGGATAGAAGGAAAGAACATTGGTGCACGTGGTCTGGGTTGGATTCATGGCTCTACCTCAAATGAGCTGTGTGGCCTTGAACCAGATGGTTAATCTCTTTGAAGAGAGCATGTTTTCTCATGTGGAAAGTGGAAACAATGCAGCCTACCTTGCAGAGTCATTGCCAAGGTTAGACATGATGAGGCTCAAGCAGCCTGACCCCTGGGCGGCCCAGTCAGGAATGAATAATAAATGGAAGCTGGAATAGCTCTGATAACGCAAACTCAAATAGCTCCCAATATTTCCTTATCACCTCCCACCTGGACCAGTAAGGTCGGGGCACACACCCTGGGCAAGAGGCAGTATTATGTGACTTGACAAGGCCTGAGAGAGAGTGATTGTCAGACTCGTGAGAAGGAATTCCATCCTGGGAGGCTGTGCTGCCAACCTGGACAAGTGTCAGGCTCCTGCATTAGGAGTCTGCTTTGCAAACCGGCTCACCCCAGAGTTCTCTGAGTCTCAGCCAAGAGCAGTCTAGAGCATCATATCCACTTCTTCAGAAGTTATTCTCGGACACACAGGTTTGATAGACACAGAAAGAAGCTTCAAGAACATTCAGCATTCATGGGGACTGGGAGAGGAGCAGTTCTTTAGGCAGCAATGAAATGAGCTAACTTCCAGACTGGGCTAACTCTCCTCTGTGTCTTCTGGAATGCTCTCCCTCAGGGCTCCAGGGACAGAAATTAGTGATAATGATTACTAATTACTAATAATTAGTAATGGTTTAGTAACAACAGCAGGCACCACCACTTACGAAAACATGGTTCAGGGCTGTGTACGAGGCACCTCACATATGCTAGCCTACTTAATCCTGCCTCTCCTCACCCAGAGTCCACCCCAGCCTTGAGCCTGCGACTGGGTCTGGAGTAAGGACCATCCAGCTATAGCAGGAGTGGATAAATTTGGTAAATGAGGATTTCTTTGTACTTCTGGTACCTGGGTTCAAGAGCCTCTGTATCTTCATCTCTAAGTGGGAATAATAATACCTAACTCCTAGCCTACTCAGAGGAGTTCATGAGGCATATTGGGTGTGAAGTACTTTACACAGTGCCTAGCATGCAGGAGACATGGAGCAAATTGTTGCTCACGCTGGTAGTTCCTTTCTCAATGTCCCTGGTTGGCCCCACGTAGATCCTGACCATCCCTCTTTGCTCATTCCTCTCTGTATTGAAACCTTGTGCAGAGCAGTCTTCTGATGAAAATGGTCTGAGTTCTGTGACCGCAGGTAGCCAAGCAGCCTGTTTCTCTCTCCTCTCAATTTGTTCTCTCTCTTCCTTAAGGATATGTAGAGCCTTTCCCCTCACCTGCCCCTGCAGAGCTGCAGAGTTGAAGGGTTGCCATGGACACCAGTAGGCCTGGAGACACTTGGGCTAATCTGGGAAGACTTCAAAGGGGTGATCCATGGACAGTGTTCTGAAGAAAGTCGGTGAGGTACCATTTGTTGAAGAAAAGGTAGCAGAAGTTTTAGATGAATGACATTGCACAAAACACAAAAAGTAATGTAGGGGACTCATCAACTGGAAGGGTAAGCAGCTTTCGGTCTCTCGGAGAAACCCATGTGATTTGAGGTCCGGGCCAGTTTCTGCATCTTCTGGATGAGAACACAGATGGCTGGAGGTGTAAGGAGCTCTCCCAGGCTTGCTCCCAGCCTTGCTCCCAGCCTTCTGGGGCATCCTCTGCTCCAGTGCCTGAGTCCCAGGTCATTCTATAGAATGGTGACCCCTAGACAGGCAGGGAGTATTTTCTGTTTTGTTCTCTAGTGTATCCACAGAGTCTAGAACAGTCTTTGATACATAGTAGGAGCTTGTTAAACATTTCTTGAATGAATTCCAATGATCTTTAAAGTTGAAGTTTAGGTGAAAATAAGGGTAGGTGAGCAGAGAGCTACCATGGGGTGTCTCCTACTGGAAAAAATGGTGAGGAAATCATGTTTGAATCTGAGATGCATTTGGAAATCATCAGAGTATTTGGAGAAGGAAACTGACATGATCAATATAATACCTCAGTAAGATGGTTCAAATTGCTTCCAAATAGACCAGCGAGAAAGGAGACAGGAGGCATTCCACTTCTTGCTAAAAAGTTATTTTCCCTAAATATGGTTATTGAATAAATTAATTTGAAAAACAATTTATGTATTGGTTGTAGTGAAAGTCATAGGCTTCTTATCTTATTTCACCTGACAAGGTTGAACATATCCATGGAGTCGAGGGTAAGAATTTAACTTCTCTCACTATAAATTGCAACAAGTTGACATTCAGCCTTGCCTTCTGAAATGCTCAGTTTAAAAACAACAGTCACACATGCTGATGCTAACTCCCTTAGAGCATGCAGCATCAGTGTCTGCCCTTGGGACCAGACATTTATAGTTGCCTGGGTAGCATATTGTCTGTGCATGCTGAAAACATAGAACACAACGATGGAAGTGATGGTAATAGCCATGCCAACAAGATGGACATGATTCTGTTAGCAAAATGGATATAAGCTCTAGATACTTCCTGGACAAGCGTGAGAGCAGAAAATATCCTTGCAATCACTCCACATCCTACATAGCTGTGTGTCTAGGTAGATGAAGTTTATTGAAGCAAATGTAATGGCCAAAAAGTGCTTTAAATGCGCTATTCCTTCCTTCCTTGAATTATTTTCTCTCCCTTTCCTCCCTCAATGCCTGCTCTCATCCACCCACTAGGATCTTTTTTTTTTTTTTTTTTTTGGCAATCTTCAAGGAAAAATAATAAAAAGAAAAAGAACTGGATTTTACATAATACCTTCCTTCCAAGATACTAAAAGCAGTTCACCCATCTATAATTTGTTCTCACAACAATCCTTTGAACAGGCCTGTTATTATTATTATTAACATTATTATTATTTCCATTTTGCAGTCACATCACTTGCTGCTGCTACTTGCAGCTAACACCTCATTTCTTGAACAATTTTAGCCTCTCAGCATATCTATAAAAAAGGGTTCAACTGCCACCTCCCATTTGTGATTGTGCTATGTATTCCATTACAGTTTCTGGCCCTCTGTTTAATTTTCATTTAAAAATATATTAAATTCCTGTATTGTGAGAGCACCCCAGGACTGCTCAGCAGAAGGTGAAGTCAGTGCTGAAAGAGAACAGAATCAAACATAAATATCTTCCAAACTAAAAGGGAAATGGAAGGCAACTGTCAAGGCAAATTGATTTAAATTGCATAAGAATGTGATTTTTTTTTAAAAGAATTGACTCGGGATATGAACTATTCTTTCTAACAGCTTCAACTTGGCAGATGACACTACCTGTCTCTTTCTAATCTCTTCCAGTCTTTCAAATTCCAAATTTGTATTGGCTTCAAATTTTTTAACATCTCAAAAATGTTTCCAGCTTGCTGAATTCCTCTAGTCATCTCACATATTCTATGAAAACAGAGCCTCCCATGGGAATGACCCTGAAATGGCACGAGCCATTTGCAAATGGTCTCTTTTAATTGCCCCAACAATCAGTTCCTACTTTCGCCCACTACCTAATTTGTTTTTAATATGGACAGATTTCATTCAGCACACCAGATATTGAATCTTACATTTACATTTTCCCCCTCTTCCTCTCTTACTCATTTATAGAGTTACGTGAAATTCACATCCTTCTCTCTACATAATAGCTGTCCTATTATTAATATTAGATAGGGCTATAGCAGTCATCTGTTGCTTCGTAACAAATAACTACAAGATCTCAGTGGCTTACTGAACATTTCTTTTTTTCATTGTGGTAAAAAATATATATAACATAAAATTTGCCATTTTAACAATTTAAAATGTATAATTCCGTGGCATCAGTTGTGGTCACAATATTGTGCAACCATCACTACTATTTTCAAATTCCAACACCCCAAACAGAAACTCTGTACCCCTTAAGCAATATCTCCCCACTCTCTCCTTCTCCAAGCCACTGGTAACTTCTAGTCTCCTTTCTGTCTCTATGAATCTGCCTATTCTAGATATTTCATACAAGTAGAGGCATACAATATTTTTCCTTTTGTGTCTGTAGATAAGTGTGGTTTTTTTCTTTTCTTTTCTGTTTTCCTTGAGAAAGGGTCTTGCTATTTGGCCCAGGCTGGGCTCAAACTCATGATCTTCCTGCCTCAGCCTCCCAAGTAACTGGGACACTGGCATATACCACTGTACCTTGCTGGAAATAAGGTGTTTCTTTCTCACACATCTATGAACTGTGTGGGGTAGCTCTGCTGATCTTGGCTAGGCTTGCCTGAAACTGCATATTAGGTTCAGGTCTATTTCACATGTCTCTTATCCTCCTCACACCAAAGGGCTACACATGGCAATACAGAACGTGAGAGGACTAGCAGGAACACACAAGGCCTCTAAAAAAAGATTAGGCTCTAAATTGATACACTGTCACTTCCATACCTTTTCCATTGGCCAAAGAAAGTCATTGGCCAAGCCCAGAGTCTAGTGTCAGCCAAGTAAACTCCACCTTTAGTGCGAGATTGCAAAGGTACACAAAAGTGCATGGATACAGGAAAAGCTGAAGAGCTGGGACCATGTCCTACGTGACTAAAATGTAAGTTCTGGAGTTGGATGGATCCTGCTTTACCACTTTTGGGCCATGCAGCTTTATTAAAAAGTGCTTTAACCTTTCTGAGCCTTGTTTCCTTCTCAGTAAAATCGGGATAATAGTATTACCTATCTCATAGGGTGCTATGATTATTGCTGAAATGTTCTGCATTAGCAATAAAAAATAACAAGCAATGCTATTATCATTCTTAAAATGTAAAGAATAGAAAAGCAATCAAATTCAATAAAACTTTTTTATCTTTGATGTTCATTGAGGTAATGAAGTTTACATTAGAAGAGGATGATGGAAACCATGGAAATTCAGAAAGGGATTTAGAATTACAGACTGAGGACTATTGGTATTTGAAGAACTAGTAACAATCATTTTGTTTATTCATTTTCGTATTCCCTTTTAGCAACAGAATTCTTTCTTCAACAGAAACCTAACCCACAATCTCAGTGCATAAAGTAGCAGAACGGTTCTAGTTGAAAAGATGCAGGGGTATCCAGGGCTTCACCCACTTGCCTGAGTCCCTCTCTCAGAAGGGTTGCATGGAGCACAGTTTGAAAACCACTAGTTTAGTCCAAGCTCCTTCTTCTTTCAGATGAAAAAAAATGAAGCCCATTTGGGTGATGTGATTTGCCCCAGATTCACATAGCTAATTAATTCCAGAGAAGAGAGGAGAGTAGAACCTCCCTTCTTAACTCCTTGCTTATACCATGCTGACTTCTGTGAACTTTCAGTGTTTTATTGATAAATGGCAACCTCTTCTGCTTAATTTTACCTCTTCTCTTCTTTTTCAGTTTGTCCTTTATTCAGATATATCACATGTGTAGGTAGCTCTCATTTATCAGCCATGGTGAAAAAAGGCCCATGTCCATCAGCAAAAAGGGGAAGAAAGGAATGGGAAAGTATATGCAGTAGATACGTGAGTAGCTACAGAAAATATGTGCATATTTACCCTCATATATATAGATCTACTCATATATGTGTGTATATACACACACAATTTTGTAAATCTGACACTTAATATAGTATATTAGAGAGTCATGAGATGGAAGTCAAAATTCTACCCTTAATAATTATAGGGCTTTGGACAAATTCCTAAATATCTCTGAGTTCAACATCCTCTGGGTAAAATGAGGCTAAGAATAGCTGCTTTATAGGGATGTGGCAAGCATGAATGTATATGAGAAACAGAAGCTCCTTTTAAGAATTAATAACACTCAAAAAAAAAGAATTAATAACACTCATCACCTTGGGAGTATTACCAGGGCTGTCAAAATGTCACCCTTGTACTTTCTAAGTTCTGAGCTTCTAGACCCATTTCTCAATTCTACAGAACAACTTACTGATTAAGGACATAGGCTTTGGAGTCAGAAAAGCACAAGTTCATGTGCTGGTTCCACCAGTTAGTGAACTGTGAACTGAGATCATTGAATTAATCTATCTGAACCTCAGTTTTCTCATCTCCAAATAAGGCTGACATTACCTTCTTTACTGGGAAATCCAGAGGCTTGAATTAGGTAACACAGGTAATAGGTGTAGTGCAATGTATGGCACATGGTAAGTATTCAGAACACATTAGCTCTCAATCTTGTTCTTATTTTGTGGTTGCTACTGTTCAAAGTTTTCCCCAGTTTTCTACCCACTGAGGCATAAGGAAATACATTTGGGGAAATACTGAAACATCAGTAGGTGAAATCTTTAAAAATCATATTTTAGAAAAGTACAATATTTCTTAATTTTAGGGAGAAACTATTAAAATATGTTCCCCCAAGAGAATGGGCTACTGTGAGGATTGTTCAATGTGGTTTCTTGTCCCTGAATACCATCTCTATCTCTGTGTGCATTCCAACAATCTAATCTAACTGGCACAACTGTCCCCCTTTAGAATAAGGTAGAGATCATGCTAACATTTTGGGAAAGGATTATCTTATTTCTTGGGAAAATACTTCTAGATGAGCATCTATGCCATCATTGTCCAGCAGATCATTCTGCCATGATGGAATATGGTAGCCTCTAGCCACACTTTATTATTAAGTACTTGAAGTGTGGCTAGTGCAACTAAGTGATTGGATTTAATTTTATTTTATTGAGTGAATTTAAATGTAAATAGCCATAAGTCTAGAGACTGTTTTGGATGTTCTGAGCCAACAAGAATACTGTTTGAAATTTTGATATTTAACTCATCAAATAGCACATCCTTGAAGATATAGACAGGCAAAAACACAATGGAAGGAAAGCTTTCATACTGGAAGCATATCAAATAAGCCAGAAATGAATGAAATGATGTGAATTATCTATCTTTTTCCCAACTCTTCATGATGAGCATGGACTATTATCAACTCTCCACCAGTACTTTAGGGATCCCAATAATTTTCGTACAGTTTGTACTACTTAGTTTGAATGAGTTGAATATGGTATGCTTATACCTTTTTAGCACCCCTCACTCAGCTGGAAAAGCTTTAACTACTTTTTAGATAACTCTAAGACATTTTTCTCAAACTCCTCCTTTGTGAAACATAAATTGATCACTTATTCAACATGATGTCTTTCATTCATAATAGCATTTATCTCCACATGCACTCAAGAATATGTGTTTAGATGACAGCATGTATTGATGGACTGCAACTTGTTCCAGTGGCCACCAGGATAGAAGTAACTCAGTCAGATACTAAGAAGAGTAAAAGAGTAGGGTAAAGGAAGGTTAGTAGAGTCTGTGGAATTAGAGATGCGCATGTCACAGGATTGTCAAGGAATGATATAGCCAAATGAAACAGGGTCATTGGCTGAACACATGAATACCCTATGACCTAGCAGTTCCCCTTCTAGGCATATACCAAGCAGAAATGGATATGTATATTCATTAAAAGACATATGCAAGACTATAGCAGCACTGTTATTTAATAATCCCAAATTGGAAACTACTCAAATGTTTATCAGTGGTAGAATCAATAAATAAATTGTGGTACTTTCATGCAATGGCTACTGCACATCAATGAGAATAAATGATCTACAATTGCACATGACAATTTGGATAAATCTCAAAAAGAATTCTGAGTGAAAAAAGAAAGAAAAACATAGTTTCTACTTTACAATTACATTTATATAATGTTCCAAATGAAGTTATACTATTCTATGGTGTTAGAAATTAGAATAGTGGTTATCCTTGGGGTTTATATCTGGAAGGGAGTACAGGTGGTTTCTGGGATATAGGCAATGTTCTGCTTCTTTGTCTGGATCCTGTGTACAATTATCTATTGGTATATAACAAATTATCTCAAAACTTAGCAACTCAAAACCACAAACATTCATTATCTCACATTTCCTATGGATCTGGAAATGGGGTGCAGCTTAGCTGGGTGCCTTTGGCTCAAGGTGTCTCACAAGGCTGTAGTGAAGGTATTGTATGGGGCTGTGGTCTCATCTGAGGCTCAACTGGGAGGGAATTTGCTTCTAAGCTCACTCACACATTTCTTGGCAGGATTCAGTTTCTCACAGGCTGTTGGACTGAGGGCCTCAGTTTCTTAATGACTGTTGGCCAGGACCTCCCGTGGTTCTTTGCTATGTGGGTCTCTCCGAAGGGCAGCTCACGACATGGTATTTGGTTTCCCTCAGAGCAAGTGAGCAAGAGTACAAGAGGGAGTAAGCACACAATATGGAAGCCATAGGGTTTTTTTAACCTAACCTTGGTTATGACATCCTATCACTTTGCCATATTCTATTCATTGGAAATGAATCAGTAAGTGTGGCCCACACTCACGGGGAGCAGATTATACACAGTCTGAGCCCCACAGGGTGATCATTGGGAACCATCTTAGCGGCTGCCTACTGTATGTGTGTTTAGTGTGTAAGATTTAATGAGCTATACACTCAAGATTTGTGTACTTTTCTGTATGTACATTATACTTGGAAAGTGTCACTGATTGAATAATTAACAGGACCTCTGGATCTCACAAAAGAGACATGCAGCCTTCAGACAAACTTTACCAAACTGGAGGTTCTTAAATTTAAAAAGTCTGGCCTCCAGAAACAGAAATCCTTTTTCCAACCACCTCTGCCAAGCTGGGGAAATTGTGACTTTTCTAGGTCTTTGCCCCTCTACCCTGCACACCATCATAGTACATATCTGTGGTCACCACTGCCTCTGAAAATCTATGAATCCCAAAAGACTGAAGGGTTCTTTCCAGTTGGAAGAGCACAAGGCCTGGTGTTCTTGTCATAGAAAGGGAAAGTGGCCTGCCATGATGGTTTCAAGTCCTGGGGTTCCTGTGGCCAATTCCATGGTCAGACTCAGTCAGAGCAGGGAAGCCTGTGATCTGGTGAAGAAGGTAAATTGTATTATTTAAAATCACCCTCTAGTAATGACACACATTAAAATGAGAACAGAACACAAAGGTTCCTTGAGCAAACATCAGGATGATTGCCATGGGCCAAAATCATAAATATGCTAAACACCGTCTCTGATTTCAGGGTCAGCCCGTTTCTAGTAACTGCTTACCTTTACTCTTAAGGACCTGTGCCCAAGACCATGAACATGAATAAAGGCAGGAAAGAAGGGACTAAACCAGGGAAGTCTTGTCCTAGGTGATGAGAATATAATAGCAATTCTGAAAAGGCTTGCGAAATGTTAGTAAAGGAGCTGCCAGTTAAAATGCACTCTATTTCTCACTATAAAAGAAGGCTTTCGGCCGGGCGTGGTGGCTCACGCCTGTAATCCTAGCACTCTGGGAGGCCGAGGCGGGTGAATCGCTCAAGGTCAGGAGTTCGAGACCAGCCTGAGCAAGAGCGAGACCCCGTCTCTACTAAAAATAGAAAGAAAGTATCTGGCCAACTAAAATATATATAGAAAAAATTAGCCGGGCATGGTGGCGCATGCCTGTAGTCCCAGCTACTCAGGAGGCTGAGGCAGCAGGATCGCTTAAGCCCAGGAGTTTGAGGTTGCTGTGAGCTAGGCTGATGCCATGGCACTCACTCTAGCCTGGGCAACAAAGCGAGACTCTGTCTCGGGGAAAAAAAAAAAAAAAAAAGAAAAAGAAGGCTTTTGGCTTCTTCTCAATAACTATCCGATTTTTCTCTGTCATTTGTCATAACCATGGCTGGATTGCCCATCAGTGGAGCACACAACGTGGTGACCTGCTTTCTCTTGGTGTCCATCTCGCTCATCCATGGGAATGCGTTTAAGGAAAACAGCCAGCCTATTTTTTTTTCAGTATTTTTTGTGCTTTCAGTTTGTTATGTCAGTTTCTTCCAATGGTATTTGTAAGAAGTGCTCTTAAGAATCAAGGCTCATCTAGAAGGCCTTCTGGAGAATCTTACTACTTAACGATTTCACAGCTATTGACAATAACTATCTGTTGCCTGCATTGCTGCCTTAACCCTTACTGGACCCTTGCTTCCACTTTGTCCTCCTGTAGTCCATTCCCAGCTTAGTGGCCAGAGTGACCTTTTAAAAACATGTATTTTGTCATTCCTCTGCTCCAACTCATAGGTAAAGCTACACTGTCTTAATGGCCTGTCAGGTTCTTGCCCTTCTCTTTGACCTTTACTGCCTAGAATTCCTCCCTAATCCAAGGCAGACTCACAGAGCTCCTGGCTCTTCCTCAGACTTCCTTGGCAGGCTCCACTTGAGGGCTTTTGCGATGGCAACCCCCTGTCCCTGTAAGGGTCTGCCCCCAGACAGCTGCATAGTCAACTACCACGTCGACTACAGATTGTTGCTCAGATGTCACCTCTTAGTGAGGCTTAACTTGTCCACCTTATTCAAAATGACATGGCAGGCCACTCCACCAATACTCGCAAATGCCCCCTTTTCCTCCACATCACATCATCTTCAGCATGCCATATTATATATATATATATATATATATATATATATATATAGTATATTTGTTTTTTATTTGTCATTGAATGTCTTCCCTCTGTAGAAGCTGAGCTCTGCCAGGTTTTATTGTCTCTTGTAGCTCAGGGTTTCTCAATTTCACCACTATTAACATTTTGTGCTGGATAACTCTTTGTTGTAGGGACTGCCCTGTGCCTTGTAGGATCTTTAGCAGCATCCCTTGGCTCTACTCATTAGCACTTCCAGTTGTGACAACCATAAATGTCTCCAGACATTGCCAAGTGCCCCCTGAGGAGTAAAAATCACTCCCCATTGAGAATCACTGATGTATCCCAAATGCCAGGCCCTAGATAGATACTCAATAAGTATTTACTGAAGAAATGAATGAAGGGAGAGCTATTTAATAACACATGTGTATAAAATAATTTAACATTTACCTCGTGAGAGCTTGTTGCTTTTTATAAGTCTTAAATATAAGTACCATTTTCATCCATTAGTCAAATAAATAATTCAAAGGCCAAAGACAACGTTCATTCAGCAAAAAATGAATTAATGGACCAAAAAATTAGGTCAAACCAAAAACAGATATACATGCAAACAAGACTCTCTTAGCAGTAGTTTCCAAATTCAGAGTGCCAAATCTGAAATTTTATTGCAAAGGTTTACAAAATAAAATAAAATACAGAGTTTGAAATGATATAATTTCATCAAAATGTTAATTTTGATAATAATTATATCAATTATATGGATTTTAAGCATAACAGCCTAATATTCTTCACAAAGAAAATCACAGCCTAAGCCTTAAATACGTTCAGTAAAATGTGAATTAGACTTTGCAAAGAATTCTGGTTTCTCCCTAGGTTCATATTCAAGTCATTGGTTGTATGTAAGCTATTTAATTCTAAACCTAAAATTACAATGTACTTTAATCCTTTTGCTGAAAAATTCAAATATATACCCCACAATGCAATACCAATTGTGCCTTTCAAATTATTCTTTACAGTAAAGCATTTTTAGTCCAAGATGCTAATTGGTTCCTCTTCTCCCCTAAGTTTATTAGTTCTTTTCCTCTCCACCCCAACCTTTAAAAGTCCATAACTAATGTTACAAATGTGCTAATCTTACTCCCAGCAGTAAGGACATCCTTTTCCACACTTCAATATGTTTATATAAGACAGTTGTTTGTTTGTTTTAATGCAGGTTGCAGTATACTGGGGAACCATCAGCTTGGATACTTTCCGTTCCTTGTTAAGGGAGATATGTTCAATTTCAAAACCATTTGACACCTTTGAGTGCCTGTTTTTTAAAAACATAGTTTTCAAATTTTTTATAAGAAGATGATGTTCTATAATAGTTACCTATTGCTTCCTAACAAATGCTATGGCTTAATAACATAACTATCTCTCGTGGTTTTGAGTTGACTGAGCTCATCCAGATGGTTCTCACTGAAGTCTCTCATGTGGCTGCAGTCAAATAGCAGCTGTGACTGGAGCCATCCAAAGGCTTGATTGGGTTGGATATCCAAGATGGCTTCTTCACTCGTGTGTTGTTGCTGGACTTAGATAGCTGACATAGCTGGGGCTAGCCAGGCATCTCTCCCTCTCTCCACACTGCTTCTCCACATGTCTAGCTTCTGCACAACGTGGTGGTCACAGGGTTGTTGGACTTCTTACATGGTAGCTGGCTTCCCTCAAAGTGAACATTCCAAGAGATCCGTGTGGACAGCGTAAGGCTTCTAGGATTCTTGAACGTTGTAAGCCTTGCAAGACCCAAAAGTCATGCAGTGTCACTTCTGCAATATTCTATTTGTCAAAAGTGAATCACAGAACTAGTCCAGATTCAAGGAGAGGAGACTACATAAAGGTGTGAATACTAGGAAATGTGGTTAATGAGGGCCATCTTTGAAACCCTCCATCCAAGGATGGGAAAAGATGAGTGATACAATTATCCAGTTTTTCAGGATAGACTCATATTGCTTAATAAAGATCTTTTCTTAAATTCTCTTCACTTTCCCTTTGGCTACCAAACTAGTAGTCTTTTTGATCAGCAATATAACCCCTCACTGAAGAGTGAAAATGGTAGTGGGAGAGACATTTTCTGTAGAATTGGTAGAAGCCAAGCCAATGCTACTGGACAAGTGGATTCTTTAATCTATCTCATTTATGTCTCTGTTGCCCTGATGACCATGGTGGCTTCATTATGCCCATTTTCTTCCATAACACCCCCTGAACATAATTTAGAGATGACAAATAATCCCTTTCCTCTTCTTTGTAGGCATCAGGGTAGAGGCAAGCTTCAGCAACAATGGGCAGAGTGTAAATGCTTCATATAGTCCATGACAGATTACGCTTAACCATAATATGTTGACCTTTTCTAAATGCTTGGTCATTTTGCTGGACATTTCCTTTCTCTGCAGCTAATGGCTTCAGTACTGTTAGGAATTGATTCAGTGGATAATTATAATCTCTATTCAGAGTGTTGCAAAGGTCAACTAGATGAAGCATTAAACGCCCATTCCAAGTGTTGTCCTGTGGCAACTTTTCTGAAAAAGCTGCTTCCCTCCAGCTTTGCAAGCAACTGACTAGGCTGACACTACATTATGACTGGTTATCAAATCAGAAAAATCATAGAGTTCTTTTCACATCTCTGGGTTCAGATGGGAAGAGAAAATGGGAGGCAATCAAGTGACTTTATCACAAAATACCGTAGGATGGAGGAAAGGTCCTTCTGAGCAAAGAGTCATTGAAGAAACACTGTTAATTAGTTCTTATTTCCATCAACAGTAGCTGCCCACCAGCAGAGAGTTTAAGGGCTGAGATGCACTAGCTTGCAGAAAAGAATAGTTTTCTAATCTCTTTGAAGAACTCTGAAGTGCAGGAAGAAGAAAGAATCCTATACATACATATATTTATCTTAGAAGTGAGAGTTCAATGCCCCTTTGCTATGCCTTACCACCTTTCTTTCCAAATAAAAAACACTGCACATCAATCTTTTCAAGTTAACGTTAGAATATCCTTTTATGGCTTACAAAATCCTTTCATGTATAGCCCTAAATTACCTCTTTGTTTGCCTTTCAAAAGCCTAACCTTTCAGCCTTCATAGATTGAGTACTTACTTCCACTTTTAAAGTTTAAAATCATGTTGTTAACTTGTTTGGACTTAATGTTTTTAAAGCAAGACTATTGAATTTTGACATAAAATACCTTCCTGTATATTTTCATTATTTGATTTTTATTTTGTTTTGTTGTCCCAATCTCTGAGAAAATCACAGTGCCCTTCACAACTCTGTTAAATTAGTATCAATCTCTGAGTTGATTATGGGATCTATTTAGTTCATCTAGAAGGGAAATATACAATAGCACATACCAATATGATTATATATTGCAATATTAAAATGGCATAAATATAAAATGAGAAAGGCAGTTAAAGAAAGGCACCCAACTATGTTACTCTAAGAAATAAAGAACACCAGCTTTAGCTTCATTGTTCAGAGAGATTTTAATATTGAAAATACTACCTCATTAGAATCTGAGGTACTCACATAGCTTTGCTTACTGTAACAAAATTACATGGAATGAAATTATAAAATGGGATATGATGTTAAAGTATGGCATACAACCACTGATGCTGGGTGCCCTGAACATGTTTCAAGGGACTCCCCATCAAAAAAGGATAAGAGCCATGCACAGTGGCATGTGCCTATAGTCCTAGCTACTCGAGAGGCTGAGGTGGGAGGACTGCTTGAGCCCCGAAGTTCAAGCCAGCCTGGGGAACATAGTGAGACCCTGTCTCAAAAAAATTTTTGAAAAAAGATAAGAAGACTCTGGGAGGCCGAGGCGGGTGGATCGTTTGAGCTCAGGAGTTCAAGACCAGCCTGAGCAAGAGCGAGACCCCGTCTCTACTAAAAATAGAAAGAAATTATATGGACAACTAAAAATATATATAGAAAAAATTAGCCAGGCATGGTGGCACATGCCTGTAGTCCCAGCTACTCGGGAGGCTGAGGCAGAAGGATTGCTTAAGCCCAGGAGTTTGAGGTTGCTGTGAGCGAGGCTGATGCCATGGCACTCTAGCCTGGGCAACAGAGTGAGACTTTGTCTCAAAAAAAAAAAAAAAAAAGATAAGAAGAGACTTTTTTCAAAGAATTAAAGAGAGAGGAGCTAAAGGAAAATTTGACAAGAGCAGTTTATACTACATTATCCCCCAGAGATCAGCACTGTGATTTAGGGATTAAAATGATGTTTTTAACAAACTCAACTAGTTAAAAAATATTGGCACTGCAATTTGAAATTACTCTTCAAAAGTAGAAAATTTACATGGAATTTATTATGAACTAATTATTTTCTAAATATGCTTCTAACTGTATTTTTAAAAATCTCTAGCTGTTTTAGGTCTTCCTAAAAAGAAGCTATCTGATTGCTTGAATATGACATCTTTCATTCCTGATTCTAATCATTCTAAGGCTATTTTAACATAGCTTAGATCTTTTTTTTTTTCCTCCTTAGGATCTTAGGGTTAAGAATTCTAGGGGATCCAAAATATTGTGGATTTAATTTTTCTTGTCTGGCAGATTAGAATAAAATAATTATAATGAGGCAAAAAATATAAAAGAAAAGCATGTTCCCAGTCCTTATGATAAATAACATACTATAATATTTTATTTCAATTCAGATAACTTCATTTATTCATTAAATAATAAAATTAAAGTTAATCTAGGTTATGTTTCAGGCAATTTACAGAACAATACTATAGACACAATGACTTTAAATATTATATAATCAACATATTTTGAAAACCAGTTCCTATTTTCAAATTAACAAGGTATGCTGAACAATGCTTCCTCCTGAAGCTCTTGACAGGAAAAAAAATCCTGTGTAAGGAGACATCATGGGTGGAAACTACTTTTGAGATACTTATAGATAGCTAGGTTATAAGTCTCTCTTTATTAGTGTGACAGACAGAATATAAGATGGAACCCAATGATCCCTGTCCCCTTGTACTCGTACTTTTCTGTATTCCCCTCCATTTTAGTGTGGATGAAATCTTCTAAACAATAAAATATAGTTCCCTTTCCAGAAATGAACAAATAATTATGTTGCCACTGGGCATTGCTCTAGAGAAATTCAGCATTTGTCACACAGCCTTACGGGCCCATCTATTCTCCCGCCCACCCCACCACTTCATGTTTTTGCTCTGACACTTATCCCCCATTCTTGTGTTTACATTTTTATTGTTTCTTCTTAAGGTTCTAAGCCTCTCTGTCTTAGTCAGTGATTGTTTGGATTCAAAGAATATGATCTGTTCAAGTCAGTTTAAATAAAGAGACATTGGGAATAAATGTAGCAAGCTGGTCTCAGGGTGCTATGATAAGGCGACTATGTTCTTTTCCCCCATTGCCCATTTGTAACAGCTCCCCAGGACCAGTTCTTCCTTAGCCCTCAACAAAATCTCAGGCAGGTCCCATAAACATGTTGAACAGGTTCAGAAAAATCACTCGTACACTTGTAATCACAGGAATTTGTAATCTACAATTAAGATGTTCAATTGTCATATAATAGTCAAAACTCTCAACTCCACAAAACTTCTCTCTTGCCCCTATTTCAGGCCTAGGAAGTCTGCAGGGGGTTAAGGAGCACTGTCAATGTTTTCTCTATTGCCCCAGCATTCTGCTCTAGCTTTAGCTCCTTCCAGATTGAAAGGAGGCCAGAGTGGTGAGGTAAAAAGCAGGAAAAGTTCTTACTTCATTGGCACCAATGTGATCTAGCATTGGTTTGCTCTATCCATGGAAGATAATGCAGGTGGACTCTTTCCCTTGTGGGTAGGTGCTTCTGTGGCTTCCTGTGTGCTACCCTCCAGCAGCACCATCCTCCCAAGTGTTCTGAGTCTTTGTGAAGTCGTAGTTCTAGTCCTCCTCACCTGTCCTGTTGATTTTTCTCTGCCCCTACCCCGCTCCCTACCACATGGTCCAGCCCAGCCAGAGCGAGTGGGCCAGCCACAAATCAGTACATGCTAGAAATGCTGCTTGTAGAGGCTTCTTCAAGGGAGCAGCTTTGCAGCATATCCCCTTTGCCTTACTCATTAGAGCAATAAATCACAAAAGCAGGTAATTAATTACAACCTAAAGTAGAAAAAGTCAGCTCCTCTTTGACAAAATGGCAACTGACCTTTCTCCTACTCATGATAAAAAAGGAACAAAGAAAAGAAGGAGGAAAAACTATTATAACCCATAATATGATTTTTTTCCACAAGGGTTTGAAAGGTTTGGGTTACTTGGAGGAAATGAAATAAAACATCATACTACATTGTTCTGCTTTTAGCTATGAAGTGTTCCCTGTTGTGAACAATATTTCCAATCAATGCGTGTCTGAAATATTTATCATCCCAGGGTCCTGAGCATTGTTACCAGGGACTTACTAAGCTACATCGTGTGGGAAGTGATGTTTATTGGGATGTGTTTTTATATAAGAAACCTACAATGACATTTTTCTTTCCTGATACTGATCCTAAGAAGATAATGATGTTCCAAAAATTGATAGAATTTTTAAAAATCTCTTCCCCGACATACAGAGAAATTTTTAAGCAACAAAGAAAAGTAGGCTAAAGGAAAATCAGAAGGGGAGAATCAATTTTGAGAGCAGTGAAAAATGTAGAAACTGATTGAGTTGATGTTTCTAAAACTGTTCTTCCCTCACAGAATTTTATTTTAGGGCCCTGCTGTTTGGCAGCACAGATAATATCACCCAATGTAAACTGCCTAGGAAGCTTTCAATTGGGTAGTTTGTTACACTTGGGAAACACTTGATTTTGGTTTTCTATGTGGTCTGAGAGCCCACTTCTGAGCTGTTTGGTTTACTCTGCCCTTGGAGTCCATGCAATATTTGCCATACATTTCGTTTTCAAAGAAAACAGTCACTGCTTAGAGTCCGGGCTCTGTGTGTTTCATAAAAATGTTTGTTTTTCTCTCTTACAGAAGCTGCAAAGAATCGATACTCCTTACTGTCATTCAGCCTTACCCTGTAAGTATTCTGTGAGTAAAAGTGCCACTGAATGATCTCAGACTTCTAATCTCCTCTGCCCACTCCGGTAAAACCACGAGGATGAATAACAGCAGAGAAAAATAACGTGCATTCACAATACAGGTTTAAAAAAATCTTGATTATTGTACTTTATACTTCATGTTAGCAAAGTCGTTATTGGAGAGAAAACAAAGTAATGCATTTCCTAAATATCTTGAAAGGCAATCCACGACTCAGTCCTATGCAACTGTCACATCTGGAAATCACACCAAACTCAAGACTCTCTTATGGTTTCCAGCTTAAGAATCACAAATCTTGTGGGAATATCGAATTGTAGGAGGTTGAAACACAATTGTTATTCTCATCCTCATCTAAATAATTTGGTGGAGGACTGGATGTTTTAGCAAAGCCTGTTTAAAAGTAGATATTGGAGGAAATACGGCTGTCAGAATTTGATTTCAGCCACTTTGGTTAGGAAAGTGGAAAGTGATTAAAAAGTTGGACTGACTTCAGTTCCCGTGTTTTTTTTTAAACAACTTTATCATGGTATAATTGGCCTACTGTAAAATTCACCCATTTTAACTGTACCGTTCAATGGATGGTCTTTATAAAATGAACTGAGGTATGCAGTCATTACCACATACAGTCTGAGAACATTTCCATCACTCCAGTAAGATCCCTTGTTCCCATTTACAATTAATCCCTGTTCCCACCCTCAGTCCCAGGCAACCACTAATTTACTTTCTATTTCCATAGACTTGCCACTACTTGTGAATTTCATACATTGTCAGTTGAACTGAAAAATACCGAGGCAGATTCCTTCAGATTTTTCCCAAAGTGGTTACTGTCAGTCTGGCCTTCATATGGAGTGGCACAGATTCCAACCTGCTTAAGTGTCTATTTTCTTCCTGGTAGAGTTAGAGCATTTCTACATCAATTAAAAGGCTCTGGTATTTACCAGTCTCCATCTTCCAATCAAACTCTTCATGTCCCCTGCCCCAGAATTTTTCTCCTAAGCATGGGGGCTAGGCATTTTAGGCAGGAAATAATACGTATTCAGGATTCCAGTAAGATCACAAATAGAACTAACCAAGACAACAAATTATGCCATCCAGGACATAACTACGTATATTAAAAGCTCAGTTTCATCTTGACTGTAACTTATAGTACCAACTCTTTTGACAGAATTTACATATACACATTTGGACTTAAAAACTAAGGAGGCCCCAGGATGTAAGAGAACCAAAATTTGAGATCTAGCTCCCAGCACTGTAACGGGTGACACTGTAGCCGTTCAGAAGCTCAGTCTCCTCATCCATATGAGGAAGGGTGGGATCACATCTCGTCCAAGGGCCTTCCCACGCTACCATCTCATGAGTCCATGATTCCTTCCATGTGCTTTGATATAAAGTACAGCTGGGCTGTTTTTAGATAGTTTTAGTTAACCAAATTGTCATTCTCACCTACTTCCAATCCACCCACACTTCTTAATTTGTTTGCAGTGGACAAAAAAAAAATGGTAAAGCCAATGTAAATGTCCATAAGCATGTGATTGAGCAACTATAAATTCCTGGTGGAACTTCACGTTTACATCATCTTTCCTGAATTCTCTCTCCCCACATTTATAACCTATTAGAGATGCAAGAGAACCATTTTAGTCCAACCCAGGTTATTTTTGCAACATTGGATAAATACCCCATGCAGTAAACTTAGAAAGAGGAGTTTTGCATTCAAGTTTAAGGTTGTGTCTTGTGCCTTTGCTTGCTCTTTTTGCCATTTGAGTCTGTGTGACTTGTTATTCATTTGAATATTCATTACTATCAGTGTACCATGGAAGTTCCTTTTAACAGATAATCTAGAATTTTCTAGGAGTTTGAGTGGCTGTCACTGTTGTGCTATATTGAAAGGCGACATTTAGCCACATTTAGGAGGAAGTGTTGCATGTTTTTATGGCCAACAGCTGTACCTCTGCTCAGGGTCACTCTTCCCCTGCCTGCTCATTGCAGATAAATTCTCGTCTTTGACTTTGCTTTGACCAACGCTCCTTACTGAAATGACTACCACATACTCTATTCCCACTACCTCCTTGGCCTAGCCAAATCCTTTTCACCTTTCATGCCTCAGCCCAAATTCTAAATGCTACTTCGGGGGGTTGGAATCTTGGTACTGTTGACATTTGGGTTGGAAAATTCTCTGTTGTGGGGCCATCCTGCCTCATAGTATGTTTAGCAGCATCCCTGGCCTGGACCCATTAGATGCCAATAGCAACCTCTCTTCAAGTTGTGACAAACCAAAATGTCTCCAGATGTTGCCAAATGTCCCTTTGGAGCAAAATTGCCCCTAGATGAGAACCACTGTCCTACCTAAAGCCTTCCTTTACTGTTCCAGTCCAGAGTGGCTTTTCCCTCCTCTGAACTGTAGAAGTTGAAATAAAGGAATTGAAACCCCAAAGTTACTTAAATAGATACACTGACACGGAGAGGAGAGCAGATGGAAGAAGAGACTGCAGTTTTTTTTTTGTTTTTTTTTTGTTTTTTTTTTTTTGAGACAGAGTCTCACTCTGTTGCCCGGGCTAGAGTGAGTGCCGTGGCGTCAGCCTAGCTCACAGCAACCTCAAACTCCTGGGCTCAAGCGATCCTCTTGCCTCAGCCTCCTGAGTAGCTGGGACTACAGGCATGCGCCACCATGCCCGGCTAATTTTTTCTATATATATTTTTAGCTGTCCATATAATTTCTTTCTATTTTTAGTAGAGATGGGGTCTCGCTCTTGCTCAGGCTGGTCTCGAACTCCTGAGCTCAAACAATCCGCCCACCTCGGCCTCCCAGAGTGCTAGGATTACAGGCGTGAGCCACCGCGCCCGGCCGAGACTGCAGTTTTTACTTGTACTTTTATGTTTGGATTTTCCTACAAGCAAATTGCTTTTTGTAAAAAAAAAATTTATTGGGTTTCATTTATTTGCTAAACATCCTCTTGGCAATCAAGATTGACATACAGAAACAGATGACCCAGCAGACCAAAAGAAAGTTCATAAATTCTACTTTTATTACAGATAATAAAAATTAGCATTTAAATTTTCTTTTGCAACTTTCTGGCCAGCATTTTTTATGTTGCACCAATTCTGCATGGTAAGGGCTAATAAAGACAGAGAGCCAATATTTACACCTTCCTGCCACATTCCACATGTGCTCAGGGCACCTAACATGGCCCAACCACAGAAATCATCTCCAAGGAGGCCCAGGTCAAGGGGGCCTGCAAAAAGAGTCTTAGGATCCCCGAAATTCTTTGATGAGAATTATTTCTTAACAGGTTGCTGCCTCATTTTTTTGAGTGTTACGGAGGGCTCCCCTGCCCCGCCCAGTGGAAATACAGATGCAGAAAAGTATGAGTCAGCAAACCTTTTCCTTAGAGACAACCAGTATAAACATTTTGACCTATTTCCTTCCAGTCTTTTTCTTATGCCTTCATTGAGGTCATATTGTACATATAATTTTATTGTGTTTATTTCACTAAATGTATCAAAAAATCCTTCATAAGCATCATTTAAATGGCTGCAAAACATTATATTGAACCTAGATTGACTTAACCAACACCCTATCATTGGGCCCTTCACACTGTCTTTAATGTTTTGCTATTATAAATAATTCTGCAAAGAACATCTTTGTATATGAGCCTTTATCTGTATTTTGTAGTATTTCCCCAGGATGGAATTTTAGAAGGAGAATTTCTGGGTCACTCATGGATTTTATTTGTTTGGTTCTAATAAACCATTTCCTTTCCTTGTACTGTTATCTTTTTTTAATGATAGACCTTTCATTGGCTAGCTTCTTCCTTCTCTCCTTTGACTCTGCCTTCTACAGTTTCCAAGTCTAGAACTTCCAAAATTCCCTACCCAATCTTACCTGAGATGGGGAATATTTAAAGAGTCTCTACAACCTCCCCTCACACAACCCCAACTTGATAGGACTTGGGTTAAGTCACTCTCTCTGTTCTGGTGTCTCTGAGCTACCATAATTCACATTCCCTTTGGTTCCTTCTAGTCCAAAGAGCTGAGGGACTTGTTTGCCTGCCTCCCACTTCCTACCTTTTTCTGTGTTTCACATACCTGAGGGAGGCTACATACCTCCTCATGGAAACCTCAATGTAGCAAATGCTGTCAGAGCCCAGGTCATGTTCCCTTGGCATGTGTCATGCTGAGACCACTGGCCTACTTTCCAATGGAGAGCACTGGTAATTCTTTGCCTGTGGGCTTTTTCTGGCCCCAGGAGCATGCTCTTGGAGCAAGCCACAAGTGCTGAGGAACTGTCACTCCCAGAAGGGCAGTGTTTTGTGTTTTCTTAGGTGATGGTCAGTCACGTGTGGCCATAAGAGGGGACATAGGAGAGGTGCAGGGAAAAAAATGATTGTTATACTCACAGCTCCCAGAGAGACTGCATGCCAACAGGGGCGCTCACCTGGGAGGAAGTGCAAAGGAGCAGACTGAACCAATCAGATGGGGAGCAGAGAGACAGGGAGAGCGCAGGGGCAAGTGCCTTTGTCAGAGGTCAGACTGGAACACACAAGAAAAGGTGCAAGAGGATTTCACTGATGTTTTTAAATGTCACTAGGTCACAGTCAGGGGAGGGTAAGAAGGGAAACTTTTGGTAGGGACCCACCTTGTCACACTGGCACACCCGGTCGCCTGGGCAGGGTGCTCACAGCCTGTTTGTGGGGATGTTGAGGCAGCAGAAAAATATGAAGTTTTCAAATTTACAATACAAATAGCCACTCCAGAATTGACTGACAGGAACTGGTAGATAAATATGCCAGCTCCCTCTCTCCTCTGACAGTAGAACTCTGAGGTCTTCCCTTTGCCAGAGGTTCCCAGCAGGAGCAGGTTCCGGTTGCCTGCAGTGATGCCTTACTTAACAGTGAAGGCTTTATTAATATTATTGGCTGACTCCCTCTTCCTCTCTCCCTCCCCGACTCACCTGCCTGGGATTCCTGGGAGCACCTCCCAAACCAGTAGCTGCTTGTGACTTTTTATCTTAGGGTCTACTTTTTGGAAACTTCAAACTAAGTCAGCCAGTGATAACTTTAGGCTAGTCCTCACCAAATATTTCCTCAATGTCTGCAATATAAGTCGTACTGTAGAGCTACAGGAATTAAACATTCAAGACCTTACATTTCAGTTTCAGAAATTAGTCTTATTTATGGAATTTTTTCAAACTATGTTCCTGTACCTTCTAAGAGCATCTAAAAGCATCAAGAGCATGCCACACTCTATTGTTGCCACTTTAGCAACAGTAAATTCGGAAAGAGGTACAGGGGTTGATTAGGGGCTTGCTAATTTTAAAATTAATTAACATCAGGAGAATCTGATTATTCTAAATGGTAATTATTTGTCATTTCCACCACAGGATATGAAGTGCTTGTGATCAGCACCTACAGGTTGCTAAGAATTAATTCTCCAGGCTTTTGGGAGGTCCACAGTGTATATTTTTTGAGCAGCAAAGAGATATCAGAGTTAGAACTATAGTCATAACTGGTTTACACTACCCCATATACCACGAGTAACTCCCGTCAGTGAAATAAGCCATTACTTTGTCGTTTCTCATCAAGTTGCCTTCAGACTTGGAGAATTTATGTTTCTATTATCAAAAAGTAATTTTAAAAAAGGTATGTCCATTATATAAAACAGTCACAAACCCAGGACAAGAAAAATGCACTTGTAGATTGTTAGTTAGAAGTTCATCATGGGCTGGGCATGGTGGCTCACTACTGTAATCCTAGTGCTTTGGGAGGCTGAGGCAGGAAGATCACTTGAGGCAACATATCAAGGTATCTCTAAAAAAAAACGAAAAAAGGAAGTTTATCCCAAGTCTGTTGACTTCAAATTGTGTATAAAATAATATTTACTTAATAACCTTGGCTGTCTAGTTTCCTTTGTGCTTTCCCTAGATGACCATGTTTGTCAGAATGGCATGGTAAATAAATACAGGAATGAAGCTACACGAGGTGGGCATGTTATAGCTAAAGAGAGAAGAAACAGGCACCCCCAGCATGGCTAGTTCTGCTTTATGGAGCTATTTACTCTAGGGACGAATAACCCTATGTACTTCCATGACCCCTGGAAACATCACTGCATTCTAAGATTATATCAAATGATATGCATCAAAAAACTAAGTCCTTTTAAATATACTTTTTATTGAGGCAAGGAATTATGTAGAACATTTTAGAAAAATATGGTAAAATATTAAATTTAAAAATCGAGATGCATAGAGGAATAAACCTTAGTCTCTGGCACACTGAACACGTGTGACATACTTCATTCCCAAACAATACTGGAGAAGTGGGGTGTTACTGCATTAAAACATCTCATCTAATTAGAAGTGTCTGTTCTGGGTAGCTTTATTACAGCTGCTTCACTTGTGCTCAACTCATTGTGCCAATGTAAATACCGCCTGCTCAGAATCATTATGGGAGAATAATGTTTTCCCTTCAGTGAAAAAATGACATATCAAAAGCAAATGAATTCACCACTGTATGATTTGCTCGTTGATCATCACTGAACTTCACCTTTAATTACAAAGATACTGATGAGAACATTACCGTCGCATCACTTCAGCTCTGCAGCAGGACTTCTAAATCCTACATGGAGCATGTTTAAAGCTATTCTTTTGTTCAGAATTCTTTTTAATTTTTGCTTTGTTTTTTTAAGAGGGCAGACATTCTCTTAAAACATCTTACATAAATGGATGAATTCAAGCCCTGCGGAACAAATCATCCAGCCATCCTGTCTTCTAAGACACTGCTCATAGCAAAGGGTAGGATAAGCGTGGAGAGACACTTTAGAAATAACAGAATTCTCCCAATATTAAGGCAAAAATCCCATCCAGGAATACACACATACAAACATACGTTTTATCATATTTTTTAACAGTGATTTTTTTTATTATAGTAAAATACACATAACATAAAATTTACCATTTTAACAACTTTAAAGTATACAATTCAGTGGCATTAAGTACATTCACAGTGTTGTACAACCACTGCCACTATTCTAGTTCCACAACTTTTTCATCACCTCAAAAGAAAACCCTGTACTCATTAAGCAGTCATTCTCTGTTCTCCCTTTCTCTCATCCCCCAGCCCCTGGCAACTACTCATCTACTCTCTGTCCCTATAGATTTGCCTATTCTGGGCATTTCATATAGATGAAATCATGTAGCCTTTTGTGTCTGGCTTCTTTCACTGAGCATGTTTTTCAGGTTCATCCATGTTGTAGCATGTATTAGAACCAATTCCTTTTCATGGTTGAATAATATTTCATTGTATGGATGGCCCACATTTGATTTATCTATTCCATCATGTTTTTAATTTAATTGATCTTAAATATATTTGTATTTGACAAGGATGAGAAATTTTTTTTTCATTTTACTTGGAAACCAAAGTATGGGTCACCTTAATTGGCTTTTGTGCCTTGAGATTAATACAAAACATAGAAAGTTAAGCCTCTGTATTGATTCTAGAGTCAATTATTAGAATTCTTTATGCAACAGCCTCAATATCTTAGGACTATATGGCATGGAAAACATTAGCTTGACCCATGGCAGTTGCCAATATGTGACTATTTTAGTCTATAAAATAGCATTTGTATGATTTGAACTAATATTTACTTCTATATTTGGGCTTAATAGAGAATGTAATTCTTTTTAAAAATAAACAAGTGATGCCTGGCTCATAGTAGATATCTATTAGATGTGAGTTCCCTAACCCATAGGCTTCATTAAAATTATGCAACAAGGATGATTGTCAGATGAAGTGACTTTACCAAAATCATGGTTCTCCCATGGCACTTCCAAATTCTGCAGAATAACTGTGTCACATGGCCCTTTTTCCAATAAAAGAAGGGAGAGGATCATAAAGTACAAAGAACCTATAAGATGAGGCAGATTATGAAGTCAACTTCCTATCATAAGTCAAGGTCTCATCTCTACCCTGACCAATAAGATCACAAGTTCCCAAAAAGAGGCTGAAACTCAGGTTGCAGGAACATAAAGCATGAGTGCTTAAGAGGGTAGTATGCATGTTTGTGTGTATGTGTGTGTACTTACACGTGCTCTTAATGTGAATAACAATGGAATTATCAATCATTTTAGAATTGTCAATGCCTTTTCTCTACCTCATTAAAATAGATAATTGATGATGAACTCATCATAAACCTGACATTTGATTTGACTATCACCTCATCTTCCATACTGTGCTTCAAGTTCTGTATTAAAAGCAGGGTTTGTGTGCTTTTCTGGCCATCACTTTAAAAGATCCCTGGAAATGTGTTCAGTAAGAACATGGAACATGCTATTGGTAGTTCTGGTCTGGTGACTAAATCAAACTTATTTATTTATGGTCATAACAGGGTTTCAACTGTGTCCATATTTGCATTTCATCCTTGAATTGGGCATGTGCTAAGCATTTTTTTTAGTAAAAATATGACATATCTGAGAGGATAAAGATGGAAAACAACTGTTACAAGGTTTTCATTATGTTTCCAGTAATCAGATAAAATGTTTTCTTTTCTTCTAGTCTCCCAAATCAGCATTTATTAGTGCTGCAAAAAAGGCAAGATTAAAGTCCAATCCAGTCAAAGTGCGCTTCTCCGAGGAAGTCATCATCAACGGCCAAGTGTCGGTGAGTTTCCAGTTGCCTGCTTTGTGACAGAGTCCCACTGGAACGATCGATCCAGAATTGGTTGTTGGTTTTTACAGAGGTGTCGAATCTCAGGATTGTAAAGGGCTTGAGAGATCATCAGGTTGTGCCTGAATGCCCTCTAATGTGGCCAGAATGTGTGGTAGTCCAGTAGTTCCCAGAAGGCTTTCAGGGTTAGAGACCTCACTACTTTGCAAAGGAGTTCATTTGATTTGGGATCACTGACATTGCCTCATTCATATTGAGTAAAATAGGCCTCTTTGAAACTTCCACCTAGTCCTTTCCATTCTGCCAACTAAGCATTCTTCTGTAAGATAGCCCTTCATGTATTTTGAGAAAGTTACTATCTCCCCTAAGTTTTTCCTTATCCAAAAAAAAAAAAAAACAATCTAATCTTTCAACTAATCAAAATGGCAAAAAATTTCAAATGATGGAAAGGTTTTGTGTATGTAACCAGAACTGAAGAAATACTACCTGGATCTCCATACATAGATCTTGATAAAAATCATGATTGCTCAGGCACTTAATTGCTCTTCAATATGAATAATGTAAAACATCAAAAGGATGTTTTATTTTCAACTTTTTTTAAAAAAAAAAATCTTGGGCTGGGCGTGGTGGCTCACGCCTGTAATCCTAGCACTCTGGGAGGCCGAGGCGGGTGGATTGCTCAAGGTCAGAAGTTCGAGACCAGCCTGACCAACAGCGAGACCCCGTCTCTACTAAAAATAGAAAGAAATTATCTGGCCAACTAAAATATATATAGAAAAAATTAGCCGGGCATGGTGGCACATGCCTGTAGTCCCAGCTGCCTGGGAGGCTGAGGCAGTAGGATTGCTTAAGCCCAGGAGTTTGAGGTTGCTGTGAGCTAGGCTGACGCCACGGCACTCACTATAGCCCGGGCAACAAAGCGAGACTCTGTCTCAAAAAAAAAAAAAAAAAAAAAAAAATCTTGTATAGTGTTTTTCCTTTCTAGAAAGCTATCATCCAGGGCTCTAATTTTGGGGGGGCTTTTGGAATGCCATAGTTTGTTGTTAAGGTTTGGTGTTGCTGCTACTGTTGTTTAAATAAATTCACAAGGTTAAAATTTCATCCACTATATGTCTGTTATTGGTCATAAACTCTTCTCTAGGTTGGTCCTGGACCTGTATTTGAAGATGTACTCCTGTACATCCTGAGCAAGGCACTCATGGCCCGAGTATTGTCTAACTAAAACTTACTGATTTGGGGCTGCTCCACGTGGGGTCCAGGCAGTTGGCTGGCCGATCTGTTCAACTATCATGATGCTGTGGGAAAGTGCCTGAGGCTGTCACCATACTGCCCTGTGAGCATGGTCTGTTCTGTTCACCTCAGTGGATCCCTGTCACGCTGGTTACAGGGTCACTATGCACTATTGATTCACACAAGACTGTCCCAATTGAGAGGTGGAACTTTCCAGACACAGAGGAATCAACATGCCACAGAAGGTCGTGTGAAACTTACCTTTTATGCCCGGAGCTTCCAAGCATGGGCAGAACAGGCAGTTTATGCATCTTTAGAGAAAATATGATTCTACAAGCTGCTGTAGCAGTGTCAGTTTGTCCCTGGATATAGCAGGGCTTATGTGAGGCAGCAGATGTGTGAGGACAGCTCTGAGGGCTGATCTTCCCCTGCAGCCTCTCTGCCTCGCCACAGGCCTGTGGATGGCAGGGACGTTCAGTCACGTATGTGCCCCTCAGCCTTTGTGACTGTCTTCATTTACTGGGTGCCATTCCTCTGGACTTGGATCCAGACTTATTCAATGAATTAGGTGCAGGAAAGTTATGTGGGAAGTCCACGGGAGCAGAAAGGAGGGGGAGGAAATTCAGGAAAGAAATAGGAAGTGAAAGGCAGAGAGTCCATTATGGAAATATTCAGGGATTGAATTCTCTCAGACTAACTGTAAGAGTTTGGCAAATCCTTGAACATCTCATCTTCATTTCCCTCATCTGCAAAACAAGGGACGTATGATTTCCTGATTGCTGAGTTCCATTCTACTCCTGTGCCTTTATTACCAACTACATGGAAATAGCTCAGTTCACTCCCGGGACTCATGGAACTCATTCAGACATGCACTCTTCCTCCCTCCTTCCTCTCTGTCATCTCTCACTACTTCCAATTAAAGAAAAAGTCCAAAGGAATATATTTCTATTGTTTACTTTTGGTCATGCTTCAAGCTTGTATCTTTTTTTGAGTTATTTCTAAATTTATGGTGTGATCATTATACACTTAATGTTTTTACTCTTTTACCACACTAAGCCATTCCTCGTATTGTCCCTTTGAGCTTGAAGACCATTCCTAAATGGGCTAAAAAGAGGTTCACAAAATAACTTTGCCTCTGAAGCTGAGTGATGCTGGTGACTCACAGTCATGGCTGGCACCAGGCACCAACAGCATCACACATCAAACAGCATCATTGCTGCTCTGCGTTCTGCCCAAGATGTCCTGGTCAGCTAACATCTGGGTGTATAGTTCCAAATGCTGAAGCTTAATTACAGAGGAATGATTTCTGTAATTATGTTTTTCAATGGGGAATCTTGAGAGTTTTATTTTATTTTTAATTTTTTTATTTCAGCATATTACAGGGATACAAATGTTTAGGTTACATATATTGCCCTTGCCCCACCCGAGTCAGAGCTTCAAGCGTGTCCATCCCCCAGATGGTGTGCATGGCACCCATTAGGTGTGAATATACCCATACCCTCCTCCCCCGTCCCATCTGCCCGACACCGGATGAATGTTACCACTATATGTGCACATAAGTGTTGGTCAGTTAAGTCAGTTAATACCAATTTGATGGTGAGTACATATGGTGCCTGTTTTAAAAAAAAAAAAACTCATCTGATTTTCTGATAAGAAAAATGTCTTTTATTTGAATCACCTGAGTTATTTGCAGCTGGAAAAGAATTTTGCTATGAACAACTTAACTCAGCTATCACCACAGGAACACCTTGGTTGGCTTTAGAGAGTTTGAATGTTTTTAAGTTGTGATTAGCATAAACTATAGACATGTGCTTCTACTGCAAAGAGGAGAATTCTAATTTGACTGACTTACCCTCCACCACCTTTTTTGTTGTTGTTGTGAAACAGGAAACTGTTAAGGACAACTCACTTCTTTTTATGCCAAATGTTTTGAAAGTCTATCTGGAAAATGGACAGACCAAATCATTTCGCTTTGACTGCAGCACCTCCATAAAGGTAGGATGACCTGATGTACTCTGTCCCTGGACACTGCCATCTACAGTAAGACACACTTTGAGCCATTTTGTAGCAGTACCTTCTTTCAGAACTATCCCTTTATTTCTGCAATTTTATTGGTTGCTTCCATAGAAGGTAGTGTATGAATACTTAAAAACAAACCAAAACAACAACAACAAAACTTAAACTAAAAATGTTCTGCTGGGTTTTTTCCCCTTGGAGTTAGAAAATGCTATCAGTGAAGAAACACTAGGGCTAGTCATTTTAATGCAACGGCAGATTAATTAAAATAGTGTGACTGTCACCAAGAAAGGCTGGCACCCTGCCCCAAACCAGCATGATTTCTCAGCAATATCAGCTGCCCAGAAGATTAAGATGTTAGCTTTTAATTGAATATCTGTTACTTTTGTATCCGGCAAGAACAAGGGGTAGCATAATGTGAAGGTAACATTTACTTTGAATTGCTGTAACCAATTTCATGGAAATGTGCATCAAAAGGCAGAAATGAGGTGTGCTTCTTAGAAGGGGTGGAAAGGAAGAGTCACAAAGTAATTCTATTCTTTCAGAGCCACAGGTGAGTTTTACATAATAGGCATTATAGCAAGGGCATATGGCTCTTTCCCCCATGCTTCCTTCCTGGAAAAGAAAAGTACAGAGTCTCTTTTTTTATTGGACAAAAGTGTGTTCAGAAATTGATTGCTCCCTAATGCTTCATCAGCCTAAAATAGGCTTTATTCAAATGGCACAATAAAAAAGATTTTATGGAGGTAAAAAAGTACCTAGTGATGATCTGTACATTAATCTATCAAGAGAATATCAACTCTGTGTTAAAAATGTCTATCAATAGTCAACCCCTAATTCTCTTTTTTTAAAGTTAATCAGCACAGACTGCATGTGTGGAAGTGTTTCTGCAAAGGCCCACTCACTAGGTATTCTTATTGTCATGACACCAGCAAGCAGCTTGTTTAGAATTGCTGTAAGTATGTGGTGATTTAGTAGGTCACAGCTGATAATATTAGTAGATTGATGTTAGAGCATTAAATCCTCCTTAAATCATTCTAGATGAAATATTAACTTCCTTCATACAAAACTGTGAATTTTAAATGGTGATGACTGGAAAAGTCCTTTTCCTTTTTTCCTATTCAATATCAATTTCTGGTGAGATGTTAATGTAATTATTGGCCAATTAATCCAGAGGTAGGCCAACTTTTTCTGGAAAGGGTGAAATAGTAAATATTTTAGGCTTTGTGGGCTATTTGATCTCTGTTTCTACTGCTCAACTCTGTCACTGCATCATGAAAGCAGCTGTAGACAGTTGGGTTTGGGAAGTCCTTAAGACAACCCTCAGGTTCAAGAATTCACTTGAAGAACTCACAATAGTCAGCAATTTGTTATACGCACAGTTGCAGTATATTATAGCAAAAGGATACAGAATGTAATCAGCAATGGGAAAAGGTATAAAGGCAGGGCACAGGAGGGATCAGGAGGAGAGCTTCCAGGTGTCTCCTCTCAGTGGATTTTTGCAGACTGTGCTTAATTCTCCCAGAAATGATGTGTGACCATTTGCACACAGCACTGCCAACCAGGGAGGCTCACCTGAGCCTTGGTGTACAGAGTTCTTATTGGGGGTTTGCCACATAGACACCAGTGACCAGCCACGTGGCTGCTCTTAGTCTCCAGCCCCTCCGGAGCTTAAGCTGATACCACATGGCCCAAGGTTCCTGTCATAAATCAATTGTTAGCATGGACTATCTGGTACGTCCCAAGACCCCCAGGTAAACAAAACCACTCCTATTGGAGAGGATATTCCAAGGGCTTAGAGGTTATTTTCCAAGAGTGGGAGCAAAGGGCCAAATCTTTCTTTAGGCAAGGTTAATTTGTTACTGTCCAGACAATATATAAACAAATTGGCATGGGCATGGGCATGTGGATTTGACCCACAGGTCATAGTTTGCAGACCCCTGAACTAACCCATAGAGCTACATTATTACAACTCTCTGACACCATGGCCTTGTTCTGTGTTAGCAACTGGCCAGCTCCTTGCCACTGGTCTCCCTACCCCACCTGAAGATACAGGTAAAGACTTGAATGTATTTCTTAACAGTAAATCTAAATTTAAGAAATCTCTGTTGTTAATTCCCTCTGGCCTCTTTATTATAGGAACCTACACTAGACTAAGTTTGATTTCCCTGAGGATTGCAGGTGACAATGAGAAGACAGGGAGCAATGCAAAGAGTTCACATCAAATTCAAGTTATCTTATCTCGTACCTAACAGCCTCATTATCACAATAGACACTGGCTGGTAGGTGTAAAATAAAAATAGTATAGTTATGAAAGGAATATGACACTGTTTGATAAAAATTGCCAAAATTCTTGCTACAGAGTTATAATAGAGAAAACTATTGCTATCGATTTTTTGGTGTCCTCCCAGGTGGTTAAGGAAATTATTCTATAAACTACATGTTGCCACACAAAGGCTGGTTTTGTTTTCTCTTTCCTGGTCCTTGAGTGAAAATGATAAAACAGAGAACCCTTTTTTGAAATTCAACATAGTCAAGGCATTTCGGTTGAATGATTTTTGGGGGAGTGGGTGGATGTGGGGATCTTTGATTTAATGGGGCCTGAAGAAATTGAACAAGGACCACAGAGAAGGATTAAAATATCAGAAGTCAGTAAAAGAAAACTCTATATATGGCAGGGTTTCTCTTTCTTGGCATCATTGAGATTTTTGGACCAGATTATTCTTCACTGTGGCACTGTTCTGTGCATTGCAAGATGTTTAGCAGTATCCCTGGCCACTGGGATACTCCAAGTCTACTGAAACAACCAAAAACGTCCCCAGAAATTTCCAAATGTTGCCATGGGATAAAACTTCCCCAGGTTGAGAATCACTGCTCTACAGGATTTTTAGCATCTGAGTGTAAATTACCTTGAAGAGGGATCACTTACTAGTTTTCAGGTACCTGAAAAAAGTAAAGCTTGAGGAATTAGTTTTGCATTGCAGTAAATCTGTGTGTTTGTCCATGGAACACTTTTCTGATCATAGGTGCTTAATTCTATAAAAGATATCTGACAAAGCTTGATCATTGCACCTTCTCCAGAGATGTAAAATAAAAGCTAATATATATATATATATATATCATAGTGCCCTAACTCTGTGCCAACACAACTCTTTGTGTTGTAATCAATGCTTTCTATGCATGAACTTATTTAATCCTCATATCCATTCCAAGACATGCTTTATTATTATCCCAAGTTTACACATAGAGAAATTAAGATACTTAGGGATTAAATAACTTGCCCAAAGCTGCATAGCTAATAAGTAGTAGAGCTGGGATTCGAAGCCAGACTGTTTCCGGAGCCCCCGTTCCTTACCACTCCCACACTTCTCTTTCAGAAGGGTAGACCAGAGGTCAGCAAACTCTCTTTATAAAAGGCAGAGAGCAAATATTCTAGGCTTCACAGGCCACATAGTCTCTGTTGCAACCACTCTGCTGATGCAGCACACAAGCAACCATAGACTTTAGATAAACAAAGGGGCATGACTGTGTCCCAGTGAAACTTTATTTACGAAACCAGATGGTGAGCTAGAACTGGCATGCTGGCCATATTTTGACAACCCTTGGGGTAGCCCACTTTCAGAGCTAGTTTAATTGCTACCCCATTTAGAAGAAAGGAGAACTGAACTGACTATACTGCGTAATCTATCGATAACCTTTCTATTCTAAGACCATACGTGATAAGTATGCTCCTCCTCCAGCTACCTACCTTGTTAACTCTCTGTTTTGAAGTCCATAAAAACTTGGGGTGGTTGAGAAGGCCAGGAAAAGGGCAAGAGAAGAAAGGCCTCATTTCTGTATCTTTTTGGATCTTTGGAGCATTAAATTTAAGAATCGACCAAAGGTACAAAACTTTAAGATCTGGAGCCTACATGTGTAACATTTTTCTGGCCATGCTAGACTCTACAAGAGGGTGGCCTCAGTTTTTATCTCATCATGTCAATGTTTCCTCTGTAAGGATGTCATCTTAACCCTTCAAGAGAAGCTCTCCATCAAAGGCATCGAACACTTCTCCCTCATGCTGGAGCAGAGGACGGAAGGGGCCGGAACGAAGCTGCTCTTGCTTCATGAACAGGAGACTCTAACTCAGGTCTGTGCAATTTCACCCCCAGGTGTGGAGGCTGCTGGTAAGAGCAGAGGTTACCCAGTTCCAGACATCTCCCTCCCTCCCTCTAATCCCTTAAATGTGTTAATTGCATCCCAGGGTATCCTCACAAAAGGCAGTACTGGCCTTCATAATGGATTTTACACCTGTTTCCCTTTCTGACAATCTTTCACAGACAGTCGGTTGGTCTCATAACCAGATTTGTCATTCAAAGACTCAGCAGCTACTCACTGGGAATATAGCTCTGTAGAATTATATTTTATGTTATTGCAATGATTTGTTCACCTGTTTTGGCCATTGATCTCTTGAAACCATTAAAAAGAAATAGTTTCTGAGATTATTTAAATTAATCTGAAATCATATTTGGTTGTTTTAAATTCTGGGTACATACTTAAGACTATTTTTGGAAGCCTGAAATCCCTGCCCCAGTCCTGCTCTCTATAAATATATGATCCACCAATGTGTCCCAGTTCTTGGTTACCAAGATGCCACCCCCATCTGTTCTCTGGGGAGACAAGCGGGC
The DNA here is from genome assembly GCF_041146395.1 of Eulemur rufifrons. Taxonomy (NCBI): domain Eukaryota; kingdom Metazoa; phylum Chordata; class Mammalia; order Primates; family Lemuridae; genus Eulemur; species Eulemur rufifrons. Next base: position 134,971,019 of record NC_091012.1, on the reverse strand, counting down.
TGCTTGGCTGCTGAATTCAGTGCAGCACCCTGGCTTTTTTTTTTTTTTTTTTTTTTTTTTGTGATTCCACACAAGCAGAGTCTTTGTTGAATATATAAGAGATTTCAACAAATTCCTCTTCCATAGAAGAGTTCAGAGCTGAGAGAACTCCAGGGAGAGGGGCATGAGGGGACACCAGGAGGAGAAGCATCAAGACACCACCAGCTGGATAAAGTGACAGAAAGTGCCGTTGCACTAAAGCGCTTCTTGATGGTTGTATAATTAAAAGCTGGTATCCCACACATCAGTCCTGAGGATATCTCCGATTCTCTTGATCCAGTCCAATTCAATGTAATGAATTAGTTAGCAAGTTGCTATTTGTGTTGATTTATATTCCTCTGTCTAAACTTGACCTATTATTTCTATCAAGTATAAATCTACCTACAGATATTTTCAATCACTTCTACTGATTGTTTAACATGCGCCAAAACACTCTCGGAACTAGATGACTTATTTTATGCTTCGTTACAGGGGAACAACCCCTGATATACAGAATCCCTCATGTGAAAGGTCAGTGTCTGGGTCTGAGTTCCCCCAGGAGCAGAACTTAAGGATTTGAATGCACATGGTTTGTTTGGAATGAGATCTCAGGAAATACTGGCAGAGGAATGGGGAAGGGAGATGGGAAAAATTGTGGGGGGCCACTGAAGGATGTGTCATCAAGCCAATTTCCACTGTAGGCAACTGGAGCTCTGTCTACTGGAGGGCACTGGGTGGCAATGTGGAACACGCCGCAGTTATCCCACAAGGCGGGGGGAGCTGAAGCGTCTGTCCACCAACATGCTGTCTGTTATTGGTGTGGGCAGCCCCCTGGTTACTCAGGTTTTTTCCCCTGTGTTGCCAGCTGGTCACAGGTATTTGCAGTAAATAGCCTTCAGCTTGTAGCAGTAAGTGCCAAGGGCATATGGGCCGACAGCCAGTTAATATGAGTCTAACAAAACCCCCCACAACCTTTTGATCTTTCCAGTTATACTTTCTCTCTAAACTTTTATCTGCTCCATAGCCTTTATGAGAAAGCTTCGTGCTGATTTAGTTGGACAAAGATTCTTTAAGTCTCTTCTGGGGCTAGGTAACCTAAACTTTTCGTTCTAATTTCTAAATTTCTTTTAAAATGTTAGAAGGAAAAAAAAACTTCTAACAGTGATTCTTGCCTTATCTTTTCTTTTTCTTATTAGAATCAGAACTAAAAATCAAGTGCTAAAACTCAAGCACTATATCTAGAAAAGAAAATTGATTTATGTATCCTGAAACAAACCCACTATATGCCTTTGAAATCAACGCATGTGAAAAAGTCAATTACTAAAATATTTATAGGCATGATGAAAGGGGGAGTAAGTATGAGAAATTATAGTTTGTCCAATAACAAAAATCATTTTAAAACATTTAATTTTGATGAAAACCCCCAAAGGAACTTTTAAGCAACTTTACCTGAATTTTTGGCAGTTTGATGCTAAATGTATGGCTAGAAAATACTACTGGCTATATACATACTGCTTAAAGTTTTTAAGAAATTGTTTCTGTTTGTTTGTTTTAGAGAGTATTATTCTTATGGACTGCCATTTCTAATGACTCTAAAGCACCTTTCTGCATTACATTAATTTATTTCCCAAAACTAGTGTAACCTACTGACATTAAAAGTGGACCCAAGATGGCTTATGGAAAATTGAAGAAAGATAGACTCTAGCCAATAATTAAAGGAGTGGAAGATATGATGATTCCTGACTTTCTAACATGAGAGCAGGCCTTTAGCAAAATAGTCCATGAAGTCACCGGACCACAGCAGGGCTGACCAACACTCCAGGCCTCTGAGATTCCTCTGTTTCCTTCTTCCTTGTTTGCTTTCCCATTAGTCAGTGAGGAGCAGCCCACAGCCCTAAGTGTCACAATTCTGCTCAGCAATCATGTCCATGGCCAGGAAGCTGCCGTGACTACTTTTCAGTATGCCCAGATATTTAAAAGTCTTTTCCCATTGGTATTCTTCTAGTCAACAAAGATGGCAATGTAAACTGTAAACACACACACACACACACACACACACACACATATACTACAAGACTTAAAGCTATTTTTATTTTAAATTTTTTAATTGCAGCTCACAAATATTTTTATTTTGCCAGATTTGTCCCCTTCATAAAAGTAGTTACTCTCAACTATGTTGGTGCATGCTACATGGTTTTCATTTTGTTTTGTTGACCCCTTTATGGGAAATCAATAGATTTTGCCTTCTTTCTTGGAGTCCAATGTCTTTCATTCATTCAACTGTTTATTAAATACCTACTATTATTATTGCTTGTTAACTGATTTCCCTTTGTTGCAAAAGGAATTAGGAAACTAACATCTAGTACTTGACAGATACTGTGCTGGATAAAAGGAAAACAAACCAACATGATCCATGGTCCTTAACACTGAAGAATCTGTGGTATATTCTAAGCTCCTTTGAACAATTTGAACAGTGTCATGCTATGAGAAATTTGGGGTAGCTTAGAAACTTGTAGAATCCAGATGTAGTGCATGGGCCAAAACTTCTGTCTTCCTACTTTCCAATGTGATATCCTCCAAGGTTGACACTATTGTGCTTTCATTGCTACAATCAGTCTGGAGTCAAATTTGGAAAGGCACAGTAATGTTATACAATAATAAACTGTGGTGGACAATCTCTCCCTTTGGATCCTGTTGTACTCCCCATCCTAGATTTGGTGTGCTGTCACTAACAACAGCCAGCATCTGCGGAGCTTCTTCCAAGGACTGACCTCAGACCACTAGAGCCCATCGTGTCCACATCTGGAAATTCACGTTCCCTGGGACAACCCTAAACCGATGACTTGTCATTGCTCCTTTGGCTCAGGTCTCGGTGGCAGCTCTGTGGTGTAACTGACATGCCAGGGTCCCCTGCCTGATCAGGCTGTGGCTACCCTCTGCTGGGCTTCCCTGAGATGGCACATTTGGGTGGCTTCTCCTTCCCTGACCTGCTTCCCTCCCTCCCGTACTGCCTTCTCCCAGGAGCACTTCCTCAATAAGTCCCTTGCACACAAACTCTCATCTCAGGGTCTGCTCCTGGGAGTCCAACCTAAGTTGCAAGGTTATGTGCCATTTTCAGGTAATGACTATCTGCCATAAATGCTAAAGAACTTCCACTGCTTCTTTCCTTAGTGTCCAAAGAAAGTTGACTTTGCTTTCCCATCCTTCAGCCATTTCTCAGGCAGCACTGACGGATTCTTGTGTGATTGGTCTGCTCTTCTAGGTGACACAGAGGCCCAGCTCCCATAAGATGAGATGTCTTTTCCGAATTAGCTTTGTCCCAAAGGATCCAATTGACCTTTTAAGGAGAGATCCAGTTGCTTTTGAGTATCTCTATGTTCAGGTATGTGAAAATTTTGGCATGTTTTATATTAATGTTGTGGGATAAATTAACTTTGGGTTTTTTTTTCTGACTTCTTTAATTTGGTATCTTCTTTCTCTTTGCCCCCCACCCCAAGCTCAATGAATTCTAAAATGGTTCTGCGGTGCTCTTTTTATTTTTACATTTGATTTTGAAATAATTTCATACTTCCAAAAAAGTTACAAGAGTAGTCGTCTGTACCCTTCACCGGGTTCACCAATTGTTAACATTTTACCACATTTACTTCATCTTTAGTATGTGCACATATTCTCTCTCTCTACACAAATACACACATACACACACACACACACACACCCCTATATAATTTTTTTCTAAACTATATGAAGGTCAGTTGCCACAATCATGCTGGTCTGCTCCTAAATACTTCAGTGTATATTTTCTAATAATGAAGATATTTTCTTACATAATCATTGTACAATTAACAAAATCAGGAAATTTAACAGTGATACATTTCCATTATCTCATCTGTAGTCCATATCCAAATTATGCCTATTGTCCTCCAAATCCTTTATATCAGTTTTTTATGCACCAAGACCCATTGCAGGATTCCATGTTGCATTTTGTTGTCATGTCTCTTTAGTCTCCTTAAATCTAGAACATTCCTCAGCTTTTCTTTGACTTTCATAACTTTGACAGTTTTGAGGAGTACTGGTCAGTTGTTTTGTAGAAGTCTCTCTCTCAGTTTGGGTTTCTCTGATGTTTTCTCATGATTAGATTGAGGTCATACAGTTTGGAAAGAACAACATGGGTGACTGCGTCCTCAGTGTATCACATCAGGAGGAACATGATGTCGGTTTATCCCCTTAATGATAAGGTGAACTTTGAATCTTGGTTAAGGCCATGTCCTCCAAATTTATCCATCCAAATGCTACTACTTTTACTTTTGTAATCAATTAGTAATTTGTGAAGTCACTTTGTAACTCTTTTATTATCTTGTACCTCATCAAACTTTCACCTACTAGTTTTAGTACTGACTGATGATTCTTACCTGAATCCATTATTATTATGATGGTTGAAAATGATTATTTTTTTCTAATTTAATTGATTCTTTTTCATTTATTAATTGGTATGATACTATAAAGAAAGCAGTTTCCTTTCTCCCTTATTTACTTATTTATTCGTTAATTTATTTGGTGCTTAAATTGTTCTGAAAAGTTGTGATATTCATATAGTAGAATTATTAATTATAAGATGATAAAACTTTAAGAGAATAGTATCTTTTCCAGACTATCTATAGCTCATATCTGATTCTGGAATATAATTCCCAAACAAACAAAGCTTCAAGGAATGAGGATTTGGAGCAATTTTTCCCAAAAGGAATTTATCCAATTTGATATTTAGGAGATGTTCCTATATTTTTCTATAACTGCTTCCTATTACTCTCACTTAAATTCCAATATAATCACATTAAATAGTAAGAACACACTTACCTAATGCTTAGGCATCTAGTAGTAGAACTACTCAAAGAGGTTGTAAACCTAAATGTAACCTCTCTCCCCACTAAAAAGGAAAAAAAAAAAAAAGAAACCAAAGTGAGGGGAAAAGAAGGCATGTTCTCTTCGGCTGGGGATGGCTGTATAAGGCAAAGATTGCTAGTGCCATTATAAAATATAAAAAGCCTAAAAGTAGGAAAAAGATAATAAAAGGAACATTTGTTAACTCTGGGTAGTTGATAACACTGGTATTTGTTTTACTCTTCTCAGTACTTTCTTGTATATTTCAAAGCTTTTGTAATCTTTAAAATTTAGGTGGGAAAAAAATGTAGGTAGAAGATGGAAGAAGGTTGTAGACAAGATAGATGTCAGAGGTTAGGAATGGCAACATAAATTAAAATGGCAATAAGCCCTGGAGATCAGAAATTAGAGAGGAGAGAAGCAGAACATACTAGAACATTCTAGCAGATGGGGGCACTCAAGGTGAGGCCAGTTAAACCTTCCTCATCTCAGTGGTCTTTGGAAGAGACTGTGGTGTTTACAGCTCAGTAAGATGCTTAATGTTCATGAAGATAACCCTGCCCTATGTCAGTCATTAGGAAAAGTCAAATCCTGTTTGTTATACCTTATTTATCAATTAAAGAAATGTAGAGGCCAGGTGCAGTGGCTCACTCCTGTAATTCTAGCACTCTGGGAGGCCGAGGCAGGCAGATCATTTGAGCTCAGGAGTTCGAGACCAGCCTGAGCAAGAGCAAGACCCCATCTCTACCAAAAAAAATAGAAAGAAATTATCTGGACAACTAAAAATATATATAGAAAAAATTAGCCGGGTGGTGGCACATGCCTGTAGTCCCAGCTACTCGGGAGCCTGAGGCAGTAGGATTGCTTGAGCCAGGAGTTTGAGGTTGCTGTGAGCTAGGCTGACACCATGGCACTCTAGCCTGGGCAACAGAGCCAGACTCTGTCTCAAAAAAAAAAAAAAAAAAAAAAAGATAGAAAGAAAGAAAAAAGAAATGTAGAGTGTACTTAATAATGTTTTCCACCCCAAACAGTGAAATTATCATATTTTCGGTTTTTTAATGTTAAAATTTGGTCACCTGGGCCCCTCACTTGTCAATAATATTTCCTGGTCCCCAACAGGCCAGGTAACCCTGATGTGACTGCATTAAACAAAGAGCCTGATTCTCAGCTGGTCTGTTACTGCATCTTCCCCAAATTCCTACTGACAACCAACCTAGAGCTTTGCTGCAGCTCAGCCCATGTGCAACCAGTGTTAGTTGCAAATAAATAGTTACAGGTGCTGGTCAGCCCATGGCTGTGAACAGTGAGATGCATTCGGTGGTTGTTCTCTGTAATTATAGTACATACTCACCTCGCTAACAGGATGGTGTTTTAAAACCATTTTGCTCTGCCTCTATGTAAACATCACAAGTCCATTGCATCTATAAAAATTGCATTTGTCTTGGGGAGGGAAGACCCCTTAAGTAGACAAGGAGTACTGCTAAACACAGTGCTGTTTAAGGTGAGTTTGCTCAAATCTAATGCAGTTTAGGGAGCTCTTTCTTATTCAAAAGACACACATTTTATACCTGTAAGACTGTCCTCAGAACAGGAAAACTTGTCTGGAAATCTTGCCCAGGGACTAGCAGAAAAACACTGATCATATTTCTGCTTTCCTGCCTTGGGTATTGCATGGGTGGTGCATTAGCCACCTCTTCAAGGAGTAGCCATAGGGCGGAGATGGAAAGCCATGTGTGGTAGGCGATAGATACCAAAATAAAGCTACTGGAATCTTCTATATCCTCCACTGAAATAGGAAATGAAGATTTCTTTGCCTCAGACCCTCTACTTTGAAATGTGTTTTATCACAGAATACGTGGTGCTGTATGTCTAAAATAACGTATCCATCTACTATAAGCCAACAGATCTGCAAATGGTACCTGTGTGCCCATGTTGATTTTAAGATACTGAACAAAATGCAATGAAATTAGTCTAGACAACAAAAGAGTAAGCAAAAACAATATGTATCACTTTACAAAGACAAAATCAATTTAACTTAGTGGGCTCCTAACAAGGACAGTAGCCAGTGACCAGATGAACCATGATGATGAAAACAGAGGTTTCAATTGTGATAATGTCCATTAATCTCCTCGTCCCTAATGGGCCATGAGGTATTTTACAGATTTTAACATCTATATTAACAGTAAACTCTAATAATCCAGACTGTTCTAATTTATAATTACAATGGGCTATTCAGAAGTTTACCTGTGCACTGACTGTTAAGAAAAAGATTGTAACAGCAATTAGTAAACAGAATAAGACCCAAGAGGCTCCAAAATGTTTTCAGATACTTTACTAGTATTGTTTTCCTTTTGAATATCTAATATGTTCATTGTAAATGAACTTTTTTGTAGGTCTAAAGTGGAGTTTGTTGGGACCTATATTTAGCAAAATAGTGATTGCCATTTGCTTATTTAACTGTATTTGAAGTAATGTAGTTGAGAGTAATAAAAGCATGATTAATACCAAATATATATATATGTATAACTCATTCTCCAGGATCAGTCTAAACTAATTATATAATGTAATTAAGTGACTAATCACCTTGTCAAAAAATTCACCCAGAAGTTTGGTTAAATACAGGGTAAAGCAGGGATGGGAAAAACGGTCTCAGCCACAACTCCTAGGAGAAGTTATAGGGATGGCTCATCTTTATAAAGTACGTTCCATTTTATGAAACATACTTACAGGTATCATGGCAACCTTGCAAGTTAGTTGTTAACTCTCAAGTTAGTTGTTTGTTGCCAGTTAACCCATTTTAAGAGAAGAAAACTGAGATTCCAGAGAGGTGAAATGCCATGTCCAAGGTCATTTTATTAGTAGTTGACAGAGCCTAGTATCAAACCTGGAGCGTTTGCCTCTAAATTCTATGCTAAAATCCTACTTCAATCCATCATGCAATAGCAGTCATTGAAGAAAGTGATTTATCAAAATGATTTATCAGAAAACTGATTCTTCAAGTGCCTGCACCTGACACTGTACCAATGGCTTCCTAACCTCCACCTCTCATGGAACTCTATAAAATGACCCAATGTAGGTTCTCAATCCCTTGGAGCCCATATGGACAACCTGAGCACTTGGAAATGTAGGGGCAAAGGGGAAGCTTCCCCTTTGCCCTTAGAAGTTTCACTGAAAAATCAACTCACAAAAGGCAGACTAATTGGGGAAAAGGCTTATAAAATTTATTATTAACATGTACATGGGAGCCTTCAGAATGACGACCCACCCCTCAATGGGGTGCAGAAGCTTATACACCATCTTGAGGTTACAGAAAGAATGTGGGCTCAGAGCATGGCTAAAAAGAGGTTGTACTGGTAAATCAGGTTTTAGTGGCAAGACAGGTTATGGGAAGAAGGAAAGGGGACTCTTGGCTGGCAAAGGTGGTCTTGTTATGTAGATGAAACTTCCTGTGCAGTAGCCCTCAAAGAGAATAGATGGTAAATGTTTTGTTTAGAACTTTAAAGGTGTCAGACTGTCAATTAATCTTTCTTAGATCTGAACAAAAAGAGACCTGACTTCATCAATACAGATTTTCTACAGATACAACTTTTCCTTTTAAAAACAGCTTTACAGGACTATTTCTTTTTACTGGCTCTGTGACAACCATCTCGAAATATGTCAAAAACATTTTTTAGGATAAAATATAATTTAATTTCCTGCAGAAATAACTGGCAAACCCAAGACTAGCTAAACAAAATGGCAGCCTGGAATTGCTCCCAGAGGCTGCCGTAACTCAGAGCACCCTAACTCCTGCCTCCTGAAAGACCCACTTCCAGCAAGGGGCGCTGTGCAGTGTAGATAGGTTTAAGATTTTACGGAAAAGCAAAAGTGGAAGATTGTATTAGGGATGCACACAGGAGAGAATGTGACTTTACTCTTGGTGGTGAAGCAATGGGCTGAGATGTGGACATAGAGTACATGGCACAGCACCAGTCCAGCATGTGTAAGTGTGCACAGTGTAAATACTGTATGCAGAAGCCGTCCAGAGGTACATGTTCCCATGTGAGAATACTCAATATAGGAAGCAGTATAAATGTGCTTCTCTTGGAGAGGAGGCAAACAAATCCTGACATAGTTTGCCATTTGAAATATTCTTGGGACAAGACAAAGAAGAAAGAAAAGAAGGAAGTAAGAAAGGGGCTAAATATCATATTCTCTAGCCCAAGAATCCAGCTTCACATAACAAAAATAAGTAAATACATATGTTGAATATGCCTAAGCCACGATGTGCTTCCCAGCCGCTCTCCTGACCAGTGAGTGAGGATGCTACTCTAAAACCAATCTCTGGGCTTGTGCAGGACTTTACACTTGATAACACTCTAAGCCACTCTTTAATTTGATCCTCACGGCAAATCCTGTAAGGTACATGTCCCCATTCTATAGATGAACAGACTAACTAAAGCCAAGAGAGGTGGAACGACTCCCACAAAGTCATGCAATAGAAGCAACAAAGCATTTGTCATTGAAATGAACCGAGGCATTTACTAGCTACCCTTTACCCAGTGTACCAATGCACTGTGACAAAACGCTCACTGTGCATCTCATCTGATCCTTGAGCCACTCCAATGAGGTAATTAGCATGAATCCCCGTTACACGCATCAGTAAACCAAAGATGCAAGAGTTGAAGTAAATATTCTAAAGTTACATACACGGGGGGCCATTGGCAAAGCCAGGACACAAAGCAGTGCGTGTGAGTCCAGAGCTGCTGCCTTCAAGCACCTTGCTAATGCTGTCTCCCTGAAGCTGCTTTGGATGGTGACAAGGAAGAGAAGAGTGATGCTGGATGATGACAGTAGTTAACACGTGAGGGTGTCACATCTTACCAGGTAGAGTGCTAAGGGCTTTACATCGTACACTCACGTAACCCTCCCCACACCCCTGTGAATAGGGAGCAATATTATCCTTGCTTTGCAGAAAAGGAAACTGAGGCACAATTAAGGAACTCTCCCAAGGTCATGTCCCCTGTAAAGTGGAGGAATAAGTTTCAAACCCAGGACTCCAACCCTGGCAGCCTAACTCCGGAAGCCACATTACACTATCAATACTTTGTGTGTTAGACTGCGGCACCTGTGTTTGGAAATTTCATACCTAAATTCCTAATTATTTTTACAAAAAGCTAAATATTTAAATAGCAGTTCGTCGATGAATGTTAAATGTTTTGTGTGGTCTCTGTGTTTGTGCGTGCGATTAAATAATGACTCGGTTCCAAGTAGCGCGGTGGAAACGTTTCCACATTTAGCCTCCTTGCCTGTGAAGTGAAGGTTGCAGCGCTCGGCGGAAATGCGCGGCACCTGTTCCTCTCATTCTTTGACAAGCTACGCCCCCTGCTGGTCTCTCTGCAGAGTTGTAACGATGTCGTTCAGGAGCGATTTGGGCCGGAGCTAAAATATGACATAGCCCTGCGGCTGGCTGCCTTACAAATGTACATCGCCACAGTCACCACCAAGCAAACGCAGAAAATCTCCCTCAAATACATCGAGTAAGTGTTGACTCTCAGAGCCATTTCGGAGACAGAGATGGTACTTCCTTAACGCCTGGGTATATTTTTGATCTTTTGTCTCTGTTTCCAAAATTGATCTTGTTTGTGGCAGAGTGTTCATTAACCAAAGGCAAAATGTATGAATATCATGTTCATTTCTGGTAGAAGAGATCCATTTCTTACATAATCTATCTTTAGAGCATTGTGATTAAAATGAGGGTCATATTTAAAATGAAGCGGACATTTAAAAGTTCCTGAAGGGACTTGGTTCCCAACCCAGCTTTGGTCTCAGTGCTTTTCACGCATTAACTTAATTCTCACAACATCCCTATGAGATTAGTAGGATTTTGGTTTCATTTTGTAGACAAGCAAACTGAGGCACAGAATGATTAAGTAACTTGCTGAAATGACACAACTATTAATGAGGGGAGACAGGATTCAAACCTAGGCGGCAGGACTCCTCATTGTGCTATAGTTTGAGTGATGGGTTGAGGTACCTGTGTTTGGAAGCACATGTAATGCCTTGGATCCCTTCCCATGTGCAAACTAATTAAAATCCCACTTTCCAAAAATGCCGCAATGCCAGGTTGATCCACCAGGGGGCAAAATGGCTTTTCTCAGCAGATTCATGAGCCTGTGTTGGGGAACATTGGAGTTCCAACTTGCTGACTTCAACGCCACTGTTCTGGCAACTCTCAGTCCACCTGTCAATGCCTAGGGACAAATCCTCGTGCACAGTTTGAGAACCTCAGAACTTTGAGTCTTGGGCCACTCCTTCTCCCAGATGGTTTCTCTCTTTTTCTCTTGCCACACACATGCAGTGACTGTAGCCTGAGAGAGACTAAGCTCACAAAGAGATCTTGTGCTCAGCTGGACATATTCACACCCTACCCCTTTCTGAAGCTCTTGGGGACAGGTAAAACTGGCTGCCATTTGAAAACGTGGCCTGCACAACTTGAGATGATTTTCAGGCAATTAAAATGCATTTCTTTTCCTACTGTCTGTACCCACATTTTACCAGGCTGAACATTGTACAGTTAAAAACCTCTCTGAGATAACTAGCTCGACTAAGAATTTTGCAGAGTTTACAATAATGTTCTCATTAATAAATTCCTCCCCCCAAAAATATTCATTGAGCATTTTATACAGTATTCACATTAGGACAGTGGAAAATACTAATATGTATAAGTTATAATCCTGGTCATGGAGGAACTTGTGTTCTGATTATAAAGACAGGTATAAAGATATGAAAAACAAGTATTTAAAAGAATGATACAAGTAGAATTACAAGGTAGGCCATAAGGAGTACCAAATGATGGGTAAAGACAATAAGTATGAGTTGAGGAAGAGGAAGAAAACACAGTGATCACAAAAAATAGCATCTTAACTGGTAAAGAACATGAATGGTCACGTCAGGGGAGGTTGTCTTCCTACCCTTCTTCAGAGAGGACCTGCAACAGGAGAAATAATCAGAATCTTCTTGAAGGTCTTCACATAATTTAGAAGATGCTGGTTGGGCACATAACAAAGGACAGGTTTCTAGGATAGGATTTCTATTCTAGGGTAGATTTTCTAGAATTCAAAATATGGAAGCTTCTTAGAATAGGGTTATAGTCATTGCTGAGAAAATGGGCTCTTGGCAAAAATATATTAACCTAGTCCTATTTGCTGTTGTTGTTTTCTTATATATGCACACCCATGGGTGATGTCTGCATCTCCCCATCAATACCAGACACACCTAAGGGTGATGAACCCCACCCTGATTCCACACCAACAGCACCTCCCCCAAACCCCAAGCAAGAAATGTTGATGGAAGGAGTTAGACAGACAAGAACTGGCTGGGGCAAAAGGGAACTGTGTGTGCCTAGAGAAAGAGCCACTGAGGAGGAAGAGGGATAGGGGAGAAGGGTTCGGGGGCATGAAGGAGTTGCATCCATCCTTCTACGAGAAGAGAGAAAGATGGAGTGTGGGCAGACAGGGAGATAGGAGAATAGGAATAAACGAAGAGTTGGAGAGAAGTTGGCATTGGAAATTACAAACTCAGATATGTGAGTGAATTTTAAGAGATTCAGAAATGGGTTAGACAAAGTGTCTCTTCAGTTTCCACTGGCCCCAAATGCCTCCTTAGCATTCTCTCTAGAGAGTGAGGAATATGTTTCTTTTTAAATGCAAACACGTGTATTATTAATGATCAAATAGTATGTTTCCTGAGTGTAAATTAAAAGTTACTTCCCTAAGTGGGGGCTTGTCTCCATTCCCTGCCTTACCATGAGTTCATTTGTTCCAATAAACATCAGAGCACCATTTTGCCTTAGATAACTAATCACAAGAATGTGAAATTAAAGATATGTTCCTTATTGCAGAAAAGAATGGGGATTAGAGACTTTCCTACCTTCTGCTGTGCTGCAAAGCATGAAAGAGAAGAACATAAAGAAAGCACTTTCCCACCTTGTCAAAGCAAATCAAAACTTGGTACCACCGGGTAAAAAGGTATCACATTTGCATCTTAATAGAAAATTATGAAGAGAAAGGCTTGCATGCATTTTAAAAAATGTTTAAAATTAGCTCGTGAATAAAATACATTGTACCATGTTTTCAGAAGCAGTAACACTGTATAACTTTTTTAAAACTATTAACATGTTTCTAAGACTAATGAAAAATAAGTATTCATATGGAAACCTATTTATTTCTCACAAGTTATAGACTCCTTACTGTTAGGGGGAGGTATGCGTTCATGTGCCCATGCAGGAGAACCTTGCATAACTGCTGAGACCTTGTGAATGGAGGGTAGAATTTTGAGATAAGTCTACATTTCCATCCTACTCATACTTACCCCTCATACCAGCTTAAATGCACAGCAGCCAGCAAGGGGCCCTGCAGGCCAGATGCCATGTTAATTAAACCAGAGTTTCTCTACTGTGGCACTATTGACATTTGGGAACAGATCATTCTTTGTTGGGGGGTGGGCGGGATTATCCTGTGCACTATAGGATGTTTAGTGCCATCCCTGGTAGGATGGTGGGATGCCAGTAGCACCCACCCCTAATTGTGACAAACCAAAATGTCTCTAGACATTGCCAAATATGCTCTGGGGAACAAAGTCACGCCTATTAACAATCGTTGGATTAAATCCTACTTTTGGAGGGAAGATAAAGTTATTCTGTCACTCACCATCATTAGTGTTAAAATCTTTTGCTTTTGTTTTTGTTTTCATTAAGAAGGAAAAGCACAAAGGACATTGAAAAATGTACTACTGGTCAGAAAAGAAAGGTATGGTTTATAGGTAATAAAAAGCAAAAGAGTCTAGGAACCAGAAAGAGAAGGAGCCTTAAAATATTGGGCCTATAAAATTGGAAGCAGTCTAGCAACCCAAGAACACTTTCTAATTGATATTGGCTAGAGAAACTTGCGTACTCTAATACAAATCACTGTTTATGTGGATAATACATTTACCTTAGTATCTGATTTTAAGTCATTTTTACTGGCTAACGCACACTTATTTCTATTCCCTCCTCACCTCATGACTTTTTTTTTTAAGCATAATCAGGTTCAACACACTATCAGCCACCTTTGATTTACTTGCCAGTTTCATGGGGAGGGCACCTCTGGTTGCAGTGAGCATTCAGCTTACAGAAATATACCAGGACACCATGGATCAAGATTTTTAAAAATTTCAATTCTGATTCGCCTGAAGCTAATTTCTATTAATTGGCTTAACGTGATTTTTTTCAAGCCTGGCCCACTGGTCTTGTAATCATTTGGATAACTGCTATGCAATCTTTTGATCTATCTATCTGTCTATAACTGTCCTTCTGTAAAGGTTGGTTTTTCTAGCCAAGACTTAGTGGTTTGCTTTCAAAACAATTTGCAGAGTGCTTTGGCTTTTCCAAACAAGTAGGATGGACAAATAGAGCTAAACAACAATCACATAGAGGGCAGTACCTTTAGGTGTAGTTAATAAAAGAGTTGGCAAGTCATCTACAATTGAAAACAGAATTTCACAGTCATTGCTACTTAATGATGATCTACACCTTGTTGGAAAACTTCACCCTTAATAAACATTCCTGGTATATTCAGTATGAAACATGGACTTTTTAAATCAAATACTTGTTTTAGTGATATGGCAATCTACATTTTTAAGCCTTTATAAAGATAAATTTCATCTGGATAAAATTTTATTTGTAAATCATTCATGAAACTCAACAGATTCTCCGAGTTGAATTAATAAAACAGGGACTTATGTAGCAAGTTCAAACATTTCCACAATGATTGGAGCTCAGCAAGTTCATTTTCCCTGAAAACTTGCGAAGACTGGAAGAAACTTGACAGGGAATGTATGAGAGCCTGTTTAAAAGGCCTTACCTAGATTGTAGGTGCGTAGTCAAAACAGCTCCCACAAGCTCTCAGGTGAGTCTCTGGTGCTATGGGAGAATTGATAGACAACCTGTGTTTGTCCCTAATTGCAAGTAGAGAGCACACTCACCTCTAGAAATCTCCCAATAAGCAGATGTTTCAATGGAACATTTTATGGTCTTGTTCTCACATGTTGAGTGAGTCCCCTGGCCCAGCATCTCCATACTCATGAATCCCCCATACATTACCCCCAAAATAAATAAGATTTGAATCTTGATGTCATGTTGCAGTCCTTCATCAGGAAACCAAATATGTGGCTTCTTGGCCTTTTGGCTAAGATCCAGTGTAGGACACCAGATATGTAGCAATTTACTTTCATTCCTAATGAGGAGTCTTTATCACACTCCATCTCTTCAGCAATAAAATCATCCTTCTATTTTGCCCTTATTTTCAGCTGGTCTCCAGCTGACATGGAGTCACACCTGATGGTGTTAACACGTGAGGTTTCTTTTCTCTCCTCAGCTCTCTGCACTGCAAGCCAAGGTCCATTATCTCAAGTTCCTCAGTGACCTGCGATTGTATGGGGGCCGTGTGTTCAAGGCAACATTAGTGGTAATTTCTTTTTCTTTTTTGTTTTTTCTTAGAAGCCAGAGAGGCTTGCAAAATGTCACTGTATAGGCTGTCTTGAATGAGCTTGCTCTGTTGACAAAAGCAAAGCAGCTGTGAATCTTCTCTGGCCTTCATTTCTAACCGACTTCACCTGAAAATATCAGAAGCAATGTAAAACTAGATAATGCCACTGCAGAATGCCCTAGAAAAAGAAATGTGAAGAACCAAGAGAATCAAAGGATTCTAACCATGGCCTTCTTTTAAATCATTGAGCCAGAAGTTGCTTTCACACTGAAAAAAGAAAAGAAAACACAAACCTCATTCCTAAAAGCCTCTTATGATTATGAGTATACTGTGCTATGACAACATTTACTTTCTACATTATTCATAATTTGTCAGAGCCTCGATGTAGTCATATATCTAATATGACCCAGAAACACTTTCTAAAGAAAATGTAATTTTGTAGAAACAGGATCTTAGGTTCAACTTTGCATGGTGCTTCAGAGGTGCAGTTTTGTTTTGTTTTTTTTTAATATTGTCAATATCTCTTTCTCAGCAGGCAGAAAAGCGCTCAGAAGTGACTCTCCTGGTTGGGCCCCGGTATGGTATAAGCCATGTCATAAACACCAAAACCAATCTGGTGGCTCTTTTAGCTGACTTCAGCCATGTCAACAGAATTGAAATGTTCCCTGAGGAGGAAAACTTGGTGAGGGTGGAGCTCCACGTCCTAGATGTGAAGGCAAGTCTTTCAGATGTTAACACAACGCCTTGATTTGAACACTTAATTTCTGATAACACTGCTGGTGTTTACAAAGCAGGCAAAAGTTAGTGTGTGCAGAGCATCACAGATGCCATGTGATGCAGAAAAAATCCACCCAACTCAGGCCTGAGGACTCCAGTCCTCATTAAATTGCTGTGTGATCTGGGAACAAGTCGCTATACTTCTCTGGGCTCAATGTTTTTTAAATGTATGTCAGAAAGCGAGCTGCCTGATTTCTAGGTCCCTTCTGACTTTAGAATACGTTAATCATAGAGAGGAAGGGAGATTTTTCTGAGTTAACTGTCTAGAATATGTGACTCATAGAGAAAGGGAGATTTTTTCCCAATTTTCTTTAGAATTCTCATTCCCTTTATTTAGGTTGGGTCCATATATATTCGTTCTTTTGGAAAAGCTGAGTATTTTAGTTAATCTGTCTTCTCAGGCTGTAGCAATTGGTACTAACTGAACATGTGGTCCCTATGAATGTCATGGCCTTTCCATTTAAAACAACAATCTGAGATTACCCACAAAGGGCTAAAGTCTGCTCCCAAACCAGAAGTTGACAGGACACAATCCAAGTCTCCTGTCCCCACCTTCTTTCTTTTCCCAGTAAAGATGAGTCATTGGATTTTGGTTATGTTAATATATCTAATGTTTCTATGGAGAAAAGGCACCAGACCCAAAGGGAGACAGCGACTCCACAAAGGAGACAGCATTGGCCAGAAGAGGTGTCCTGAAAACAGTCAGAGAAGACCCAGCCCTACCCCCACTCCCCCCAGGGTGGTGTGGGAGAGATGAATTCAGAGTAAATGAGAATATGGGGAAGGGTTTCTACAGAGCAGGTCAGAGCGCACCAGTGAGCTCTGCAGCAGGAACACAGGAGCATGAAGGAGAGGCCGTGGGGCTCAGATATGTTGGCTGTGGCCCATGGGAATTCATGGGCTGAATCCAGAGGGCTCCATCTGACTTCACGGCAAGCTGAAAGTGTGGGAATCGACTTGGAGTGCCTGGCCTGGTCCATGACCAAAGACACTGAGAGAAATAGCCTCATTGTGGGAAAAGGGCAGAAGAAAGGGTGAACTGGATATAGTCATTCTAGACCTGATGACAGAGATAACCTGCCCCAAACAGAAATGAGTGGCGAGCCCTTGCTGCTGGTGTCCTGCCTACGTATGATAATGGTGGGGTGGCCTGGAGGCTGAGGGGAGACCTCGACTGAAGCAGAAGGAAAAGCAGTTCAACAAGTAGTAAGGGAGCTTTGGATGGGAAGTTAGATTCCACCACCCCGGAACATTGAACCTGGCCAGTGTCCTACACCTGAGAGTGAAAGCAAGAGGCCTGTCATCTTGCTGTCATCCTGCTGGCTCTGTGCCTCTCTTGGTGTCTGCTTTTTTTGCTCCCTTATTTCTCTCTTACTTTCTCTTTCAACAAGAACACACCCTTCCTAACACAATGAGAAAAGTGGCTTCATTAAGCACTTTCTTCCCTACATGCCCAAGATCCATGTCCATTTGTATGATAACCTCATTGTTTCCAGAAAGTTTTGGCAAAGCCTTTTCTCAACTCACATCTCCGTTTTACCCTCCTGTGAATTTATAGTTTCTTTAAGCATTCTTTTCCTGAATCTCTGACATTTTTCCTTCAGTCTTAGCAGTAATTTCCACTTGATGTTTACCTTTCTTTAATACTAATTTTCACCACAAACCCAAAACTTAATCTTCTTGTAATTTTCAGATTGTGGGTTCACTTCCAGTAACTGAAGTAACTGGTAACTTAACTATCACTTTTTCAAATGTTAACTATCTGAGAACAAAACCATTGTCATTTTTTTTTTTTCATTTCAGTGTGACTTGGAAGAGATCTAAAATGTCCAGGCTTTTTAAATGGTGTGTCCTGAATGTTTTTAGTAAGGCACTCTGTGCTATCCCTGACTTTTTCCTCCCCATTTGTGTTTCTCTGAAAAAATGTTTGCTCAATAATTTCCTTTGTTTACATTTCATAAGCATATATGCAGCCATTGACACCCCAGGAGGCTGTTGAGAATGGATGGCTTTAACCAAAACATTCTCTTTTGTGTAGCCCATCACGCTCCTGATGGAGTCCTCGGATGCCATGAACCTGGCCTGCTTGACAGCTGGATACTACAGGCTGCTCGTAGATTCCAGAAGGTCCATATTTAACATGGCCAACAAGAAAAACACAGCAACCCAGGAAACAGGTATTCTCTTCCTAAACTCATGAAGCACTGACTCCCCCCCATACACACACCCCACCTGACAATAGTAATAAGGATGTTTCTGGAAAAGGTAAAATTGTACTCACAAAAAAATTCTAATGTCCAAATTTAACACAAAGAGCCTTCAAATACTTCTGATGTGGTCTAATTATTTAAAATGAAAATGCTGATTCCTCACCACATTTGACACATCACTTGGAAATGTCAGGGTGCTTGCTTCAAAGGCAGTGATTTTATTATTGTGAAAGTCTTTATAGCTGAGTTTCTATTGCCTTGCTCTTACAGAGTTCAAGAGGCAGAGAACTAATGATGGAGTGCCCCAGTAGGGGTTGCAATCCCCTGCTCTAGGGGCTGGTCTCTCCTTAAGGTGTCCTAGGCCCAGGTGCCTGCAAGCCTCCTCCCTTCTAGTCAGACTTATCCCAAGATTCTGGGAGCTTTACCAACAGGAACATGTGAGAACTGCCTAGCACTTGGACTTGGAGCCTCTAGAAGAGAATTATTCTACCCTGGCAGCCATCTTAGATCTATAATAAGAGCATCGAGATGGCAAAGACATCAAATAATTCAATTCAGCCACTTGGCAGAATACCCCCAAAGTGAGGACAAGGAAGGCTGCAAATGTTAAGTTGGCTGTTCCTTTGATGGTGGGTTGTTTTCATTTGTTTTAGGACATTTTTTCTTCAGTTATTTAAGCATTTTCCTCCACCTACAGTAGATGCTTAGTAAATGTGGCTGAAGGACAGATACCACCATTTCAGGCAGAGTCACTGGCCCATGAAGCAAACATAATCAGAGATTCCATCATTAGGGTTTCTTTTAAAAGAAAGGGGAACTCTTAAACACCAATTTCATTGTCACTTTTCTGAGAGAAAATTGGGGGAGGAAAAAGAAGGGAAGGAAAATCCTCTCACTTTTAAACTAAGCAGAAAACATAAATCTTTATTCCATAGGTATTTTGTAGTATGTAGATACACACACATGCACACAGACTTACACACAGTTTATTACGATGGCCAGGTATGAGAGCAAGGAAGAGATATGGACAAAGCATGTTAGAAGGCAATTTTGACTTTTGAGTCGGATAAATCTGAGATTTAATCCAGCTCCATCTTGAGGTGTCTGGTTTTTATAGTTTCTCTCAGCTTGGGTTTCCTCGTTTATAAGACTGGGCTTAAAAACCTAGTTTGCAAGGTGAGAGTAGCAAACTATGTATATCACCTAAAATGATGCTCAGCACTTCTATTAATAATTGGCAGTTTTGTTATATGTGTATATTGAAAAAAATTTAAATAAAAAAATAATTGGCAGTGGAAAAAACAGTGGTGAAAAAAATTGAGACTGAAAGTGATAGAAACACAGGAAGGAGAGGAAGACAGAACATAATGCAAACAAAGTCCCTGAGAGACCCAAATGTTTTAAAATAAATAGAGAAAGGGAAGGAACAAAAAGGAGGTGATAAGTGTGTACTGGGTTTGGTGGTAAACATTTTTATGACCACATGTTTTCATTGAGCAGGGAGATTTAGAGCAATTTAACACTGACCTTTGAAATTCCGAAGGGCAGTTCAGCAATTTGACACAATCCTTTCACATTGGAAAACCAGTTTTTGACTTTTTATTTTCAAATCTTAAAGTTTATCTTGAAAATAAATCCTTTTCCCCATGGACTATAAAGATTGAAGAAAACCAAACCTACCACTCTAAAAATGATTACAGTAATAAGGGTCTCCATTTTGTGCAATTTATAGTGACCCACAATGTAATGTTTAATAGAACTTAGAGAGGCAAAAACTTAGTCACAAAAAAAGTGTTATTACTGTGGGAAAAAAAATGCAACTTCAACCTTTCAGTAATTCCTCCCAGTTCTACAGCAAGAATGAGGTTGAGGATACACGTTCCAAATACTTCTCCCCACTCTCAGAGAGAGAGGGGGGGTGGGGGGTAGGGCTAAGGAAGATAGCATACTCCACTCCAAAAAGAAACTGGTAGACCTAGGCCAAGCATCCTCTAGTGGCTGAAAGTATTCCCTTCTCCTCCGAAACTCCCAAAAGATCTCCTAAGACCCAAGAAACAGAAAGAGTGAAGTCCAATTAGGCCAGTTCATCTCTATTCCACTCTCTCCTCCCACTCTGTGAGAGACTAGGCCACAGAATAGATTCCAGTTCCCAGCCTACACCCTTCCATGTCTCCAAAATCATCCCAGAAAGCTAAATCAGTATACCCTTCTGGAAGGAAACCAAGCTTGAGTGTGTATTTTCTTCTCACCTCAAACTGATCATAGACCTAGTCAAGATCTCAAATAAGGACCAGTAAGCCTGCATTTCTTCTTCTCTGTCTTAAAAATTAGCCTTCAAGCACTTTCAAAATCCATGACCCCACATATTTATGCATCTCTAGGCTTTAGGAGGGCCTGAGTAAGTATCCATTTACTTGCTTTTAGCCTGTTGACCTATTCAGTTTTCTTGTTGGCCTAAACCAAGAGTTGGCAAACTATGGCCAATGGGCCAAATCTTGCTCTTGTAAATAAAGTTTTATTGGAATTCAACCACACACATTATATTATTATACTTTCTTAGGGATGCTGTAACAAATTATCACAAACTTGGAAGCTTTAAACAGCATAAATTTATTCTCTCAAAGTTTGGAGGTCAGAAGTCCAAAAATCAAGGTGTTGGCAGGGTCCTGCTCCCTCCAAAGACTTTAGGGGAGAATCTGTCTTTGCCTCTTTCCAAGTCTGGTGGCTGTCGGCATTGCTTGTGGCCACACAACTACAATCTCTGCCTCTGTCTTCACATGGCCTTCCCCTCTTCTCCAGGTCACCCAAATCTCCCTCTGTCTTTGTCTTATAAGGACACTTGCCATTGGATTTAGGGCCCGTGCAGATAATTCAGGATGATACCATCTTGAGATCCTTCATTAAATCTGCAAGACTCTTTTTCCAAAAAAGGTCACATTCACAGAGTGGACATATCTTTTGGGAGCCACTCTTCAACCCATACACCCATTTGTTTATATATAATCTACGGTTACATTCATGTTACAACAGCAAAGATGAGTAGCTGCTTTACTGAACAATTGGGCCACAAAACCTAAAGTATTTACTATCTGGCCATCGCTTTACAGAAAATGTTTGCCACCCCCTGGTCTAAGCCTCTGTTACAATACGACTTTGCTGAACCACTCTCGCTCCCTGCAACAATCCATACTCCTCTCATACACACACACACACACACACACACACAGAGCCAGTCACCATCTAAATTGTTGTTAATATAACAATGCTGAACCCCTACAAGGTGTATTTATTATAAGGTAAGATATAAATATGACCAGTGTATAATTCAGTGTCTTCAAAGTTCTATCTTTTACTTGCTGTTCATGAAAATATATGATTTATTACAATGACTCTGAGCATTGTTCAGCATTAAGTCCAGTATGTAATTTGGGGGAAGCAAAACCTCTTTGGTAAAACTGATTTTTTTCCCACATATCTTTCACATCTGATGTCAGTATTATCCGAACTTTTGATGGGGGCAATTTGAGGTAACAGATGGGAGAATAATATGGCACTAAAATTTCCTCAAAATGTTGCCTCTCGAATCTACGAAGCAATATTTACAGAATGACCCAGCTTCCTGTCTTGTTAAATATCAGAACAAATCTCCACATCAAAATTCCAGATTGAAAGACCCTTGAAGAGCAAACAAAATAATAATATTTAAATTAGGGTTTTGCGATTTTAAATCAATGAGGATCATCAAACAAATCTTCAGGAGTTCCCATGATACAAACAAAAATTTAAATTAGTCTAAATATTAATTATGCTTAGAAATAGCAGAGAGAAGTATGTTACCTGTGACCATTCCACTTTATGCACTATATATATACACGCACACATACATGGCATGTATACCGATGTTTACACATGGATATATTAATACCCACTAGGATATAAAAAGGCTAAAAATAGAAATTTTTGTGCTATCATTACAATATTTATTTTAATTTCCTAAAAAATATAGTAGAAATATGAAGATCCTTGACCTTCTTTTCACTGAATGAGGACAAATTCTGATGCCTTCTCCTACAAAGTGGGGAATGTTAGATCTCACTTTACAAAGAAAAGGGCAATTTATTTTCTGGGATAACAGCCTCTTGAAATCTCATCTTTAAGGGTTGTAAAAGACATGTTGTATGTTCGCATTCACAGATGTAAGTGAGGTCTTTTAATAATTTAGATGGAATTAAGGTATAGTTCCCTGCTCCCAGATAGTATTAGATTTTATCAAATAGCAATTATATTTTATGCAGTATCTGTTTTGTTAAAGTCAATTCTCTTAACCAAGGAATCTTTACACCTGAAGCCTATTTGGACGTGTACCATATTTGGAAAGTTGAATAACTGTATTTGCACAAGTAATGCTACAAGCCATGAAATTAAGAAAGAGATGAGCTCCCCCCCAAAAAAAAATAACAACACCAGACAGCACAGTAATGTGTCTTTGCATGATTCTTTCTCTTTAGGAACTGAAAACAAAGGCAAGCATAACCTCCTTGGCCCAGATTGGAACTGTATACCCCAAATGACCACCTTTATTGGCGAAGGGGAACAAGAAGCCCAGATAACATACATAGATTCCAAACAGAAGGCGGTTGAGATTACAGATAGCACCATGTGTCCAAAAGAGCACCGGCATTTGTTCATAGACAGCACCTACAATTCAGATGAACTTAGCCAGCCACTGACCCAGCCTGGAGAGGCCCCCTGTGAAGCAGACTACAGAAGTCTTGCGCAGCGGTCCCTGTTGACCCTCTCAGGACCTGAAACTCTGAAAAAAGCCCAGGAATCTCCGAGAGGAGCCAAAGTGTCCTTTATTTTTGGAGACCTTGCGTTGGATGATGGGATTAGTCCCTCAACTCTCGGCTATGAAACACTGTTAGATGAGAGTCCAGAAATGCTGGAGAAGCAGAGGAATCTCTACATCGGCAGTGCCAATGACATGAAGGGCCTGGATCTCGCTCCCGACTCGGAGAGCATCCAATTTGTGGCAAATTCTGTTTATGCAAACATAGGCGATGTGAAGAGCTTCCAGGCTGCTGAGGGGATCGAGGAGCCCCTCTTGCACGACATCTGCTACGCAGAGAACACCGATGATGCAGAGGACGAGGATGAGGTGAGCTGCGAGGAGGACCTCGTGGTGGGGGAGATGAACCAGCCGGCCATCCTCAGCCTGTCTGGGTCAAGCGATGACATCATTGACCTCACGTCCCTGCCCCCTCCGGAAGGTGATGACAACGAGGATGACTTCCTGTTGCGTTCCTTGAACATGGCCATCGCCGCACCTCCACCCGGCTTCAGAGACAGCTCGGATGAGGAGGACTCTCAGAGCCAGGGAGCTTCCTTCCGCGAGGACAAGGAGCAAGGCAGCAGCCTCCAAAATGACGACATCCCCGTGTCCCTCATTGATGCTGTGCCCACCAGTGCCGAGGGCAAGTGTGAGAAGGGACTGGAGAGCACCGTCGTCTCCACGCTGGAAGCTCTAGAAGCTCTATCTGTTTCCGAAGAACAGCAGACCAGTGACAATTCAGGTTCTTTCACGATTGTTACGTTTATTCACTGATACCCATGTCATTTCATCCTTTCAAGCCATTTGCCTTTGGAGTCCTATTATGTGCTGTTCTCTATTTCACGCATGTCCCATTTCATAAATGTGCTGAAACTACCATCATGGGTTTGTTTTTTATTGAGTCGTGATTTCCTTTGTTGTTTTTTTGTTTGTTTGTTTGTTTGTTTGTTTTTCAGTATGGCACATCCCTCCCCTCACCCCATTTCTGGAACAACTGTGCAATAAACTCAGAGTCCTTACTGAAAAGGGAAAAACTTGGTATTTTTTTTTATAATCATGAGTCCCATTTTCGTACATGTCTCCAAGTGCCTGTGATGCATGCATTAACCCATTCTTGTCTTTTACGGCATGCAGGTGTAGCCATCTTGCGAGCTTATAGTCCTGAGTCTTCGTCAGACTCAGGCAATGAAACTAACTCTTCTGAAATGACTGAGAGTTCTGAACTGGCCACAGCACAAAAGCAGTCAGAAAACCTCTCCCGCATGTTCTTGGCCACTCACGAAGGCTACCACCCCCTTGCAGAAGAGCAGACAGAGTTCCCCGCCTCCAAACCCCCCGCTGGGTCCTTGCCTCCGAAGTCCTCCCACGCCCTGGCTGCTCGGCCAGCGACCGACCTCCCGCCCAAAGTTGTGCCTTCCAAGCAGATACTTCACTCAGACCACATGGAGATGGAGCCTGAAACCATGGAGACCAAGTCGGTCACTGACTATTTTAGCAAACTGCACATGGGGTCGGTGGCGTATTCCTGCACCAGCAAAAGGAAAAGCAAGCTGGCTGATGGGGAGGGGAAAGCACCCCCTAATGGAAACATGCCAGGAAACAAACAGCAGGGGACCAAAACAGCTGAGCTGGAGGACGACGCCAGTGGTAAATTTGGTACTGTGTCTTCGAGGGACAGCCAACACCTAAGCACTTTTAACCTGGAGAGAACTGCCTTTCGCAAGGACAGCCAAAGATGGTATGTGGCCACGGAAAGTGGGGTGGCTGACAAAAGTGGATTGGAGGCAGCCACGGGGAAAACCTTCCCAAGAGCTTCTGGTCTTGGGCCAAGGGAGGCTGAAGGGAAGGATGAAGGAGCCCCTGATGGAGAAGCCAGTGATGTTTCGGGACTTGGCCAAGGGGACCACTTCTTAACTGACGTGACCTGTGCATCTTCAGCCAAAGACTTAGGTAACCCAGAGGATGCTAACTCAACCACCTGCGACCATCCCTCCAAGCTTCCCGAGGCTGAAGAGAGTGTAGCCCGCCTTTGTGACTACCACTTGGCCAAGCGTATGTCGTCGCTGCAAAGCGAGGGCCACTTTTCTCTGCAGAGCTCCCAAGGCTCTTCAGTGGATGCAGGCTGTGGCACTGGCAGCAGCGGCAGTGCCTGCGCCACTCCCGTAGAGTCGCCGCTCTGCGCCTCCATGGGGAAGCACCTGATCCCTGATGCTTCTGGGAAAGGTGTGAGTTACGTTCCTTCAGAGGAGAGAGCCCCTGGGCTTCCCAGCCATGGAGCCACCTTTAAGGACCTGCACCCACAGACGGAAGGGATGTGTCCACGGATGACAGTGCCTGCTCTGCACTCAGCCATTAACGCCGAACCCCTGTTTGGCACTTTGAGAGATGGATGCCACCGGCTCCCCAAGATTAAGGAAACCACAGGTACAGCAATGATGGATCTAGTACTTTGCATTACATGCCAGGAGCATGTAAACCAAATTTACAACAAACCCAAAAACAAAGTCTGGAAGAAAAGTAAAAGTTATAATAAAAAAGGCCACAGAACTGTTAAGTAGCAATTATTGATCCCCTGGTGTTTCTTTTTTTTTTTTTATTTCAGCTTATTATGGGGGTACAAAAGTTCAGGTTATATATATTGCCCATGCCCCCACATCCCCCCGAGTCAGAGCTTCAAGTGTGTCCATTCCCCAGATGGTGCTCATCGCACTCATCATGTAGGTATACACACATCCCCTCCCCCCACCCCCCACATCTGTCCGATACCCAATTGGTGTTATTCCCAAATGTGCACTTAGGTGATGGTCAGGGAAACCAATTTGCTGGTGAGTACATGTGGTGCTTATTTTTCCATTCTTGGGATACTTCACTTAATAGAATGGGTTCCAACTCTCTCCAGGAGAACAAAAGAGATTCTATATCACCGTTATTTCTTATAGCTGAGTAATACTCCATGGTATACATATACCACATTTTACTAATCCATTCATGAATTGATGAGCATTTGGGTTGTTTCCACATCTTTGCAATTGTGAATTGTGCTGCTATAAACATTTGGATGCGGGTGTCTTTTTTATAGAATGACTTTTGTTCCTTTGGGTAGATGCCCAATAATGGGATTGCTGGATCAAATGGTAGGTCTACTTGAATCTGTATAAGGTATCTCCATAATGCTATCCATAGGGGTTGCACTAGTTTGCAGTCCCACCAGCAGTGTATGAGTGTTCCTGGTGTTTAATAAATACTAAAGTTTCTAGATCTGGAACAATGGTGAAAATGGCATTTGCTCTTTATAATCTTGCTCTATGCTTGCTTTTAGAATTCGGTGGAGCAATATTTTTTCCTAAATTCTAAATGCAAACTTTTAGCAGTGCCCAGTGTGACTTTTAGTTACAAGGTGTAGTATTGCTTAGAATCACATAATAGTTGATTTCCTTTCCAAGACATCTGATTTCCAATTCTGCCATTTTGCTATTGAAAGACAAGGAAGGATAAGAGAGCAGGGTATCAGGGAGATTGGAGGGATTTCAGCAATTGTACAGATTCCTCCCTACTCTGTAAGACTGCACTAAAGGAATGTTCTGAAGTGTCTGGCATACCCCAGTGTCAGGAAGATTTGGGGGGATATTCGTGATAAGCTGCTTTATTTTCCCTAAAATAATAAAATATAAACACAGGTAGAAAGAAGAACACAGTCACCTTTTGTTCCCCACCTTCACCATTTTACCACGCAGTTGGCTGGCAGTCACATGGCAAAAGCAGATGCTCTTTCATAGTTTCATGTTTCAAATTATATCATCAATAGTGTCTTTTCCATATAGGTGAATAGATGCTAGTGAGATCTTACACTGGTCAATTTCTACTCCTGCCCTTTTAAGATTTTCTGCTTTCTCAAAACCCACCACTAGCTTCACTTGCCTTGGAAAAGCCATCTGTGAATGTTATTTAACTCATTACCCAACTGCATCTTTACCTCCAATCTAATTAAATCACACTGTTTAATTCTTCATTGTTTACAAAGAGCTTTCACCTAAGTTACCTGGTGCTCCTCACATAAATTCTGTGAGATGAAGATTATTTTCTTCACATGCCCTTTCTAAGAAAAGTTTAGCAACTTGGACCAGTGTTTCAACTTCAGATCCTGTACCAAGCAAACCTCATTCTGTCCTCTTAAAAAGGTCAACTTAATTTGCATTAATTAAACTAGACCACTTCTTTAAAAAATAGTAACTGATGCCAGGATTAACCTAACTCTCTTGAAATGAAACTTAAATATCTTCAATATATTTGAATAATCTGTACATAGGATGTATGTTTTCTAGGTGTCTAAGCTTTGATTGGTAAATATTGAGAGCAAGGCAATTCATAAAATACCATTGTCTCCCTGAAAATGTTTGGGATTTCTAGACAATTCCAAATGAATCAGTAGTTCCAGAAACAACAGATTCCAGTATTTCTTGCCATACATTGAAATGGAAATCTGTTATGCAGTATCAGGAGGCAGCCCTTAAAAGCAGGGTGACCCTGGCATATGGCAGCCCTTCTAGAATGCATTCTTGGGAAATAACAGACATCATGTAGAGATGTAGTAAAAATGGCCTCCTAGAAGATGCTTAATGATTCTCTCTGTTTTTCTACTACCCCTAGTGTAGCTTTGACAGAGCCTGGGAAGGAGAGACAAGGAGGCATGCCTTCAGCTTGGTCTCAACATTCTGAAGCTGATCCCATCCTGCTACCATCAAACATTCACTCGGAATCAAAGGTGCCAATTCCAAATCAAGACCCTAATGATTTCTCTCAAGCAAACCAGGAATATGGAGAGGCTGTGAGCTGGCGGCCACCGGATCTGAGAGTGGGGAGCCTCAGGACACCCCCCAGCCAGAGAGCTCTGAAACATAGCAGCAGTATCCTCTTAGGATCTGTAGGTTTGGAGACCTTCCGAGAGAGAACCAGGGGTGCAGTCAGCTTAAAGTGTCCAGGCATCACAGAAGCACAGGAGGCCAGTTCAGAAAGGCGAGCAGAACTCCCCCTAGGGAAGAAGCTCACCAAAAGTTTTTCCCAAAGCTCAATGCACTTAAGCTCTGAGGGGAAGTTTCACAAAAGGTCCCCAGTGGCTCATAAAAACTCAAAGCTCTATAGGACATTACCCTTGCAGAAGCTGGAGGGCAGCAATTGGAGATGCCGGGGACCCTTCAGCTACTGCTTCCTGAACCGAGGGCAGGATGAAGATGGTGATGAGGAGGAAGAGGAGGGAGAGGCCACCCGCCAGGTCTCTTGCCTTTATCGACCGCAGATGACTCAGGCCATGTCAGAACCAACCAGCCTCTCCCTGGCTGTTGGGATTCAGAAGCAAGGAGGGGAGCTATCCAGGGGTTCAGTGCTGAAGGTCTGGGCAGAAGACATGAGTGGCCTAGATGACTTGGACTTCAGCAACCTGGCTTTTGATGCCCGGATTGCAAGAATAAATGCCCTAAAGGAGAGCACATACGCAATGCCCGATGGGTTCCTCGCAGCCCAAAATGATGCCAATGAGCTGCTCTGCCTCGTCAGGGCAACCAAGGAGAGGAGAGAGGAGTCACGCCCTGAGGCGTATGACCTTACACTTTCTCAGTACAAGCAACTGTTATCCATCGAGTCCAGACAGTTGGGAAGTGCCTGTAGGAAAATGGCGATGGCTGAGAAAAGCCCAGAGGAGATGCTCCTAGCTATGACTTCCAGCTTTCAAGTGCTCTGTTGCTTAACAGAAGCTTGCATGCGATTAGTTAAAGTCGTGAACTCAGAAACACAGCAGCAGGAAATTGTAGGGAAGATCGATGAAGTGGTCATAAACTACATTTGTCTCCTAAAAGCTGCCGAGGCAGCCACTGGAAAGACTGGGGACCCTAATGTTGGACTCTCGGCGCGACATTCAACCACCATGGCCGCTCTCGTAAGCACACTAACACGTTCTCTCAAGAGGCTTTTAAATAAATAAATATGAAAGTCACGTCATAATCTACCTTTGCAAAGCCATACATGAACTTTTATTTACTTTATGTGTACGATGAACAGATGTCTCCTTTCTTCTCTCTGTATATTTTGTTATTTTATATAAAATAGGAGATAAAAGTCACATTGATGAAATGTTGAAATGTACTAATCAGATGTATTCTGTTTATATTATGCATATATATATACACGTAAAAGAAATATCCAAGAAAGTGATGACATTTGGCTATTTTTCATATAGTCAAAACTCCAGGTATATGATGTGAAATTTTAAATTCTACCGTGTTAGAGCGAAACAATGAATCCTTTCCCCTTTCTTTCCAAGCAGATACTTGGAGACCATATCATTCATATTTAGAAGAGAAAAGAAAAGAAATCACAATGTATATAAAACAGTACTTATGTTTTAAAATTATGGTTTTTAAGCATTGGAAATAGCAAAAAGACATTTAAAATTCAAGAAGCTATTATGAATTACTAGAGAATATATCTATAATAAATTAAATTTTTGCTCATAGTGTTTGGTTATTGGATGCTTTCTCCCAAGAATTCCACATATTTAATTTGAGTTTATGCTATCTGGTCTACAAATAGGTGGGGGGATGGATTCTACTGTGTCAGCACAAATGCTCTTAACGGTGTTTCTAGAATTTAAAAACTTCCCAAATAGAAGAACAAAGGGAATGATGGGCAGGTTCCTAGGTAAGACCTAGAGTTGTAGGTTATCTCATTACAGAAAATGTATTGAATTAATAATACCCAAATTAATTATTTTATGGAGAGATCTACTTTGACTAAATGTCAAAATCTATGAACCAAAGACATTATTTTCCCTCCATCCCAACTCAACCATGAAACTTAACATTCCCTTTAGAGTGACAGAACATTTAGTAAAGTGTTTGCAAACTTACAAAAAGGAACATTTAATATTAGATCATCAAAAGTAATGTAGACCAGACCACACACCAGCACCTATGAGTCACATCTCAGATCACAGCTTTCAGCATCGGGCTTCATGCATCACCACCTCTACAGGGGCCAAGGCTGCCAATCAAATTTGGAATTCCAGCCTAATATCAGGACAAAATCTCAAATCTGGGATGTTCCAGGAAATCAGGGAGAGATGGCTACTCTAATAATGGAAGCCATGACTAGATAAATAGTAAAGTGTTTGTTAAGTATATACTTATCTGGATTGGCTGAATTAAAAATATGAAATCTGAAAAAAAAGAAATAGAAGTGGTAAGTTTGACCAGTTCAAGTGAAACTGAAGGAATGCAAAGAAGTTTTCAGGAGTGTCATCCCTCCAAAAATACCCTGCCATCATAAAACAAAGTCATCATGTACATACATATTTCCTGGGTCATTCAGTGCTCAAGCTACACATACTCCTACTTATGTTCATGGCTCCTTAGAATATGACAGGAGTACACCAGGTGAAAATATTTCCATTTTTGTAGCCTACTGGGCAAGAGGTGTAACACAGTCTACAATTGCAATCTCTCTCTAGTAACCCATTCCACAGAGACTCAACAGCAAAAGCCACATGTTTACAGATAGCAGCAAAGGAAAGGGGTTTAGGTGTGTATTATTATAAATAATGTTTAATTAAATAATAAAACATTATTTCATTACAACTATAATTATAAATATTGGTGTTTTGATATTGAGAGATATTAGTGGTGTTTACTGTGGAAAATCTTAGTAAATATCATTCTGTGTACAAAAATCCTGACTTATTAATAGGATGTGTGCCCTATGTCAGTGTGCTAAACATATCGCCTATATTATCTCATTTAGTCATCACAACAATCTGCTGATTTGTACACTATCCTTAATTTTCTCTGGAGGCAATATGGTTGAGTAAAGATATGGGGTTTGGAGTCAGAAACATCTTGATTTAAGTTTTGACTCTGCCATTTTCTAGCCCTTTCATCTTGGGAAAGCTATTTTTTCTAAGTTTTAATGTCCTCATAGTAAAATGGAAATCAATAATAAGATCTATTTCCATGGGGTTGTCATGAGTTTTGAGTAAAATTATGTGTGTAAACTTCTTAGCCATGATACCTGGCAGAGAGTAAGCACTCAATGTTAGATATTATTATCATCATAATCATGGTGTTAAATCTATTGCCCAAGATAATATGTGGCGGATGTTTGTTTTATATGCATATTGTATCCTGACTCTGTATGTAGAACACATTGTATGTATTTCATATATATATAAAAGTGTACAAGGAAGTGATGATCCTTGTTCAAATCACATATCTATTATAGTTAGAACAACTTCCCAGTCCATTTGAGTTCTTTGAGAAGCCTCAGGGAAATAGCTCTGGGTCTTTCTAATCAATCTCCCATTACCTGTGGCTGCGCCAGTAAGTTTCTGTTTCTTATAAATAAATTCTTTGCTACTCAGAAAACCTCAAGGGGCCCCCGCATTCACTAAGCATGGGGCTCCTAACTGGGGTCCAGGTCAACTAGAGTGTAGAAATAACATATTAAAATGATACTTGTGCGTATTTTTATCTAGCTTTTTTTATGTTGTGTATGTTTTATAATGGCATAATAGTACAGTGATACATGTACATAATTTTAAATAAATAAATGAATGAATAAATAAATAAGTATATGCCTGGTGCATGCATGCAAAAATATTGTCGCAGGTAGGGTTTGCATTCACTAAAGTTTGGAGAGCACTGTACTAGAGAAGACAACCTTCTTGCACCCAAGCTCCTTTATATTTAGTCACCAGTCTACTTTTCCAAGTTTATCTTCTGCCATTTTTATTACAAAACTTTTAAGCGTATACAAAGTAGACACAATCCCATAATGAATCAGTGTGGACTCATCATACACCAATTCATGTCCAATCTTATTTTCTGTCTTTCTATCCATTTCCTCCCACACTGTATAGTTTAGAAGCAAATCCCAGACATCGCAGCATTTTATCCATGGATATTTCAATAAGAATATCCTATGAGAACTTTAAACATAGTAACACCATTTTCACATTTTAAAAATTAGTAATTTCTTAATATTATCAAATAAACATTACAGAAATATAAATGATGGAGAAAGTGCAAGGCCCCTATAAACTCAACCCCCAAAGACAATCATTGTCCACAATTCAGAGCTTTTCTTTTAATTTTTTTCTCCATTTATACTAATATTATTGTTACTGTATCTGTTTATCAGTTGTGCTTTTGGCTTAGAGAGTTGGTCTGGTCTCAGTTTCATCATATTTCATGTAAGGGGATTGGTCATAAGGGTTATGATTGATGTGGAAAGACAGAATGTTCAGATGAACAACCATTACAGCATTGGGCTTCTAGAAAAATCCAACAACTAATGCAATTGCTGAGATATTAAAATTAACACAGACCCCACTGATCCCAGGCTCAGCAGGAATTAGTCTAACCACAAAAGAAATTATTTTCCAGAAGGCAAGCCTGACAATAAATATTGAAATCACTAGCTATAGCAACACTACAATGGTTCAATGCCTTTTGCTATGAATTTCATCTTTCATTATGAGTTGTCTTAGGAAAGACATCTTCATTTCTTTGTGTCCCATTTTCATATATTTCTAAATGCCAGTTATTAATTTTCTGAACGTTACTTCTGAGCTACTCAGGATGTTGCTGTAATTTGTACTGCCTGGATTACCCTTGATTTGGCAATGGGGCAGTTTGCTTTCTGACTGCTTATCACCCTTCATAATTGTGTTAACTGTTTTTGAAATTGAAAACAAGCAAATTAGCTTTGTTTAGGTAATTCCTTGTCTCTTCCAAACATTTAGAAATCTTCATGGGGATCAAAATGCATGAATATTGCATTTTTTGTCTCTAACCTGACTTTGTCTTTGCTTTGAAAGTGGTCAATTTTGATTTGTGTGTGTGTGTGTGTGTGTGTGTGTGTGCATGGACATATAGGGATGCAGGGTGGGGTTGAGTAGATAGGGATGTGTGTGTGTGTGTGTGTGTGTGTGTGTGTCTGTCTGTCTCTCTGTGAGACCAGCTATCAGTTTGGCTTTATGGATTTCAGTGCTAGTTTCCCTGATGCCAGTGCAAAACTATGAAAAAAATTTTTATATATAACATCCCAAATCTTCCTTTAAAGTCAGGTTGCAACAATAGGCTCTCAGCTTTAGAAGATCAAAAAGTAGGAATCTCACCTTGTGAACTGAATTTTTATTCATATCAACTTGAACATCATTAAGTTGGATACTTTTTAGTTATTCCACCTATTCCCTGGTCTACCCATCTCACTTTTTAATTTCAAAGCGTATACATAGGAAATCCACGGAAGAACAATCCATGTCTTTATCAAATATCGTTGCTGCACAAAACAATGGAATGACTTAAATCCATTGACTTAAATCCAATGACTTAAATGACATTGCTGAAAGAATAATCAAGTATTCAAAGTAGCTTATTTCACCATTCAACTTCAAATTAACCTGCTGCTTTCCACTGTACTTTCTCTAATCTTTCCTCCATATTTATAATTGTATCTCAATTTTCTGTTACACATTAATTTCAGAGCACTGGGTTTTGGTTTTGGGTTTGGGTTCTTTATTATTATTATTCCTGTTAATTCTAATTTTCTACTCTACAATCTGGACCAAAATTCTGTTTGGCATCATCAATCACAACTATAGGCAGAATTAGCTTTGATAATAGATGGATGTGGGATTGGTGCAGTTGGCCCTGGGTGAGTCCTAGGTCAAAAGACAACTGAGTACCTCCTCAAAAATGCAAACACACACACACACACACACACACACAGACTCAAATACACTCATTTGTCCTTATCTTTTGGATGCCTTATAGGATGATATGTGATTTGCATGGATAACTATTTCTTCCCCAAGATTTGAAAACCTGCTGTAGAATTTTAGCTACCCATCAGTTTGTGAATTATTGACAAAGGCATTGAGAAATGGGAAGTGTTGTGACAAGTACTGATCTAAAAAAAATCATAGAGGTTGTTCCCTAAAACATGTCCTTCCTGACACAGTCTGACCCCACACCAGCCCTCAGCCCAGAGCCTGAGCTTTCCTCTGCTTTTTCCCTTTCTACCTGTTCTTGGTCCCAACTTCCTCCTTGGTTGGGTTTCAAAAGTCCTCTCAAGTCCACTCAGATGTGGCCCAACACATTCTGTGCCCTAAAATATATATATACTGTATACAGTAGAAAGGAATAAAGGAAGAGGTAAGCTCAGTTTTATGAAAGCCTATTTAAATTTAGTCTCCACTACCCATTATTTCCTCCCTGTCTTCTTTCTCCTCTTTATTTTTCCTGGCACTCCCCCACCCAACCCCTCTGTATTAGTTTTTTATTGGTGCATAACAAATTGACACCAAATTAGTGACTTACAACAACAAGCATTTATTATCTCAGTTTCT
Source organism: Eulemur rufifrons (assembly GCF_041146395.1). Classification (NCBI taxonomy): domain Eukaryota; kingdom Metazoa; phylum Chordata; class Mammalia; order Primates; family Lemuridae; genus Eulemur; species Eulemur rufifrons. Next base: position 134,936,408 of record NC_091012.1, on the reverse strand, counting down.
GTGGGTCAGGAGTCTGGGCACAGCCTAACTGGCTCTGGGTCTCACGAGGTTGCAATCAAAGTTTCAGCTGGGCTGCATTCTCATCTGAAGGCTTGGCTGGGTGAGAGTCCACTTCCAAGCTCATTAAGATTATTGGAATAATTCATTTTCTTGGCCGGGCGCGGTGGCTCACGCCTGTAATCCTAGCACTCTGGGAGGCCGAAGCGGGTGGATTGCTCGAGGTCAGGAGTTCGAGACCAGCCTGACCAAGAGCGAGACCCCATCTCTACTAAAAATAGAAAGAAATTATATGGACAACTAAAAATATATATATAGAAAAAATGAGCCGGGCATGGTGGCGCATGCCTGTAGTCCCAGCTACTCGGGAGGCTGAGGCAGGAGGATTGCTTGAGCCCAGGAGTGTGAGGTTGCTGTGAGCTAGGCTGACGCCACGGCACTCACTCTAGCCCGGGCAACAGAGCGAGATTGTGTCTCAAAAAAAAAAAATAAATTCATTTTCTTGTGGCTATGTGACTGAGGTCCCGGTATTTTGCTAGCTGGAGACTGAAGGTTGACCTCAGATCATGGAGGCTGCCCACAGTTCCTTGCTACAAGGCATCTCCAACACGGCTGCTTATTTTATCAAGCCTGCAAGGAGAAGCCCTCCTTTAAGGGTTTTCACCTGATCAAGTCAGGCCCATCCAGGATAATCTCCCTTTTGATTACCTAAAAAATAACTTATTGAGACCTTAAGTTCATGTCCAAAATTGCCTCACCTTTGCCATATGCTACTGGCTAGAAGCAGGTCAGAGGTCGTGCCTGTGCCCCAAGGTAGAGAACTGTATAGGGCATGAATGCCAGAGGGGAGGAATCATGGGGGCCACCTTAGGGACTATCTGCCATGCCCACCAAAGCCTTCCCTCAGCTACAGACGCAACAAATCACATATTCCTCTGGACAAAGTAGGATAGACATCTGAAATACAGACCTGAAAGGCTTTCAGGGTCTATAGCCCTAACATGAGTTATTAAAGGCTACATGGGAAGCCCTCAGCCTTCTCTGCCCTGGTCCAGGCCCATTCTCTAGATATATTTCTGTGTCAGTGTGCCAAGTTGCTCCCAGGATGGAAACTCCAATAATTATTTTGTACTGACCTATGCACATCAGGATTTTATTAGTGCTTTAGGTGAGCTTTTTTTGTGGCAATGTGACTTTTTTCATTACACTCATTTTAGAGTCAAGTTATGACTTTGGGATCAGGTTAGATCGAATAATTCAACTGGCAGATGAATTATTAAAGATGCTGAATTTTAACTAGTGTAGCCATGCCTTTCTCAAGTATTTATGTGACAGGAGAGTGAGGTCAGCTCAGGTTGCTTGCTCCTAAGTTATTCTGGAAGCAGAGCCCATGCATTCAAGTTCAGCTCCCCAATATGTTCCACTTGGAACTCCTGGCCAGAGTACCCTGAAAGGATACTGTTGCCTCCATGCAGTCCCCAGAAGATAAGCATGGAACAGGGCTCATTTATTTCTAGATTCCATGACCCTTTTTTCTCTCCCCTTATTTCCCAAAGCTATATAAAGCTATACTGTTGAATCAGACTTTACTGAAGTACTCCCTCTTTGGTACTCCCTGGATTTCTGAGAAAGGTACAAGGCAAACATACACACATGCACACACATATATGCACACAATGAAAATTAATGTCATGTATCACATTACTCAGAGATACATACAGGGACCAGATTTGGCTTTCCTGCCTGTAGTCTGCCTTTGCCCTCCACTCCCGTGAATACAGTAGCCAGTCTGTTGTTAGTATGGTTATGATGATATTAATAATAATAATAGCTAATATTTATTCAGGTACAATGTGTCAGGTAATGTGCTACATGCTTTTCCTACATAATTACTGCATCTATTTCTTAGAATAACCTACAGTAAATTACTATTAACTTCCCAATTTTTAAGAAAAGAAATTGAGGTTAGAGAGTGGAAATAATTTGCCCCACCCAAATCACAGACTGCTAGTCAGAATCAAGAATTGCAATTTTGTTCAGTAGTTTTTAGCCAAGTAGCTGGCTTGACTGTTTTTAATCAGAGAAATATCAGCATGGGAGAGGGCAGGTGTGTGGATGTAGGAAAAAAAAAGAAGAAGAAATATCAGCATGTGTCTATGAACTAAAATAAAATCTTGAGCTCCCCAGCTGAATGAAAGGACCCCCTCTTGGCCAAGGGGACCCCAGAAATACCCTAGAGCTGAGTTGTTGGCCATGAGAAGGAAAATCAGACATGCCTCGTCATGCCCCCACCCCTTTTTGGAGCTATCCTTTATAACTCATTAACAGGGCTAAGGCTATGCAAGGCAAAGATTAAATTATATCTGCAGGTCCTCAATTTACTTAACAGATCACTTGAGTCTTGGTATATGTCCAGTGGCTCATCTATGATCACCAGACTTCCTTAAGTTAAAACATTCCAAGCCTTTAGACAAAGCTTCATTTCTTTAACCAATTACAAATCAAAGAGTCTTTAAACCCACCTATAACCTGTAATCACCCACTTCAAGATGTCTCACCTGAAAATGTGCACCTTCCATGTATTGATTTATGACTTTATGTGTAATTCCTGTCTCCCTGAAATGTATAAGACCAACTGTAACCCAACCGAGGTGAGACTACTCTCTCAAGGCTTCTTGGGCATGGCTCTGGGCTGTGTCACTCATACTTGGCTCAGAATAAACCTCTTTAAATTATGTTACAGAATTTGGGTTCTTTTCTATTGGCATATATTTTAAAAAATTAAGTTCCACCAAAGAACTTACAACAAAAGGCAACAGTCTCCCCATCCCAAACTCCTACCCTCAGTCCTGGTTCCAAGAGACCATCCATTTCATCAGTTTCTGGTTTTAGTTTTTCTTAGTGGTTTTTCTCCATAGTTCTAAACAATCTAATTTCTTGACATACCAACTTTGGATGATTTCTGTGGACCACCTCTTGAAAGATAAGGAATTGACTTGCTTATGTCACACTTACCTTTCCTTTTCCTCCCCTAACCAGTGTTTGACAGGGGTATTAAGTTCTATTCATGGTTACTTATTTAGCTTTAAATGTTATAATTACATCTCTGCTTCTTGTTCAATCATCTTTAGACAGTCTCCTTGACTCTCCACCTCTATGAAACAAAGCTCTCTGTACCCCTCAGTTTTGCTTTCCTTCCACCCCTTCCCCCCAACTAATTCATTTCCTCCTCCTGTCTTAGGCCTGCAGTACTTTTGCATTTACATTGTCTACATTGTTATCAAAAGGAATGTTCTCCATGGTGCTTAGGGATTAAAATTTTGTAAACCACTGCAACCTGGAGAAACAGCATAGTCAACTTGTTTCTCAAAAACCATAAAGTTATCCAGAGCTCTTGTAGAGGGTGAAATAAACAAACAAAAACTATGAATGGAAGGAAAGAATAAAGGTTGGGTTTATTGTGAATTCATTCTACCTTAGGGCAGTGGTTCACAAAGTGTGGCTCCTGAACCAACAGCATCAGCATTGCCTAGGAACTTGTTAGAAATGCAATTTCCTTGGCTCCATCCCAGATGCGGGGGCGGTGAGTCCAGCAATCTGTGATTTAACAAGTCATCCAGGTGATTCTAATGCATACTCAAGTTTGAGAATCACTGTGTTAAATAATTAACAACAGATACAATTCAAGAACCATGACTCTCTACTGCTCTAAACTTTGCAACTGAAATTACTTAAAACATGCTGTGAAAGTTGAAATCTGCACAGAGAGGCTATGATTAATATTTCCAAAAGAGATGACTGCAGGCTGGATACATATGTAAGAGAGCTCTTACCAGATTAGACCTTCAGCATCATAAGACATAAAGGAAGAAGTTTCACAAGACAAAAGAAAGTAGATATTCGGCCGGGCGCGGTGGCTCACGCCTGTAATCCTAGCACTCTGGGAGGCCGAGGCGGGTGGATCGCTCAAGGTCAGGAGTTCGAGACCAGCCTGAGCAAGAGCGAGACCCCGTCTCTACTAGAAATAGAAAAAAATTATATGGACAACTAAAAATATATATATAGAAAAATTAGCCGGGCATAGTGGCGCATGCCTGTAGTCCCAGTTACTCGGGAGGCTGAGGCAGGAGGATCGCTTGAGCCCAGGAGTTTGAGGTTGCTGTGAGCTAGGCTGACGCCACGGCACTCACTCTAGCCTGGGCAACAAAGTGAGACTCTGTCTCAAAAAAAAAAAAAAAAAGAAAGTAGATAGAACATAACTTGAATTGCATTTAACCTGGAGAAGCTGTATATATGCCAGAATTTCTCAAAATCTTGCCATATTTAGATTCTTTTGCATTTATGCCAAAATTCCTAGGTTGTTTTTCAAATTTTCCTGGAATTTCTACAGGTTTTCCTTTCTTCTTACTGACAAAGTTAAAATGTGCTGCCATGCATATCTACTGCTGAATTAAAAACCACCCCAAAATATAGGAGCTTAAAGAACAATTTCTTATCTCTCTTGGGTCCAGGAATGAACTGAGCTGGGTGGTTCTCACTTGCATTCTCTCATGCAGTTGCAGTCAAGTAGTAACTGAGCCACAGTCAACTGAAGGCTTGACTGTGGTTTGAGATGACTTCTCACATGGCTAGCAATCAGCTGGGAACCCAGCTGAGGCTGTCAAGCAGAATCTTATATGTGGCCTCTCCATGAGGCTTGGGCTTTTCACAGCATAGTGTTCTCAAAATGGCAGCATTTCCTAACATAGTGACTGGCCTCCAAAACAGAGCATCTCAAGTGTGAGCATCCCAAGAGAACCAGGCAGAAGCTGCAAGGCTTCTTATGACCTGGTCTGGAAAGTCACTCAGTGACTTTCTATTGGTCAACTGAGTCACCTGCACAGACTAGAAGAGAAAAACTAGACTCTCAATTGAATGAGTGACAAAAATCTGCAACTACCTTTAATTGGTCACATGTCCTTCCACCAAAGCCTCAACATGATCCAGCATCTCAGTCGTGTTATCTATTCTATGAAATCAGCTCCTCCTGGAGTTGTCCCTCCCTGCTAGAGCTTTTTTACTTCCTTTTCCAGTACAACATGTTTTATCTGCATAAACACCATCCTAGAACTTCCCTTTCCACCTTGGAATAAACCCCACAGTTTCCTATATCCAATATTGCCTGGAGGAATTTTCTCACAAAGATTATAGAATGTAACCTTTTTGAGTTCTTACATGTTTAAAAATACCTTTACTTTGTCCATATGCTTAACTGATAATCTGGCTGTGTATGGGATTCCAGGCTTAAAACTTCATGCCTTGAGGACCTGGATGTCATTGCCCTATCATCTTTTTGCATCAGTTTGCTAAGTTTTTCTTGTTCCTTTAGAGGGTTCTTCTCTCTCATCCAGCAGACTCATTTCTTCCATTTACTCAAAATCTCAATTTCACAAGGTTGTGTCTAAGTCTGGAACTTTCTTTTGTTCATTCTGCCTGGAATTTAGTGGATCTTTTCCTTCTGAGAGCTCGTGTCTTTCCTCAAGTTTAGATTGTTTTCCTTCTGTCATTTCTTTTTTTTTTCCTGTTTTCCCTATAACTATTATCTAGTGTTGAATGAACAGAGCAAATAACTAGTCATATAGTCACACATATTTTTTCAGAGGTACTAGCTACATTGTTTTCATAAAATCCTCTTTAGTGCATAGAGAGCCCTGGTTTGACATTTTTATGATTTGAGTTGTGGCCAGTAGAATATGTAGGTGCCCTGGTCATGATCTAAGTGTTCCAATCCATCATTTGTAAACTTAGTCTTAGTCTCTCTTATAAAACAGAAAGCCTTAGTATGGAAATAACAACAATAATAATAAATCATAAGGTTAAAAAACGGTGGATTTGATTATTTCCATATGAAGATTTTGTTTAAAAGTTTTCCCCCAATTCTTTATGGAAAATGTATTCTCCCATATTCTTTTCTATTTACTTTCACCATTCATATTTAAGTCTTCAATCCATCTGAAATACACTTTTTTATATGAAGTTAGGTAAGAATCTACTATTATTTTTCTCTATAGATGTAGACAATTCCTTCAACATCAAATCTCTGGTCAGATCCTTCAGGTCAAGCAGCACATGTTGAGGCTTAGATGGCAAAGGGTGGCACAGATTAGGGATGGTAATTGGCATCACTTCTGAGTACTGCACATTTTGCCTGTGGTCCACTTGGGACTCTCTAGAGGGAGTGCCCTTGCTCATGACACAGGTTCCATTGTGGTGATATGGACATGGGGAAAGGCTGAGGTGCTCTTCACCAGCTTATTACAGAGAGCAGATCCCAACAAGGATGAACTGAAGCAGAAGAACATGGTGGATGTCACACATTCTGGGCAGAACTGTTGATGAACTCATGTGAGACACCATCAAGAACACTCAGGGAAAAGTGAGTGAGACATTAATGGGAAAGAAAAGTCCTACATTACTAGCTGAGCACAATGGGAGCCAACCTATGGTTAATTACTATAAAGTTGATTACTTCTATAACCACAGAGTCAATGGGGTCAAGGGAAATAGAACAATATTTGTCAGCTGCATACCCTAATGTGCAATGGAGTGAAACTACCATTTTATTTTAAGATTTATTAAATGAGAATTACATTTTGGGGACTAAACTGCAGTTTGACAAAAGAAAATTTTTACCCTTAAAACTAAGTCTGTATATTTCACCCATTTCTATTGTTATGAGTGAAGGATTACTCTATATTTTAGAATTATTTTTCTATTATGCAGTATTCATACTGTTAAAGCAGATGGATAAGAAATTAGACATTATAATTATAACATTTAATCATGTAAAAATATCACTAAATCACACCTGAAAGTATCTTAAGTAAAATAGCATAGTGGAAAGAATAATTCAATCCAGAAAGATATTTTTACCTGTCTTTGAGAGTACAGAGCAGAAGGTGGAGTGGGGTTCACAAGTGCCTAAGGCAACACAGGAATGAAAGGTATAATAATGGTTGATGTTCAATAAATACTTCTGGAATTTCTAATTACAATTTTAAGTGACTGTTTTGGAGGAAAATTGCCAAATTCCTCAGAAAGTTTCTTACAGTACTCATTGTATCCAGTTCAAAATAAATCAGAGTTTAGTGTCACAAAACTTAATTTTCAGGTTTAATTTGATGTAGGTGTACATTTTGCTACAGCTGATGATCTTATAATCCCTTGAGTCATTTTATTTATTAATCTGATCAACCAAATATGAAAACTATTAGAGAACATTAGTACGGTTAATAAAACAAGTTCCCTACTAACCTGGGTCAAAATCACTTAATTTAAAAATCTTATATGAGTAAATACAGATATATCATAAACTGAAAGGTCAAAAAATTACAACATAGGAGAAACTAATGTATAATCCCACCACCCTAGGTAATAACTACCATTAATAATTTGGCATAATCAAAACACTTCCACTGATATATTTCATATCTGTGTGTGATCATTTCTACTCAAAACCTTGCAGTGGTTCCCCATTAATTTCAGGACACAGTGCAAAGTCTCCAATGTTTTCTAACACATGGCCCCAACTGACCATTCTAGATGTCCTTCTTACTACTTCCAACAGGGTATCTTAGTCAGATTGATAGACTATTTTAGCCATTTTCTTAAGAGGAGTCAGCATTTAGCTAGCATGATTTAGTCAGGGATTGGGAGGTCAGATGAGCTGGGAGGGAGCAGAGGTGGATCCCAGGCAATAGGGGTTGCTGGAAGAGATCGAGCACAGATCTTGGTACCTCTGTAAAAGCCCTTGGATCTGCGGTCTTTGCCAGGCTAGAGTTAAGGAAACTCATCCTCTGATATTATTCCTCAGTGATTGGGCTGGCAAAAGCTGCAGAGATCTGGGCAATGGCAGGTACAGTTTTGTGGGACCTGAAGCTTATACAATTGATGGATCCTTGTCATGAAAGAGTATAATAACAAATTGAAAATACAAAAGTAGGTGCAAATGTGTGTATTTATTTAGAATAAGAAATAAATCACAACAAAGTTCAGTGAAGTTGGTAGATACTGTATTACAAAAATTTATAAAACCAACAGATTATTTTTATTAATTAACTGCCTGACAAATTGCTATAATGTATTTTTTTTGTCCACAATGTTTTGGCTTTATGCTCTATAAAGCCAAATTTTTAGAATTGTCAAATTTGGAAAAACTTCTATCAAGTTTTTTCCTATGTAAGCAGTAAGATTTGGGGGCCCTTCAAGGGTCCTTGTACAGTAATTAATCTTAAATATTCTTTGAATTGACAGTATTCCTTAACCAGTCAGTTGTCAATGGTTTAACTGTTGTAGCATGTTATGAATTTTATGGTTTCTTTGCCCATATTTCATGTCAAATCACTGAGAAAAAAATGATAAAGTGATAAATGATAAAGTTTGTTTCTGACAGGAGAGAATTTCCATTTTGAGTAGCTGAAAATGGGAACCAAAACTCCTGCTTATAATTTTACATATTTAAATGATTGGAAGGATTTTCCACAGGCTAACTTCTGGCTTTATATATTCCATGCTTCATTTCTCCTTTATTACTCACATACTTTTGATTCCAGGTGCAGTAGTATACATTGGTATTGAGATAGAACATTTGCTCCTACCATTTCTTGTCACACCACCAGGTGAGTCAACTCAGTGGGTGATAGGAGTATTCTTAGAAGCTATTCCCACACCAGGATGACAAGCAATAACTTAACTGCACACAAAAGCAACTAGGAATCACATAAATATATCCCACTATGCCCAGTCTAAATGTATGCCCGATTTAACTTCCACTTAACCATTTCCCAAAAATGTTCACAGTGGCCCCAACACTATATAAAATGAGGGGAAGAGTAACAGAGGGCAAGTCAGAGTGGAAAGAAACAGCCATCTTAACCAACTCCAGTTAAAATATCTCCCTCCCACAATTTTTTCTTTTACAAAAATTCATGACCAGCTGGGCGCAGTGGCTCACACCTGTAATCCCAGCACTTTGGGAGGCCAAGACAGGAGGATCACTTGAGCCCAGGAGTTTGAAACCAGCCTGAGCAACATAGCGGGACTCTGTCTTTACAAAAAACAAAAATCAGCTGGACATGGTGGCAAACGCCTGTAGTCCTAGCTACTTAGGAGACCGAGGCAGGAGGATTGCTTGAGCCCAGGAATTGGAGGTTGCAGTGAGCTGTGATGGTGCCACTGCACTCCATCCTGGGTGACAAAGCAATACCTTGTCTTTTCAAGAAGACAATGTATACATATCATACATACTTTGCAATTTACACACATATATATATATTCTATAGGCATCACATATTCTGTGAGAAATCTCTCTAAAAATTGCACCTGTTTTAATGATGCAGTTAGGAATTAGATGGAAACTTTCCCATGAATGTGCTGTAAATTAGTTACAGCTGAATTCAGTTACAGCTGAATAGCCACTGCTGATCATTTTTTGCCCTAGAAGAGACAATAAAACCAGATGCTTTGCTGTGTCCAAAGACCTTGCCTGCAGCTTACAGGCAGATCCTTCTTATCATTCTTCTGAAGGAAACCAAAATAGTTCACCCCAAAATATACCTCTCTGACATGTTTCAAGGTGGCTATTCAGAAGAGCTAAAAATATAAAAATAGCTGAAAAGCTGTCTTTTGCGGAGGAGATTTGCATCTGTAGAGAAAAATCTGCATTGATGCAGCTGGGCTTTCTCTGAGGGCCTCCCTTGTCTGAATCTAGGAAAGATTAACTGAGAGTCTGAGACCTTAAAGATCTGAAAGAAACATTTATCTTCTATTTTCTCTGAGGGCTGCTACCTGTGAAGTTTTCATCCATATAACAAGAGCACCTTTGCCAACCAGGCCTTGTCTTCCCCCACTCCCATAACCTGTTTTGCCACTCTAGTCTGTTTTGCCATGATCCAAGCCCCCACCCTGTAACCTTAAGATGGTATAAAAGAGTCAACCATCTTCCCTTTCTTTGAGATCTTATATTTTGTAGGACTCCCATGCATGTTAATAAATTTGTATGCCTTTTCTCCTATTAATCTGCCTTTTGTCAGTTGATTTTTTAGTGAAACTTTAGAGGGTGAAGGGGAAGTTTTCTCTTGGCCCCTACACCTCAAGAAAGGAGAAATGTAGGTAGTCAGCAATATCCAGATTGTTACCAAACTAAACTAAGGTCCATTTGCCTGGTATAGTAGGGCCAGATATTGATGCCAAGATGTGCAGCAAGAGAAAACGGCATTTATGGCATGGTTGTAAGAGAGGGAATGGCCTGGAAAAAATGGCACAAATATTTTCTGTCTCTTTAAAACATCTTCCACTCCTTTTTGAGAACTAAAGCCTGCATCCCTGCCTCAGGCCAGTCATTGGGAGAGGCAGGGTAAGTCTTTTGTTTATTTGCGCAACAAGAGATGGCCCAGCCCAATCTGGTAAAGGGAGATCCTGGGTGGAGGTCACAAGATTGCCTTTAGTGGAGATGGGATGATCAGAATTAACAATTGTAGTTGAACAGTAATTGCCTTAAGCTGAGGACCCATCCTTTAAAAGGGTGAATTTCTGTGAATTTTGGGGAAAAATTTGGATTTTGAGACAAGAAGGTCTACCATTTTTCCTCCTTTGCCAACAAAGTAAACTCTCTTTCCTTCCTCCTCAAACTGCTTGTCCTCATTCTTCTTTGGCCTCGTGGACAAGTGCCAAGTTTTCGGTAACATGGTGGTAAGCAAGGAGAACAGGCAGCTACTGCTTAAGACTCAAACTCTCTGATGACTTGCGAGCAAGGGTTCTTAAAGGCAGGGGTACATTTTAGGAAAGCAGAAGTTGCAGGTAAAATCATAAATCAATACATGGAGGTTATATATGGGTTTGGCCCCAAAAGTCGGGATATCCTGAAGCAGGGGCTTATGGGGCATATGTGGATTCAGAGATTCTTTGATTAGCAATTGGTTAAGGAGGAAGCAAGGCCTTGTCTAAAACTTGGGGTCACCAGAAAGGAATGTTAAGGTTTGGCCTGTGGGTGTGACTTTCTCCAGGCCCCTCAGGAAGAAATTTAGAACAAAGAACGGTGCTCAGAGCTCAGTCCTTAGTTCCCCCTTATCCGAGGTCTATGTGATAGGCTGGCATTTTCCAGATGGGGGTTTCTGAAAAAAAAAAAAAAAAAAAAAACGACTCAAGAACACATGTTAAGGTGTTATCTCTTAGTATCCGTAAGGAACTAAAACACTTCATGTCTCTGGTTTGCTCGGGAGGCTATTGTTTAAGTCATTATTATCTTCTTGCTTATCAGGTTGCTCATTTACTTTTCAAGGCTAGCTAAGGTGCCTGGAATTTCCCTTGAAGGGACTCAAGATTTTCCCTTTATTTCTATGCTTTGTGGGCCTGACAGGCCCATCTAAGAGGAGTCCCTGCTCCATCTCAAGATGTTTAAGAAGGCTGAAATCAGTGTTGAAAATGGTAGAATGGATAGACAACAAAGAGGTGATAGAAAAACTCTTTGTCTAAACCAGCTATAAAAGCCAGAAATGAACTTGACATTTTATTCACTCAATAATTTCATATACCTTTAAACACAGAGACCATATTCTGTCAGCTCGTCAAGTGATCCAACAGAGTTACCATGTGACCCAGCAATTCTACTCCTACGCATATACCCAAGAGATATGAAAATATACATCAACACAAAAACTTGTACGCAAATGTTCATAGCAGCATTATTCAGAGTAGCCAGAAAAATGGAAGCAATCCACATTGTGGGGGCCAAGGCCCTTGATCCCCTGGAGGTTCACTGAAAAATCACTGACATGAGGCAGATTTATTAATAGGAGAAAGGGCATACAAATGTATTTAATGTGTATACACCGGAGCCTACAGAATGAAGACCCACCCCCCTCCATCTTGAGGTTACAAAAAGAATGGGGGCTCAGAGCATGGCTGGAAACAGGTTAAGGTGGCAAATCAGGTTGTAGTAGTAAGACAGGTTATGGGAGGAAGAAAGAAACAGGCTTGGGAGCAAAGGCAGTCTCATTGTGTAGAAGAAACCTCACAGATAGCAGCCCTCAAAAAGAATAGATGGAAAATATCTCTTTTCAGACCTTTAAATGTCAGACTCTCAGCTAATCTTTCCTAGATTAGGACAAGGGAAGGTGTGGCTGCATCAGTGCAGATTCTCCACAGATCTACAGATGCAAACCTCCCCCACAAAAGACAGCCTTGCAGGACCACTTTAAAATATGTTAAGGAAATATATTTTGGGGTAAAATATTTTTATATCCTTCACCATGAACTATTGAGTGGATAAACAAAATATGATCTAGCCATATGATATGGAATATTATTATTCAGCCACAAAACAAAATGAAGTTCCAATGCATGCTACAACATGGAGGAACCTAGGAAACATGCTAAGTGGAACAAACCAGACACAAAAAGTCATATACTGTATGATTCCACTTATATGAAATGTCAGAATAGAAAAATCTATAGAGACAGGAAGTAAATTAGTGATTGCCTAGGGCTGGGGATGATGGGGGAAGTGATGAGTGACAGCTAAGGAGTTCGGAGGTTTCTTTCCGGAGTAACAAAATATTCCAAAATTGACTGCTGTGGTGGTTATACAACTCTACGAATATACAGAAAAAAAACATTAAATTGTACACTTTAATTGGGTGGATTGTATGGCATGTGAATAAAGTTGTTTTTTAAAAACCCATCCACATACAGGTTTTTGTAGAAACGTGAGTTTTCAGAAAAACAAGAACAAAAACAATTCCCTCCTCTCTTCCTTCTTCCCCTTTTCCAGGCCTACAGCTCCCATCTCCAGAGAAAAGACAGTTTCCCCTTCTGTTAGCAGCAAGGACTCATCTATACTTTGCAAGGGACTCCACTGCATCAAAGTGATCTTTCTGAAGTGCAAATTCCCCCTGCTTAAAACTCTTCTCCGGTTTCCTTGAACACTCCAAGCTATTTCATGTCTCTGTACCTTTGATCAAAAGAGTTCCTCTGTCTAGCATGTCATTCCTCTGCTTTGTTTAACTAATGAAGTCCTGTGCATTTTTCAAACCATACCTCAGAGGTCACTTCCCCAGGCAGCCTTCTGTGATTGTCCCTCTAACTGCACTCAAGAGCAATACTTTCTCCTATGAGCTACCTGTGTCTTGTCAATGTTTCTATTACAGTATTAGTGTTTTGTTTTGTTTTTTAATCTGTTCTGCTTAGTAGAATACCTGCATCTTATTCACATTTGTATTCCTGGGGTTTTATAACAATACCTGGCACACAGCAGGCACCAAAATAAATATATTTTTTATTAAAAAAATTGTGCTGAAATGCCAAGGGATTTCTTTATGTATTCACATAATGATGAAACAGCTGCTGCCAGATGGTTATATATTTTTTAATAATACACTTTGATCTGTGACCACATTAAAGCTCACAGAATTATACAACCTGGACTCCGAAATTGGATATTATCTAGCCCAGTGCCTCTCCAGGTTTAATGTGCATATAAATCACCTGGGTATTTGTTAAAGTGTGGATTTTGATCTATGAGGTCTGGGGGCAAGTCTGAGATTCTGCAATTTTTCTTTTTAGAAACAAGGTGTTGCTCTGTCACCCAAGCTAGAGTGCAATGGTATCATCATGTTACTGAAAGCTTGGCACTTGTCCTTGGGGGCACTTGTCCTTGAGGCTGCATCAGAAGAATGAAGACATGTGGTTTGAGGAGAAGGAAAGAGGAGTTTAATAATTTGCCAGCAAAAGAGGAAGATGGAGACTCCTGTCTAAAAATGCCAACGTCCTAATAATAAGCAGAAATACACAGCTTTTAAAGGGACGGTTTTCAGTTCTAGGCTATTGTCATTCAACTACATTTAATGATTCTGATTGTGGCATCTCCACCAAAGATAATACCAGGACCTCTGCCCAGGACCTCCTCCAGATCAGAACAGTTCTGTTGAGCCATCTCCTGTAGCACAAAGAGCAAAGGACATTCTCCTGCCCCTCCCAATCACTGGCCTGAGGCAGGAATGCAGGTTTTAATTCCCAAAAAGAGTGGGGGAAGTTTTAAAGAGACAGAAAACATTTTTGCCATTTTTTCAGGCCATTCCCTCTGTTACATATTCCCCACTCTCAATTTTACGCTTCCATATCTATGAGAGGAGGGGCAACTACTCTGTTACAGTCATAGCTCAATGCAGCCTCGAACTCCCGGGCTCAAGTGATCCTCCTGCCTTAGCCTCTCATGTAACCAGGACTAAAGGCTCCTGCCATTGCACGTGGCTAGATCCTGCATTTCCAAGAAGCTCCAAGGTCATGTGGCACTTTTGGTCCACCAACCAGACATGAAGTAACAAGAGCCTAGTCCCCCTTGCCTATCAAACAAATACATGAATTATAGCTACATTTGAACAACTGGTCAACAAGCAAACAGATGTGAAAGTGAGCTTTTCTAAACCTCTTTAAGACAGTGGTTCTCAAACTTTACCTCCATCAGAATCACCCAGAGAGCACAGTTGTGGGATCCATGCCAAGTGTTCCTAATTCAGTGCTCCTGGGGTGGGGCCAGGGAATTTGCATTTGTAGCAAGTTCCCAGGCAAGGCTGATGCTACTGGCACAGGAACTACACTTTGAGAATCAGTGCTCTGAGAGTCACCCTGAAACCACTGTAATCAATGACCAATTTATCCATAATTGTCAGAGTCCAAGCATTTGCACAGGTGATATTAAATGAACAAATTAGAGCACTTGGGAACTGTCTGGCACGTGAGAGTAATTTGGTGGTCCATTATATTAAAAGATGCCTCCCCACATTGGTAAGGAAGAAAGAGCACTGGATGAGGGGTATGAAGACTTGACTACAAATTCTGGGTCTTGAACCTGTGATTTACATCCCCTTGGCAAATGACCAAAGCCCCCAAGCCTCAATGTCTCCATCTATAAAATAGTGACTAGCTGAAGCAGCCCCTGATCTGCTAATCCACCAGGGGAACCCCTACCCCTGCATTTCTGACTTCCCACCTCACTAGACCTTTACTCTTGAGCAGTGCAGTGCAGCTCAGAAACTTGGCAACTATAATACATGCTGCATTCCCTTAGGACAAGGACAAGGTTTAATTATATTGATTCTCAAACAACTAGAGATACCCCTGGCAGATAGCAGGTACTCATTAAATGTTTACTGTTGAATGAATAAAAGTAATAAACCCTGGGCTCCAAATAGCCCTTTAGGACCTGGATTTATGCTAATTTGCTAATTTTAGCTGCTTTGAAGTATCGTTAGAATACAACACCCTACCAAGTAGCACTGGGAATGAAAGATGCATAATTCAATGCTTAATATGACTCTCCAGAGAAGAAACATGGTTAGATTGCTGAACTATAGATGGTTTCTTTTTAAATTTTCAGATTTAATGATACATGGAATTATTTTTTCAAGTAAGTATTTTTACTGCTGCTCTTTATCACAAGCATTATGAAGGAAACTGCTCCTATAGGGCCTTGCTTTCATAAATAAACTGGGTCTTTTATCATTGTAAAAGTTTCATTGATAAAAGCAACCTTTTTGTACTTAGGTGTTTGTTTTTTAGATTTTAAAATTTATTTTTTTGTTAGGATCACTTTGCTGGTTAATAGAATAATAAACACATATTTCTCCTTTTCCCAGCTCTACCACATTCCATCTGTGATTTTGGGTGAAGTGCCTAATGCTTGTGTGCCTCAATTTCCTTATCTGTAAGACAAGGATGACATATATGAGTTAATTAACATCTTTAGAAGGGTGTCTGACATACAATAAGCTCTAATAAACAAAAACAAATTATTATTTTTAGGTTGAGTAAAATGAACTCATTTGCAGGAAAGTGTAGGCTTTTTAACCATAACCAGAGGTGATGCTTGCTCCCACCCACGTTACAAGCCAGGCAAGGGTCTTGTTTGGGTAGTTCTCACTGAAAGGGTGGCCTTGTAAAAATAACAGGAAAATATCTAATCCTACAATTTCCCCAATAACAGCTAAAGATTAACCCTATGAGCTCTCTCACTAACAGACACCCTGTGGGGTGTTCTGTTTTTCACAACATCTGAAAAAAGCTGAACAGACAGAAAGGAAATGTAAATTGTTCTCTTTTAAAACTGCTTTTTAAAAATCTTTTTTTACAGCCTCAAGGAGTTCCTGAGTGGACAAGAGCAGACAGCAGGGTGTGGGCTTCAGGCCTCAGCCATATCTCGAGGGCAGAGTCACATCCCTAGTGATAATCCCATCTCCAGGGAAAGATGGAGGAGCCAATTCTTTGACATCCTGCTGCCGCTTCTGTTATCAGCCTGCCACTAAGGAGAAAGAAAGGAATGGATGCAGCCATTTCTCAGCTGTACCCTGCTAATTTACAACCCTCCCCCCCTTTTAAAAAGCCTGAATAGCTGGTTTTCAAAGCCAGCACATTCTCCCTTTTTCCACCTCCATGATGGCCCTTTTTCTGCCCGGGAAAAAGTAAATAAACTTCTTCTCTCTATCCTAATCTTTGTCTGGAGAAATCTCTCAAAACGTGTGCTTATACTCACAAACAAAGATGCACTTTCCCTGTTTAATTCACGGAGTGGTTAGCTCATTTTGTTCATGGCTTCAGAGAGGACCTATTGCCTCTCCAGATCTTGTTATTTTTTCCTAACTACTTGCCTTAATAATGATTCATGAGACTTATACAGTGTTTTCATTTACAATGGGCATTCTCAATTATCCTCCTTAAATCCTCCAAACAATTCTGTGTTTATCCCCACTTCACATATGAGGAAATGACCTCTAAAAGGTCAAGGAGGTTGGCAGATCTGCTTGGGGGCCTGTGAAAAGGAAGTAGGGGAGGAAAAGTGGTCTTTGACTCAGAGCCCAGGGCCCTCCCTATGGCATATGGCAAGTCATGGACATAAGAACAGAACAGAAAAATTCAAGTATTGACAAATAGCCTTTATTTGAATCCACCAAAAATTCCTCTGCTCTCCTCTTTGCTCACAGCATAGTAGAGGCTGCCAGCCACTGAAACTGTCTCCAGAGTAGGGAAGGTGCATCAGGGGAGAAGGGAGAGAAAGGTCAGGTGACCAAGCTGGGCAGATTGTAATTAAGGCCTAGTGGGGGTCATTTCAGTGACCTCATAGTCAGTCTGAGCCCCATGAATTAAGGGGAAGCAGGTATCTTTGATACCCGCACATTTGGCTACACATTTATGCATCTGTGAGGATGGCTTTTGTTGTTATCAACACTGACTCTTTTATGAATGCACAACTTAAAGCTAGGCGCACTTGCCAAAAAGTACAAATGGAAATGAAGGAAAACCATCTAGAAGTATAGATCACCTGAAGATGCTCTACCCAGCAAGTCAGCTCTGTTTTCCAGATTCAAGGGGTTGCCATCTGGACCACTGAGGTAATGAAGAAAAAAATGAAGCTAATGGAAAAATAATGATGGTGGCCCAGAGAGAACTGTGACCATCAAGAAGGCTGGCCCACAGGCTAAACAGATAGGACGTGGGGACTCTCAGACAAGCCTGCTAGGTGAGGAGAGAATCATGGCCCACTTTCACCTGACACCCCAGCTGATAGCCAGGCAACCTCCAGAAACAGAATGGCCCAGGTTGCTGTAGCTACATGAGGCATGAGGAAAACCAGCAGAAACCACAACTGCCCAGACATGCTGAGCCTATATTGCTGCTTCAAAGAATTGCAAGCTAAGTAAATGGTTTTTGTATTAAGGCACTAAGTTTTTGGTCATTTGTTGTACTGCAATAGATAACTAATACAGGGAATAATTATGGTAATTCAAATATAGACTAGATATTATATGATACTAGGCTATTATAAATTTTCTTAAGTGTGATGTTACTGTGATCATATAAAAATATGTCCTTATTTTTAGGAGCTATAGGGGTGATATGTTATCACATCTACAACTTTCTTTGAAGAGATTTAGCAAAAAATATAGATAGGTAGCTTGATAAACACATAAAGCAATGTCAACCCAAAATAAGAGACTGAGGCAAAAATCTCAATCAATGGCTGTTTATTAAGCCAAAGTGGAGGACACACCTGGGAAAAACACAAGCCACAGACAAACCTGTGGCTGTTTTTCTGAAGGAGAATGTGGAAGTTTCAGCATTAAAGGCATATAGAAGGCTGGGTGTGGTGTCTCACGCCTGTAATCCTAGCACTCTGAGAGGCTCAGGCGGGTGGATCATTTGAGCTCAGGAGTTCAAGACCAGCCTGAGAAAGAGCGAGACCCCATCTCTACTAAAAATAGAAAGAAATTATATGGACATCTAAAAATATATATAGAAAAAATTAGCCAGGCATGGTGGCACATGCCTGTAGTCCCAGCTACTTGGGAGGCTGAGGCAGGAGGATCGCTTGAGCCTAGGAGTTTGAGGTTGCTGTGAGCTAGGCTGATGCCACGACACTCTAGCCCAGGCAACAAAGTGAGACTCTGTCTCAAAAAATAAATAAATAAATAAATAAATAAATAAAGGCATACAGAAAAAAAGAGTAGGGGGACAGTGAGACAAAGTGGTTACATTTCTGTGAGACCCAGGAAAATATACATTTTACATAAGATAAGGTAAATGTTAGAGGAGAAAAAGGGATTGAAATAAGCATCAGTTATGTAAATGTCCCTGGATAGGTGGAAGAATGTCTGATCCTATCTTGTCTCTGTTTTACACCTGTAAAGACAAGCATGTGATTGATTATTAGTGTGAAATCGGAATAGACTTTAGGTTGAGGAGCTAGACATAGCCTGTAAACCTAAAGCTACAATTTGCATGTCCTTGCTTATGGGAGGCCAGCAAGGAATTTTCTTAGTGAATGACCTGTGAGGGCAGCCCTTCACAGGTGTCTGAGCACTTTACCATTTTTTTTGCATAAGAAGTTGCGGAGGTGGTCCTGAGATTTTCATTTTCTTTTTATATTCCCCCCGTTCTTCAAAAATCTCTCAGAGAAAGCATTGTAGAAGACATGAGTTCATTTCATCTAATCCCACGTTGCTAGGAAGGCTCATTCTTAGGAGTTCATGTTTCACAGAGAGGAAAAAAAATTCAAGAAGGACCAATGTCAAAATTGTAAGCAAAAAATAAAAACTCAAAAATAATAGACAAAGCTAGAATTTTCTTTTGAAACATAATTTTCTCTCTCTAGTTTCCTATTCGAACCAAAGATAAATCATAATGGGACCCATTTGTTTGTCACATAAATTTTAGTCTTATTATACTTGACTAGATTATTTGCATGAAGTGCAACAAGAATAGTTATTGGCCATATAGGCTTTCCCTTTTTTGAAAATTGGGTTTGCTGGAACTTTTTTTATAAGGAATCTCAGGTTGAATTTAAAAGCCTCTTGAGCCAAGCCAAGGGATTAACTGTGCCTGTGGATACTTGTATGAATTGGGTAAATTCCTCTTTCTTGAGGTCCCAAAGTAACTTGGAATTCCTGGACTTGTCAGAAAGTGACCTATTTACTTACTACAGATCAGGAAATGTTATAGATGAGGCTCCAAGACAGTTTCTCCAGAGGGCTTTTTATTGACCCTTAAAGTCAACCTTAATTCCTCAAAGCAGTCTGGGCATATCTGAAAATATGCCATTTCAGTCAAAGCCTTGGTAAGATAACCAGCGTTTCCAATTCTGTCCTGATACAAAAGATAGCAGATTGTTACTGAACTTATGTAAATAACCATATTGCCATAAATTAAGAATTCTCACAAATAGTTTCCAAATTCTGGAGAAGTCAAGTAGAGAGAAAAATAAATGCTTCAAATTTTGCTCACAAAAATATACTTTACCGATTTGTTTCAGGCTAGAAATAGCTTCTGGAAAACAAAACACTAAAAGAATCAGCAATGTTTCAAACAAAAAGTCTTAAAAAGCTTAGTTCAGTCCCATGTAATTAATTTTTGCTCTGTTCAAGGTTGGGTAGCAATCCTCATGAATGCATCAGCTTTTTAATTAAAGTCTTAGAAATTTTCCTAGTCCAAACGGCATGCTATCCAAAGTTATCAGCTGCACCTGTATTTAAAAGTATCTGTCAGAGTTCTTTCCATAAAGTTTCTTGAAGAAGAAAATTTTGGACTGTAGCCAGTTAAAAACTGCTTTTTGAGAAGAGTCAAAGTAAAATAATAATTTTCTGTGGAAAACAAAACCTTTAGAATAGCCATGATTAAAGATGCAATTGACAAAGAAATTTGGTTATTTTTGTAGCATACAACAATTTCACATAATAACCATAATTATTACTAATAACGTATACCAAGACATCAGAATTTTACTAATCTTATACAATTTTGAGACATATATTAATAATATAGTTATACAAATATAACTCAAAGAAAGTTAAACACCATTTCATATTTGACAATGTTTCCTGTTTTTATTTTTTTTTAGACTAGTCAAGTGCAGTATTGAGAAGGAAGGAAAGAAGTTAACAAGGAGTTCAATCCGTAACTGTGAACAATCAAGTGAGATAACTTCCTGTTTGGTTTAACATACCAATATGTCTCTCTTGGACTTTCAGTGGCTCTAATATTAAAAGAGCTAGTTCGAGGCCAAATAGATTGAATTCTGAATTTTGATTTTGGAAAATTTGTCAAATATCAAAGGTTTAAAAAACACTTGTTATCCCAAAACAGGGTCACAGGTTACTATAAAAGAATAGTTATTCATTCCGTCAAAGTGATAATTCAAAGATTTTTAAAAACTAAAACTTTATTCTTTGATAGAGAAGAGACTCAGTTTCCCAAATAATCATATGACTTAATAAAGACAAAATGAAAGACAAGCTAATAAAGAGGCAAATTGAATCTGTCCCTCTTTCTCTCTCCTTTTTTTTTTTGAAGTTTACTCAGAAGGTGAACAAAAATCTTTTATTATCTCTGTTAATATTACATGAAAATCTTGTTTAAAATAGAAAACAAAATTTTATCTTTGCATTAACATATTAAATGTTAAGGCTAATTTTAATAAAACCTTATAAACAAATCTATGTCATCTCAATCAATTTGACCACAAGTTAAGATTTTTTTTTTTTTTTTGAGACAGAGTCTCACTCTGTTGCCCAGGCTAGAGTGCCGTGGCGTCAGCCCAGCTCTCAGCAACCTCAAATTCCTGGACTCTAGGGATCCTCCTGCCTCAGCCTCCCAAGTAGCTGGGACTAGAGGCATGCGCCACCATGCCCGGCTAATTTTTTTCTATATAGATTTTTAGCTGTCCAAATCATTTCTTTCTTTTTTTTTTTTTTTTTGAGACAGAGTCTCGCTTTGTTGCCCAGGGTAGAGTGAGTGCCGTGGCGTCAGCCTAGCTCACAGCAACCTCAAACTCCTGGGCTTAAGCGATCCTACCTCCTCAGCCTCCCGAGTAGCTGGGACTACAGGCATGCGCCACCATGCCCGGCTAATTTTTTGTATATATATATTTTAGTTGGCCAGATAATTTCTTTCTATTTTTAGTAGAGACGGGGTCTCACTCTTGCTCAGGCTGGTCTCGAACTCCTGACCTCGAGAGATTCACCCGCCTCGGCCTCCCAGAGTGCTAGGATTACAGGCATGAGCCACCGCGCCCGGCCCATTTCTTTCTATTTTTAGTAGAGACAGGGTCTCTCTCTTGCTCAGGCTGGTCTCAAACTCCTGACCTTGAGCGATCCTCCTGTCTCTGCCTCCCAGAGTGCTAGGATTACAGGTATGAGACACCACGCCCAGCCCCGGCTAACTTTTTCTATATATTTTTAGTTGTCCAGCTAATTTCTTTCTATTTTTAGTAGAGACAGGGTCTTGCTCTTGCTCAGGCTGGTCTCGAACTCATGAGCTCAAATGATCCACCCGCCTCGGCCTCCCAGAGTGCTAGGATTACAGGCATGAGCCACCGTGCCCAGCCGACAAGTTAAGATTTTTATAAACCTTTTTACAATGTTTACCATTTTCCCCACTTTTATATCCATTTAGTTTTATCTATCTTTTTTTATTCCTTTAATTTAAAACAATCCTCAAAACTTCTGAACTAGGCAAAATTACTTTCCCTTTAACAAAAACCATATTTCTATGCCTTTTTATAACCTCTTTATCAAAAAAAAAACACATTTTACTTTCATTACGTCCTTCGCATATAGAACTGAGTTTTTTTGTATCCAGTAGTTTCAATTATATATGTTATTAAATAATTATAATTTTAACTCTTAATAACCCTTATTTTAGTGAAAAACCTAGAAGTAAGTAATTTGACACAGCTGGGCAAGGGAATACAGGCGGCCTGGGTATTGTTCTGAGGCCTCAAAATGATCATTCCTCTAGACCTCAAAATTTAAAGGCTTGAAACTAAACACAAGCTCAGAGTAAGGTGTGCATAAGGCCTTGGAGAAGACCAGCAGTCCACCCTTACAGCTTTAACTCACAGACAAATTAAGCAAATATTAAAGGTACTACAGAAACAACAATTTTATGATTTTAAACCATCCAGCAGAAATAGCCTAAACCAGTAGGCTTTGGAAAAAATGTCTAAATTAAATTCTGAAGACCTTTTTACTTTGCTTCACCAACTATTTCAAACTATATTTACCAAAGATTATTATAGTCACATGAATTTGAAGTGTTTGGGCTTATTTACTTAATTTATGAATACTCACTCATAAGCCAATTTGGTACCATAGGCAATAAACAAAGACATACACATATGCATACATAAAGACATGCCCACTTGCATACAAAGATCCTACAGCCTTGATTTCAAAACTCTGGCCATGAGGCTGGTAAAACTCACCAGTCCAAATGGACAGCTGGATTCAAACCATGCTCCTGAGAATGGAACTAGTAAAATTCCGTGTTTCTTACAGATGGCCCAAGTCCTCACTGAGTCTTGGAAGAAACAGGGGATCAACTGACATCTTAAAGCACACAGAAAGAAAATCCAAGCCCCTTCCAGAAGGAGTTTGGGTATGCTAGAGGAAGACCAAAATAGATGCCAAGGCAAGATAAAATCACAGGAATTCACCATAGGACTTTATAAGGAGATCAACTTCATTTAGATAGTTAACATTGAATCCCAGGCCCCCAAAAGAGAGAGACACCATGGGACTGCCATGGGATTGAGCCATGCAATGCCTTTACAATACACCTCCTTACAAAGATATTTCTCTAAGTGTTTAAACCACACCCTTTCTTAACTAAGGCCCACAGAAAGGAGAAACTTCCTGTAGTGTGTTCAGCTGCCTCTAATATTGTCATTCTTGCCTAGCATGACACACACCAAGGTCAATTTTTTCCCAATATGAAGTAATTTCTGGTTTCCCCTATAGCCAAAGAGATCAGGTAACATGATATTAATACAAAAGAAAGCAGAGTTTTATACCTGAGAGGAATCTGTTCATGACTCTTTAGACTCCATGAGGAAAACAGGAGACTCCACAAAGAGGTAAGTGGCACCTATTTTCTGAGTTCCCTAAGGGGTCTGTGTCATTAGAAGTTCACTCTAGGTTTTTTTTTTTTTTTTTATGAGGTACATGTAAGGCTGGAGGTGGGCACCCCTCCCCTCCCTAATGGAAAAAGAAGAAGCCCACGAGACCTGCCGAGAACAATGCCTGCAAGGCCTAGCTAAGGTAAAAGATGACCACACCTGGATGGTTACCCTGATAAGAGTCATGGTTCCTGAAGTCCACACATACCACCAGCCCCTCCTATTTCTCAATACCCGCCCTAAAACTGCAACAAAGAAATTCCTCACTCTTTGCGCCAAAATCTTCCCACCAAAAAGACCCCCATCCCCCAGCCCTAAAAACATATATAAACCCACTCAGACTTCTGGGTGGCATGACTTTTCGGGTCTCTCTCTCTCTCTCTCTCTCCCAGAACCCGAAAATCTTGCCTGGGTCCCTCTCTTGGGACCCGTTACCCTCACCTGGGAGCGCTCCAATAAAGCCTCTTTACTTATCCCTTTCAACTCTGCTCATCTTTCTTTCTCTGGCGCCGGTCAATCCAAAAAAACTTACAGTACCGAAGACTGCAAAGAGGAAGGAGAAATAGGGAGGAGTAAAAGTAGATGGAAGCAGATCTTAGCCGGGACAAACACCTGATATTTTTTGCTTTTGAATTTTTTAACTAAAGATACCCTTCCAAGTGAAACCAATAAGCCTTAATCAAGGTTTTAACTTAATCAAGGAAGCAAGAGGTGTCTCCAAAGAGGCAGAAAACATTTTTTACAATATCTAGAAGTGCCCCAAAGACAGCTCAAAGAGAGGAAAGTTTTGCTAGGAACCAATGGTGTACAACACACATTTCTGTCCAGCCGTATTTTCAAGGGTCTCAGATTATCAGCTGACCATCTATACACAAAAGCCCAAAAGCCTCGTGTGCCTCACATAGGTGGAAGAAAACCGGAAATTACAGGCTGTCTACAGAAAAGAAAGGATCAATAAATGGCAAAAGTCACACAAATATCAAACTAAAACAGACTTATTCCCTGGCCAGGAATCAAACCCAGGTTGCTAGGGTGCAAGCACAGAACCTTAACCACTAGGCCACAAAATAAACTGGCTTTAGGTTTTATTCCCACAAAGGCAGCTACTCTCTCATGGGCAGCATACAAAGGATTTTTATCTTTTAGGTGAGATTTTGCTCTTTAATTTTGTCAAGAGAATTTTTAAGGCTAGCTGTAGCACTATTATGTGTCCTTCCTTTAATCCAATTCCTCTATTAATACAAATAAGGCAACTGTTTAGAAGAAGAGATCTCTAAAATTTATTTTCAAAAATTTAGGAGTCTTTCTAATTTAAAGGATCCATCTTTTGACCATTAATTTTCAATGATGTACTTATTCCAAAGCAACTTCATCCAATAGCCTCTTCAAAGAAGAAGCCATCCCAAAGATTCCCTCATTCTCCCAGAAATAGGCTAAGGTAGCAACAAATGTTAAGACAACAAAAGCCCCTTATGAATGAGACTTCATATGATAAAACACTCTTGAGAGCTTGCCATGTTTGGAGCAAAAATCTCAGGTTTCCAGCCATTTTTATGCTGGCCACCAAACGCAACCTGAAAATTGCATCCCCTAGAAGGTGGAGATCAAGAGGGAGGGCTCCCACATGGTCACAAGACAAACTATCAAGGACATAAAACAAGAATTTCATCTGGTATTCCTCTTCATGAACCACACAGAAAGACAAAGACAAAAAAGATGGCTATTTCTGGGAGGAAAGCGATCAAACAATATGAAATAACATCGCAAGGTACTAAAGCATACCAGAGTCAGTGTACCAAGACTAGTCACACAAATCCTTTTTCTCCCATTAATCAAAACCTTGTAAACAGTGATCTTCACCTTCTGTTCAACCAGATTGTACAGAGAGGGAGGCCAGGAGCCTGGTTGGTAAGAAAGTCTTACCTTTTCTGCCAGCCTCTCAGCTTCCTGGGTTTTCTCTACTGCAGCTTGTTAGAACAGAGCAGCTTCAAACTGTAGAAAGCAAGGCTATTTCCCCTTTAAAGGTTCACTGAAAAATCACTGACATTGTTAGGTAGATAATGAGGGATTCCGGGTCTCCTAGGGACGAAAGTGGGTGCTGTTGCTCCCATCTTGGTCCTGCCCAACCCTAATTCTCCATACCTGGGGAAGGAGGGAATACCCTATGAATCTGCCATTCAGAACTTGGCAAGCCAGCTGCAAAAGAATGCAGAGAACTCTCTAGCCCAGGGGCCAAGCCGCTTGGGTACCATAAATTCCAGAAAGTGACCTAGAACCCACACACATAGTTAAGGCTCAGGTCATGTGACTCCCACTGTCCAATCAAAGTAGTTCCATGGTGACCTCTGAACCACGAGGGAGGTCCCTATCCAGGCACTATAAAATAAGACTCAGACCATAGCCAAGCTCTCTCTTTGCGCCCTTCTTTTGGCTCTTTTCATGCTGCAACAAGGGGCCTGGTCGTCACCTGTGGCATATGTACCATGCTCTGTAAGCCTATATCTTGCTCTTGCCCTATAATCCTATCTTTCTCTCCTCAATAAACCTCATTTTCATACTTGCCTAACCTTGGCGTGTCTGGTCATTCTTCTGCCATGGGCGCGCCAAGAACCGACATTTTCAGACTAAAACCTGACAACGTGAGGCAGATTGATTAATTGAAGAAAAACACATTTAAAATAATTTTTAATGTGTATACACAAGAGCCTATAGAATGAAAACTTCTCAATGAGGTACAGAGGTTTTTGAAGAATTAGGATTTGGAAGCAGCAAACAGGTTTGTGAAGGAAAAAAAGAACGCTAGCAAATGTGGTCTTGTTATGCTGATAAAGTCTCACAGGTGGTAATCCTCAGAAAGAATGGGTGCTAAATGTTTCTTTTCAAACCTGCAAAGGTGTTGGACTGTCAGCTAATCTTGCCTTGATTGGGTAAAGAAAGTCCTGGCTGTATTAATGGAAATTCTCTACAGATGTAAATTTACCTCACAAAAGACAGCTTTGTAGCATTATTTCTGCAGCAGCCATCTCCGAATATGTCAAAGAAATATATTTTGGGGTAAAATATTTTTATTTCTTTTAACCAGCTGGTGTACCACAGGTGTTTTAGTCAATTTTAGAGGCCTCCTTTCCCATAATTTAGGTCTAATGTCAGTTTTGCCCAAGAGTTGGTCAAATCTAAATGTAAGACAGCCTAAAACCAAAATCAGAATTAATACATTTTTGAGAACTCTAAGCATAAGGAGAAGTTATAGCCAGCTGACAATAGATCTTAACCTTCAGCTATTAAATTCTAAAATGTAACCCCAGACCAGCTCCTTTCCTGGAGATGGGGCCCAAGCTGAGTCTGCTCTCCATTGTCATGGAAGCAGGGAAACTCATCTTCCTTATTGAAAGTGAGCAAAACTCCCAGCAAAGTAAACCTTAGTTCTCAAACCAAAAATTTTGGAAGATCAAGGAACCTAGGGAGAGGGCCACCTTTTGGTCTTGGCAAAATTCACAATTGGTTAAAGCAAATCTCTAGCTGGTAGCTTAGCCCTGATGGGAGAAATTGCTGCAAGTCTAAAGGGACTCTATTCCAAGGTGTCCATTCATATGGTCACCATTTTTTGACCCAAAATAAGTGATTGAGGCAAAAATCTCAATCAATGGAGGTTTATTAAGCCAAAGTTGAGGACACAACTGGAAAAAAACATGAACCACAGATAAACCTGTGGCTGTTTGTCCAAAGGGGAATTTGGAAGTGTTTAAAGGTATACAGAAGCTGGGCATGGTGGCTCATATCTGTAATCCCAGCACTTTGGGAGGCTAAAGCAGGAGGATTTCTTGAAACCAGGAGTTTGAGACCAGCCTGGGCAACACTGAGACAAAAAGTTTAAAAATTAGCTGGGCATGACAGTGTGTGCCTAAAGTCCCAGCTACTTGGGAGGCTAAGGCAGGAAGATGGCTTGAGCCCAGGTGTTTGAGATGGCAGTGAGCTATGATGAAGCCAATGTACTCCAGCCTGGGCAACAGAGTGACACCCACATCTCTTTAAAAAACAAATAAAAATAAAAGTGCATACCAAAAAGGGGGGCAGGGAACAGTGAGACAAAATGGTTATATTCTTGTGAGACCCAGGAAAATATAAATTTTACATAGGATAAAGTGAATGTTAGAAGAGAAAAAAGGAGTGAAGAAAGCATCAATTATGTAGGTTTCTCTGAGAAGGTGGAAGAATGTCTGATCCTGTCTTGTCTCTGTTCTGCACCTGTAAAGATAAGCTTATAATTCATTATTAGTGTGAAATTGGAATAGACTTTAGTTTGAGGAGCTAGATGTAGCCTGCAGACCTAAAGTTACAGTTTGCATGTCCTTGATTATGGGAGGCCAGTAAGGAATTTTCCTAGTGAATGACCCATGGGGCCTGTTCTTCACATGTACCTGAAGCCTTTACCTTCTCTTTTGCCTAAGAAGTTGGGGTGGGGATCCTGAGATTTTAATTTTTTACAGCATATGTGACAAAATGTCAATTATTGAATCTAGGCGATGGGTATATGGGTGATCATAGCACTACTTTTTCAACTATTCCATATGTTTAAGAATTTTCTTGGCAAAAAATTGGAAAGTCAAATTTTTAAAAAATCACTCATATCTCACATTAAATGTACATTTATATTTTAAAATAAGTTATTTTTATAACTTTCTTTTGTAACTATTTAGTTATATGTAGTTATTCCTCTAGCCTCTGGCTATAATTTCTTGGTTCTTCTCCCGAACACTCAGGGATTCCATGAAGAACAAAATCTAATTTATAAATTGTGTTTAAATATGCAAAAATTTCTATAAAATTTGTGAATTGTTATACACCAAATTTATGTTTTCCAAATTTAGTAATTTGTAGAGCTGGCATACTAAATCTTGCAGCCATTATATTGAACACATTAATTAAGTTTTACTTGACAGTGTTATTTTGAATTTAAGAGCCATAATTTCCCTCCATTCCTTAAATGCTTTCATAGTCTGTGTACGAATAGTGGTTAACAGATAAAAGAACCATGCAGTGACCTGAAACCACTTCTCCTTAATCATGCCAACAGAGACATGATTAGAAACCTGTCTGTGACTCTAGGACTAATTGGAGAAGAAACTGCAAAAAGCCTTAGGGCTCAACAAAGTTCCCTCAACTCACTAACCCAGGTAGTCCCAGATAATCAGGCAATGCTAGATTTCCTGTTGGCTAAATAAGGGGGAGTCTGTGTAGTATTAAGCACTACCTACTATACCTCAGGAGAAGTTGAAACCTGAATAGAAAAAAAAATTCCCAACAAGCTGTATGGCTACAACAAGGCTCCCTCAGTGACCCCACATCTGATTTGTTTCCAGGAATATTCACTCAGATTCCCCAGAAATTCAGATCAGTTCTACAGGGACTCTTAAAGTTAGGACTGCCACTCCTGATTTTAGGGCTTACTATCTATCTTAAAGTCCACTGTTCACTTAAGTACTGTGCTAAGGCTGTAAATGAGGGTACTAATGTTCTCGTCATGCAAACCTTAGGTCCCAAACCCAGTACCCATGAATATTTGCAGATGACTGCAAGACAGTTTTGTTCCTTTTACCCTGGGCTCAACCCCAACTACATCATTTATCAGCAAGAAGAAGCCAGATCAGTCGTCTGCCCTTTCCCTTCCCATTTGCCCATGCCTCAGAAATGAGGTTGGGTAAAAGCCCAGGTGGGGGTTGAAACTGCCCTTTACAAATCAACAAAGAGGTACAAGGTGAGAACTGTGGTAAGGGCCTAAAACTCTGAAAACAATACTAATAATAATCATCCACTGTCCCCATGTTTGCTTCTCTATAATTGCTACTCTGTAGCCACATAGCTGGTGGTCATAAAGATTCTTACCTTTCTCCGTAGATAATATCACCTTTTTGAAACCTAAAGGTAATATCTGAGATATCTTCCAGGTCCCACATTACAGTGGACCAGCTGACCCACCCAGACCAGTGGCACATACCAAGGAACTGACTCAACTGGTATTGCAACCCCTACTCAAGAACCAGCTCAGCAAAGAAGACAATTCCTACACCCTATGGTTCTGCCCTGAACCCAGCCAATTAACAAACCCAGTTGCCTGACCCAATGCCCACCAAACTATCTTTAAAAACCCTGTCTCCCAAATTCTTGAGGAGGTGGATTTGACGAATGGCTCCCATCTCCCCACTTAGTGCTCTGTGGAATTAAACCCTTTCTCTGCTGTAACACTTGCTGTCTCAGTGTATTGGCTTCCTCTTGGGCAGTGGGCAATGAACCTGGTTGGGCAGCAATAGCCAGAGTCATCTCAAAAGCTTCCTCACTCTCACGTCTGGTGCTTGGGCCAGGAATCTTCAAATAGCTAGAACCTGGAGAAGCTGAGCATCCTCAAGTATCACTCTCTAACCCTTTGTGGTCTTTCTAGATGATCTCTTCCCTGTGACTGCTTCAGGGTGCCCGGACATCTTGTACCTTCCAATGGTGTGTGATCCAAGGAGAGAGCCAGGGGGCAGTTGTGTTGCCTTTGATGACCTACCCTCGGAAATCACAAAGCAGCATCTCCTGCTGCACTCTCATCAGAAGGGGGTGATGAAGGCCAACCCATATTCAATGGCTCTTGATGGGAACCAAAGCAAAGAATTTCCAGACATGTTTTGAAACCACCATATCTCAGCAATTTTTGTTTTAAACTACTGCTTGGTTGTCACAATAGTACAGGGATATAATTGCTGGAAAGGTTCTAACAGTCTCAGGCCACGGATTCAAGTTCCTTTAATGTATCTATAGGATGTAAAGGACCCAAGAGTGATCTACCCACAGAAGGGGCCCAGTCGCACCCCCAACTGGAGAGACAAGCTTCACTGAGCTTTATAGCCTTCCCAGGTTGCCCAGCTGATCAAAGAGAGGAGCTCATCAGGTCATTTCAGAAGCTCATGTTTACCATGCCCTCAGGGATTTTTTTCTAGTCTATAGTGTGTGCCTCCATCTTACCAAATATTCTGGAGTCCTGCCCAACCCAACCTGCTCTCAAGTGCAAGCCACTGGTAATAACCCCTGCATATTGCGTTTTCCTTGGTGTTTGCAGCAAACCTGAATGATCAAAGGTCGCTTTTGCGGCCACAGTTTCTACTAGCTGGCCCTGGCTTTCAAGGTGTCTGAGGCCCTTCATGTACCTTCTTATCTAAAATATATACCCTTCCTCTTTCCAGAGGCTTTGAAACTACTCACATGATCAAGCAAAAGACACAATGGGGTAATTAGAGAATAAAGAGAGCCATGTGAAGAGGACAAAAGTAGAAGAGAATTATTGTGCAGCTCTAAATTTCCTGACAGTGAAGCCAAGAAGGCAAACCTTGGGTTATGAAATTTTTTTTATTTCTCTTCAGAGACAGACTTTTTCCTCACGTAAGCGCATTTATCACAACAGGGCTCTAAATTTAGGACACTTGGTGGCAAAGTCGACACAACACCTTTAAGTACAGTTATGCAAGAGTCATCACCTGTCTGCATTATGGATTCTTCTATTGATTCCTTATAAAGATGAAAGATATACTATGCCCATTAGGCTGTCTCTTCCAATATTGTGTGTCTTAAGTGAGTCTTTCTTAGATTCCTTCTCTGAAAAATTTATTGAGTATCTTCTGTATGTCAGACACTATGCCAGGTGCTAAAATAGCAGTTAATTTATCCCTGAGTCCTCTAAGACAGCACTTCTCAAATTTGAGTGTGCAACACAATCCCCTGGAGAGCTTGTTAAAACTCTGGACCCCATCTCTAGAGTTTCTGATCCACTAGGTATGGGTGGGGCTTGAGATTTTGCATTTCTAACAAGTTCCCAGGTGATACTGATGCTGCTGGTCCAGGGATTACACTTTGAGAACCACTGCTATAAAAGTTGTCTGTAAAAACAGGTATTCTAAAGTGTGGTTTTAAGTATGTCACATGCTAGGATGTGAGATTTGGAAGGGAGAGGGAGTAGTAGAATACACATATACATCTGAGAAAGATTAAGAGTCAGGTTTATTTTCAGCTAGATGGAATATCGATTTACAAAAAGTGTGACAAATAGTGGGGCCCATTACAAGAGGAGCAGCATTTATTTCCCAGCCAAGAACTTGGGATCTTTTTGAAAAATGTATAAGGTCCAAAGTTACTGCCAAAAAGCGATGATATTTGGGCTGAAAATCATTTGCAATACCTGGTTCCTTCTCATCACTTAGTCTATAAAAGAACTTCAGTGTTGCCTCTAAGAATATTCCAGCTTTATGCAGACCATCATCATGATGGACTTGTGAGAATGAATTAAGTGCAAAATACACTTCTCATGGGCTAAATGAATTGGTTGTTTAAATGAAGGTTAAAACATCCCAACACTTTCCTGTCAGATAATTATCACCAATCCCTTTCATCATTTGCTATGTAGGTCTCAACAAAAATCATACAAAAACAGAGATTTGGGGTAATTCAAAAATCCTCTAGTATATTTATTAAAATATTTAAAGTAAATGGAATAGTATAGCTCATTTGACTCATTTTCAAAGGGCTCCATGTAAGTTATGAAAGGTCATATTTTCAAATTTTCAATTTCTTTTGGTCTCTGTCAAAACATACGAATACCAATTTAATTTACCAGGACTTCTAGTTAAAGATGGCCCATTAAAATTAAGCACTTATTCCTGTTCCATTCAAAATCTCCCTCAAGTAAAGTATTGGGATGTGTTTTTAAGGCATAAACTCACACACAAAGGTAATTGGACAAGAAAACACACAGCAATAACCCAATTTGGGAAGTGGAAAAGTAGAAAGAAAGTGGGTAACTGACTTGGTAGCTGGAAATAGCCAAATCTTAACCCTGTAGGGGGAAAAAACCAAGAAGCAACAGAAATATCCTGTAGATCCCCCAGAAGACTGAGGAATGGGTGGCCCTATTTACCTCTGGAAGTAGAGATAAAGGTGTGTTAGGGACTGAATTGCATCCTTTACCCCAAATTCATGTGTTGAAGACCTAACCCCCAGTATCTCATAATGTGACCATATTTAAAGACAGGGTCTTTAAAGAGAAAATTGAGTTTAAGATGAAGTCTTTAGGGTGGTCCCTAATTCAGCATATCTGGTGTCCTTACAGGAAGAGAAAATTTGGAGACAGACATGGACAGAGGGAAGACAATATGAACATGCAGGGAGAAAACAGCCATCTACAAGCCAAGGAGAGAAGCCTGGAACAGAGCCTTCCCTTATGGTCCTCAGAAGGAGTCAACCTTGTCAACGCCTTGAACTCAGACGTCTAGCCTCCAGAACAGTGAGACAATAAATTTCTATTGGTACTTTATTACAGCAGCCATAGCAAACTAATATAAAATAGAATTAAAAATAGAAGAATTGGTTGAAGCTGTTGACCCCTCAGATCCCTTCACTCAATCACTGAAGCAGAAAACTTCCTCTCTCCCACCCCAGGAGAAGAACCAGCTCTATGCTCTTGATGGGATAAAAATAGAGGGTCCTGCCCTGAGGGAAACCAGCTATGATTAAGGGCAAGGGTACCGTGTTAGTCTGTTTTCTGCTGCTATAACAGAATACCAGAGACTGGGTAATTTATAAAGAAAAGAAATTTATTTGACTCACAGTTCTGGAGGCTGGGAAGTCCAAGATTGAGGGGATGGATCTGGTGAGGGCCTTCTTGCTGCATGATAACATGGCGGAAGGCACCACATGGTAAGAGAGAGATGGAGCAAAAGTGCAAGAGAAGGCCAAACTCACTTTTATAACAAACCAACTCTTGCTATAATGAATGCACTCCCAAAATAAGGACGTTAATCCATTCATGAGGGTAGAGCCCTCATGACTAATCACCTCTTAAAGTTCCCACCTCTCAACACTTGCATTGGGGATTAATTTTCCAATACATGAACTTTGGGGGACACATTAAAACCATAACAGGCGTTATAATGACAACAGAAGAATTAAGTTAAATCTACATATACGTGCATACACACCCTGCAAGCAGAAGATAAGAAAATTCTTCCCTGGAAAATTCCACCAGCCCAAGTGAAATGATATTGGGGCTTTTGCAACAGAATGGGTGGCTTGTTAGTTTCCTATTGTTGCTGTTAACAAATTACCACAAATAGAGTGGTTTGAAATGACACAAATTATTGCCTTAGATTTTTGGAGGTCAGAAATTCAAAATTACCAAAGTGTTCTTGGAAGCCAAATATTGAAGATGGCAAAGCCACCATCAGCCTGGGCCTCTGAATGACCAGATGGAGCAGAGCCTCTCTATTCCTTCACCCCAACCTTATACAACATCCCCCACCCCTGACTCCTATCCCTTTAAAGTGTTATGTGAATCAGAAACTTCTTTGCATGTGAACCATTACATTTTAGGTTCTACTACTTGTCAAAGCCGTTTAGCTTTTAACAATGTGGATGAATCATATTCAATCTCTCAAGCTTAGGCATCTTTAACTCTGCTTTGGGAAAATGATAGGCCCCCAATTGGCAAATACATACTTGGGTTGATGAGATAACTGAAAGCAAGCTGGAGTAATACTTTACACTGTGAAAGTAATCGAAAATGACATTCAAGGCAACATGATTGTATACTCAAAACAGTGTTCTTGAAAAGTTTGGGAATTTCAGTTGCATGTAGGCTTTACGATTCACAGATTGTATTGTAGAAAGCTGAATGAGAATTCTCAGTGAACCCTAGTCACATGACAATTTTAATTCATGAATAACTTACTTTGCTCAAGCAAGTAATGTTTCATGAGTCATCTATATAGAAGTAATAGATTAGAAAGAGCTAACAGCTGGCAATGGACATGAACTGAGGGGGATCAGTGGCCTGGGTCATGCTCCTACATTTCCCACTACCTCCAGGCATGGACAAGCTATTTCATATCTCTGAAACTAAGCCTTCTTACCTGTAAAACAATGCAGTTGGAGGTGATCTCTTCCAGATCCAACATTTTATGATTCTATAGTCATTATTGTTTTCTTTTCTTGTTTGCCTTTTTAAAATTTAGTTTTTACTTCTATCAGTTAAACACTTATGGTTTAAAACATGGATAGAGGCTGGGTGCAGTGGCTCACACCCGTAATCTGAGCACTTTGGGAGGCCAGGAGTTCAAGGCCAGCCTGGGCAACATAGAGAGATCCCATCTTTACAATGATGATGATGGTGGCATTATCATAGCTCATTGTAACCTCAAACTCCTGGGCTCAAGTGATCCTCCTGCCTCACCCTCCCAAGTTTCTAGAAGTACAAGTGTGTGCCACCACACCAGCAAATTTTTGTTTTTTTATTTTTTGTAGAGACAGGGGTCTCATCAAAGTGCAAGTCATTACTATTGAAGAGCAGTTTCAATCTATAAATTGGTGGGCTAAAAATTAGGGGATTGGGATTTCAGCATTTTAGTTGAAGCATAAAACAGGCATACTTTCCCCAAGTAAAACAGAAAATGTCAAAAAACCATATTCACCTGAAAGTTTCAAGATATGGCATGTGACACACACAAGAAAATGAAAGAAAACAGACATCCTACAATATGGCTAAGCCCCTTTGTTAGCGTGTTATAATCAGTAAGGATGTCTCCTAAGAGAAATCTTAGAAGGGCAAATATAATGATTTATTCTATGCACATTCATAATCTTCATCATTGTGATCATCGTCATCATCACACAAACAAAGAGGACCAACAACAGGTTTGCCTTTAGAAAAGGGGAGAAACAGACTATAGCAATGGTCCCAAAATTTGTCTACATATTATAATCACCCAGGGATCTTTTAAAGATTTCAAAGCCAAGGCCACATTTCAGAGCAATTAAATCCCAATCTCTGGCAGTGGCCCAGGCATCAGTATTTTTGCAGCTCCCAGATGATTCTAATGCTCAGTCATGTATGGGGATCACTATTTATGTCCATGCAATGGTATCTTACAGAGCATTTTCTTTCAACATAGTAATTCTGGGGAAAATAATGTTAGGTTATTAAGTATGAAATGTCATATTTCTGTAAGTACAAAGTTTGATGGTTGATATCTCTGGCATTTCACTACACTTCTTATTTTATTTTTATTGTGAAGGTACATCCTCAGTCTTTCAAATGCATGTTTTTGATTGTCATTAACTTTCAAAATTCTTTTAGAGCATTTTTTGTGAA
Organism: Eulemur rufifrons; assembly: GCF_041146395.1. Taxonomy (NCBI): domain Eukaryota; kingdom Metazoa; phylum Chordata; class Mammalia; order Primates; family Lemuridae; genus Eulemur; species Eulemur rufifrons. The sequence goes on along the minus strand of NC_091012.1, from coordinate 134,900,760 downwards.
ACCATGGATAAGTCAAAAATTCGTGTTATTTTCAAATATAAGTTCCATTGTGGAACCAATGCAGCACAGACAGCTCAAAGTATCAATGAAGTGTTTGGGAAGGATGTGGCTAATGAATGCACAGTACGTCAATTGTTTGAGAAGTTCCATTTTGGTGATTTTAATCTTGGAAAGGAGCCACGTGAGTGACCTGACACCAAGGTGAATAATGACAAACTGAAAGCTGTAGTGAAAGCGAATCCATCTCAACTTACACTTGAATTAGCAGCAAGGTTTGACGTTACTATTCCAACCATATTGGACCATTTGAAACAAATGGGCAAGGTAAAGAAGCTGAATAGATACATTCTGCATGAATTAAATGAGAGTCAGGAGAGAAATCATCTCGGAGCTTGCCTTTCTTTGCTGTCACAACATAAAAGTGAATTATTTCTACATTGTATTGTTATGTGTGATAAAAAATGGATTCTTTTTGACAATTGTAAGCATTCAGCACAATGGTTGGATAAAGAAGTGCCAAAACACAGTCCAAAACCAAATGTTCATCAAAAAAGCTAATGGTATCTGTTTGGTGGTCCAGCACTGGTATTATCCACTACAGCTTCATGAAACCTGGTCAATCGATGACAGTGGAAGTCTCCTGCAACCAATCGGATGAAATGAGGAGGATTCTTGCAATTAAGCAGCCAAGATTGGTTAACAGAGACAGGCCAATCCTCTTGCAAGACAGCACTTGACCACATGTCGCACAAACAATGCTGCTCAAACTATAGAAGCTGGACTTGGAAACTCTCTGTCATCCACCGTATTCACCAGACCTTGCACCAACTGACTACCACTTCTTCCAGGCTTTGGACCACTTCTTGCAAGGAAAAATATTCAATTCTCAACAAGCTCTAGAAAATGCTTTTTGCAATTTCATCGCCACTCACTCTCCAGGCTTCTTCACTGTTGCAGTCACAAACTTGCTACTATTAAGATGGCAACACTGTGCTGGTAATTTAGGTGCATACTTTGATTAATTGTACTGCTTCTTGTTTGAGATATAATAAACTACAGTTTTGATTCAAAGTTGGACATTTCATATGTAATGACCAAAAAAAACCTCAAGAAATATACAAGAGCATTTTGGCATAGATTATCTCATCTAATCCTTGTGCAATAAAGTATAATCCCTGTGTGATAAGTACAATCGGCTCCTTGGTGGTTCCTAAATTTCTGCATAGGAGGGTGGCAAGGAGTGGCAAGCTTGTGGCTGGAAAGCTTGGGGAGTCACCTTGAAGCTAAGTTTGCATAGTAAGCCTGCCCTCTTCCCTATATTATATGGTTGTTTGAGGTGGCTGGGGTGGAGAAGCTGACCAAGAGCATGGAGGCCTAAAGCCTTCTCCCGCAGGCATGCAGTGTCGCCACTGATTGATTGTCTCTGCTTTCTAAAGGAGGAAACAGAGGCTCTCATTTCTTTAAAGCAGCACAGCAGTGCCTAGCAGACGCTGCAGCCTAGAGTGGAATAGAGCAGGAGCCTCCTCGTGCACGTTCTACTCACAGCGCTGGGATCTATACACCGCAGTGTTCTCCATTTGAAGCAAATCAAATGAAGGGAAATCCCAATGCTTCTAATTATATGAGATGATTATTTACTTTGTGAAAGGCTTCCTCTCTTTATGAAAAATTCACCACAGCATTTCTTAAGATAACCAATTCATTTTCTATATTTTAAATTATTCAATTTAAAAATCCAATTCCATATTCATCTCTTTCGGCAATCATTTTTGGGTTGCAGTTAAGCATACCAAAATATTTGGCCAAGTCACTGGTTCTACATTTTTATACTTGTACATCCAGCAGACAACAAAACAGAAAGAGAAACTTTGCAAAACCCAAAGAGATTCCCCTCGCTCAAGGCTGCCATATATGGGCACACAGGTTGTGTACTGCACAACTCCAGTGGTCACACACCGTGTGGACAGTGATGTGAATTGCAGCCCCTCATTTGTGTGACAGAGCTCTGGTGCTAGGTGTTGCAGAAGAAATAGAGATGCCTGCCTTCACTTGTGTTTTGAACATGAGTGCTGGTGACCCACCAGCTCTGTGTTGAAAGACCCCACAGCCAAACTTAATGATTGTCACTTCAAAGCCAGTGCTGCTTCTCCTGGGATGGCTTCATGCTGGTTCTATTAATATGTCATTTCTCCAATCATATGAAGAACATCTCTCTCTTTTCATTTTAAAAATAATTTCTCTGAGAACATTTTTTGGAAAGATTTGTTCCAGCTCATCCATATTCAAGAGAACTTTACGCCTTATGCCCTAAACATGAAAAAGCTTAGCTAACAGAAAGAATGTGCTGTTTAATCCTCTGAATATACGTCATGACCCTTTATGAGCTTTCAGTGTCATGCTTGCCTTTATTCTTCTGAGCAAATACTGATTTCCCTTGTATTCAAATACAGGTTTGACCTCTTCTCAAATATATTATTATGATCACTTTTGTGTTTCAAATGGCCTTTGAAATGTGTTTACTGGTGCGTGCAAGCCTCCCCTCAGCTGGGATCATGCACAGGTCCTGGGAGGGAAGGGGGTCTTGATCCAGGTAGGCAATCTTGCTCAGATTGCTTGTCCTGGTATAGAATAGAGAAATCGTAAAAATGGATGTGTTAAGAACAGAGGTGCTAAACTCATCATGGACAGTGGTCTTTTCGTTTCTTACTACAACCAGATCTTCAGCAAATGCCAAAAGGCATCTTTCAAAACCCTAAGTCTGTGGGTCTTCCCTCATCCCCGCCACTGGGGATCATAGACTACTTTTTCCTTCTTGGCTTCCCTTTGCTGCCTGGAGGCTCAGAGCTGTTTGGGGTTTCAAATGTTCTTTTATAACTTGGTTCTCCAATGTAATTCTTCCAGGTCTACTTGGTCTTTTGAATCTTGTGTAAGAATGTTCGGTTTGATTGTTTCTGTGCTTTGTATCTTCAAGATGGCCCAAATCCCTTTAGGAAGGGGAATAGGGAAACAGGCACACAAGCTGGAAATATTCAATTCAACTCCAAGCCTTTGAGAGCTGGGCAGGACACAGGTGCTAGGGAAACCAGAGGCCTGAACCCTGCTTCCTGATCATGGCAATGGCAGGGGTAGCCAAAGGCAGAAAGGCAGTTTTGCTCTCCTATTTCTTATTACATAGGAATCACAGGACATAAAGCCATAGCAATTAGCTGGGGCAGTGTGTGCAGAAGTTCAGATGACAGGCTTGGGGGATCATACACACCTGAGTTCAAATCTCAGCTGTACCACTCAGCAGCTATCCATCAACTTCCTTATTCTCTCTGCCTGCCAGGAGTTAGCTATGCTCCCAGCAAAAATGGGTCCCTTGGCAGGATTGTGGGAAGAGATATGGAAATAATAGAAATAGAGAATAGAGAAATAACAGAGACAGAGACAAAAATATAGTTTAAAAAGACGGGAGAGTCAGGGGTCCTCTAGCATTCCCGTGAGCTGTGAGGCCCCGAGTGAAGTCCTGCATCAGTATCTATTGGTGCAGTGATTAGTTGCCAGCGGTTACAGATTTACATAACAGATAGTTCGTTTAGGTTTTAAGTCTCCCCCAAAGCTTCTAGAGACCCTTTAATTAACTCTATCTATGTGAGTGAACAGTTACAAAATTTTTCTAAGATAAACTTCTAAGTCCTAAGATAAAGCTATCACTTAGCAGAAAGGCTAAACAGAAATAAAGAGGCTCTATATTTCTTTATCTAGTTTCTTGTTGATTGAGACAAGTGATGAGGAGTGAAGCAGGAACTGTCCCTTAGGCCAATTGTCTCTAGCTGCAGGTGACTGCCGGGCAGGCATTCTTTTATCAGTTCTCAACCTGTGGCCCCATACCAAGCTTTGTCTTACAGAAGCATCAGGCTCAAGACTTCAGGTATGAGACAAGCGTCGCCATGCGAAACACTCCTGATTGGTGAGATGCCCTCCTGAGGCGAGGCAGCTTTTGATCTTTGAACTAACATGTTCACATATTCCTTCAAGGCAAAGCCCTACAAAACTCCTGAAATATTTTATATCTTTAACTGCAAACATCTGCCCATCAATTTATTCATCTATAAAATGGGGGATAGTAATTCATATCTCTCCAGCTTTTGTAAGGATTCATTGAAATGATGAACGCAAACACTTAGCACAGTGCTTGGAGAATGCATAATATGGGCGCAATACACATTAGAGCCATACATGGTAAGTATGGTTTTATGATTTTTATCTAGAAGAAAGCTGGGTCACAATATGTGACTATTTTATCACTCATCATTCTAAATCACAGGCACAATTCAAACTGTTCTCCTCTACTAAAAGTTTTGGGAACTATAGAAAAAAGAAGTTATAGGAAAAACCTTATTTCTGTCTTTAAAAATTTCCCTATTTTTTGGTTTTGGATTTTTATGTCTTTGAAATGTAACTGCCCTCAAACACTAATTTACTGAGACAGTTGAGTTGCATACACTCATCTTTCATTCAAGACTGCAAAATGCCATTCTCTGGAATTTTTATCTAAAAATAAAAACAAACAGTACATGATCTCAGCACACATTCGATAAGTTAACCAAGAGGCAATATATTCTTAAATTTCTTTCACTTTTGGAAAGACAAGTTCTCTGGAATTTGCTCTATTTTAGAAAGTTAAAATAGTGAGTTCTAGTTATTTCCTTTCTAAATGCTTTACCATGAGACCCATATACTTTCCATATCTTAATTTTTCTAAATTGTAGAGAAAATGCACAATAAAAATTAAAAAATTATAACCCAGACAATGATGGTACAATAAAAGCCTTTCTCCAGAAGAAAATGAAAATATAAACATATTTCTTTAAAAAGTATTATTTAGGAAGTTATGCTAAACCTGCACATCTCAAGCTACATATGGGTTACAATTCGTATGGAAAAGAAAATTGCCGAGCAACAGCATCTGAAACAGAAATCTAGATTTAGACAATTCCACTGTTACCTATTTCCTTAGGGCTGCATTATTCATTTTAAAATTGGAGTTTTATTTAATTTAGTTCTCTGAAAATACAAGGAAGGAAGCAGATCTTTTGCCATGAATAGGAGCACAAATCCTTTGACACATGGGTCTCTACCCCCCACCTCAACTCTGACTGCAATGCTCTGTTGAGGGTAGTTCAGAATCAAGAGCTTGGCCAAGCATGGTGGCTCACGCCTGTAATCCTAGCACTCTGGGAGGCCAAGGCAGGAGGATTACTTGAGGTTAGGAGTTGGAGACCAGCCTGAGCAAGAGCGAGACCCCCGTCTCTACTAAAAATAGAAAAATTAGCCAGGCGTGATGGTACACCCCTGTAGTCCCAGCTACTAGGGAGGCTGAGGCAGGAGGATCGCTTGACCCCAGGAGTTTGAGGTTGCTGTGAGCTAGGCTGACACCATGGTACTCTAGCCTGAGCAACAGAATGAGACTCCATCTCAAAATTTAAAAAAAAATCAAAGAGCTTAAGAATAGCCTCCAGTGCTTCCAGTCTCGTTGAGGCATAAGATTGCTTGAGGCCAAGAGTTCAAGGCTGCAGCACAGTACAATCCACTGCACTCCACCTGGGCAACTTAGTAAGACCTTAGCTCTGAAAGAAAGAAAGAAAGAAAGAAAGAAAGAAAGAAAGAAAGAAAGAAAGAAAGAAAAGAAGCCTCCATATTAAAGCAACATTTATCCATTAATCCAGAACTAATTTATATGCTGTTTGATTTTTCTTCAACAGTAAAAGCACATTCCCTCTCCCGGAGGACAATTAAATTTCTCCAGCCCCATGCAGGTCCTGAGCAGCATTGTAGACCCAGGATAATTGGAGGCAGGCAGCTATTTGCCCTCTAATTTAAACAAGTCCTAAGGCTGAGAAACATACAAGCAAAATCAGACACCTGAAAGAGCCAACAGAGCAATGGAAAGGTATGATTAGGGCATGGCCAAACAGCAAATGCAAGTACAGTCGTGATGAAAATGGACAATTGACATTTGGCTTCCGTGCAGATAAAATAGAGACGGCTGGAGCAGACTGCGGAGCGGAGAATGCTGCCCCAGGCAAAGAGGGCAGACAACCGTGGCCAGATGTACAGGCAGGGTCAGAGTTGCCAGATCTTCCAAGATTTCAAGAGAAGTCCAGTATGTGGTGTTCGTATGAAATCGTCAATATTTTAAAACTTAACAACCCATACAAATTAAAGGCAGCAACACAACATCACTATGCAGACCAAAGAAAACAGACCTGCAAGACGTTGGTTTCCTAATTGTGGCTTAGAGTATATGAGGTTTGCTTCAAGGCTGCATTTCGACCTGAAACATAAATTGAGACAAATGCCATTCGTTCAAACACTCTTCTCTGAAAGAAATATTAAAGAAATAAACTTATATACTAAGTGCAATGTGGTATCCTGGATTGGATCCTGGAACAAAAAAAGACCATAGTGGTAAAGTAGTGAAATTCAAATCAAGTTTAGAATTTAGTTAATAGTATTGAACCAACGTTCATTTTGTGGTTTCAACAAATGCATTTGTGGTTCTGTAAGATATCAACATCAGGGGAGACTGAGTGAAGGATGTATGGGGACTCTATATCATCTCTACAACTTTTCTGAGATCTAAAATGATTCCAAACTAAAAAGGTTAGTTAAAATAAACTATATAAAATAACGTGTGAAATATGTCCCCTCAATTAAATCATAAAACATGCACTGAGCGAGTTTTCCATGAACACGACTGCGGTGAGTTGGTGGTAACTAAGGAGAATACACAACTAGGTTCAGGCATGGGGGTGGAGGTCTGGGGGATAAAAATGCCAGGAAGAATAAGCTATCTTAAGACAATTGATAAACTGATATGAGCAAGTCAGAGAGTCTGGGAAGGGAGGATTTAGGTGAAAACCTGAAAGAAAAGGAGAGCAAACTGTTACAGACGCGAATTCCATGTAGAGAGAGTAGACAATGGCATTACTCATTTATTTTCTCTTTACTTAATATTATATAATCACAGTAAGTCTTCTTTATTCATCTGTGGTTTCCCAGTTTCTCAGCTTCTGATTTTCAGTTATTTTTTTCTTTGCCAAGTTAAAAAAATATAAGGTATTTACAAGCAAAAGTTAAGCACAAATAAAGGCCTAGAAGAAAATGAAAGGGAGAACAATCTAAGTCACGACAACACATATACACATGGCCATTTAGTCTATAAAATTTGCCTCTAGCAGGGTTTCTCAGTGCTAGTGGCATTTTGGGCTGGATCATTCTTTGTTGTGGGATGTTTAGCAGTACTCTGGCATCTTCCCACTAGATTCCAATAGCACTCCCAAGTTGTGACACTTGAGAACCACTGGCCAAGATAAAAATATAATTATCTAAATCAGGGAGTATATTTCACAGGTATACCCCAGTACTGCCTCTCAAGTTGTTAGAACTATCTAGTGGAACCATATGAAACCGCTATTTTTATAGGGCAAAAATGGCTGACTATCAGCGATTTCATAAATTTCAACCTGAAATTTATCTACTTCTATACTAATCAGTAAACAGTAAAATAGCGACCGTTATTAGTGGTAAAAATAATTAATAATTTGCATTCTAATATAAACTTGTTAGTTCGAGGTAACTGCCATATCATTGAATATCATGATGACCAATTAATATATGTTCTTCTGGTGGCTGTGTGACTCAGAAGATTATAGAGATATTAAATATATTAACATCCCAGCTAGGAAAAGTTGCTGGAAAATCTTTTTATTAATATGCTGTTGGTTCATCAGAAGCTGAAATATTGTTGCTATTAACAGAAATTCTCTGCTGATTAGGTAAGAAGATGATATGGCCTTCTGACAGCTTCAAAGGTGGGCCGTGGGACATGAGGGCAGTGCTGGTGTAAGGCACCTAGTACAGGCATTGAAGAGGGGGGTGCCCAGCAGGCTAGAGCAGGGGACATTTTTGGCCCCATGGTTTGCAGAGCCATAGTTCTTGAGTCCATGCCATGTAGAAAGCTCTCATATCTGAAGGCTCAGCCAGCTGAGATCTGGGCACTTCACATGGTGGCCCCTGGGTGGCAACAAATCTGAGAACTGGCATTGGGGCCCTAATGACGATAAGGGGGATATCATTGGATGAGTTGGCTGTGGCACCTTGTGTCAAATCATAGCTCCAGCAGAGGCACCATTTAGCTGATCATAGCTGTGTCAGACAAAACATAGTGCCAACTAGTTCTAAAACTGAAGAAATGATTTGGAAATTATTAGAATATTCAATGAGCAATATGCTACAACTTAGATTATTTGACAAGCACTTTTGGATTGGTATAGCTTAATTTAGAGAATAAAAGGGAGCACATTTATAATTTTATATATGTATTGATTTTTTATTAATTTTATTCCCATTCCAGTTGTCAATATATTTATTATCACCTGTGGCCTATCATCAGATGTCTAGAATCCCACTGGTTCCCTAGGGACAGCTCACCCTGTCCAATATTGAAGAGTGAGCAATTATCTTCTGTGTTTCTTTTTTAGTACTATTATTATTCAAAATATTAAGGAGATACAAATGTTTTTGTTACATGGCTTGAGTCAGGGCTATAAATGTGCCTATCACCCAAATAGTGGTCATTGTACCCATTAGGTGGGTTTTTGTCCTTCTCCTCATCCCCCCTCCCCACTACTTGATTTCCAATGACTTTTACTTCCCTCTGTGTACTTGGACACCCATCAGTTAGCTCCAATTTATTAGATAGTACATGTGGTGTTTGTTTTCCCATTCTTGAGATACTTCACTTAGGATAATGGTGTCCAATTCCTTCCAAATTGCTGCAAAAGGCATTAATTCATCCTTTTTATGGCTTAGTAGTACTCCATGGTATACATATACCACATTTCATCAATCCACTCATGAATTGATGGGCACTTGGGTTGATTCCAAATCTTTGCAATTGTGAATTGTCCTGCAACAAACATTCAAGTGCAGATGTCTTTTTGTTAAAATGACTTCTTTTCCTTTGGGTAGATACCCTGTAGTGGGATTGCTGGATTAAATAGTAGGTCTACTTTGAGTTCTTTGAGAAATCTCCATACTGTTTTTCGTAGGGATTGTACTAATTTGCAGTCCCACCAACAGTGTATAAGCGTTCCTTTCTCTCTGCATCCATACCAGCGTCTATTGTTTTTACACTTTTTAATAAAAGCAATTCTAACTGGGGTAAGGTAATATCTCATTGTGGTTTTAATTTGCATTTCCCTGATGATTAGTGACATTGAGCATATTTTCATATGTTTTTTGGTCATTTGTCTATCTTCTTTTGAAAATCTCTGTTCATATCTTTTACCTACTTTTTTTTTTTTTTTCTTTTTTTTTTTGTTTTTTTTTTGTTTTTTTTTTTTTTCTTTTTTTTTTTGTTTTTTTTTTGTTTTTTTTTTTTTTTTTTTGTTGTTGTTGAGACAGAGTCTCACTTTGTTGCCCAGGCTAGAGTGAGTGCCGTGGCGTCAGCTTAGCTCACAGCAACCTCAAACTCCTGGGCTCAAGCGATCCTACTGCCTCAGCCTCCCAAGTAGCTGGGACTACAGGCATGCGCCACTATGCCCGGCTAATTTTTTCTATATAGATTTTTAGGTGTCCATATAATGTCTTTCTATTTTTAGTAGAGACGGGGTCTCGCTCAGGCTGGTCTCGAACTCCTGACCTTGAGCAATCCACCCGCCTCGGCCTCCCAGAGTGCTAGGATTACAGGCGTGAGCCACCGCGCCCGGCCATTACCTACTTTTTAATAGGTTTGTTTTTTCTTGCTGATTTGTTTGAGTTCTTTGTAGATTCTGAACATTAGCCCTTTATTGGATGTGTAGTTTATGAATATTTTCTCCCATTCTGTAGGTTGTCTATTTGCTCTGTTGATTATTTCTTTAGCTGTGCAGAAGCCTTTTAATGTAATCAAATCTCATTTATTTATTTTTGTTGTTGCTGTAATTGCCATTGGGGTCTTAGTCATAAATTCTTTGCCTGGACCATCTTCTGTGTTTTGATATAAAAAAAATGAAACTCAGTCAGGCACGGTGGCTCACGCCTGTAATCCTAGCACTCTGGGAGGCCGAGGAGGGCAGATCGCTGGAGCTCAGGAGTTCGAGACCAGCCTGAGCAAGAGCGAGACCCTGTCTCTACTAAAAATAGAAAGAAATTATCTGGCCAACTAAAAATATATATAGAAAAAAAAATTAGCCGGGCATGGTGGTGCATGCCTGTAGTCCCAGCTAGTGGGGAGGCTGAGGCAGGAGGATCGCTTAAGCCCAGGAGTTTGAGGTTGCTGTGAGCTAGGCTGATGCCATGGCACTCACTCTAGCCTGAGCAACAGAGCGAGACTCTGTCTCAAAAAAAAATGAAACTCAGAAAACAGAAAAGAGAATTCAAATTCTTACCCACCACTTACTTCTTTCTGTACTAGTGGAACAATATCCAATAGGGTTGTTGTGAGAATTAAATGTAATTGTATGAGAAGGAGCTTGGCACATAGTAGGGATTCATGTTCCCTTCTTGGAGTCCCATCAATGAATGAATTAATGAACCACCTTTTTCTATGTTAAACTGATGTGATTTAATTTATTTGTATTTCACACAATATTAGTGTTTATTAAATGTATTTTGTTGACTTCGTTTGAAGCATCTGGAATTGAGGGTCTGAACAGTAGAGAGGAGTGTGCTTGAACTAAAATTCCTGATAGTGGCTGGCTCAGTCCTCCCCTTACCTATGATGGTGTGACCTTGAAGGAGTGCCAATGAAGCTAATCATTTACTAAGCATGGCTTTTTCCCCAAAGACACTTGAGTTGAGGGTTTTTCAAGCCTGAATAAGGTCACATTATTCTTCTTTCAAAAGATCAAGAAAATCACATCATGCTTTTAAGAATTGATATGTAGATAGTTGTTATCATAAATTGGCGTTCAGGGAAAAGAACATTTTTTTGGTTAAAAAACTGTGGTCTTTAATCAGATTATCATATATGATAAACCTTCAGAAAGTACATGCCAAAGTACTTTCTGTTATGCCCAAGAAATATTGATTTATGGAAATGCCCCCTTAAATATTAGAGATAGAAATGATTTCAGGAGTTTTGGAAGGCTTTGGCCTGAAGGAATATGTGAACGTGTTAGTTCGCATATCAAAAGCTGCCTCGCCTCAGGAGGGCGTCTCAATGGTCAGTAGCAGCTGCTTTCCAAGGTGACGCTGCAGTCTTAAGCCTGTGGCTTTCTCCTGCTTTGAACGACAAAGCAGGTTTACATAGAGCCAAGCAGGTTTACATAGAGCCAGGTTTACATAGAGCCAAAGAAATGCCCGCCTGCCTGAGAGACAGACACCTGCCTGAGTGACAGACACCTAAAAGCAATTAGCCCAAGGGACAGTCCCTGCTTGACTCCTAAATACCTGTCTCAATACACAATAACTAGATAAAGAAATATGCAGCCACTATGTCTCTGTTTAACTTTTCTGCTAAAGTGATAATTTTATCTTAGAACTTAGAAGTTTGTCTTAGAAAGATTTTGTAACCATTTGCTCACATAGATAGAGTTAATTAAGGGATCACTAGAAAGCCTTTTGGGAGACTTTTAACCTAAAACGAACTACCTGTTATTATGTAAATCTGTTACCCCTGGCAACCGATCACTGTACCCATAAATACTGATGTGAAACTTCATTTGGGGCCCCCAAAATTACGAGGATTTTGTGAGGTCTCCCGCACCCCCTGCTTTTTTTTTATAAACCCATTTTTTGTGAACTGTACCTTCATCTCTGTGTATTCTTTTATTTCTATATTCTATTATTTTCTGTTTTCTGTTATTTCCTTATCCTTTGTGACGACCCCTGCCTGAGGGACCTGATTCTTTGCTGGGAGCGTAGCTAACTCACTGCAACTTTCACCTCTTTTAGAGGTCTATTTTGGAGGAGAAAAAAAATGTTTTCAAAAATTGTTCATTTTCTCTTTTTCTAAACAAACACTAGTTTTTTAAATAAACAGTTTTAAGAAAATAAACACTGAGAAAATACTGATTTCAACATTTTCCCACTACCTTGGCTAAATTAATTAGGTAGGATAAACAGTTTGGATTTTTTTAGCTGGCATCTCTGATCCATGAGAACCAAAAGATATTGAACATGGGACAACAAAAAGAAATAATGTTACAATCACAGCCCTAAAGACCTGACAATGGTGGTGAAAAAGAACAGTGGTAAAGATCTAAGTCAAGAACAAAACAACAGCTAAGAATACATACACTGCTACATTGGGTGCTATTCTCTGGTTCACTACCAGTTCCTTCAAGGAAAAGTGCCTCAGTATTCTGGGGGAAGAGAAGAAAAAGACTGAGACAATTCAAAATCCAGAGAAACTGAAAAAAATGGTAAAATCGGAAAAAGTTGTGTGTGGGTGTGCATGCCTTGTGCAATGACCAGAAAGGCATGCTTTGTTGGAATTACTCCTCATTGCTCTAAAATGGTGCTGGGGTCACTGAATTCTAATTCCTGTTTTATAGAGGAGTATTTATGAGAGTGGCTATGTCTGCACAGCATAAAGAGAAGGGGGTGTTTAGGAAGATGCCAAATGTTAATGGACTTTTGGTTGCTGTCTGCATTCATCACATCAATTGCAAAATAATCACATTTTCCTTTAACCATATGCTATGCCCTCTCTGAAAACAAATTTAAGGAGAATCAGTTAGAGACAATTTTTAATTTTTAAGTTCTTGCCTGAATGCCTTCTTTATTTCAAAAAAAAAAATTATGAGAATCTGCCAAGCAATGTGCTAGATGAGGAGTTGGCAAACTACTGAAAGCTTACCAGCCAAATCCTACCTGCTCTGTTTCTATATAGCTTTTGAGCTAAGAATGGTTTTTACATTTTTAAATTGAAATGGTTGAAATAAAAAAAGCCCAAAAGAATAATATTATTTCATGGCACATTAATTAAATGAAATTTAAATTCCAGCATCCATAAATAAAAACATTGTTTTGGAACACACTACATCCATTCATTTGCTTGTGCTACAACTGCAGGCTTGAATAGTTGTAACAGAGACCCTATAACCTGCTGACTGTATTTACTGTCTGGCTAACTCCGTGCTAGACTCTGAGTATAAAGCTGCATCCAAGAGAGACCTAATCCCTGACCTAGAGTTGCTTTACATTCTAGTCACCAATGGGAAAGATAGTCAACATGCAACTAAAAACAGCAAATGGATAATTACAGATGAAGATAAATGCTATGAAGGCAATCAACACATGGAGCAATGAGATCAAGACAAACTAGGCTGGGGATGGAGGGAGGACAGAGAATTGTTGTATGGAGGGAGGTTAAAGGAATGACCTTTATAAACTGAGACTAAAAGGTTAAAGGAGCCAAGCCTGAGTTGGAGAGGCCAACCTGGACTTCCTGAGAGAGGAAGGTACATGTGCAAAGGTCCTATGGCCAGAAAGGTTTTATGTGTCTTAGAAAGGAAAAAGGAAAAAGTCAGTGGTGGAAGGTCACATGAAGTGGGAGGGTTAAGCAGGGCCAATTTTCAAGAATCATGGGAAGCCACTGACTACTTTTAAGCAAGAGAGTGATTCATTAGCTTGGATTTAAAAAATCATTCTGATTGTGGTGTGGAAAGAGATTGGAGGGAGGCAAAGATCTTGAGAAGAATACCCTTGAGGAGGCTGAGGCAGGGGCTGGCTGGTGGCCACGGTGATGCAGAGAAGCAGGCAGGCTCGAGATCCAGATCTGGCAAACTAAAGAACAGTCTTGGGACAGGGTGGGGACAGAAGGTTGATGGGAAAGACAAAGTCAAGGGTGATTCACACATTTTGGACTCGATCAACTGGATGGTTGGAGGCGCCATGTACTTGGGAAAGAGCAGGTGGTTGGGAGGAGGAGCCTCCCTATTGGAGAGGGTCAGTTTTTTCTTGAAAGCGTGGAATAGTCACTATTTAGGCTTCCAAGGCCAGGGTGTCTGTACCACAATCCCTAAACTCTGTCCTGGCCACAAGAGCAGCCACAGATAATATGTAAATGATGGGTGTGTAAATATATAAAACTTTACTTACAAAAACAGGCTGTGGACAGGATTTGACCTGTGGGCCATAGTTTGCCAACCCTTGTCGTGGAATTGGATGTTCAAGTTGGACCCTCTGGGGAGAGGTCTGAGCTGGAGACACAAACATGAAAGTCATCAAGATTAATTCATGGGCCTGGATGACATCAAGGAGAGCTTTTACATTATTTTTTTATATTATTTAAGGAGAGCTTTTAAAAGGAACTAAGACAACAAAGCCCAGGGCCATGCTTGGAGGTATTCAAGCATTTCTTGGCCAAATTGGATAATCTTTATCAAAATTGTATTACTGGGATTATTTAGAAGCAGAAAACATAATCATAAAGAAGGACTCTTTATACACCACATTGATCTAAAATTGAAAGCCTTCTTAAACTGCTTGCACTTACATGAGGGAGTGAAGTAGGAGGCAGGAGAGAGCAGTGGAAAAGAGCTACCTGTGTGACCTTGGGAAAGTTACTTAACCTCTCTGTTGCTTAGTTTCTCTACCTGTGAAATGGGGATGAGAGTAATAAGACTGACCTCATAGGGTTGTTGTGAAGGCCTGCTATATATAGTAAGTGCAATGCTATGATATACATATTAGTACATGTGCAATGTTATTATTCCTTCTCTTAATTGCTACCTTATCTGAAAAGGATTTTAGGCAACTTGCTCTTATTGGTCCTTATTTAATTTAGACCCTCCCCTTCTCTATCAGTTTGGCTCACACTAAAGTGAAGCTCAATCCAATGTCAATGACTTTATGTTACTTCTCTCATCAAAACGTTACCCTGCCTCCTCCCTGACAATACAAATCCTCTACCTCCTTTAAGAACCTTCTATGTCTACCATTATAAAACTTCCTTATGCTCCCATCTGTGTCCTGGCTGTAAATTCTTGTGCCACTTATCTTGCCTTGACTCCTCTGTTTGAATCATGTGTGCCACATCCAGCTATGTTAATCTGACTGAAGCCACCAGCCTTTTATCTTTGATCTTATTTCCAGAAGTGACTGTTATGACCCGCATGAACAGGACATTCCCCTTGGCAACATTAGTTTATATGGAATTACCAAGAGAAATCTATGTATTAATAATAATTCCACCTTTACCTTGGCTCTCGAGAAAGCTTGCTCTTTAGTGACCAATTTTCAGGAAAAGGAGTTAGTTTAATATTCATATTCATTGAATTCAAGTGAGTTTTACTTCTGTTCAGGTTTTCATTTTACTGAGTATCATTATAGACTCATTGATTTTTATATATTTGGTACATTTCAAGCAATTATCGTTGAATTGATTTGTTTTGATTTGTTTGGGACAGGGTCTTGCTTTGTTGCCTGGACTAGAGTGCAGTAGCTCACTACAACCTGAACTCCCTGGCTCAGGTGACCCTCCTGCCTCAGCCGCCTGAGTGACTGGTACTACAGGCCCGTGCCACCATACCTGGCTAATTTTTGCATTTTTTGTAGAGATGGGGTCTCACTGTGTTGCTCAGGCTGGTCTCAAACTCCTGGCCTCAAGTGATCCTCACACTTTGGCCTCCCAAAGTGCTAGGATTACAGGTGTGAGCCACTGTGCACGGCCTGTTGCATTAATATTTGATGTTCAGACTGTCCTACCTTTGATTAATAGCTACTTTAAACTAGCACCCTTATCCTTCTGACATATTCCTCCTTGTCTTTGATATATCTGAGGCAAGATGTCCTGGTCACATCATCTGTTCCTGCCCCAGACCTTGAATCAGCCAAATCGCCAAGGATCCCTGGTTCCTTTCCATGGGAGATAGTCTTTAGAGACCAGACTCCTTATTCTGAAAATTGGTAATGAAAGGGAAGAAAATAAAATTTTGTCTTGCTTTCCCAGTACAAATCATATTTTAGGGTAATCAAGTAGCCCCAGAAGATGAAGGGAAGCTCTTCTATACTGAATTCCAGCTAATATTTGTAGACAGGAAAGATTGATAGAATTAGAAAGTTTATATTTTGTAAAGGTAAAAAGCAGCCTTATAATGGAGGAATAAGGCCGTCATCTGAAATCAGTGATTGATGTCAGTATCACTAATAGCAGGATAACTTGGCATGTTAATAATTAAATGTGATCATGGTATTGGAGTCATAAAGAAAAATATCTGTATCTCTTTTTTTAACAGCTTTATTGAGATACAATTCACATACCATATAATTCACCCATTTAAAGTGTACAATTCAATGGTTTTTAGTATATTCACAGAGTTGTGCATCCACACCACAATCAATTTTAGAACATTTCTATTACCCTCCAAAGAAACCCCTCACCCCTTAGTTGTCAGCCCGCTATCCCTCCATCCTCTAATCCTCTCATCCTTCCAACCATAGGCAACCCTTAATTTACTTTCTGTCTATAGATTTGCCTGTTCTGAACATTTCATATAAATGGAATCTTGCACTATGTGGTCTTTTGTGTCTGGATTCTTTCAAGGCTTATTGATGTAGCATGTATCCAAAATTCATTCCTTTTTAAGGCTGAATCATATTCCATTATATGGATACCCCACATTTTGATTATCCACTCATCAGTTGATGGACATCTGGGTTGTTTTCATTTCTTGCTATTGCAAATAGTGCTGCTGAGAACATTCATGTAAACTATTTATTTGAGAACCTATTTTCAGTTCTTTTGGGTAGATACCTAGGAGTGGAGTTGCTGCTCACATGGTTTAATTATTTGAGTAACTGCATACTGTTTTCCAAAGCAGCTGTACCATTTTACCTTCCCACCAGCAGTGTCTGGGGGTCCCAATTTTTCTACATTCTCACCGACATTTGTAATGATCTCTCTTTGTGATTATAGCCATCCTAGTGGGTGTAAAGTGGTATCTCATTGTGGTTTTCATTTGCGTTTCCCTGATGGCTAACGATGTTGACTATCTTTTCATGTGTTTATTGGCCATCTTTGTTAGAGAAATGTCTATGCAGATCCTTTGCCCACTTTTTTCATTTTTTAATAGATTTAATTTTTTTAATAGTGAATGTAGGTACTACTTTTTTTTAATTTGAGAATATTATGAGGGTACAAACACTTTGGTTACATAAATTGCCTTTGTACCACCCAAGTCAGAGCTACAAGCGTGCCCATCCCCCAGACAAGGCACCAAAATCATTAGGTGTGAATTTACCCATCTCCTCCTCGCCCCTCCCACCTGCTTGACACCTGATGACTATTACTTCCATATTTGCACATAAGTTTTTATAGATTAGTACCAATTTAATGGTGAGTACATGTGGTGTTTGATTTTCCATTTTTGTGATACTTCACTTAGAAAAATAGTATCCAGCTCCATCCAGGATAATACAAGAGGTAGTTTACCATTTTTTATATACATATACCACATTTTATTAATACACTCATGGATTGATGGGCACTTGGGTTATTTCCACATCTTTGCGATTGTGAATTGTGCTGCTATAAACATTAGAGTGAAGATGTCTTTTTTATAGTGTCTTTTTTTTCCTTTGGGTAAATACCCAGTAGTGGGATTGCTGGATCAAATGGTATTTTCTATTTTTAGCTCTTTGAGGTTATCTCCAAATTACTTTCCATAGAGGTTGCACTAGTTTGCAGCAATTTTAGGTTCAAAGAAAAATTGAGTGGAAAGTACAGAGAGTTCTCATATACACTCTGCCCCTACACTCACTCACACAACCTCCCCTGCTATCAACATCCCACACTAAAGTAGTACTTTTGTTATAATTGATGAACCTGTATTGACATGTCATTATCACCCAAAGTCCATAGTTTACATTAAGGTTCACTCTTGGCATTGTATATTCGATGGGTTTTGACATATGTATAATGGCATGTATCCTCCATAATAGTATCATACTGGATAGTTTCCCTGCCCTAAAAATCCTCTGTGCTCCACCGATTCATCTCTCCTTCCCCTCTCACTACTGACAACCACTTATCTTTTTACTGCCTCTGAAGTTTTGCCTTTTCCAGAATGGCATATAGTCAGAATCATACAATATGTAGCCTTTCCTGATTGGCTTCTTTCACTTAGTAATATGTATTTAAGTTTCCTTCCTGTCTTTTCATGCCTTGATAGTTAATAGCTTATTTCTTTTCAGTGCTGAGTAGTATTCCATTGTCTGGATGTATCACAGTTTATTTATCCATTCACCTACTGAAGGACATCTTGGTTGCTTCCGAGTTTTAACAATTATGAATAAGGCTGCTAAAACATCCACATTCGGGCTCCTTTGCCCATTTTAAAGTTGGGTTGTCTTTTTATTATTGAGTTGTGGTCATTTTTATATATTCTAGATATAAATCTCTCATCAGATACACAGTTTATAAACATTTCTCCCAGTCTTCGGGTTGTCTTTCTTTCTTTTTTAAATTAAATTAAAGTTTTAAATTTAATTTAATTTTTTTTTTTTACAGTCAGGGTCTTGATCTGTTGCCCCAGGCTGGAGTACAGTGGTGTGATCATGGTTCACTGCAGCCTTGAACTCCTGGGCTCAGGCGATCCTCCTGCCCCAGCCTCCCAAGTACTTTGGACTATAGGCATGCACCATCATGCCTGGCTAATTTTTAAATTTTTTTGTAGAGTTAG
Organism: Eulemur rufifrons; assembly: GCF_041146395.1. Classification (NCBI taxonomy): domain Eukaryota; kingdom Metazoa; phylum Chordata; class Mammalia; order Primates; family Lemuridae; genus Eulemur; species Eulemur rufifrons. The sequence continues at coordinate 134,882,101 of NC_091012.1, read as the reverse complement.
GGGTCTCACTATGTTGGCCAGGCTGGTCTTGAATTCCTGGCTTCAAGCGATCCTCCCACCTCAGCCTCCCAAAGTGCTGGGATTATAGGTGTGAGCCACTGAGCCTGGACGTCTTTCACTTTCTTGGTATCCTTTAAGCACAAAAGTTATTTATTTTGATGTCCAATTTACACATTTTGCTGTTGCTTGTGCTTTTGATATATTTTAAAAATCTTTGCTTAATGCAAGGTCATGAAAAATTATACCTATGTTTTCTTCTGAGAGTTTTATAGTTTTAGCTCTTACATGTAGGTCTTTGATCAATTTTAAGTTAATGTTTGTATATTAACTTAATGTATATGGTATGATGTCCTTATCTTTCTACAGGTGTAGACTAAAGAATTTAGGGGTGAATATATGATATCTGTAATTTACTTTAAAATACTTCAGAAAAAAAGATGAAGCAAACATGAGAAAATTTTGACAGCTGCAAAATCTCAGTGATGAGTATATAGGTATACATTATACTCTACTCTCTGTTTTTGAATTTTCTTTAAAAAACAGAAAGTAAAACGTAAAGGTAAAGAAACAAAAATCAAAAAATACTTGATTATGAGTGAAAATGTCACTAACAGAGGAATAAAGTTGAATCCATTTTAACTTATTTTTAAAGTAAACTGTTTATAAAGGTTAGCATTTTATAATGAGTTATAAATTATTTTCCACACCCCTAATAAAAACACACAAAAGAATGAATGCATCAGGGTATCTTGGCATTGCTCCTAGGAACCAGTCTTCTAGAGCTTCTTTCTCTAATACAGCAACTACCAGCCACATAAAACTGTTGAGCACTTCAGATATAGTGAGTCCAAACTGAGATGTGCTGTAGGTGTAAACTATACATTGAATTTTGAAGACTTGGTACAAAAAAAGAATGCAAAATATATCATTAATATTTTTGTGTGATTACATGTTAGAGTGATAATACTTTAGATATACTGGATTCTAAAAGGTATATTATTAAAATTACCTTCATTTGTTTCTTTATATTCTTTTTAAATATGGCTACTAAAATGTAAATTGCATATGTGGCTTGCATTATATTTCCTTTGGATAGCACCATTCTACAGAGAAGATGACTTCTCTGTAGTGTGGCTAGAAAACCCACATTCTAATTCCTTTGCTGCTTTCCTCTAGCCATGCGACTTTGGGCCATATCTTTCATTTCTCAGCCCTAGAACAGTTAGGAACAAATTAATTCAGCAAATATTTAGAGCTCATACTGTATACCAAGAACCTGGCTAAATGGTGTGAGAAATATAAGATGTGAAACTGTCTACAGGTTCAAATTATTGTTTTTCCATTTTATCCTTGTCCATGAGTCAATGAAGATAGAAGCCAATAATAAAAATTATCTCATCATTTTTATTTTTTCCACTAAAATTTTATCTTAATGAATATTTGATAATAGTTCTGAGATCTGAGATCACATATACACAGAGTATATGTTCTTTTTCTCTTCTAAATCTTGAGTCTTTGAACTTGTGTTCCATTTTCCTGGAGGCTCCTCCAACTTCACATTTCATTCAAGAAGTAGTGCACTGTGGTAGACCATTGGTGGACCTAGTATTCATACCCTTCTGTTGTCCCATGCTATGTTGACCTCGGCCATGTAACTTGCTTTGGCCAATGGGACATTAGCAAGCCAGATACAAGCAGAGGCTTGATAAGCACTTGCTCGTTGAGGCTTATGTTCTTGCAACACTCCTTCTTGCAAGCCTGCAGCCATACTGTGAGGAAGCCTGAGCAGCCATGAGGAAAGGCCCACATGGGAGAGAAAAGGGCCAGGTTTTCATTCAGACAAGTGATTCTCACCCCAGAGTGATTTGACGATGTCTAGAGACACCTTTGGTTGTCAGAACTGGTGGATAAGTGCTATTGGCATCTAGTGGGTAGAGGCCAGTGAGGCTGCTAAATATCCTATAATGCATAGGCCAGCCCCACCACAAAGAATTACCCAATTCAAATGGCAGCTGTGCTGAGGTTGAGAAACCTGCTCTAAATCAAGGTTTCCCCACAACCTGGTTCCTATGGACCAAGGATAAAGGGGTTTGGGAGAGAAAGTTCACACTTAAATAAAAGCATCTTTAGCTCTCTTTTAATCCTGTCCAGTGACGGCTTTCTGAACAGTCTGCTGCTCGTGATGATTTTCAATGATTGCCATTAATATTCTCATCGATCCCAATGGCATATTTCCCCTTCCTTACACTCAGCATATAAGCAGAGTAACTCATCAAACTGTTGAACCAACAACCATTGTATTAATTGCCCCAACCCAGATGTTGCTTCTCTCTGGTGCTATCAAGGTCATGGTTTGTCACAATTCAATATTAGCTTCCAAATCCCCATCCATTAACCCATCTGGAGACCCTGGGCTTTAACCTAGGCTGTTTTATAGTCCATCAGCCTTTTTATCAAACAATCTGTGGCCCTACCACGCTAACAGGAAATCACTTTTCTTCTGAGAAGAACATGTATCTATTTAGAGGAAGTCCATTATCAGTCAATTTTATCTATGAGAGAATTTTAAGGGCATAAAAATTTCATAATGTTGCTGATAGTAAATTTTATTAGGAAAGTTTACATATAATTACATTAGCAGACTTATTCAATAAAAATTTTAGCCATACAGTAGAGTATAAATCTCATTGTTACAGTAATTAACTGTGAAATATATAGATAATAAACCATTGCAGATAGGGTTTTGTTGGTTTGTTTTCTTATATAATAGGGCACATACATGCCTCTAGGCAGAATGAAAAAGGACCAGAAATGCTGCTGAAATTGTTGTTTTGAACAACTTTTTGGTACGTAGGCAGATATGAGAGTTTAAAAGAAACACTTGATGTGCAGAGTAATCTTATTTGAAAAGTACAAGGACCCAGATGAAATTCCCAATGATATTAATAACCCAAATAATCTCCCAAATCCCAATAATATGAAGTTGGTTAGGGTAGGCTACAACTCAACTACAAGTGGGCTTCACTGTTGATGAAGAGCCAATTCTTGGCAAACGTTAGTATTAATAAAACCTAGCCATTTATCTATCTTGTTGAATCTATCCTCATTGAGGAGTAGGAAACTGTAAGCAGTGACGGCTACACTCCCAGCCCTCCATGGAAATGGAATGCATTCCTTTCCCCTACAGTTGGTTTGTGTCCAGAGGTTGGTCCTGGTACTGCATTGGTTTCTTGGAAAAACCTTTTTGCTGGTTTCTAGCACAAGAGGTGGGGAAGGAGGACCTGACTCCAGGGATATGGAGGGACTGAGCCAGGGTGACTGTCTGGGGCAGTTTGTGTTTCTGGGATCAGGCCTTTGAGAAAGGTGGGAGGTTAGGAAGCTGGTCCAAGGACCACCACATCTACCTAAAAATGAGGAATCTGGGGAGACTTGGTTTGATCCGACAGGCCACCAAGAACAACCCTTCCTCTCCACTTGTGGTCAAGGCTCAGATGGTGGCTGGCATTGCTGGATTTTTCAAAAACACAGGACAACTCCGTAGTTCAGGGATCAGCAAATTTTAACTGTTAAGGACTAGATGGTCAATATTTCAGCCTTTGTAGGCAAAGAAGCAAAAGATATTATGTAGGTACTTACATAACAAGAGAGAAAACAAAATTTTCACAATATTCTTATTGACATAACCCAAAATATATTAATATTTGAGTATAAGTATTTGTAACACATCTACTAATGAGAGAAAAGGAATTCTTTTGAGGGGACTATGTCTTTTAACTGGGGTTTAAGGGTGATGTTTAACTGGAGTTCAAGGGTGGTGTATGCTACCATCACATAAACCTCAAACGTTCACGAAACAGACATCTCTGCTGATCTGGCCCACGGGGCAGGGCTGTAGTTCGCAAACCCTTGCCGTAGTTGAACACCAGTCGGCCGCCGCACTGGGCTTGGGGCGTTCCGGGTTTCGGGGGCGTTGCTCCTGGCTGAGAGGCGCCTCCATCGCCCCTTCCTGCGCTCTCCCTCTGTGCCGAGTTAGTCTTGGTTCATTCGCTCTCCCTTGCTAGGCAGGTCAGAAAGGTCAAGAATGGGGCTTGCAGCTCTCCCACTGAGCGAGGACACCTCAGTGCTTCAGGACCACCCAGGGCTTCCCAAGCTGCCGCCCGGTTGCGCGGGCAGCACCCCCAGCGGCTCCTCCGGCTCCTCCTCCGGCTCCTCCCCCGGCTCCTCCCCGTGCGCTCCTCCCCTTCCCTAGGTTTAGCTGCCGTGCTTTCCCGCTCCAGCCCCAGCCGCCGTCCGCGTTGCTGTCGCTGTGCCTGTCGCCATCGCCTCTGCCGCCGCCTCGCCTCCGCCGTGCGCCCCTCAGAGCCCAGCGCCCCGCCATGCCCAACATCGTGCTCTTCAGCGGCAGCTCGCACCAGGACCTGTCCCAGCGCGTGGCCGACCGCCTGGGCCTGGAGCTGGGCAAGGTGGTCACCAAGAAGTTCAGCAACCAAGAGACCAGGTGGGTCTGCGCCGGCGGCCGGGCGGGGGAGGGGGCTGGGCGCGCGGCTGTGGGGCTGGGCCGGGGCCCGTCGCCTGCCCGGGGCACCTCGGTGGCCACCACGCTCCCCCTTCCGGGGCGGGACGGCGGCAACGCGGCCTCCGCGCCACGGCGCTCGCGCCGGGGGAGAAGCCGAGGAGGGGCGCCCGCGAGTCCCCGTGCGCGATCCGGCTGTGCCCCTGGCGCCCGGGCCTCCTGGGACCACGGCGACCCGGCGGTCCCAAGGTGCTCCTGGCTTCCTCGCGGCGCCACCTGGCCTGACGTCTCTAGCCCGGAAGGGCGACATCTGGGAGGTCACAGACCGTCCGGGAGAGAGTGGGCGCAGCCGGCGGGAACCGCATCGGTGCCCCGAGCGGTGGAGGGCCGCCCCTGGGTCTGATGGTCCCAGTTCTGCGTCCCTGCAGGGATGAACCCCAGGTCGGTGCGTGCTGTCAAAGGTTACAACCACGTCCCTAGCCCTGGCTGCATACCGGCTTTACCTGGGGACTGTTCAAACGCTGCTTTCTGGGCCTGTCCCCAGAGGGTCTGATCCAACCGGCTGAGGATCAGGATTTTTACAGTTGTCCAGGTGACTTTCCTGAGCAGGCAGGGTGCAAACCACTAAGCAATCCAGAGGTTGCAGTTGTGCAAACGTTTGAAAGAGTGTGAGAACCCCAGGGCGCACGTGCTGGGCTCCTCTGTGCTTCCCCTACTTTGGCTGTTTCAAAGATGATGGCTTTTCAGTCTCTTTGTGGTTCTGGGACTCTGCTGTGTCCAGCAGCAAGGCCATGATTCGAGTGTAACTTCTACCCCTTTCTCAAGTCCAGGAGAAATGGTCTCCTCTGCTCAGTGCCCTCAGGCGGTGGCCCTTCTCAGAACCTGGGCTGAGGGGCTCCTTTCTCCACCTGCCTGAGTCCTCAAAGCTCTTTGACTAATTTCAAGTTGGTCTCATTTTTCCCCTTCTCCCTCAAATGTCTGGCACTGTTACTGATCATTTTTTTTTTTTATCTTTGGCAAAGATCCAATTCAACCAACATTTTCAAGAAATGGTGCTGGAACAGTTGGATAACATATGCAAAAAAATGAACTTCTTTCCATCCATACTTTCCACCGTTTACAAAAATTAACTTGAAATGGGTCATAGACCTAGATGTAAAATCTAAAACTAAAATTTCTAGAAGAAAGCATAGGAGAAAATCTTGGTGACTTTGGGTTAAGCAAAAATTTCTTAGTGAATTCATGCTGATGGCCAAGATGCTATTTCTTGGTGAGTAAAAAGGATATGTGAATCTTATGTGATTTCTTCAGGATGGCAAATTTCAGTTACATGGCTCTGATAATATAAGTGAAGAAGTAAGTGGCAGATAGTATTACTGATGAGAGAACTTTGGCTAAAGAATTCCACTTCGCAGAGTTTAATAAGTCTGGGAGGATGGTCTAGGGCTCTGGAGAAGGATAGAACTAGGTTTGAATGTTGCAATATTTTGCCAGTCCTGTTCAAGTTTTACTGGCTTTAAGAACACAAGAAGAATAATAGTTTCTCTTAAGAAGGTGTTGTCATATAAGTAAAGGAGAAATTTCTGGATAAAGTGGATTTTGAAAGCAAATATGTTGTCCTTCCATATTCTCAGTGCACCACAACCCTTTGCTAAATAGCATGGGTTCATCTAGATCAGTCTATTGCTAAGTCAGTGTTGGATTTCTGCTAGAAATACTGTATGTGCTGTTGGACGAAACTCAGACATTGAAATATGATTGTTTATATGTTTGTTTTAAATATAAAGCAGACTCATTTTTATTTGGTTTTGAGTATTATAACCATCACTTGATAATTAGAGTCATGAGGTTTCAAAACCCACTCAGTGTGAAGTCTGGGAATTGCTTGTATAGTTACATTTTATGTTTTTAATATGGAGAATATAAAAAGTTAACTTCCTAACTTTTCTCTTTTCCATGAACTGTACAGGTACAGAGGTTGATTTTTACAGACGGTCATCTCCAGACCAGGTACTGTGCTAGTAATCCAGTTTTTACTGTATGGTCCCAGAGATGACAAAACTGAAGGGCAAAAGGAAGAGAAAATTGATTCAATTCATGTAAAGGACCCCTGTCTGAATCTCTCCTTGAGCCAGGACCAGAAATCTGGTTTGCCGTCTCCTGGTCGTCAGTCCTCCCATTTCACATTTTTTATACACTACTTAATCAGATGTAGAGCCTCCTGATTTTACCTTCTTCTCTCTACATCATTTCAGATATGCAGGGAGAGAGGTCTGCTTCATCTTTACTATAGACCATGGAAATCCCATGATGATGTCTTAGGACAGCATTGATGATGGTGTCTGGAAGTCTGTTTAACATTTACCCTGGTCAGTTAACCTGCTGGCTGAGTTATTAGCTGTACTGTGAAACTGAAGGTTCTGGTTATCTATTGTTGTGTAACAAATCACCCCAGAACTTAGTGGCTTAAAATAATAATTACTTATTTGGCTCCCATATCTCCAGTTTGGGCAGGGCTCAGCAAAGAAGGCTTTTTTCTGCCCCATGTGATGGCAGCTGGGGTGGCTAACTGGGGTGGAGGATCCGCTTCAAAGATGTCTCATTCACATGGCTGGTAAGTTGGTACTAGCTTTTGCCTGCAAACTTGGTTGGGAACCTTAGCTCCTCTTCCCCTGGACCTCTCCCTGGGCTGCTTGAGCTTCCTTACAGCATGGAAGCTGAGTTCTAAGAGCCAGTGTTCCAAAAGACAGGAAGTGGAAGCTACCAGTCTATTAAAGCCTGGGCTTGGAAGTTGGTGCATCATCACTTCTGTCACATTCTGTTGGTCAAGCACAAGTCCCCCCAGATTTGAGGACAGGGGACTAGACCCACTTCTTGATGGGAAAAGTGTTAAAGGGTCTGTGACTATCTTTTAATTACCATACTCATTCATTGTTGAGTCACTTATACTCTTCAGCCGTCTTATTTGGGGGTCAGTAAAGATCCTCTGGCTGAACGGCAAATGAATGCTGCCTTCTATCTACAGTTTTATAAAAACCTAGAATAAAGATAGTTATGATCATCTTTTTGAGTAGAAGCAGGACTAGCTTTGGAAAAAATGTTGCCATGGTGATGGTACTCTCTGTCCTCCCTTGGACTTGCTAGTCATATGAGGATTGAGGTCCTGAGGAAAAACAGGCCAAAGAATCTGATCTTGTGGGATAAACAGTCATGAGACCAGGAGTTGGCAAAGTTTTTCTCTAAAGGGCCAGATCATAAATATTTTAGGCATTGCTGGCCACGTGTAGTCTGTGTTGCTGCTGTATCTTACAGGTCTGTAAGTTGGAAGTCTGTCATAGCTTAGAAGGGCTGCATTTCCTTCTGAGGCTCTAGAGAAGAATCCGTTCCCTTGCCTTTTCCAGTTTCTAGAGGCAGCCCACATTCCTTCACTGTTGGCCCCCTCTTCCACCTTCAAAGCCAGCAACAAAGTCTCTCTGTCCCCACTTCAGTCATCACATCTCTTTCTCTGACTGTTACTTCTTGTCTCCTTCCATTTTTAAGGACCTTTATGATTACATTGGGCCAATTTAAATAATCTAGGACAATCTCCCTGTGTTGAGGTTATCTGATTAGCAAACTTAATTTCATCTACAGACTTACTTCCCCTTTGCCATGTAAATGAACATATTCAAAGGATTAGGACTTAGCCATCTTTGGGGGGCATTGTTCTGCCTACCACACTATTCTTAGCCCACAGACCACATGAAAACAGGCTGTGCACTGTACTTTGTTGACCCCTGAGCTACATGATACTGTACATGATTTCCGTCTTAGTCCATTTTGTGCTGCTATAACAGAATAACTGAGACTGGGTCATTTATGAACAACAGGAATTTATTTCTCACAGTTCTGGGGGCTAGGAAGTCTAAGACTGAGAGGCTGTCATCTGGCAAGGACCTTCTTACTGTGGTCATCCCATGGCCAAAGGGTGGAAGGACAAAACAGCATATTCAAGAGAGCAAGAGAAGGCCGAACTTGCTTATGTACCAAACCCACTCCCACAATAACGATATTAATCCATTCATGAGGGCAGAGCCTGTGAGATCTAATCACCTCTTAAAGGTCTTACCTCTCAACACTGTTACACTGGAGATTAAATTTCCAACATATGGCCGGGCACAGTGGCTCACGCCTGTAATCATAGCACTCTGGGAGGCCAAGGCGGGCGGATCGTTTGAGATCAGGAGTTCGAGACCAGCCTGAGCAAGAGCGAGACCCCGTCTCTACTAAAAATAGAAAAAAATTAGCTGGACAACTAAAAATATATATATATATAAAATTAGCCAGGCATGGTGGTGCATGCCTGTAGCCCCAGCTACTCGGGAGGCTGAGGCAGAAGGATTGCTTGAGCCCAGGAGTTGGAGGTTGCTGTGAGCTAGGCTGATGCCACGGCACTCTAGCCTGGCAACAGAGTGATACTCTATCTCTAAATAAATAAATAAATACATTTCCAACACATGAACTTTGGGGGACATATTCAAGCCATGGTAGTTTCCAAATTAAGTTCATCCATGGTTGATGTAATATTCAGAAAGGAGTTACATTTAGCTCCTTAGAACTTGAAATGGAGGGAGCACACTGAACTCTTTCTGTCTCTCATCCTGAGAGGTTGACATTGTACCTATTTTCATCCATAGTAGAGAGCATGCAAGAACATGACCGGATGTTATCAAAACTGATTTTCAGAACATGCCAACTTGAAAAACTTCATTTTTATCTTCTCATTAGTCTACTTGAAGTTGGGTTTAAGCTTCTGTTGATTCTGATAGACTACTACATGGTCTCTTAAATGTTGATTTGTTTTTAAATTTTTGTTAGCTATAATTGGCTTTTTTAGTAGAACAAATTTTATTGGGTATCTGATAGAAAAGGGAGAAGGGTGATTGTTCATGTGCCTCACTTGTAATTTTAAAATAGGATTCATTGTATTTCATTTTTGGATGAATACATTTACAGCCAGTTCTGCTGTAATGTGACATACGTATTCCTAAAAATTGCCATACTATGCAAAATCATGCAATTAAAAACCATGGGGCTTAGGAGAAAACTGGGGTTGAGGCACACATTCAAAAACTTCCTCAGTGACACATAAAAAAACATGAGAATACAATACAGGTTGAGTGTCCCTTATCAGAAATGCTTGGGACCAGAAGTGTTTTATATTTCAGATTTTTTTTGGATTTTAGAATAATTGCATTGTGCTTACTGGTTGAATATCCCAAATCCAAAAACCTGAAATACAAAATGCTCCAATGAGCATTTCCTTCGAACATCAAAGGAAAAATGTTGGCATTCAAAAACCTTCCAATTTTGGAGCATTTCAAATTTCAGATTTTGAGATTAAGGGTACTCAAACTGTAAAAATGGCAAAACACTTCTACGTGTATTGTATGTTTAAAAAAATACATAAATACTACAACAAATGTGGCACTTTCCATTGAAAAATACCTGCAATTTGCTTGTGGAAGGGAGTTTCAGGAGGTTGCACCTTTTGAGTTACTGTGCAGTGATAGAAGGAGGGTTCTCTGAAATCACCCGGAAAGTCGTGACACCAAATGTGAATGAATATGGCTCATTGCCCTCAAGAGGTGTACAGGTGTGTATGTTTTCGTATTTCTAAGTGGCTCCATTCAGCTGGCCGCAATGCAGTTTTCCACATTCTCATCTCAGGATAAGAGTCATGCATAAGAAAATGCAAAATTCATGTTATACTCAAATTGTTCCAATTATATCAATCATTGGAATAAATTTGCCTGTTCAAAACAAGCCCATAGCAGAGCTAGCCATATTCTTGGTTCTGATACAGTGCTCTGTGAAGGACCTTGTTGAGCAAACTATTTTGCTTTTCTTCTCACAAAAGGCAAATACCAGGGATGGGCTGGCCCTGTCATGTGGAACATCCACAATTCTATACCTGGAAATACAGAAATTTTCAGACATGCATTTCTCAAAAAATTAGCTCCTATTTACTCTTTCTCAAGAAGCTACAGAAGGATGCCAACCAGCAAAACAAGGAAGTACACCAAGAAAGAGGATACAGAAAATGGGAAATCAAGCTCAGGAGAGAGGTGAAGGGAATCCCCGGCTGGCAGCTGTGCGCAGGCAGAAAGATCACCCAGGCCAGCCACCCCTGGGAGGGACATCTTCAGGACAGTGACATGCAGATGGTACTTGAGGCCTCTGACCTTGGGACATTTTAGATTGTTAGTGAAGTGCTTAGGGTGGAATCTGGATTCAGTACTTAGAAAACTCAACAGATAAAAAGGTAAGATAATTACCTCCCAGGACAATAAAAAGAAAAGTTGTGCATGAAAGGAAAATATAAACATTGGTTTAAGTTTACTGTTACACATGTCTGAGCTCTGAGCAGCACTTACACAGTTAAGATGAGGCAATCTTTCGTTTGAATATTGCTCTATATTGGCATGATGGTGAGGTGGGAAGGGTGCATGCAGGTGATGGGACTGAGAGGAAATAGACTTAAATCCTCATCTTCCATAGTGAGAAGTCAATACATGATGCCTAAAATGAAAAATCAAGACACAGCAATACATACATACTAGCTAGAGAATTGAAGGAAAATATCTAAAAGACATATCAAGAGTTGAAATTGGTTGCCTCTGGACTGTCTTGTCTGTTATAAGTCTCACAGAATGAATTTTTTAAGCAATGTGCATGTATAACTTTAATAAGAATAAAAAACTAAAATTAAATATAGTATTTTACAGAAGAATTAATATAGCAGGACTGAGATTTAAAAGGGCGTGCTTGCAAAGTTAGCTCTTGGCTTGCCTCTGGGAACTTAGATTGTGAAGGGTTCCCGCCGGTCCCTGGTAAGAATGGCTCACTGTGTACTGTCCAACAGCTGATGATGTGGTTTATGCTGAATGCCTACAAGTCTGGCATTTTGGTACCTGATAGTTGATGCCAACGTGACCACCCCCCAATAAAAACCCTGGATGTTGAGCCTCTAAGGAGCTTCCCTGGTAGACAGCATTTCACACATGTTCTCACAGCCCACTCCTGGGGACATTAGTATCCCCTGGGGGAGGACTCTTGGAAGCTGTGCCCAACTTTGCCCCATGCAGCTTTTCCCTTAGCTGGCTTTGCTATGTGTTTTTTCCCTGCAATAAATCATAGCGATGAGAGCAGCTGTATGCGGAATCCTGTGAGCTGTCTTGGTGATCATCAAACCGGGGATGGTCTCAGGGACCCCCAAGACACAAATATGCTTTAATAGTAATCACTGGCCTTTTTCTTTTCCTAGCGTGGAGATTGGTGAAAGTGTGAGAGGGGAAGATGTCTACATCATCCAGAGTGGCTGTGGAGAAATTAATGACAACCTGATGGAACTCCTCATCATGATCAATGCCTGCAAGATTGCGTCATCGTCCAGGGTGACAGCTGTGATCCCGTGTTTTCCATACGCTAGACAAGATAAAAAGGACAAGGTAGGAGAGATGTGTCCTGCCTTTGAAACCTGGTCTGGTCACTGTTAACTTTTTTCACTCACATATCCCTTTGATTAGAATATCTGGAAAATGTTGGCTTTTTCTTTTAATGATCGAGTAAATATACTTCCTTACCTTTTTTTTTTTTTAAAGATTTGTCTTTGAACTGACTCTAATGTTAATATTTATAAATATATAGAAATAGGTGAGGCACTTTTATGGATTATTAAAATACCTTTATTGCCCTTCTTGTGATGGAATTGTTATATGTTGTCTGTCTTTGTTGTGGTGGATGGAACTAAATACACACGCACCACACGCACACAGACACACCCCCTCAAGGAGTACAAGTTCAACTGGGGAACATCTGAATCAGATCACTGGACTGTGTCGATCAATGGCAGTGTCTTGGTGGTGATATTGTGCTATAGTCTTGCAAGACGTTACCATGGGGAGTCCCTGAGTCTTTGGTCCACAGGATCTCTGTGTTGGTCCTTACAACTGCGTGTGAATCTACAATTCTCCCAAAATTGGGGAACTTTAAAGAGATTGTATTTGTTTTCTAGGGCTGCTGTAACAAATTAAATAAACTGGGTGGCTTCAAAGAGCAGGAATTTATTCCCTCATAGCCCCAGAGGCCAGAAGTCTGAAATCAAGTGTGGGCAGGGTCACACTCCCTCTGAAGGCTCTCAGGGAGGATGCTTCTCACCTCTTCCAGCTTCTGGTGTCTTCTGGCATTCCTTGGCTTGCAGCCGCATTACTCCGGTCTCTGCCTCTGTCTTCACATGGCCTCTTCCCTGTGTCTCTTATAAAGATACTGTCATTGCATTTCAGGCCTACCCTATCCAGAATGATCTCATCTTGATCTTCACCTTGGTTACATCTGCAAAGGTGTTTCCAAAATGAGCTTGCGTGCTGAAGTTGTGGGTGGACATGAGTTTCAGGGGGATACCATTTGACCTACTACTGGGATCAACTCCAAGCCATTGTCTGCTCTATATCTTACAAGTAGATGTTCAATAAGGCTTGGCATGAATCCTGCCAGTTTAAAAGACACACTGCTGTTTTGGGATTTGGTAACTAATTGTGAGAAAGGTTTTCCCCAATATACTGTGATCTCTATAATTCATTTCTGAAACAATGCAAATTTCTGAAACAGCACACAAGATTCCCTAATATCTGGAGAAAAATCTCTTTATAAATTTGAATTCATTTACCCAGGTCCCCATGAATTTTTTTTTTTTTTTTTTTTTTTTTGAGACAGAGTCTCGCTTTGTTGCCCTGGCTGGAGTGCAATGGTGTCATCGTAGCTCACTGCAACCTCAAACTCCTGGGTTCAAGTGATCCTCCTGCCTCAGCCTCCTGAGTAGCTAAGACTACAGGCACACACCACCATGCCCGGCTAATTTTTCTATTTTTTGTAGAGACAGGGTCTTGCTCTTGCTCAGGCTGGTCTTGAACTCCTGAGCTCAAGTGAGCCTCCCGCTTTAGCCTCCCAGAGTGCTAGGATTACAAGTGTGAGCCACCGCACCTGGTCCCCCTGAATTTTAATCTCAGCTTCTTCAGGTTCAGCTTCCATTCCCTGTGTCGATGGTGGCTAGTCAGTTAATTTCTCACTTAAACTTTGATCTCCAGAACTCCATCCAACAGTTGTGATATGATTTACCCTATATTAGAAGGGTCAGCATACTTTTTCTGTAAATGGATGTATAGTCTCTGCTGCAACTACTCAACTTGGTTGTACCTCAGAAACAGTGACAGACAATACGTAAATCAACAGGCATGGTTGTATTCCAATAAAACTATTTATGGATGCTGAAATGTGAATATTATATCATTATCGTACGTGCCATGAAATATGATTCTTTTGATTTTTTTCAACCATTTAAACATGGAAAAGCCACCATTAGCTCATAAACAGTACCAAAACAAGTGTCTGGCCAGATTTGGCCCATGGGCCACAGTTTGCTAACCCCTGCATTAGAGTCTTTTGTGTGTGTGTGTGTGTGTGTGTGTGTGTCTGTCTGTCTGTCTGTCTGTCTGTCATTTTGTGACTTAAACTTGAGCTTGTGCAGCCAAAACCTTAGGTCGCATATGCCACCGTGGAGCCATGTCCTCCCACTTGGTATTTATACAGCTTCTTTTATTTTAAACTTGATTCTAAAGTTTTGTCTGTATTAATATTTTTAGCTGCTAAATTTCAATTTTTTAATTTTGTCCTGTCAGTATAATCTGTTGTTTTAGCTATTCCTCCCATCTGTGTGTTTTCTTGTCCATGTCATAAAGGAGCTAATTTTCTGTCACGATTTCTCTTCCATGTGGCAAGAGGTTTCTCACTGTGGCTGTATTTTTAATCAAGTTCTTTCACTTCCAGTAAGTTTTGTGTTTTGTTTTTGGCTCTAAAATATTTGATAGATTACATCTTCTTTAGTAAATTGTTCTTTTTATCATTTCATGGCCCCTTCCCCACTGTTGAGTGATTTGTCACCCCAAGTTCATCTTGAACTGATACGAATGTTGAGACCCCGCAACATTTTCTGTGTGCATATATCCGATTTGCAGTAACTTTTTTCCCCAAAATTGTATTTCAAATTTTTTTTCTTATTTTTATTCATAATGAAGCCTTTGTAATATGGAGAAACCAGCACTGTCTGTCCCCACCCCTTGCATGGCCGAGGGTGTACTGGCACTTTGGCCTCTGTCCCCTAGTTGCCAGCAGTGCCCCCAGCTATTGTGCTAACAAGAAGAGCCCTACAGATTTCTGAAAACCCTAGTGGCTTTAACTGTTTTGTGGAACTGCATTGTCTGACTAGCTATTACCAGTTTTCCTATCGTTAGACCCTTAGATGTGTTTTTTTGCTTTGGCCCATTGTGAACGTGTGTTTCTTTTCTTCCTTCCACCTTTTCTTTTTTTTTTTTTTTTTTTTTTTGAGACAGAGTCTCGCTGCTCTGTCACCCAGGCTAGAGTGCCATGGCATCAGCCTAGCTCACAGCAACCTCAGACTCCTGGGCTCAAGCAATCCTCCTCCTGCCTCAGCCTCCCAAGTAGCTGGGACTACAGGCATGTACCACTATGCCCGGCTAATTTTTCTATATTTAGTTGTCCAGCTAATTTCCCTCTATTTTTAGTAGAGACGGGGGTCTCACTCTTGCTCAGGCTGGTCTCGAACTCCTGACCTCGAGCGATCCTCCTGCCTCGGCCTCCCAGAGTACTAGGATTACAGGCGTGAGCCACCGCGCCCAGCCTCCTTCCACCCTTTCTTTAATCACTTTGCTGTAAGTTTGTTTCTTGGTAACAACTTGGTAGCTGCTTTTAGTTTTTTACCTCAGTCAGACAATTCCACGACTCTCCGAGCTTAACTGCTGCTGGAAGAGGTTAGACTTTCATCATCAACACACAGGGGCAAGATTGTGCTGACAGCCAAGAGACAGCCTGTGTTGTGGCCTAGGAAGCCGTGTGGCTTGTTATTAGAGAACAGGGAGAGGAAAGAAGGAATCACAGCGGGGTGTATTAGTTTCTTAGTGCTGCTGCAACAAATGACCACAAACTGGGTGGCTTAAAACAGCAGAAATACGTTCTCTTACAGATCTGGAGGCCAGAAGTCCAAAATCAAGGTGTTGGCAGAATGGCGCTCTCTCTGGAGGCCCTGGGGGAGGGTAGTTTCTTGCCTCCTCCAGCTCCTGGTGGCCACTATCCTCAGGTGTTCCTTGCCTGGAGGCCATATCACTACAATCTCTGCCTGATTCTTCATGTGGCCCTCTCATCTTTTGTCTCTGTCAAAACTCTCTCTTTAAAGGATACGTGTGATAGCATCTGGGGCCCAGCTGAATTATCCAGAATAATCTCTCTATTTCTCGGCATCCTTAACTTAATCACATCTGCAGAAACCTTCTTCCCAAATATGGTTACATTTATAGGTTCCAGGGACTGAGCTCTGATATCCTTGGGGCCACCATTCAGCCCACACCAGGAGACTTAAAGGAAGTCATTGATTTGTTAAGCAATGAACCTTTTGAGGACAATTCAAGCTTGGGGATATTATTGCTGTCATATCATTTATTATCTAAGCCACAACACTTTCGAGATTGAAAGGGGGCTTTATGAATAGCCATGACAGGAAACAAGTATCCACCCAGACTGTCCTGGGCAATTGTGACTTGGCTACCCTCTCTGTATAGGTCTATAGCCTCTGGACTGCCCTTGGAAATGGCCAAGACACGTAGATTGTTCTGGCACCATTGTTTCTGACACGTCTGTGTAGTCAGCGTGACTCCTATTGTAGTAAGGAGACAATTTCATTCTTTCCCCAAACTTGTTGAGAAGGGAATTCTTAATTTTATCTGTCATTTGAGGTATGCCTTTGTATTTTTTAAAATTGCTGATAATAATTTCAACTGTTCATTTCTTCCCTTGGATCAAGTGGCTTGGCTTTGCACTGGGAAACTGTGCTTAGGTGAGTGTCACAGAGATTTAGTAAGCACCTAAGAGATTTGGCCTGAGCCTGTTCACATACTTCATCTCGTAGACAAGTGCCACCATTTACTGGTACCAGTGAAGAGTGAGGAGAACAAGCATGACTGAGTAGGAGGTGGGGGGAAATGCACTTGGGCAGGCAAAAGGCCATGTGGTATTTCAGTGTGACAGGAAGCCATAGCCTGCACTTGATCTCTGGTCCCAGAAAGAAATTTTCCTCCATGGCCACAGGAAAAGCTCTGGGCAGCCCTCCCAGACTTTCTGTTGTCCTTTTTCCTTCCCTTAGGACTGTATTGCCTATGACATCTAGTGACACAATGAAATTCTGTGTAATTGCTCTACTTAGAATTACCTACAAAGAAGCCCAGAAAAATCTAGAGCCTTTTACCCATATTCAAAGCTTGTTTCATTTATTTTATTTTATTTTATTTTATTTTTTAAGCAAGCCCGCACATATGTAAAGTTTTATTTGAGGGTTTTATTTGTATGTACAAGAAACCAGGGACAAGTTCTGACAGTGAAGGAATGGTCTCATAAGTTATAACACATAAACACAATGTAATATTAACATGGAAAAATGATGATATAGTATCCATTGTAAAAGCCATGTTGCAAAGTGGTCTGAGCTCTAGAGTTGCAACTTTGGAATCAAGTGGGCTCAGAGTTGAATTCCAGCACCATTATTTACTCATTTTATCCTTTGTAAAAGTTACTGAAACTCTCTGTATCTTTAGTTTCCTCATCTTTAAATTAAGAATGGTATTAGCTACTATTGATGAAGTTTCTAGCATATAATAACACATGAGTGGACAAACTTTTTCTGAATAGAGCCAGGTGTCAAATATTTTGGGCGTTGTGGACCATTGGGTCTCTGTTGCAGAAGCTTGATTCTCCCATTTCATTTTTTAATTTTTATTTTCTTAGGGACAGGGTCTCGCTCTGTCTCCCAGACTGGAGTATAGTGGCACCATCATAGCTCACTGCAACCTCAAACTCCTGGTCTCAAGCGATCCTCCCACCTTGGCCTCCTGAATAGCTGGGACTACAGGTGCAAGCCACTGTGCCTAGCTAATTTTTTTTTTAATTTTATTTTTTGTAGAGACAGGGTCTTGCTATGTTGTCCAGGCTGGTCTCAAGTGATCCTCTCATCTTGGCCTCCCAAAGTGCTGGGATTACAGGTGGGAGCCACCATGCCCAGCCAACTGTCCCATTTTAGTGTGAAAGCAGCCATAGCCAATATGTAAATGAATGGGTGTGGCTGTGTTGTACACAGCAGGCTGTGGACCAAGTTTGGCTGATGGGCCATAATTTGCTGGCCCCTGCTATAGTAGACATTCAATAATTGCTAGTTCCCTTCCCTGGGAAAAATGGTAGCTTGTGGGCGAGGCTGAAAATAATTACATCTGTAGGCGGTAGAGGACTTGTAGCTTTGAGATTTTCTTTTTTTCTTTCAAAATCATTTTCAAGGTCATGTTCTTTTCATCTTCTTTTTTTTTACATTGTTTTTTTCTTATTTTATTGACCCAGAAGATTCCTGTAGGTCATGTTCTTTTCAATAAAATTGTTTCTTTCTTTTTTTTTTTTTTTTTTTGAACTGGGGAAATTAAGAACCATTTTTCCTGACATGAATTTCTACAATCTTGTAATTTTTTTTTAACTCTTGTCAAATTTACACTTTTAGCAAGATGGCATTTGATGCATTGAATAAGATCTGGAATATCCTAAGAGTCTTTGTCATGATTGAGTTGACTTGCGAAACATTTGACTTTTATACGTTTTTCAGTAGGAGAGCCAAAAGTTTTATTTTTAGCTATTGTACCTTGAGTCTACCTTTGCTTAAATGCTCTACTAATTTTCCTCTATATAGGCTATAAGGCCAGCTAACTTATAAATCATTCTGCCTGCAAGATTCAGTTGGGTACAAGCCAAACTCTGAAACACAGTACAAAATGTGGAAACAACCCAAATGCCCATCAATACATGAATGGACTAGTAAACTGTGGTATATGTATACCATGGAATATTACTCAGCTATAAGAAATAACGGAGATACGACATCTCTATGGTTCTCCTGGAGAGAGTTGGAACCCATTATGTTAAGTGAAGTATCCCAAGAATGGAAAAACAAGCATCACATGTACTCACCAGAAAATTGGTTTCCCTGATCATCACCTAAATTCACATTTGGGAATGATACCAATCGAATATCAGACTGAGGTGGGGGGTGGGGGGAGGGGATGGGTGTATGCCTACATGATGACTGCGTTGCGCACCGTTTGGGGAATGGTCATGCTTGAAGGTGCTGACTCAGGGAGGGGGGGGTGCGAGGCGGGGATGGATATATACCTACATGATGAGTGCAATGGGCACTGTCTGGGGAACAGACACGCCTGGAGCTTTGACTTGGGGGGACAGGCGGTACATGGGCAACGTATGTAACCTGAAATTCTGTATCGCCCATAAGATGAAATAAAAAAAAAACAACAACAAAGAATACAAAAAAATACAAAGGATATAAAATTATAGCTAGATAAAAGGAGTACATTCTAGTGTTCTATACTATTGTGGGATGACTGTCGTTAACAATAATATATTACATAGTTTCAAATAGCTAGAAGGAGGATATTTGAATGTTCCCAACACAAAGAAATAATAAATGTTTGAGAGATGATGGATATACTAAATACCCTGATCTGATCACCATATATTATATGTATCAAGACATTACTATGTACCCCATGAATACGTACAATTATTATTTGTCAACTTAAAAAGCAAAATAAAAAAATTTTTAAAAAATTGAAGCCACCACCAAAAAAAAAAACAAAAAACAAACAAAAAAAAAAAACCCCAAACTTGTAAACAAGGTTTGAAGAAGGAAATCAGAAAGTGTGAATTTAGAAATTACCCCTGTGGTTTGAATCCCAGAAGTGCGAAACGCTTGATGTCACTGAGGAGAGATGAGAACAAAGGATTCTTTTTGCAGGTGTCTTATTCCGTTTGTGCTGCTATAACAAAGTGCCACAGACAGGGTAACTTATAAAGAACAGAAATTTATTTTCTCACAGTTCTGGAGGCTGGAAATCCAAGACCAAGGCACTGGCATTTGGTGTCCGGTGATGGCTGCATCCTCCGGAGGGGAGGAATGTTGTCCTTACATGGCAGAAGGGCGGGCTTGAAGAACGCTGCCTGCAGTCTCTTTTAGAAGGGCCTTAATCCCATTCTCGAGGGAGGAGCCCTCAGGGCCTAATCACCCCTTTCAGGGCCTAATCACCCCTTTCTACTGACACACTGGCAACACCTGAATTTTGGAGGAGCCACATTCAGAGCTTAGCAGCTGGTTATAAAATTAGAGGATGAGCCCAAAATTGATTAGTGTTGCAAGTCAGATTCTATTACAATGAAGTCGCAGTGACCAATTTGTTCTTTTTATTTTCCTGGAACTTTGTTAGACTAAATAATGCTCTCGATCAATGAGGCTAATGACTAAGCCTTGGAAATTTGGTATTATAGAGATTCTGTTATTAAATATTTATTGAAGAGCTTTTGTATGCAAGGTACAGAGCTGTGTGCTGCAGATAATGTGAAAATCTCCAAAACCAATTTTTTGCCTTTGAGGGACACAGAGTCTGGTTGTGAACCGTGACATCTGTACATATATCTTCTAATGTCGACCTTTCAGCAGGCATCAGAAGGTGATCTCAAATGGTAGGGGCCAAATGCTTAACCAATTCTGTGTCCCTTTATAAAGGAGGTTATTTCTGGAGTTCTCAGGGTGCCTTAAAACTGGGAGATTTGAAACAAATCTGGAGGATCAAATGCATTGGCTCAGCAGAGATGGGGGTAGAATGGGGACCAGGTGGGCATGTGGGTGAAACTGCCAGGCTTAAAGTGTTCTCCAGAGGAGGGAGAGCAGGCCGAGTACGTACAGACCACAGAGAATGTTCCTGTGGCCGAGGCGTGGGAGAGGAGCGGTGCTCAGCAGACTACAGCCAGACTAGCCAGGGGGCTTTGGAAGCCATCAAAAATTTGGTTTTATTCCAAGGGCATTGTGGAACCTAGTACATGGGAGTTTAATGATGAAAACATGAGTTATGTTCCATAAGTAGTAGAGAAGATTGAAAAAGTTAAAAAAAAAGAAAGGAGAGAAATATTTCCCCATAATCTCACTGTGTTGAAACATCTGTTAACATTTTGGGGGTGCTTCCTCTCATTCTTTTCTTTGTGTTTAAAATGTCTATATATATACATATATATATATATATATATATATATACACATACATATTTTTTATTGTAAGGTGATATATATTTTTTTAAAAAAAAGAATGATGTGGTTTTTTTGTTATTGTTGTTGTTGAGATAGAGTCTCGCTTTGTTGCCTGGGCTAGAGTGAGTGCCGTGGTGTCAGCCTAGCTCACAGCAACCTCAAACTCCTGGGCTCAAGCGATCCTCTTGCCTCAGCCTCCCGAGTAGCTGGGACTACAGGCATGCACCACTATGCCCGGCTAATTTTTTTTCTATATAGATTTTTTTTAGTTGTCCATATAATGTCTTTCTATTTTTAGTAGAGACGGGGTCTCGCTCTTGCTCAGGCTGGTCTTGAACTCCTGACCTCGAGCGATCCACCCGCCTCGGCCTCCCAGAGTGCTAGGATTACAGGCGTGAGCCACCGTGCCCGGCCAAGAATGATGTATTAGAGAAAGTACAAATAATCTGTTAACATTTTGATGTAATTCCTTTCCATGTGTTTTTACATGAATATACTCTGTGTGTGTGTGTGTAAATGGGGGTTCCTATTTTGAATGAAATCTCTTTTTAAGCTTATATTTTCTTTTTTGTGGTTGGTGTATAGGAATACTGTTGTTCGCTGAAATCTACTTGGGTCTCATCAAATCATAGGTCTACATAGTCTCTTCGATTTCTTTGATGTGGACAGTTTTTTTTTTTTTTTTTTTTTTTTTTGAGACAGAGTCTCACTTTGTTGCCCAGGCTAGAGTGAGTGCCATGGCGTCAGCCTAGCTCACAGCAACCTCAAACTCCTGGGCTCAAGCAATCCTCCTGCCTCAGCCTCCTGAGTAGCTGGGACTACAGGCATGCGCCACTATGCCTGGCTAATTTTTCTGTATATATTTTTAGTTGTCCATATAATTTCTTTCTATTTTTAGTAGAGACGGGGTCTCGCTCTTGCTCAGGCTGGTCTCGAACTCCTGACCTTGAGCGATCCACCCGCCTTGGCCTCCCAGAGTGCTAGGATTACAGGCGTGAGCCACTGCGCCCGGCCTGATGTGGACAGTTTTATTGTCTATAATGTATGATGCGGAAACTAAAGCTATAGAGAAGTTAGGTAATTTTTAAAAGGATATAGTGTCGGTAAATGACAATGCATCTAAATATTAAATTATCAATCCCCTTGAAGTGTTCTTTCTTCGACCTGGTGTTTCTGTTTGTTTGTTTTTGAGACAGAGTCTCTGTCACCCTAGGCATTGCACCATCATAGCTAACTACACCCTCTGACTCGTGGACTCAAGCGATACTCCTGCCTCAACCTCCCAAATAGCTGGGACCACATGCGCGTGCCACTTTGCCCACCTAATTTTTCTATTTTTTTTGTAGAGATGGGGGCGGTCTCGCTCTGTCGCCCAGGCTGGTCTTGAACTCCTGGCCTCAAGCAGTCCTCCCTCCTCGGCCTCCCCAAATGCTGGGATTACAGGTGTGAACCACCATGCCCAGCCCGACCTGTATTTTGTTTCATTTGTAACAGCATTAGCTTCCAACTGTCAGTACATGAATTCTTCAATAGCTAGATTTCTTTCAGCTCCTGGCTATGTGAGGGTCTTTCAATCTCGGTGATCTCATACATGCCACTCCATCCTTCTAGGACACTGTTCTCCCTGCTTTTGCTGGCCTTGCCTTAAAAGCGATTTCCTTGAAGGGTTTTCTAACAACCATCCTGTTTAAAGTTTATGTCCTTCCTGCTATCATCTCTCTCTTGGTACCTTTTATTTTACTTCTACACATTTATCATGATTTTAATTTTACAAGTTATGATCTTACATGCTTATATGTTTAACTGTTTGCTTCTTTGATATTCGTTGTGTTTACCCAGTGTCAAGCACATTGTCTTGCAATAGTGTATATCAATAGTAAATGTTTGCTGAATAAAATGGAACGAGTATATCCTTTGTTGTTACAGCATGTGCAATTTTCTTTCTCAGGTTTTGTTGATTGCATCTGTGATTTATCTATCTCGTGTACATCTTAGTGGCAGGAATCTAATAGAATCCATCTCCCCCTGTTATAAAATCCATGTCTGTATTTTTTAGAGTCGTGCTCCAATTTCTGCAAAGCTTGTGGCCAATATGCTCTCGGTGGCTGGGGCGGATCACATCATCACCATGGACCTGCACGCCTCTCAGATACAGGTATCAGCATTTCCTTTCTGCAAACAGTGAAGTCCTGACTCTCTGTTAAGTTAAATAAGTTTAGAAGTTTACTCGAGTTTGAGTTTATACATGGCTACTCTTGGATTTTTGTCTTTACTGAACTTGGAAATATAATTTTATATTAATGCCACCTGTCTCTATCACTGCTTTGCTACCAATCAGTCTTAAAGAAGTAGGAATGGCTTCCTGGTAGGAAACGGTATGTAATTTTATCTCAAATTCTGGAAAATAATTAGAATGGAAGAGTCATGATATGTATTTTTCAACCTCTTCATAACTTAGTTCCTTTGTCTCTAAAACAGGCCAAATTATACCATGCCCACTTTGTGACATTAATGAATATGAACTATTTGATGCGTGATTGGTGCTTAAGGAACAACAAACCTTTCGCTCACTGCCCCACAAAGCCATGCTATTCCTCAGAATATAGGCCATCGTAAGATAATAGGATATGCCCCAAAAGATGGATTGGACTGAAATCTGCCCCTGCAACATATCTGTCTTTTGATTTAATTCTGTTAAAGATAACAAAAGGGAATCTGTTATAATGGCTCCTTTTGAATAAAAAATTCAAATGTTATTTAATGAAATGTTATTTATTTATTTTCAAACCATACTCCCTGGTGAGTATTGTTTAAAAAAAAAGCCAAAACAAAACCCTGCCATGTGACACTCACTTCCCCCTTAGGGATTCTTCGACATCCCTGTGGATAATCTGTACGCAGAGCCCGCAGTCCTGCAGTGGATTCGGGAAAACATCGCCGAGTGGAAGAACTGCATCATCGTTTCGCCTGACGCGGGGGGAGCCAAAAGGTATCGTGCAGGCTGCACCATGCAGATTTCTGTATGTGCCGGTTGGTCTTTCTTTTTCCTGTGTATTAGATAAGGGAGCATGCTTTAAATTACTTAACACTTTATTTTGCTAATGACCAAGTAAGTAGAGTACAGGCCTCACTTCCAGAGCAGAAACCTGTCATCCTTGTTAATATTTCATCATTCATGAAAGAAAAAAAAAAATACACACACGCACACAATATGTACATTCTTTTGTTTTCAGCAAAGAACAGATATGTTTTAGGCTTTTCTTTTAAGATAATGTTTTCTGATTATAAAAGTAATGAGCCGAATTGGACAATGAGTCTTTTAATTAATAACACAGTTGACTGAGCTAGGCCTTTCTACTACAAATGGTAGCCAAATACAATTTTTAAAAAGCAATCTCTGTGCGTAGAACACCAGGAAAGGGAAATATCTGAGGCCAAGCAGTAAGAAGGGGTTAACATGAAGATCCGTACCAGGCTGCAAATCCCCGGCTGAGGGAGAATTTCCCAACCCCAGCTGCTTGAGTGCTCACCGCCACCTGATGCCTGATGACCAAGTGACCTGATGCCTGATGACCAAGCGGGCACCGTCCACCCCGGACCAGCATGTGCAGGCAACAGGGCAGCGGGCAGCCAACACCTCGGGATAATAGAACAATTACTAGACTAGGAAATCAGTAAGTTTAAAAGGAAACTAAGGCGAAAAAGAGGCAGAACTGGCCTGGTAGCAGCGGCCTGGTAGCAGCAGCACAGTAGTGATGGGACGCTCTGTGGCGTGGGAAAGGTGCTGGGCAGCCCATCGAAAGCTCTTAGCAAAGAGGCTCCGGGAATTGATGAGGGGTCAGGGTGCAGGGTGTTCAGGAGCGACGATGGCAACAGTAAGAGGAGGATGCTGACCCGATCCACAGTGTTTGCTGCAAGCTGAGGCTTGGTGCCTCGGTGACCTTGTAGAGCTTTACAGATGTTATCTGGGAAGGGAAAAAAGGGGGAATGGAGTTTTATTGCCCAGGTAGGGGCCTCTGTAAGGAAGGGAGAAGTAGGAGAGACCCCCTATCCTCCATCCCAGTGAGAAAGGAAGGGAGCTCATAAATGTGTGCAAATAAAGGTGCAATGCGCGTGACAAGTGACCATCAAGCTTCGGGATGTCTTTCAAATCAAAAGCCCGTGGTCCCTCATTTGGCATCCTCATCTGCCTGAAGCCCAGCTAAGGACCTAGAATCAAACATACAAACTTAGGAGTAGCCCAGAAAGTAGTCCAAATGCCCATGCAGGGAAGCACAGTTCCTGGTTCTTAGAAGAGCCCTGTCCATTCTGCTCTAAGCTGCCATCCAACAAAATGCTTGAAGCTTATTTGGAAATTTCCGTAAGTCACACGGTGGAATCTGCGTTCAAATATGGCAAGCGCACTGGCTTGATGGAAGGTTAGAGGTGAAGAAGTGGGCCAAGGGGTAACTGGTTTGTAATAATAGCTTTGTTGAGCTATAATTCAGATACCTACAAGTCACCCATTTAATTTGTCTAAGTCAGTGGTTTTTCATATATTCACAGATTTGTGCAACCATCACCACTGTTTAATTCCAGAACATTCTCACCACCCCAAAAAGAAACCCTGTACCCATTAGCAGTTACTCCCCATTTACTTCCCCCCGCCCCACCCGCTGGCAGCCATGAATCTGCTTTCTGTCCCTATGGAATTGCCTTTTTTGTATCAATCGATCATATGTGGCCTTTGTGTCTGGCATATTTCCTTTTTTAACCAGAAAATGTTACTTTGGCAGCTAATCAGCCCAAAAATATAGATTCCACAAACTTGTATGGCCTTTTCCTTTCTTACACCAACCCTATTTTTATATACATAGTCTAAAAATATCATACATGCTCTTAGCAGAAATTCAAGCAGCACAAAAGGGTACTGTCCCCGATTTGCTTCTTTAAAGAC
Source organism: Eulemur rufifrons (assembly GCF_041146395.1). NCBI lineage: Eukaryota > Metazoa > Chordata > Mammalia > Primates > Lemuridae > Eulemur > Eulemur rufifrons. Next base: position 134,856,419 of record NC_091012.1, on the reverse strand, counting down.
CACTGTTCTTTCCAGTGTCAGAATTGTTATTTAAACATATATCCCCCTATTTATTTCACACAAATGGTAATGTGCTATACACGCTTCTTCATTGTGCTTCTTTAAAAACTTAATTTGCTTGAGCTTTAAGGACTTATTAGGTTAAAAAGAAAAAAACTTACTTGCTCTATATATTAGCGATGATTCCATAGCTGTGCAATAGAGTTGCCTTGTTTTTTCGCAGATGTGTGATACCCCCTCGTGTGCACATTCCATAATTCCTATTATAACAGTCCCGTTACCCACTCATGGGTACTGTTGTTTGCACTCTTAAATACAGTCCCACAGCACTATACTTGCTTTGACCTTTTGTACACACATGCAAGTAGGATACGGTCCCAGAAGTGGCATCGCCAAGTGCAAGGGCATAAGCCATTTTGGTTTTGATGGACAGTGCCAAAATGTGGTCTTTCCAAAAAGATATACCAGTTGCGTTCCATCAGGTATAGATGCCAGTGACTTTGTACACAGTCTTGCTCACACAGTGGGTTATCAGGCCGTTTTGATTTATAAATCAGGTACACGATCTCTGGGATCTCTCTGCGTTAATTCAGGTTGCTGTGGGTGAGGGCACGTTGATTTTCTGTGAGAGGTCTGTCCATTCATGCCTTTTGCCTGTTCTGTGGGCTGCAGGCCTTTCCTCTGCATTGTCAAGAGTTCTGCACAGGCATCAGATCGCAGCTTTGTTTCTCGTGTGTTGCAAGTATTTCTCCAAGTTTTTCGTTTCTTCCCCCTTTTTATATTTTTATTCTCTGCAGGACTTTTAAAACCTTCTTATGTAGTCATTTTATCTTTTCTTCACATTATGACTTCTCGGTTTATGAAGGGCTCGCCCTTCTCTTAAAATGCTGCTTCTCCCATGATTCTGTATATTTTTATGGTTGCCTTTTTCTTTTTTAATGTTCTAGTCTTTCTTCCATCTGAAATTTATTTTGTAATAAAGAGTTAGAGAAGAATCCCCTCTCCCCTCATCCCCCGCTATCTGGTTGTTCCAGAACTATTTATTAAGTAATCCACCTCTTTCCTGTTGATTTGAAATGGCATCTTTTATTATATACTAAGTGCCCAGCTCCAAGTAGATAGCTATTTGCCAACTCCTGCTTTTAAAAAATGCAGAATAAACTAACCAGAGTAAATGGCGGGGCTTGAGATGGTTTGTTCAGACCCCTTCAAAGCAGTCCCCACTCAACCTTCCCTGCTTCCTCTGCCAGGAAAGTAAAACTTTTCAGGGGATGTACATTGTGGAATTTTTGTCACCTCCTTTCCCTTTGCCCAACGTTTCTGCTCTACATCATTTTACCCTCATATTCTGGAGTGGGGCATTGCCCAACTGACAGTCCCCTCAGAACAGCCTTGCAGGTTATACATGGTGCACAGTGCATGGTGCATGCAGTTGACATTATCTGTGGCTTCTTTGCTTGATGCAAAAAGTCATATTTCACCAAAGAAAGTACCGTAAATATCTATCAAATTGGAGCTTGTTGCTTTAGAGAAAGCTTCAAGGCTTCACTCATTCCAGGTAAAACTTAATATCACCACAGGAGGTCACCCTTGGGTAGTCTTGGAAGCTTGATTGGGTTGGCCACTAAGAAAAAGTAAAGCTAAGAGGGCAACAGACCTACCACTGCCGAGATAGCAAGTATCATCCTAAAAGTGGAATGGGAAGTAGTTGAGACTAAATAATTCAGATTTAACTTTTTTCCCCCGATCTGTGTACATGCTCTATAGAAAATTTGCAAAGTTAGAAAGAAGAAAATTTTAACTATCTTTTATCTCTACCAGTGACACCACTATGAATAAATTGGTGTATCGTGTATCTGTCTCTCCTGGGGGTGCCTACATGTACTCACACACAGACACAGAAAATAGAATGTAAATAATGTGCTGGAAGAAATCAAAGTCAAACTGTATATATGTTGTTTTAGTTCTAGCTTTTTCTGCCTAAGATTTCAGTGTCATACATTGTCCCAATGCCATTTGTGAAACTAGCTTTCCTTAGTTGGAGTTTAAATGGCACGTAAATAGTAGTACTGCATATGCTTTAAGGTGATTATGGGGCAAACTTTTTGTCAGCCTTCAAATTACCGTTTTTTTCTCAATTAAATCCTTATGTAAGGAAAGTTGGTAGTTAGACAAGTTTGGGAATGAAGGGTATCTGCTAGGGCTACTGTGGTTTTCATTCTACCCTGAAGGGTGATTTTTTTAAGGGTAAGAGAAACATGGCTCTCATCATAGTAACGCTTCCCTTTGCTTCCAAGGACATTTGGAAATCTGAAATGGGTGTCTTATTCTCTTATCTAACAGTCTTTAAGTCTGGTCCCTTTTCTGTTACCCTGATTATTGACATATTTGGATTTATTACCACCATCTTATTGTGTGCTTTAAAGCTATTGCCCAGTATGGTTTTTTTTTTCTTCTCCACAAACTAGACATTATTATTATTATTGTGGTTTCAGACAATCAACATTTATTTAGGTTTTTCTACGTATTGGCCAATATCTTTGCTCACCTTCCCCTCCTCCCACATCTCTATATATCTCCTATCACTTTCCTTTTGCTTAAGTTGCAGTCTTTAAATACTTGCATGTTAGAAGTGAATTCCCAGGTTATATAGTTTGACTGAAAATATTTTTATTTTGCCCTCCTTCTGGAAAGGCAGTTTCACTGGGTACAGAGTCCTAGACTGACAGTTATTTTCTCATATTGAATTGAAGATACTACTCTACTGACTTCTGGCATCCGTTGGGGGAGTTGAGCACTTGGCCATCAGTCTGATTGCTATTCCTTTCTAGGTGACTCTTTATCCTTTTTTAAGACATCTGATCCTTTTTGAGATTTCTTGGTCTTCTATAGTTTTATTGCAATTACTTGGGGATTCATTTCTTGGGCTTACTAGATCGGAAGATTGGTGCCCTTCTGTCTCTTTTGTTTCTTCGGCTGCATCCTGGACAAAGTCTTTATCTCTGTCTTCTAATCTACTCGTTCTCTCTTCAGTTACTTTCAATCTGTTTACTATAGTTTTTAATTTCAAATATCATATATTTTTTTTTTTTTGAGACAGAGTCTCACTCTGTTGCCCGGGCTAGAGTGAGTGCCGTGGTGTCAGTCTAGCTCACAGCAACCTCAAACTCCTGGGCTTAAGCAATCCTCCTGCCTCAGCCTCCCAAGTAGCTGGGACTACAGGCATGCGCCACCATGCCCGGCTAATTTTTTTTTTTTGTATATATATTTTTTAGTTGTCCATATAATTTTTTTCTATTTTTAGTAGAGACGGGGTCTCACTCTTGCTCAGGCTGGTCTTGAACTCCTGACCTCGAGCTATCCACCCGCCTCGGCCTCCCAGAGTGCTAGGATTACAGGCGTGAGCCACCACGCCTGGCCCAAATATCATATTTTTTATTTCTTGAAATTCTTTTCTTTCTCATGTCTTAATTGGTCATTCTTTATAAGCCTTTTATTCTTATCCAAGCTTCTGTTTTATTTCTTTAAAATATATCAAACAATCACTTTAGGCTCCTTTTCAGCTAATTCCAGCATCTTATTCTTTGCTGTTGTGATTTGATTACATCGTTTCTGGTGGCTATCACTTTTGGTGCCTTGGTGCCTTGTGACTGTCTTCTGCGAAATCCTCAAATTCCTTAGAATTTTAGCATTGTAATCCTTCCAAGAGGATTTGCATTTGTCATTTGCCAGCTATGTTGGTGTACTAACCCAAAGTATCCCTTATAAATTAAACTCTCCACTTGAGGGTTTTCGTCACAAACTTAATAGGAATTTGGACGAGCAGCCCTCAGGAGAGCCAAGATATGGTTTTGAACTCTCGAGAGAGAACTAACCCCCTCCACTCAGCATCAAGTTCGAGACAGGTAAGCATCCTTCCTGTTCGTACATGGGCAGCAGGTTTAGTTTTCATTCCTTGTAACACTGAAGAACCTTTGGCCTCCCTGGGTTATAGGAGGGTCTCCTGGGGGACTCTGTCTTGGCTGGGACCTAGGCTTCCTTTCTCATCCCCCTGTCTCCGCCAACAAAATGGAAGCTTGAAATCATCAGGGCTCCTCAGAAACCAGCAGAGCAAGCCCTTTGTTGCATATCAGCTTCTCGGGATAACCTGCTTCTGCGTTCTCTGCCTCTGACGATCCCTGCTATCATTCCAGCTCCGTGATGTGTTTGTAAAGATAGTTCCCCTGAATTACAGTGTAATCCAGCATTGCAGTTGTTCCATTGACACAGGTGAGCAGGCTCCCTAGTCTGCCAGAGCACCAAAGTACAACTCAAAAAGATGTCATCTGGAAGTGGAGATATGTCTCTGTGGAATAAAGTTGGCTTTCCTGTAGGCCTCATTTTCATGTCTTAAGATAGCAAATGTCCTTGCTAATTCTAATGTGGAAAAAGAACATTAAGGCTTGAAAGAGGTTGCTGCATTCTTTGGTCAAATTAAAAAGAGGGTAGCTGAATAAGTTATACACCAAGTTACCATGTGACCCAGAAATTCCACTCTGAGGTGTGTGCCCAAAAGACTTGAAGGTAGGGACTCAAACAGGTATTTGCATGCCGGTGTTGACAGCAGCAGTATTCACCGTAGCCAAAAGGTAGAAACAACCCACATGTCCATCAACAGATGAATGGATGAACAAAATGTGTTATATCCACTCAATGGAATGCTATTCAGCCTTAAAAAGGAATAAAGTACTGATTCTATCCATCCACGCCACAACATGGATGAACCTTGAAGGCTTTATGCTAAGTGAAAGCAGCCAGACAAGAACAGTTACATGTTGTATGATTCCATTTATGCAAAAAGTCCAGAATAGGCAAGTCCATAGAGGCAAAAAGTAGATTAGTGCTTTGCAGGGCCGGGGTCGGGGGGAGGGGTGGACAGAGAATGGGGAAGGACTGTTTAATGAGTGTGGGGTTTCCTTTTGGTGTAATGAAATGTTCTGGAGTAGTTGTAATAAAGTAATAGTTGTACATCATTGTGAATGTACTTAATGCCGTTGAACTGTACACTTTAAAATGGTTCAGGAGATAGATTCAATTTTATGTATTTTTCCACAATTGAAAAAAAAATACTGGCTATGGTGAAAGTCCTCAGAAATGGGGAAGGGTAGCCTGGAGCACCTCGTCCCCTTCCCGCTGCCCATTTGGCCCTAGCGAGTGGATTCCTCCCAGAGACTTGCCCCTTCTGTCCTTGATTAGGGCACATGGGAGCTCCATTCCTGGTCACCGTCTGAGGATGACACAATGAATGGGACCAGTACTTTAAAAAATAATGTTTGGAGGTTGTATCCTTCATGCACTGCATCTTAAATCGGGGTGTGTGTGTATTGGTCCCTCAAATATTTTTTCAGCTAAATTGCATAATGTCTGATTATTATTTTAAGAACTGGAATAGGAAAATCTTTTGGGGAGTGCTGATTGGCGGGGGCGGGGGCGGAGACAGAGTCTTGCTCTGTCGCTCAGGCTAGAGTACGGTTGTTTGATCATAGCTCACTGCAGCCTCCAACTCCTGGGCTCAAGCAATCGTCTTGACTCAGCCTCCCGAGTAGCTGGGACTACAGGTGCCCGCCACCACACCTGGATAATTTTTGTATTTTTCGTAGAGACGAGATCTTGCTGTGTTGCCCATGCTGTTCTTAAACTCCTGGCCTCAAGCGATGCTCCCACTTCAGCCTCCCAAAGTGCTGAGCTTATAGGCATGAGCCACCACGCCCAGCCAGGAATAGGAAAATCTTAATGTCACATATCTACAGCATTGTTTTGAAATAAGTTTTACCATTTACCGTTTAAGTCCACTGTTTACCAGACAACCCAAGATTTCTAGCGCTCACCAACAAGCCTGGCCTGTCTACTTTCTCTTCCTGTTGCCAGCTCAGCCACTTCTGAGCCAATGACTTATTTTTTTCCTTTTTCTTTCTTTTTTTTTTTTTTTTAGAGATGAAATTTTGCTGTGTTGCTCAGGGTGGATTTGAACTCCTGGGCTCAAGCCTCAGCCTTTCCGAGTAGCTGCAACTACAGGCGCACGCCAGCGTGCCTGGCATTAATGGTGTTTGAGCATTTGTGTTAACTGGGTAAAGGAGCTGGACTCAAGCCTTACAGAGTCTCCTTAGGCCTCGAGTCTAATGAAGCCTATTTTCACAAGCCTACATGTTACATGCAAGTGGTTTTTTTTTTTTTTTTTTTTTTTGAGACAGAGTCTCACTCTGTTGCCCAGGCTAGAGTGAGTGCCATAGCGTCAGCCTAGCTCACAGCAACCTCAAACTCCTGAGCTCAAGCGATCCTCCTGTCTCAGCCTCCCAAGTAGCTGGGACTACAGGCATGCGCCACCATGCCCGGCTAATTTTTTCTATATATATTTTTAGCTGTCCATATAATTTCTTTCTATTTTTAGTAGAGGTGGGGTCTCGCTCTTGCTCAGGCTGGTCTCGAACTCCTGAGCTCAAACGATCCGCCCACCTCGGCCTCCCAGAGTGCTAGGATTACAGGCGTGAGCCACCGCGCCCGGCCCATGCAAGTGTTAACCAGGCCTTTTGTCCCCACTATTTTCCACAAACTGAGCAAATGGTAGTTCCTAAATAATGTGCTTTAAGCTGTGCCTGTGATTTTTAAACAGTACTCCCAAATGCTAACAAATTGAATATCAATTTCTTATTCAATAATTTTATGCAGGGTGCCCTGACATTCGTTCCCAGCTACCACAAATGCAAGGCCCATCGCTAGCACGTGTCTCCCTGTGCATTGCTTAGGGCATACCCTAGACCATGCCTAGCTGAACAAGGGAGACCTGACTCTTTCATACTGAGTGTGGTTGCTTGCTGCGTTCTTAAAACACAATTTTAAAGAATTAATTGTAAAGATTTTTAATTGACTGCATGTTTATCTGCATCTTTGCCAGGGTCACGTCAATCGCAGACAGGCTGAATGTGGAATTTGCTTTGATCCATAAAGAGAGGAAGAAGGCGAACGAAGTGGACCGGATGGTTTTGGTGGGCGACGTGAAGGACCGCGTGGCCATCCTCGTGGACGACATGGCTGACACATGTGGCACCATCTGCCACGCTGCGGACAAGTATGCAGGCAGTGGGGAAAGTGCTAGGACCTGTCACTAAGAAAGGGAAATGCATCCGCTTTTAGAATTGGGCCTGTTTTTCCTATAATTGTCACTGGTTGCTTGGCAGTGGAGTTTTAGACCAAAGGAGATGCTAGGCCCATTATCTTTATCATTCTTTTTTTGGTAGAAAAATCATGGGCTTTTCATTTCCTAGGTTGAGCTTGCAGAGTATTTGAGAAAGGGTCAGAGGAGGTGCTTCCCTTGACACTGAGTGTGGAAGAAAAGAGAGTTTGGGGGCTTTTCTGGGCCCTTGCATCCTTCTGCTCAGTCTTCAAGGCAGCCTTCTCGGTCACGTGGTCTTCCAGAGGATGCAGAGCTGCACGGTCTGGAGCGGGAGCCACCACCGTGCCATGCACGACTGTGGAGCTCTTGGACCGTGGCCAGTGTAAAATGCACACCAGGTTTCAAAGACTTAGTATGAAGCAAAGAATGTAAAATATCTCATTAATAATCTTTTATATTGATTACACGTCAAAATGATATTATTTTCGCTATATTGGTTTAAACCAGTGGTTCTCAACCAGGGGCAATTTTGCTTCCTGGGGGAAATCTGGCAATGTCTAGAGACATTTTTAGTTGTCATGACTGAGGAGATGGGTGTTGCTATGGGGGAGAAGCCAGGGATGCTGCTGGATTTTCCTAAAATGCACAGGACAGCCCACATAGCAAAGAATTACCTGGGCTCGAATGCCAATATTGCTAATCCCTTATTTAATGGGATACAAAGTGTTTTGCTAACACGTACCTTAAAAGATCCTATTTTAGGCTAATATATGTGAGTGAAATTTGTTTCATCTTTTCCTTTATGGAACACACTTTTTGCTTTTACCATTCATACTAGAGGAGAGTATTTCAAGAATGTGACACTTTTTTTTTTTTATCTTCTGTTATTTTATAGGCTACTCTCGGCTGGAGCCACCAAAGTGTATGCTATCCTTACCCATGGGATCTTCTCTGGGCCAGCTATTTCCAGAATAAATAATGCTGCCTTTGAGGCTGTTGTTGTCACAAACACAATTCCGCAAGAGGACAAAATGAGGCACTGCGCCAAGATTCAGGTACTGTCTACACCGCAGGCAGAACCAAGCAGCAAGGCAGCTATTTCAGATCCCTAATATAGCATCAAGTCTTCTGTGTGTGTGGCTCCTTGCTAAGGCAGATGCTGGCAGAGGTTGCAGCTTCTCATGACAGCAGGATAAAAACCGCGTTAGATCCCTGAGAAAGGCCAGGGCCAGCAGAGGTCAGTGCTCGCTATTTAGAAATAGCGAGGGAACAAAATCGCACTAGAAAAACAGTCAGAAACAGGCCGCACTAAAGCTAAATGCAGAATCACCATATGACCCAACAATTCCACCTCTAGGTGTATACCCTCAAAATTTGGAAACATGTTCAAACAAAAACTTGTGCATGAATGTTCATAGCAGCGCTATTCACCATAGCCAAAAGGTAGAAACACCCAAATGTCCATCAACAGATGAATAGATAATTAAGTGTGCTCTCCATAGAATATTACTTAGCCTTTTTTTTTTTTTTTTGAGACAGAGTCTCACTCTTTTGTCCTGGCTAGAGTGCTGTGGGGTCAGCCTAGCTCACAGCAACCTCAAACTCCTGGGCTCAAGCGATCCTCCTGCCTCAGCCTCTCGAGTAGCTGGGACTAGAGGCATGCGCCACCATGCCCGGCTAATTTTTTCTATATATTTTTAGTTATCCAGATAATTTCTTTCTAGTTTCTTAGTAGAGACGGGGTCTCGCTCTTGCTCAGGCTGGTCTCGAACTCCTGACCTCGAGTGATCTTCCCACCTCGGCCTCCCAGAGTGCTAGGATTACAGGCGTGAGCCACCGCACCCGGCCTTTACTTAGCCTTTTAAAGGAAGGAAATTCTGACACATGCCTTAGCATGGATGAATGTTGAAAACATTATGCTAAGTGAAAAGAAGCCAGACACAAAAGGAGGAATATTGTGTTTCCACTTAAATGAGGTACATAGGATAGGAAAATTCATACAGATGAAGTAGAATGGTGCTTACCAGGGACTGGGAGAGGGGAGAATGGGGAGTCATTTAATGGGGACAGTTTTTTCTTGGGATGATAAAAAAGTTCTGGAAGTAGATAATGGTCATGGTTACACAACACTGGGAATGTAATTAATGTCACTGAGTTAAATGGTTAAAATGGCAAATTTTATGTTATATATTTTAGCACAATAAAGCAAAATGGGGGTGGGGAAGCAGGCTGTACTAAGAATCTTCAGAGCTTTGCTCCTTCCTGCCCCTCCTGACTGGATGTCCACTGGCCACCAGAGAGCTGGCAGTTATATTTTCATGCCTGACTAGCAGTAGTTTAGGTTGGGAGTTGGCGCACTGCAGCTCACAGGCCAAATCCAGCCCATCATGTTTTTGTGAATAAAGTTTTATTGGAGCATAGCCACGCCCATTCATTTACCTGTTGCCTGTGGCTGCTTTCACGCGACAACAGCAAAGTTGAGTATTTGTGACTGAGACCATCTGGCCTGCAAAGCCAAAATCATTAACTATATGGTCTTTTATAGAAAGGAGTTTGCTGACCTCTGGGTTAGGTGATCACAGTTGTGCTGCTCTTAAATGACACAGTCACCTTTTTTTCAGAAACAGAGGAAAACTTTCCATGTAACGATTGAGTAAAATTGATTTTAAAACAACAAATGACCCTAGAAAAGATGTCTCTGGTTAACACCCTGAAAAGCCTTTGAGTCTCTGCCCTGAAAAATCTCCCTTCTCAGATCCCATATGGGTTTGGTTCAACAGGCTGTCATTTGAAAGGGCATGGGAGGTTTTGATAGTAACACATCATATGTGCTAGAGAAATCGCTTCTCAGCTTTCTGACTTTTCAATTTTTAAAGAACTCAATGTCTCGCTTTTTTCCTCCCTTCTGTTTTTCTCGTTGGCGTTTAGGTCATTGACATTTCCATGATCTTGGCGGAGGCGATCCGAAGGACACACAATGGGGAATCTGTGTCCTACCTGTTCAGCCATGTCCCGCTATAAATCCAGAACGTACAGTGTCCAGCAAGCCTACTCTGACTTCTGACTTGTTTTCGTTTGTCTGATTTTTTAGCTTTAGGACTCAGCAATTATAGGATAATCACTGGCAAAAGCATCAGATCTTTGTATACTCTCAGATTCATTGTTTCCCTTTCTAAAGCTCAAGATCATTTCTTTCTGGTGTTTTAGGGAGGGTGGTGGTTATTTGGTCTTTAATTGAAGTATCTTAAGTGAGAAATGTTTTTGTCATCTTCACTTGTTCTGACAGGTCATCTTTTTTCTTTGTTCTTTCAGTACTTCGAGGCAACAACTTTCAAATATATAATTTCATTGTGGGAGTTCATAGTTTATATATTTCGAGGTTGCCAAAGGTGACTTCAGATTAAAGCCTTCTGTGTAAATATATAATGATAATGCCTATGGACATTCGGGTAAAACCCTGTATAGAATTAGCCCTTTACTTTGGAGTAAACCTTTAAAAAATTATAATACCATGAATTTTAATTTTTCTTTTCTTTTTTTGTAACCATCTTGGTTATTGTACTTAATTTGGACCAAATTTTATTTAGCTTAAGATGGCCACTGACACATTTATTTTTTGGTAAATAATAGACATATCAGAGGCAGTGTAGTTCTGTATTCTTTATTAATGCTTCTGAAACACATTATAACTGTCACTTACCTGAAATGCCATGACCTAAAATTCCAAAATTATGCTCACCAATTGCTCTGATTTGGAAACTCTTTTGAGATCCGTTCTCAGAGCTCCTTGTCACATTAGTGCCCTCCTCTGTCCATCCCAGATGGACCATTCTTTGGAATGTGCCTCATGTCTTAAAATCTTGTTCTTTTACATCATAATTTTAGCCATAGCTTTTAGTTTGCATTTTTTCCCAATGATTTCATTTCGTAGATATCCACTGAAATAAAGACTCCCTTAGATACTCTCAGATTTACTATTCTGATCATTATCTTGATTTTGACATAATAAAAGGTGACTTTTTATGAGAGCCACCGAATGCATATTTAAATATTATTTCATTAGTTTTGATTTAGTGTTGTTTTGCCCTTTGTCATTGGAAGTAGCAAGTCTCTAGCAACTGGTAATTTTAACTAAAGCCGTTCCATGAAAAATATGGGTGGGAGATGCCTGTGAAAAAAGTACAAATCAATGAACTTTAGTTGCTCCAGTAGGATAATGTTTTGAAAGTGGCTCAGAAGTGTCTGTAGAGGGGAAATTCACTGAGGATTGCATTCTGCATAAAGTGACCCTCACAGCATGCTCCTCTGGGAAGTGCCTTGCTGCCTCTGTGGCAGAAGTCAAGCATTGGCTCTTTGTGAATTTTATTATATGTACATTGGTAGACAACGAATTCAATTCTTCAAATAGAAGAGGATTTGCATAGGCAAAGCCTAGGAATAATGAACAGCAGTCTCTCCCTCTGCTGAATCTTAAAACTGGTAGAGAATAAATTCTCTGCTCTAAATTTTGCAGGTAGAAAAATCAAATCTATTTAATGGGTCATTGACAAACTTGAACAGCAATCTTTGGGGTTTTAAACTTCACTATAGTAGAGGATGAATTGAAGTTAGAAAATACTGTTTTAGTTTCAGAAACTAACATTTTGGTGTACCTTAAAGTGACTTGGTAAAGTGACTGTACAGCTGTGCAGTACAGATTGACTGTGTCTAGCAAGAGTTGACTTGAGATGTGTAAAGAGTCTATTTTGATGCTATGTAATGTTTATTTTTGATAAATGTGTGACATCTGTATTTCTTGGAATTTCTATGCTTGTATGAAATACAGGTGTAGTTGTAAAGACGCATATGTAGACAGCTTGACATGCAAGTGTGCAAGTTTAAACATGTGGACGGGACTAAAGCCAGTTGATTTAGTAAAAGGTAATCATTTTATCTAAGATATTTAAAGTCTAGGAATGTATAGAGCTAGTTTTAAAATAATGATCTTCAGATAAAAAAAACCAGATAAGGAAATCTGCATTGGTGTTCTCTGAATTAAGCACTGATGGTTTCCATCCTGCTTTAGCCCCACTTTTGTATTTTAAAGTACTTCTGAATACATTTATGAACTAATTAGACTAGGCTTAGCCATACAAAGTGGAAATTCAGACCGTAACTATTTGATGTTTCCAGTTCAACAAAGCCAGCGAAGACTGCCTGGTGAGCAATGGAGTCCCAGAACTTTCTCGATCCTTGCTGCTCCTAGTGTGGAAACCTGAGACCACCAAATATATCGGTCCTGCCCAACTCTACTGAATGGGGGTGGGCTTGGCATATGTCTAGCTAAAAAGGGAAGCCAGAGAAATATGAGTACACCAAAGTTGTTTAGTCTCCAACTTAAATTATATTAGTCAACTTATAGATGATAACTTTTCTTGGTTCAATACAATGTCAGCTAGGAAAATATCATTTGAAGTGCTTGTATTGATATGGGTATAGGATTTTAAGATCTTCCAACATTGTACTAAAACATTTCAATAAAATCATGCTGACAACTTTCTTTCAGAATTTGTATCATCATTGTGGATGTTTTGACGGAGTGACGTGTTGATGCAGTTCCTGAAAATGTTTGCTACTTTACGATTATAGCCCAGCATACAAAATTACAGAAAAGCCAGACGTTAATTGAAGTCAGCTCCTCTCCATTTGGAAGGTGTTTCTTTCTGAAAGACTTAACTAGCAATCTCCTTTCCCCAAAGCACAACAGCTGTGCCACATAAGGCATCCAGGTTGTTAATTCTAGATGTTTCCTATAAAATCAAAGGTTGCATGGTGTATTTACACATCAAAGTAGTGATGTTCAATATCCATTTATTGGAGCAGACCAAACTTAAATGTAGGCCACGTAAAAGTTGTTCATGTGCTTTGATTTCAGAAGCACCTAGAAGAATTCCTGCCCCCATAGAACACCTACCTGTTCAGTGTTATTTCACATCACTCCAGTAGGGAACAAAGTAAATTTATAATTATATTCCACAAGTGAAGCTCAGCTTTAAAGTATGGATAATGCCTGCTGAGGATGGCAATGTGTCTTACAGTCACAGTGAAATATGAAGAATTATAACCTGGTTTCTATCAGAAAAAAAGTTTGGATCACAGTGTGAGAAAACATGGTAGAAAGTACTAGAAAGGAGGAGAAAAGTGAAGGAGAGGTGGAAGCCAAAAACACTTCACCAGCTTTGCAGTTGCACCAAATAATGCTCACACCTCTTGCGAGGTGTTTCGTTTCTTATCTGCAAGTCCTACCCAATCCACTGGCTGCAGGGGGACCTAGAGGCACAGTGGCAAAGGGACAGAGGCATGCAGAGGGTCAAATCAGGCTGGGGAGGTCAGGCAGGGCTCAGTGAAGGGACCGCCACTACCATTAAGAGATGATATTTCATGGCAGAAGTTTCCAGAACCCCATGGCTGTGTTCCAGCACGGATTGCAGAGGAGGATGCCCAGTGAAGATGGGAACCAGGGCTGAGACGCACTAACATAGTCATCTTTTAGTCTAAACTGCATGGAGGCCAGCTGTGGTGGCTCATGCCTGTAATCTCAGCACTTTGCACTTTAGGAGGACAAGGCAGGAGGATCACTTGAGGCCAGAAGTTTGAGACTAGCCTGGGCAACATAGCGAGACCCCATCTCTTAAAAAAAAAAAACTGCTTGGAGAAGTCAGTAGAGTCCCTCCTTCCACTACAAATACTCATCGATTTATCCCTTGTGCGCCAGGAAAACATTTCTCCTTTCTCATGCCCTTGCTTTTTCCACATTTGGGATGGTTTGCTTTATTGGAGTCTTTGAGCTCTATTTTTCTCCTGAAAGAGCAGAATGCTCAGAAACACAGAGTCCACCACTTACTAGAGTTAAAAAATCAACAGCAACAGCAATAACAACTTTGGACTTGTTGCTTAACCCCTGTGTGCCTCAGTTTCCCTATGTATGAAATGGGGATAATAGTGTTACCTTTCTTACAAGAGTGTAAGGAGGACTATATGAGATGATATCTATAAAGTGAGTAGAATTAATAGGTTTGTACATCAACTTCAATTTTTAGAGCAAGCATCTTGAACCTTCCCTTTGAAAGAATTCATAGAACTTTTTCGGTGAGTCTTGTATTGTTAAAGAAAAAGTTATATGTCTTATGAAGGAGCAAGATTTTTGTGCATTTTCTAGGTATTAAGCCTAGAGGGGAACACAATGCCCTTGCCTGCCATTTTAGAAGGGGTACATTGTCTTGGCATGTGACTTCCTCAGTCAAAGATAGTATTTAGGTGATAAATAGCTGCATGTTAAAAAGACTTCCAGTCGGGTGTGGTGGCACACCTGTAGTCCCAGTTACTTGGAGACTGAGGCAGAAAGATCACTTGAGCTCAGGAGTTCAAGACCAGCCTGGGCAACATAGCAAGAACCTGCCTCTTAAAAAAAAAATATTTCCAGTGAACTGTAGAAACCACAGGTAGGAATGAATGTCATGTGATTATAGAGCTGGTGACTCACTGAGGCCATTTACAACAACCTGATTCTATTCTACCCTTCATTCACCATCCCATCATAAAGACAATCAAAAGTGGCGCCCAATATAAATGGGAAGAACAGTTTTCGTTCTCCTAACAGTTGAGTTCTGTGGCCAAAAGAAAAACCAGCTGAACTAATTTTACATTTTAAGTGAGATAAAAAAGAGAATAAGAAAGTGAAAACTGTAATGTATTGGGAAGTGCCCTAAATTGGGAGCGTGGCGATCTAGATTCTAGTTCCTGATATGCTACTAGCAAACTGTGTGACCTAGGAAAAATGTCTACACCTGAGTCTGAGCATCTGCCTGCAAAAATGAGAGGGAAGATGATTACTAGAGTCCTCAGCAGTTTTAATAGGCTATGGCATCTATTCTAGATTTAGTTGAAATAGTTCTACTCGCCAAAGGCTGTGGTTTCCATGTGGAAAAGATGGTTGCTCCCCCATCAGGTGACCAACTTGTTTTGGTTTGCCTGGGACTTTTCTCGATTTTAGCACTGAAAGTTCTCTATCCCAGGGAACCTCTCAGTCCTGGGCAAACCAGGACATTTGGTCACCCTAGTTCCCTCTCTTCTAAGGTGGATAGTTATGGATCCACCTGGGTGAGGAATCACATGAACATGGTTCTGATCTTGTGCTGGTTGCAAAAAAAAAGAAAGGAAAGGAAGAGAGGAAGAGGAAGGAGGGAAGGAAAAGGAAGGAAGAAAAGAAAGAAAGGAAAGAAAGAAAAGAAAAAAAGAAAAAGAAAAGCAAGGAAGGAAGGAAGAAAAAAGAAAGGAAAAGAAAGAAAGAATGAGAAAGAAAGAAAGAAAGAAAGAAAGAAAGAAAGAAAGAAAGGGAAAGGAAAGGAAAGGAAAAGAAAGGAAAGAAAAGAGAAGAGAAAAGAAAAGAAGCAAAGCAGGCTATGTGGCAAGCCCAGCAATGTGCTAGGGACCTGCAGCATCACAGGTCTTTTAACATCTGTTTTTATCTAACTGTAGAAGCTGAAGAGCCGCAGCCACAAAATAAGACAGGAAGAAAGGGGGCGGGGGTTAGGAAGTACCTTCAAAACCTGGCTTGGTTGCCAGTCCTTTGGCACAGCTACCTTTAGTGCCACAGGTGGTCTTCAGCGAGCCCAGGGACAGGCCCGGCAGAAGGCGGTGTGCCCAGAACGTCCCCTGACGTACAGTGCTCTTCTGTGCCTTGAAAGATTCTGACATCCATGAGGGCTTGGCCATCTGTGTCTAAGGACATATGATTCTCTCATTTTCCCTAGACAAGGAGTGTTAAATGTGGTGTTTTCTTGCAACAAAGCTAAGACTGACCATGAATTATGGGAACAGTTTGAGAACTAAAACTGAATTAGTGTCACTCTATAAAATCATCAGAGTGATTATTTCTGGGCATATTTTGACATATGTTTCCTATAGAATGAACTCTGGAGGTACCACTGATGTGGATTCACCCGAGGAACCAAGGAATAACCCCAAATTTCTTGAAGCCTCAGAAAACCCTGTATTTAGGAACAGGGCTATGGAATAGTCTCCTAAAGTGTTGAAAGAGGGACAGGCAGAGATCCCTCTTGACAGCAAGGGTGGTCTGACTTTGAGTTAATTTCTGCACCTGAATGCATTCATAGCACTTAAAGAGCAATTCTGCTGTTAATACTGACAAAGACTCACTACCGGTCCTGACTATAGTCAGGCCGCTGAGTGCTCTGCTCAATTAGGCCTGACCTTGGGCTTTCCACTCTGTCCCCATAGAATTCAGTTTGAGTAAGAATCCTGCCCGGTGGTGGTGGCTTCACGACTGTAATCCTAGCACTTTGGAAGGCCAGGGCGGGAGGATTGGTAGAGGTCAGGAGTTCGAGACCAGTCTGGGCAAAATAGTGATACCCCATCTCTACAAAAAATAAAAAAATTAGTCCAGTGTGGTGGCATGCACCCATAGTCCCAGCTACTAGGGAGTCTGAGGCAGGAGGATCACTTGAGCCCAGGAGTCCAGGGTTGCAATGAGCTATGATTGTGCCACTGCACTCCAGCCTGGGTGAGAGTGAGACCCTGTCTCAAATTAAAAAAAAATAAATAAAATTTAAAACAACAACAAAAAAAGAATCTTGCTAAGTCAGTTTATGGAAAGTACCCACCCTTGGTATCTGACCATCCTTGATATCTTATCACCCTCGCCTGCCTTCAGCAAGAATTCTGTTTGAGTTGATCTAGCAAGAATCCCCCTCACCCCTGATGTTTCTTCTTAGTAATTTTCCATCCATGGACCCCCACGCTGCTCCTTGGTTACAAATCCCCACTGGTCCTTGCTGGAGTCGAGCCCAGTCTCTCTCCCCACTGCAAGACCCCTCTGTAGTCCATGGTCCCTACACCCATCACCAGACACCCCCTTGAATCAAGTCTTTTTGAGTGTCTTTAACAAATGTGATGAATAAGTTTTTTTCTTTAACAATAATACAAAATTCATAGAAAACGTTCTTTGAATTAAAAATTATTCAGAGGAAAACCAGTTGGCACAAGAGTCAATATTTCCTCACTGATTTGCATTGGCACGGCCATGGACATCGTTTCAACCCTTGTGTGTTGGAGATGTTTTGTTACATGCATCTAAGTTAGGAACTTTAATATATCAGAGAAATACCACTTGCTTCTTTGTGTTTTGACTCATGTGAATATTTTGGATCAGACATATGTCAAATGGAAAATTTATATTTGTAGTCCTCTGAGCTGCCTTGATGCTTTCTTCTGCAGCATAATGAAGGAGTAGGTCTCCTTTCTTTCATTCATTCATTCATTGACTCAACAGTCCCTTATGAAGTACCTGCTAGTAGATCATTGTGCTAGGATGGGGCTATCATGTAAGAACAAGATAAATAAAATACACGAATAAGGCTTACATGAATCTAGCCTTCAGAGTTTACATAGATAGTTTTATGCACAATCATTTTACGTAGGCAGCACAGGAAATATAATGGCCCCGTCTGTAGACATGACAATGTATTTGAGGTACATGGAACTGTGGTGGTGGGAGGGGCGTCGAGAAGGGGCTGGGAAT
This sequence comes from Eulemur rufifrons, assembly GCF_041146395.1. NCBI lineage: Eukaryota > Metazoa > Chordata > Mammalia > Primates > Lemuridae > Eulemur > Eulemur rufifrons. The sequence goes on along the minus strand of NC_091012.1, from coordinate 134,838,690 downwards.
GTGGCCCGCTGGGGTCATTTCCCAACAGTGATTCCAATACTTTCTCCCCCTCCTCTAATTTTCTAGTATATCAGGCTCTGTTCTTTGAGTGTTTTTGTTGATGTGTTGTTATTCTTTTGATATTAAAAAATCTGAAATCGGAATCATTTATATCTTGAGCCTGCCAAGACTGTTATATTCAGCATTAAACTGTAAAAAGAACAAAGGGGCACTTGTTGAAAAAGTATGTGACCACATCTCTTCCAGCTCAAAAACCTCCTTCGAGATGCTCCATTGTTTTCTTGCTATTTCTGGTGTACCTCTGCTGTTGAGCATTTTTCCCTACATTTATTAGTTTCTTATATTTGTTACTGTATTTTCCTCGGAGCCAATTTTATCCCCAATAAACTCCCCAAGGTACATGATGGAGGAATTTCAGACTGGTGGCAGGGGAGGGAGACAGGAGGAAGGTGGGGGCGGGGAGGGGAGGGGAGAGAGATTGAAGGAACCAGCCCAAGCACCAGCCTTTCCCTGGAGTCAGATACCAGGGATCAATTCCCTCTGCTTCCTCCCTTTGTCCCTCTGGCCATTTGCTTTCGCCTCCCAGAATACTTCAGGTTGCTCAGTCTCAGCACTATTGACATTTTGGGCTGGACCACTCTTTGCTGGGGGTGGGGGGCTGTCCTGTGCACTGTGGGATGTTGAGCGGCATCCTTGGCCTCTACCTACTAGATGCCAGTAGTAACCCCACCCTCCCCACCCGACTTTGTGACAAAACATGTGTCCAGATATTGCCAATGTTCCCTGGGGGCAAAATCCCCCCTTGTTGACACCCTGATTTATTTTCACCAGAACATTCTTCCTTAATCCTCTTTCCTAAAGATTCAGGTCAGAATTACAGAGTAAACTCATCCAGCCCCTGGCTCAATCACAGGTAGAAAAGCATTTTACAGCAAAGTGGATAAGACAATGGCAAACATACGTCACTTAAAAAAATTCAATGCCAGTGTTTTGGTACATCTTGAGGTTTATTCCAAAATAATCACATTATCCTTTCTATGCAGGGCCACAAGCACCAGTCCCTGCATCTGCCATGACCTCGGGGTGAGATTTTGAATCAGTCATTAATTATTTGTTCCTTCAATTTCCTCTAAGAACAGTTCCAGCCTTAGAATGGGTCATGAGGTTTTTTTGATTTTTTGAAATCAGGAAATTGATATACTAACAGCAAGCTTGAAAGAGGTGACTGAAGTTTAGACTGACTTTAACTGTAATCTGGAGAGAGCAGAAATTTTGGTGCACTGTGCAAGCCACAGGTTACCTGGCCCTTCAGTTGTTTTTCACCCTGCTCCCAGAGGCCAGAAAGAAGATGAATAATTATGTGAAAAGGAATTTAACTCTTACCTGCTAAAATGGCAAAAGTCATCTGTGGTCAAATCCCAGAGCCCATTACCTTTCCTGTTAAAGGTCACGAAATTGATAAGCTTTTGGAGTTAGGTGGAAAATTCCTGGCTGAATGATTCCCATCTCATTTTACAGACCAGGAAACTAAGGCTCAAAGAGATGAAGTGACTGGCTTAGTAAGGTCACCCTGTTCCCTAGAGGAAAAACTGAGGTTAGAAAATGGGGCTTCTTGGCTGGGCACGGTGGCTCACGCTTGTAATCCTAGCACTCTGGGAGGCCAAGACGGGAGGATTGCTTGAGGTCAGGAGTTCTAGACCAGCCTCAGCAAGAGCGAGACCCCGTCTCTACGAAAAAATAGAAAAGATTAGCCAGACGTGGTGGTGTGCGCCTGTAGTCTCAGCTACTCAGGAGGCTGAGGCAGGAGGATCACTTGAGCCCAGGAGTCTGAGGTTGCTGTGAGCTAGGCTGACGCCACTGCACTCACTCTAGCCCAGGCAACAGAGAGAGACTCTGTCAAAAAAAAAAAAAAGAAGAGAAAATGGGGCTCCTTGATTCTTTAAGCAGAGATGTTTACTCTAACCCAGGCAACCTCCGGTAAAGCATAACAGTGAAAAAGCTTATCATTAAACCTCATGAGGAAAAGCATAAAATATGGTCTGGTAACTTCCATCAGTACCTGGAATATTTGCTTCTGCTGATTTGGTTGTCCTCTTTTTTCTTCCAAAAAAAGGTCTTCCTTGCTCTCACTGCATTTGCCTGGTCCTTTTTTCAGATAGTCATGTCAACGTGAAATCCATTTTTAAAATAATGGTCATTTGTAAGGCAGTGGTTCTCAAAGTGCCTGGACTAGCAACATCTGCATTACCTGATTAGGAGAAAGTTGAAAACCACCCTGGGTGGTTAAATCCCTGGTAGGTGCTAATATAATGATCCCTGTCCCTTGTGTGGGGGAAGATCCTTTCCTTCTCTGATAAACATAGTTCTGACTTTGGTAAGTTACACTCAAATTTAATTATGCTTGATGATAAATCTTCTGAATCAGCTGAAGAGTCATTCCAACTTGGTGGACATTTGGAGAGAGTACCAGCTTCTGAGTTATCTGAAGATTCAAATGTACCTAGAATAAAAGTTTTTGATATTTGTATTTACTTACCCAACAACTATAATTGCCAGACACTGTTGTGGTTGCTTGGGATATTTCAGTGGTTATTAATGCTTTGGTTTTATAGAAAGAAAAAGACAATGCTGATTTTCTAGGCACACAAAGTATAAGGTAATGCTCCTGTGTTATTAAAATCCTCCGGTGAAAATACAATTATTGTCAAACAATATTATTAAAATTAAAAGTACTTAAATCACTTATAATAAAGGATTCAACAAACACTTAATATCTAAGTAGCTGCCAATGATTTTAGTAATATGAGAATCACCTTTAAAAAGTAGTGTCGGGCCGGGCGCGGTGGCTCACGCCTGTAATCCTAGCACTCTGGGAGGCCGAGGTGGGCGGATCGTTTGAGCTCAGGAGTTCGAGACCAGCCTGAGCAAGAGCGAGACCCCATCTCTACTAAAAATAGAAAGACATTATATGGACAGCTAAAAAATATATAGAAAAAATTAACCGGGCATGGTGGTGCATGCCTGTAGTCCCAGCTACTCGGGAGGCTGAGACAGGAGGATCGCCTGAGCTCAGGAGTTTGAGGTTGCTGTGAGCTAGGCTGACGCCACGGCACTCACTCTAGCCTGGGCAACAGAGTGAGACTCTGTCTCAAAAAAAAAAAAAAAAAAAGTAGTGTCTTTAGGAAAGAAGCTGGAATCAAGAGAAAATAATAGAAGCTCTTTTATTTAACACCATTTTTTCAACACCACTGGTCAGTTAAACAACAACAAAGTTGGTTAAATCAGGGAGTCATTTTTAGGAAAGGATCTATATGCAACTCAAACATTTTTTAACTTGAATTATATAAATGGACTTATTTGGGGGAGACAATTCCCCACGGGTCTTTTCATTTCTGCACATCTCTTTGTTTTGAACTATCTTTTTAAGGATGTTTGTATGGTGAACAGAAGATAGTGGATGTGGTGGAAGACAGAGACAGCATCTCCCCCTGGAGCAGGTGGTAGATTTGTTCAATGTCCAGTATACTAAAGATAAGGTTTCCTTCTGGGCAAAGTTCAGGGAGGTTTACTTGCAACCCATTATAAAAGGTTCTCTAAGCTCAGGCTCTCCAGCTGTGCTGCAAATCCACTATGTGCACAGCATCCACGTGGGCCACTGCATGGAATGGGAATCGATGCTTGCTGTGCCACAAGTACTAAAGTCATTTGTCTCTGACCCAGGAGTCTCATATTCTACAAGCTTCCAGGAAATCGTGGCAGATTAACTTGTTAGCTTGTAAGGGTGAGATCTCAAACCTTTCGTAGTTCTTGGCAATTATATTTACCAATTGTTTTAATGTAGGGCCAAGGCCCCTTGAATAAGGGTCCACTGATTACTTGTCTTCCATAAACCACCCCTGGAATATATTAGCTATTACTTACCTTTATCTTTTTTTAAACGGGAGTGAGAACTTAAAAGCATATGCACAACAATCTGAGTTACAGAATCCTTTTAGATATTTCTTCCTTTATAATTATCTCACCCACACATAGTTTGGTAGCTGTATCAGTCAGTATTCTTCAGAAATACAGAAGCAATAGAAGAGATGGATATAGCTAGAGATACAGATATAGATATAGATTTATTTTAAGGAGTTGTGGGAGCTGTCAAGTCCAAAATCTGTAGGGCAGGCTGCAAGAGTTGATGTTGAAGTCTTGAGTCTGAAATGTGTAGGGTAGGCCAGCAGACCAGAAACGCAGGCTTTCTATGTTACTATCGTGAGACAGAATTCCTCAGTTTTTGCTCTTTCTTTTTTTTTTCTTTCTCTTTCTTTCTTTCTCTCTCTCTCTCTCTCTCTCTCTCACTCTCTTTCTTTCTCGCTCTCTTTCTCTCTTTCTTTCTCTTTTCCCACTTGCCAAGGCTGATCTAAGTTTTTGCTCTTAAGGTCTTCAACTGATTGGATGAGGCCCACTCACATTATTGAGGGTGACCTCTTTAGCTAAAAGTCATTTACTGATGTTAATCACATCTACAAAATATCTTCATAGTGACATCTAGACTAGTGTCTGACCAAACAACTGGGCACCATAGCCTATCCAAGTTAACACATAAAACTAACTATCCCAATAGCCTTTTTTTTTTTTTTAAAAAAAAGCAGCTTACCTTGGCTGTCTTTCCAAAACATTCAACTCTGTCTCTTGTTATTCTCATATTTAATTGAGCTATTGTATTACAATGAAAAATATACAATTGGCATAAAAAGGTTTAGAAACAAATTCAACTGACTCTAGGAAAACAACTCAACTGGTGGAAGCAAAAGGACATAGGTATTAGTAGCCTACCAATTTGAGATGTTAAATAGGTACTGGAAATTAGTCAACATTTTTTTACAGAAGGAAAAGCGAATGCAGGTTAACCAGTCAGACCTTAAGTCAGGTCAGTCAAGAGAGTTTTGACTATGACTGTTGTTCTCAAACTTGGCTGTCAATTGGAATTACATGGGCAGCGTTGAAAATTCCAAATACCCAAGCAACATCCAAGAGTAGTTAAATCAGAATCTGTGGGTATCAGGCATCAGGAACTCTGTAATGAACCTGCTCCAATGTGTAACCGAGATTGAGAACCTCCAGTATAAGGTCATGGCCATGAAATTCAAGTTCTGCTGTCTCCACTAAACATTAAAGTGTATCAGCTTTGGGATACTGCATTTACAAAGTATAGAGAATGGTGGAAAGTATATAAAGAGACAAAGCTCCACCATTAATTCCACAAATCAGTACAAGTCAGTACCTACATTTTTGAGAATTAAAAAAAATTTTCTCCTTAGAATTCCTACAAGTGGAATTTCTCCATCAAAGCAATGCCCATTTTAAATCCTGATTTATTTCAGTTTCTTGCTAGAAATGTTTTATCAATTTGCACTTTCACTCCAGGCTCTTAAATCCTGGCCAACACTGTGAATTGATAATCTTTTTCCTTGTTTTCCAATCTGATAATTTAACAATTCTGGGGTGTTGTTTTATTTGCATTCCTATAAGAACTTTATTTTATTGACTGCAAATATTTTATTTTAGAGAATCCATAAAGCAATACAGAAATATACATAATATTATATAGATATACTCAAACCTTGTTACTCTATCACCTATTACTGTAATACTATTTATAGATTCTTTGCAATTATAAAAGCACTTTACTGATTATAAAATAGTATATATCCTGACAAAATTTTGATAAATGTAAGGACAAGAAATGAAAATAATCAGCAATAAAAATGGTGAAAAGTGGGGTGTATATCCAAACAAGTATTTGTTTTAAAACATTTTTTGTTTGCACTTAACATATTATGTTTTTCCATGTCATTTAATATTCAAATATGTGACTTTCAGAGGCTGCATAGTATTCTAAAGTAATATATTTTAAATCCAATATCCTTTAAAGAATCTGAAACAGTAGATCTTGACTTAAATACTATTTCCTTTACATTTCTGTTGTATATACCACAAGTGGAAGATTGGTTTTTATTGTTTGTTTGTTTTTTATACAAGTAGTGTATCGTTACTTTAGTGTCTCCCAATGAATCATGCCTTCCAATATTCACACCGTCATGGAATACTCTTCCATATTGACTTTGGTCTTGGCCAATAAATAGGACATTAGCAAGAATGATGGAAGCAAAGACATGATAAGTGCTGGCACATTGGAGCTTTTCTCTCTTGAAATGCTCACTCTTAGAATCTAACCACTACGAAAAGAAGCCCAAGCAAGCCATATGGAAAGAAAAAAAGAAAAAGATCATGGCCTCACAGTTTTCCCCACCTGGGCACCAGACATGTAAACAAAGCCATCCCATTGTTACCTCATGGGAGACCCTAACTGAAACCAACAAAAGAACTGCCCAGTAGAGCACCAGCCAAATCACAGAACTGTGAGCAAATAAAATGGTTGCTGTTTTAAGCAGATAAGTTTTGTGATTGTATGTTACATAGCAATAGGTGAATGAAACATGACAGCATCTAATAAGAATAATCGCATTAAACATGGAAAAGAAATCCTTTGAATCATAAACTCAAGAACTTTCTGTGTTTATCTGGTCGAATTGCTGAGGTTCTGGCTGCTTAGATGACTTACATGGGCAGTGAAATCAAGACATGAGTTATAACCCAGTTTTGCTTATTACTAGATATATGACTTCTTTGAGCATCAGCTTTCTTATGAGCAAATTAGGTTTTTAACAATAGTTGCCTTGAAGGTGTCTCATTCTTAAGCATTATGAGTGATGGTGCTTCCTCTAACTCCATGGAATCATAAACAGGATGAAGGCATGGACAAGTGTGAGTTAACATTTTTATTGGCTAGCCATGTCTCTTGAATCCCAAGAGGATGCTCTTCTACTATACCTCACTACTAATGAGTCCACTTACAGGTCTATGGAGACCAGACGGTGAGGTATTATAGGTTGTCTGTAATGTCCACCTCAGAAAAACTGCTTCTGAGTTTCCAAGACAGCAGGCTGAACTGTTTGGAGACCAATACATCCATAAATAGCCTTTCTTCTTTTGAACCAAGTCACCTCCTCCAGTATTTGCATTGGGGGCCTTTTTGCAAAGCATCTCATCCTTTGGACTCATTTGGTGAACTCTAGTATGTAATTGGGACCAGCCTTCAATACGAAAGAAGGTTTTTGTTATGTTAATTTGCATATGCTGTCAAGAATATCTTTAGAACACTTTCATTTCATGGTAAAATGAAACTTACAGAAGAACTAAGCAGTGAAGTGCTTCATATTTCAGTTTAAAAGGGGAATGAGAAACAAAAGACAAGGTTAATTATTACACTGGGGTTTTACAATGCTAAAAATATACCATATACAAAGGAATATGTAGGCTGTGTTCATTTTCCACATGTCATTTACAAGGAGCAAGCTCAAAGTAGCTGCAAATTTCTAATAAAAAATATTATTTGATCTCTCCTCAGCCTTTTGGCTAAGATGAAGTGTGTGATAAATGTCCATAGTTGTATCTAACTAAAGAGGTTAAAACTTTTGGACTTATTATAAAACTACTATGATGCTTGTTATTGAAGTCCTTCCTGATTTTCATCAAGCAGACCCTGAATTATAGCATCTGAGAGTAAAGACAACCAGCAGGAATTGGGGAGACAGTGGGGTTAATACCTACCTACCTCTCACTCACATGCTCACCCAGACCAAGCAACTGGCATACAGAAATCTGAGCCTTTATGCTTCACTTTATACCTCCTGGGAACACAGCATTAGGTGGACTTGAGCAATTTGTTTAAAGGGTTTATTTAGGTTCCCAGCAATAAAAAGGTGTTTTTTTCAGCTTTGGGAGAATATGTATGATGCTAAGTTTCTACTCAACCACTTTGATGTCGATGTCTGAGTCGAATGGCAGAGCTGAGACTCAAACCTAGAGCTTCTGTCCCCAACCGTATCCTTGTTCAATCACCACTCTGGATACTGCTCAAGTCTGACCTTCCTTTTCATTTCAGAGACTGCACCCCAGGAGTCCTTCAATGTTTAAATCTCTAGATTAAAATATGGCACCGTCAGCCATGGTGGTGTGGACCTGTAGCCCCAGCTACTCAGGAGGCTGAGGTGGGAGGATTGCTTGAGCCTGGGAGTTTGAGGCCAACTTGGGCAACATAGCAAGATTCTGTCTCTAAAAATAAAATAAAATAAGGCACTAAACTAGGGTGGCCACATAGAATACGGGACATCCAATTAAATTTGAATTTCAGATAAACAACAAGTAATTTTTTAGTAGAAGCATGTCCCAATTTGCTAAAATTTGGCAACCCTACACTAAACCTTACTTACCTGAGGGCCGTTCCTGATCCTCTTCATTTCCATCTAAAAGGAAAGAAGAAACGCAATGAGATTTAGAAAACAAAGTATGAGGGGCCCCAGCCAATGAGAGGTCTGTTTTCACAAGTTAGTTGAAGAATTCTATCCTCTCCATCCAGTGATTTCTTTCGAGCTAACTTACCTGCAGGAGACGAGACCAACTATGTAGGATCTGCATTATCACTCAGACCAGAGTAATTTCACTGGAGCCACAACTAACTCTTCAGAAGAAGGTCTTTCAGAGGTTCAAGGTTATTCCTTGCATAGAGCTTATAATACCAAAGATCAGAAACAACCCAAATGTCCTTAATAGAGAAATGATTAAGTAAATTGCAGAATATCCAGACAACAGAATGCTTTCTAGCTGTGAGAAAAGAACGCAGATACTCCCTAGATAAAGGCATATAAAGAATTCCAAATGAAAAAAGCAAGAGAAGAATGACATATATACTAAGTATACTCTGTGGGGGGAAAAAGAGGTATAAGAATATGTTTTTATTTGCTCATATGCCTAAAGAAACTCTGGAAAGCTAAGCAAGGAACTAATAACGGTGGTTTCTTATGGTGGTGGGCATGGGGATGGGGGTGGGATTGTGTGGATGGTCTATAATGAGAGTGGAAAACCTTTTACTGCATATCCCTCTATGTAGGTATGTATGTATGTATCTGCACAGAAAGAGTTAACATAGCAGGCCTGAGACTGCTATCATTAGAAAGGCCTGTTTGCAAGGTCCTTGACTAGTGTCTAGGAACTTGGATTTCAGGAGGGTTCCCACCATTCCCAGAACCGGTAAGAGTGGCTCACTGTACTTAAGCTGTTTGTGCAAACAATATGGTTTACGCTGTACACCTGCTTTCCTTTTGGGAGGCTGGAATTTTGGTGCACGCTGGGCACAGTGTGCCTACGTGACTAGCCCCCAGCAAACACCCTGGGTGCTGAGTTTCTAGTGAGTTTCCCTGGTAGATAGCATTTTGCATGTGTTTTCTCAACTGGTTGCTGGAGGAATTAAGCACATCCCGTGTGACTCCACTGAGAGAAGCTCTCGGAAGGTTGGGCCTGGTGTCCTCTAGGCATCACCTGTGCACCTTTTCCCTTTGCTGATTTTAGTTTGTATCTTTTCACTGCAATAAATCATAACTTGAGCATACTGTTAATATATGCTGAGTCTTGTGAATCCTCCTAGCCAATCACCAAACCCAGGGGTGGTCTCGGGGACCCCTGACACAATGCACAATCTCTTTCTCTCTCCCCCCATCTGTCTTTCTATTTATTTCTGTATAAAAATTCTGTACCACATGAATATGTATTACCTATGAAAATCAAATAAAAAATGAAAAAAAGCCTTTGCTTTACATTTACCTAACTAAAAGCCCCATTCTATCTACTTTTCTTTCTTCCTTTCTTTCTCATTCTCCCTCTCTCTTTTTTTTTTCTATTTACTGTGTAGAATTTCTTACCTCATGATGATGTATTTTCTATTAAAATTAAATAAAAAGTTAAAAAGCTGTTGCCTTATATTTGCCATCTAAAAGCCCCATTCATAATGTTTTCAGAGAAAGAGGGAAGAAAACCAAGAGCAGCAAGACCGGACACGGTGGCTCATGCCTGTAATCTTAGCACTCTGGGAGGCTGAGGCAGGAGGATCCCTTGAGATCAGGGGCTCGAGATCAGCCTGATCAAGAGCTAGACCCCATCTCTACTAAAAATAGAAAGAAATTAGCTGGGCAACTAAAAATAGAAAAAAATAGCCAAGCATGGTGGTGTGCGCCTGTAGTCCCAGCTACTCGGGAGGCTGAGGCAGAAGGATTGCTTGAGCCCAGGAGTTTGAGGTTGCTGTGAGCTAGGCTGACCCCATAGCACTCTAGCCCTGACAACAGAATAAGACTTTGTCTCAAAAAATAAATAAATAAATAAATAAAAGCAGCAAAGAATACAACAAATTTCACTGCCTCGCTCTTTAAGGAAACAGAAAATTCTCTTTAAGGAAACAGAAAATTCTCGTAGCTTTTAAATGACAGTGCTGGGGGGTGTGTGCGTATGTTTAATTTTGTTCAGTTTTTACGCACAAATGTTTTGAAATCTTAGGGCTTTGTTCTAGAAGAATATGTTCCTCTTTGTACATATAAAACAGTCCAATACCTAACTGGAAATACAGGTCTGCCATTCAAGGGAACATTTTTGTCACAGAGCTCAGAGTCACCTTTCGGGGTGATGTCATACATTAAAAAAAGTTTTTATATATACAAAGATTTTATTGAAATTACAGAGACATAACCAAACTCACTGTGTAACCACTAAGTGGCTCCTCAAACAGGATAAAAAAGCTATCAAAGCTGTTTTGAGGACAAATTGGGGAAATTTAAATGCAGAATTTATATGAGATGAATTATTAATTCTCTTAGGTGTCATCCTTATTTTAGGAGACACAGGCCTAAGTATTTAGGGGTAAAATGTCATGTTGTCTCTAACTTTCCAAGGATTAAGGAAAAAATATATATATATCCACACACAAAGAGGTAAAGCCGATGTGGCTTCCTGTCAACAATTGCTGAACTTAGACAGCTAGTATACAGGTTGCATTATGCAAATATTTCAACTTTTCTTATGTCTGAAATTTTTTTAAATAAAAAAGTTGGGGAGGCCGGGCGCGGTGGCTCACGCCTGTAATCCTAGCACTCTGGGAGGCCGAGGCGGGTGGATCGCTCAAGGTCAGGAGTTCGAGACCAGCCTGAGCAAGAGCGAGACCCTGTCTCTACTAAAAATAGAAAGAAATTATATGGACAACTAAAAATATATATATAGAAAAATTAGCCAGGCATAGTGGTGCATGCCTGTAGTCCCAGCTACTCGGGAGGCTGAGGCAGGAGGATCGCTTCAGCCCAGGAGTTTGAGATTGCTGTGAGCTAGGCTGACACCACGGCACTCACTCTAGCCTGGGCAACAAAGTGAGACTCTGTCTCAAAAAAAAAAAAAAAGTTGGGGAAAAACATTTTTCTTTTAAAAACTAGTATATTAATATAATTGAATTAAAGTAGAATGATGTCATATCAGTTATATGGACATCAGTAACTACTCTGCTGTTGAACCCACCATATTAAGTTAAGAAGGACTCAGTGTCTTTCGAATGAGAAAACATAGGCTTCACGCCTGTAATCCTAGCACTCTGAGAGGCTGAGGCGGGCAGATCGTTTGAGTTCAAGAGTTTGAGAGCAGCCTGAGCAAGAGCGAGACCCCGTCTCTACTAAAAAAATATAAATAAATTACCTGGACAGCTAAAAATATATATATTGAAAAAATTAGCCGGGCATGGTGGCGCATGCCTGTAATCCCAGCTACTCGAGAGGCTGAGGCAGTAGGATCGCTTAAGCCCAGGAGTTTGAGGTTGCTGTGAGCTAGGCTGATGCCACGGCACTCACTCTAGCCCGGGCAACAGAGTGAGACTCTGTCTCAAAAAAAAAAAAAAAAAAACAAAAACAAAACAAAACCCTGGGAATACCATTAAAATAAAAAAGAAAAAAAAAAGAAAACATAGGCTTTATTGATGCTTGACTACTAGACAAGTTGCATTTCATTAAACCCCTAGTTAATTCACCCAGCTAGTTAGTGAATCCAATCAGATAACTGGTCACTTCAGTTGATTAATCTGCCTAACAATCTTCCTCTCAAAATTGACCTAATTAATTGAATCGTTCTTATTTTCCTGATCACTTTCATTTTCATCATCATAAAGAACAATTTCATAAGCACCTACTATGGTCACTGAGGACAGCACATTCTTAACTCAAGGGGTCTGTAATATCATTGGGGAACTAGGAGATATGAATTAAAGATAAATGACAGTACAAAAAAGCATAATCGATATGCTAAATGCATAATATAATCTCTCAGGATCTTACCATATAAAACCTAGATGTGTCTTTACTGATCCTTCACTTTACAGATGAGTAAGCAGAGTTATTTTTATGTAGTCAAATTTTTTAATGTTTTCTTTAAGATTCTGAGGTTGTTGCTATTGGTTTCTTGCTTGTTTGTTTGCTGTTCTTGTCATACTTTGAACAACTTTTCCACTTCAAGATTATAAAAATTATTTATCTATGGTTTCTTCAAGTTTGTTTGTTTGTTTGTTTGTTTGAGACAGAGTCTCGCTCTGTCGCCCAGGCTGGAGTGCAGTGGTGTCATCATAGCTCACAGCAGCCTTGAACTCCTGGGCTCAAGCAATTCTCCTGCCTCAGCCTCCCAAGTAGCTGGGACTACAGGCGCACACCACTGTGCCTGGCTTCTCCCAGTCTTTTTATCCTGCTCTATGTCCCTGGAGGCTGAGCTGTATGAACTTCATCAACAGCCCCTTGCTCTCTGGCTTCTCGTTGGATTTGGCCAATGGAAGGCCTTGATTGGAAATTGGCAACAGAGTGAGACCCTGTCTCTTAAAAAAAAAAAAAAAAAAGTCTGGGAGAGTGGATCTGGTGGGGCAAAGGGAAAGCTTATAGCCTGCTAGGTGAAGCATTATAGTCCACACCCTCCCCATCTTTCTAAGTAGAGAGTTTATTTGGGCCAAATTCTAGAACTGCAACCTAGGAGACACTGATTCAAGTTGCCCTGAATATATGCTCCCTCCCCTCACCCTCTTAGTTCCTAGGCATTTCCTGTCAATTTCCTTCCCATGCTTTCCAGATTTCCCTGTTTTGAATGGGCTCTCTCCTTCCATTACCAATTTGGATCAGTAATTGTTTGTATGTGAGAAAGCTATTGATTTTTACATATTGTTTACATGGAGGAGTGGTTTGATAAGGAGGCATTTGATTTTTAGTGCCTGTTTGGCTGTCACTTGCTATGTGATCTGGGGCAAGCCCAATATTTTTTCTGTATCAATTCCGGCATTTGTAAAAAAATGGGTAATAAGGTAGCTACTTCATATTTTTTATTATTTAATGAGATCATAGATATAAAGCAGTTAAAACAGTGTCTGGCTCCTAACAAGCTCTCAGTAAATGCCACTTCTCGTTGCATTTAATAGCTTTTTTGCTGATTTCGGGCCATCATTGACTTTTCAATCCAGTATATATTAACCCTGATTATTATCTGCAAATTTCTTCACACCAAACTCTGTGTTTTCCAAATTCTCTCCAGGTGGACTAAGTGAATTAAGGAACAGTGAACATAACTACTATATTTTGAGTCTAACTACAAAATGCCCGATAATCAGTTAAGAAGGGAACAATTCTCTCGGGGCCCACACTTTGAGAAGCGAGGCCTTATATGACGGTAGGCTGCAAGTACAGCTGATCTTTTTTAGCTAAAGTGAGTGGACCGACTGGTAGCCTTGCCACTGCTTAAAGACAGAACCAGGTAAATTTAGACATGTCTCTAGGCCATTTATACAACAGTGATTCTCAACCTGGGGCATTTTTGCCTCTCAGGGGATATTTTGCAATGTCTGGAGACAACTGTGATTGTCACAACTAAAAGGGGGCAGTGCTACTGGCATGTAGTGGGTACAGGGCAGGGATGCTGCCAAACATTCTACAACGTAACAGAGAATTATCTGATCAAAAATGTCAATACTGCCGAGGCTGAGAAACCCTGCTATAAAAAAAGAAGGAAGACTGGTCTATTAGTTTGTTTGGATTTGGATAAGACCTTGCTCCAGTGATGGTGGCACAAATAAGAGGAACTTAGTGCTTCTGCAAACTCCATATCTGGGTGGCTTAAATAGTCATGCTCCTCCCCCTTCCCCCACCTTGTCTTTGTACTTGGAAACTCCAGGGCTGGCACCCTGGAGTCTCTGTGACTCTACACTTCCTGTCGCCTGTCTCTTCATCTCAGAAGGCTCCAGATATAGGCTCACTCCATGCCATCAAGAAGGTATTTTAAACATCAGAACAAATTTGGATAATTTAAGTAAGTAGATGTATGTGCTGTTATAAGAGAGTGGGGAGGAGAGGAGTGGGAACCCAAATCAAAAATCATATGCAAAAAAAAACCTTTGTTAGAATATAAAGGAAAAAAGTGGTAGTCTAAAATGTCAATTCTTTGAAGACAAAGTTAGACTTTCAGTAACATTCGAAATTGTTTTCTGGAGTATATCTCTAGTCTACCTAACTTTGAGGAAGTAAATACTAGAAATAGATGTTTCAAGCACATTTTAAAGCAATGCTCCCAGCATGTCTTTAAGCTACAGCGTTTTGCTGTCTTTGAAATGTAAAGCTTGATGCATTCTCTTTATCTTAGTTGATGCTATTGGGCCCATCTCGAGCTGATCTTGGCACCTCTCAAGCTCTGTTGTCTTCAATCAGACCTCTATATTCCGTTTTGGAAGAAGACTAAAAATGGTAAGAACACCTAAGAGATCCCTAAAAAGCGTTATCTGTAATCTTTGTGGAAAGAACTGAAACCAGCTGGCAAAAGCAACGTGAAAGAATCTGTACTTGGGTTATTTTCTGGGGGAAATTGCTTCGTGATTATTTCATAATCGAGATTAATCAAGGGGGCATTTTGTAATTTCAGATTAATCTAAGCTTGCTCTAACTTCCTACAAGCGTTAAATATGTGCTGTAGGGAGGAGGAGCAGATGTTTGAATTGGGGACAGAGCTTATAGGGATCTCACTTCTTCATTACATTTCTGGCTTTAAAGCTGTAACAAATCACTGAATCGCTGAAGTTACTTGTGCTTTTTCCAGCATATGGCGTGGTCTGCAGACGGGGGTGTAGGGTGCGGCTCATAGCACTCGGATTGTGGGGAACGCCCAGGCTGGAGAGCTGTCACAAAAAAAAAAAAACAGAGCTGGGCAGTAGCTAAATCGCTGCTATCGGGGCTATTGCAATAGGGGAAAAGGGACCTCAGAACAGAACGGGGCTCAACTCCCAGTACAGCAAAGACCAGTGAGGATTTATGTCAAGGAGCAGGGTGGTGGTGGTCAGTGGATGGAAAATGACTAAGAAGAAGCATCAGGGGTGAGGGGGATTCTGGCAGGACCTACCTGACAGGATTCTTGCTGAAGGCGGGCCAGGGTGATGAGACACCACCTGTGGGGAGGTGGAGGATGAGGAATTTGATCAGATATTGAAGGTGATCACATACCAAGATGGGGGTGATTCTCGATAAAATGATTTAGCAGGATTCCTGCACAAACTAGGCAATGCAAAGACAGACATGAAGCCCAAAGGCCAAGGCCCAGGGGCTTACAGGAGCCTGACTCAAGTTCAGTCAAGAGAGTCTTTGTCAAGGCTGGTTCTCCCAGTCACCAGCCGGGGGACCTTGTGCCTGTCATCTGAACCCTCTAAAACTCAATTTCTCTGACAATAAAATGAGCATTAGAATACCTCCCCAACTGCCTTCCAGGGCCAATATGAGGCTTAAATAACAGAATATTTTTCAAGTCCTTTGCAAGTAATATAAGTGTGAGTTATTAGATGTGCCAAAAATAATCAGAAAAATATCAGTGGCCTCTTTCTAAAACTATTTTGCCACCTAAATCAGATACTTTCTAGATGTGAATGCTGGCTCCCAGCCTCATTTTGTGTCTAAGGTCCAATGAAGCGTTAACCATGGGGCTGCTATGTGACAAAGGAAGCAACTGCTTATAGTTTCATTTCCTAGAAACCCAGATGTCTATTTTAATGCAAACACATGCCCACATCTGTCTTTGCTTCTTGAGGGATGGCATGATGGGAATGATAGAGCTCACATTTCTTGACCACTTACTGTGGGTCAAGCCTCATGTTGAGGGCTTGATACACATGCTTCTATTTCAGCCTCAAAGTAGCCCGGTGAGGTAGAGATAAGAAAACTGGGACTTCAAGAGGTTAAGGAGCTTGAGTGGACTTGGCTGGAGCAGCCTGGCTCCAGAAGCTGCACCTGAGACCCCTCTGTTCTTCTTAGACCAAGCCCAGCACACTCCGTTACCCAGCAGATGTGTAGTAAAGGTGGGATGGATTATGATAACTTATTACTCAAGTACAAAGGGGAAATCAGTATAACTTTTCTAAGAAAAGACATGAAAACAATTTTCGAGAGAAGAAATACAAAAGGCCAAAAAGCACAGAGGAAGGCCGGGCGCGGTGGCTCACGCCTGCAATCCTAGCACTCTGGGAGGCCAAGGCGGGTGGATCGCTCGAGGTCAAGAGTTCGAGACCAGCCTGAGCAAGAGCGAGACTCCGTCTCTACTAAAAATAGAAAGAAATTATCTGGCCAACTAAAAATATACACAGAAAAAATTAGCCGGGCATGATGGCGCATGCCTGTAGTCCCAGCTACTCGGGAGGCTGAGGCAGGAGGATCACTTAAGTCCAGGGGTTTGAGGTTGCTGTGAGCTAGGCTGACGCCACGGCACTCACTCTAGCCCGGGCAACAGAGAGAGACTCTGTCTCAAAAAAAAAAAAAAAAAAAAAAAAAAACAACAGCAACAACAACAAAAAAAAGCGCAGGGGAAATACTCAACTATATTAACAGTCATATGTCAGATCCTTTGATCTAGAAATTCTACTTGTAGAAACTCTTCTTAAAGAAACGATCAGGGATGTGGCAAACTATTTATCAACATAGTTCTGTGCAACAGGGCGAAGAAAGTATCTCATGTCCCGTATTGGGGAGGGGTGAATTAATTGTGGTATAATTGTGGAATATTATGTTGCCATCAAATCATGTTTTTTAAAAACAATACTGACTAACATAAGAAAGTACTCACGGTATAATGTTAAACAAAAAAAGCAACCTAGAAATTGGCAAGTATCATATATTCCTGATGTTTTTAATGCACATGCTAGACACGTGCTAGATGCTTACTAAATGCTGGATGACCTGTGATGATGGCTTACAGACATAAGTGTGTTACATATTTTAATTTTACAAAACAGCCCTTCATTATAACCATTTTACAGTTAAGAAATGAGACTCTCAGGAGGTAAAATGATTTAAGGAAGTCAGAGAGCTCTTATGTGGCAGAACAAGGATTCTTGTTGTTGCTATTTGTAGAGACAGGGTCTTACTCTGCTGCTCAGGCTGGACTGCAGTGGCCTGATCATAGCTCACTGCAGCCTTGAACTCCTGGGCTCAAGCGATCCTCTTGCCTCAGCCTCCTAAGTAGCTGGGACTATAGGCACATGCCACCATGCCTGGCTAATTTTTTTTTTTTAACTTTTGTAGAGATGGGGTCGCTCTATGTTGCCCAGGCTGGTCTCAAACTCCTGGCCCCAAGCGATCCTCCTGCCTTGGCCTCCCAAAGTGCTGGGATTACAGGTGTGAGCCACAACCTTTGGCCTGCAGAACAAAGGTTTAAAATCAAGTCTTTCTACTGACAAAGCCCTGGCTGTTACTAAAATGCTTCTCACTGTGTGGAATAGATGCAGGGAGGGGAGGTTAGTATAGGAGGGAACATGCCAAAGTGTTAACAGTAGTTAAGCAATTTTAAAAGTAAAGACATTCTGCTCTTGGCCGGGCGCCGTGGCTCACACCTGTAATCCTAGCACTATGGAAGGCCGAGGTCAGAGGATTGCTTGAGGCCAGGAGTTCCAGACTAGCCTGAGCTAGAGTGAGACCCCTGTCTCTACCAAAAAGAAAGAAAGAAGGAAAGAAAGAAAGAAAGAAAGAACGAACGAACCAACCAGCCAGGTGTTGTGGCCAGAGGTGGAGGCAGAAGGTTCGATTAGAGCCCAGGAGTTGAAGGTTGCAGTGCGCTATGACGACGCCATTGCACTCTACCCAGGGCGGCAGAGTGAGACTCTGTCTCAACAAAAACAAACAAGGTAACTGAAGACCCCTCCTCACAGCCCCTCACCCCTTCATATAAAAAGAAAAAAGACATTATTCTGCTCTTAACTGTAACAAATTTCTTCATGACTAAATAAAGGGTTGTTAAGGAATCCATTTATTAAATTAATCTAGTCTGATTATTCAAAAATTTGGAAGGCTGTGCTGAAATTAAAAACCCTCATTAGGGATTTAGCAGCCAGTCCCTTTGCACCCCAAGAATAAATAATTTATATCTCAGAAGCTTACCAAAGTTTAGGGCTGTGGTTGGCAAACTACGGCCTGTGGGCCATATCCAACCTGCCACCTGTTTTTGTACAGTCCACAAGCTGGTTGGTTTTTTTTATTTTCAAAGGTTGAAAAAATATTAAAGCAAAATTACTATCTTGTGGCATATAAAAGTTATATTGAATTCAAATTTCAGTGTTCACAAATCATTTTATTATTTGAGTATTTGTTTACATTTTGTCTATAAGTGCTTTTGCACTATCATGGCAAACTACTCAAAGAGTTGGGTAGTGTGGCAGAGACCATATGGCCTGCAAAGCCTAAAATATTTACTAACTGGCCCTTTATCGGAAAAGTGTACCAATCCATGGTTTACAGAAAACAAGGAGATAGGGTGTAAGGACAAATTCCTTATGGTCTTTGGGGACTGTCGTGATGCAGAACAGCTGTCAAGTTCCTAATTTATGTAAGACTACTTTATATCATTTTATTCTTTTAATTTGAAAACTAAGTCTGTTGGGCTGACATGATAGGAAGTAAATGATAAGCCTCTCCTTTTTCAAAACAAGTAAGTGGTTTACATCCTTGTACTTGAATTGTTTTTGTTATATAATGCAACTTTGATATTCATGGCATTTACATTTTACAGAGATTAGCCTATAATTAGAAATATTTCAAAATTCATAAAAAGGGGATATTTGGTCATACATCTATTTGGAAAATTCCTAGCAGAGGCTCGTCCCATAAAACAAACAGCACTTAAGCAACTTCCCTTATTCACAGTGCTTGGTCAGCCTCTAGGGAGATATGCACAACACAATTCTAGTTACCAAACAATTCAGTGTCATATCAACATGGCAACAGGTCAGTGAATTCAAATTCAACGGTTTCCAGCAATTGCCTCCCCCCCCCGCCCCGCCTCCTTACTTCTTCCATGCCTCAGTATTTCTGCAGCCAGGGAACCATCCCCTCTTTGTTCCACCCAGCCCACCCCTTGCTTCCACAGCTTGGCTCAAGGGACTCCCTTCCCCAGAAATCTGGATTCCAATATTTCCATTTATTTATATTTTTTTGAGACAAAGTCTCCACCCTGTTGCCTGGGCTAGAGTGCCGTGGCATCAGCCTTGCTCACAGCAGCCTCAAACTCCTGGGCTCAAGTGATCCTCCTGCCTCAGCCTCCTGAGTAGCTGGGACTACAGGCATGCGCCACAACACTCGGCTATTTTTTTCTATTTTTAGTAGAGATGGGGGGTTCCACTCTTGCTCAGGCTGGTCTCGAACTCCTAAGCTCAAGCAATCTTCCTGCCTCGGCCTCCCAGCATGCTAGGATTACAGGCGTGAGCCACCGCGTTCGGCCCAACATTTCCTTTCAAACTCAGGCAACGTGGCTTTTTTTCTGCTCTGTGATCTGGAAAGTTGATGGAAGGAGCAGCTGGGTGCAGAAGCTGCTGTGCTCTGAAGCCTGGCGCGTCATAGCCCGTGGGAGTGCCCAGTGTGCCGGCTTTCTGACTGGTTGGTTGGGTAAAAGAGTGGAGTCAGGAGAGGAGCAAATTCTCCTTTAATTCACTATAAAAATGTTCCCCAGGCCTCAGTCTCATCCCAAGATGAGTTTCCTTTTGTGAAGAATTTTGCCTGTCCAAGCCGCCCTAATTATAGTCACAACCCCACCCTGCATTCCAGATCTTCCTCACCCTACCCTATGTTTTCTTTTTCCATGACTCTTATCACCTAACATCTGATATCATTTATAAAAGTTATATATTTTTGTGTTTATTACTTGGAGAACATAAACTCCAGAAGAGCAGGAATCTTTTCTGTTTTGTTCACTGATGTCCCAAGCGTGGAGAAGACTACCCGGCATGTAGCAGGCATCAATAAATACTTGTTGAATTTTGCGTTTTTCACAATTTCCTTTCACATTGTCATGATGAGGTGTTATTTCCTCTGTGATTTGATTTTTTAAAAAATGTTTTAATAAAAACAATACAAGGATGGGCGTGGTGGCTCATACTTGTAATCCTAGCACTCTGGGAGGCCAAGGCAGGAGGATCGCTCGAGGTCAGGAGTTCGAGACCAGCCTGAGCAAGAGCGAGACCCCGTCTCTACTAAAAATAGAAAGACATTATATGGACAACTAAAATTATATATAGAAAAAATTAACCGGGCATGGTGGTGCATGCCTGTAGTCCCAGCTACTCGGGAGGCTGAGGCAGGAGGATTGCTTGAGCCCAGGAGTTTGAGGTTGCTGTGAGCTAGGCTGATGCCACGGCACTTTAGCCCAGGCAACAGAGTGAGACTCTGTCTCAAAAAAAAAAAAAATACATATTTTTGTAAAAAAGTCAAAGAGTAGAGAAAGATATAACATAAAAGCAGAAGTCCCCCTCTCTCCAATTGAAGGCCCCTTCATACCATTGCCCAGAAAAAATTGCTATTAAAGATTTCTTGTGTATTCTTTCACACTTTTCTCTGCAAGTACAAATATATGCACATATGCATTCATCATAGAGGCACCATATGCTATGTGCTATTTTAATGCTGCTTTAAAAATCCCCTTTATTTTTTATCACTTAATAGTAGATCGTGTACAGCTTTTCATGTCAACACCTATAGCTCTACCACATTCTTTTTAAGGAACATTTGGCATTCCACTATTGGTGGTTTTCCATTATTAACCATTCCCCCAAATTGATGAATTGTTATCTAGTTCTTCTCATTCTTACTATTTCAGAGAGCTGAATCAAACTTATTAAATAGTTTTATATGAAGACATATTATGCTTAGTATTAAGAAAAGATGCACTAGTTGCTTTTTCCCTCCTTCTGTGGAATCCATAGGATCCTGGTGATTTGAAGCTTTGCTTAGACCATTTTGAAACAGCAGCAGCCCAAAGTTCTGGGGGCCTAGGAAGACTCCCAGCTGAAGACAGATCCCAGAAGATGAGTTTCAGGGGCCTCCAGGCCAACCATCAGAGTCATAGGATAAGCACAAGAGAAAAGGACCATTGAGGTCAGTTAGCTGTACCCCACAGTTTGTAAATGAGAACGTCAAGGTTTAGGAGAATTCAGCCGGCAGCTCTGCATCAGACAGAGAGGCTGAATCCTGATCCAATTTTCAGTTCACAAGATGCCAACCCCCAGAATAAGTAAACACGACGAGAAGTCAGACTAATCCTGGTCTTCCTCTAACTTGTTGTAAGACACAAACCACTTGCCCTCACTTCCTCATTTTTGCCATCTAATAGTTCCTGCTTAGATATGCATCCTTCTCACCCCTCCGAGTGCAACCAGAGATCTCTTACAAGCTGGCAAAGTTTCAAAGATAAAAACGCTATTTGCAAAGCATGAAATTAGGAACAGTTTGATAAATGTTTTTTCCTATTAGTAATCATATCTCTGTAAACATAAACATTCTGGTGGGAATCTAATACAAATCTAAAATCAGAAGAATTCAATTTTGAATATAGGCTTGTGCCCTGCCATCAAAATGATGCGTCCAGGTGGATAGATTTTGCCAACTTGGAGTTGTTGATTCAAGCTTTTATTTGAAGGGTGGGCAAGCAGTGGTACCTTTAGGCCTGACTTAGCCCTTGTCCCACAATCTCTTATTTTTTCTCACCATGGATTTTCCTGACAGCAGAGAGAATCCTGTGCTTAAGAGATATGCACAGCTTCTGATGATGCGGCAGTGGAGGTATCTGGGTCCTAATGGAGCAGGAATGGTGTGTGACTCATCATCATTCTCCTACTTGTCTAGCACAGTACCTTGCACAGAGTAAATTCTCAGTAATGTTTGTTGAATGATTGTGTGAGCATATAATTCTTCATTGTGTAGGTAAAGCTCAATGTGCCTTTAAATTTATAAACTCACAAACTGCCTTAATATAGCGTTGCTGGACATTTGATGCAATTCATAAGAAATAGATCATCTGAAAAGTCTCTTTTTATTCTCCCTCAAGCTGGTCCCACTCAAAACATAAATACCCTTTATAAATACTTGTAACCTTTTCTTATGAAAACAACCAACCAATCTCCCTCCCCCCAAAACACCTAAATAGCACAAAATAGAAACATTCCGGTGTCAAGAATCCTTTAATTGAAAAGGAAAGTAACCAACATGCAGACACACATTATATCAAGTGCATTTGCTATAACTATGAGGCAACTTGAAGTTGATTGGCCAAAATTAAGTTTGAATGTTGGTTTGAAATTGCATCTCTGATCTCGATTCTTCATGAGTACAATGGGAATATTTATATGCCCTTTCAACTTCAGTGTGAGAGATTACTGGTGTGATATAAATGATGTGTTTGCCTTAGCACCTGGCACACGATAAGTAATAAAAGACAGTCATTATTTTAAAAAACAAACAAAAATGATTGTTTGATGGCTGCTTAACCTGAATTCTACATTTTCCGTTTTAACTAAAGGGGTGATTTATTGAGAGAATAGAAACACCTGTGCATACAAAATCACACATTCCCATTTTTTACCATAATTAGTTTGCTAATTACGTATCCAAATTTACCCAGTCTATTTGCATGTGTAATTAGCTATGATTCATTACCAAAGCTGGGCCTATGCTATGGTGTACTATGCTATTTTACAAATCAAATTACTGAAAGATGCATGTCTTTAGGCAGTCATTGCCAAAAACCCAAGCAAAACAAAGTAACATGGATTATTCAGCTCGGATGAAAAAATAGACCTGGCTCAATGCTGAACCTTTAAATTTTAAAATAACATTAGTTGAAGCGAATGTCCCAGCTTATGTCTGAAGCAGGTAGTTTCTAATGGTTTGAAAGGGGAAATTTTCACACTTAAGGAAATTTTCATTGGAACGAAGGAATATTTCACATTTTTAAGCCGTCTTCTCGAGAATGTCTTTTAAGTTTGGAAGCCCGAAAGGTATACTTTCTCTTTAAATAATAAATTTAGAAAGGCTTTGTCCATTGAGTTCATTTTTTTCCCCTCACCCACTTGATCAGAACCCAACTTTCTCACTGCAGTTAATCTTCCTTCTGGCATGGATCTTGGAATGCAAACTTGCTGGTGTCTCTGAGTCCAGGCTTCCTGTGGAGCCTGCATGGACAGCCAAGAGATGTCTTGCTTGGCATAGAGCATTCCAAGGACCAGTTGGGCTCGGGCTCAACTATTGAGCATAGGATAAGGATGGCCCCATCCTGGCTGTGTCTGTTCCCAGGAGAGACAAATGAGCTCTGTGTTTTCACTGGGGTTTCAGGTTCAAAGGCAAAGAGCTGCTGAGAAAAAAGATTATGAAAGAGTCCTGCAGCTCCTCTTCCTGTGCCCTTCCAATGACACCATCCCCCTTCTTCTGTGGCGCTTTCCCCACTCCCACCCTTCCTTTAAAGGTCCCAAGCCCTCCTGGTCTCTCTTCATCCTCTTGTCAACATCTGATCCTCGGGGGGTGGGGGGGTGCTTTACTAGTTATAATAGTTTAATATGAGTCTTCTATGGGATTTTAAGAAAGTTCAAAGCCTTGATTTACTCAGCAAATATTAATCTTGCATTCGCTATCTGGCAGGCACAATAATCATGGAGTATTTGTAAAGACAGGGTTTTTGGACCTCAAAGTGTTCACCACCTACCAGGGGAGATAGCTGAGTTGACTTCTCAAGAGGTAGGATAGCCTCTCCGCTAAGAGTACAAGCTCTGTTCCTCAGTTGCCCGGCTCTCACCTTGGGCAAGTTATATCACTTCTGCACTTCACTTTCCTCATTGTAAATGACTTCATCTCTCTAAATTAGGATAAGGATTAAATAATTTTGAAATCAGTGACATGTGAATGGATTTGTAGGCTTTGCAGGTAATACAATTTCTTCTAACACTTAGTAGACTTGGACTGGATTTGCTTAGAGTTAATTCCACGTACAAGTTTAACACAGCCCAAGATTTTATCTAGACCTGGGGCCTGCAAACTAAGATCTGTGGGCTAAATCTGTCCCGCCACCTGTTTTTGCACGACGTGTGAGCTTAGAATGAGTTTTTCAATTCTAATTAGTTACATTCTAAATGGTTAAGTACCTACATAATATCCTCAACTTTGGCTAAAATATTTACCGGCTGGCCCTTTACAAAAAAGTTTGCCAACCTTTGGTCTAGACCAACGTAGTCTAATAAAACTTTCTGCAGGCCGGGCGCGGTGGCTCACGCCTGTAATCCTAGCACTCTGGGAGGCCGAGGCGGGTGGATCGCTCAAGGTCAGGAGTTTGAGACCAGCCTGAGCAAGAGTGAGACCCCGTCTCTACTAAAAAAATAGAAAGAAATTATCTGGCCAACTAAAATATATATAGAAAAAATTAGCCGGGCATGGTGGCGCATGCCTGTAGTCCCAGCTACTCGGGAGGCTGAGGCAGTAGGATCGCTTAAGCCCAGGAGTTTGAGGTTGCTGTGAGCTAGGCTGACGCCACGGAACTCACTCTAGCCCGGGCAACAAAGCGAGACTCTGTCTCAAAAAAAAAAAAAAAAAAAAAAACTTTCTGCAATGATAAAAATGTTCTATATCTGTACCCTCTAATGTAGTAGCCACTGGCCTAAGGTGGCTTTTGGAGCCCTGGAAATATAGTTAGTGTGACAGAGAGATTGAATTTTAAAGTTGTATTTAATTTTAATTAATTTAAATTTAAAAAACTACATGTGACTAATGGCTATCACATTAGAGCAGCTCCAGACAATTTTAAGTCTAAAGACTCTGTGTCCTGTCAATGCTCCCCTCTCTCAATCTAATCGGCTACCCTGAGGCTGCATGAGTCGAGAGGAAGGCAATGCTCTTCATCAGATTTTTGCCCTGGACTGGCTTTCATTGTCTGCTAGAAACTGCTTAATGCAAAGTGCTTGAAAAATGCTTGCGGGAGCACACTTACTTCCTCTAAGGCTGCTACTTTGGCTCTACCCATTACATCCGCTTTAGTTTAGAATGAAGTACAATGGTTGGCTTTTTTTTAACCCTGCAAGGCCCCAAATTGAGAACATCTTATTCAACTTAGAGTTCAGGGCTGCAGGCAGAGGCAGAGAAAACCTCTCTTAGCAAAGTTATATTTTCTTCCATCCTTGCCTGCGAAACAGCTACCTTCAGCCCTATTTCATTTCTCTCATGAGACTGTTAAAAACAGTAAGATGCCATGAACACACAATATTCATCAAAAATATTCATCATTGTGAATATTGCCCAACCATTTTCCCTAAGAGTAAGGTCACAGTTGGCATGCGTTCTGCCCTCCAAGATAGCATAGGTGAGAGTTTTATCAAATATCTTGCATGATATGACATGACCCACCAGCTTTCCAGCCTCTGGTATCTTTCTTGCCCATAGCCTGACAACATCAGCATCACATATTTTAGATTTTCTCATGGGCAGCAATTTATTTACAAATTTTTTTTTTTCAAGACAGGGTCTTACTCTGTTGCCCAGGCTGGACTGTAGTGGCATGATGATAGCTCATCGCAGCCTCCAACTCCTGGGTTCAAGTGATCGTCCTGCCTCAGCCTCCAGAGTTGCTGGGACTACAGGAACGTGCCACAACATCCAGATAATTTTTTAAAGTTTTTGTAGAGATGGGATCTTGCTATGTTGCCCAGGCTGCTCTTGAACTCCTGGCCTCAAGCAATCCTCCCATCTTGGCTTCCCAAAGTGCTTGGGATTACAGGAGTGAGTCACTGTGCCCAGCCTATTTCCAAATTCTATACTGGTTTAAATCAGTTCTGCAGTTGTGCAATAGAAAATCCAATTAATACTGGTTTAGAATAACAATTTTCTGATTTCTCGTAAACTCCTGGCAATCAGCAGTTCAGGGCCATCATTTCTTTTTTTTTTTTATTTATATCTTGTAATTTTTCCAAGTATAAAACCATGTTTATATGACAATGGAAAATCACGGATTTGTTTTTAAATGACATTTTGTCCTTTCTTTAATTTCTGCTCTGCTCTGTGAGGTCATAAAAGGAAGGATCTGGATACTCTAGATCATCGACCCTGTTGCTCCATCAACTGTAGCATGTTTTCCTCACTTGCATCATCCAAGATGGTTGGCTACATCATCCACATTATGAGAAGCCAGATGGAAGTAGACGGGAGGAAGAGGAACAGCCCCACCATTTAAGGACATGTCCCAGAAATTGCACGCCTCACTTCCTCTCACATCCCATTGGCTATAACTTAGTCATACAGCCATGCTTAGGTGCAAGGGAGTCTAAGAGATTGAATCTTTTTTCCGAGTGGCATATGCCCAACTGCAAATGGAGGCTCTAGCACTATGAAATGAGAGTTAGGGGGAAAAGATGTTGGGAGACATATAGCAATCTCTGAACTCTATGAGGATAGTGAAAAGAATTAATTGGAAGTATCAGAAAATGCCCTATAGAATAAGAACCACATACAATGAAGCAACACATATACAAGTGTCAGCATCTTGTCTGGAAAGAACTAATGGTTTTTCTACATTATATTTGAGATATGTACATTTTTTTCTCCCCTCCACAGAATTTTGAGTTCCTTAAGGGCAGAGACTATGTATCTCCTGGTCCTTGTACATATCTGTCAAATGAAAGAATAAATGTGAGTCAGTGCGATTTCTACATTTATGATGAATTCTTTCAGACAAGATACTTCGTACAATTTCTAGCTAAGGAATTATTGGAGAATTGTCTGGTCCAGATCCATTATCTTGGTCCAGGAGAGTTGTCTGGTCCTTGATATGTCCCATATTGTTTTTCTGTGTCTGTCATTCTTTTTTTTTTTTTTTTAAGAGACAGAGTCTTGCTCTGTCACCCAGGCTGGAGTACAGTAGTGCGGTCCTAGCTCACTGTAACCTCGAACTTCTGGGCTCAAGCGATCCTCCTGCCTCAGCATCCCAAGTAGCTGGAACTACAGGCACAGGCCATCACATCTGGCTATTTCTTTATTTTTTGTAGAGATGGGGTCTCACTATGTTGCCCAGGCTGCCCTTTAACTCCTGGACTCGAGTGATCCTTCTGCCTCGGCCTCCCAAAGTGCTAGGATTACAGGCATGAGCCATGTGTCTGTCACTCTTTTGCAAGGAGTCTTCTTCTGGTCCCGGAGCCTGCCTCAGAGGGGTACATGGGTAGTGAACTACCAAGCCAGGACTAGGACTCAGTTCTTCCAACCCTCAGTCCAGAGTTCTTTTCACAACCTTGTGTGTAACTAGTGCAGTAAGAGATGAGAGGAGGGAGCAATTACTTCTGTCTAGTTTGATCCCAGAAGCTTTCTTGGAGAAGGTGGGTTTGAACCGGTCATTATAAAAGCAGAGCTTCTTAGACCTTTTCCCCCCAAGAAATCCCTAGGCAGATAGAAGAGATAGAAATTTGACCCGTGTGGAGTCAGAGGGTGTAGCCTGAAGGAACCTACTCCAAGAAGAAATTTCTTTAAAATAGTTTGCTTTACTTCACTATTCATTCATGCATGCATTCATTCTTTCGTTCCTGTATCTAGCAAACATAATGGAGTCCTAATTACACGCCAGGTATTGTTTTACGTGAGGACACACAAGGTGCTGCTCTCTGGGAGCTTACATTCTCATGCAGAATAGACATTAAGTGAATAAGCACATACGTCAGCAAAATAGTTTCTGATTGTGCTAAGGGTTACAAAGGAAATCAAACAGGGTAGTCTAATGCCGAGTGCATACACCTCGCTGTGCCTCAGTTGACTAATCTGTAAAATGGAGATAATAATAGAGGTCTACAATTCCAAAACCCAAAACTGAAAACTTTGTCTTACTCAGTTGATTGCAAACGTGATAGGATCTCAACACATTTGGAGGTAAATCTTGACCTGAATTGAATGAGTTATTTATTCCTTTTTTATCCCACTTAGAGTGGACAATCCTATGCATCACTATAGAAATTTTTGCATTTTAATTATGGGATGCTGCCCCAGGCCCCAATAGATATCACATAATATAAGCTACAAGCATCATATTACTTTCTAAAATCTGAAAAATTCTGAATTCTAAAACACATCTAGCCCCAAAGGTTTTGGATAAGGGATTGAAGACCTGTAGTACCCTTCTCATGAGGTTATTGTGAGGATTAAATGAGTTAATATATGTAAAGCACTTAAAATGATGCGGGGCATATGGCAAGTGCTACCTGAGTTAACTACTATTGCTATCATTGTCACTATTCTAACATAGGAGGGTATTTCGATAACTTGGTCAGGGAAGGCCTGTCTGAAGATGTGTCACTTGAGCAGACAACTAAGGGGTGGTAATGACCTGGCCGTGGGAAAAGGAGGAGAAAGATGATTTCAGGAAGAGGAAACAGCAAGTGCCAAGACTGAGGTGGTTACAAGCCTGGCTCGAATGCAGAACAGAAAACAGGCCAGATGGCTGATGTGTGGTGAAAGAGGGGAAAGATGGTTTAAGGGCAGCGAGATAGGAATGGAGTTGGCACACACATGGTATATGCAATGGTAAAGACTTTGGATTTCATTCAAAGTGTGATAGGAAGTTGTAGCTGATTTGATTCAGATTTATAAAGAAAGAATGCTCTGATGCTGTTTGACGAATGGATTGTGGAGGAGAAAAGGAAGCAGGGAGACAGATTTGGAGTCTATTGCAGCAGTCCCAGTGAGACCTAATGACTAACTGGAGTGGGGATGTGTCAGTAAACAAGGAGAAAAGTGGACAGGTGCAAGGAAAAAAGTTGAGAAATAAGGGGGAAAAAAAGCTTTCTGCTTAATTTGGCATTTTAATTTATGTCAGTGTGTAGATGCTAAAAATTTCATAATCATTGTCTCAAGTGTGTTCCGGCCAGTGGTATGCTAGATCCAGTTCATACAGGCTTGCAAGAGCATCCCTGCCCATCCTTTCCCTGACTCTGCATCCGGTGTCGTCACACCGGTAGCTCGAA
This sequence comes from Eulemur rufifrons, assembly GCF_041146395.1. Classification (NCBI taxonomy): domain Eukaryota; kingdom Metazoa; phylum Chordata; class Mammalia; order Primates; family Lemuridae; genus Eulemur; species Eulemur rufifrons. The sequence continues at coordinate 134,809,481 of NC_091012.1, read as the reverse complement.
ATTGGCCATAGTGGGAATATTTGCACTACCGGAATTGATGAATGCTACAAATCAGGACTTAACAAATCAGGGAGTTTGGGGGTGGGGAGGGCAGGAGGAAAAGCTGATTGTTAAACATTTACCAGCACACCACTTGTTAAGATGACTTTATTTTTCTGTAACTAAACTTCCTTCATTTTAGAGCCTCCATTTTTCCTGATCACAAAAATACTCAAATAAGGCACACCTTGGGAAACTCAATTTGATGATTATTGTCCCAGTCACTTCATGTGTCTAACTCAGTTAATTCAGGGATCCTCCACTTCTTTCCAGGGTCTCATCCAGGTTCACAGGAATGGGATGGGAAAGAGGGTACCGGTTCACGATTGGCCTTTATCCGTGTTTGCTCTCTCTGGAATACAACTCACCTCCCTCTTCCACAACATCACTCTTAGCAGTACTACCTATTACCTTTGATAGAAGGATCCACGAAGCCACCATGTCTTACAGAAGCATAGCCAGACGTGGAGTCCATGTCTTGGATCCTATTATCAGGAACTATACAAATGGCTCACTCTACTTCTCTCCTTTCCCCTTCTTTTTTTTTTTTTTTTTTTTTTTGAGACAGAGTCTCACTCTGTTGCCCAGGCTAGAGTGAGTGCCGTGGCGTCAGCCTAGCTCACAGCAACCTCAAACTCCTGAGCTCAAGGGATCCTCCTGCCTTAGCCTCCCGAGTAGCTGGGACTACAGGCATGCACCACCATGCCCGGCTAATTTTTTCTATATATATTTTTAGCTGTCCATATAATTTCTTTCTATTTTTAGTAGAGATGGGGTCTCGCTCTTGCTCAGGCTGGTCTCGAACTCCTGAGCTCAAACGATCTGCCCTCTTCGGCCTCCCAGAGTGCTAGGATTACAGGCGTGAGCCACCGCGCCCGGCCTCCTTTCCCCTTCTGAAGCCTGCCCCCCATCTTGATTGAACTCCTCCTCCCTGACTAGTGAACATTCCCTCTAAATCTTTGAGTAAAAGTGATGCTCTAGGAAGATGCACCGTATTTATCTAAGGGCTTCTCGTACCCCTTGGCCTATTGCCATATATTTCCAAGTATCTGAGTGCTCCAGTTTGGTAAACATAGCCTGAAAGAATAACTAGAAATCTGGTGAGTGAAGATGGTAGGACGAGGACTTCAAACGGAGGAACTTGCAAGTCAGGGAACTTGGGTTTAGTGATTAAAGAAGCTGGTAGAGGAGTTGGACCAGGTAAGCCTAGACAAGCAGACAGGGGACAAATTTTGGAAGACTTTGGATGCCATGATAAAAAGCATGAGCTCATGCTGTAAAAACTAGAATTGAAAAAAAGAAAATCATTTTAAGGATTTCAGAGTAAGATAATGATCGATTCAGGTTTGGGAACCTTGATGGACAGAGTGGATTGGGAGAGTGAGAGCCAGGGACAAGGACAAAGCTTGGGAGTGGGCCAAAGGTGGAGGAATCTCAGCTGATATTGTGTCAGCTAAAATGGCAAAGCAAGGAGGATGCTGAGAAGAGCAATGAGGAGATAAGCTGGATTCAGTGAATGGATTCAAAGATGGGGAGGAGGAGATAGGGTAATGAGAAGGAAAAAAAAAGACAATTTTGTACCTCTAATTCCAACAAACTTTAGGCATGTAAAGATGGCTGAAAAAGCCTTTTGAGATGCTTCTGGCCATCTTGCATTGGAGAAAAAGAAAGCTAACGGAAATTTTTTTATTTATCTCTTATTAGAAGAATTAAGGGCAGTAGGCATTTGGTTTCTTAGATATCAACATGATTGGTTGATTCAGTCACTTGGGAGGACAAAAGCATTAGTTGAGCTAGAAGCCTATGGTAGAGACACAGACCAGACAATTCCACGTGTAAGTACTAGTTAAACTAAAACCAACATTCTGGAATAAAATATTAATAGCAATCCTGAAACTTGAGACCATGTCCATGGTGAAACCACTCTCTAAGACAGAGCCAGTTGAAGGTTATATGGTGATTATCAAAGTTCTTCAGTGCTTCCCATATTCCCTTTTAAGGCCTTTCTCCTCAGGGTCCCAGTGTCTGTCATGCTAAACCCAGCTGCCCAAGAACCACCTTTATGGGTAGGTTCCTATATGTCCCAGTTTGCCTGAGAGACTCTTGGCATATGCCTACAGTCTTGACATCATTATTAACAGCACCTCCCTTCACTCTCATGAGTATCCTGCTTCATCAATTATATGGTTGTTCTGATTGCCCATCACCCAGGTGGTGCCCTGACTCTACTACTCTCTCCTCTCCAAATGTAGTAATGTAAACCCAATGTGTAAGGAAAATGCTCATCGTAAAATCCTCTTCAAGATAATTTCCAAAGTGATTTCCAAAAACAATCCAAGAAGAGAGGCAAATTATAGAAGGGCAGTGCCAGAATGGCAGCAGTTTATGTTTGATAATCAAACGCTATGTACTAGTTGGGTGACCTTGGGCAAATCAGTTAATATTGCTGAGCTATGTCTTCACTCGTAAAATGGGACAATAGATCACCTTTATTTCCTTAATTAGACTATTATGAGGGTCCAATATTATGAAAGACTCTTGTAATGTGTACCACAGCAGGCTTAGCAAGAAAACAATAATTGCACTAAAGTCTTAATGTGTTATTCTTCCTAGGTGTGTCTGCATTTCAACATTCCTTCACCCTCCAAGTTTCAGACTTTGGCAGCTAATCAATTACTCTGCCATTGTAGTATTCTATATAACAACAAATAGAAAAATGCTGCTTCTACCATCTTAGAAGCTATTTTGCTAAAAAGCTAAGGTGCTAAAAGCTAAATGTGCAGTTAAATTATTGCAAAACTCAGTAATTGGCAAATACAGTCATGGTGGGGTGCTTAGACAGTTGAGAACAAGACCTGAATTATTTATTTTAAAAATGTAGAGAAAAGGCAGCAAAGGGGAATTTTCAATTCTGATTCTTGGTATATTTTAGAACAATGATTTGTTCTTTCTTATAATTTCAGGTGTTTTCGATGTGGACATGGAAGAGACACTTTCTTATCTTTTTTAATATAATCCTAATTTCCAAACTCCTTGGAGCTAGATGGTTTCCTAAAACTCTGCCCTGTACTGTCACTGTGGATATTCCAAAGAACCATGTGATCGTGGACTGCACAGATAAGCATTTGACGGAAATTCCTGGAGGTATTCCCACCAATGCCACAAACCTCACCCTCACCATTAACCACATACCAAACATCTCCCCAGCCTCCTTCCACAGACTAGAGCATCTGGTGGAGCTTGATTTCAGATGCAACTGTGTACCTATTCGACTGGGGTCAAAAGATAACATATGCACCAAGAGGCTGGAGATTAAACCCAGAAGCTTTAGTGGACTCACTTATTTAAAATCCCTTTACCTGGATGGGAACCAGCTTCTAGAGATACCTCAGGGTCTTCCACCTAGCCTACAGCTTCTGAGCCTTGAGGCCAACAGCATCTTTTCCATCATGAAAGACAATCTAACAGAATTGGCCAACATAGAAATACTCTACCTGGGCCAAAACTGTTATTATCGAAATCCTTGTAATGTTTCATTCTCAATCGAAAAAGATGCCTTCCTAAACCTGAAAAAGTTAAAAGTGCTCTCCCTGAAAGATAACAATGTAACTGCTGTCCCCACTGTTTTGCCATCTACTTTAACAGAACTCTATCTCCACAACAACCTCATTACAAAAATCCAAAAAGATGATTTTAGTAACCTCAATCAATTGCAAATTCTTGACCTAAGTGGAAATTGCCCTCGTTGTTATAATGTCCCATTTCCTTGTACACCTTGTGAAAACAATTCTCCCCTACAGATTCATCTAAATGCTTTTGATGCATTGACAGAATTAAAAGTTTTACGTCTACACAGTAACTCTCTTCAGCGTGTGCCCCCAAAATGGTTTAAGAACACTAAAAACCTTGAGGAACTAGATCTTTCCCAAAACTTCCTGGCCAAAGAAATTGGAGATGCCAAATTTTTGTATTTTCTTCCCAACCTTGTCCAATTGGATCTGTCTTTCAATTATGATCTTCAGGTCTATCATGCATTTATGAATCTATCAGATACATTTTCTTCACTGAAAAACCTGAAAATTTTGCACATCAAAGGATACGTCTTTAAAGAGCTGAACAGCCTTAATCTCGCCCCATTATATAATCTTTCAAAGCTTGAAGTTCTTGATCTTGGCACTAACTTTATAAAAATTGCTGACCTCAGCATATTTAAGCAGTTTCAGAGTTTGAAAGTCATAGATCTTTCAGTGAATAAAATATCACCTTCAGGAGAGTCAAGTGAAGTTGGCTTCTGCTCTAACACCAGAACTTCTGTAGAAAGTCTTGGATCCCAGGTCTATGAATCAATACATTATTTCAGATATGATGAGTATGCAAGGAGTTGCAGGTACAAAAACAAAGAGACTCCTTCTTTCATGCCTTTTAATGATGAGTGCTACTCATATGGGCAGACCTTGGACCTAAGTAGAAATAATATATTTTTTGTCAAGTCCTCTGATTTTCAGAATCTTTCCTTCCTCAAATGCCTAAACTTGTCAGGAAATACCATTGGCCAAACTCTTAATGGCAGTGAATTCAAGCCTTTAACGGGGCTGAAATATTTGGACTTCTCTAACAACCGGCTTGATTTACTCTACTCAACAGCATTTGAGGAGCTTCAACAACTGGAAGTTCTAGATATAAGTAGTAACAGCCATTATTTTCAATCAGAAGGAATTACTCACATGCTAAACTTTACCAAGAACCTAAAGGTTCTGAACAAACTGATAATGAATGACAATGACATCTCTACCTCTGCCAGCAGGACTATGGAGAGTGAATCTCTCCGAACTCTGGAATTCAGAGGAAATCACTTGGATATTTTGTGGCGAGATGGTGATAACAGATACTTACAATTCTTCAAGAATCTGCTAAAATTAGAGAAATTAGACATCTCTAAAAATTCCCTGAATTTCTTGCCTCCTGGAGTTTTTGATGGTATGCCTCCAAACCTAAAAAATCTCTCCTTGGCCCAAAATGGGCTAAAATCCTTCAATTGGGGAAGACTCCATTTTCTGAAGAATCTGGAAACTTTAGACCTCAGCCACAACCAACTGACAACTGTCCCTGAGAGATTATCCAACTGTTCCAGAAGGCTCAAGAAACTAATTCTTAAGAATAATCAAATCAGGCATCTGACAAAGTATTTTCTACAAGATGCTTTCCAGTTGCGATATCTGGACCTTAGCTCAAATAAAATCCAGGTTATCCAAAAGACTAGCTTCCCAGAAAATGTCCTCAACAATCTGGAGATGTTGCTTTTGCATCATAATCGGTTTCTATGCACCTGTGATGCTGTGTGGTTTGTCTGGTGGGTTAACCATACAGAGGTGACTATTCCTTACCTTGCCACAGAAGTGACTTGTGTGGGACCAGGAGCACACAAAGGCCAGAGTGTTGTCTCTCTGGATCTATATACCTGTGAATTAGATCTGACTAACCTGATTCTGTTTTCACTTTCCATATCTACAGCTCTCTTCCTCATGGTGGTTATGACAGCAAGTCACCTCTATTTCTGGGATGTATGGTACAGTTACCATTTCTGTAAGGCCAAGATAAAGGGGTATCAGCGTCTGATACCAACAGACTCTTGCTATGATGCTTTTATCGTGTATGACACTAAAGACCCAGATGTGACAGAGTGGGTTTTGGATGAGCTGGTGGCCAAATTGGAAGACCCAAGAGAAAAACATTTTAATTTATGTCTTGAGGAAAGAGACTGGTTACCAGGGCAGCCAGTTCTGGAAAACCTTAACCAGAGCATACAGCTTAGCAAAAAGACAGTGTTTGTAATGACAGACAAGTATGCAAAGACTGAGAATTTTAAGATAGCGTTTTACTTGTCTCATCAGAGGCTCCTGGATGAAAAAGTAGATGTGATTATATTGATATTCCTTGAGAAGACCTTTCAGAAGTCCAAGTTCCTCCAGCTCCGGAAGAGGCTCTGTGGGAGTTCTGTCCTTGAGTGGCCAAGAAACCCACAGGCTCACCCATACTTCTGGCAGTGTCTGAAAAATGCCCTGGCCACGGACAATCATGTGGTGTATAGTCAGGTGTTCAAGGAAACCGTCTAAGCTTTCTTTGCAAGATGTGACTGCCTAACTTACCAAGGATATGCCTGGCTCCCTAGATTTGCTCATAAATGTTTCACCAAAAGAGTGTTTTGAAATTCTCTAAGAGCTGGGATTGTCCATATTAGAGGAGAGTCACCAATGTCCAACAAAGGAGTTAAAAAGATGGGATTTATTAATATATGATGCATTGAGTCTTCTTTCTCATCTCTCTGTGTCTCCATTCGCACTTGAGTCTCTCCCCTCAGTGCTTGTATAAAATGCTGTTGGCAGAAGGGTGCAAGTAGAGAACATGGGGCTCTGATTCTCCTGTAATTGGGTGATGAAATATACACACAGTCATGAAATTGGGAAGAACCACACTTCTACCCTTAAGAAGTACTGGTATGTTCATAAATAGGGAGAAAAAATGTTCAAGCTCTGTCTGTATGACACCAAAATGTACCAGACTTAGTTTACTGAAATAAAAACTCAGTTAACGCCTCAACCAATTGCTTCCATATCATCTAGCGCCCCCTTCTGTGCAGACCCAGTGTTGGTGGCACCTCTCGCTCAGTCTTTTCCCTTGGGCCTGCCGCTGGGTTCCATGGGGAAACAGTGAGGAACATGTTTATCATCGATGGATATTGTCCACCTACAAATGGAAAAACATTAAAATGATCTGCCTTTCTACAAAGTGACACTCTTTCCCTTTGATGATAATTTACCTGCTTAAATGTTTTGTCTGCACTGCAAAGTACTATATCCAAAGTAAAATTCCCTCATCTAATGATCTTTCGAACTGCTTTGTTGACTAATGCCATAAATTTTAAATATCTGCAACCTTGAGGTACCAACATTAGATGGTTTTGATGGTAAACCCTAAAGGTGGACACAAAGAACATGTACCTATTATTTATAGGTTTATCAGGGATGACAATTATTTGAATGAAAATTATGTGGATTCCTTTCCCTTTTTTGAAGTGGAGAGAAACTGAGGTTACAGGCCTTAACACTGAGAAAGCTTCAGTGTGAACTTCAGCTTTCATATTCAAAAACAACGGAAAGGACCAAGACATTCTTAAGACACACATTCACCTGGGTAAAAATTCATATGAGTTCAAAGTTTGAAACCTGACCAATTTGCTTTATTTCATGAAAGAAATTATCTACAAAGGTGTCTGTGCCATCTGGAAAATGGTGTGCATGGGTTCAGATCCCACAGCATTGGCTTGGAGACACTATTTCCCTCCTGTGTGGAAATGCCAAAGGTTTTACTTTAAGTATGGCTGGGAATACACAGTATATAAATTATTTCCAAAGGACATTTAATCAATTAATAAGGGCCACAAATTTACAAATTAATCTCTGGAATGAATAGAGACATAATTAAGTTTCTGGAGTCAACTATTTCACAACTTCTGTAAGCTTTGTTGTGCTTAATTGGTTCCTTTCTTCTTCAATGAAAACAAAGATAATGTCATAAAAAATCAGCGTTTGGCCACTGTAAATTTTCTTCTATTAAAACACATAAATACATAAAATTTAAGCTATTTGGGAGATTTATAAAACCATAAATCACTTGAAAACAACTTAAACATCTTCTGAAATGGATCAAGAGGAAGGGAAACTAAAAATAAAGCAACTCAGAAACCACAGAGTATTTCGACATGAGGTTAAGCACAGTGGTTTATTGTAGGAAAACAACCAAGGGCACACCAACAGATGGTTTTTGTTTTAATTCCTTTGTAATCTTGACAAGTCACTCTTTTAACTTTCTGAGGGTCCTTGGTGGAGTTTTGTAGGACTGGAGCTGTTTGTAGATGGCTCAGATCAAAGGCCACCACCTCAGGCTACCTGGAAAACGTGACTTTGAGGTGCCCACAACGCTCGGACCAGCCTCTGGTTGGCTCCATCCTGGGAGGGACTCCCAGATTCTCCATGAAACCTGCTCCACTGTCAAGGCCGGGCCCCTAGCCCCTTTCAACCCTGGACCTGGCGACGGCACATGCTTCTTCCTCAGACAGATACTGCACCTCAGCATGACTTGGGCATTTTTAGGATCTAAGCCAAGGGAGGCATTGGGAAGGGCAAATGTTATGGCTGAGAAAAGGGCAAAACTAGTCTCTGCAGTTTGTCGAGGAGAGAGAGGTCTGATTATAGCCCCGTTCCGGAGTCAGGTTTGTTCGGCTCCCTCCTTGTGTCTATTTCCAGCTCTATCTCTCTGGACACTCTTTTAGGTCCAGATGGCCTCTTACATGTAGTCAGGGAATATAGAGGACATAAAGGGACATAGTGACCTGAGAACATGAGCATCTTGTGCACATCTCTAAAGAGGCTGTGATGGGGGTAGTAAGAAGTGTGTGATGAGGAACATACACACTCTTTTTTTTTTTTGTGACACCTTTTCCCCTCCCATAAAACATGCTTTTTATTTACTTCCTTCTTCTCATCCTAACTCGGGTGAACAAGAGAAGTAGGTTTCACATCCCTCTAGTTATTTATGGCCCAATTTTAAAATGGGCATGGGGCTGAGGTTGGAATTTTTCTTCCACCTCTTCTGCACATGCTCAGTGAGCAGGAACACTGGTCATGGGAAGGTTTAGTAGACAGGCTGTGGGCGTGCACCCCTCCTTGGAGCTTTGGGGCACTACGCCCCAGGACTAGTTAGTTGTGGCACATACTGCTGGTTGCATCTGCTGGAAGGTGGAGCCCTTGACCCTAAAGAACATTGGAAACTATTTTTACCATCTAAAGTATAGTAGCACATGGGAGGGAAATGACCAAAGAACACGATTGAGGGCACTCAAAAAGAGATGTGTTTTAGAGAACATCAACACAGAAAATTCATCTATTTTACTGAGTTAATGTCATGAAGGGGAACAAGAGACCCACTGACCCACCAACCAACATAGCAAAGGGGAAGAGGAGGGTTAAAAAGAGAAAAAGTCCCAAAGCCATGATGAATGAGATTGAGTGGAAAGAGCCCTGGTGACACAGGGGCCATCCATGCTGCTGAGAATGAAATTACAACAGGCCAGTGTCACACTGCTTCAGGTTTTCTTTCTTTCTCACCTTTCTTCTCACCAACCCCCACCCAGTTTTCTTTTTGGCTCTAGACAGCCCCGGCAGGCCTCATGTAACGCACAAGAATCAAAGAAGGCAGCCGTTGTTGCAGGTGGGTTCTTCTGTTTGGAAGGGGTGGTTTTGTCTGCACTTCTGGTTTAAAACCTATCTCCCTCTCACACACGTGGTAAATCCCCACCTGCTTCAGTGAGCGTGGCCTTCTATAATCCACTCAGTGAAACCTTCCCGGGGTGACGCTGGCTGGACTCTCTGCCACATTCAAATTCATGTTCTTTCTACTTATCTCCACTTTCAAGCATGGGAGTAAAGAAACTAGATAGGACCTAGTGCTCTGCCTTTGAGATTTCCCCTAATTTTGGCTTGTAATTCATTTCTATTGCATTTGTCATGATATTTCGGGGGCTGCATGTCTTCGTATGTTTATCCTGTCCCCTCTCGGTGATTTATATTAATGAAATGTTTTGGAAACGCTCAAACTTAAAATGACTGAGAAGGTTTGAGTTGCAGCATCTCACAATGAACACCCTCCAGAAATAGTCTGGTAGGATCGTGAGGGAAAGAGGAAGTCCTGGAGGCCTCGTGACAGTTTTCAGACATCCCTAGAGCAAAGATGAGGCAGGTGGTGGCTTCCACAGAAAAACTGCTCTCAATGTTCTTCTGGCTGGTGGCAATTCCTGGGGCTAAGGCTAGACAGAGATGGCTAAGATGCCACTTTGCTCTTGATGACATATATGACTGCTTGACTTCTCACTGGCCAAGGTGATGCCATGGGACGTAGATTCCAGGGACTTTTCTAACAGTGAATTGAACAAGTTGACATCTTGAGCAACAGAAGCGTGTAGTAACGTCTCTGTGAACCCATATCTGAGGTCCATTGTCTAGGGGACCACACTGCTGAGACGATCACTTGGGCTGTTTTGGGAGGAACTGACCCTACCCAAAAACTAGGCTGTTGTCCTGCCATCACCCCTGGGACAATGGTAACATCCCCGGGCCAAGTCCAAATGGAGTCCTACCAAGCGGGACTTAGTAACAGGTGACATGCATTGAATAAAACACTTTATAGCTCCCATCTCTCTCCTAGGCCTGCATTTCCCATGATTGATTTAGTTGCCTTTGGATTGAAGCTTCGTAACTCAAATCCTCAGTTAACTTATAACCTGCTAAGGATTGGCTTAACACATCACTCCTGTCCATTAACACATCGTGATGGATTAATTTGTGAGATGATCAACTCTCCAGAACAGGCCACCAAAGAAAACAGAACACAGGAAGCATGTTCTGAATGGAGAGGATGGATTTTAAAGTGATCCCAGCTTTGGCTCCTACTCACCAGGGCAGGCCCAGGAAGGGAATGACAGGCAAGGAGAGAGTAAGGAGGACCTCAGGAACAAGGGCACCAGATGAAGTCATGGGTACCCTGACAATGTCATCGAGTGAGGGGTGGAGGAGGAGGAGAGAAGGAAGTCATTTATCCAGCAGCAATTGCAAATTAAATGCTTCATCTATTCTTCAATCTCCACATCATCTCCATGAGGCTGGTATTAGTAACTCCATCTTAAAGATGATGGGTTAACTCAGAGATGAAGGTGGGATGAGATAGGCGAAGTCAACTGCTCAAGGTCACAGAGGAAGTAACTGACCCCACCCAAAACTGGTCTAGCTCTGTCCAACTGGTCCCAATTGGTTCTCTAATTTTACTGGGGAATGGAATCACTTAAGGAGCTTGGAAACCATGTGGATTCCAGGCTCCCACACCAGAGATCCGCATCTCTGGGACCCAGGAATCTGCATTTCTGGAATACTTGGGAAGCAGCTGGGCTGCAGGGCAGTTTGGGAAGCACCACATGTTCTTTTGGGACACCAGGGACTGTTAACACAAGGATCACTTCTGCAAGGAAAGGCCAAGCCCCCAGGCTGTGCTCAATTTCTCTCTTCCCTTCCGTGTATAAACTGGTGCTCTTAACCCACTTCCAGGGAGTGGAGCTACACATAAACTCAAATTATTTCCCACTGGGTACTTTTTTTTTTTGAGGGATATAATTTAACAATTTAGGACTGGCAGTTCTGTTAAAGGGCTAAAATGTAAAGATAATTTGGACAAGAACACTGGGGCAGATTTAGGTAGAGACAGGGGCAGGTGGCTAACGGAATTGCAGTCGCAGAAGTCCTGATAAATAGACCTGCTGCTTACATTTATGGGTAAAAGGATGTCTTTACTGGTAATTCCCTTAATATCTTACTGGATCAATAGACGCTGACTGCGGTTCTATGTACATGACGCTGAGTTCTACCCAGCGGAGCGTGAGCTCCCTCCCGGGTGCTGATATTCTGCTTCTGAGACCCTTAGCTGGGTCTCCAAAGTGGGATGTGGGAAGAAAATGGAAGAACAGATATAAACATCTTTTAGAAAGTATGTTTGTGGCTATTTTTATCATATGCCCAGTGTACTAATACAGAAATATGTCGGGCTGCATGTTAAATGTTGTTTACTGATAAGAGAGCAATGTAAAAATAAGTTGACGACTACAGACTATCAAATCTTTGTTTCTATCTCTTATTTCCATTGCTTTTACTTGATGTCTCAAGATGGGGCTGGTCAAGCATTTCCCTTTGCATGTGCAGGTGTAGATGACTAACCCTGAGTCAGCCACCCTCTTTTCCCTACAACATACTTCCTCTTCCCATAGAACATGGCCCCTACTGTTAAACTGTGTTTCAGTGGCAACCAGTCTCTCTCTCTCTCTCTCTCTCTTTCTCTCGTGTGCTCTAACTAAGCTCTCTCTCTCTCTCATATTGCTTAACAGTCCAACTGCTAAACCATTCCCTCGCGCCACCTCTACCCAGACCCCTGCCCATAAATGGCATCTTTGAAGCCTGCTGTAATTTTCTTGATAGTTTGAGGGTTACCAGTCTTTTTCATCCTACTTGACTGTCAGTTCATGAAAACTGCTGCCGGAAGGGCTTGATGCTTGGGTGTTTTATGCCCATGTCCCACAGACAAGGTTAATTAAGTCAGAGATGATGGAACACTCACTTGCTGATATATACATACACACCCACATATACACCCACATATATATTCTATATACACATATATCTGTCCATATATGTGCATATACGCATACATAAATGCAAGTGTGTATATATTTGTGTGTGTGTATGTTTGAATTACTGAGAAGTCTATGGCCATGTTCTGCATAACTTAGTTATAAACTAATCCAGGTGAGATAATCCATAAAAAGTACTCAGCATAGGGTCTGACATCTATTGAGTGCTCTGTAAATATTAGCTTATATCATTTTCCTTTAGATATATAATAAATTATATCAAGAGACTAATTCTATATTCCTCATACAGTGGATATTTTTAATCTTTTTCAGTGTATAGTATCTGGAAAGTTTTTTACTAACCACTTCTGCTGTGTGTAAAGTTGATGCTCAATATTTCATGCACTATATTCATATATTATTTAAATTTTTTAATTTAAAGGGCATCACTCAATTTTTTAGCTCTTCTATTCATTGCATATTCTCAACCACTTCTTTTCTACTACTGTTTTCTCTGGATTTAAGTCCATCAAACTTTCCAGAAATGTCCCAGATACCCAGAGCTCATCTCCATAGGTTTTTTTTAGTGTAAGTTTTCATTTTCCATAATCTCCTACCATAAGAACACTGACCACTTCCTGCTTAAAACTTATCTAAAGAAAGTCCCTTTTAGTTGATCCAAGTTCCCAGATTTCCCCAGTTCTGCTTTTTCCTGTGATCCCACAAGAAGAAAAAGAAGAAAATTCAAAAGTTTGAAGTAGTGCCAAATGTTAATTTGCGTAAAACTCTGTGTTGCTTCCTCACCTGTAAGAATCAGAATGCAGTTCTTCTGGTGCCTAGCCACCCCCTTCTCTTGCTGTTCCTCTGACTCTGGGTATAATTGGTGTCCACTGTCACATGTGAGCTTAAATTCTTCCACGTGGAGCCTGTTTTCATAAAACTCCATTGAAAAAGCCATGTTGAGGGAGACCGTATCAAGGTTTATATACAAAAGTATGAAGTGGTTTCTTCTGAGAATGTGCTGGGCAGGGTTTAGCTCCTCATTAGAGGCCCTGGCCTCCCAAGTTGTGCCAAGTCCAGCCTTCATGAAACTCACCGGGGAACTTACAATCCCAATTAGAAAGGCTGAAGTTGTCAGAATTGTTGGGGTTTGAGGGAGCCTGTTACTTGCACCTCTCTCCGGCTGAGTGATTCCCACTGGAGACAAGTATGGTTAAGAGCCAGCACGTGCTGAGTACCAGGCCATGGCTTGGGCTGGCGGTCCTGCAACTCTCGCATCCTGTCACTTAATCACAGGGAGAAAAGAAGCAGAAGTGCCAGCCTCAACCCAGAGCAAATGCTCCCTGGCACAGAAAACTCACCTCGGGGCATCAGAAGCAAAGAGAGGGTGCACTCTGCTGGTGGTGGGCTGTCCCAAGAGAACAAGAGCCAGGGGACTGGAGCAGACAGGAGCAGGGACAATTTCCTCACTGTCACCAATCTCACAGCAGCACTGGAAGAGGAAAAGGGGAAGAAGGACAAGTCCCCATCCTTCCCCATTTCAGGGGTTGATGTCGAAATGTAGGGAAAAGAGAAAAGTCCCTCTAAAGTACCCCTCTGAATCAACAATAAATGAATAACTTCTCAACTAAATTGTCTATCCTGATAAATTAGGTCCGTAAAACATGATGCCATGCTTGCATTCATGAGATGAGGAAGACTCTTCTCTGTAGAACAGAGACCAGAGTTTACAAGTATCCCCTCACTATGTATCTACCTTACAGAAGGTAGAGTCCCTACCTTCAGGGGGCTGAAGATAAAATTTGCAAGGCTTACTATTATTGATTGGGTTCTACAGTATAGGCATTTCTGAGATGGTATGGAACGTAGCTATGAAATGTGTATTCTGCAATATGTAGATGTAGTACTCAGAAGTTGTGAATTGTACTCATTCATTCAGTCACTGAGTCCATAAATATTTATTATGTGCCCACTATGGGCCAGACATGGTGCTGGGGGGCGAGGACACACTGGTGAGCAAAGATAGAGATCGTCCTTGTTCTCCCAGAGCTTATTCAGAAACCCATTGGTCAAATTATTGCACTGAGGGAGATCCAAGTGCAGTGAAGGAAAGGAAGAGGTTTCTGTAAAATTATATAATTCTCACGTGACAACTCAGGGAACCGAGTCAGGCTGGGGGAAGGGGTAGGGGACAGGCTTCCCTGAGGAAAGCCACTTACATTAAGATATGAAAAATGTGCTAATTGAATAAGATAACACTGAAAGATGACCATATTTAGGGGTGGGAGACAATGAGTGTGTCTTAGTCACACTGAACTTGGGAGCCTTCAAATGCCCCACTGGGGCGGTTGAGCCAGCAGGTGCCCATGCTCTGTAGAGCTCAAGGAAGAAAGCCGAACAGGAGAGACAGAGTTGAAGGTTCCTGTGGCAATGGATGCCTTGGGCAGGGACTTGCTACTCAAACTGTGGTCCCCACCCCAGCAACATGGGCACCCCCTGGGAGTTCATTAGCAATGCGGAATCTCAGGCTCCACCTCAGACCTGCTAAATCAGACACACAAGTGGAAGATGGCCCCGTCCCATCAATAACAAGGGTTATAACTACAGAGATATTCAGGGTGAGGATACTACCAGCACATCCTGCAGGGAGTATATATTTATTGTGAGACAGTCCCAGTGATTCAGATTTCAACTCCCCCACCTGTTACAGTGGTTCTTATCTTTGACTGCACCTTGAAATTACCTGAGAAGCTTTTAAAAAGACCCATGCCTGGGCCCCACCACGGAGATTCTGATTTAATTGGTTTGGGCTGTAGCCAGGGCTTTTGGATTTTTAAAGCTCGAGGGTGATTCCAATATGCAGGCAAAATTGACAACCACCGCTTCAGAATCATTGCTCTCTTGCAACTGGTTCTCAAGCTTGAGCAGGCATTAAAATCACACCCAAGGGGCTTGTTAAGACTCAGCTTGCTGGGCTCCGCCTCAGAGGTTTCTAATTCAGTAGGTCTGGAGTTGGAACCTGCGAATTTGCATCTTTAATAAGCTGGCCCAGGTGAAGCTGATGCTATTGAGTGGTTCTCAAACTTCATTGGCTAACAGGATCTACCTACAGAGTCCTAGGCCCTGCTTGATTTTATAGCATTCAAAATTTATGAAATCGACCCCTTCCTAGCTTAGAATTTAGTTAAAAGTCCTCTACCTATTCCAAAATGGGAGGAGTAAAAGATTATTGTTTCATGGTGTTTGCTTTTCTTAAATCTCAAGCACTTTGATGCTTGTAGGGCAAATTATGAATAAAAATTGTTTTTATTTGGAAACTTTGGTTTCCTTAACTGAAATTGCAAAAAAAAAAAAAAGGTCAGGAATAAAATTTTTAGACGTGTTTACATTTTTATTAACTATTACACAAGTTTAATACTCATTTTATCCTATATGTTTTCACACAAAAGTTACCTACCTGCCCGAGCAGAAAGTCCTAAATGTTGGGCGGTGAGTGCCATCTGGTGGCGGCACGGTTATTAATTCCTTTGCGGTTGGCTGGATCTCCAAGCCATTGCCGACAGGTGAGGGCGTTTCTGAAGTCCCCTGGGGTGCAGAGGCAGAAAGGAAGAGACAAAAATGGTTTTCTCGAATGGTAAAAGCACCGCTTCTGGAGATACGAAGATTTGACAAAGAGAATTAGAAGGAAAGAGGAAAGAACACATGTTTGGAGGAAGGGCGGGAGGGGTCCTCACAATTGTAAGGAATCAGAGACCTCATGGAGAAGCAGCCTAAATGAGAGGCTTCTTCACCCCCATGCCGAGCTCTAGGCTCCAAGCCTAGCAGATTGTTCTCATGCTTTTCAGAGAGCCCTCAGAGATTTGGATCAAGTGGCTGTCCCCCAAATCTTCCCCCACATTTTCAGCCTTTGGGACTGACCCCTCCACCAGATTCCTGGTCCCCAGCACACAACCTCACCTCCTCCGTGCAGAAAAAATCTGAGGCCCACCACGGGCGCGTCCTCACATTCCCTCCTCTCTACATCAAAATAACCTATCTCACAAAAAACTCGGTTCTTCTGCCACGGAGTCTATCCGCCTTGGTTCCCATCCCTTGGGGAAAGGTGGCTCCAGTGATGAATGCGCTGCAGGCTCTGACTGCACCACAGTGCAATACATGAATGCAGCACAATTGCACTTGTACCTCATGAATATGTGCAAATAAAAATTAATTAATTAATTAAAAAGGAGAAGAAGAAAGATTTACATATCCAAAACAGAGTGCTAGGTGGAAAAAATGGTGCAGAACAGCGCCTATCATGTAATAAAAGAATCCCACCTGTAATTATATGCCAGCATATACATAGGAAGAATCTTGAAGAACATACATCAAACCATTAATAGCGGCTATCTCTGAAGAGTGGAATTTGGAGGGTTTTCATCAGTGGAATTTGGAGGGTTTTCATCCTATATGTTATACATTCCTGTATTTGGATGTTTAGGACCACATAATAATATTATAATCAGAAAAATTTTATATATAATAAAACTTCCCTTAATTTTACCCATATCATCCTCTGTGTCTCCCTTTCATTTTCACCAATATGTATCTACTGACATGCATAAAGCGGGCTGGATGAATAAAACAGCCCATGGGCCCAAAGAGTTTACAGTCCAGTAAAGAATGTAAGATGGAGCCACCAAGATATCCCAAGCAGAAAGTGACAGGTGCCACAGAGTTTTCAGTTCAAATCCCAGCTTTGCTGCTGACTTTGAATAAATTACTGAGCCATTGCAAGCCTGTTTTCTCCTCTGAAAATGGGGATTACAGCAACCCCCAGAAGAATGGGAGTTCTGGGTAAGTAGAGACTTAGGTGGGTGCCTGGTATAGAAGACTCCATTGGATCTGGGCCACAGACCATCAAGAGGCATGCAGGAGCCTGGGAACAAGTGTGGCAAAGTGGGTACCAGTTGAGATAAATAGGACACTGACAGGCTGCACCCAAAATGCTCACGGCCAGAGGCACCCCCAAAATCACAAAATGCAAGCCCCTGGGATTTACAAAGGTGGGGTCAAGTGGAGGCGGGAGGAGACCTGTCCAGGAAGCACCTGTGGCCCCTCTCACCTGTGTCTGCCCTGGCCAGGGAAGGGCAGCCTGCTTGAAGTGTGGCTCCAGACACGGGTCCATGGCAGCTGTCCCTTCAGAAGCTCTGCATCTCAATTTCAAACCAGAACACGATCACAACCAGATTTACCTTGTGCAAAGGAAGCCTCTTGTGCATTTCTTCATCCAAATCGTTTATTTAAAAAATGTTTCTTGTTAACTATAGTCACCCTATGGTGCTACCGAATACTAGTTCTTATTCGTTCTAACTATATTTTTGCACCCATTAACCCCCCCACACACACACTTTAACCTCCCCTCCCCTTCCAACCCTCTGAATAATCTTTCTACTCTTTGTCTCCGTGAGTTCAAATTTTTTTTTTTTTTTTGACACAGGGTCTAGCTCTGTCTCCCAGGCTGGAGTGCAGTGGCATCATCATAGTTCAATGCAACCTCCAACTCCTGGGATCAAGCAATCCTCCTGCCTCAGCCTCTCGAGTTGCTGGGACTACAGGCGAGCATCACCATGCCTAGGTGATTTTTAAAATTTTTGTAGAGACAGGGTCTCACTATACTACCCAGGCTGGTCTCAAACTCCCAGACTCAAGGGATCCTCCCACTTCAGCCTCTCAAAGTGCTGGGATTACAGATGGGAGCCACTGCTCCCAGCTTAATTTTTTTTTTTTTATTTTTTTTTTTTTAGCTCCCACATACAAGTGAGAACATGTGAAATTGGTCTTTCTATGGCTGGCTTTTTCACTTAACATAATGACCTCCAATTCTATCCATGTTGTTTCAAATGACAGGATTTCATTCTTTTTTGTGGCTGAATAATATTCCATTGTGTATACGTACCACATTTTCTTTATGTTCATCTGTTGATGGACACTTAGGTTGATTGTCTTATCTTGGCTATTGTGAATAATGCTGCAATGAAGATGGGAGTGCAGGTATCTCTTCCACATACTGATTTCCTTTCTTTTGGGTAGATATCCAGTAGTGGGATTGCTGGACCATATGGGAGTTCTATTTTTAGTTTTTCGAGAGACCTCCGTGCTGTTCTCTATTGTTGTTGCACTAATTTACATTCCCACCAATAGCATAAGAGGGTTCCCATTTCTCCACATCCTCTCCAGCATATGTTATTGCCTGTCTTTTGAATGGAAACCATTTTAACCAGGGTGAGATGATATCTCATTGTGGTTTTGATTTGTATTTCTCTGATAGTTAGTGATGTAGAGCATTCTCTCATATACCTGCTGGCCATTTGTATGTCTTCTTTTGAGAAACATATATTCAGATCTTTTGCCATTTTTAAATCAGATTATTTGATTTTTTCCTATTGAGTTGTTTAGCTCCTTATAGAGAAAGTGACTACAGTTAACAATAATTTACTGTATGTTTTATAATAACTAAGAGTGGAATTGGAATATTCCTACACACAAAAAAATGATTTTGTGCAGATTGTTGGTGTGGTTTAAAAAAAAAAGAAATGATAAATGATGGTTTAGGTGATGGATACCCTAGTTACTCTGATTTAATCATCACACACTGTATGCCTGTATCAAAAATTACATGTACCCCATAAATACATACAACTATTATGTACCTGTAATAATTAAAAATAAAAATTTTAAAAAGTTTCTTTTATATGAGTCCTTCCACTTTAGCCTTTTCTGCATTTAGCACTGATTTCACTTTTTTTTTTTTCATGAAAAACAATTGATTTCAGGTACTTGGTATTTTCCCAGCCCTTTGGCATTCTCCAGGGCTCCACATTATTTCCATATGTGGCACCTTGTGGCAGCCCTGACATGGGGAAGCCATTGCTGCCTTATGCATTCTCTGGTGGTCATTGACTTGAGAGGAAAGGGCTGTGGCCAGGGCTGAGTAAGGCCCCTGAAAGTGGTTTTCCAGGCCTGCTGTGGGCAATAGCCCAGGGATGAGTGACGTCACAACACGGGTAGTAATGATAATACCAGTTCTGCTTGTTGAATGCTGACTTTGTGCCAGGTACTTTTCTAGGAGTTCCACAAGTGTGACCACATTTAATCCCCAAAGCCACTATATGAAAAATATACTATTATTCTTATCCCCATTTGAAAGATGAGAACACTGAGGCTCAGAGAGGCTCATTTGCTGCTGATTTTTGCATCTGGGATGTGCACGTTGCCTGGCGGGTTTGCCTGGTGGGAGCTGTTAATGACAGTTCTTCTCCATTTTGAAACAAAGATCTGTGTCAGCATGAATGGCAAGGGGAAGGGCAAGGAAAGATTGGTCTAGGAGATGCCCAGGGGCTTTGAGCCTTGCAGGGCAGGACAGAGGAATAGACCTGGCCCCCGAGGGCCTGTTTCTGGGCTTGGGCAGAAGGCAAGATCACCTGGCCACTTTCCACATGGGATGGAGCTTCTGGCTCACAGTGACCTTCCCACCCTGGTGTCAATTCCATTTGCATTTTCATCTTTCATGGTACTGATTGTGTGGGAAAAACTGAAGGCTCATTTGATGTGAATAAGTAGCTCATTTTTATGAGTTTGCCTGGCATAGACATTAAAAGTATGTGTGTGTATATACTGCTATGGCTTAGCAGTGTTTTTCTGGAAAGTCTGACAAACTTTCCAGTCCCAAGGAGCCTTGTTCAGGCCACCACTGGAGGTCATTTTTACTTTTTTTTTTTTTTTTACTTTATTTCTGAGCAAATGTTTCAAGGGAAACCCAGAGACTGGGAGGCAGCCAGCTGAGGTCTTTGAGCTCAAGATCACAAAGGTTTTTGGTTTGTCCACAAAGGCCTGGGCTGCACTATCTGATGTTGTGGGAATCACTTCCCAAACCTTGCATCAAAAATTGCCTTAAGGACTGGTCGTTAGAGGTCAATCCAATAATGGCCACCCAAGCTATTCTGTGACTGCTGAAAGGCCGTCCTTCCTAATAAGGTGTTCCAGAGTCTATACATAGACTGTCCCTGCCCACCCTGTGCCCAGTGTGGATTCCTCCCATCTGAGGGGTATATTCCATTCAAAACTTTATTCTTTTGGCCAGGGATCACAAACTTTTTTTTGTAAAAGGCCAGACAGTAAATATTTTAGGCTTTACAGGCCAAGAGGCGATCTTGGGTATTATGTAGGCACTTACATAGTAAGAGAAAAACAAATTTCCACAATTATTTAATTGAAGAAATTCAAAATGTAATAATTGCAGGCAGTTTTTTTGTAATGGAGGTGATAACGTTTTGCTTAATTGGAGTTTAGACCAAGTGTCCCGTATTATCAAATCCATTGCACATCTGTTCTTTTTTACTTTCTGGCCAGATTTGGTTCAAAGGCTGCAGTTTGCTGACCTTTGCTCTTAGTTAAACCTTTTGAGGCCCTCACTCTAAGAATTTGAAATCTAATTCACTTCATAGACCAAATGAGGAAAATTAAATTTTCCAGCTTCATGAATGAATATCATCTATTCGCTCACACATTCATTCAATGAACATTTATTGTGCTCATTATACTGCATGCCAGGTGCCGGGTAAAGTGTGGGGACACCCAGGAGAAAGACATCCATTTTGTAGCCACAGACTGATGGGAGACTCACAACCCCCTGTGCTGTGTGCTGGCTCAGAAATGTGTGGAACAGAGATAAAGCCAACCTCATGTTATTCACCTATGTCTGTGAATTATACAGCAAAAGATGAGTTTGGAAAATCCTAAATTGAGTACAAATTTGTCATAAAGTTTTTTTTTTTAAAGAATACACTAAAGTTTTCTCAGTAAAAGGAAAAATGTCCCTATTTTCTCCATCCCCCCTGCCCCCGACACACACATACACAAATAAGCTCAAACTCACAAAAATACACTGTACATATCTGGCTTGGGTTGTATTTAAATCATTTTATAAATAACTTTCCCGAAATTTTAATGCACAGTCAATAAATGATTTGGTAACAGTTAAGAAATCACAAGTTCCCTTCTTTCCATATCAACTTCTGCAAACCACGTACTAGGTTCTGCTGATGGTAAATGACCCATTTCAGGAAGTTAGCCAGTTTCTCTTCTCTGCTACCTCCTGCACAGAGGGTACCACTCTATGCTGCTGCGTGCTATGGAATGAGAAATTAGAAAGGACATCAACAGAAAAGCGGTAAGCTACTTCTTTTCTTTTAGCAAAGCTTTCTGACAAAATATGTAACTTCTGGCCCAGAAATCTGGGTTGGTGGCAAATGGTGTAAACAAAGATGGTAATAAATGGACAAAGCAAATAAGTCTAAAAATCAAGTGTTGAAACAACTCTAAATGTAGGCAAAGTGGCTGCTATGATCTTCAATTTGTGTGCACATTAGTATAAAGGAATGAGAGAGTAAATTTTGAAAATCAAATGTGTTGAAGATCTTATTAATTTGAACAGGTAAACGAGAAAATTCCAAGTTAGAAATTGAACTGGAATATTACTTTTCTGGCCCCTCCAGAGACAATATTCTCTTCTAGAACAACAGGGTTGGGGATGAAGTGGGAGGGAAATATTGTTACTTTGTTATTTCTGTAGGAAAGGACAAACTCTCTTCCCTCACATACATGGGTCAGTTGCTAGAGCCAGTGAAACTTGAGCTTAACATACCACTAGAAACTTAAAGTTCAATATTAGTTGCTACTTTTCTTGTTCAGAGTTTTAAAGTAACATTAATATTTCTATAATTATTATTCTATGGTGTTTAGACATAGCAGGTGGCCTGTTTTTGGTGTTGTCAAGAACTGTCAGATTGAAAAACAAATAAACTTTACAATTCTTTTTAAATGATATATTTTCTAGAAAATTTGATGAAGTTTAAGACCAATTGAAAAGTTTGATTTCAAGATAGTCTCATCCAAAATTTACTGTATATTTTTTCCCACCTTCATTTAGTGCTTATTAAAGTCCTGGGAGTCATTTTTGATAATTTAATGTATATTTAAGTTTTTGGAAGTTAATTTTTTTACACCACTTAATGTTCATTGTGGATCTTGAAGGTAAATTAATTCTGCACTAAAATTTTATGATGCTTCACAAAATGACTGCACTGGCCCATATAGAATTGGGCCGACTTGGTCCACTGACACACATGGAATCGTAGATGAAGTTATACTATTTCTACTTGATATTTGCAAACTGATGTGATAGCCAATACAAGTGTATTATGAGAAAGTGGAAAATAGAATAATAACAAAATCAAATTAAACTTGGAAAAATGCAAGAACCTAGCTAACTTCTTGCCTCAGGGAGAGGCTCTTAGCTTTGGCTACGAGATTAGAATCACAGGAGCATCTTTAAAAAGTCCCACTGAACTCCAGACCAATGAAATCAGAATCTCTAGGGGTGGGCCTGGGCGTTTGTAGCTTTTTAAAAGGCGAAAGATTTATGCGATCTGAAGAGAAACCAGAGCATTTTTTGTAGCTTTTTAAATTCCCAGGTATCTCCAATGTGCAGCCAAAGTGCACAGTGCCTTAGAGCATCAACAGTATTTTTTGGTCCTTTCATTAAAGAGCACAATTCCTTTTTAGGGGGGTAGGAAGACTCTGGGAAGCCCTGAAGCTTATTCATTGGCCACCTTGGTCTGATTTCAGAAAGGAAAATAGAAGTTACAAGTATACTTTGTCTGAAAAGCCGATACTCCAGACTTAGGGAGTATCGGGGTGTGTCATAAAGGATGTCATTACCTATGGTTAGTCTTTGAAAGTCGATTGGATGTCATTTGTAAGTGCATCTTAGTGTGTCCTCCAGGGTCCATTGAAGGGAACATCATTCCAGTGGACGTCTTTTGACTTCAACTGAGTTATTAAATGAAATTGAGGGATTGGTTATTTTTAAACTATTAGCCCCAATTTATGACTATTTGGGGTTATAAAGACATGGTCAATTTAGATGCATGACCTGTGGTTCTGGGTGGGCATTCGCAAACGCAGGCTGTGTTGATTTTGCAGGCAGTTGCAAAGAGCTGCTAGTTGGTGCACACGTCTCAAATCAGTGCATTCCCTGTGGCTCTGTGGAATGACAGAAAATCGGGAGGTTCTCTGTGGTAGCCTGATCAGTGCAGAAAGGCAAGATGGAAAATGCACCACCAACATTTGAATCCTGGAGGTTCCAGATATGGCTATGAGGTCTCTGCTGAAAATTGAAACCAGATCATGGCCAACTAGCCCCTTGGCTCCAGTCCACCTAATTTGTTGACTGCTTGGGTAGATCTAGGCTCAGTTTCAGCTCTGCCACCCACCATCTGAGTGACCTTGGGGAGATTCACCTCTTAGAGCGTCAGGTCTCATGTCTATAAAGTGGGAGCTTATGATAGCACCTGCCTCATTGATTTTTATGACGATTAAACGAATGTTCCCTACCATATTTCCTGGGATCCAAATTAGCATAACTTTTCATATTGTTGTGTATATGAAATCAGGACCCATCTCTTCACTGATAGATGCATTCAATGTGGTTGTGTTCTCTTCTGTCTTCCAAAGCTGTTAGTGAATCCATCAAATTTGGAGTGGGTAAAATTAGGTATCTGTTATTAATTGTAAATTTCATCTGAAGTAACCAATCTCATCTGCATACCCATTTCTTAATTAATTTCTTTTCCTCATGAATCAGTGGTAAATATTGTCAACTGCAAATGAATCAGAATCCATTAAAAATTAGAAATATTCCAGTCGGGCAAACTTCAGTTCTGGTTGAATCCCATGTCATGCAGAAATAGCTAAATAATTTAACTGGGGGGATTAATTGCATTTTATAATCAATAGGTTCTCTCAACACTTAGTGTTAGGAGCATCAGCAGGACGCATCTCAGGAGACCTTGGAGGAAGCCTTTGAAGAGGGAGAAGGAAGGAGTCATCTCTGCAATAGCTGTCTGCAGCCTAGGAAAGTGGTCTGAAAATATAACCAGCTATTTATTCCAGAAAAGCAGCTTTAAGCCTCCTCCAGACCACCTTCACTACACACTGTGTGTGCTTTCTTTTAGTCTCACCTGGTGGTGTCACTGCCTTTGTACCCACGCGTCTGGTCTCTGCTTTGCCTGCAGCCCTCCCCCACGGGCAGGTTCCGGGGGTGCCCTTGGCTGACCGACTCTCAGAGAGGGAGTCTTCAGCAAGCGCAGACTTTCTAAGCTGTTCTTTAAAGTGCACTGGACTTATTTTAAAATGTGTGTTCAGTGTCCATCAGGGTCCAATTTCAGAAGGAAGATTTGGGTGAAGACTGAGAGAGGTCATTTTTGTTGTGCCATTTGGTTCCTCCGAACCTGAAGGAGAAAATTGGAGGGTCGCGTACCATGGACTCAACCAAAGAATGGATTAAGCACAAAAAATAGAAACCCCGGCGTCCTCAGTAGCAACGGCCGTATTTGGCAGGGAGAGAAGTTAGGCAGATTTCTTTTTTTTCATGATTCATACACTTTATTTAAAGCAATGGGTTCTGTGTTTCTCTAGGTGCTCCAAGGGAGCCTCAGTGAAAGAGCCGGAGCATTGAGACCCAGCCATCCTCATCAGGGTGCTCCTTGCTGGGAGCTCATGGGCGTGCCGGGCAAAGGGCTTTTACGGGCAGTTTAAACTTGCCCTGCGGTGAATTCCGCCAAACGGCTCTCCTTTGCCTGCCCTTTGCAATTCCTCTATTCGTTTGCTAGGGCTGCTGTAACAAAGTACCATGAACTTGGTGGATCAAAACAGCAGAAATTGATTCTCTCACATTTTTGGAACTCAGAGGTTGGAAATAAAGGTGTTGTCGACAGGGTTGGTTCCTTCTGGGGGGTCAGAGGGACAATCTGCTTCATGCTCCTCTCCTGGCTTCTGGTGGCCAGCGATTCTTGATGTTCCTTAGCTTATCGCTGAATGTCCCTAATCTCTGCCTCTGTCCTCATGTGGCCTTCTTTCCTGGGTGCCTGGGTCCAAATGCCCCTCTTCTTATAAGGAGACCAGTCATTGGATTAGGGCCACCTTAATTTCAGCATGACCTCATTTTAATTTGATTGCATCTGCAAAGTCCAAAATAAGGTCACATTCACAGGTGCCAGGGGTTAGGGCTTCAGGTAATCTTTTTTTTTTTTTTTTTTTTTTTTTTGGAGGGAGGCACACAATTCAACCTGCAACCTCTCCTTTTTAAATCCTCTATTCTGCAACTTCCACTCCATCCTGGTCCTTCACTTCCTCAGCTCCCAATCTAATATTTACCTTCTTTCTAGCAAGTGTCTCCTCCTTATCTTAACTAGTCCTGGGGACTGACCTGAGCTCCATCCGACCATATTGGCAACCAGGGTGGACTTCTCTTTAGGCAAGAAGGCACAGGGCCTAAGGACCATGATACTTTAAGCAAAGGTTTTAATTTCTTTTAAAATCAGGCAAAGAAAGACTATAACCCAGCCAGGATTATATTCATCTTTATACCAGTGTAGTTGTACAATATAATTTTTATGCCTTTTTTATGGAGGAAGGGGCCCATGAAAGCCATAATTTGGTCCTACTGACAATCACATTCTATTTGGTGATTTAGTGAATATACCACAGCAAATTCAGGAATTGCTAATATGTCCCCAATGAAGGAGATTTAAGTATGGATCCCCGATCCCTTATCTGAAACCCATGGGCCAGAATTGTGTCGAAGTTCAGAGTTCATATTTTAGCAAGGTACATATACGGTATATTACAAAACACTCCCCACGATTCCAGGCAATATTTGTTAGTTATCACCCACATGGATATTTCTGCAGTGAAACAAGAATGTCCATGCTAAGTAGATAAATAAAGGTTACAGTAGCTGTAGGTCAGTTTAGATCAGGTTTTGCTGCGGAAAAACAAAAACACAGACACAAAACCTTTTGCCGCTCAGGCCTTTTGGGATTTCAAAGTTGCAGAGGGGATTGAGAATCTGTACACGACAGGACTGGCATTAGGAAAATAAACCATTAGCCACTGTTCTGGAGCCAAAAGGCCTGATTCTGCTAGTTTCTGCTCCTCTGATTTATTTATTTATTTATTTATTTTGCTTGTTCCCATCTTTATTTCGCATGTTAGATGAATTCCTCAGGTGACTGTTGCTGGCTGTTTCATATCAAGAGCGAGCCACCAAAGAGCTGCTTAGAGGCTCCAATTGCAAGGGCAGGGTTTCCCAACTGCTGGGCCTCACCCTGGGCTGAGGGGCTGCGCCCACTGTAATCTGGAGACCTTTTCCTGTGTGCAGCGCCGAGACTAGGGAAGGGGAGTGAGGCACTCCATCTGAGTGCAAAATTTAAAAGAGGGCAAGGGGCATCCAAAAGCTCAGTAATCAAGATAAATAATATTTGAAAGTCATATTTTAAAAAATCAAATTGGCAAACTATAGCCTGCAGACTGGTTGCCTGTTCTAGCAAATAAAGTTTTATTGGACCCAGAGCTGGGACCGGGAAGAGGCAAGTGAAGCAGTATCTTGCAAGTGCAGGGCTGGATCCCGTCTTTATTTGAAATGCTGATCTTTTGTTCATTGTGGCTTTTAATTTTTTAGAATAGTCTTCCTCTCGATGACTAAGTTTTTCTGTGTCCCCTTCAATCTTGTGCAAGCAGCGTGTGCCTCCCTAGCGTCACCGAGGCCCTGCCTTCCTGCCATGTGGTCTGTATTCCCAGAGCCAGACCCTCCAGTGTCCCCCCTGGGGTGCTGGAGTGGGGTGTTTATAAGCCAGGTGGCTGTCAGAGTTCCCAGAGCCGAGACAGGGAAGAGGGTGGGGTCCCGTACTCTACATACAGACTTTTTTTTTTTTTTTTGAGACAGGGTCTTGCTCTGTCACCCAGGCTTGGAGTGCAGTGGCATGATCATAGCTCACTGCAGCCTTGAACTCCTGGGTTCAAGTGATCCTCCCACCTCAGCCTCCCAAAGTGCTGGGATTACAGGCGTGAGCCATAGTGTCCAGCCAAGACTGTCCCCCGTGTGTTCTGTAGGACAGTCACCTCTGCCTCCGCTCATGCCCAAGGCTCTCAGATTCCACCTTTCAAGATAATAAATCTCAGAAGGGAGAGCGTCAGGAGGGGTCTAACTTCTCATGCAGGTGCTCAATCAATCTACTGTCCAGGGCACCTGGCATGTCACCTTTCAAGATGCCTGCTGCCTGGAGTTCCTGTGCCCTTCCTGGGCTCTGTGGTGCCAATGGACTTTCTTCTGGTTGACTTTAGGCGTCAGCCTGCTCTGCTCTGCTCTGCCAACGACCGCTTATCCACCTGCTTTCCATCATCCTAGACTTTGTAGACATCTCTCGTCTGCTGTTGTCTCCTCTTATGACTTCTTTGACCTGGTAGGGTTCTATTCCTTTACTATCGCTTTAATGGGAGCCATTCAACTGTCAGGTTCAACCAACAGAAGTCTCTCTCTCTCTCTCTCTCTCTTTCTCTCTCTCATTCTCTATTTTATTTGCATAGTTGCACTTTTTTTCTCTATTTTATTTGCAGAGTTGCCGTTTCCCCAAGTTATTTGCAGAGTTGTCATTTCTCTATTTTATTTGCATATTTCTCTCTCTTTTTTTTTTTTTTTTTTTTTTTTTTTTTTTTTAAGATACAGGATCTCGCTCTGTCACCCCAGGCTGGAGTGCAGTGGCATGATCATAGCTCACTGCGGATTTGAACTCGTGGCCTCAAGCAATCCTCTTGCCTCAGCCTCCCGAGTAGCAGGGACTACAGGCGTGGGCCACCACATCCTGCTAATTTTTCTATTTTTTGCAAAGGTGGGGTCTCACTATGTTTCCCAGGCTGGTCTGAAACTCCTGGCCTCAGCAATCCTCCTGCCTTGGCCTCCCAAAGTGTTGGGATTACAGGCATGAGCCACCACAGCTGACCTGGATGGCTTTTAGTCATTGGTTCTGCCATAGTGAAGGTGACTTCTCCTTGGTACCCTTCTCACTTCATCTGGGATCAGATTCTCTTTGATAGCCTTTTGGAGACACAACTTTTGGTAGTCAGAGGCATGGGTGTGGCTGAAAGGAAGAACTTGGCTGAGGAGATGCAGCTCTTGCTGGGCCTTTGGGCTCCACCCTCTCTTCTAAGATCCAGTTGGATGGTGGGAGCTGGGGTTCCCTCTGCTGGGCTTTAGTGGAGCACCCTGGGACAGTAGCATTAGCAATCCATTCAAACTCTGTGAGCTCCTGCATGGAATACCGAAGGTTGAACAATCTGGATTTTCTTGTCAACTTCTTTGCTAGCTACCTACTCATCATTCCTTCTCCTCCTACAACAAATTCAGGTGATTTGGAATTTGTCAACACATGTTCAGTAATTTTCCATGGCCCATAATTTATTTTAAGTTGGCTTAGATTCTCCAGGAGGCCATTTTCATCATGAAAGAACAGGGTGAAGCGCAAAAGGCCCCTCTCCTGGTCTCTAGCGGCCCCTGGAGGCTTTTCTGCTCAATTGCTCTGCTTTGCATGCACTAGAGAGTTGCATTTGAGATTAGATGTTGAGGCCTTAACCTGAGGCTAGTGAGGCCACATAGGATGGCCCCTACCCCCTGGACCCACTCAAGTATCCACCTAAAGATGTCTCACCTACCAACAGTGCTCTGTTTAGCACTCAAAGGGAAGGGAATGGAATCTGGCCTCACCCTGACATATTCCTCCACATAGACCTTTTTAAAAATTAATTTTTATTAATCTATAGTTAAAAGTTGGAGATCTGACAAACACTACCTCAGCCAGATGATCAAGGTCTACATCAACAGTGAAAGTCATGTTGATAGCATGTACCCTTGATATGAATGGCACTTCCCCTCTGTGGTCTTCCTCCCCCAAAGCCATAAGGCTAGTCTAATCATGACAAAAACATCAGACAAGTCCAAGCTGAGGGACATTCTACATACCATCCTGCTTCTGGTCTCTGTTTCTCTCCATAGTACTTTCCACTATCTAACATTCTATCTTTCAACATAGGTCCCAAAGGGGCATGTATTTTAATCTGTTTTGTTCATTGCTGTGTCTGCAACTTGAAAATAGTTCCTGAAATAAAATATATGCTCAATAAATATCTAATGAATGAATGTAGAATTGCCTTATCCTTTTAATTATTACATGGTATTTCACTGTGTGAATATAACATAATTTATTTAACCAGATTACTGCTCTGAAGCACTTAGATTGTTTCTAATCTTTTGCTATTGCTGACAACCCTGCATTGAACATCGTTGTGTATAGTCATTTACATATGTGAGACTATGCCTTTAGGATCTACTTCTAGAATTGAAAGTGTTGACTTCAAGTATATGTTTCCAATTTTTTTTTTTTTTTTTTTTTTTTTGAGACAGAGTCTCACTTTGTTGCCCGGGCTAGAGTGAGTGCCATGGCGTCAGCCTAGCTCACAGCAACCTCAAACTCCTGGGCTCAAGCGATCCTACTGCCTCAGCCTCCCGAGTAGCTAGGACTACAGGCATGCACCACCATGCCCAGCTAATTTTTTCTATATATATTTTAGTTGTCCATATAATTTCTTTCTATTTTTAGTAGAGACGGGGTCTCACTCTTGCTCAGGCTGGTCTCAAACTCCTGACCTTGAGCAATCCACCCGCCTCGGCCTCCCAGAGTGCTAGGATTACAGGCGTGAGCCACCGCGCCCGGCCTATGTTTCCAATTTTGATAGACATTACATGTTGCTCTCCATCTTAGAGGTGGTACTAATTTAGACTCCTATCAGCAAAATATGAGAGTATCCATTTCCTCATATCCTCACCTATACAATAGAATCAGTGAAAAATAGTATCACAGTGTAATTTTTTTTGAGTGAGGTTGAGTATCTTTTCCTATGTTTAAGAGCTATTTATGTTTCCTTTTTATGTGAACTGTCTGTTAATATATTTTTGTCCATTTTCCTGTTGGGTTATTTGTCTTCTCATTAGTACATAAAAAGTCTTTACATGTTAAATGTATAATATTTAATATACATATTACACATTTATATTAAGTATGTATTAAACAATAACGGATTGATGAAATAGAGCAAAGAGTTTAGAAATAGATCCAAATACACAGAAAAGTTAGTATATGATATGGGGAGCATATGAAATCAGTGAGCAAAAGATTATTCAATACATGATGTTGGGGCAACTAAATTTCCATCTAGAAAAAAAATAGTCTTGGTCTACATCTCACATTTTATGCCAAAACAATTCTAGTGGGATAAGATATTTAAGTGTAAGAAAGTAAAATCATAAAATTACTAAGAAAAAAGGTGAGAAAATTGTTGTTAATAGAACTAAAGTATGGAAGATCCTTTATGCCTTACACTGCCCTGAATGATCTCATTCATACCCATGGTTTTAATTACCATGACTCCCAAATTCATTCTTCTATCAGAACTCTCCTCTGAGCTTCAGACCCATATACGCAACTGCCTGCTGGACATCTCCACTTGAATATCACAGACTCAACTCAAAATTAACACGTCAGATTTAATCACTAATATCCTCCCTCCCCAGACAATCTTCTTTCTCAGAAGACTGTCACCCATCCATCCAGATGCTAAGATCAGGAACCTGGAAGTTACTCTGAACGTATTCCTCTCCCTCACAAACCCCAACCCATTTACACACCCCTACCTATGTCTCTCAAATGTACCTCCTAAGAACCTGTTGAACCCATTTCTCTCTTTCTCCATTGCCATCAATCTAGTTCAAGTTCCCATCACCTCAAGAGTTCTGTGCCCTCTTGCCAGTGACCACTGCAGAATCAATCAAAGCATGGTGCCATCCTGCTTAAAGCCTTCAAAGGCTCACATTAGTCCTCAGATAAAAATCAAAATCTACATCTACTCTTGGGTGGGAGGGAGATTGGGGACATGTTGGCCAAAGGACACAAAATTTCAGTGAGACAGGAGGAATGAGTTCAAGAGAGCCATTGAACATCATGGTGACTATAGTTAATAACAAGTAATTGTACACTTGAAAATGGCCAAGAGAGTCAATGTTAAGTGTTCTCACCATAAAAAAATGATAAGTATGTGAGGTGATACTTATGTTAATTAGCTCGATTGAGCCATTCCACAATGTATACATATTACAAAACATCATGCCATGCACCATAACTACATATACTTTTTAGTTGTCAATTTAAATAAATGATTTTTTTAAACCCACTCTGTTCTTTTCTCAAGTCCTTGGCTTTCCTTTAGTCCCTTCCATTTATGTGCCCAATAAGACAGGGACTGAAAAATGTCCACTGAATGTGGTGACACGGAGATACAAAGAACTTTAGCAACATGTCCATCAGTCACCTCTTATGTGCCATCTCGATCCTCCTGGCCCTATCTCTTACTCTGGGCTCTACAGTTGAAGGCAGTTCTGTGCAAGCTTCAACCAGCTTTGAGAACTTGAAACCTGATGCACCTTTCTCAGGCCCTCACCAATCTCTCTGGATTCCTATCCCAAAGCTTCTTCGGAGGCACAGCCTGGGAAACTCACAGGAATAGACTCAGGGCCTTTGCACATGCTGCTCCTCTTGCCTGGAATATTCCTTTGACGTCTTATTTGTGCCTTATACATGCCTATTCAACCTTGAATCACAGCTCAGGTTGCATGTCTTCAGGGAATTGTTCCCTGGCCTCCATGAATAGATCAAATCCCTCTCTTTTTAGGCTCTTACAGTATCATGTACTGCATTGTGACATCTCGTAATGTTGCTGTGTTTAAGTCATGTCGCTGTGTTTAAGTCATGTCTGTTTTACCCACTAGTCTGTGAGCCAATCCATAAATTGTGAGTGTGACCAAATAGACTCCCCAGGCCACCCACTAGCTAATCAAGGCAGGGAAGAGTTGGGAAGTGACTTTCAAATCTAGCAATGTTCAGACTTGGAAATTACATAGGCTTAGATCTGCTTAGGTGTCCAAGCAAATATAACATTGCCTGGGGCATTCCCCCCCCTCCAAAGTTCCTCGCATGCCTGAGCTTCCTTGTCCCCTTGGTGTGCCTGTGTCTTCCAGTGCAGATGTTGACCTTGGAGACCCATGGCTGCCTCTGCAGGAGCTGCATGTTTTCAAGCCATAAATTATCTTATAGCCCATATTTTCTAGACGTATTAGTTTTCTTTTGCTGCACAAAAAATAGCCCCAAATTACAGGCTTCAAACAACACCCACTTACTAGCTTAAATTTCTGCAGGTTAGAATCAAGGCAGGTGTGTCTGAGTCCTCTGCTTCAGGTCTTATAAAGCTAAAATACAGGTGTCAGCCAAGCTAGTCTCTGAGTAAAAATCCATTTCCAAGTTCATTCAGATTTTCTGGTGATTTCAGTTCCTTGCAGTTGTTGTAAGGACTGATACCCCCCGCGCCCCCCCATTTCCTTGCTAGCTGCCTGCATTCCTTGTCATGGGGCCCCTCCATCTTCAAGCCAGCAATAGTGCATCCAATTCTTCTCATGCTTCCTATGTATCTGACCTTTCCTTCTGCCACTAGCCAGAAAAAAACTTTCTGTTTTTAAAGACCCATATGATTACATTAGGCCAATCTAGGTAATCTTCCATGTGCCATATAATACAGTGTAATCACAGGAGTAATACAGGGAGACAAAATTCATGGGGCCCATCTTAAAACTGCCTACGACACCAGGTAAAGCAGGGCCTTCTTTTAGTACAAGTTAAACATTAAGCAGCAACATCTTGCTAGTGCTGTGTTTGAAAATAACTGCAAGCAATTGAAAATGCTTGGGAGTTCTGCTCTACTTTAATTTTCATCTCATGAGGAGCTGGCTTTTCCTTGGCTGTTACAAATGTGCAATAATTATTGGTCCTCAGAATAATCAACATCCACATAAAGATCTTTTATAACATAGTAAAGATGTGATATATAAAGATGGTAGTTCGCCAGCCCTAAATTTTAGAATTTCAAAAGAAGGAACTTACCTGGTTTAACTGGCAATAAAGACATGAGTTGGGCTTTAGTGAAAAATCTAGTTTAGTAGAGGTTGGTCTCTGTATCCTGTGAAATAAGATTCTGATAGTTCTCTTTATCACAACTTTTGATCAAACCAATCACATTAATGTGTTTATTGCATTGCCTGGTTACCAAAAGTAATACATTCAGCCCTCTATTTATTAAGAAACAGTCACAGAAAGTGAGGCACTCTACTAAAGTACCATGTTTTCCTTACGGAAGTTTTAAAATTAGCAAATGAATAGCTATAAATGCCAACATTTGCATGATAAGGGACATATGAGTAGTAGTCATTCCACAAACAATTTTTTGAATGCTGTCTACATTTCAGGCACTGTTCTGGCACAAGGATTTCAAAAGGAGATTGTGTAGCATGATAGTGGTTAAAAATATGATTTTGGAATCAGATTGGCTCAAGTCCCAGCACTACAATGTGCCATCCTTCCGAAAGTTACTTAAGTCTCTGAGTTTATTTTTTCATCTGCAAAAGATGGATAATAATAGAACCTACTGCACTGTGTTCCTGTGAGCATTAGTGTGGGTCAGGAAATGTTTATGAAGCACTTAGCACAAAATCTGACAGTTTCTTTGTTATTATTATCAGCTTTAGGTGCCCACTTTCCAGTCATGTAAGGAGATAAGAGAACATGATACATATTGCCACAGAGGTATAGAAAAATTGTGGGAAATACCAGTGAGAGATATGGTTGCATAGATAAGGTGGAAATGACTCTACCTTGAAGATCTTGGATGACACCATATTAGAAGTTGGATCTGAACTCCTTGGGGGCTGGCCAAAGTTTCATCAAGAGTTATACCCATAAGTTAATGCTATAACTATATAGCTTGCCATGCTATAGACTTAGTATGAACCACAGCCATGGTCCAGCTCAGACTCATTACGGTAGTGGGGCATCTTGATTAATGGCCTCTGCAAAAGTTTCCCAAGTCTTCTCATCATGATAATCGCAGGTAGCTTCATCTTCAACTTCTTTTGGCACCAGTAAGCTAAGCACAGTAAAAATGTGAAATCATTCTGAGCCTAATTTGATGCAACTTATTTGATTGTTAAGAGAACTCACATTTCAAAACCCATACAAGTATGGTACAGCACTGTTAATTTCATTATGAAACACCCGGCAAATAATACTGCCACTCTAATATTGTGCTTCCACTTTTGATTTTCCTTAGGAAAACATGTCCCTCCAGACTTCAGTTCTGACCTGCCTTTTCCTGATAATCTCCAGTTCCTGTGAGTTCTTCCCTGAAGCAAGTTATTCTAGAAGCTATCCTTGTGATGAGAAAAAGCAAAATGACTCTGTTATTGCAGATTGTAGCCATCGTCGACTGCAAGAAGTTCCCCAAACAGTGGACAAATACGTGACAGAACTGGACCTGTCTGATAATTTCATCAAATATGTAACGAATGAATCATTTCAAGGGCTACACAAACTCACTAAAATAAATCTAAACTACAACCCCAGTGTACAGTACCAGTATGAAAATCCTGATATGAATAAAAGTGGCATGACTATTACAGATGGGGCATTCCTCAACCTGAAAAACTTAAGGGTATTACTGCTTGAAGATAGTCAGTTACTCAGAATACCCTCTGCTTTGCCAGAGTCTTTGAGAGAACTTAGTCTAATTCAAAACAATATAAATGGGGTAACTAAAAATGATACTTCAGGACTTATGAACTTGGAAAGACTGTATTTGGGCTGGAACTGCTATTTTAACAAAGTTTGTAATAAAACATTTGACATAGAAAATGGAGCATTTGAAAACCTGACGAATTTGAAGGTGCTGTCACTGTCTTTCAATCCTCTTTTCCACGTGCCACCAAAACTGCCGAACTCCCTACTGGAACTTTATCTGAGCAATGCCAAGATCGAAAAGATCAGTCAAGAAGACTTCAAGGGATTGACAAATTTAATAGCACTAGATTTAAGCGGGAACTGTCCAAGGTGTTTCAATGCACCATTTCCATGCACGTCTTGTGACAAAGATGCTTCAATTCAGATACACCCTCTTGCTTTTCAAAACCTGACTAAACTTCAATACCTAAACCTCTCTAGCACTTCCCTCCAGGAGGTTCCTGCAACCTGGTTTGAAAATATGCCCTGTCTGAAGGTGCTGCACCTTGAATTCAACTATTTAGTGAAAGAAATAGCCTCTGGGGAATTTTTGACGAAGCTGCCCCACTTAGAAATACTTGATTTATCTTATAACTATGTAACGACAGAATATCCACAATATATTAATATTTCCAACAACTTTTCTAAACTTTTGTCTCTCCAGGCATTACATTTAAGAGGTTATGTGTTCCAGGAACTTAGGAAAGAAGATTTCCAGCCACTGATGGGGCTTCCAAACTTAACGACTATTAACTTGGGTGTTAACTTTATTAAGCAAATTGATTTTACTCTTTTCCAAAATTTCTCCAAACTCAAAATTATTTACTTGTCAGAAAACAGAATCTTACCCTTTGTAAGTGATATTAGGCAGAATTATGCAGACAAGTCCTCTTTCCAAAGTCATATCCTTAAACGACGCTCAATTCATACTGAGTTTGACCCACATTCGAATTTTTATCATAGGACCAGTCCTTTAATAAAGCCACAATGTACAGACTATGGCAAAGCCTTAGATTTAAGCTTGAACAATATTTTCTTTATTGGGAGAAAGCAATTTGAAGGTTTTCATGACATTGCCTGCTTAAATCTGTCTTCAAACGGCAATGCTCAGGTGTTAAATGGAACCGAATTTTCAGCCGTGCGTCAAATCAAATATTTGGATTTGACAAACAATGGACTAGACTTTGATAATGTTCATGCTCTCAGTGACTTGGCCAACTTAGAAGTTCTAGATCTCAGCTACAATTCACACTATTTCAAAATAGCAGGAGTAACACATCGTCTACAATTTATTGAAAATTTAACACAGCTAAAAGTTTTAAACTTGAGCCACAATGGCATTTATACTTTAACAGAAAAGTATAATCTGGAAAGCAAGTCCCTGGAAGAATTAGTTTTCAGTGGGAATCGCCTGGACATTTTGTGGAATGAAGATAACAGGTACATCTCCATTTTTAAAGGTCTCACCAATCTGACACGGCTTGATTTATCCTTTAATAGACTGACATCTATCCCAAATGATGTGTTCTGTAATTTCCCCCACGGTCTCACCGAACTACGTATACATGATAATAGGTTAAATTTCTTTAACTGGACATTACTCCAGCAGTTTCAACGGCTCAGCTTGCTTGACTTACATGGAAACAAGCTATTCTTTCTAACTGATAGCCTGTTTGCATTTCCATCCTCCCTCCGGACACTGCGGCTGAGTCGCAACAGGATTTCCAACCTGCCCTCTGGCTTCTTTTCCGAAATCCGCAGTGTGGTGCACCTCGACTTAAGTTTCAACTTGCTAAAGATGATCAACAAATCCACACTTCAGACGAAGAACACCAATTTATCTCTTTTGGAACTACATGGAAACACTTTTAACTGCACCTGTGACATTGGAGATTTCCGAAGGTGGATGGATGAAAATCTGAATATAACAATTCCTAAATTGACAGATGTCATTTGTGCCAGTCCCGGGGATCAGAGAGGGAAGAGCATCGTGAGTCTGGAGCTAACAACTTGTGTTTCAGATACCATCGCGGTGGTCTTATTTTTCTTCTCATTCTTTATCACCACCATGGTTATGTTGACCGCCCTGGCTCACCACTTGTTTTGCTGGGATGTTTGGTTTATCTATCATGTGTGTCTAGCTAAGGTAAAAGGCTATAGGTCTCTTTCCACATCCCAAACTTTCTATGATGCTTACATTTCTTATGACACCAAAGATGCCTCTGTTACCGACTGGGTGATAAATGAGCTGCGCTACCACCTTGAAGAGAGTCAAGAAAAAAATGTTCTCCTTTGTTTAGAGGAGAGGGATTGGGACCCGGGATTGGCCATCATTGATAACCTCATGCAGAGCATCAACCAGAGCAAGAAAACAATATTTGTTTTAACAAAAAAATATGCAAAAAGCTGGAACTTTAAAACAGCTTTCTACTTGGCCTTGCAGAGGCTAATGGATGAGAACATGGATGTGATTGTATTTATCCTACTGGAGCCAGTCTTGCAGCATTCTCAGTATTTGAGGCTGCGGCAGCGGATCTGTAAGAGCTCCATCCTCCAGTGGCCCGACAACCCCAAAGCAGAAGGCTTGTTTTGGCAAAGTTTGAAAAATGTAGTCTTAACTGAAAATGACTCACGATATAACAACTTGTATGTTGATTCCATTAAGCAATACTAACTGATGTTAAGTCATGATTTCACACCATAATAAAAATGCAAAGCAATGACCTTTCTGTCTTAGTTAGCTATTGCTATGTAACACATTACCCCAAAACTTAGTGGCTTAAGACAATACATATTTGCTAGCTCATAGTTTTCGTGGATCTGGGGTCCAGACACAGCATAACTGGGTCCTCTGCTTCAGGGTCTCTCAGAGTCTGCAATGTAGGTGTCAGCCAGGGCCACAGGCATCTCTAGGGTTGGGATCCACTTCCAAGCTCCCACCCAGGTGGTTGTTTTCAGGATTCAGTTCCTCCTGGGCTGTTGGCCAAAGGCTGTTCTCAGTTCCCTGCCATGTGGATCTCTCTCACAAGGTAGCTTCCTTCATCAGAGCCAGCAAGAGAAAGAGAGGCTGCCAGCAAGATGAGATGACAATTTTTGTAATCTAATCAGGGAAGTGATATCCCATCATTTGGCCATATTCTATTTGTTAGAAGTAAACCACAGGTCCTGCCAGCTCCATGGGAGTGACCACCTCAGTCCAGGGAAAGCAGGTGAAGACCAAGATGGTGGGCTGCTATCACCTCAGTTGGTCATTGACCGTTTTCCCTGGACTGCCATCAGGGACAGCCTGCTGTCTTCATCATAGATTGTGAATATCAGGAGGTGGGGATCATTGTAGGCCATCTTAGCAGCTGGCCTAATACACTTTCTTTTT
Organism: Eulemur rufifrons; assembly: GCF_041146395.1. Taxonomy (NCBI): domain Eukaryota; kingdom Metazoa; phylum Chordata; class Mammalia; order Primates; family Lemuridae; genus Eulemur; species Eulemur rufifrons. The sequence continues at coordinate 134,771,254 of NC_091012.1, read as the reverse complement.
AATATCTAAGAACTTTTGCCACTGTGACTAGTAGTTCTGATATTAAGCTGCTGTTTAGATTTACCATAAATCTGTGGCTACATGATTATATTATGCTGTGGTTGTATTAGTCTTTTTTATAATTACTTGTACAAATATTGGCTATAATATTTGACTTCTAAGGTTTAGATGCCATCGAAAGGCTGAGAAGGATAGTTTTTTAAGTGTCTTTTACTTCTTGATCATTTTTTAAAAGTATACAGCTAAATTAGAAGATTTTGGAGTATTTGTTAAATGCCATTGCTGTAAATCTTTAAATGAATGAATAAAAATGCTTCATTTCACATAATGAGTGTATGATAAATATATGGTAGAGAAATAGATCTATAATGCAAAAGACATTACCTTCTATGCTGGGTTTTTTGAGAATTTTTTTAAAAAAAAATCTTTGGTAGAAATTAAAGAGGAAGCAGTTTTTATGAAGCTTTAAAGTTAAGATAATCTTTAACAGAGAAATTAATTCTATCTTGATTTCCTACTCAGAAAACATAAAATCAGAATGCCTAGCTGTTGGTAGCCTTTATGCAATTCTCCCAAATGAACTAACTTTGGCACCCCTTACTACCTCTACCACCCTCATGGTTCATCTGCATCTGTCCATAGCATCCTCTACCCAGTATAGGTATGAATCTTGAGGCATCTTATGAAATTTACCTGAGAATAATTGGAAATTATCCAAGCATCAGAAAATAAAGTCCCTTCAGAATGAGAAGAAGAAAAACCTCCAATCACTACCCTTCCTGAAGTACAGCCTCTTAGTTAATCTTGCAGGATGAGTTATCTTTAAATATGTGTTTCTAAAGAACTGGCCAAAATGGTGTGTCATGGTGTTATTGAATATGGACAAAGTGGAAATCAGCACAAGTTTGCCAAGGACAATTTAGTTTTGTCACATTGAACCCTGTTTTGGGACCATGATGAGTTTTTAGGAAGATATTTATGCTTGTGCTTGTTGAAGCATAGTGACAAATATCTAAAAGCAAGATCATTCTATGAGAGGCCACCCTAAAAAGAATGGTAGGGGAGGTTAGAGCTCACCCCTGTCTTAGTCCATTTGGCCTGCTCTAACAAAGTACCATAGACTGGGTGGCTCACAAACAATCGAATTTTTTTCTCACAGTCTTGGAGGCTGGAAGTCTGAGACCAGGGTGCCAGCAAGGCTGGGTTCTGATGAGGGTTCTTACCATGTTGTAGACTGCTGACTTCTCCTTTTATCCTCACATGGTGGGAAGAGGAAGAGAGAACTCTCTGGGGTCTCTTTTATAAAGGTGCTAATCCCATTCATGAAGGCTCCACTCTCATGACCTAAACACTTCCCAAAGCCCCACCTCTGAATACCATCACATTGGGGGTTAGGCTTTCAATATATGAATTTAGGGGGGACACATTCAGTCCATAACATCTCTGCTGTTACCACATTAATTTGTTGCTGGTAGAAGTTCATTCCTATGTCCCCTGATTATTTTGATATTAATAAAATAAAAATGAAGATTTTTCAGTAGCATTAGTAATTAAGAATCTGTTAAACTCATGCACTTTGGTAGTGTTCTGTTGACAGAATCAAAAGTTAATGAAAGTCACACACAGGTTTACTTTTTCCTCAGCAAATATCTTCATACAGGGAAGACAGTGAAATCGGTGGCTAATAAAAATGCTTGTTTCTGAAACTTACTTATTCCTCAGTTAAGATACTGGTATGAGAAACTCAGACCTATGACTTTTCAATGAGAAAGTCAACATTGTTCTGTTTTCTATTATCGTTTAAAAATAATACTTGCTAAAAAATGCTAATACTTACATATGTTTTTAAAAATTCAAATTTTACAAAAGGTTGCACAAGGAAGCTTAAACTTCTCCCCAACACATCTTTGCTTCCTAGAGGCAATCACTATTAAAGATTCTTGTCTGTCCTTCCGTATTATAATATAAAGGCTCAGCTGCTATAACAAAGAGACCCAACAATGCAGAATTTCATTTCTCTAAACTTCCCACGATAGTCCCAATGAGAAGAGTTTAGGTTGGCAGGGCAGCTCTGCTCTACATGGCTGTTCGAGATCCCTTGTTGCATTCTCTTGTTGCTCTGTTGTCTCCTAGGGAATTGGCACCATTTGTGTGGTCCCTGCTGGGTCACCACCATGACTGGGTTCCAATTGGAGCAAGGGGACAAATAGGAAGGAAGATTACACAGACCAGTATTTCAAGGTCCAGACTCAACAGTGGCACACAGCTTCTGGTTACCTAATTGACCCCACCTAACTGCAAGATATGCTGGGAAATATGCCCAGGAGAAAGTCTATAACCATGGAAGAAAGAGAGAACAGATTTGGTAGACAGCTAGCAGTCTCTGCCACAACAACTTCTATAAGTTTTCAGTGCACATCTAAGCCTTTAATTGCTCTTTAACTATAAATGAGCAAACACTATAACACTGCTCTACATTTTGCTCTTTTCACTTAATATTTCTCTGAATGTATATTTTTCTTTTTTTTTTTTTTTTTTTTTTTTTTTTTGAGACAGAGTCTCACTCTGTTGCCCAGGCTAGAGTGAGTGCCGTGGCGTTAGCCTAGCTCACAGCAACCTCAAACTCCTGAGCTCAAGCGATCCTCCTGTCTCAGCCTCCCGAGTAGCTGGGACTACAGGCATGCGCCACCATGCCCGGCTAATTTTTTCTATATATATTTTTAGCTGTCCATATAATTTCTTTCTATTTTTTAGTAGAGGTGGGGTCTCGCTCTTGCTCAGGCTGGTCTCGAACTCCTGAGCTCAAACGATCCGCCCACCTCGGCCTCCCAGAGTGCTAGGATTACAGGCGTGAGCCACCGCGCCCGGCCTGTATATTTTTCTTTTTCATGGCTGCATAGCGTTTCATTATATAAATGTACTGTAAGGTATTTTCCCAGTCTTTTATTGCTGAACATTTAGATTGCTTCCGATCGTTTACCATTATAAATAATTCTGTAATACTATGTTTTTGTGTTCATATGCACACATATTTATAGAATAAAATAAGTTTAGTACAGTGATACTCAAAAAGTGGTCTACAGACCAATGCTGATCTGCAAATGGGAAGTTACTGGTTTGTGATGAGATAAATACAAAAATTGAGAGTTTTGTGTCAATTTGAGGTGGCCATGACATCCACGACCAATGATTCATGACAAGTTGGAAGTTTTTTAAGTCTGGTCTTTTGCCACAGATGGTTTGAGAAGTCCTGGTCTAGAAGTGGAATTACGGGTCAAAGGCTTGTGTGTTTTAAAAGTTTATAGATACTACCAAATTGTCCTGGGAAGTGGTGGCTCAAATGTTCACTTCCACCAAAGGTGTTGGCATAAAGATTTGAAGGATTCTTTTCTTTTTATTATTTTCAGCTGACACCTTGACTTCAAGGATTTGAAGGATTAGAGTCAAGAAAAAGGTCCATGGCTGCGCTTTACCAAGATAGACTATACTATTAATCCATTCCAAGGTTCCATCTTGAGGTTCCTTTTTGAGAAATTAGTAGAAGTGAACAATTTGGCACAGATTTGGCCTGCCAATCCAAATATGCCATAACAATAAGTGAGAAGTCAGTCTAGAGCCCTCCTGGCAGTGTGGAGGTCTCCTAGGAAGGATTAGAAAGAGTTAGGAAGGCCTAGTTAGCATATACATTGCTTTTATAGTACAAACTACCTAATACAAAATTTCATAAGCTGTTATTGACTAGTAGAGGTCCATGGAATGAAGAATGAGAGACTCCATGGGAAGGCATTGGTTGAGAATCCCTGAGATAAGTCTTACTCAGTTTGATGAGATTAATTAATTGAGTAATGACAGGGACAGGGTATTACTCAGTGGCAGAAAGGGACAAGCCCAAGATAAGAAAGACCTGACATGTGGCCTGGGACACATACACATTTCATTGCTTCTTCCTGTATTTGCTTTTTACCACTATGATGTCTGCCATGGAAGAAGAATGGATGCAGGACCTGGTTCCATAAAGCAAGAGAAATAGGCCTCCCAGATGTTGTTAGAAATCTGTCTATCATCTTTTCAGGGAAATGCTAGGGTTTCTTTGTACTGAAATCTACCTCAGTTTTAGAACCACCAGCTGAATCAAGTGCTTCCCACTGTCCTCAGCAAAGGACACATAAGTTAGAGGAAAGATAGAGCCTTTCCATGAAGGAAGAATCTGTCAGGGTTGAGTTTTATCAGCTACCTGGGGGGTCATACCTCTATAAATTCTCCTCCACACACTCTGAATTTTTTCCTGTCAAGTGGAGACTCTCTTTTAAAGGAACTCTCATTCTTTTGATGCAGCTCATTCCTACTCAGATATTCTGCACTGTTCATGCAAAAAATCAAGTGAGCACCTATTATGTGCACCAGTTGGTGCTGTGTCAAATGACTGCACTCATGGGGAGTCATTGGGCCAGTGGTGACCAGTCTTCCTTTCCCTTTCCATTGTTCTCAAAAGCAGGCCTCAAGGGGAGCATGTTTCCATGGGGTGAAAGAGGGAAGAGAGGATGTGGAAGGGAAGATCTGTGTTACAGCAGCCAACCTCTATCTGTGTGTGTGACGAACTCTCCAGAAGGCCTGCCAGGCCTCCACACTCCAGTTAGGCCTGCCATAGTTCTTGAAACCAGCCACACATTCTTCATGCTATGTGCAAAAGGAGCTAAGATTTAAATCATTAACACTTTAGCTATAATTGTATCCTCAGACTCCCTTCTGTTGAGAAAAAATAGGTCTCACACATTGCAAACCTCTTTTATCTTTCTCGAGGCTCTATCCTCCCCCGTCACAAACTTTGGTAAGAAGATAAAATGGTCAGGACTGGGATATCTCATCTATCTTCCTCCTAAATTCAAAATTTATACTTAATGGAAAAATGTTTTTTGAACAACTAATATGCGTTGAGTCCTAAGATGGGTTCAAAAATGGCCAGGATCCATCAACTCATGAGTAGATAAATAGAATGTGATATATTTGTGCAGTGGAATATTATTCAGCCATAAAAAGGAATGAAGTACTGATACATGCTACAGTATGGATGAACCTCAAAAACATTACGCTAAGCGAAAGAAGCCAGACATAAAATGCTGCACATTGCATTTATATGCAGAATAGGCAGATCCATAGAGACACAGAGTAGATGATAAGTGGTTTCCAGGGTCGGAGAGGATGGGGATGGGGCATGACTGCTAATGTGTATGAGGTTTCTTGTTGGAGTGATACAAATGTTCTAAAATGGATGGTAGTGATGATTGCACAATTCTGTGAACACCCTGACAGCCATGTTTCTCTTCTTTATCCTTTTTGTGGCTGGTTTTTCTAGCGTTACCCCACCATGTCTGAAGCTCCTGGCATTCCTACCCTATACTTTTGAAGTCTTCTCTATCAGCTTCCCTGGCCCTCTGATTTTTTCTTGGAGGTGGTCAAGGTTTGCCAGATCCTTGTTTGGCATTTACCTCTGATTGTTGGCTTCTATAAAGAATCCCAAACCACAGGAATTGGAATGCTCAGTTCTGGTCAAAGCAGAGGAACTGGGTGATTCTGGACAAATCACTCCACCTCTTCAAGAGTGATTCCTTATCTGTAGAACAGACTAAATTATCTCCAAGTTCCTTTCAAATGTGACAACTACATTAGTTTCCTAGGACTGCCACAAACTGAATGACTTAAAACAACAGAAGTTTATTGTCTCATAGGAGGCTAGAAGTCTGAAATCAAGATATCTGAAGGCCCCTGCTCCCTCTGAAACTCCCAGGGGAGGATTCTTCTGGTCTCTTCTAGTTTCTGGTGTTTGCCAGCAATCCACAGCATCCCTTAGCTTGAAGATGCATCACTCCAATCCCTGTCTCTGCTATCACATGGCTGTCTTCCCTCTTTGTCTCTCTCCTCTTCTTATAAAGACACCAGTCATATTGGATTAAGGGGGCACCCTACTCCACTATGTCCTCATCTTGACAAACTACATCTGCAACCACCCTATTTCCAAATGAGGTCACATTTTGAGGTACCGGTGGTTAAGACTTCAACAGGTAATTTTGGGGTGACACGGTTCAACCCATACCAACTACTGCGGCCTTTCTTCTTTAGAAATTACTCAGAACTCCATGAAAGTTGAAAATGCCCCTGTGAATGGGAGAGTCATGTATGATTGTTGGAAGAATAAAGGCAATTTTCCTGTCAGCTATTAATAAAAGCTATTATAGTGATATGGCCAGGTTTCTACTGTCATTATCCTTGAACTTAAAGCCATAACAGTACCCATTATTTCTGATGAGTACAAGGCAAGGTCACACAATTGTGTTCCCTTAATTTCTGCCCTTCAGCACTTTCATGGAAAGGGGGAATAGGTAAAGCCCCAGGCCTCACTGAGCAATCAGGTTGTAGTCTTGGGGGAACAAGGCAAGGGATGGCTGTGTTTTGAACCTAAAGGGACTTCCTGTGCCAATGATTCAAAATGAAAAGTGGTCTCTATAAATGTCCTTCCAGAGTGCAAAGGGCAGAGACTAGAATTTAAAATTCATCAGATGTTAGTCAGAAAAACCAAACAACCCCAAAACTCATTTATGATAGTAGAATATTGCCATTGGGAAGCTGTTTATTATTTGAGTCTTTTTAATTTCTTTCTTTCTTTCTTTCTTTCTTTTTCTTTCTTTTCTTTCTTCTTTCTTTCTTTCTTTCGTGAGAAACACATTTCTAGGAGTAGAGAGAAAAGACTCCTCTGTCTTACCTTCTCAGTCTTCTCCTTTGAGATTATACCTGGACTATTTTAGGGCTAGCTCCTTGGTTATCTCAGTGATGAGATAGCTCAGAGATGATTAAGAGTCACATTTAGGCCTGTGAGAAAAGCCCCAAATGTAGTCGCTCAAGCCAGAAATCTGAGGCTCATTGTTGACTCTCCTTCAATCCCACACCCACTACTGCTCACCCAGCACTGTCCTTTGACCTCCCAAATGCCTCTCCTTTCCACCCCCCAGCTCCATCCCCACCATCAGCGCCCCTTGGCCAAGTGACCCGCATCTCTCACTGGCTCTTGGGTATCCACTCTGGCTCCTCCAATTCAATTCCAGCAGCTAGAGTGATTCTTGTCAAAAGTGTGGCTTCTTCTGAATTAAGTTGAAAATCTCAATTCCTGAACAAGACCCACAGGCCCTCTGTGACCTCCAGTTTGCGTGCCCCTCCAGCCTTACCTCTAAGCACCCCCACTGCTAGTCTGCAGTTCCTGCTGAGAACACACCAAACTCTCACCTAAGCACCTACACACGTGCCACTGCCTCTTCTTCCAGACCTCGCTTAGCTAACTCCTGCTCTTCCTACAAGGAGAGGTTAAATGTCACCGAAAGCAGTTTTTTCTAACCTCTAAATCTATCACTCACGTGTCCCCTTTTACTATCTTCTTAGCATTTATCACAAATTTTGTTGGGTAAACGATAGAAAAATACATAGAGAGTGGCTTCAATACATGTCTTCCGGCCGGGCGCGGTGGCTCACGCCTGTAATCCTAGCACTCTGGGAGGCCGAGGTGGGCGGATCGTTTGAGCTCAGGAGTTCGAGACCAGCCTGAGCAAGAGCGAGACCCCATCTCTACTAAAAATAGAAAGAAATTATATGGACAGCTAAAATAATATATATATATAGAAAAAATTAGCCGGGCATGGTGGTGCATGCCTGTAGTCCCAGCTACTCGGGAGGCTGAGACAGGAGGATCGCTTGAGCTCAGGAGTTTGAGGTTGCTGTGAGCTAGGCTAACGCCATGGCACTCACTCTAGCCTGGGCAACAGAGTGAGACTCTGTCTCAAAAAAAAAAAAAAAAAAAAAAAAATACATGTCTTCCATTAGACTGTAGGGGAAGCTGCCTTTTAGCCCATCACTCTGTCCCCAGTATTCGTTACCATGCCTGATATACAGTAAAGACTCTCAATAAATACTTTTCAAATGAATGAATGAAGGAATGAATGGACATTCAAGTAGGCATCTCCAGCTGCACCCTAGGACAGATGTGATATGGGCAGGAGGTCACACTGTCAAATGTCACACTGCAGGACCTATGCATAAGGACAGGGCTTCTTCACTCTCCATTTGCCCCATCCCCACTCCCAGGGGCAAGCATGCTGGTTGTCTCTTGGGTTCTACAGAACACTAACAATCTCGGGGGCCATGATGCTGATTCCATGAGGCTCAGAGCCTGGGTAAGAATTATTTGCATTCTTATGGAACACTGAGCTGTGGTTTAGAGAAAGCACGGCGTAGACCAAGAAGAACAAGGGAAGATGTCATGAAATAAGTGAATAAGTTCACTGCAACTGTGTAGAGATCATGATGGACCATAAACAAATATGGCATAACAGCGAGTCTGAATTCGGGGTCACGGAAGGCTGGCGTGGCTCTGTCAGCATGTGCTAGTTTGCCAGGTTCTATGGCACCGTTCAGAGCAGAATTTTCCCAAGTTAATTCCATACCATGTCAATAAGTACTCCATGAAAAACGCTCCCGAGGTCAAACAGGTTTGGGAACTTTATGGCCACTATAGTATTTCTAATATTCCCTGTAATCTCCAACATGAAACTATATTACACTGTGCTCCAAATTTATTTGGCCATGGATTCCTTTTTCCCCCTTTTTTTTTTTTTTTGTTTGTTTGCAAAGTGTCTGTGGGAACTAATGTTCTCTCTCTCTTTTTCTTTGGAAATGCTGATTTGAAGGCCCGGGAGAGATTTACCCAGCTTGGTGAGCCCCTGGAAATGTTCCCAGGTATATGGTCGCTATTCTGACATGGATTGTTGTGTTTTAAAAGCAGAAAAAAAAACCATAATCCAGGCCACGTCCCTTGAAGCCTTCATATCCAGCTGACTGGCTCCTTGAACTGGTCCTACCAGGTCTCCAGAAGGGACGTTATTGCTTCTGAAGAGAGATGTGACAACAAAGCAGATTACCATTCAGAAGCAGTGAATAATGGAACTGTAAAAATGATAGATTCTTCTTTGGTATAGGGTGAAGAGGTTAATACTCATTTCTACAGCATCATTAGCCATATAAAGGATAATTGTAGCACTTGACATAAACTGAAAACAGACATAATAGTTCCATTGACTGGGCTAACCTTTGCTGTGGCTGAATGAGCTCTCTTGTGACTTATTAGTGAGTATTGTACTTTCAAAGATGTTAAATCCAGTGGGAATGACTAAAGCAATTAGTCTCTAACCTTGAAAGAATTTCCACCTTTCGAATCAGCAAACCAGATCTTACCAAGGCTGGATACCCTAGAGATCATATTGTTTACACTGGAAACCAATATGAAATGTGTACACGCATGTATAATGTACATATATAGATACATGTGGAGAAGTATCTCTATATAGATAGAGCCATTATTGACTGCCTAGCAGATATAAAGAAGTTAAAGGAATAAAATTTAAAATAAGAAAATGATAAGGAAAATGGCAGCATGATACAGTAGTTTCTTTATTTCTGTTTAAATGTTTTTTCCTAACATCCAATTTATAACCATGGAGTCACTGAGAAGCATCAACTCATCAAAAAAAACAAAAAACAAAAAAAGCAGAGAAAAGACAAAATCTGGGTGATCCCCTCAGAGGCATTTCTTCTCCCAGCTCAGCACATAGGCTGAAAAGCAGCTGATGGTGAGCAGGTCTATGAGCTGTGGTTTGATGTCAGGTGGGGGAAAGGGAAGAAGTGAGTACGCTCACGGGGCAGAGAAGGAACAAGGCTGTGTGAGTGGGGAAAACTGCAGGCAGGGGGCAGTTCAGGGAGGGGACAGAAAGTAAACTCTACCTCATAGGCTGTCAGAACCCACAAATTACCTATTCTCTCTCTAGGACTTATCATTTGACATATAAACAGATTAAGAGGTAAGAAGTACATAACAAAGATGATTGAGTGGAATTTTCTGAAGAAAGTTTAAAATTTGTCATATTGATCCTTCTTTAATGAAGCATGTTTAATTCTTTGTCATAATAAAGTATTCATTAAAAGGCAAATTTAAATCTTATGTATACATTTTTGTTGAAGTGTTGGATATTTGCATTTATACTGAGCCAAAAATCTTTCTTGCTGTATATTCCTATATATTTCTCCCTGTATATTCCACTCACTGGGCACTTTGCTGGATATGGAGGACTCAAAGAGGAAAATACAAGTTTCCTGAGCTCCAGGAGTACAAATCCAGTGGAGATGACCCTCGACAAGCTATGACGGAGAGTAGTACTTGGCTAGACTGGTGAGAATGGGAAGGAAGGAACGAATTGGGAATACATTATGGGGCAAAAATCCACACACCTTGGAGACCCAACGAATTTATGGAGCAAAGCGCAGGAAGGGTTCTAGGTAACACTAAGGGCTTTAGCCTGAAAGAGTTGGGAGAACAATGAGGAATTCATTATAGAACCATACAAACCCAGGGAGACCTGGCCTTGAGTTTTGACATGTTGACTTTGAGGCGGTGGTGAAATACTTTAGAACAGGGCTTCTCAACCTTGGCACTCTTGATGTTTTAGACTAGGTTATTCTCTGTTGGGGACTAGAAAGCTGTCCTGTACATTGGGCTGTTTGGCAGTGTCCCTGGCTTCTACCCACCCCATGCCAGTAGCACCTCCAGCAGTGTATATGCTGGACATATAAAGAAAAAAACTCACTAAATTCTCAGAGACCACGTCTCTGTCCGGTGGCTACAAGTTATAAAAGGTTGCCCACTTTTGTCCTTAAACTTGGGAAGAACACAAGAGGGCTTATGTATATCTGTTCCCCAAAAGTGGCTAATTTGCGGGAGAAAGTGAGATGCTCACTGGTGTTTACATGCCTCTGCCTTACCTATACTTCTCGACGTGCAATTACTTCCATCCAAGCTCTGCCTCGGTGGCTGCCAGTTTCACACCAGACCAGTGGAGTCCTCTCTAGTCCCAGGTATGCTAAACCCAGACAGGCTAACAGCTGGAGAAGCAGCGTGAAGGCCTTAGTAGAGTCTTCATCTGTAGTGAAAACTAGGAAGAGAGGAAGCCAGCTCAGGCCTGAGAGGCAGGAATCCAAGCAACAGCCTAAAGTCTACCATCAAGCCTGGGTTTTCTCATGGGCAATATGGGCTTATAAAAATAAAAATAATATATAGACATAGTAGCCATTTAGTGAGCACCAACTCTCCATATTATATCGAATCCTTACCCCAAATCCCCACAGTGAGTATGACTGTTAGCATTTACAGGTGAGAAAGCAGGTCCTGAGAGGCTGAGGGTCTTCCCGCAGCTCACACAGCTTTGTGGCAGAATGAGGATTGGTACCCAATTCACATTTGCCTACAAACCTAAACTTTATCCACTTCCATCTCTGTCTCATGTCCTGTTGTTGTAAAGGTCAAATCAGACAACAGGGTGTAAATCACCATACACAGGTAAGCAGTAAGTAGTATAAACGCCCTCCCAGCATCCCTTAATTATAGAAATGCGGCTTGGTTTTAGAGGTGTCTATCTCACATCATCTTTTCTTGGAAGCAGTGGTTCTCAAACTCTGTGTGCATCATCTGAAGGGCTTGTCAAAACACAGCCTGGGGCATGCCGGACAAGTCTGCGTCTCTAACAAGTTTATCCCAGGGGGTGCCGATACTGCCGGTTGGGGAACACACTTTGAGAATCACTGGTCTAAGCATCCCTAAGCCCTGCTCAAAATCAACGATTCCCACCTCCGTATTTGACAGCGCTTTGCTCCTGTATCATGGCACTTCTTTGTTCTATCTTAGTCATAGTTCGCACATAGCTCGATCTCCCTCCCCTGTAAATTCCACAGGGGACTGAAGACTGGGCTTTCCTGGAAAGCAGGGACCACAGTTCACTCACGCCTGCATCCCCACAGCACCAAGAGCAGTGCGGATTAATTAGCAGTGGTTTAATACATGTTTGTGGAGTAAGATTCTGGAAAGTGACCTGATAAACACGTGTATTATACAAAGGATGCACATATTAACCTTTCCAGAGGTCTACATGCTTTGTTTACTGATGGCAACATCTCAAAACCAAATTAATGTGTTTCTAATGATGCCCCATTGAGCAAGGGACGCACCAGGCCCGTTGAGGGGCTTTAGTTTGGGCAAAGACATGCTGAACGGCTCTTAAACCGCAACAGGTTGGCTTTTTCTGGTCTTCCTGCTCCTCTGACTTATCAGGACGAGTTTGCATACCTTCTCGGCCTCCAATGACCAGAAATTTCAACTTAGGCACGCATCTGAACACACAATCATCATTTTCTGACCACAGAATTATATAAGATTACAAAAGGAAGGCTCATTTAAGATTCACACGAACACGGTCCAACGATAAGGTAAACTACTAGACGACACGAGTGCAGTTCCCTACTCTCATCGCCCCCGTCTGACATATTTAAGGTGGAGTCCTTCCGGCCTCCATCTTCTCCAGTGAGACGCGGACGCAGCGCGGGAGTGGCCCGCCGGGATGTGCCACCAGGGGGCGCGGCCTCTTTCTCACGCGTCGACGCCCATCACGACCAATAGGTGGCAGCAACGGTCTGCCCGCAGGTTCAGGCTTAGGTTTTAGACTCGAGGCGCTCAGGGTGTGGAATCTGCATTGTTTTCCCTGAAACCGGGCTTCTCACCTGCCTGTGGACTCAGATCCTCTCCTGGCCAATCCTACAACAGCCACAGAGCAAATGTGTTGAAGCTAAGAGAGCAGGAAAGAGGCTGGATCTACGTAAATCAGAGGAGGGGTGAACCTAACCCGACACAGTTAATCCAGCAATTCTAGGTTTAATCAATGGACACCTTAACCTGTAAACTCAAGTGGCAGTTGGCAGTTTCTTATTGGCTCCTGATGACGTCGCCCCCGATGAGTCTGGGAGAACTGGTTTTCTAGGTGTGGGGATCCTTTATTCTCTGAAACACCCACCAGGAAACACCCTGAGGCCTTTCACCTTCTGTGGAGCCAGGGCCTCCCTTTGTAACTGGATAGCGCTTTCTCCAAACTGACTCTTTATAAACAACAGAAAACCCAAGAAATAGAAATGCAATGTGGAATAAGAAAAATAAACTATGCAAGCTCCGCAGCTGGGGTTTTGCAAGATCCCCAGGTGATACCAGTGTGCTGCCAAGGCTGAGAGCCATTGTTAGATGGGCGGTCTTTGCTACTGGGTTAATTAAATCCTCACACCCACTGTTTTAGATTCCTTGTGCCTTGGGCACATTTAAAATAAAATCCAAAACTTAAGAAAATGTTAGCACACAGAGAAATAGGAACCTGATGAAAATTGAGCATGAAGCAAAGTGAGGTTTTCATTTTTCTCTCTGATTGCCACCATTAACTCTGCTCCCAAAGGTCAATAGTGCTAGCCTGCTACTTGATCCATCTGTGAATGAAGCACTTGTGTCTTCAGTCACTTCCGGGTTGTTTAAGAGGAACCCATGTGGCACTTTGACTTTTGTGTGACCTGGCGATTTGTTTACATCAAATCCCTTTAAACCTCTGGAGTTGACAGTGGTGAATTCACTGGTTTCAAATGCTGTCTGAGCTCTGGAGTGGAAGGCTTCAAACACAATTTAGGTCAAGCTGGCAGTGACCCAGGCAAGCCCCTACAAAATCGAATTTCCACACAGCCAAAAAATGGCCATCCACCATCTTAGGCATGGTGGTTACAGTTTTGAACATGCTGTTAAGTTCCATAATTCTCTTGGACAGTTAAACTAACCATACCTCTCTAGGGCAGGCAGAGTTGGAGGAGTGTAGAATGGTTATGAGGGTGTGGTGGGAAGACCAAAACTTTGGAATATGACAAGTGCAACACTCATTCACCAGCTGTGCCACTTAGGCGAGTTTATCACTGGCTCTGAGCTTCACTTTGCCCGCCTCTACTATAAAGGAATAAAACCCATTTCAGGTGGTTTTTCTTAAATAAATGGAATACACCTGGCTCGTGCTGGTAAATGTTTAACAACTGGTTCTGGGGGTGTGGGGGGAAGCCCTGATTTGTAGTGTTTGCCAGTTTCCTTGGTGTAAATACTCCCACCATAGCTGACTTAAAGACACCAATGTGACACCACTGAATGTGGAATTGGGAAGAGATGTGCACCGTCTGGTACAAACCATTTTACAGTACCTACCTAGGATGTAGCAGACACTCACAAAAGATGATATCCCCTGCCCTTCCCCCTAATAGGAACATCTGTGTTGACATAGCACTTTACCATTTTTAAAGCATTTTTACATGCACTATCTTGTTACATTTTCAGGACCACTCTGTGAGATGGGCAGAGTGGGGATTATTTCTAGTTTTACAGATGAGAAGCCTGAGGCTCACAGAGATTGGAGCAAATCTCTCAAGGGCGTGCTGTAAGTAATCTAGAAAATGAGCATGGTAGGCAGAGTAATGGCCTCCCAAACATGTCCTCCTCCTAATCCCTGGGACCTGTGAGTATGTTCAGGTACACAGCAAGGGAATTTAGATTGCAGGTGCAATTAAGATTGTTAGGCCAGGCGCGGTGGCTCACGCCTGTAATCCTAGCACTCTGGGAGGCCGAGGAGGGCAGATTGTTTGAGCTTAGGAGTTCAAGACTAGCCTGAGCAAGAGCGAGACCCCGCCTCTACTAAAAATAGAAAGAAATTATATGGACAGCTAAAAATATATATATATATATATATATATATATATATATATATATATAGAAAAATTAGCCGGGCATGGTGGCACATGCCTGTAGTTCCAGCTACTCGGGAGGCTGAGGCAGGAGGATCGCTTGAGCCCAGGAGTTTGAGGTTGCTGTGAGCTAGGCTGACACCACGGCACTCTAGCCCGGGCAACAAAGTGAGACTCTGTCTCAAAACAAAAAAGATTATTAGTCAGCCGGCCTTAAAATGGGGAGTGTCCTGGTTTATCCAGGTGGCCCAATGTGATCACAAGAGTCCTTAGAAGTGGAAGAGGGAGGCACAAGAGAAGAGTCAGAGGGAAACGTGACTATGCAGGAATGGTCAGAGAGATGCGGCACTGCTGGCTTTGGAGCGGAAGGAAGGGGCCACAAGCCAGGGAATCTGGGTGGCTCCAGAGGCTGGAAAGGCAAGACGGCAGATTCTGCCCTGGAGCCTGCAGAAAGAGACATGGCCCCCTAGCACCTTGATTTTGGCCCAGCAAGACTTCTGACCTCCCGAACTCTAAGATGGTAAGTTTATGTTGTTTGAGCTGCTAAATTTGTGGTCATCTGTTACAGCAGCAATAGGGAACTGGTACAATGGGACTGGCAATGATTGGCAATCATGGCACTGAGGTCATGTCACTGCTGCAGAACAAGTAAAGCATCTCTTGGTAGTGTCGTGAGCTACCTGTCCCCCTTCCTGCGGTGCAATCTGGGAGCTGCAGGAAAAAGCAAGACTGCCTGTCTTCCCAGTGGCTCACAGAAGTGGCCATCCCCCCCCCCCCCGCCCCCCCGGAAACCAGTGTGCATCTGTTAGGGTCTTTGTCTTTTGCAGGGGGAGGAGGATTCTGGCTCCAGACTAAAGAGAGACAGGCATGATGTGTGGCTCCAAGAAGCCCCTGACTCTGACGCTGGCTTCTTTGTCTCAGCAAAGCTCACAATTGGATTTGGGCCTTTAAGCCAGTCACTTATTTCCTGTTCTCATGTATCATATGTGAGGAATACTAGCTCTGTGCTCTGCTTACTTCCAAGACTTTAGGAAAAAAAAAAAAGGTCTGAGCAGCCTTTGAATATTGCCACATAATACACTGAGAGCAGATGTGACCACGTGCTGAGAGCCAGGGCTACGTAGAAAAGTTCACATTCTCATGGGAAGTGAAAGTGAGCCACGTCACTGTTTCTGTCATGTGACAGCCGTGGGGTGTGGATCAACTCACTGAGCCTCTGTTTCCTGGTAAGATGGCCATAGTGATAGCTCCCGTTCACTGACTGCTTCTAGTGTGCCTGGCCCTGTTCTAAGCCCTCACTGTCACCCTTACTTTACAGTTATACAACCTGTTAGGGTCAGAATCAGAGCAGGCTACATGATTTGCAAGTCCAGTGGCCTCGTTAAAAAAACTATGAAGAATTTCAAGATGGCAACAGCTGAGCATTAAAGCAAGCCCTGGCCCTCCGAAGCCCAGGGCCTCCGAAGCACGGCCCCATGTGACTGCACAGGTTTCACATCCTGGGCAGAACTAGTATTCAAATCTTGCAGTCTGACTCCAGAGCTTTCTATCTGAACATGTGTGCGATAGTGGTTGTCTCCCAAGGTGGTTGTGAAGTTGGAAGTGAGACTAAGGCATTCCTGGCAGAGGGAACAGTGTGAATGACGATGTGGAAGAGAGGCATGTGGAGGAATAAGAGGGAGGAATGATAAACCCTGCGGCTAAAGCTTCGGTTATTTGGAGGCAGATGAAGTGTGCTGGTAGACAGAGCTGGCTGCAAACTGTGGCCCTCTCTGAAGGCCAACCCGAGGCCCTTGCCCATTTTACGCTTCTGGTGGCGAGGAGTGCCGGAAGGCTTGCAAGCAGGGGTGGCATGGTCACAGTCAGGGACTGACCGTAGGGGGCAGTGTGTGGCAGAGCAGACCAGGGCGCCGAGCCCCCTCCCCCTGCCCAGAGGAGGCCATTACAGCAGTACACTGGGGCAGAGACAGGGAAATGGGGAGAAGCGAGTGACTTCTAGGTAAGTCGAAATGATAAATTTGGGCTATAATCTGGAAATAGGGGACCATAAGAAAAGGGAAAACTTCTGAAGCCTGCTGGCCTCTGTCGGGTGTGATCACATACACGACTCTGCCTTTGAGCACACAGCAAACAGGTACATTTCTTCAGGAAGCAGAAACTCTTTCAGTAAAAGAAATGGATTTAACTTCCTAAAAAGAACAGCTGTTGCTGGCTATAAACTCAGTCATTTCCCAATTTGGGTTTCTGCCCCCAAATATTCCCTTCCAATTTTCAGAGGCATAATCAGTTCTCTGATTATGTTCCTTGCACATAATTATATCACACAATAGTAATAACTGTGCACGCTGGAGGAAACAAACAGTGCAATTAAAACAAAACAAAACCAGAAAGAGAAAAATATAAATCTTCTAAACATCTCCCAGATTCTGCTCTCAAATTTAGTAGGAGCCAGAGGAGTGGGGCACCGCCAGCCCAGCTGCCTGGGTTCAAATCCCAGCTCCACTTACCAGCAATGTGACTTTGGACAAGTTAGGTAACTGGTTCCCTTCTATAAAGTGGGGGTGACCATACTAGCTCGTACCCCAATCATACCGCATTACCTTGTTCTGAAAATTAAGTGAGAAATGCTTAGACTATAGTCCTGGCATGCAATGAGCAGGTCATAAATGTCAGTTATTATCATACTTTCCAGATGTTCTATTAATAAAATGATCCTGAATGACATTTAAGATCAGAAACATCTATATAAAATTACCATATTATTGTCATTGTTACGTGCTCATTCCCAGTGGGGAGTGAAGATAGAAGTCACTGGGAGCCGGCCACTGACACCATGGTAGTGACGTTGGGTCAAGCCTTCTGACTGCCCCTGCGACTTGGAAAGAAGGGCTGGCTCATGGGCCTGTCCTCCTATGTGGTGACAAACAGGGTCTCTGCCGGAATAGTGCAACCTATGCTGAAGTGAGCAAGGCCGTGAGGGAGAGGGGAAGTGGCCCCTCCACACCTGCACCCGTCCTGAAGAGGAGCTCTCCAGATTAATCACACTGCCCCCGCTTTCCAGGACTCAGGCCCCGCGCCCCAGTGTAGGCCTGTTGCTAGGAGCTGGACATACAAAGAGAAATAAGATCCAGGCCCCCCATGGAGGAGGCCCAGCCTGATGGGGACAGCCTTGGGGAACAGAATGGCAAGTCTCAGGGCAAACTTACAACAGAAGACTTTCTAAGGTGTGGGGGGCTGCAAAGAAGCTCCACACAGGGGGCCACTGTTTAAGCGCCAGTCTCTAAACTGGCTGAGGGACAGGGACATTTCTGGGGTGATGGAGATATTCTGTATCCCAGTGGGCTGGTGGTTACGTGGGCGCACATGGCCATTAACGCTCATCAAAGGTACACTGAAAATGAATGCATTTTATGTAAATTACACCTCAATCAAGTCGATTGTAAGGAGTGGGAGAGGGCAGGCACCGTGTGGGCGGTCGTGTCAGCACACTGTCTGGCACTGGGTGGGCTGGCAGTTCTCTGCTGATGGAGACGTGAGGCCTGGGAGAGCTGGCGCTTTCTGCATCCCCAGGGCCTGGCTCCATCTTGTTCCTGGTTCTCAATCCTGCCTTTGCGTGGCCAAGGGGAGAAGACAGGGCTTTGGGCCAGCTGCCTGGGGAGGATGCACAGGGAGGGACCCAGCAAGGCCTTAGGGAGTTCAGGGAAGTCTTGATTTTGCTCATTTGTCTGAGCACAGGCTTGTGAGGGGCACAGGCCCCTTAGTCATGTTGGTGGCAGTTTCCGCTGGCTTGAGCTCTCAGCCGCCTCCTCCCTGCTGCTCTCTTCAGAAACTCTCTCTCTTTCCTCTCTCCTCTCCCTTCCCCCCCCTCCGCTATCCTCTCCCCACCATTATCTCTCCTCTAGGCCAGAGGACCCAGTTGGGGCAAGGCTGACAGGAGCCTCTAGGAGAACTTAGAGGTCTGAGACTTGCTGAGGGCTGTGTGTGTGTGTGTGTGTGTGTGTGTGTCAGTGTTTGGGTGGATGTGAAGTGTATCTGTGAAAGGGCCTAACTTTTCCTTCTCAGGGTAGGCTTCCCAGATAAAATATAAGATGCCCAGTTAAATTGGAATTCCAGAGAAAGAAAATAATTTTTTTAGTGTTAATAAGCCTCAGATATTACATGGGATATATTTATACTAGAAAGCTATTTGTTATTTACCTGAAATTCCAGTCTAAATTGCAGGGCGTCCTGCATTTGCACTGGCTGGATGTGGCAGCCCTCCCTCAGGGTGTGACGGGAATTTGGGAAAGGGGAGACGGCACACCATCCCCTGAGCCCCACAGGGCCCTCCCAGGGACCTGCAAGCAAGGGCCGAGCCTACACAACTCCCCTTCCCCAGGCACGGCAGGATTAGGGTGGCACAGAGATTGAAGAGCCAGCGTGTGAGGCTTCTCCGCTGTGCTTCTCTGGAAGTTGGCAGACACAAGAAGGGATAGGGGCTAAGACTCTGCTCTGTTCCCTGGGCAACCCCCTCTGTGTGACTCCTTTTCGTGTCCCACTGTTTGAACAAGCGTTTGCTGCTTGGGTGCATCGAGGAGGGCCGGATGCCCATAGATGCTGTATTCGTTATGGGGGGCGGGGAGGGGGGACCATGAAAGTTGCCATCTGAGCTGTCAGGGGGCAGCAGGGCTTAAGGGGCCTAGGGGCCAGGCCTTAGCGAGTGGACCGCGGGCGGGGGGCGGGGTGTGGAGTGCGGCAGAGGGACACACAAAATGCTCCAGAGGCTGAACCCCGCTCAGGGCTCCCAGGACACCAGTGGGTGTTGGGTGTGGTGCCAAGAAATACACGTGGCAGCAGTTAGGAGGCCTTGAGGCCTGGGGCTGGGCGCCAGGGGAGGACTCCCTCCAACCGGGGGTGCTCTGTGGGATGGAGAGACTAGTGCTGGTCCCAGAGCACATGAGAGCCCCTGCCCACTTCCCAGCCCCACATCCAGGGCCGTGCGAGGCTGCTGTTTTCCCAGCCTCCCCCTTGCGGAAGGGGTCCCTCCCTTGCAGAAGCCCCCCTGCAGCACCCCACTAGCACTTCACTTTTGTGGGAGGCCTAGGAGAAGTCAGTGGAAAGTTACTTCCACATCAACGGTCAGACAGACGCATGATGAAACACCAGGAAACCCCAGCTCCTCCCCTGCTGGGGCACCAGGCCAGAAGCCAACCTGCGGGGCTGGGGACCCACTTCTGGCCTCACTACCTGCCAGGAGACTGGGGGCAAGTCACTTAGCACGTGCCTCATTTCTTCATTTATAGGTGGGACTCCGGCTGCCCTATCACGCACGCTCTTACAGGCCAGAATGAGCTAGCAGATGCAAAGTAATGGCAGCATTAAAAAACCAAGGACCTGTACAAATGTACACTTTTAGAGTGGTCCAGTCTGGCCACAGTGCTTCTACTTCTAGAAACCCCATACAAGAATATTCAGACACGCGCACGCACACACACATCGCTATATGATCCCAGGAGCAGCTTCCCTACCTCACTGAAAATATGACTCAATGCACCAAAATGTAATGTTGTGCTACATTCCGCAGGAAAACACGCAAGCCACAGCTGCGCTAAGTCAGACTGGCTCTCAGCTGGGCCCGTGTGTGCTTCAGTTGCATTCCAGAACAGGGCCCGCTGCAGCCAGTTTGATTTAGGATTATGAGAGCACTAGACTTGAAAATAACTGTCCTCCTGCCCCTTTAAGAACACAAGTTCCTTCACTTGCAGTAAGCAGGAAGTCCCCCACTCCGTCTGGGCGGCTTGGTGGTGTGTTTCACTTCCTTTCAAAGGTGTTTTCTTACTAAAGAAACCCCAAGCCCAGGGTCACATTCTGTTCCTTTCAAAGGCGTACTCAACCGCCTTTGTGTTGGTTTTGTGAAATGTTTCTTGAGCAGGAAAATAGAAAAATAATATCTTTTTAAATATATAAAAGATGCAAGTAAAACATTATACTTAAAATATTTTACAACATAAAAGTAATACATGCTTCTGGTAAAAATGTAAATGGTGGAACATTCTCCATTCCCTTTCCCCAGAGGTAAGCTCTGTTAATAGTTCTTAAAATTCTCTTCTGGAAATTGTCTCTGTACACCTCAACTTCTTTTTTAATCACACAAAAGGAATCATACATATTCATGAGGGTTCTCTTTTTTCCACTTAAGAGTCTGCTTTGGACATCCTTCCATTGCATCATGAATAAATCTGCCTCAATCTCTGTATGGCCTGCACAGTTTCCCATTGTTCGGGCATTCTATCATGTATTTAATCTCCTAATTAATATACAGTTAGGTCGATTCTAGCTTTTGCTTTTATCTACAGTGGTGTGGGAGAAAAGATGTAGATGCCGGTGTATGTGTATGTACATGTATATACATATCTTTGTGTAAGTGTCCAAGTATGGCTGTAGAAAAACAGTCCTGACACTGGAACCGCTGGGTTAAACTGGAAATACTGTTTTAATTGTGAGAGCCACTGGTACCTCTGCAAAGTCTCTATGAATTTACACTTCCAGCAAGGGCATATGAGAGCTGCTTTCACTTTTTCCTTCCCAGCATTCTGGCCAACTGGAGGCATCACTCAGCCTTTTCATTTTTGTCAGGCTGAAAGGAGCAGAGAGGTCCTCATTGTTTGATTTGCATTTGAAAGTCCACTATATAGGGGCATCTTCCTGCTTGGATACTGGCTCAGTGAGGAGGGTCTCAGAGGCCAGATTTTGGAACCAGATAGAGCTGGATACGGGCCCAGCTCAGCCACTTGCCAACTGTGAGCTCTGGAGCCTCAGTTTTTCCATCTGTGGAATGAGTATCCTAAGACTAAGTTCATGGGGGTTACTGAGAAGATGCAATAAAGCAATGCAAAATGTCTGTCACTGCAAATGTTAGCACATTTCTCATCAAAGAAAAATATACACACACACATATAGTCATGCATCACTTAACAGTGGGGATGTGTTCTAGGCAATTTGGCCATTGTGTGAGCATCACAGTGTGTACTTACACAGACCTGGATGGCATAGCCTACTGCGCGCCTAGGCTGTGTAGCATGTAGCCTCTTGTGCCAAACACCGTGGGCAATTGTAACACAGTGCTAAGTATTTGTATTTTTAAACATACCTAAACATAGAAAAGGCACAGCAAAAACGTAGCATTATAATCTATGGGACCACCATCTTCTATGCGGTCTGTCATTGACTGAAACATCGTTATGTGGCACATGGCTACACGCAGACACACACACACACACTTTTTTCTACTGACCTGTTCAATGGCTGATTAACAGTTTCTACGGTATCTGAGATCTCACCTTCTCCTTATGTGCTGGCCTGTGCTTGAGGGAGGAAAATACAAATAAAGTGCTGAAAAATACAGCTGTCACGTTAAATGGTTGGTCTTGCTAGCTGAGCGACCTTGGGCATGTTACTTGTCTGAGCCCCTGTTCCCTGCCTGTGAAATGGCCGTTCACTGTACCTACCCAGCCAGGTTGTGGGGATCAAAAGCACTCAGGGCGGTGCCTGGCCCTTGCAAACACTCAGTAGATGGGCCCTGTTGTTGTTCATCTGAGCCAGGGATCCCCTACGCTGCTCAGGCCACTTTCCCCAGCAGGATGGGAGGAAAGTAGAGTCCCCTCAACTAACAGATGTTTATCAAATACCTACTATGTGCCAGGCTAGTCGAAGACCCGTTGGGCCTATAAACACTGCAGTGGGGTATGGCGGGAGGGCATCCCCGACTTTCTGCTCCACTCTTTGAGATGCAGCTAGATCCTGCTCTGCTCAGCAAACAGCTTGAGTGCCCAGCCGTTGCTGTTTTTTAATCTCTCCCATGGGGACCAGCCCCCTTCCCTAGCACATCATAGGAAAAGACCCTCTTGGAGTAGGGGAAGTTATCATGGGTTGACTTTGTGAAAAAAAAAAAAATACCATTTCTTTTCAAGTTTCAGATATTTATTAATCAGTATAATGCCCAACACAATAAAGCAACATGATTGCGTGCATTTAGAGAACTATTTTCTGGTTAAGTGGAAAATTGTGTGCATGGCTTTTGGAAGACCTTCATTCTAAGCAGCTTTATAGTTAAACATTTCATTTAGAAGGCAGGGCCTTCTTTCTTCAGTTTGCTATAATCAACATTCAATGAGTAGAACTTTTTTTTTTTTTTTTTGAGACAGAGTCCCACTCTGTCACCCTGGCTAGAGTGCCGTGGCGTCAGCCTAGCTCACAGCAACCTCAAACTCCTGGGCTCAAGTAATCCTTCTGCCTCAGCCTCCCGAGTAGCTGGGACTACAGGCATGCACCACCATGCCCGGCTAATTTTTTCCATATATTTTTAGTTATCCAGCTAATTTCTTTCTATTTTTTAGTAGAGACGGAGTCTCGCTCTTGCTCAGGCTGGTTTCGAACTCCTGAGCTCAAACAATCTGCCCGCCCCGGCCTCCCAGAGTGCTAGGATTACAGGCGTGAGCCACCGCGCTCGGCCTAGAACTTGTATTGATTTTGTATTTTGTACTGACTTGTATTTTCACTTTGTTCCAGGATCCTGGGTTATTCTTTCTGTCCCAGCTAACATCTGGATTGAGCAATGGCAGATGCAAGACATACAGTGCTCTTCCAGTATCTCCAGCTCCAATAAACACGAAGAGGGAGACCAAGCTCGGATGCTTCTAGGCCTGAGCAAGGATCTGGCAGAGAATGTTTGTGGCAGAGGCCTCAGGTCTGAAAGGAGAGAAGAACAAACCTGCCTGCCAGGCCCTGGACTAGGTAGTCTCTGTCCAAAATACTATTTTCTGAATGATTTTTGCCATGTTTTTTCTTTTTAAATGTTCTCCTTTAGAAGTAGGGTGCACTCTGACAACTGCGGTGTGGCTCAGATGACAGCTAAGTGACTTGTCAGTGGGGTAAGTGCTGACATCGTCTCTCTGTGTCCTTCAGTACCACACAGAATCTCACGTGCGTTTGCACATGGTAGGGAGAGTAGATCACCTCCACTGAGGCTATGATTAATCCCACCACAGCTGAGCCTGGGGCTCTTTGTGAAGGCAGCTGAAATACCCACATCATGTAGGAATAGAGACATATTGACCAACATGTCTCGAAAAATAGTAGCTTTACAGTGAGCAAACCTAGCAGACAGTACATTAATCACGTGATCAAAGTTAATATCCCCAGTGATGGCACAAACCAGCATCACGTGCCCCCTGAGGTGAGACACGGAGAAGGTCACGGCATCCCTTGTGTAGCATTCCTGCCAAAAAGGCAGAGCCCAAATCTAATCATGAGGAAACATCAGTCAGACCTATATCAAGGGAAATTCCACAAAACAATTGGCTTGCCTTCTTCAAAAATATTAGTGTCATGGGATACCAAGAGAGGCTGAGAAGGTTCTAAATTAAAGGACACTAATGGGACATGACAACTAAATGCCATCCATGACTCTGAGTTGGAACCCTAACTGGAAAAAAATTGTTATAAGACTATTATCAGGAGAATAGATAAAACTTGAATAAGGTCTGTAGATAAGATGACAGTATTGTAGCAATGTGACATTTCCTGGTACTGATAATTGTACTGTGGCTACGTTGCAGCATGGCCTTATTCTTAGGAAATGCACACTTAGCATTTGAGGGTGAAAAGGTGTCTTGTTCACAACTTACTCTCAGATGATTTAGGAAAAATAGGTAAGTAGGTAGATAGATGATAGAAAGATAGAATAATAAAACAAATGTGGCAAATTACTAACCACCGGTGTATCTGGGTGAAGGGTATGCAGGAGTTCTTCACTGTATTTTTGTAGCTTTTCTGTAAGTTTGAAACTATTCTAAGTGAAAATGTCGAAACATTCTGGTGACTCCAACTGTGGTGCATGTTACACACTAGGTAATAAACAGGTCCTAATCAATAAAGGAATCAAAACATTAAAGTTGCAGAAATGTAAAACCCAAAACAAACAGCACTCTCTCCTGACACAGCACATTTTTCCTTCTGTTCTTTCCTTTCCACTTCCAAGGCCATCTTCCTCTCCTGGCAGTTTTAGCATTCGTGTACACAGAATGATAATTTATTTTGTTTTTTCAAATTCCTCTTAGTACAAAATTTAAATCGCTTTCATCCAACTGACTTGCATAAGGCACCCAGTAGGTGCCAAGCAATGACCCACAACCCACTCGTTTCTCAGTGGCTCTCGTTCTCGTTGGAAGTGAGGCCAGAGAAAGCTGTATCCTATAGTGTCCTCTCTGTGTCCTCAGTGGAGGAGTCAGGAAGACTGGGAGGAAGAGAGAGAAAATTTTTTATTAA
The DNA here is from genome assembly GCF_041146395.1 of Eulemur rufifrons. Lineage (NCBI taxonomy): Eukaryota > Metazoa > Chordata > Mammalia > Primates > Lemuridae > Eulemur > Eulemur rufifrons. The sequence continues at coordinate 134,746,276 of NC_091012.1, read as the reverse complement.
CATGCCTCCTGATGTGTGTCCACTTGGACTCTACCAGGCCAATCAAATGTCTTATGTCCCATCAGAGCCCCTGAGCCCCTGCCCCAGTCTTCCCCCCTCAGTGGGGCCCTTCTATCCTTCCAGTTGCTCAGACCAAAATCTTTGCTATCAGCCTTGACTCCTCACTTTCTCTCCCCCTCCACATCCCATAGATCAGCAAATTCTATTGGCTTTACCTTCTTTTATTTCAAAATATTAATTAAGGGGTACAAGCACTTTTGTTACATGGATACCTTGTTCAATGCTCAAGTCAGGGCTTTTGGTGTGCCCATCACCACAATAGTGCTCATTGTACCCAATAGGTACGTTTTTATCCCACACCACACCTCCCACCCTCCCCCTTTCTTGGTTTCTCGTGTCCTTTATATCCCTTTGTGCCCATGTGTACCCATCGTTTAGCTCTCACTTATTGGTGAGAACATAGAGTGCTTGGTTTTCCATTCCTGAGATACTTCACTTAGGATAATGGTCTCCAGTGCCATCCAAGTTGCTGCAAACCTGTTGGCTCTACCTTCAAAATACATCCAGCATCTACCACTCATCATCACCTGGCTGTCCTGTCCTGGTCCCTCCTCCACCTCAATTGCTGCAATGGCCTCCAAAGCATTCTCCCTGCTGCCAGTCTATTCTCAGCCCAGCAGCCACACTGGTCCCTTTCACACCTATTATCAGGTCATGGGACTTCTCTGATTGCAAACTACCAGTGCCTTCCTAGCTCATGCAAAAACGGAAGGCCAAGCTTCTTAAAACGGCCTAGAAAGTCCTTCATGATTAGCACCACCCATGCCACAATCCCGTAAGGTTATTTTACCTCTTTGGCCTCTGTGGATCATTGTAGCTCTTCCTGCTTCATGTGTGGGCATGGTCCCTGCTCGGTGCGTTGCTCGTGGCTGTGACCTCGCCCTGGAACAGCTCCCCCAGGCATCTGCGTGGCTCCCAGATGGCGCTTTGTCAGTGAAGCCTCCCTGGACCACCCCTCCTACATACAGACCCCTATCCGTTCCCCTTGCCCCACTCTATTTTCCCATGTTCATCTTCTAGCATACTGTGCACATTACTCGTTTTTACAAACCTGTATTCTCTCTCTCTGCCCCGTCGGAATATAAATTCACTAAGAAGAGTTCAGTTTAATGAGATATCCTTGGCTCCTAGAACACTGCCTGCCACAAAGTAGTAGCTCAATAAATATTTGTCAAACAAAAGGGAAACTATTTAAAAAATTAAGCATAGGGGATCAATGTGGCTGCATTTTTTTTTTTTTTTTTTTTTTTTTTTTTACAAATTCTATACAAAATAAGTAGGTCCAGCAGGGAGCTTCTAACAAAATTTTCAACATTGCATCTCTCAACAAAGGTATTTATTCTGGGTTTTGGAGTCTGTATTCGAGTCTCAATTTAGCTTTGTGATTTCTGAGCCTCAGTTTCCTTCTAGCAAAATCAAAGATAATAGGACTTGACTTGAAGGGTTTTAACTGAGGATTACATTAGATAATACACCCAGCACTGGTTTAATAAATGGGGGGTACAAGTTTTTTCCTGCTTTTTCATTTTATAAATCTACCCAGCGTTAAGCTAAACTTCACAAATTAAGGACAGTTTTCCCCAGGACTGCCCTCACTTCAGACACACTCTCAAGTGCAAGGGTGCCCGGGCCCACTCTCTTTTCTGACCAACTGGCTAAAAATTTGGGGGTTCCCATGACCACCCTCCTGTTCAATAATTTGCTAGAATGACCCCCAAAACTCAGGAAAGTGCCATGATCATACTTACAGATTTTTATTTTATTTTATTTGTTTTATTTTTTTTTTGGAGACAGGGTCTTGCTCTGTCACCCAGGCTAGAGTGCAGTGGTACAATCATAGCTCATTATAACCTCAAACTCCTGGGCTCAAGTGATCCTCCTGCCTCAGCCTCCCAAGTAGCTGGGACTACAGGCCCATACCACCATACCCAGCTAACTTTTTTATTTTTTGTAGAGATGGGGTCTCACTATGTTGCCCAGGCTGGTCTTAAACTCCTGGTCTCAAGTGATCCTCGTACCTTGGCCTCCCCAAGTGCTGGGATTACAGGCATGCACCACCATGCCTGGCCATACTTACAGTTTTGTTATAGCAAAAGGATACAAAGCAGAATTAGCCACAAGAAGAAAGGCATAGGGCCAAGTCTGGAAGGGTTCCAAGTGCAAGGCTTCTGTCCTCCTTAGGGAAATGTTATCTTCCCAGCACAAAAGTGTGACAATACTCAAAGAGTCCTGTCAACCAAGGAAGCTCATTTGAGCTTCAGTGTCCAGAGTTGTTACAGAGGCTTCATTACGCAGGCGTGATTGATAAAATCACTGGCCATGTGGTTCAATCTCTAGCTCCCCTTCCCTTTCCAGAGGTTGGGCTGATATCACATGGCCTCAGCTCTCTAATCACATAATTGATCTTTCTGGCATGGCCGGCTCCCCATCCTGAGTCATCTCATTAGCATAAACTGTATAGCATGAGCCACCTCATTATCATAAACAATCAAGCATGGTCCAGGGGGCCCACCATGTATAACAAAGATGCTCCAATCACTCAAGAAATTCCAAGGGTTTAGAAGCTATGTCCCAGGAGCCAGGGACAAAGGCCAGCCACATTCTCTATTACACAAAACCAAATACAGTATCCTAGCTGTAAAAGTAAGATGTTTATGCAAACACAGCCATAGAGTACAAAACATAAAATTCAGACATTAAAATACCTCCTCCTGGCCCAAACTAAAATTGTGTCCTTGTCTGTATATAGATAGAAAAATAGATAGAAAAATTTAAGTGCAAATGTATGCTCATTTGTATGCTTAAATGTGTGCTCATATGTGCCAAGGACCATAAGTAGTAGAAAACCAAAAAATGTCAGGGAAGGCATTTTCATGAATGAATAAATTTGGATTTTTGGAAGCCAAAGTGTATAATTTCACATCTGAGAAATGGATGCTCGTATAACAAAAACCAGCTAACAACATACACCACCATCACCACCACTGCCACTACCAAAAGAAAACTAGGTGTACCTTTGTTTGCTTAGCACCAGGAACAATTCTAGTATCCATAAACTATCCTACATTTACATAAAATATTGCGCTGAGATCACTGAGTTTCATAAACAACTGAATTGGCTCCTTCTCATCCTAGATATACACTCTCCCTCCTGATGGATTCTGTGAGCTCTAGCACCTTAAATCATGCCTGAAGGACTATGGGCCCACAGTTGCAAGCAAGGAACTTCGGTTTGTGGTCTTGGCTCAGCTAACCAGCTGAATACCCTTGGGCAGGTCGCTTAACCTCTCTGTGCTGAGTTTCATCCTCTGCAAAATACTGATGCCCATACTTAGCCCCTTTATCTGCATAAAGGTATTTTAAGGATAAAGTGACACAAAAGTATGAGAAAATGTTTTGACAAAGTTCACAAACACTAGATAAGTCTGAGTTGTGTTACATAAGTAATTACTAAGCGCCAAAAGGTAAGGTGACACCTGTAAGCTGTTCTTTTTTTTTTTTTTCCCCAACTGTTGTCCAATTTGCTGGTTCCTCTGAGCTGGTGCATAAACCCTTTTAGGTGAGCTGCTGGTATCGACTGTGGAATTTAGGCCATGCAGGGAACAGGCAGAGGTAAATGGTAAATTAAATTTCAAAACCAGAGTTATTCAGTGATTTATCGGGTTCATTGATAGCCATGCCATATCTTCCATTTTTCTCTCAGAAGCTCTCTTGGTGATTTTACCTAGCTTAAGAGACTGTTCCCTTAGCTTAGGGTCCACAGACACCCAAGAGATCTTTGGAGAGAATCCAGGGAACTTAGAGAGAAAAAAATCACATCTTCATTTTCATTAAATTCTAACTAAACATTAGCATTTCCTTCAAGTGTATGCAGGTAGTCAAGGAACCTCTGTAATCTTAGCAGTTCCTGTGCTTGTACAAACAATAGAAATCACAATATTTTTGTATCTGTTAACGTTGTGTAGATATCAAATGCTGATCACTATTTTGAATTTGTGGTGGACAGGAGACTGACTACTAGATTGTGTTATTTAATACATAAAGAAGCACATATATTACTACATCACAATTTTTAAAACCCTTTGGTAATTGTATGTAAACATAACTGTTTTCATTTGTGATCCCAGGTTTTTTACTTTATACACTTACATAATTCTGAGAAAGGATCTAAAGGCATCATCAAACTGCCAAAGGGTACCATGGCACAAAAAGAGTTAAGTACCCTTGAATCTCACTCCATTCCTGACTCCCCTCACCCCACTCCTCATAATTAGGTACTGGGTGTGAGGAAATGGGGCTATAGTTTTTTTTTTTTTTCTTTCTTTCTTTCCTGTTTTTGGTTTTTTTTTTTTTTTTTTTTTGGTATTTTTTTTTATTGAAGTGAAATTCACGTAACATTAAATGAACCATTTTAAAGTGTACAGTTCAGTGTCATTTAGTACATTTACAATGTTGTACAATCACTATGTCTATCTAGTTCTAAAACATTTTCATTACCTCCAAAGTAAACCCTGTGCCCACTAATCAGTCACTCCCCATTCCTCACTTCCCCCAGCTCCCAGAAACCACTAATCTACTTTCTGTCTATGTATTCACCTATTCTGGCTGTTTCATATAAATGGAATCATACAATATATGGTCTTTTGTAATTGGCTTCTTTCACTTAGCATAATGCTTTGAAGGTTCTTCCATGTTGTAGCATGTGTCAGTACTTCATTCCTTCCTGTGGCTGAATAGTTTTCCATTGTATGGATATACCACATTTCATTTATCCATTCAGCCATGAATGGATATTTTGGTTGTTTCCACTTTTTGGCTATTGTGAATGCTGCTGCTATGAGCAAATCTACAAATATCTGTTTGAGTATTTGCTTTCAATTCTTTTGGATTTATATCTAGGAGTGGAATTGCTGGGTCATATGATAATGCAATGTTTAACTTTTTGAAGACTGTGATTAACTTCAAAATCTTTAGTTATATATCATCTGAAGTGAGATTTGGGAATTGTAGTGTCTATGGATCTCAATTGTCCACATCATCTTTACCAACTGAGATAATAAGTTGTTATAAATTGCACAGTGTAAAACTGGAATTCAAGTGTTCTTTTCCTGGTGCTTTCATTTGCCCTGTGTTTGGCCATTGTATGAGAGGATGACATCTTCCTCTTCTTGCTTTGGTGGAAATTTGTCTGTTATGTTTACCTTAGGTGCAAAATAAATATAACAGTGAGATAATTTGGGGTGGAATTCTTCCCCTTGCTAGGCACCTGCGAGTCCAGACATCAGAGAGAATGGGGAAGCGGCTGAACGTGCTGGTGAAGGCTGGCTCCTTCACTGGCCATGGTACACACCGTTCGATTCCAAAGCACAAGTAAGCTGAGAGCTGCAGGCCTTCCTCAGACAGGAAAAACTAACCCGGCAGAAAGGAAGAGAAGAGAACTGGTGTGTGCACCTCACACAGGCCCTAGGAAAAGGTGGCAACAGCCCCAGGCCACCAGCTCCAAGGACAACTAGGCTCAGATCGAAGCCTTGCAGGGGGTGAGGGGGCTGAGCTATCCTGTGTGCACGCTCAGACTGATGCACCAGCACACAGAAGGGGTTAAAGGTCAAGAGCCTGAGAAACTTCCAAGAAGGCTGAAAACCTTAGCTGCAAAGTCAGGACGAGACAGTCAAGGAACCCCAAAAAGGAACCACTGGAAATCCTGTAGAGAACTTCCTTTCTCACAGAGGTCAAAGATGTCGGGGTTATCTGCTGTGCACAAGCATGGCCCAGCCCTGGATCAATAAGAATGGCCCTCCACTGGGGAGAAAATTGAGGGAAGGATGAATTCCTCCAACACTGGCATTGGTGCCACTGGCTGTACTGGAGTCAGAGGTCTGAGAACCTTGGTCTGGTATCCACACCTCCTCCCAGCTGGGCTGGGGATGGGTGAGGAACCAAACCCTGTAGCCTAGAAGCTGTGCCAGTCAAGTCAATCTGCATTTAGACTCTAGTGTGATTAAGAAACCCGTTTGTTTTTGTGCTTTAAATTTCTTTTCCTCTACTTTACTAATAAAAAGTCCTTTTGAAAATTGCCACCATTTTCTTAACTGAACCAAGAAGAACAGGAAGTTTCCACACCTGGGAAGTATTGTGGGCGTGACCTGGGAAGGCATTATAGGCTGAGGAGGGAACACATGAGTAGATGGGCCCATTCCTGGGTCTAGGAAAAGACATTGGCGCCGGAGGTACACAGGGAATGAGAGTCTGAGAGAGTAGAACTGGCTTCATAACTTGGGGGACACAGTGCAAAATGAAAATGTGGGGCCCTTGTTCAACACTATTAAGAATTTCAAAATAGTGGCAGCAGAGCATTAAGCCAAGTGCCAGGCCCTTCCGAGTGGGGGGCCAGGGGCAGCTGCACAGGCTGAGCACCTGTAAAGTTGGCTCTGGAGAGGCCAAATGGTCAGGGCCAGCCAAGGAGGTTGACCTTGGCCTACCTGGGCTTTCCCCTCAAATTTGAGCCCGTTGTCTATTCCCTGCACTTTATTTTCCTTACCATAAAGCCATTAACCACCTTCTGCTGATGATCTGGGAACTACATTTTATAAAAAAGCTTTGATACTCATAGAAGCAACCCATTAAAATATATGCACACATATTGTTGCTAATGATATTTCTGCTTCACAGTGGAATAAAAGGTTTATCACTTTTAACACAGAATGCCATTGGGAGTATGAAATGCCTCCCTTTCAATATGTTATTTAACCTACTGTAATTTTTTTTTTTTTTTTTTTTTTTGAGACAGAGTCTCACTCTGTTGCCCGGGCTAGAGTGCCATGGCGTCAGCCTAGCTCACAGCAACCTCAAACTCCTGGGCTTAACCGATCCTCTTGCCTCAGCCTCCTCAGTAGCTGGGACTACAGGCATGCGCCACCACACCGGGCTAACTTTTGTATTTTTAGTGGAGACGGGGTCTCGCTCTTGCTCAGGCTGGTCTGGAACTCCTGTGCTCAAACGATCCGCCTGCCTCGGCCTCCCAGAGTGCTAGGATTACAGGCGTGAGCCACCGTGCCTGGCCTACTGTAATTTTTTTTTTTAACTACTGTAATAGGCATGACTACTGGGAAAAATATTAAAGTAGTGAAAAGCTGAGGAAAACTACCAATGCTCAGGATACAGAATTCCCTCTATTGCGAGTGCACTGGCTATGTAGGAGGAGGCAAAAAGGGCAGATTGAATTTCTGGAGTGAAACAATTTGAAAATTGGGGCAGGCAAATTTTTCGTGTTTATGATATGTTATTACAATATCTATGTTTAAAACTTTTGATGATGGAAATGCTAGATGGTTTACTGAGATGGAATATCAATCAACTTTACCCTCATGTGGCCTATAGAACAAAGCCTAAAGGCCTTAGGATTCTACAAAAGCGCAGTGTTTCATTGAGATGGCTTCTGAGCCAGCCAGTCTGAGTTCAAACCCTGCCTCTGGATTTCATTGTGTGTTCTTGGGTGAGTTATTTAATTGCTCTATGATTCCCTCATTTGCAAAATGAGGAAATTAATGATGCCTCTGTCGCAGGGTTGTGTGAGGATTATGGAGAGACGGGGAGGAACGCAGTATATGGTAAGCACTCCAAACACGTTTGATGGTATTATCGCTGTTACTACAGCCACGATTGTTGTTAGTATTATTATTCTGCAACCTGGCCCCTGCCTGTCTCCCAACATGATTTCCTGTCACTTTCCCTCATTCTAGGCGAGCACCCGCCAAACTAAGCTACTCATTGCCCCTGCATAACTCAGCCTTGGTATTGTTCCCCTGGCTGTGCGGAGGCCAAGTAACCACTTGGAGGGGATGTTGTAGAGGAGAATTCAAGCCGCAGCAGGGAACCGGGGTTGAAGGAGATCCCTTTTTAAGTTTCTTGCCTTTAAGTTTCTGTCAGATCCACAAGCGACCAGGACAATTAGCAGCGCGGCATTCCCTGTGTGAGAGGGGGTTCTTTCCCTCCTCTTTGCTTTCCTGTTATCTTCTGCTCACTTTTCTCACTCTCGCAGGGGAGCCTTCTGTTCCCTCCATGGGGGCAGTCCTGCAGAAAGACGGCATTCAAGCTAAACGTAAGGCAGAGATGGGCCTCATTGGAAGCACTTGGATGATAGACCTGGGAATTTGACTTCGAACAAGTCACTTAAATTCTCCGAGCCTCAGTTTCTTTAGCAGTGAAATGGGGATATTAGTACCCACTAATGTAGGTGGGAACTAATAAGGTGAGATTGAATCAGATATCATACTAAAGGGCTTAACTGAGGGTACCAGACAGAGCTAGTCCACTAAATATCCTTTCCCTTCCTGCTCCTTTCCTCTCCCTGTCATTAAGGGAGCACTCAGGTGGTGTCTTTCAGAGGATTTGGATTCTGATCAGTAGAAGGAGGGCTCTGCTGCCAGGGAGCCCCGGATGAAGTGGTGGAGACTACAGGGGCCACAGGGGAACGTGGGCTGCAGGCAGCTGGGGCAGAGGGCAGGAGGCCCTGAAACCCAGGCAGAGAGGCGTGGGCTGGAGAAAGCAGAGTTGGGAGCCTCGCTGTTGTCCTTGTTCTGTTCCTCCTCCTCTACCTTCTCCTCTTTTTCTGGTAAGTTCTCTGCACAAAATTAAACAGGTTAAAAATAATAGAATTAATTTTCATGAACTCAGACTTCAATGGCTGTTTCCCCACGGCTAGAAATAGCCGCAATTCTATGCCAGGCCCGCCCTGGAAAGCAAAATAAAACACAGTATTTGCTGACACCTTTTCCTGGTTCTACTGGGCACAGGCTTGGAAGCGGACAATGCTTCAAGGCAGGCTGTACTGGCACTTTTTCATGGGGCACTGTGGCCCATGACATGAGGAAGGCAGGGCAGGTGCCTCTCTGGCTCTGTACTCAGCCTTCACTGGGGAGCCCTGTGTCAGAGCACACCGTGTGGCCTGGAGTCACCCAGGGCCTTTCGTGGGCGGTTCTTTTGCCCCTCCATGCCTGTGTCTTCAAATTGGGATTGAAAACTCGCACCTCAACTGTTGTGCCCAGCACATGCTAACCCACTCATAAACAATAGCTTCCCTGGGGCAGGAATTGCTCTGGAACATCCTGACATCTGGCACATTAATCCTAAATGGATTTAATTATCTGGAGAAGAAAGCAAGGTGACTGGAGTCACAGGTTCAAGAGCTGAGTTCAAGTACATCCCTCAGTTAAGAAAGTCAAGTCAATGCAGTGTGAGAACTGTTTATTGAGCAACTACTATCTACCAGACACATTGAGGAAAGCAAAGCGGCCTGCCCCTCACAGTCTTCCTAGTAATTCTAGGCACAGACTAGAGGGATGAGGTGAGAACTTTTATGTGCCCCTTTGGCCAGTATAACAGAGGGTGGCTGCCAGCTGAGTTATCCCAATGATGGATCTCTAGGCCTCAGTTTCCCCAACTTTAAACCTCTCCTCAAGGAGAGACAGTGGCAATGAAAGAAAGGAGAAAACAAATATAAAGCTCCTTAGAAATTATCAACAACCAGGAGTTTTTATTTTTTATTTACTGTAAAACTAACAAAAGATCTCATTTTTATCAATACTTTATAAGAGAAAATATAAACTAATATATACTCATATTAATATGTTAAATTGTAAAGAAACAATACATAAAAATATATACATTTCTCTTTGTAAGAGTACTGTCAAGACATCTAAAATTTTTAATTAATTCCAGACACTAAAATATTTATTATTTTGTTATTTTTTTCCCAACCTTCCATCCTAAATAACACTAACAATCAAAAGAGCTTACTAATTGTCACATACTATCCCAAGTGTTTTATCCTCCCAACCACCCTGTGAGTTAAGTACTGCAATGAACCCATTTTACAAATGAGAATACTGGGGCACAGAAGGATTAATTCACATGAACAGAGTCACACAGCTTTTAAAAACATTCCTGTCGTTTGCATTTTCTTGTAGCTGCCTCACTCTTCCCTTTCCATCCTCTCTAGGTCTCCTGAGCAGTGGGCAGGCAAGCCCAGTTATGGGAGACTCTTTTCCTTTTGGCAAGTTGCCTCCCTGGCTTTCCCTTCCTCGCTGTCTGCCCACCTGCCCTCTCCCTGTCGATATCTCAGCACAGTGGAAGGCTGCTTGCTACCAGACTGGAAAACTTCTCCAGATGTTTACAAATTTCCACTCCTCTGTCTCTTTTGGAGACATTGCTCCTGTAAGGCCTAAGGAAAAGCCCTTGGGAGAAGAAGCAATGAGACGGCAGTGGCATTCCTTTGTCATCAGGAGACACTGGGAGGAAAGAAAAGGGTTTTTCACAGCAGCCAGGTGAGGGGCAACGGGATCGCAGAACCTACAGAAATGGCGTCGATAGGACTGCAGCTGCCAGCTGAGTGAGCGAAAAGTCACCCCGCAAGATCTTTCCTGTGTTTCAACAATGAAGTGGGCTCCCAGGAGGGTCAACATAGGAAGGGGGCTGGGGGATGTGTTACCAGAGAGGTGACATCCGGTGCATGCTCCAACAAGTCCAGTGCCCTTTTTGGAGGGCAGGAAGTCAGCCACCCAGCACAGCATTAACTGGGGCCCAGACGATCACCTGCCCCTGTCCACCCCCACGGCTTCCTCCCCAGTAAAAAGGAAGTCAAGCAGATGAAACAACGGGGAAGTCCGAGCTCAGCGTGCCCGCGCATATATGGGTCTATAGAACAGTTGACTCTAATCCCCAGCGAGACAAAAGCCTCTCTGCCATGAAAATGATTAGCAAGGGGTTTCTGCAAACATTTCTTCAGGAAGCAAAAAAGGAGAAGGAGTATTTTGCACACTGCTTTGGGTCTCTTAAAAATAATCACAATTAGGCGTCTTTCTAACCAGCGGGCCTCTTGCCTTTCACACGCCTCGTGCAGGCGCACGGCATGGTATTTGTAACTAATTTTCAGTGGCAAGTGGATCACTGGTACTCACAGAGCCAGGTGCCATTTTGAAAACAGCTCCTCTCTACCTGAATCTCCCGTGTTTCCAGATGCACTTTGGAGACGCCCTGGTGCTGAAAACGTTCCCCTCAAAACATGGAGTTTGATTTTTGAATTTAATCTTAAGATATTAGAGATAATGGGATTGTAGTCTTTGGAATTCAGCACAGGCCTCCTTAGCAATCGCTTTTATAATTTATGAAAATAAGGAACAGGAAGGTAAAGAACTTCCTCATTGTCAGCCAGTAAGTCAATAGCAGAGCTTGAACTTGACTTATTTGGCTGGGAAGGAGGCATTGTACTCTTATCTACTCCAGATAAATTACCCTACACCCAGCACGGTTATTTGACTTGAGTGCTCACAAAAATTACAGCGATGAAAAAATAGGGATGTTACAGTGCTGAAATTGTTTTTAAAATTCCCGTAAGGGAGCTTTTCCTTCCACCCAAGTGAAGGTGAACGCCGCGAGGAAGACAAAGAGGGCCGGGTGGGGCGGATGCCCTCCTCTGGTGGAAAGCTGAGTCACAGGAATCGTGCCCTGCAGTGGGAGAGGCCCTCCAGGAGGGACACCGCGCCCTAGCGTGGGGATGTCTGCAGTAGACAAAGCCAGTTTCACAGTAAAGGAATGCCTGTTCCCCTAGGTGCCACCGACATCCTCAGTTCCCAGGCCCTGGTCCCCAAGAGCAGATTTGCGCTGCTGTTGCAAAAATTCGTTATAATAAAACAAACAAAAGAGGAAAATGTGTTACGAAGGAAGTGCTGGAGGGCGGGCTTTCGCTCATTTTCTTTTTTCGCCATCGCGGTGGTTGGGGCGCACAGCTGCGCCCTGCGGGGGTGGGGCGGGGGCGCCCCAAACGCCCGGCTGGCCTGCAGGCGCCGATCCCGCGACGCGGCGCGAAGGAGTTAAGCGGCCCTGCAGATGACATCACCTCATTTACATAGCGGCGCCCATATAACGGCGCTCGCCGCGCCCCGCCCGACACTCGGCGGTGGTCACTCCACAGATCGGATCTCTCTCGCTCTTGCGCCTCGCTCCGGTGAGCCCCAGGGCCCCTGCCTCTTACCCCACGCCCTCGGGTCCCCTGCCCGCTGCGCGCCCGCGCTCGCCCCTGGGCATCCGCATCCCGACCACGGCATTCCAAAAGCCGAGCCCGAGCGTCCCAAGGAAGACTGCCCTGGGGAGCTGGGGATGCTAAACCCTCCAGCTGCTGGGTCATGGGGTCGGGAATTTGATGATTTTTCTAAAAACCCATAAAACCAAAACCCAAAAAACTGGCATTTTGCCGTGCAGCTTTGAGGGGACATTTTTCTTCCTTAGTTTTTCCCCTGCAGAGGCATTCCACGTTGCCTCTGAGGCTCCGATCGATCAGGAACAGAAAGGTCCTTTGTTCTAGCGCACATCCACCCCGGCCCGGAGCTGCCGCGGCTCTCCTTCCCCAGTCTCCGAGGGCCTGCAGGGCCGGCTCTGCCCAGGCTGAGGTCGCCGGGCTACGGTGCGACATTTTTGAAGTGCTTCTTGCAGGGGGATGTGTGCAGAGGCTGCGGATTGCCCCCAAGTGCGGATCAGGGCAGACTGGCGGGTATGGGGAGCAGCTTTGTGTGCCACCGACTGCATTGTTGGGCGAGGGCGAGGGCGAGGAAGCGGGTGGGGCGGTGGTCGGAAGTTCCCGGCAGCTGCCGCCTTTGTGCGAGGAGGGGAAAGTGGGACAGGGCCGCATTTTGGGGGCGAGACCACATCTAGAAAATCGACACGCTTTTTGCGACCTTGACTCCATTTTAAGAATTTTTACTCGATTTTTCCCGCTTCTACTTGGAAGTGGCTTTGCAATTCTCCACTCGTGCCAGCCAGATTTTAATTTTTAGATGCTGCAGTTAACAATCCGTAATGATCAGTTTCTTCATTCCGAAAGATTCGGCCTTGAGAGAGAGAAGGATCTTCCCTCTGGCCCCCTACGTTTTGAAATACGGGGAGGGTGTCTTTTTTTTTTTCTCTCTCTAGAAAGAGGAAGATCTTGAGCCCTGAATGGGAGCGGAAGGAGGAGGGGGGTGCTGGGGCTGGAGATGGAGGGAGAGGCGGGGGTGGGTGGCGCGTTCTCACTCTCCCTGTGGCTTTGTACCTTGCAGCTTCTCTGCAACCATGTCTGACAAGCCCGATATGGCTGAGATCGAGAAATTCGATAAGTCGAAATTGAAGAAGACAGAAACGCAAGAGAAAAATCCACTGCCTTCCAAAGAAAGTAAGCTTCGACCCCCCCACCCCCTCTTTAGAAAAGGCGGGGCAGGAGGGAGGCTGGGACGGGGCGGATTGCGGGTGGGGGTGCGGGGGAGGAGCCGACAGTTGGTGATAAATGTGGCTTGGAAAGGTTAATTAAAAATTGTTTTGCAGCCAGCAAACACAGGGCTTTGGTAATTTAGTAATGGGATAGTTTATATGCAATCTTAATATACAAATACATTTATCTACTTATGTTCCATATAAATATTTTATTTCATTGTGGAATTGCGTAGATGCACTTGGAAAATGCTTATGATATGAAAAGATATTTTAAAAGCAAGTCCTTTAACCTCATACCAGGCCGTACTGAATCTTAGCCCCACCATCTCTTTTTCTTTTCTCTTGTCACAGCGATTGAACAGGAGAAGCAAGCAGGCGAGTCGTAATGAGGCGAACGCCGCCAAAATGCACTGTACATTCCACAAGCATTGCCTTCTTATTTTACTTCTTTTAGCTGTTTAACTTTGTAAGATGCAAAGAGGTTGGATCAAGTTTAAATGACTGTGCTGCCCCTTTCTCATCAAAAAATCGAGAACTACTGACAACGAAGGCCGCGCCTGCCTTTCCCATCTGCCTGTCTGGCTGGCAGGGAAGGAAAAGAACTTGCATGTTGGTGAAGGAAGAAGTGGGGTGGGACGACGGTGAAATCTAGAGTTAAAACCAAGCTGGCCCCAAGGTTTCCTGCAGGCTGTAAAATGCAGTTTAATCAGAGTGCCATTTTTTTTTTGTTCAAATGATTTTAATTATTGGAATGCACAATTTTTTTAATATGCAAATAAAAAGTTTTAAAACGTGGCTGGTGTCTGGAAGGAGTGGTTTTATTCGCCGAGCAACCCTTTGCAAAGAGGTCTACCTCTTGGTCCACTGGGGAGCAATAAGTGGTAGACATCTGGTGGTTTGGTACATCCCCTAAGGGCATTGAAGTGGGTTTCACCCAGGCATGTGAAATAACCTTGTCCATACTAGGTAATTGAGAGATCATTTTCTTAGACCGAATTTTCATAGTGTGAGTTGTATGAGAGCTTTAATAAAAATATGTTTGCAGTTCTTAACTTCCTTGGGTTCTGATAAGCCCAACACTGAATTTACCACACATGCTCAAGAAAATGAAGGTGATAATTTACAGTTATCTTATTTCAGGCAGCAAATTGAACTTGGTTATTTGACCAATTACTAGCATTGACAGAATTTAAGCAGTTTTGTCAGGTAAAAGTAGAAACTACATTTTAAACAGCTTCTTTAAAAAGAAATTTAGGGCTTCCTCATTGTCGGATGGCTGATCTCTAATTAGAATTCAATATTTAAAATTGCTTTAATAAAATGATAAATGCATTTATTAATGCATATGATTTTAAATTTATTGAATTCTCTTCATTTGGGTAATGAATGATATTTGGATTTAAAGGATACTGATTAGATCTTTTGGGTTTACAGGAGGTGAAATTTGTACTAAGTTTAAATCCAGCGGAAATTAATTGGCTCACACCCAGGTCTTGCCTTTCTTGAGTCTTTGATAACTTCTCAATCATTTAAAGTACTTTAATTTTACTGGTGGATAAAAGCAAAGCCCTTAATTTTGGCCACTTGATGTGCAGGAAGAGAGGAGAATAACTCAATTATTAAAAGTAAGGTAACACCATTCTTAACAAAGGTATTTGAATGAATTCCTCGGTACTGTGAAGAAGGGTGCAGTTATTTTGAAAATAAGATCACCAATTTTACTAAGCCGAAATAACAGCATTTAAGAATGCAAGTTCACCCAATATCTCTGCAAAGCTAATATTTACAACGCAAATGTGCAAGAAGTTAAGCTTTTTTCCCTAAAAACCCTACTTATGAAAATATCGTTTGTGAAGGGGCAGGGGAGGGAAAATTGTTGATCATTATTAAACAGGTTGATTTCGTTTCCTTCGCTCAACACTTATTTTGAGAAATGCACAGGAAACCATTTACCTGTGGTTTAGATAATCAGGCTGACAGGCACATAGAAGCCCTGCTTTGCATTGCAAGGGAAGGGGTGTGCACCCGCTGCTTCAAAGGCCGCTGCAAAACCTGAGGCACCACGGCCTGCTGGGTGCAGAAGACAAGGGTGAGCACAAAGGTTCTGGGAGCCATCTCAAGATGGAGACAGGCCTGGAGCCCTGCAGTTTCTTTTCTTGCCTACAAGGAAGGGTATGGGCCCCGTGAAAATGCCCAAGGCCCAAATAAAAACGAGTCTCACGAAGTTTTTTGCTCTGTGTGTTTTTCAAACAATGCAAAGATGAAAGAAGATTTTAAGAAATGAACACAACTCCAGTGCTCCTCAGTTTAAAGAGGAGCATTTAAAGAAAGGGGTGATTCATGAGATCAAGTCATGGAAGAGAAGACCTTTCTCTCCTGGGAGGACAAAGCTAAAATGTAGCAAAAAAAAAAAAAAAAAATTAAACTCAAAATCTGGTAATGATTGATTTTGGGCTGCTTGGTGTGTGAGATGGGGAAATTCAGAAGCTTCGGCCCATATCACACTCTGTACGCTTAGCTGCTGCACATGGGCATGGGAGAGGCTGCGTTCTTTTTTATTTGATGGGGGATTCTTTATTTTTCCCAAGAGAATCTTCCCAGAAGGGCTGGGGGTATTTATGAATCACTGTGGGAATTTATGCTCCTGCTATGTAGGAGTTTGGAGTCGACAGTATTTTTCACAAATACAAAGGGGACGTTGGGTTTACCATTAGAATGAGAGAATGTTCTGATTGAAGGAGACCCTAGCCATGGCATTTTTGACTGTGTCCCTCCCCCAGCCCCCTACCTCCCAGGAGGAAACAGGCCGAGGGAACTTAGGTAAGTGCTGAGGGTCACAGTTTTGAATGGGGCTTCTGTGAAATTTTGCATCCATCAAGATGAATAAAGCAAAAATAGAGGAAATAAAGAAAGGCTCACTAAAGAACCCCCGGGACTGAGCCGGCTACATTTTGAAATCTTGCAAATTTCTCAACCATTACAGCCACGTTTCCAATCTTCCAATGGATGGAATTTTAAAGCTGTTTTATTCTTTCAGGAGAACAACACGGCTTTTGGGCTGTGTGTGCAAGGATTGGGCCGGGATGGGGGCGAGGGAAACATGAAAAGTCTTAACAGACATTGAGCCTCTCGGCTGTGTGGGGCTTCTCACATCCATTATAATCAGAATTAGATATTGTCTCCTTTAAATGCACAAGGAAGGTCTGTTTATTTCTCCCAAAGAAGCATCTAATTCCTCAAGACATAAACATAAATAATTTTGTATCACTTCTAAACGTATGGGACCAATCTCATGCTTGCTAGAAAGAACAGTGCATTTCAGAAACAACATGGTAGCCAACAAATAAAAATAAAAAACCTCGAGTCTTTCTTAATTCAAGGATGTAAACTTAAAACATTGTTTAATAACGTCGAAAGCATTTAACGCTTCATTTACCCTAGTAGCTTTCACTGGCCTAGCTAGAAAATAATAAAAATACCCTCCCCATCACCACCCCAAAATGCTCACTTTTAGATTCCACTTTCAAAAATGGCTTACACTGCAATCCGAGAGAATTAAACATACCAATGTGAGGTTCAACTAGATTTGATTTGCATGTAATGAGAAGGGGACAAATTACAAATTTAAGGCACAGATATATAAGGAAGTAAGCTAAGAAGAAAATATGTTTCTAAAACCTGTATTTTCTTGGTTTATATTTTCCCTGGACACTTGAATTGCCTTTTATCTCTCTAGTCACGTTGTCGTGCTAGTACCGTCTCTACTCCTGGCTTCTGAGATTTTTGTGGGCATGGTCTCTGCATGCTACATTCATTGTGTGCATACATTGTGTACTGTTCCTTCTCAGTCCAGAAGTGTCTTGCATAGTAACGGACACATATTAGGGTGTCGATATACACTTTCTCCTTTTAATTGAGGGAGACTTCATTTAACAGGTTTGCTTTGGGATCCCTTTGAACAGGTGAATGTCATGTTAGCACAGTTTTAATATGTTTTTTAAAAATATATTTAAAGAGCTTTGAACACTAATTTGCCACTGTCCTTGGTTGTGCTGATCTGAATCAATACTTACAGCTAACTCCATATTATGAAGCCAGAGCGCTGGATCATTAGTTCACCCCACTGATATTTATTGATTGCACAGTACATGCCAGGTATTTCATTTGCCACAGAGATGCAATGGTCAATAAGAAGTAGTCCCTGCCTTCTGTGTCCTCCATTAGTTAGAAGATGTCCTTTTCATCTAACTGAAATTATTCTTTTCCCTTTTTAGAGTACATGATGTACCTAAGGGCTTTGAATTTCTAAATGAGGTTTAAGATCTATTCTTTGCTTTAGTGTTGACTTTTTTCCAAATATATCTATAATGATTGCATTCAAATCCCTCCAAAAACTCGATGGTGAGTGAATTTTGATGGAAACCAACTGATTCTTCGCCTTTCAATCAAATATTCCATTAGCATAGAAGATTGGGCATGATAACTCTTGCCTGTTATCTTTTGAGACTCCTTTGTGAGGAATGCCCAACATCTAAAAATGGACTGGATGGATAGCATTTTTAAATCTATCTTCTGCTAGGATTTTGAGATTTAGATGTTGAATTTCCAGAGAAACACTTCTCATTGCTAAATCCTTCCCGTACCCCTTTGCCTTCCCTCTCCAATTCAACTGTAAGATTGTTGGGAACAGAAATGATTGCTCGAATTTTGAAATCCCTCAAAGTGTCTAGCAAAACGATGAGCACATGAGGATATCCACAAGTATAACACTTGGTTGGCTGACGGCTGGGTCACACTTGTTTAGTAGGATCCCACAGCTTGGAGCCTCAGTGGAGAGGGACAAGTTATGTTCATGACCTATTCAAAGCAGTTGGAGCTATTCTTGTCACATTTATTGTCAAACCACAGGAAATTAGGCCTTTCTTAATTACCACACGAGCTCTGTAAATGGCTGGTACCTTTGACTACACAGAGACTTTGTGCTAGTGTTTTCCCAATCTAGAAACAAAAATATTTCATAAGATCAAGAAATATATATATCGAATGCCATGTGGTTATTTCTACCTAAAATAATGGCTTGCTTGGAGGGTGGAGTCATTCTTTACTCAATAGGCATTTATTGAGCACCTACTGTGTGCCTGGCTGTTTCCTAGTTGCTGAAAATGGGAAGATGAACAAGGTCTGGGCTTGGTCTTGCCTAATGGGAGAGGCAGACCCCTGTGACTGTATAGCCATATACAGACGAGCCATGGCTCTGTTCATTTACCCAACAACAATTCACTCAGCTTCTATTTTTGCCAGCTAAGATGTTGCCCTGGGAGATAAACTGGAGCCAGATTGTGAAGGGCCCCCTGCCTGGCTAAGGAGTTTGAAAGTTACCCTTAGGCAACTGGGAGATATCAGAAGTAAAATCATTTCATTCACATAAGGCAACCTGTAGACTCTTTCTGTTCAGAAAGGCGGCTATAGGGAAGGCAGGGCAAAGGAGAAACTGCCCATAGTTGTCATTGAAAAAGCAGATTAAGATCATCAGTATTACAGAAACATAGTATGGGAAGGTAATAAATCTTACTTTTATTGGTATTTCTTAGTCCACATTTCAATAAGAGGGCTGGTAACACCTCTACATTACAAACACTTTCATGATCATTTGCTACCAATTTTTATACTGGAGTAGAAAGAGATTTGAAATGGTTAAAATTATATTTTTGTGTGTGTGGGATCTCTGAGGTTTGCAGTGCCTTATATTAGGGTTTGTACATTAAAAGCTGGTCTTTAATCATGTGTTAGGTCCTGAGGGTGCTGCAACAAATTCCCACAAACTTGGAAGCTTACAACAACAGAAATGTCTGCTCTCTCGGTTCTCAGTTCTGCAGGCCAGAAGCCTAACGTGGAGGTGCTGGCAGAGCCACACTTCCTCTGACAACTCCAGGGGAGAATCTTACCTTGCATCTTTCAGCTTCTAGTGGCTCCAAGTATTCCTTGGCTTGTGGCTGTGTGATTCAAAGTCTACCTCCATCTTCACATGGCCTTCTCTGTGTCTGTGTCCGCTCCTCTGCTGTCTCTCATTAGGGTATTTCTCATTGGATTTAGGGCCCACCTGTGTGATCCAAGATGATCTCATCTTAAGATCCTTAACTTCATTATTTCTGCAAAAAACGCTTTTCCAAACGTTAACATTCACAGGTTCCAAGGACTTGATAGAGACAGATCTTTTGGGGGCTGCTATTCAACCCACTACAAATCGTCATCAATAGGTCTTCTCATAGAGGCCCTGCACTGCAATGTTTGAGGTGGTCAGGCGATCAGTGCTGTGGGCAGGGACATTTTACTGAACCAGTGGGTTTGTGGGAGGACAGAGGATAATTGAAGTTTTTTTATATTAATCGGAAAATTACTCCATGATTTAAAAATTAAAATGGAAAAACTTATAGGAACTGTAAGTGAATGGAGACGAAGGGGCATGGAATGGAAGAAACATCAAAGATTCGCAATGGCTTGTATGTTTCCTGTGATTACAGAGATGAATAACACAGGTGGTCATAGAAGAAAACAATTGTGCTGGTATAGCAATTTGAAATGTCCTCAAGGTGAGTGAAAAATACCATCTGCGAAAAGAAGTGCATATATTACTAGAAGTAGTTGGAGAGGCCAGTCCCAAAATTAAAAAGAAAATCAAATAAAAAAGAAAATAATCTGGATTTCTTGGAAAAAGTATTGTAATATATTAATATAACCCTGAATTTGTCATTTCAAATACCGTTGGTAACTCAAGCTAGGAAGGTGAGAGCATTGTGAGCTCCAATGTATATCCAAATGTAGATTCTCGAAGCCATATGTGTATACCTAAGGTATTCCTCTAAGGTTCCACCGACTTTCTCTGTATAAGGTCTGTGTTATAACAGAGATGCACAAATACATACGTGGATATATCAAGAACAAACATATTAGCAACTAATGTTTGGAACCTTCACCCTATCGGAGCTTCTTTTCTTAAATAGGTCATGGAGTTTCCCAATAGGGGAGATGGATACCAAGAAGAAAATCCATTTAGGTCCTCGACCCAAGATCAAATTCTTCAGATTAGAAACTGGTGAGGTCCACTGACTCTAACATAGACATTAAGAACTATCTGCCCCAAAGAAGGCTACTCTATAGTTTTGACCATATTCCTTTGAAACAGCTAGGATTTATTTTCTCTCTGCTCTCTGGGAAGTTGACGCCTATGTATGTTGCCATTTGTGTGCGTCTAGAATGCCTTGGGCATTTGGCTTGGCCAAGGCCAACTGTGACTTGGCCCCCTGCCACCTTTCTTTGTACCACAGGTGTTTCAAAGTAGGGTCTCATTTGAGTGCGAGGGTGAGTTAGGACTTTAGGTCACAGGGCCAGGTGAAGGAAAACCGTGAGGGAGCCAGGCTTAGCTAAGGAAACAAGACAGAGGTAGATGTATCCAATCCAAACCAGACGGCTGGCCACCATTCTAACCTCTACCCCCCACCCCCATGCTACCACACTTCGGGCCACACCCTAGAGCATGGTTTTCAAACCACAAGCCATGTCTCAGGAAATCAATTTAGTTGATTCTTGCCAGAATTAAAAACAAAAAATAAAATAAAACCAAACAAGACAAAGCAAATCATCAAAAGGAGATAGAGCAGGAATTACCAGACTTCCCTGCATGATAAGGGTTAAGTATTGTTTAATCAAACTTCTGTTTGAGTCATGTTTGTGTGTGTGTGTTTACTGGCCTGTGATGTACAATGTTTCTCTCAGTATGAGTCAGTCCCACGTGTCCAGACTTCCATTCCCCAATCTCCTGCCTGCTCATGGCCTCAATTCTTTTCTCTCCTCTGTCCAGCTTCGACTCCTAATCAGCCTCTTCCGGTTGCTTTTGAACCCTCTCCTCCCATGCCCTGCTGAGGTTGTCCTTCACACCCCAGTCCTGAATCCACTCCAATAGCCTGTTTTCTGTTCCTTTACCCAGGCTCCCAAGTGCTAACAGATAAAATGATATATTTTGCCATGCTGTCACCTCTAAAGTTGTCACTGGTTCCTGGTCAGCTCCCTACTAGCCGTGCCACCTTGTGTAAACTTCATAACTTTTATGAGCTTCACTTTTCTCACCTCCCAAATGGGGGAGGGGTGGCCATAACACAGAAGGATGCTGTGTGGGTGGAAGGAAACATGTACATCATAGGTGCTCAATATATGCTCTCCTTTACTATTGAAACAGCCTAGTAGTTTGCAAATCAATGCACCATTATTTCTCCCTTTGCTTAAACTCCTGGTAGCTCCAGACAGCGCTGACCACACCCTACTTTCTGAATCCCTCTTCTCTCTCACCACATTTTTAGTCCCTGATCTCTGACTGTTCTTGTCCCGCCCACCTCTCTGATTGCCTTTGCTCTCTTACCTGTAAGTGTTGTTGCTCCCCAGACTTGGTCTTTCATTGACCTCCTTTGGTGTCCGAATTCACCCTACAGACTGGAGGCCAGTTCTTTCATTTCTGAATATTTTCTTTGAGTTCTGACCTTCACCTCCTCTTGTCACTGCAGGAACCCCAGAAAGCTGCTCGCTCCTGCTGCAACATGCAGCCTTCTGTATACCCCAGAGCCCAGTATCGCAACGTAGACTTAGAACACAGCGAGACTCTCTTCCTCTCACAAGAAGTCTTCATGTGGCTCATTTTATTAACTTAAAAAAAAAATTTTAAATTTACAGAAGAATTGCAAGAATAGTTAAAAGAATTCCCTATACCTTTCGCCCAGCTTCATTGACTTTTTTACCACATGCGCGCGCGCGCACACGCGCTCTCTCTCTCTCTCTCTCTGTCCTTCTTTTTCTTTTTTCCTGGAACCATTTTCAGAACCTTTAAAAGTACCTCAGCTTATATTTCCTAAGAACAAGGACATTCTCCTACATAACCACCGTGCAATGATCAAATTCAGGAATTTTAACATCAGTACAGTGATACAGTTGTTGAATATAAAGCCCATATTTATTTATTTATTTTTATTATTATATTCTTTTGAGACAGAGTCTTGCTTTGTTGCCCAGGCTAGAGTGCCGTGGCATCAGCCTAGCTCACAGCAACCTCAAACTCCTGGGCTCAAGCAATCCTCCTGCCTCAGCCTCCCGAGTAGCTGGGACTACAGGCCTGTGCCACCATGCCTGGCTAATTTTTTCTATATATATATTTTTTAGCTGTCCAAATCATTTCTTTCTATTTTTAGTAGAGACAGGGTCTCGCTCTTGCTCAGGCTGGTCTCGAACTCCTGACCTCAAGCGATCCTCCTGCCTCGACCTCCCAGAGTGCTAGGATTACAGGTGTGAGCCACCGCACCCGGCCTAAAGCCCATATTTAAATTGTGCCGGTTGTGCTTCCATTGTCCTTTACAGCACTTTTCTTCCTCTTCATCTGAGATCGAATCCAGGATCAATGCACTGTATTTAGTTTTCATGTCTCTTTAATCCAGAACAATCCCTCAGCTGTTGTTTGTTTTTTAAGGCATTCACATTTCTGAAGGATATGAACCAACTGGTTTGTAGAATTTCTCTCAGTTTGGGTTTGCCTGATGTTTTTTCATGATTAGAGTTAGATGATTTTGGGTAGGAAAACCAGTAACGGATATGGTGTCCTTCTCGGTGCCTCATATCGGGAGACACAGGATGTCAATTTGCCCCATTCATTGATGACAACTTTGATCACTTGTCTAGGTGGTTGCCATCAGGTTTCTGCATTGTAAAGCCATCACTTTCCCCTTTGTAATTGGTAAGTAAATTGTGGGGTGATACTTTGAGGCTCAGTTCTCCTGTTCTTCCTCAAAATTTTACCAAGTAGTTTTGGCACTTATTGATAATTTCTGCCTGAATCAATTATTTCTGATGTCAGCAAAAAAGGTGAATTTTTAACTCTATCATTTCTTCTCATATGACTTATCATTTTCCTATGTTCCCTTATATGTATAAACCAATGAAAATGCAATTTCAAAATGTATATGCTAGCAATAATAAAAATAAAAGTAGCTTCTATATGTAGGCCTCTGGGCTTATTCTGCTTGATTGAACTCAACCTTATAGAGGTACCATGTTATAAGGAATGCTTTCAAAGACTTTTTTTTTTTTTTTTTTTTTTTAGAGACAGGTTCTCGTTTTGTCACCCAGGCTGGAGTACAGTGGCATGATCATAGCTGTGGCTGATGCAAGCTTGTACTGTCATTTCAATGTTTAAGAGTCAGCTTAGGGCTTGTTTGCAACCAACATTCTCACATGTTATGGCTGTGATTTTAAAAAAGAATAGAGATGCATATGTGTAAATTACATTCAGTTCAAACTAGACCTTTAACATTGATTTTGATAGACCACAAATATTCAGTTCCCAGGATCTGGCAGAGAAATTTCTGTCATTAGTTCTGCATGGTTGAGGCAAAGGCTTGGGGTGTTATGGGAAGGTAGAGGCAGATCCTTTTCAGGCTCCTGCTAGATAATGGCTGTTTGCATTATACAGGAAAACTAAACACAACTGGAACAATTGGGTGTGGTCTTTAGCATGGTCATTTCTGCAACTGCACCACAGGAAGAAGTCCCTGTTCTTTTTCTGAGAATCAAGAAGTGGCTTCAGAATTGTGAGTTTGACTTCGGTCAGGTGACTGCACTTCAGTAAGCCTTAAACAAACATTGCCAGTTCTACTGGTCAAACACATCCTCCTAGCACTAGCGAGAGAGAGGAATGAAAAGGTAGAGAGCTTCAAGGATGTCTGGCCCTTTTCCATTTTCTACCTGGAAAAAATGTCTTCACCCAAGAACTGCTGTTTGCTTATAACAATTGTGCCCCTATATTATCTGAGTCTTGAGGCCAGTGCTAACACAGCTGCATACTTGAACCATGACTCACCCCAAAGTCATTTTAAAGACACTCTGATCATGAGTTTGTTATGAAAACAAGGAAAAAGTCTATGATTTCAAAGGGACTTATTCTCAAAAGAGGCAGAGTCTCTAATATGTCATAATAAATAATAAAAACTTTCTCTTTTGGGGGGTGGTAGTAATCTTTTAAAAGTGTTTTTAATTATTAAATATTTTTGAACACATAATACATTTATATGGTTCAAATGTCAAAACATGGGAGGCCGAGGTGGGTGGATCGCTCGAGGTCAGGAGTTCGAGACCAGCCTGAGCAAGAGTGAGACCCCGTCTCTACTAAAAATAGAAAGAAATTATATGGACAACTAAAATATATATATACAAAAAATTAGCCGGGCATGGTGGCACATGCCTGTAGTCCCAGCTACTCGGGAGGCTGAGGCAGGAGGATCGCTTGAGCCCAGGAGTTTGAGGTTGCTGTGAGCTAGGCTGAAGCCACGGCACTCACTCTAGCCCGGACAACAGAGTGAGACTCTGTCTCAAAAAAAAAAAATGTCAAAACAATATGAAAAGTATATTCCTATTTGACTGATTTCCCTTGCTCTCTTTGGGTAATGCTTGTTATTATTTTCTTGCTTAACCTCTAATATATATGCAAAAGCAAATGTATAGTTTTAATCTCCCCTTCCCTTACACAGTTGGTATTATAAGTCATCTTTCTAATACAGTGTTCTTTATTTTTTTTTTTATTATTATTTTTTTTTTGAGACAGAGTCTCACTCTGTTGCCCAGGCTAGAGTGAGTGCCGTGGCGTCAGCCTAGCTCACAGCAACCTCAAACTCCTGAGCTCAAGGGATCCTCGTGTCTCAGCCTCCCGAGTAGCTGGGACTACAGGCGTGCACCACCATGCCCAGCTAATTTTTTCTATATATATTTTTAGCTGTCCATATAATTTCTTTCTATTTTTAGTAGAGATGGGGTCTCGCTCTTGCTCAGGCTGGTCTCGAACTCCTGAGCTCGAACGATCCGCCCACCTCGGCCTCCCAGAGTGCTAGGATTACAGGCGTGAGCCACCGCGCCCGGCCTAATACAGTGTTCTTAAATTTTAAAATTATTATTATAAGAAAATGCATATTTGTTTAAAGTAAATCAAACAATATAGAATGGACTGAAAGAAAAAGGGTAAGTTTCTCTAGCTTCTAACTCATTTTCCAGAGGTAGCTACTGTTAACAGTTTTATGTGAATCATTCCAGATGTGTTCTAAGAATTATGTTAGTGGTAAGAGCCACTTGTGAAATTTTTTGGAAATTTGAGAGCGGATTGTTAAACAGTCACTATTCAAATGGAATCATATAAACTTACAATGAAATAAATTATATTAAAAGTAAAGGTAATAAATACTCAAAACTCCTCACTGCCTAATTGTTTTACTACATTTTACCATTGTCTGTGCTTTAGGGGTGAATTGCATCTACTGTATCTGTATGGTGGAAATACCATAAAGTGGTGTTTGCTGGCCATCTCTTCCCAACTCCTCTTGAAGACTTTACATCTCTATTGATGCTATGGTTTGAATGTTTGTCCCCTTCAAAACAATATAGCAGTATAGAAAAGTGGGCCCTTTAAGAGGTGATTGGGTGATGCGGACTCTGCCCTCATGAATAGATCAATCCATTTATGAATTTGAGGATTAATGTGTTAATGGATTAATAAGCAGAGGAAGAGAGACCTGAGCCAGCACACTCAGCTCCCTCACCACATGATGCCCTACGCTGCCTCAGGACTCTGCAGAGAATTCCCACCAGCAAGAAGGCCCTCACCAGATGCTGCCCCTCGACCTTGTTCTTCTCAGCTTCCCTAACTGTAAGAAGTAAATTCCTTTTCTCTATAAATCACCCAGGTTCGGGTATGCTGTTGTAAGCAACAGAAAATGGACTAAGACGATTGACCTAGAATGTAAATTATAATCCCTGAAAATGACTCAAAAATAAAGAATGTAAAGATACAACTAAAATGCCAACACAATTATTTTTAAATTTAAAGAAAATCATCATTACAATAAATGACATTGCTTAGTTAGGGAAAAAAAAATTAGCTAGCTCTCATGGATGTACAAATGTCTTTTTCCTTTTTTTATTCAAATGCTCAAGTAAACAAAACCTATCCTCCCTCATCCTGGAAAGTCTCCTCTTTCCTCCGACAAATAACATGTAGACACTCTCCTCTCTAGGAGGAAGAGATTAATCCCTCTCTGCCCCTCCCCCCACACCTGAGGGTGGGCTACATTTAGTGACTCACGTATGGAAAATCACGTATGGAAAGAGAAGGAAAAAACAGTAACATTATAGTAGAGATATTTGGCAGACATCCCCTTAACTAGTGATGAGGAGCAACATCAGTGTGATGTCATGTAGACCTTATACACCCTCTGATACATTGTGACAAGAAGGGCATTTCACCTCTTCCAAAAACCTGTGTCCCCAGAGTAGGGAAGGAAAAATTTCCTTAATCTCTTAGGTTTCCTGGCTAGGTCTGAAATCAAACTGACAAAGACAAATTAACAGGAGAAAATATACAAATGTATTTAATCAAAGTTACGTGACATGGGACCTTCAGAAGAGAAGATCCAAACACCCAGAGAAAACGGTCCATTTTTATGCTTAGATTTGAAGAAGGATAAACAGCGCATAGAAATGTGATTAGACAAAAGGGGTATGATCTAATGATAATAGTCTGAGGGAGGATGCCCAGCAAGGCCTGTCTGTCCAGACTCTTCTTGGTGTCCCTGTGAAGTATTCCTTCCTCTTGGGTTTGGGGTAGGACACCTGTGGAATGAGGGTCTTAGGAGCTACTATCAAATGAGGTAGGTAAGAGAATTTCTACATGGCCAGCTCTTACACAGAAAGGGGAAGGTTAGAGTAATATTTCTCAACTTTATGGCTTGCTTTGGGGAAGGGGAGTCATAGTTTCTAAGGTCTGCCTTGGGGGAGAAAGAGGAACAGGAGAAAGGAGGGTGGGAGAAGGTCAGAGAAAGACTTTACTTCTGAGATCCTTTCCATGTCCTTCAGTTCAAAGTACTCAGCATGCCAAGGTGCCATACTCTGTGGTATTGTGTTCCGAGCCCTGACATCAGTCTAATGGGGAAAACAACAGGCAAACGCATTTCAGGGACATTCTACAAAACACCTGACTGGTACTACTGAAAATTGTCAAGGTCATGAAAAAATATGGGGCGACAAAGAAACTATTGCAGACCAGAGGAGACTAAGGAGACATGACAATTAAATGCAATGTGGTATCTGGTATCCTAGGAATTCTGAAACAGAAAGAGTATTTGAAGAGGATATTTAACAAAAACTGTTTAATTAGAATAAAGTCTTGAGTTTTGTTAATAGTAACATACCATCGTTTGTTTCTCAGTTGTGACAAATGTACCACGTAAGATGTCAGCAATGGGGAAAATTGGATGAGGGGTAAATGGGAACTCTACCCTATTTTTGCAAATTTTCTGTAAATATAAAATTACCCCCATATAAAGTTTATTTGATGAAACTAAACAACAAAAAAATAATATCTTTTAATGGCATACCAAGTAGTCAACATAGATTTGTTTTCATAATTCAGTACTCTTCATATCCTGTTATTGTGAAGACCAACTGCTAACTTAGTAAAGACTGTTTTCCATTTGTAAAAGTATATGCCAGATTTTTTAGTGTATAATGTAGCTAAAATCAAAACTATAGGTTTGACATAGGCTTGTTAATTCTGTTTGATTCCATAGCCATAGACTCAGCCTTAGCTTTGTCTAGAGACTGTGCAAATGCATACCATTTGAATCAGAGTAGGCAAACGCTCACTGTCCTCCCTGCCCATCCTCCCAGAGAATAACTGAAAGCACATGTTCTCTTGAAGGTGCGCCAGCAATGCTATCTTTCTGTATGAAGACCTGCTTGATTATAATTAAAACTTTCATTTGACTATTAAAAGTAAAGAACAGCTATAAATTAAGGTAGAAATATTAAAACCTCAAGGGGTAAGTCTAAAAATCCTCTCTGTAATTAGAGAGCTACAAAATTTAAGGAACACTAATTCTTTTCGGCGTCAAGGTCTCATTTTGCCAGGAAGCTGGTATTTTGTAAATTGCAGCTCTTCCAAGGCTGAGGACAAATGTTGGTTCTTGCTCATGGTTGTTGCCTGAAATCTTTTGCCCTTTATAAACTGGACTATGAGTTAGAAGACTGATTTCTTATCCTAATTGGATATGTCAGAATCTGGGTGGTCTAAGTCATGTCATAACCTTTCTAGATTAGAGTTTCCAAAGCTGTCTAGGTAGATGTTGGGTTATTAACCTTATTTGACTCTTCTAGTTCAAAAAGGTAGAAGTTTTTATTGTAATAATGAAAATAACACTCCCTAACACCATCTCCCCTTAAAAACAGAAGGCATTAGTTATCTTTGCGTGGTGGGTTTGGTTATTAATAGTTTGTATGTTCTTCTTTGTACTTTATTTTTCCAAATGGGTATGCATATATATCTATATATAAATGTATATACTCATGTGTATGCATCATCTGTACCCATATACACACACGTGTAATCATATATCCCTTTAATATGATGAAAAATAAAATAAAATAATTGTATTTGCAAACACAACAAAGGCATATACTAATAGATTTCTCATTGAGTCTTACTGAGTGAAACTAAGGTATTGTGGTCAGGTGGGCCTTAATCCTTCACTTTAATGTGAATTTTGTCAGGACAATCTGAAAGTCTAAATTGACCTTTCGTTCATTCCCGGTCTTTTTCCATTTGACAGTCTTAATGTTTGTCCTTTCTCTTTATAGATCTTACTCCTCAGTTTTTATCTCTTTTTTCCCCACTGGATTAAAACAAACAATGAGCTTTAAAAAGAACATTTCTCATGGTAGATATCTCCAGAGAGCTTATATTTACTTTAAACTGAATTCTTGCCAGACCGCCCAAGTGGATACCCCTGATTTTACACTATCCATCAACGTGTTGCACCATAGTGGGTACAATGGCATAAAAATGGTGTAAACAAGCACCAAGCAAAGCCCTGACAGTCCATTAGGACAACACAGAATGATGAGAACATTTTTCTATCTAGTTCCAGGAAAATGATCCACATCTTTCTCTATTTTTCTTTCTTTTCTCTTCCTTTTGGTGTTTGCAAAAGGCAAAATTACACATATAGTATTAATAATTTAGTGCGTAAGAATTTGGACTCTGGGAAATGGGATTGCTACTTGCTGTGTTTCCCATTGGCTAAGCAGATGTCTTTTCTAAGAATATGCAAACCCTGGTAATCCAAGCTTTTAGGTCTTTTCAAGTTAAGCTTCTTTGTTTTATAACATAATGCCAGCAGTACGCCAAGGTCAGCTGTATCGGAGATTAAACTATATTTGTGTTCAAAGCAATAAATGAGGACATGGGAAAAACAGACATTGAGTTTGTTCATGATTACCTTGACAGTGATCTGAAGAAGGCTGGGTCATTTCTGATTTGGTTATATTGGCTGATTGCCACCAATCACATTTAAGGATTCTGTCATCACATGGCCCAGTTTTCATAATACCGATGTGTAAAGGAGCTGGGTGTGGTGGCATGTGCCTGCAGTCCCAGCTACTCAGAAGGCTGAGGCGGGAGGTTTGCTTGGGCCCAGGAGTTCAAGACCAGCCTGGGCAACACAGCAAGACCCATCTCTAAAAAATTAAGTAAACAAAATAAAAATAGTGTAAGGGACTCTGTGGTGATTTTTATTGATCACCTGGGTCTTCAGTTGTAAGAACTACAAGGTGCATCCCAGTTTATTGAGTTTATTGTACAGAATGAAATGACCACACAGAACCAGTTCCATTAGCAAAAGTCATATCAGTCTCTCTTTGAAGATGAGGCATGATTTGTGAATTTGAACGCTATAAAGGCATCTTTTGCTAATTTAATACACATCTGTATGCCTACTGCTACTTTTTCATCCATATATTTTTTAACTCCAAAAAGAGAAAAATCTCTCACAATGATTAGTTCATTAACTCTAATAATATCTCTCTATAAACCAAGAATCAGCAAACTCTGGCCTAAGGGCCAAATATGGTCAGCTACCTGTTTTTCTACAGCCTGAGAACTAAGAATGGTATTTATATTTTTAAATGACTGGAAAATAAATCAAAAGAATATTATTTCTTGGCATGTAAAAATTATATGAAGTTCTAATTTCAGCATCCATAAATAAAGTTTTATTGGCACATAGCCACGCTTATTCATCTACAGCTTCTGTATGGCTATTCTCCCCTCACAATGGCAGAATTGAGTAGCTGCAGCAGGCACCATGTCGCCTGCAAAGAAGAAAATATTTACTATATGGTCCATTTCAGGAAAAGTTTGCTGCCCCCTAGAATAGATAAAGTTATTTTCAGAAGGAAAACTGAGGCACAGAGTGAAATATGTAGACACGTAAAACTTACCACGATGGACTGGCGTGGAATATAAACTGAACTTTTCATGTTATGTAATTTCTAATGGAGCATCTTGCCTGAGCAGGGAAAATAAAAATCAGGAGCTAAAGTAAAAAAACCAAAGATCAAAAACCTGAACTTTGCATAGTGGTAAAGTTTGAAGAATAGAACACAAAGATTGAAGGTATATTTTCCGCATTGCCAAAATGTGCCCTTTCTGGGCTAGCAGCGCCTCTTCCTGCGAGCACAGCGGTGCAGCCAGGAGGCAATCTTGCTGATCGACTGACTGACTCATAGATGATGGACACCTAACTTCAATTCTAGTCTCAGTAGGACGTGATGAGAGTGACCTTTGAATGTCTAGTGTCTCAAAACAAGCACACTTTGGGGGGCCCATGAAAGGCTGAGTATGTATCTCTCCACTAGTGGCTCCCTAGAAATGCTGTGGTCAGGTTCTCAAAAAGCTGCCTATACCGTGAATTTTGTAGATATTTTAGTCTATTTGGAAGAAGATAACTAAGATTAAAGTCCCAATACTTGTTATAACCCCTAGAGCAGGGAATAGATTGTCAGTAGCGGAAAGGGATGTGGCTAAGAACAATGGTCATCCTTTGTCGTTTCCAGTTTGTGTGCGTGTGTATCTCATGTTTTATTTTGGGGTAATCTCTTGGCATAGTAGTTCATGTATATAATTTATAAATGGTTAATACATTTTTGTATATATTTGTGTGCTCATACTTTTTTTTTTTTTAAGAAACAGGGTCTCCCTCTGTTGCCCAGGCTGGAGTGCAGTGGTACGATCATAGCTCACTGCAGCCTTGAATTCCTGGCCTCACGCGACCCTTCTGCCTCTGCCTCCCAAAGTGTTAGGATTACAGATGTGAGCCACCATACCCAGCCTGTGCTCATACTTTTTATTGATAATTTTATTTGTGTTATCAAATAGTTTGTACACATCTTGGCTTAATTTTCTATTGCTGCATAACAAATTACCACGCATTTAGTGGGTTAAAACAGCACACTTATTAGCTCATACTTTTCATCCATTAGGAGTCTGGCAATGGCTTAACTGGATCCTTGGCTAAGGGTCTCACAAGCCTGTAATCAAGGTGTCAGCCGGGGCTGCATTCTGATTTGGAAGCTTGGGGTCCTCTTCCAAGTTCAAGTGGTTGTTGGCAGAATTCTTTTCCTTGAAGTTCTACAATTTGTGGTGGCTTGCTTCTTCAAGGTCAGCAGGAGAGAGTCTCTATGACTCAGAGAAGGCCTAAGCCCTGTTTTAAAGGGTGTCCAACTGATTAAATCAGGCCTACCCAGGATAATTTCCCATTTGATTACTTAAAGCTGACTGATTTGGGACCTTAATTACATTGTAAAAGTCTTTTAATCTTGCCACAGAATGTAATATAATCAAGGGAGTGAACTCTATCACCTTTGTCAAATAACATAACCTAATCATGGTGTAACACCAGGGGCCTGAGGTCACAGGCACCATCTTTAAATTCTGGGCATCACACTATGGGCAAGAAAAGAATCAGAGAGGGCCACCTTTGGATCTTCGCTCTCCTACTTTCTAGCCATGTGATTGCACAAGTGACTTAACCTCCCTATGCTTCAGTGCTTTCAACTGTAAACTGGAGATAATCCTAACATCATTCTAGCATTTTGGCACCTACCACTTTGGACTAGTAACAGAATTAAATAAGATTATACTTATAAAAGGTATAGCACTGTG
Source organism: Eulemur rufifrons (assembly GCF_041146395.1). Classification (NCBI taxonomy): domain Eukaryota; kingdom Metazoa; phylum Chordata; class Mammalia; order Primates; family Lemuridae; genus Eulemur; species Eulemur rufifrons. Next base: position 134,713,902 of record NC_091012.1, on the reverse strand, counting down.
ATGGGCAAATAGCAAGTGGGCAATAGGTGTCAGATATTTTCATTAGCTGTTCATTTTCATGCATACAGACATTTATTCATACAACAGAAAAATAATATTGACCTGGAATATACATTACTGTATATCCAAGAAAGCAAGATGAAAGGGGAAATTAGAATGCAACTTGTCTGATTTTATATTACTCTGGAGGTGATTAAGAACAGGCTAGCTCACTACATGGTGCTTTGACACAAACTGAGATACTATATGTAAAAGTACTTGCATTCAATAAATATTATTTGAATTTAAATCTGGGCAGAAGTACTTGCTTACTAATTTTTAGTGTATTCATTAAATTGATTATCTTCTAAGGCTCAAATCATTTGCTTGATTAAATTATTTCTTTCCCTTTAGTGTTACCCACAGGACTATGTTAACATGCAAACATTTATTTTGCCCAGGCTGCCCCTCCCTCTTCCCCACTCTAAGATAGCATCTGTTAATATGAAACCAGTGGAGAAAGTCAACGTGTAAGAACACTTGCCAAATCTTGATAAAGTGTTGTGTAGCAAATGGAGAAATACAAATATCAAATCCAGGCCCTGTAGTTTCCATGCTGAAAAATATTTCTTATCTACCTCCTAGCTTCAAGTTAAAAGCCTGCACTAAGCTCTTTTCCTATTAATATAAAGGGGAGGAAGAAAATCCCCCAAAACAAGAAATCCTTCCCGAAAACACCGCTCTAAATTTGCTCATGTCTTTGGAAATAAAAAGAAACAATTTCCCCTGATTACAGACTTCCTGATATGCAGAGAATGCACAGCCCCGAGTTGCCTCGTGCTCACAACAATGGGGCAGACAGAAATGTACACAGAGCAGGCTTTTGTCTTCTCAGTTATTGTCATCTCATTCCCCAGAATGGCTTCTTGCCTGGTGATGGGCAGAAGGCCTGGTTGCTGAGAAACCCTCTTCAGAGGGACTGGTGTGGCCGTGGGTGGCGTCTGGGGAGACTGGGAAAGGAAAATTCCTGAGAGCAAGGGTTGTACAGCAGCTTGGGTAACTCAATTGCCCCGGAATTCCTGAAAAGGCTGGTGCTTTGGGCTCTATTCTGTTCCTATCACAGTGAATCAAAGAGCTAATTATTCTAAAGCTTTATGGAAAAGGGAGGTGGGCACGGGGGAAGAGTGCGAGAGAGAATGGCATCAACATACAGCAACATTCTAAGTATGATCGTCATGTACTGGCAAATCATCCTAAGTGACAGGTCCAGATCTGGCTCAATTTTTCATCAAATTCTCATAGAATTTTTCAGAGGGCATTAAGAGCAGAGAGACTGTAGAACTGGTAGATTATGTCTTGCCTTACCTTGGAATCCCCATATGTAATCTTTCCATTTTTATCATGAAATACTGATAGAAAATAGAATAATTGATGCAACCATCCAGAAGTTTTCAAACATCCAGGTGTGGGACATTGTGAAAATATATATAGACACAGACTGTCTAGGCTTTCCATGGGTTCATTATTTGCCCTTATTTTTATTTGTTTATTTATATGTATTTCTATAGAGGGGGTGGGGTGCATACTTCATTCATTCAACACTCATTCGTGAAGCATCTATTGGGTGCAAGACACTGCGAAAGCCACACAAATGAAGCATGGAGGGGCTGTGGCTTTATGAGATTTGCAGTCCTATCCCAGAAACTATAAATCTTGGAACAAGCATTATTCAAAGCCAAATTGACACCGTACACCTCACTCATCTTCTGGAAAAGTTGGTCAGAAATATTCAACAGGTTGCCTAATTCTAGAAGAGAACAAGAGTGAGATGAAATTGGTTGGTAATTCAACAATTTCAGGTAAGGTAATATGGTTGCCTTAACTTCCAGCTTACCTACAGCCAAACCAAAGGCTTCTAAGGAAGGTAAGTCAACTCTCTAACCTACACTGATCATTTCTGTGTCTGTTAGAGGAAAAAACAATCAAGTCCAACTGTTCTCAGGAAGGCAAAACTGCAAGCAGCCAGTCAGATGCAGTTTTCACCTCTGAACCAAGTGTTTGGTTTCACCTACACACTTCCTGCAGGGTGCTTTGCTCATTCAACGTTCAACAGCTGTATTTTTCTCGATTCGATTCATCTCACTTTCTTTTTAGCCATCAGAGACAAAACAGGATAAAATGCCTCTTTTATTATTATCTGAGGTGCAGCATTACACCTAAGATTTATCTTTTTAGAAACCAAGAGACCATTGCATTTCTCAAAAGGAGAGAAGTAGCAGACGTGACTGGGGGTTGATATTGCCAGTGGATATTGGGAATTATGCTAAGAAGACATCAGAGCAAATATCTTGTGCTAGCAACTGCTCACATTTGATTACTACTATTTTATGGGTGCTTCCCCCCCCCTTCTAAGCATTTGTGGCATTTTTCTTGAAGTAACAACCAACCTAATATATACTTTTTGTAGCAGCTGCGGTATTAGTGCTAAGACGAATACTCCATGTGGGCTCTGAGGCAATTTCAGTCTTATATTTCTGAATTGTTGGGACCATTTAAGCAGCTTGCCCATGGATGAAGCCCTTAAAACCCTCATAATACCTTAGAGGGAGATACATTCTGATCAAGGCTGCATCACTCTTTGGGCTATGAGAATCCCTGGAATGTTAGGGAAAGGGTGTTATATCAAAACCCCACATAATTTAAAAGTTTCCATGAAAGGTGTAATAAATGGTGCTTCTTGATTCTATTTGAAGATGTGTCAGGCTGCAGGGGCTTTCTTGACAAAAGTGGCCAGGAAGTGACTCTCTACTCCCCAGCAACAGCAATTTTCAAATTGCTCTTTTCTGCTCAACAAAGGTTTAAAAGGAAGTGAAACCTTCTGTACTCTTCTTCATTGCTGGTTTTTTCCACACAGAGCAGAAATGCCTGGCCGTACATTCTTCTAAGGACTGACTAAGAAAGGGTTGCAAATAGCAGGCAAGTGTACCTGTTTGAGTGCCTGTTCTTTGGCTATGAAATGAAAGCCAAAAAACGACATTGAATTTGGCGTTTGAAACTGCAGCACCATGTTGCTGTGTTGACTGGCTTGACGAGCCCACAGTATTCTAGAAGCACCAGCCGGGCCCAGGAGTGGACTCACCCATATCTCAAGTATGAAGAGGACTGTGGCGTTTCCTCTTCCCGACCTCTGCAGCAGCAGCAAGCCGGGCAGAAACATGCAAATAAAAATCAAGAACCCCACAGAGTCAGAAAATCATTTCCAGACACACTGATAGTAAATTTCAAGGCTCCAGCTCAAATATCCCTGATTTAAATCCATTTGTTTTAGCTCTTGAGTGGAATGTGAGGTTAAATACACAAACTTCTGTTATTAGAGTTCCTCTGTACTAATGCCTGCATGTGATTTTTTAAAAGACAACATAAAATAGAGTCATTTTAAAAATCTCACCTAGAATGAGAAAATATTAATATAAAATGCCTTTGGGTTTCCTTTCCCTGATGTCGAAGGGCTTTTTTTTTTTTTTTCCCTTTTCTTTACTACCCTACCTTAAAGATTTTAAAATTTAAACCAGGTGTGAGCTCTGAGAGAGATTGAAAGTGCATTTTATTTATCTTTGTGTCCGAGACAAACAGAAATGGTAGTGTTAGCATTTATTGACTGAGTCTTCACCCTACTTATCCTAAATCAATGCATCTTCTATTTAGGATTATGTCACATTTGAATTCCAAGATCCTGGGTCAGTAGTACTACATTTAGTACATACCATTATGGGCAATACATAATACTCGATAATGATAATAAATGACAATGCTACTGGTCTATGGATTTACTACACTATTTATCGTTATCTTGGAGTGTCCTCCTACTTATGGAAAAAATTTAACTGTAAAACAGCCTCAGGGAGGTCCTTCTGGAGGTCTTCCAGAAGAAGGCATTGTCATCATAAGAGATGACAGCTCCATGCATGTTGTTACCCCTGAAGACCTTCCAGTGGGACAAGATGCGGAGGTAGAAGACAGTGGTATTGATGATCCTGACCCTGTGTAGGCCTAGGCTAATGTGTGTGCTTGTGTCTTAGTTTTTTTACAAAAAAGTTTAAAAGTAAAATAAAAATAAATTTAAAAATAAAAAAAGCTTAAAGAATAAGGATATAAAGAAATAATATTTTTGTACCACTGTACGATGTGTTTGTGTTTTAGGGTAAATGTTATTACAAAAGAGTCAAAAAGTTAAAAAAGTTAAAAAGCGTATAAAGTAAAAATGTTACAGTAAGCTAAGGTTAACTTATTACTGAAGAAAGAATTTTTTTTATCAGTTTAGTATAGCCTAAAGTGTGCGTGTTCATAAAGGCTACAGCAGTGTACAGTAATGTCCTAGGCCTTCCCATTCATTCACTTTTTTCCCCTTCTAAACATTGGTGGGTGGCATTTTTCTTGAAGTAACAACCAACCAACTCACTCACTGACTCACCCAGAGCAATTTCCAGTCCTGTAAGCGCCATTCATGGTAAGTGCCCTATATAGGTGTACCATTTTTGATCTTTTATACTGCATTTTTACTGTACCTTTTCTATGTTTAGATACACAAATTCTCACTATTGTGTTATAATTACTTACAGTATTCAGTACAGTAACATGCTGTATCGGTTTGCAATAGGCTGTACCAAGTATTTTTGCATAAATACACTCTGTGATGTTCGCACAACGACCAGATCGTCTAATGACACATTTCTCAGAACGTATCCCCCTCGTTAAGCCGTGTAAAACTGTATTTATACTACTGGGACTAAATTAGGAAGAAGTTTAGAAGATTGTACATCACCAAGGTGTTCCTTTTTCTGTTTTCTATGCGTCGGGAGATTTATTGAGAAAATCCGCCTTCAGTTGCCATGGGGGTGAAGCAGCTATAGTTCTCTCTTCCTTCCTGTTACTCATTTGCATTTCTAAGGCCTATTATAAGGAAACATTTCAAAGAACCTCGTGAGATGTGAGGATTAATTCAATTAAACTGTACTTCTGGTCTCTGATATGAATATGACAATGTTTTACTCATCTCAGAACTGGAAAATTAAGGCCTAGTAGTTGAAAAAATATTTTTCTTTCTGAATTCTGCATATATATGCATTATATGATAAAATAATTCAGTACAGTAGGAAAGAATCAGATTTTTTTCTCCTTTGAGCTGGAAACAAAAACCCATTGTATAGAATTTGACGATTTTTACTTCCTCCAAACCTTACCTTTATTTATATGTTCTGCTAACTAAGCCACCATTATAAAACCCACTGAACGTTTATGATCAGAGGAGGCCATAAAGAAATTAGCTAAAGAATTAAAATCCTCCTCCTTAAGTACTAAACCTTTTATGGCCTTTCTCCTCTATGTAAATCCCTTAATCTCTCCTTATCTGAATTTCTCTTTTATATTGCTTATATCAATATCAGTGTTTCCTAACTTAAAAAAAAGTGACCCCTCTTTTGCACCCTAAATTTTTTATGTCCTGCCACAGGATATTGTAATTATTTTTTAGAAATTAGAAATTTATTGGAAAGGGAAGAATCTTCCAGCTAAGGAACTGCATTCATGTGATTGGGAAAACACATTTTTGATATTGAATCTCTTGGTACCTGTTGTAACTCTGGAAGCCCCGAGGAGTCTGAGGCTCACACACAGGTAAAAATCTCTGGTTGATTTCACTCAGCCGTCTGGGTGCCTCCTGGCTTCGTTTTCTAATTGCTTCTCAATGTTTAGTTTTAGAGGATGGGAATTAGGCCATCTTTTCGTCTCTCATAGGGCTGGCCACACAGTAATGCTTTAGAAAATAGTTGTTCATCTATCTCTTGGTCCACACTCTTGATTTTCTTTTGCCTAGGAGGAGACACTGTACTGACCTCTCAAATATGTGGGTGTCACAACTTGTTTTATATTTTAGTATAAAGTAAAGGTCTTCTGACCTCCATCTAGTAAGAATGCTGAATTTCATCCATCTTTTTAGACTTTGTCCTTTGAAGCTCACTTGCTTTCACTTTTCTCACCTTTGCAGGATCCTTCAGTTTCCTGGTGCTCAAATATAAAGGTTCCAGAGATCCGTTTCCTCAAGAGTGGAATGTCAGGGCCACTTGGCTGTATGGAGAGAGGGTCTAGGCCTGACCCGCTGGCTGCTGGAAGAGCCAGAGGGAAAAAGATGACCCCATGAACCACTTTTTCTACCTGTATTTCAATCTTGCTTGCAAATTGTTTTCTTTCCTAATATCTTTTCATCATAGTCTTCACAATCATCTTGTCAACAAGTTATTGTAAACTTGTCAAAAAGGCTCCATTCATTTTCAGCACGGAGGCCATCCTCTGGATTCCTCTGTGAGTAGTGCTTTGTTCTTACATGTGGCAGATATGAACTTGTTTTGAAAATCCTGAGACTGGAACACATCCTCACCCAGTAAAGTCACTGGCATCTTCCTCACAGCTAGTTATAAGGGGTTTCTTCATCTAATTGGTGATGACCCCAGAACCTTACCTCCACAGTGAAAATTTCCCAAATGACTTGGCTCCCAAACCTCATCACTACTTCAATTCTTTAGGCTGCCAGATGTTGAATGTAAATCACCTTAACTGTGGTTGCATAGAATTGGTTGGGGATCACTGAGTCTCCCCATGTAAGGACTCTCAAGACTCTGCTTTGAGTTAATATCCTTGTTTTTTCTGCCTTCTTCAAAAAGAAGGTGCAGGGACTTGCCATTGACTCCAGGGTTTCTTTATTGCATGTTCTTCTGACTTTGTTGGGGAGTTGTAGATCCAAGTTTGGACATATGATGGTAACTGCACCCGAATGTAGCCAAGACATATGACTTTACTCTTGGCTTCTAATTAGCCATGTGACTTTGGGCAGGGCATTCTCTCTGGGTTTGATTTTCTCATTTATAACATGACGTAATTAGATTAGGTTCTTTCCAGGCCTTTTTCTGGTCCTTTCCATTTCTAAAGGTCTATGATGAATAGGCAAGGCATGTCATCATGATTTCTAGCACAGCACCCCAGAGCCTTATTCCTCATTCCTGGATGCACGCACAACTCCAAATAGGGCTCCCTAGTTTTTAAAGAAGGGCAAATGGGTAAGGAGAACTGAAACCCACATAGTTTCAGTTCTGGCTTAGTGAGTTTTGAATTTAAATGCTTTCTCATATGAATCAGTGAGTGGGCAGGAGAATCCTACAAAGACAGCCCTGAGGTTGGATGAGCAATGAATGCCCAACCCCTTTCTGTTGGCGACTCTCTTTTGGAACAAAGCACATCACTGCTCAAAGCTCAACTGCCAAAAAAGAAAAACTAAGAATAACGAGAAAAGAAAAACAAAAGTGAGAACCCCCGACCCTGTGCGAGAGGCATTGTTGAACAAAGAGAAACAGAAGGTGGTGGCGTGTGAATCCACGTGGCCCTTTGCCAACCCACCTGCCTCTAACGCTGGTGCATCTGCGTGTCTCAGGGTAATTTCTGAGATGGAGGTTTTTACTGAGCCCTTGTTAGCAGAGAGGTTTGTTTCCAGTCTCGAGACTTTCGAAAAAAGCCAGTGCTAGGAGGAAAAACTGTTGGGCCTTACATGCAAGAATGTCTTCCAAGTGGCTCTGTAAGATGACTAACACTTCAGTTGGACATGAGACAACGTGGGGGCAGAAACGGTGGACAGTGGTGCACCACGATCATTTCATACAGCCCCCAGCAAGGCAAGCGGCTCTGAACACATTGCCTGCAAATAATGTGTTTGCAATTTTCAAATTCATGCGAGTCCTGACTGAAAAATGTATTCCAGGCAAATGATCAAGTGCATGATTTTTCATAAGGTTTTCTCATGCTAGCCCTTAAATGAAATAGGAAAACCAATCAGGGGGTCAGAGACGTCTAAAATGGAGCTTGGGAGTGTAAAGAGAAGATGGAGAGAAATGTTAAGGATTTAAATAAGAGAAACTAATGAGAAAAAACATATGACACTATTACAGTGGAATTTTTCATTTTTTGGCCATTCCTGAATTTTAATAGTGTAACCATTCTACTCAAGCTATTCCTCTAATATTTTTTACGTCTTATAAAAATAAAGACTCTATAAAAAACATTAACTGGGCGTGGTGGTGAGCGCCTGAAATCCCAGCTACTCAGGAGGCTAAAGCAGGAGGATCACTTGAGCCCAGGAGTTGGAGGTTTCAGTGAGCTATGATCATGCCATGGCACTCCACCCTGGGGGACAGAGTGAGACCTTGTCTCTATTTTTTCAAAAACTTAAAAAAAAATTTAAAAAGCGTCTATAAAAGACATTTTATAGGCCCACAGCCTCTGTATCTAGCTTTTTGAAAGAAATTGTTACTTATCTGCCCATGAGTACCTTTGTTAAGCTTTCCTTGGGTCATTTTTGGGGGAAGAAAAATCAATTTTCCTGCTTAAATACAGGACCCCCTAGAGAGCATCTGTTTCTCAGAGAGTGACGAGCAAGGAAAGGGAATATGATGCATACAACAAATTTAAAAACATCGTCAGTTGTGAAGGTACCTAAAGAAAACGTGACATACAGGCTTGTAGGAAAAGGTCCAAGGGAAGCCGGACCTCATGGAGAGAGTAACATACTGCGACAGTGGGGACAGATGAATGAACAGATGCAGCTAGAGAATCAGCAAATAAATAAAAAGTAAAAGTAATGTTGATATTTCTCCTGGGTTTGGAAAGTTTGGGGAACCAGTTAAAAATAAATATTGTCCTCAACGGTTCTCCCACAGAATGTTAGAATGGGGAAGACTGATCCCTGCGTGACAGCCCACAGTGACTAAAATATACAGAGTCCCTGCCCCCAAGGAGCTTGCATTCTAGTGAGGAGACACAGACAGAAAAGCAAATATATAATATTTAGGTGTGTTGATAGCCACTTTGGAGAAAAGCAAAACTGGGTAAAGAGAATAGAGAAAGCATGGGAGGGTGGAGGGCCCATGCTATGTTATAGGTTGTGATTGTAAAGATTGTTCAGTCGAGTGTCCATTCTCCCTCTGTGCAGATGAAGAAACTGAGGCATGGAGGGATGAGATGGCTGGCCCAGGGTCCCCCAGATGGCTGGTGGCCCACCAGGAATAAAACCCAGCTCTCCTGATCCAAGCCCTGTGTTCTTTCCTCCTGCCTCGACACTAGGCTTAGCCACACTTGGAAATGAACTGCTGCAGTCAGAGTTTGAAGTCTAACATATCTCCCCCTTGTGATCAATTTACACCGATTCTTTTATGAATATGAAATGAATTGTCCACCACCATTCCCATACCAGCCTGTGGCAGCAGTAGTGGTCTCTAAAGTTTAGAAAGGGTTAATTTATGAGTGCGTGATGTGGGAGTTGTCTAGAGTTGACTCCTCCGACTGTGTGGTCCGTTCATGATCGTCAGTGCTGTGCTCAGCACCCTATTCACCCTGCCCGACGATTCAGGACGAGAGCACTGCTTCTCCAACTCAAATATGTACGTGAGTCACCTGGGAACCTTGTTAGCATGCAGACTCTGATTCAAGGTGCCTAGGCGGGGCCTGAGATTCTGCATTTATAATGAGCTCCCAGGTGATGCTGAGGTCACTGGCCCACAGACTGCGTTTTGAGCCCAGGTGCCTCTGCTCCAGTTTGCTGAGTACAACTGAGAAAGAAACCTCAGAGCTGAAGCTTGCATTTCTCTTTCTTCATTTCCCCATTGCCCTACTCCCCTCTCTTGGAAGAATCCAGCTTAAAAAATGAAAACATTATGAAGCACCAGTGCCAAACCTGAATTACAACGTTAGGCATGTAATTATCTGGGCAAAAAGCAGATGTCTCAGATCGGGGGGTTAGTTCAGCCCACTGCCAGGGCGGGATAAAGTTCCTGGATTCGAGAGACAATTGAGGCCATACAGCATATGCGAGAGAAAAGAGGGTACCTGTGTCTGAAACTCAGGGGGGTGAGAAGTGGGCACCAATAATTTTGCCAGCTTCTCCTTCCCACCAGATTGCAAACTGACACGCATGCGTGTTAATCTTGGCTGCAAGGGTGACTTGGTCTGTGTCTGCAAATGAAAGGTTTCGACCTTGGCAGTGAAATAAAAATAGCAAATAGCATGTGCCATGCAGGGGCTTTTCCTCTGCAAGAGGCTGCCACTATCCACTGTTTAGAGGCTCTGCTTGAGCCATCCTCAAGGACGGAGTGCTGTGAATGAGTGGAAGAGATCGCAGAGCCAGTTTGTAGAGAGCGGGCCTACTTTGACACTCCGTGCAAAACCTCCCTTTACGTGTGCACACGCTTGCCAGCTTGCCAGAACTTCCTGCTGTCAACAACCTTGACTGACACTGCACCATGCGAATGCATCTTCTGGGGACTCGCAAGGCAGCTCTGGAGGGAAAAGCAAGACCCCCCCACCCTGTGATCAGACTGAGCTTGGGAGACCTGGGCTCCTCAAGTCTTTTGCAAACTCAGTTTCTTCTCGGAGGAAAACGGTGACAATGATAATAAGAAACAATTAAAAGCACATCTCCAAACTGGACAAATGGGACAGTTCCCTTTACTCCTGTGGAGGCAAAAGCAGTTCTGGCAGGCGTAGGGTTTTGCAGCCACGTGGGGCTTCATTACCATTTGAGACTTTGCACAATTTGGCCTGTCCTCAGTGAGATCAGGTGGAAGATGAGAGGGTGGGGTGGTAAATGGGTGGGAGATCTCTGCCTTTGGATTGTTAGGCATTTGTCAAAATCTTCTAGGCTGCTTTATTCCTTCTACAGTCAAGACTTGTCACCACCCAGGAAAATGGTCGGTCACCTTGGAACAGTTGCAATCTCCCAAATGCTCTCAGGAAGGACACATGGAATGCTCTGGACCACCACTCAATGGCCCAGAAGCTGGTCTCTTTTGTTCAAAGTTGAACTAGAGAGGTGGCAAGCAGAGGTGGAACTCTCTTATTAGTTACTAGAAAGATTTTCCATGACCCCAATAAGCCATAAGCCATTCCAGGGAAACAAAGATTAGTTCCCTCAGCCAATATCAGCTCCAGCCGGATCCTAGCCCCCCAGCCTTGGAGATGGGAACAGGGAAGGCAGACACCCTCTTCTTTGCCAAATCTCAGAGCTCACTGCAGTGTCTCAAGGATAAGCCTCCAAGGGGTCAAGTGCTGCTGGCAACATGTTTGTGTTCTCAACAGGGTTGAGGGCCTTTGGGTAATGCCTGGGGCAACTCAGCTATCTGCTGGCCCAAGGTTTCTGTATGAGGCTGTGATCTTGCCTAGGCAAACATCAAGAAAGATTCCGGGGAAAACAAAGAAAAACAAATCCTTTTTACTTTAATTCAAATGGCCCTTCTCACTGCTACTTTGAATGGCTAAGTCATTTGTCCTTTTAATGGTCCCCACTTCCAGAAGTGCTCATGTGAGTGGACACCCACTGATGGGGCCATTCTATAGCTCTCTGGAGTGAGCCAACCCCAGCAGGGAGGAGCAGGGAGGGGCAGAGAGAAGTTTAATCCATTTTTCTCACTGTACTACTTCTCTTAAAACATTGCAATTCCTTTAAACCAGAATAGCATGCTTTGTTTTTGTTTGAATAAATATTTTACTTTGGGATAATTTAAGATTTGCAGAGAAGTTGCAAAGATAGTACAGAGAGTTCCCATCTACCCAGCTTCCGCCAATGACAGCACCTTACGTTTCCACTGTACATTTGTCAAAACTAAGAAACTGACACTGGTGCAGTACTATTCACTAAACTCCAGACTTTATCTGGGTTTTGCCAGTTTTCCCGTTAATGAGATTTTTCTATTCCAGGAGCCAATCCAGGGCACCATATTGCATTGAGTAGCATGCTCTTTTCTAACAAATCCAGACTTGAGCTGATCTAGCTGACATTTTAACCAGCCTTGCTGAGCGCCTCTTCTGTGCGGGGCTCTAGCTAGACTGACTCTGAGAGCTAAAAGTGAGTAAGTCCTCCGGTAGTAGAGGACAAGCACAGTTGTCTCTGACTGGCCCCTCACCATGGACACATTTGCTATGAAGGCAGGAAAATCAGAAGTGGTTCCTAGGTAGGGAAGTGGGCTGGGAGGGAAGTCTAGGAAGGTGATAAACAGAGTTCTACCGAATTTGAGAGGAAAAGGAAAATACTGCAAGGTATGGAGCTGATCATTTGAGATATGGATGCTTATAACAGGGAAGTGTCCTGGTTTCCAAAAACGATGAAGAGAAGTACCCTAATACTGGTAAAAGTGTGGTGTCTGTGTGTGTGTGTGTGTGTGTGTGTGTGTGTGTGTGTGTTGGGGGTGGGAGGAGCTTTTCAACTGGTGCTCATTAGAAAGAAACCCTACCCATCTTTCTTTTACCATGTAGCAGCTAGTTGAACTATTTGATTTTACCACAAAGAACTCCCAAAAAGAATGCCTTTGTTCTTAGGTTCAAGCTCAAGAAAATACCAAAAAATCCTGTATCATGCAGCGCCCAGGTAGAAACTCATTTATTTAATGTGTTGGTTATTCATCTTGCTGGTGGCGACCATCTCTGCTCTTTCCTTACCTTAGGAGTGCTGACCCGCATCGTAGATGAGGCTGGATTTGTGGAGGGGCTACCCGTTTCCCCCACCGAAACCAAATGGCTGCAGAGAAATGGAGCAGGCTGACTCAACACGCAGCGAAGCTCCATCCCTGGGGGAGATCTCAGAACAGTGCCCTCCAAAAGCAGGGTGCCCACGGATGTCAGAAGAAATTGCAATGCTGACCTATAGGATTTTATGTAGGGTTCAAGCCAAGTGTTGTCAAGGTCTGCTTTTCATATGCAAAGCTTAACTTCAGTTCTCCCACAAGGATTTGCTTTCCTGACACAAAGAGGGTCAAGATGTAGAATCAATGCTCTTCTACTCTGGCCTTCGACAAAACTCTCGATGGGCACACTCTCCCCAGCAAACCCAGATTTGATGGTGGGGGTGGGATGGGGGTGGGCTGCCGCTGAGGCCTGGCCAGGACGGGTGGGGCTGCTATGTTCCAGCTGTTTAGCTCGAGGGCTCAAGAGGAGGGTGGGTTTCACTTAAAGGCAAGAGAAGATGGTGAGGGTCCTGGGGGCAGCCCCCCATGGGTGAGGACTGACAGCTAAGAAGCTGGAAGAAAGTGTGACTTTCATGGCCGACAGGAAGCCAGTGTGCCTTCAATAGCTGAGAGAGCCTTCATTGTTCTGAGCCTCAGATTTTCCATCTGCAGATGAGAATATTATCATCTGCCCCACCTATCCTTCAGGGCTTTAGTAAGATTTCGAAATACGAATGTAGAGTACATTGCCTGATATATTAATACTCAATAAAGAGTGGCTATTGTTCATATTACTTTATGTATCATAAATAAGTACTTTCTTGCATTTAAATTCCTAGTAAATATGAGGGTCTGATGGCAGTAAAGAAGAGAACAAACCTCATGTACTAGAAAAAAGATGGCTATTGGTCTGTTGTGGTAGAGAGAGTCATGGCTCCCCATTTTAGGACAAGGTCCACATCCTAAACCTCAGAACCTATGAACTTGGTTCTGGGTACATGGCAAAGGGGAACTGAGGTGGCAGATGGAATTAAGGTTGCTGATGAAATGACCTCAAAATAGGGTGACCATCCTGGAGTGTTTGGGTGGCCCAATGTCATCACAAGGGTCCTTAAACGTGAACAAGGAAGATGGGAATATGGGAGAGAGAACTAGAGGCAGCAGCCTGAGAAGGACTTGGTCTGGCATTGTTGGCTTTGGGATGGAGGAAGGGAGTCCCGAGCCAAGGAATGCAGAAGCCTCTAGAAGATGGAAAAGGTGAGGAAATGGATTCTTACCAAGAGCCTGCAGAAAGGAATGCAGCCCTGCCCACACCTTGCTCTTAGCCCAGTGAAACTCCTATCAGACTTCTGATCTGCAAAACTGCAAGATAAAAACTGTGTGTTGTTTTAAGCCAATTAGTCTGTGGTAATTTGTTACAGCAGTAATAGAAAACTGATATACCTGCCGATAGAAATTCTGGAATAACAGCACATTCTTGGTCGTAGGAATGAAATGTCTATTAGCTGCTGGTTTTTCAAGAACCTCCCTTGCTCCTCTTCTCATGGACGTACAGTCACAGACAAATTAGTATCCCCCCCCCCACCCCCGCCATTTGTCTGGCATGGATTGCCATTGCTGATCTAGAGCAGCTATTTACGGACTTTTAAAACTTCCTATTACGTTCACAGAGAGTTATATACAAAGTACTTTTGCCTGATGCAGGCTCCCTGGTTTGGTTTTGAACGGAGTGTGCCAGGGTAAGTTAAAAGGGAAGTTCCAACTCAAGGGCAAAGTGATGTTGATAGATTCCAACTCAAAATATTTAGAGAAGAAAGACGGGTACGGTCAAGTGGGCTTTTTCCCCTTGTGATTTCAAGGTTTTCCTGAGAACAGAGATACCATGGCTTTCCCCTTTACTTACTTTCAACATGAAACGAGAGGGAAATGACACTCTTTAACCCCCGAAAGGAGTTAAGAGAAGGAGAGAAAAGTCCAAATTCCTAAGTAAGCATCTGTAAAAGGATTTGGAACCTGGGTAAGGAAGTTCTGAGGCCTCCTAAAAGGGAAGGAAAGGCCTTGTTTACCGGCCATGGATTGTACTTCCTGTTGTGAAGCTCAGCAGGGTTTCATAACAGCTGGGGGCTGCAGCATCTTGTGCTCTAATGAGGAAGTGGCCTTCTTGGTTCCCCCCTATTACACAAATTAATGACCCCTACTGCACAATGAAATGGACACTCGCTTTTGTAGACTTGATAAAGCCTTTTTTTTTTTCATTGCAGGAATATGTTTTCATATATAATATTATTGACTATGCAACGTGTCCTTTATTCCTGTGTATACTCTTGACTTGAGATTAAAGCTGATAAAGCAGCTTAAAGGGAAAAGTGCTCACCCGGGACTGCCCCATGGCATGCATTTAGCTGTCACTGCACAGCCAGGGGCTGCAAAAGCCAGCCTAGTCCTTTAAAAAAAAAAAAGAATTAGGTTCATGTCTTTCTTATCATATAACTTTGTCACAAACACCATAAAAACTGTTTTTGCAGCAGATTCGCCTGGAAGGTCAGCCAAGGAATTGAGAAACAACATTTTTAGCTTCACAGGAGATATGATAACCTGCTTCGTTTCCTTTTGAGGATGATACTGTGGTTAGGTTTATGCATGTAAAATATAGTAAAAAACTAAAGAGAATTCTTGGACACTTCGTTGGATAAATACTCAAAACTCTTAAGTTTTGAGCAATAAGTGAAAGGGAAGGGCTCACAAAAATAACAAGAAAATACCTAATCCCACCACATCCCCAGGAAGAGTTAAAGATCAATCCTAGGAGTTCTCTCGCTAACAGGCACCCTGCGGGAGTTCTGTCTTGAACGACTTCTGGAAAGAGCTGAATGGATGGAAAAGAGATGTAAATGTCTCTCTTTCAAAATAGTTTGTTGAGAATCTGCTTTTACAGAGTTCCCGAGTAAACAGCAGGAGAATGAGCTCCAAGCCTCAACCATATCTCGAGGACAGAGTCACATCTCCTGTGATAATCCCTTCCCCAAGGAAGGCAGGAAACCAAGTCTTGCACTTTGACGTTCTGCGGTTTTTGTCATCTACCTGCTGCTGCTTTTGTTATCAACTGACAGCATCACCATTTTTTTTTTCTCTTCACCTCCTTTAAAATCAACGAGCCACGTGGCCTCGCTGCTGGCACCCCCTTCTCTTTCTGTGGGATGTTGTGCTGTCTCCCTGCTCTCTGCACCCCACCTCCCTTCTCTCTTTCTCTTGCTCCCCGGCAAAAGGATGAAATAAACTGTTTACTTATATATCTTAATCTCTGAGTGAGAAATCTTTCTCCACCGGGGCCTTTCCACCCTAACAATAAGGTCTTTGAGGTTAGGGGAATGAGATTGGGCTTTCTTATCACACTGCATGAGTTCAAATGCAGGTTGGGCCATATGCTAACTGTGCAATCTTGACTCAGTTAATTAACATCTCTGTGCCTCAGTGTTTTCATCTTTAATGGGGATAGTAGTACCTATGCCATATTGTTGGTGTGAAAATTAAGTAAGGCAATATATGATGCCCACAGAACAGTGCCTGATGCTATAAAATGCTCCAGCACTGTTAGCTATTTTGATTAGACAGAATGGATGTAAATTCATGAGAAAGAAATTAAAGGTATAGGTGAGTGATCACAGGGAAGGCGCACTTGAAAGCCCAGGAGACACTGCCCATCCACACCTATATCATCTGCTCCTGCCATTCATGGCGCTCCTGAATGAAGAAGATTCTCTCCCTGCCTCGTTCCCCATGGTAGTCCTTTGAGAAGCGTCTGCACCAGCCACACCAGTCTCCAGGACCTTCCCATCTCCCTCCTTCCCTGGACATTCACATGGTTTTTGTTTTTTAAAAAATTATTTGAAGGGACTTTGGATATCTTGGATGTGTTATACATTTTAAAAATCTGGACCAGGCCGGGCGCGGTGGCTCACGCCTGTAATCCTAGCACTCTGGGAGGCCGAGGCGGGTGGATCGCTCAAGGTCAGGAGTTCGAGATCAGCCTGAGCAAGAGCGAGACCCCGTCTCTACTAAAAATAGAAAGAAATTATCTGGCCAACTAAAATATATATAGAAAAAATTAGCCGGGCATGGTGGCGCATGCCTGTAGTCCCAGCTACTCGGGAGGCTGAGGCAGTAGGATTGCTTAAGCCCAGGAGTTTGAGGTTGCTGTGAGCTAGGCTGACGCCACGGCACTCACTCTAGCCAGGGCAACAAAGCGACACTCTGTCTCCAAAAAAAAAAAAAAAAAAATCTGGACCAGAAATGTTGCATGGTCAATTATGCACTTGAAAAATATAGACTAAATCCCAAGTTTTCTTTTTTTCTTTCTTCCTTGAGACAGAGTCTCGCTCTGTTGCCCGGGCTAGAGTGAGTGCCGTGGCGTCAGCCTAGCTCACAGCAACCTCAAACTCTTGGGCTCAAACCATCCTCCTACCTCAGCCTCTTGAGTAGCTGGTCTTACAGGTGCACGCCCCACCAAGACTGGCTAATTTCTTTCTATTTTTCGTAGAGACAGGGTCTCACTCTTGCTCAGGCTGGTCTTGAACTCCTGATTTTAAGCAATTCTCCTGCCTTGGCCTCCCAGAGTGCTAGGATTACAGGATTGAGCCACCACCCCTGGCCAATCCCAGGTTTTCTATTCCCTTACCACTGTGCCATACTAAATATTGGGGGTACCACTCTTCTAGTAATGAAAGTCTGTGCTAATCTAGTCTTCCCCCCATGGTTGCTTAACCTTTAGGGTTTGGTTTCTTATCTGTCTATTACATTCTAAATACTCCAGGGCAGGAATCGGATGTAAGCTTTGTATTCTCAAAGGTATCTCTCAAATCAAATCTCAAGTCTTTGATACTGTTGAGAATCTTCAGTATAAATATTTATCGACATTTGCATTGACTCAATGATTTAAATGACTATAAAAGGCAGGTTGTTTCCTTCCCACTGAAGGCACTGTGGGTAGGCGCACCAGTCCCGAGAGTGGCCCCTCACTATGGTGAATGCTGGCTGTTTGCATCACAGTGGGTGGCGTTCTGGACTCTGCCCTCAGACTTTCGTTCTATCTCAGTGCCGAGGCCTTAGCATTCTACCCGCTGAACACACTGGAAGTGAAACCATAGGCTCATTTCTCACGATAGGACACAATGTGCAAGGAAGTAAAAAAAAGGCCAAATGAGAACAGACCTGCCTTGTTCCCTTTAATCACAAGTTGGGTGGGTTGCAGAGTTTGGGGCAGGCTTTCAAGGCCAGTAAATTACGTGATATTGCCTCCTTTGTGGTGTCCGGGGAACATGGCTTCTGAGTTCCTTTTGCAGGGCAATAGAGGACAGTTTCAAAGTTTCAACTTCGAGCATCTTACTTGGGAACTGTAAGGAAGGCAGGACCCTCACCTGTTATGATGAGATGCAGGGCCCAAGCAGGGACACTGTGGGGATTTGTGGTGGCAATTAGTATGATATCTTCTTGTGTCTTCATTTCTTCTGGATGAAGTTCATGCTGAAGACTTAAGAAATCCATTCGTTCAGGGGAAGATTACTCTATTGCCTCACTTAGTTGCATATTTTCCTGGCTTTTCACAGCCTGGATTAAACCTCTGGGGCCTTCTCTCTGATGCAAGCTCATGGTGGAATTGAACATCACTCTTGCAGGTCATCCATATTGACTGTTCTTTGATATATTCCAGGTACCATGGGAATATTGCTCTGCAATTCTTAGCATTTCCAAGGGGAAAACCGTGACCAGGCCCCTGTGGAGTGCCTCTCTCCCATCATTCATTGCCTTTCCCTCTCAGCCTAGAAATAAGATTTCCTCCCATAACCTTACAGGGAGGAGATTGGACCAGATGGCAAGTACCTTCCAGTACCAACATCCTAAGCATCTCCTTTCTGTTGGTGTGGTATGATATAAGGAAAAGGAAGTAGGAATCGGAGTCAGATTTGGATTCCAGTGGCAGTATTCCTGCTTCCTGGATGCATAGGGTTGTGTGAGTTCATTTCCTCAAGGCATAATTTTCTCATCTCTAAAATGGGAATGACGATGCTAGTCTCAAAGGGTTGTCGAGAGCACTATTGAGGTCATGCATGCAAAGCATCTAGTACAATGCCTGGTACACAGTAAGTGCTGAATGCATTTAGCTATTATTATTATTAATACAACTGTGTCAATAACATTAGTATCTTTCATGGAACTCAAAAAAAAAAAAAAAAAAGAACTGGTCAGGTGCATTCTTGCAGGGTTAGGTAAATCCAGGCTCTGTCATCAGTCCTCTAGCCTTTCTCCTTCCATTTCAGGGCCCAAATCACATGCTAATATTGTTGTATAATTATTTTTTTTGGTCTGTTTCTCACCATATGTAACTTTTTCATGTATTCCATAGCATCTGACAAAGTGCTATATGCATGGTAGTGTGTAATAAAACATATAATATATTGAATTGATAATCTTTTTCTTAACTGACCAGCCCACCATGGCAAATAATCATTATGAATTTCCACTGTCCTGACCAATGGTCAGAGTGATTTGCTGAAGCAGCGGTGGACTGGAATTGTTGGCAGCCACGCGTTGAGTGGCACCCCAAAGTTTTTCATTGACCGTGCACAGGAGCAAAGCCACTTAGGGGCTGGCAGGAATTGGACCTGGAGGAGGCACAGAGGTTAAGCAGAAATAAGAAGGTCCCTCTTACTGACCTGGCCACACACTGGATCTCATAATCTTTTCAGCCATCTTTAAAGTTGGGTTTTTTGTCTTTCATTTTACAAATGGGGAAACTGACGGCCAGAAAGATCAAGTAACTTTCTCGGAGTGGAGTCAGGACATCCGACTTCACAGCCACGTGCTTCTCTGTTGTACTGCGTGCATTTAGCAACGTGGGATTTAGGGATCGCTTCATTTGTCTTTCCCTGTGCTTAGAAAGTAGGCTTAGTTTTCTGAACAACCCAATTCTCTCTGAGACTTCTTGGACCATTGGATGACAATTTTCACACATATTTTCATCTCTCCAAAATGATAAGCTTCCGGTAGACTTTAAAATTATGAGTCATTTGAATAGAATTAAAATGTTCCGCTGATGCCTCATACGGCTGTTTGAATACATCGCTAATAAACATCTTTCTGATCGAATCTAATTTTTTAAAATGTGCTTTTGCTTAACGCACATTTAGTAAACCCACCTATTCTCAGCTATTTTTACTTCGGAAGAATACTGGTCTACGAAATCAGAAACAGCTCCTTGTAGCAAATGCACTCAGAATTTCCCCATAAACATAGACTCCCATGACAACCAAACAAAAAGAAAAGGAAGGAGAAACTCGCTATCTTAAAGCCACCAGCTGTAAATCCTTTGTGCTAAAAACTGTAGTATAATATAGATTCTGTTTACAATTTTATTTTTATGATTGACATAAAGAATGACCTCTGTTTAAAAGGTTTTTTACTGCCCTTTGTATGTTATCTCTAAACTAGTGTAGAGATATTGGTATAAAACATCTATCCAATGGATGAATTGATTAATTGACTAGATAAGGTTGACTTAACCAGTCTATATGTCAAAAATCATTTTGGCTATTTCCACACACTTGAGTCAACCAATAATCTACCTCCTTTTCCCCCAGTGAGATGTCTAGGCTGGCGTGTCTCTCTATGGCACAGGGAAGGAGCAGTTGACACAGTGTAGGCCAAAATGACCCATCTGTTCTTGTTTTCCCCCTAAAAGTAATTCACACTTTAACATTACTGATTACAACCGATAATTCTGTTCTAAAATGTATTTTGCATTTATTTTGCTACATGGGTTCAATTCCTAGAAACACCATCACCAGGGTTTAGCTATGGATTCAATTCTGGGGACACGAACATGTTCAAAACTCTGTGGTGAAAAGAGCGGTTCACTATTATTTGTCACCCTCAGTTCCATTTGTCTCAGTTGAACCTCCAAGTTGGGATGCTATGTGACAAATGCCACAAGCAGATCCAACCCCCAACACCCCCCATCTCTCCTTCTGCCACATTACATTTCTTTTTTCTGTACCCTGGGGTAAGAACATAAGAAGCTTCCTGCATGGTAAATTCTCCATATGTGCTTGTCCCTGGAGTATTTTAAAAATCAGAGCCAACGGGCATATTTTTCTTTCCACAAATCACCACAGGATCAGCCTCTGACAGGCCAGCAGCTGCAGTGACAGCCAATCCTGGGATGATTCCTGTATTCATTAGGAGTGGTTTTCAATGCCCTGGGGCTACCTTCTCTTTTATCAGAGGACATCAAGCAGTATGCAGTGGCTTTTTATTAACTCACTAATTGTGCCATGTCTTTTATTCTCCATGTGATGTTGTGGCTGTTCTAGTATAAGATATCCAACGCCTCATCATTTTTCTGTCTTTAGATAAGCTATTCTGCACGAGGATTGCCCATAAGAATTTTCGCTGTATCCAAGAGAAAGTTTGAAATAAACTGAATACCCAGGTAAAGGACATTGGTCAGGTAAGCTATGATAAACAGAATGGAATCTTAAGCATCTATTAAAATGAGATGTGTGAAGGGTATTTTAAGTTATGGAGAGTTCATAATGCTACAAAGAACACCCTTGTCCTCTATCATGTGCACTTATGCAAGAAATTCTAAAGGACATATTTCCAGGAATGGAATTGCCCGTTCAAAACGTTTAATCATTTTACATTTCATACACATTGGTGGGAAAAATTTCAAAAAAAAATACTGTACAAACTTATAACCACAAAGCAATAACTGATTGGATGAGATTTTTCCAAAGGACCATTTTTTAATCCATCCAGCTTGGTCTAAGAGCAAGCTGGAATGCCCTTTAAAAGAAACACTAAGCCGGGTGCGGTGGCTCACGCCTGTAATCCTAGCACTCTGGGAGGCCGAGGTGGGCAGATCGTTTGAACTCAGGAGTTCGAGACCAGCCTGAGCAAGAGCGAGACCCCATCTCTACTAAAAATAGAAAGAAATTATATGGATAGCTAAAAAATATATATATATAGAAAAAATTAGCCGGGCATGGTGGTGCATGCCTGTAGTCCCAGCTACTCGGGAGGCTGAGACAGTAGGATCGCTTGAGCTCAGGAGTTTGAGGTTGCTGTGAGCTAGGACGCCACGGCACTCACTCTAGCCTGGGCAACAGAGTGAGACTCTGTCTCAAAAAAAAAAAAAAAAAAAAAAACACTAAAACATCAACATTTTGTTTAAATGTACATCATTTTTCTGGGAAAATGTGTGGAGAAGCTGTATATAAAAGTCATTATATGAAGCATGTCTTTCATGCTACTAAATTAGTCAGTAGTAAGGGCATCTGTTATAAAAATATATAGTTAAAAACATGTTTTTTAAACATCCCAGAAGCTTTAGTCTATACAGAGACAACCCAGCGTAGTGTCTAAATGCTGTGTCACTCGCATGTTCTGGCCTCAGTTTCCTTATTTTTAAAGTGAGGAGTTGGAATCTAAGGTCCATTTCAGATCTAACCACTCTGTGATTTCACACCCCTCTTATCAACTGATTGTAATAACCAGGAGACTTTCTTTCTCTCTTCAAAGAATGACACCTTGTGTCATAGGTTGTATTTAGTCCTCACAAAAGCCCTTTGAGGTCTCAGTATCATTGTGCCCATCTTACAGAGAGGAAACCGAGGCACAGAAAAGTCAAGTAATTTGTCTGAGGCCACAGAGCCCAGGCTGGCCCAGGAGTCAAATTGCAACCTGGAGCCCAGGGTAGCTGGGATGGCAGCCACAGAGCCCGGGGTGGTGGGGACGGCAGAGCCATGTTCTTTCTCTTCCCTCCCTTCCTTCCCCATTGTTAATACTTAGAAACAACTGTCAAGGTGAACCCTACAGAATTTTTGGCACTGCATGCCCTAGCTTAGATAGATAATGTTTATTTCCGTGTCCTAAGGGAGAAGACTCTCAAATTATGTCCAGTTGAATGTATAAATCCAAATATGGCTTACCTTTTTTATACCTTATGCTTTAAGATTGAGTCTTTATTTTATTTTCGTTTTTTAGATTTTTACGTTTATGTTTACAAGATATGTGCTTGGTAACACTGAAACAAAGCCAGAAAAGAATCATGGGTAAGGGGAATCTCTTTAAGGTCAAATTGAGTTACTTTCTCTGGCAGATCAAGATGAATATGCTCTCACCAGACAGGTTCCGTGGCCCGGGCAGAAATCTGAACTAGTTCCCTTTTCTTGCTAAAGTGTAGTCATCACTGACGAGGCTGAAGGGGGATTTTGTGACTCAGGTGAGGCTAAATGTGCACAGAGGTATTCGGTGGACGCCCCTACCGCCTTTCCCCGAACGCCATCCCCTCCCCCAGACTTCCAGACACAGACAGCTCAGGACACCTTAGTACTTTGTGCCAGACTACAGCCCAAGACTCTCTTCAAATCTATGGCACATTAGAAATTTTTTTTTCTTTCAAGTCACTTGAATGTTCCACTTCTCCAAATAGCAAAGAAAAAAATGTTTGATCTTGTGTTTTCAACTTTCTTTCTTGTAGATCTTAATTGTTCTGAAGAAAGCATTTTGCTGGTCACCTTTGATTCCTCAGTCTTTTCCAGTGGACAAGCGCCTCCTTACTCCTGGATTATTCCTAGGCCCTCCAACAAACGGGGCGGCTCTGCCACTTGGAGAAAGGTATTCAACCTCTCTGAGTCTCAATTTCTTCATCCACAGGAAGGAAATAATTATAATATTTACATCAAGGGGTTTTAATGTTAAACAAGGCAATACATATAAAGGTCTTAGCCGAGTCGCTGCCAACTCTAGCCCACTACTGTTTTTTGTAAATGAAGTTTTCTTGACATAGTCATGCCCATTAGGTTACATATTGTTGGAGCTTGCTTTCCTGATACAGTAGCAGAATTGAGTCATTGCGACAGAGATGGTATGGCCTGCAAACCCTAAAATATTCTCTATCTGGCCCTTTACAGAAAGTTTGCTGATTCTCAGTAAAACCCTATATGAAAATAGACCACCAGCTGTACTAATAAGCCCCTTTCATTAATTCATTATCTTATTTACACATTCAACAAGTATTTATTGAGCGTGTGGACCAAGCATATGCTAGGGATTCATATATGAATAAGACACGGTCCCTCCCCTCAAGTTGCTCAAAGGATTTGGGAAAGATACTGCAATTCTATGTGTTAAGTGCTGATCTAGATATATCCAGAACTCCTAGATGGTGGGAAGGTGGGGTAGGGTGAGATGGTGTGAAAGGGGTGTGTGGGGGGGAGGGGGGAGGGGGAGTGGTGGGGGAGGGTGAAGTGGAAGTTTCCAGGAACTGAAGACCTCTAAGCTGAATTCTGGATAGAGTATGGAGGCAATGGGAGACAGTTGGTCTGTGTGTGCTGACATTTATTTATTCAATAAATACATTTTGAAAAAGTCGAGCAAGATTCCCGCCCTTTGGGGAATAAATTCTAAGCTAGAGAATCAACAAGTCAACCAAAGAACAAAGAAGATAATTTCCAAATGTGGTAAGTGCTATTTAGAATGAAAAGCAAAGTGACATTCTACAGAGCATAGGCGGGTTGGGAGGGTGCACATTTATCTTGGGTGGTCTGGGAAGGCCTCACTGCAGACATGGAAAGCTTGAGCTGGGACAAGAGTGACAAGAGAAAGCCAGCCAGATGAGGGATGGCAGGGTGAGGGGCAGCTAGTGCAAAGTGCAAAGGCCCTGGGGGCGGGAGACGGCTCAAGTTGCTTCAGGGAGGGAGAGAAGACCCCTGCTGACTGCTGGGTGCCCATGAGGTGTGAGCGGTGAAGAAGGCTGCTAAGACTCAGCCCATAGCTTTCCATCATTGGGGTATTATTCTTATGTAATAAGCAGCCAATGGAAGATTTGGAGCAGGGGAGCGAAGTGATCTGATGATTCATAATAATAATGGTATAGTGTAACTACTATGGTCATTTTAGAACTATCACTCTTCTAATAGGATTAGGAAAGGGGCCCTGGACCAGAGGTACAGAGGGGGACCATCAGTCCAGGAACAGGTGGAGATGATAGATTAACGAAGGAGGGCAGGGATGGAGAAGCTGTGGATGCAGGGGGCGCTGCGGTTCCTGAGAGCAGCCTGGGCAGGGTGGGACGCATTCTGATTTCAAGCTCTGGTGTTGGCTTTGCTGTAGGGTCACCATCGCTCTGCACTTTGACCACAGTAAAAGATAAGAGTAATTTGAAAGGAAATGCCCCCAGGAGAACAACAGCTTGTTTACCTGAAATGGAAAATTCCTTGGAACAGGACTTGCTAGCACCCAAGGATTCTAAAATTAGGAGGTCAAATCTGCATTTTAACCTGGACAAGGTCAGCCCTGGAGTGAAGACTCCTATTTTCAGCATCGAGTCTTCTCAGTTTTGCTTTAGACCCTCTATAAACTGCTACAACTCTCACTCTTCTCATCTCACGATTCCATAGTAGTTTGGACATCACATTTCCATGACTTGACTCCCTACACAAATTCTGCTATGAAGCTGTTTCTATGCCGAAGCCACAATGGATCAATTCAGTCCAACAACTGCTCAGTGCAAAGGCAGGGAAGCCAGTCGAAGCAGGGATTTGGTGTCAAGCAAACACAGTGACAGGCTTTCAATTGAGTGTATCTTTCCCCTTCCAGCCGGTTGTTTTGTTGTGTAGACAGAGCTTCAACCAGCTCGCTGGCATTTCTCTCTTTCCCCGCTGACCCTCCCTGTCTGCCTTCCTGGTTGCTCTGTGGGCTCCTCCATGCTGGTTTACCTGCTGGCACCCTGTGCCACAGCCTATCTGGAATCTTGGAACTGCAGAATGTGAGAGGAAAGGGGAGTCCGGAGTGCTCCCTGACAAGCCACGTCGTCTCCCTGTGGCTGGTAAGGAGTGGGCCTGCGGGGCCCTTATGGAGGGAGAGTGTGAACACTCAGCATGGTAGGAAGTGGTTTACAATGCCCAATGGGTGTCTACGAGTCACTGAGCAGTGCAGGACAACTAGACAAAAGCAAGTATCAAATCCAGTTCAGGCCTGGGTTTACCAAGCCTGCTTCACACTCCATATCCTCAATGTGGGACATTATCTTAGGGGACCCATCGCATCCCTTCCAGTGCATTGTCAGGGTCTTTCC
This sequence comes from Eulemur rufifrons, assembly GCF_041146395.1. Taxonomy (NCBI): domain Eukaryota; kingdom Metazoa; phylum Chordata; class Mammalia; order Primates; family Lemuridae; genus Eulemur; species Eulemur rufifrons. The sequence continues at coordinate 134,688,255 of NC_091012.1, read as the reverse complement.
TTTTTTCTCTTCCCTTTACTCTGTCCAGAGTTAATTCGAATTGTTCTCTTCTCCTCCCCTGCCTGGTTCTAGTCTTACAGTGAGCGTGGCTAGTTGGTGTTGCCACGTGAAAGCCTGCACATCTGAGGGAAATGCTTGTTTTCCTTTGAATTCAATAGGCAGCTAATGAGTTTTCCATCCCTTTGGATCTCTGTGAACTGCTGTCATGTCCACTTGCAAATATAAAGCGAGCTGATATACTTCCTTCTGCTGCAAGAAAAGACTTGCTGAACTCCTATGTGGATGGTCATTTATGAAGGTGGATTGGAGTTTGAAAAGAATTTAGAATTCTGTGTGTGTGTGTGTGTGTGTGTGTGTGTGTGTAAAAAGAACACTTGATTGTCATGACATCATGGGTGCTGGGAGTGGGTCTGGCAACTAGGAAGAAGGGTGGCCTCCTCTGTCCCTTGACTGGCCACATTTAGGAGAGAGTCTAGGTTGGCAGGAAATGGAACTGGCTATACCATGTCACTTTGGCTTCTTTAAGAATCTTTTTTTTTTTTAACAGTGAAAAGATGCGCAGATTATAGTATAGCAGAGTTGCCTGTGCCATCTTCTGCAAGTCACGACTATGGGCCATTCTATGAAAATGAGAGAGAAAGAGAGAGAGAGTTCTTGATGTAGGAATAAACATAGAAAATCGTTTTAGCTACAAAGGCAATTCAATCTGGACTGCATATTCACAGCCATAAGGTGCTAGTTAGGTTATTAGTAAGTGATTAGAGGGACGCAAAAGCTGACTTGAATACAAGACCTTCAATCACTTGGACACATGTTTAATTCCCCTTAAGAAAGCTGCAGAAAATCTATGACCTAAATCTCTGAACTTGGGTATTTCCAAGGAAACCACCAGACTTCCCCATTGTCTTATACTAAACACAATTAATAAAATGCCTCACAGGCCCCAGCGGTCTTTTGTATAATTAGATCGACAGCAGTACTGTTCTAGCAGCACAGCACCTGTGATTTATAGCTCTATAACCGAGACCCCTTAGGCCTGGTAACACATCCAAATGGAAAGGGGGAAGAAAAAAAAAAAAAATCCACAAAACCAAAAACACAAACAGAACTAAGAATTTAGGATCTTCCCAAAGGCAAATTGGGAACACGTTCTACCAGGGAGACTGGAAGGAACCCATTGCTCAGCCATTCCTCAGTGATGGGCACAACTCATTCTTGATGTTTTAATAAAATATGGGTTGGTATTAATGAAATCTTGTGTTTTAATAAATCCAGGTTGGTATTATCAGCCCTGTTTTACAGATAGAGAAACTGAGGCTCTGAGAGTCCTCAGCAACCCCGAGGGGTAGAAGATTGCAAGGCCAGGACTCAAACCTAGGACTTGGGACTGTAGAGTGCAGAGCTTCCATTATCTCTTTAACAGCTACACCTTCACCAGGCTCACTGGGGAGAGATGATTTCACATTTAATTTTTAAAAGGTAATGATGTGGGGGGGGGGAGGGATGAAACTGTGGCCCAAGCATACCTAAAAAGGAAGACAGTTCACTAGCATGCCAGGTAATGAAACAACCAGGCTGTGAATGTGAACTAGTAAACCACAATTTGCACGAGAATGGCCCAAACACAATCGACTGCACCATCTGGAAAAAAGGTGAAGTGTACACAGAAAGAATGCCAAGCAGAAAAGTGATATGTGTTTATGTCAGGCAAAGATCAACGTCTCACGTTTCTTCTCAGTTTGCACAGTTATTTCTGCTATGACACATGCTGTCACCCTGAGCTGAAACAAATTTATTGATTAGGTGGAAAACAAGAGGAAAGCCAGTGGAAGCTGCCATTCTTTTTAGATTGAGACCCCATCTTGGAGCAAACCTTCAGGATTTCAATGACAGAGGTTCCTTTTGTAAGAGACAGCTTGGGAAATTCTTTCTTGTCTTCTTTCTGGGGCCTGGTGTTCTTCATAATTTTACCCATGACTTGTATGTTAGAAGAGAAAACCCGTTTGCTAGATATTAAAATAAGCTTATGAAGAGAAGAGGATGGTAGTTGGGAACCTGGTATCTTGGAAGACAGGATCAGAATTTAAAAGAGATCAGAGGAAATTAAGAAAAGATACATAAAAAAAAGTACAATAAATGCTTGTTGAATGAATAATAAAATAATGCAAGGCAGTTCTTCTGAAGAAAACAGAGATGGAGAAGCAGGTTATGAAGCAAAAGTTCTGTGGATCATACTTATGGTACTTTTGTTTCTGAAATAAAAACCTCAGATACATCACAACAAGCATAAATGTCCTTTATCACACCAGTTCACTGAGTGCCCGCATGATTAATTCTGTGGAGATCCTGATGAGACAGAGAAAAGGAAAATGAGAATCAAAATAATTAATTCAACTGCCTGTTGGGCACGCCAAGGGTAGTTTTTGATTGATGCATTAAAATGTATTCTTTTTGCATTTTTCAGCTTTATTGAGTCATCATCGACATACAATAAACTGCACATATTTAAAATGTGCAATATGGTGAGTTTTGACTTATACACACACCTGGGCCGGGCGCAGTGGCTCACGCCTGTAATCCTAGCTCTCTGGGAGGCCGAGGTGGGTGGATCGCTTGAGGTCAGGAGTTCGAGACCAGCCTGAGCAAGAGCGAGACCCCGTCTCTACTAAAAATAGAAAGAAATTATATGGACAACTAAAAATCTATATAGAAAAAATTAGCCGGGCATAGTGGCGCATGCCTGTAGTCCCAGCTACTCGGGAGGCTGAGGCAGTAGGATCGCTTAAGCCGAGGAGTCTGAGGTTGCTGTGAGCTAAGCTGACGCCACGGCACTCACTCTAGCCTGGGCAACAGAGTGAGACTCTGTCTCAACAACAACAAAAAAAATAATATATATACACACACCTGGAAAACTGTCTCCACAATCAACATAATGAACACATCAGTCATCCATAAAAGTTTCCTCGTGCTCCTTGGCAATCCCTCCCCTTCTACGCCCAGTACCCAGGCAACCACTGATCTACTTCCTGTTACTGTACATTATGTTTTATAGACTCAATTTTATATAAATGAAATCATCCAGTTGACCTTCTTTTTAGTCTAGCCTCTTTCGCTCAGCATAATTTTGAGTCATGATGTTGCTTCAAGTATCAATATTTCATTTATTTTTATTCCTGAGTAGTATTCTATACAGTTTATTTTTTGGTGCTTAATTATTACTTCCCTGGATAGATTAGTCAGTTGACACATTCTTATTCTATTTCTTTATTATGTATTTTTTTTTTGTTTGACTCACACCATAGGCTCAATAAATATTTATTTTGATTTACTTAAAGATTCGGCTCTCCCCCAGAAAAAATCTGTTCGAAAGGATGTTATTAGAGGCCACTCATTCATTTGTTCATTGACACAGTCAGCAAATATCTATTAAGCTCTTACTAGGTCCCAGACACTGTTCTAGGTGCTGGGGACATGGCAATAAAAAAAAAAAAAAGACATGAATCCCAGCTCTCAAACCCTTACGTTCTAATGAGAGGAGACAGACAACAAACAATAAAAACAAAAATCATATAGTATGCTAGAAGGTGACACGTGTGACTTAGAAATAATAGAACAGGGTAAAGGGCCATCGGATGTCATCCTAACAAAGCAGCCCAAATTCCCACCGGTTCCCACAAATTGGACTGAATATATGCTTTGCTGTGATTTTTCTCAAACTCACAAGGGCCCTATGGGAATCAACTTCGAACAGGACTTTAAAGAAAATGAGGCTGCCATGAATGGCCAGGAGTTAGGGACACTGGATGCCTCCTGTCCCCCAGCTATGTCCGTCTTAAGCTTGTATCCCATCAGCAGGAGAAAGGCCAGAGAGCAGTTGCCACACTCTCCTCCCTTGGCTACAGGACTGACTGAGGCCACAGAGGTTGATACAGGGAGAACACGCTCCGCAAACTCAAAGCTCGGCACATCATGCTGGTAAACATCACATTCCAGTTCCAGATAGAAACCGGCCCCACGAATGTGTATGCTTTGCTCATTCCAGCACTTGTTTGTTTGGTTTGGGGGAGGGACACCAAGCAGGGAACAAACTGAAAGCTTGACCAAGTCAGAATGTCTTGCTCAAATCTGATGGGACAGGGCCCCAAATCCATACCCAAAGAATGTTGGATGGACACTTTCCTCTCCTCAGCAGTGTTTTTGCATGTAAGCTTAGGTGGGTTTGAGAGAGGAGAATAAGGAGGGCGTTTCTGTAACCAGAGGAGGGGAGCCCTCCCTGCCTTCAGCGCTTCTGCTCCGGTGCCATGTGGCACCCGTCCAAGGCTGCCTGAACTTTCTGAGAAACTTGATTTCCTGTTCTCATTGCCTCAGCCGGCTGCAGGACTGGGGTGACCGAGGTGGGGGAGCAGGGGACACGGGCTAGTCTAGGAGTGGGGACTGGGGATGGGAACTGTTTATACTGACATGCTTAGAAATTCTTCCAGCAGCAACTGTAAAAACAAAAGTTTCAGCTATAGAAGCTTAGTTCTTTCAACAGCTAACTTCAACCAGGAGATCCCTGAAAATCTGTAGGGAAGAAAAGTTGTTTTGTTTGTTTCAGTCATTTAAACTGTAAAAGTAAAGACTTCTTATAACGCAGAGGTGTCCTTTCCGTCGCCTGGTTTAACTCGCACAGTTTACAGTCGGAGCTGTTCGGTGGGGTGGATGGGAGCATGTTTCCTGGCTCTGAACGCAGTGCAATTTCCTGCAGGGATTATAGAAAAGTACAATTCCAAATACCAGACTTTAGGGGGAAATTTATTACATGTAAATTATACCTTACAATCTGACTTTTTATTAAAAGTATATGTTATCCATGCCTCCTCTTGAATCTCGGTCTGTTTGACTCCCAAGCCCAGGGCTTCCTGCACTCTGCCTCTCAATAGCATTGTTGTCACTGCTGTGAATCCATGGTCCTTTCATGGTTTATGTTTGCGGAAGAAGCTGTGGACTGAATAAACTACACAGCACGAAGGTATTAACCATAGATGAATTGGAAAGAAAAGCTTGCTGAGTTCTGAGCCTGACCGGTCAAGAGCTTCTGAGGGTGTTGTGCACATTTTACTTCCCAATGAAATCAATCACTCTTTGAGTAGTGGGGCCATCCTATCCGAGCCAGTTCCTGCTTGGGGTTCAGGAGAGAAAACAAAACAGTCCGCTCTGTGATGGGAAAGGGACATTTGGTATTCTTGGCTTCCTGGCTAATTACAAAGTGTTAATGACATTCAAAGGAAACTTGCCTCCCTCAGTGATCTACAAATAAGGAAGGGCAACAGAAGGTGAGCCAAAGAAAAGAAGGGGCCTCCAGTGAAAGGCAGAGCAAAACCCATCAGCCCCAGTAATCACCAGAGGGGAATACAGTCTTAATTTACAAAGGAAATAGACACCCCAGGAACTTAGAAAGCCAGCACGGGCTGTGATCAGCTGAGACCAAGAGCTCTTAAGCTATTCATACTCTGCTTTTCAAATCTCAAGGATTTGTTATTGGAAAACATTTCTCAAGCCATAGACTAATAGAACGAATGGTAGCCTCTTTGTTAATGTCCGTATTAAACAATAAACCTGAAATATAAATAATATGTGTAAGAGATTAGGAGATAAGAAACGAACAGATAGTGACAATAAAGCTTTTTAACTTTGGTAACAGAAAATATTCTTTGATATAAAATATTTCTTTCTTCGTTCTTTAATAATATTCCTTAAGAACAAGAGCCACATAATATTTTGTTTTGTCCTTTTTGAGTATTCTTGATGAAGTTTGTTCCTGTGGTTAAAATGATACTAAAATCAAGAGTTCAAAATTTTTCACTTTGAGACTGTAAGCTTGCTGGTCAGGACCAATGAATGGATTCTTTCTCCAGTTTTTGGGTTGTATCAGATACCAGTCTTGGTGTTCCGGGGACTGAATCTTTTCATTTCCTAACACTTTGAACTGTGCTCCACTCTCAGCCTGCACAAAATGATTGCTGAATGAATGAATGAATCTGGCAGCCTCTCAGTTTCCCATCTTGAATTTTATTATGCTTGTTTAGTAGTTCTCCAGTCTCTTTAAAGTGTTTTAAATTTGTTTTCTTCTTTTTCTGCTTCTTCCCCCTTTCTGATCACCAATTTGCTCTGTGGGGTGTTTTTGAATGTCAGATGCCTTTCTTTACACAAGATTAAGATGTGTTCCAAGGGTGGTAGAGGCAACAATTTCCAGAAGTTCCAGTTCATTAAAATAGGGGTCAAAATATTATGAAGGTTGAGGGTGTTCACCAGGACAATAGAATGAATGAAAATAACCACATGGCTTGGGGACTGGCTGCTTTAAGATATCTTTAAGGATGCATTCATTCTTTACCTTTAGAAATGATCCACAAGTCTCTGGGCTTGAGTACCAGGGAGGAGGCTCTGCCACAGGGTCAGGGCGGTTAATTGGGCCCTATCCTACTCCATTCACTCTCACTGGGCATTGCAGGATTCAGTAGCGAATCTTTAACGAAGTTGAAGACTTGTCGAACAAATGGTAGCCAGGGGCCTGAAGCAGGTAGAATGTTCTAGAAGATGTGTTCTATGTCTTTCAGCTTGCTTTACCCTGGCACTGAGTGCACCATCATGTGAACTACCCCACTTCAGGAAGAAACAAAGAACAGGAAACCACCATCAGGGCCATCAAAAGCCTGATGCCTTTACTGCCTCGCCCACTTCCTACTCCTCCCTTACCTGCTCTTTCCTTGCACCGGCCCTCCTCCCCCCAGGTGCTTCTGCCTACACCTTCACCTTCCGGGTCTCCAGAAGGGCCCTGGAGCCCAGAGGACACAGCCAAGTGTCTCTGGCAACCACCAAGGCCCTGTGTCTTACATCATGAAGGAACAACCAACCCGAGGCCCCGCAGCTACAGACATAGGCCCGTTTCCTCTGCTAGGAAACTCCTCGACATCCCTTCCCCCCTTCCAGACCAGCAAAGCTAAGAATGGATTTGAATCTAGCCAGGCCTTTTGTGCTCCACTGGGCATTGGACCAGTGAATGTGCAGTGTTTATTCTCTCTAAAATGTTAAGCTCAGAAACGTCAGGGTCCTAGCCCCAAAGACAGCAGGAATGATCATGTCTCCAGCTCTTTGTCCAACTCTGTGTGGGAAGCCAAGACTGCACCTGAGCCTACTTCTTTCCTCCGGGCTCCCCAGCACTCCGGCTCCCTCGCTCAGCCCAGACAGCTCCCCCAACCCCGACGCTGGTTCCTGAGTTAAGCACAGACACAGTTATACCGTGGAAAGCACTGCGCCAGCCTACGGCTCAACCACCACAACTTTTAAGTCTAGACTTGTCATGATAGATTATTTCCATTGCTGAGTTGGAAGCCATCTTCCCCCGACAAGTCAGCCCACCTCTCTATCCAAGAGTTCTCAGTAACCCGAAAGGATATCCTTAATTCCTGACACCAAACCCCACTGGCTGTCCCATTTCCCCACAATCCACTTGGTACTCAAATTAGCCAATGAGACATCTTGGGCAATTTTGAGCTGTAATTACCTCAGGTTTCCCTCTATTTCGATGGTAAGATGTGTAACAGTTAATTAAGAAAGAAGATAAATCTTGCTGCGGGCTTTGTGCAGCCAGTCTTACTGTTTTATATCCCATCTGGGTAAATATGATTTTCAAATGCTTCATCAAGGATTTCAGCTGAAAGTACTATAACAGGCCCCATTTGTAATTGGAAACACACACACACCCCAACTAGTGGTATTCAGCAAAGAATTCAATGCTGGCTTATTTTTCTTTAAAAGAATGTCAAATCAAGGAACAATTCTCCATCACAAAGTGGGATTTGATGTCAGGTGAAGACAAATGAGGATTACAGAGCTACTTATTTGGCATAACTGCCTAGAAACAAACTGAAAAGGATTTTGCAATGTTAAACAGGCACAAGACATTCTTTTCAGAACACTACGTGTCCAAGTTAGAAAACCCCGAAGAAAGTCTTCTTCCAAACTTTCAGATGGAGCTATTTATCTCTTTTCCCAGCTGGAGTATTTGTGAGATGTCTCTCAGAAAGAAACAACTCAATACACAAATCGTTAAGCCTTTGTAAAGGGAGGAAGTCTATTTGAAGCAACGCTGGGTGAAGGAAGCAGAAAGACTTGAAAATGCATTTTTCACATGGGTTTTGTGAACTAAACAAAGCCTTTAGGGCGAACGTGGTCACTCAACGTTTTTTTTTTTTTTTTTTTCCACTAGAGGTTATCTACAAAGACCACAGGAAATGTTTAAGCAAATTTAAAGGCGATGTCTCAAGAGTTATTAGATAAGTATACTAATTTAGAGACTTGGTTTCTAACAACTGAAAGCCTAACCCCCTCCCATCCTCTATACCCTACTCTACCCTGTACGTGATGTGGCTAACAAGTAATAATACTGCTTCATAACAAATGTGGGAATGACACTGATTTTAAAAAAGCGTTCACTCTTTTACTGCTCTCAGTAAGAACTAACTGAAAGAAATGTATCACGTGGATGAATAGACAGAGGGACAGATGGATAGATGGATGTGTGGTGAGTAAGTATAGCATAGCCAAACCTCAGTGGTGGCATCCAGGTGATGGGAACATGAGTGTTTTCCATAGAATTCTTTCACAGCTTTGCTGTTCGTTTGAAATTTTTAATAATAAAATGTTAGAAAAATAATCTGCTCATTTTGAAAATGTCTAGAGGTCTAAGATGTGATAATTGGGCTAAAGACTGGACACATCCATGCTCTGTTGCCTGAATTAGTGATTTAAGCTCTAACAGCCAAACTTCTAATTGACTGGGGCTGGCAGTACAGGAGATGGAAGTTTCTCTACCCATCATCCTCTAGATGTTCGCGTGCTTCGTGTTCACTTACATGTCATCATTTTATCCAATTCTTAGACTCTTAACAAAAGTTTTTACTTGAACACAGCAGCAAGTGCTAGGCTCTGACTGTTCAAGAATAGATGAAAACCTTCACGTCTTTCAGAAAGGCCCATCTGATTTCCTTCCCATGGGTGTTCTCACTTATGATGTCCTTTGTAAACTCTGTCAGGGCTCTTCTCAATGGGCTCTTCAGGACTCTTGCACACTAGGTTATAATTCCCTCAAGGGCAAGAACAGAGTCTTGGTCCACTTGGCCTGTCCAGGACTCCAGACCACGGCCGGCACCTTGTGGGTGTCAGCAAATACGGGGTGTGTCTCCATGTGGATTAATGCTGTGCACACGTGGAGAGATGGGCTCAGGCCCTTTCATCAAATGGCAAAGTCAACCGGCCAGTCCTGAGAATTACATGGCAGCCTACAGCAGAGGGTCCCCACCCTGGCATCCCCTGTAATCACTCAGGGAATTCCTTAGCACACTGCTGCCTCCATCCCACCCGCTGGGTTTCTGATTGACTGCACTGGGCGCAGCCCGGTGTCAGGACATTAAAATCTCCCTCGGCGATAGGAATGTGCAGGCAGCACTGAGAATCTCTGGGTTAGGGCTTTACAGGCTACCAGGTAGTTTCATTTTCACTCACCTTCTTTCATTAGATGCTCAGGACAAGCTACAAGGCCACCAGGGCTAAAGGTTATCTTCTGAGTCGGTGGTTCTCAACTGGGGGCAATTTTGCCTCCCAGGAGACCCTTGGCAACGTCTGGAGGCATCTCGGGGTGCAGGTGCTATTGGGATCTAGTGGGTCTCTAGAGGCCAGGGATGCTGTTAAATTTTCTACAGTGCACAGGACAGCCTCCACCACAAAGAATTATCTCAGCCTGGGAGACATAGCGAGACCTCGTCTCTACAGAAAATTAAAATACAAAAAAATTAGCCGTGTGTGGTTGCGCCCGCACCTGTAGTCCCAGCTACTCGGGAGGCTGAGGCAGGAGGATCATTTGAGCCCAGGAGTTCGAGGTTACAGTGAGATATGATCACACCACTGTACTCCAGCCTGAGTTACAGAGCAAGACCCTGTCTCTGAAAACAAAAACAAAAAGAATGATATGGCCCCAATGTCAACAATGCTGAGATTGAGACACCCTGGTCTATGGGAACTGCTTGATGAGCTAGGGCTTTCTTAGCCCAGGTGATTTCTTTGCTGCCATTCCGCCACGTGCACTGTGCCCAGACCCCACATAAGACAGACAACTGCACAACAGTTTATTCCAGAGCATATCTGAGTCAACTGTTGATGTTACTGGTTGGATTGGCTCTCGCAAATGAGGGGGCTGAAATTCAATGAGTGTTCCCTTTGTGCCAGGCACTTTATATACAGGGCCATATGTTCCTCCCAGCAGTCTTGAGATAGAGAGTCTAAATTTGAAAACTAAACTCATTACACAAGGTCACACATTTAATTAAGGGTCCGAGTCCTTAACAAGCAACCCAAGACAAGTTGCCTCAGATCCCTAATAGGTCTGTGTTGCTTTAATATAAAATTAGTAATCCCTTATGTTTCTCAAACCCCCTTGTTTAAGAAACTCTAGCCTAACGCATTCTTTATCTTCCCTATTCTTGCAGAATGGAATCCATGTGCCATATAAGCCTAATCACTAACAAGGCATACGGGTACCCTTCCCTTGTAATCGCACCCTCCCCCACCCCACTGGGAATCCATAAAATAATACCTTTTAAGGTAAAGTGTCAATCACTTTTGCATTATCGTAGCCAGGGCTTATCTTTGTCATCATGGATAATTGAGGCAACTGTGTGGGAATGGCAACTTCTGAATGAGCTAATGATAGGCCTATTAATATACTACTAAATGTCACAGTTAAAATAGAAGTTACCCGTACTTACACAGAGTACTGCCATACCTAGCACAAGTCCTGGCATAAGGTTTGCATTTAAGAAATGCTTGCTAGATGAATCAGTGAAGTAATCAAACGAATCAGAATAAGAAGCAACAAGCTCAAAGGCTTTATAGAAAGGAAGATCTAGAGTATTTTTGTTTGAGAATGATGCATTCTCTAGTGGTAACCAAAAGAGGTAATAGCTGACTTTCATTTTATTATCAAAGCACAAATACAGCATATCAATATTTATTTTAGCATCCTTATTTTGGTATGTAATAGCGTCACCAAATGTTATATTATATGGATGAATATAATTCTGATATTCACATTGACATTTCTAATCTTGTTGGTAGACATTACAATTTTCTTTAAAAGAAGGATAAATAGTTTAAAATAGAAAATATTTTACCTGATTAGATTTTTTAAAAAGAATTTTTGTGCTTTTATCAGCATCTGACAAATATCCTCAGAACTGACTTCTCCATTAGGCACAGAGCTGACGACCCACAAAATTCTTTCAATTTTTTTTAAAAATCAGAAGGAAAAAAAATAACATAATCTAATATGGATTATATTTTATACTAACAGAGCCATAAAATATAATTTTTAATATATAGCTTTATTTTATTTTATTTTATTTTTTGTGGAGGAAAGGCTCCAGGAAGGGAGGCTCACACCTGTAATCCTAGCATTCTGGGAGGCTGAGGGAAGAGGCTCCCTTGAGCCCAAGAGTTCGAGACCAGCCTGAGCAAGAGTGAGACCCCATCTCTATTAAAAATAGAAAATTTAGCCAGGTGTGGTGGCACATACCTGTAGTCCCAGCTACTCGGTAGGATCACTTGAGCCCAGGAGTTTGAGGTTGCTGTAAGGTAGGCTGACGCCATGACACTCTAGCCTGGGTGACAGAGCGAGACTCTGTCTCAGGGAAAAAAAAAAAAAAAGAAACAAATAAAGCGTTGATTCTTTTTTTTTTTTTTTTGAGACAGAGTCTCACTCTGTTGCCCCGGCTAGAGTGAGTGCCGTGGCGTCAGCCTAGCTCACAGCAACCTCAAACTCCTGAGCTCAAGGGATCCTCCTGTCTCAGCCTCCCGAGTAGCTGGGACTACAGGCATGTGCCACCATGCCCGGCTAATTTTTTCTCTATATATTTTTAGCTGTCCATATAATTTCTTTCTATTTTTAGTAGAGATGGGGTCTCGCTCTTGCTCAGGCTGGTCTCGAACTCCTGAGCTCAAATGATCCGCCCACCTCGGCCTCCCAGAGTGCTAGGATTACAGGCATGAGCCACCTCGCCCGGCCAAGAGTTGATTCTTTTTATTAGCCTCTGGTTTCAATTTTTTAGAGAGCTTTGTTTGGTCATCTAAATGACTATCCGGGTCTTTCAGTTCAGGGAGTGGTAGCTGAGGGCATTTTATAACCAATCTATGAGAAGGGACTGATTCAAGGAGTGGCAGAGGGAAGAGGCAATTGGAGAAGTGGGACTATGCCGGTTTGCAGGTCAAAGATGAGGGGTTAAAGATGACTCCAAGATTCTCAACTTGGAGATATGGGCAGATGAAGGTGTAGTTATCGAAGAGATCTCAAGGAAATACCATGAGAGAGGAGATGGTTGATGCAGGGGGGCGGGGGAGTGGGGCGGGGCGGGGGTTGTGCTCACAGAGAATGGGATTGGAAAGGGTTAACGCCGACCCTGGCAGAGATGGAGGAAAAGGAGCCAGTACTACAGATTGCGCCACGGGCAGGCAGAGGGAGGAGGACAATCTAGAGAGCTGGGTCCAGGGACCAGAAGAGGACAGACTTTTAAGGGTTTAGGAGAGCTCAGTAAATTCAAAGGCCTCAGAGAGATCAAGGAGGTTGAGTCCTGGATGGTCAGCCCCAGCTTTGACCATGAGGAGGGCACCCTAGGTCTTTGCCTGATAGTTTCCGGAATGTGGTATGGAGAGAAGCCAGATTGCATTGGATAGAAGATATGGAGGTAGAGATGGAAGAATGTAAGTTGAGGAAAAGGATTCAGTGGCCAGGGAGAGAGAGAGAAAATGCTAGTGTTTTTTCTTCTCTTCTGTCTCTCACCATTATACTTTCACAGTCAGAGAGAATGAAGTATAATAGCCTGGACCAGAGGTCGGTAAACTACTGCCCCTGGGCTGAATCAAGACTGCTTCCTGTGTTTGTAAATTGAATTTTATTGAAACACAATCACACCCACTCATTTGTGTATTGTCTATGGCTGCTTTTGCACTACAGTGGTGGAGTAAAGTAGTTGCAAAAGAGACTGTCTGGCTAGCAAAAGTTGAAAATATTTACTACCAGGCCCGTTAAAGAAAGTATGTCAACCCCTGTTCTTGGTCAACTCCCTTGATGTAAGGTAAAGAAACAGACATTCCATTTCATTTCTATGCCCATTTGCTTTCTTGTTCTGACAAAGCAGAAGTCGTTACTGGAATTACTAATTATCTACTATATCCATCATCATCCACCGAATTTTAATTACTATTTATACTATTTTAACGCAAAGCAAGTCACCACTTTCTACTCTTACCAAGGTGAATTTTCCTCCCCAGGCTGGTTACAAACCAAAAACTAAAGCTAAATGCATCTCTGTCCTTTGTCTAGGCCTCATTTCAGGAATGTTTGTTGGACACATTAATGAGCAGAAGTGATTTAGCTTCATAGCTGTTTCTGAAAACCTAGAGATTTAAGTGAAAAGGAAATACTTTTATTTCTACCCCTGTCCTATTTTAGTGTGAATCAAAGTTGATAGCTCCTGGTCTGGTTGGCAGTTCACAAGAAAGGGTGAGGTTGCCCGAAAATCAAAATCACACAGTTTCCTGTTTTTGAAGATGTATTTCAACAATCTCACTGAGGGCTTCAAAGACAAAAATGGCTGCTTGCCAGGCTAGACCAGCTCTGGAACCTTTGTTTGCTTTATTGTTGGATGCTGAGGGGTCAAAGCACCCTCTCCATTGTGTTGTCTCTGCTCCCCACCCCTGTTATTTTTTTGTTATGTTATTAAGATTCCTGCTGAAAATGAAATTAAGCTTCCTAATTTCCTCTTTGTTGATCCTAGCAACTAATTATAGAGAAATCAGAAAAGATTTGCAACAGGAGGGTATTTTTTAACGTTGTCATTGGCTAGACACGAAGTTGGTGGAACAATAGTTTTGGAAAGGGAAAGAGATTTGCACTGATTTTTTAGACAATATTTATAATATATATTTTGGCATCAAAATTCCTCCCATCCACCCCATTTGAACATGAAGACGTGCCTCTTCCTGGTGCTATAATCGACTTCCCCTACCCTATTCTCCCCTGTTCATCCCCTACTCTCCTACACTATTTTAAAATTAGGGCAAAAGGCTCCTGTGGCCCCTATAATCTAGCTCCAAGGCCAAAGCCACACTCCCAGACTACCCAGCATGCCACTGCCACATGCAATCACAACTTTGGCTTTGGTGTGGTTGAAAATTTTTCCAAGTAATGTTCAAGACAGATAATTTTTTTCTGGTGTGGGCCTGCTGGGCCAACTCAGAGGGTCAGAGCAGATTTTGATTACAGCTTTCAGTGAAGAATGTGTGGGGGCCATCCATGGAAGGATTGGAAAACTTGCCAACTCGAGGGGCTCCCAAGATCACTTGGTGTGAATTTGATTGCTAAAGAAACTATGAAATTGGCCCATTGACCTGATCTATGGCTTGAGACCCATTATAAATGTGAATGGCTTGGTCTTTGGTCACAGGAATTGAAAATTAGACTCTTGAAGAAGGCAAGAGTCTCTGGAGTCTCCATGAGATGTAGGGCTCCAGGTCCAGAATACCGTAAAGGTTTCCTTTGGGAACCATTTTGGATGTGGTGACCACGTTGTCTGATTTTAAATTCAGGGGCTTGGCCTGTAGACATGGACAAACATCCATAGAGGATTTGAAGTGCTAGTGCCTCTGAGCCAAGATAATTTTTTCAGGCTAATGGCATTTCTGTAATTTGCCACTTTTGAATCTCTTATGAGAGAAGCATTTCTTGGGCCTGGTCATGCCCATCTAGGTTAGCTACCAAGATCTGTATACCTCAGAGACCAGATCTGGAGCTGTGACACCACACAGGTGGCCTCAAGAGGAAGACAGAGCTCTCTATTCATTTTAAGGTAAAAGGAGTGCAACCCCTGTACTGCAAGGAGGGGCCAGCTAACTCTGAAACCGGGTGACATCATCTGAGAGTCCTTGAGCTGAAGTGGAACACCTGCCATTGGAATGGTGATCACACCCCTCATAACTTGCTAAATATCCATCAACCAGTTAGTGATATAGTTAATCACTAACAGGCCCCTAAGATATTTTAGTTAGGAAGATTTTCTGTATTTACCTAAGGTCATGCCAGCAATGTTTTTTTTAAAGGTGCTTTACTCATAGAAGTTTGCTGTCCTCTTTATGATTTAAAGTAATTGATGACTAGTCAGACTCTGTCAGTATTTAGTATTGAACCATCTGTGTATCACCAGTTTACTCTGTTCAGATTTCAAGTGGGTCGGGATTCATGCATGCACTTGAACTTTGAATGCATCAGGTTCATCAACATAAAAGGAACTAAGACATAGAGATAATGTTTGGCCATTAGTATTCACCGTAGCAATTACCAAGATAATCTTAAAACATCATAAAAATCAACACGTTATATAGCTTAGTCCCACAAAATCAGAATTATAATGCATCTCCAATCAATATTGCTCTAAATCGGTATAATCCATTCATCACGCTAATTATGAATAATAATTACTCATTTCAAGAGTTTCCTGAATGGTCTACAGACTCAAATCAACTTTTTCTCCCTAGAACGATCATAGCACTTTTGATTTAAAAAAAAATTCGAAAAATTATATAGACTCAGGGTAAAGAAATGGCAGCTCACCCCTTCCCAGCCCCGTTCCTCAGAGGGATGTTAACACTACATTCTATAAACTTTCAGAATATTTTTTACTATACTGTACTTATAAAAATGTAAGTGATATCAGCTGATTTCCTTCTCAGCAACCCTGAGAATGGAAGCATAACAACTGATATGTTTTTGTTTTCAAAAAAGTAGGATCATGCTATATATCTGCACTTGCCTTTTTTTTAACCTAATGATATACTTCGGGCATTATAGTGTATTATTACATCTGCCTCATTTCATGGTTGCATGGTATTTTATTGTATGGAGATATTATATTTTAACTAGCTCCTTCTTGATGGCTATTTATGTTGATTCTAGGGGTTTTTTTTCTTGGCTGGTATCAACATTGTATGCTTATATCATTGCTCAGTTGTGCAGATTCCTAAATATAAAATAGGATCAACTACAGTCTATTTAAAAATCTTGTGATCTGTTGCTTAAATTGCCCTCCTCCAAATTGTCTCAGTATATATTTTCACCTGCAGGGCACGAAAAACAATCCTAGTGTTTAGGAAGGAAGGCGCCTGCGTTAACAGAGGTGTCACTGTTAATTTAGAATAGAGCCTTTGGACACATGTTCTTTTTCGCTCACTCGCTCTCTTTCTCTCTCTCTTTTTCCCCCTTTTCTCTTTTATAGTGTCTGGGAACAGATTAGCAGACATTTGTATTTATAGCACTGGGTGGCAAACTGCATGTGATGATTATACTAGATTTTATCCCCATCCTTGATTGTGTGAAGCTCTTCACATGCACACTGAACTTTGATTTGTGAAGATGGGCTTGATGATTTCAGGAAAATAGAGAAGACAAGATAAATTCTTAGGATTGCTATTTAGAAAACTTGTGAATTCGCTTATGTGGCATGTAGATGTAGAATAATAAACCTTGTCACTGGTATTACAGATACTCCTGCAAGCACTTGATCTAAATTATTATTATTATTTATTGTCCTTCAGAACTCAGGCCATTCTATCTGTGCATTGAACGGTCTTTCTGCAATGGCACGAGCCATCAGAGTTGTTATTTATGGAATATAGAATCCAACTCTGGATAACTCAAGCAAAAAAAGGAATGGATTGGAAGGACATAAGTAATTCATAGAATCGTCAGGAAATCAAAAGGTCAGGCTCAGAAAACAAACAGGAACCAAAGGTGGACATGATGACTAAAGACAAAGCTGAGATCATGCTGCGCTCTGGTTAGGGCTTCGTTGTGGACACCACCACTCCTGGGCCTCCTCATACTCCCGGCTCCTGCCTCCACCACTGCCACCAAGAGTCCTCTCACACCTGTCTCCCTCAAGACACAAAGTCCTAGGTGGGATTTTCTGATTGGCTGAGCCGAGGTCAAGCCTCAGCCTTAAAGAACTTTGGGAGAGGGAATTGTCTGGGGTCCCTTGGCTTCCCCCTTGGGAAATCTCCTGTCAACACCCACACATTGGGGAATTGTCTCCAAATGGAGAGTTCAATGCCTCTTAGCCAAAAAAACCCCAACAAAAATAAAGAGGAGAAATGAGAACTGATTACCACCCTGAGGTCTCCACTTCTGTTTCTGGAATGACATTATGATCTGTTTGCGACTCTGTCTTTTTTAAGGCACCTCCTTAAAAGCAGCAGATTAACTGCTTGTAACCTCATCTAACCTCTCTGCTCTAGCTCCTGTTACTACTGTCTTGAAAGGTTCTCAGCAATAGCAATAAGGCTTGGTGGTTACCCAGTGCTTTCGGGCATCTGGATGCCTTTCCATGTAGGACGAGATGTGATCAATCACCCTCCATGTAGTGGGAATAATTCTTCCCTATATTGCTAACTTTTTTGAACATGACTTTTTTGTGTTCCAGACCCCCTCCCTATCCCAACCCTAACCTGGCCGTTCCCACTTGCTTTCTCAGCAATATTCAAGAGCTCCATATTAATCATTGGAATGAAGACTTAACTTTTCTTTCTGGATTTCAGGATCCTCCTCCTCCTGCCTTTTCCTGCCCATCAAACCACTGCTCGCCACCACCAGTCATTCATCCAGCCAGCAGGATCCCTCCTGCTCAGTCCTGGGTCTTTGCACATGCTTTGCCTATTGCCCTAAATGGAAATAAGGCCCTGGATTTTGAATGGAAAAAAATCCATACTTGTATTATTTTTATTGCTTAGTATTCCAGAAATGTGCAAGCAGCAAGTCATTTTCTATAGCTTTATATTTTTCACATCTCTTTTGTGAATTTTTCTTTTGTCAAAAAAGATGAAATAAAAATACTTCGGTGAATTCTATAAAAACGTAGATGAAACCAGCTGTGTGTTCTTTGGAAAAGTAGAGAAGCCCCCTGGGCCTCAAACTGTAACCTTCTGTGTATTATATTTTAAAGATTCTGTGAATAGAAGTGGAGCTCACACAGGAGGGGACTTGGAGTAATATTATAAAATGGAACTACTTTTTTCATTGCCTTCATCTGAAAATGAGAATATAATTGATATTCCTGAAGTAGCTTGAAGACTGATGAGTTCACTGACACCCTGTGAGTTAACTGTTGAGAGCTATTTTAAGATCTTAATACATATTCCCATGGAACTCTTTTTACCTTTCAAATAAAAACCATAAGCATGAAAGGCCCCATTCCTGCCCTGGGCACCTCATACTTTATTAAAATATCATAGTATTTATTATTTTCACATGTGATAATGGCATTGTGGTTATGTTTTTAGAAAGTCTGTATCTTTTAGAACAGGATTTCTCAACCTCAGCACTATTGATGTTTTGAGATCATTCTTTTTTGGGAGTGGAAGATGTGTCTGTGCATTATAGGATGTGTAACAGCATCGCTGGTCTCTACCTACTAGATGCTAATAGCACCTTTCCCCCAGTTGTGACAACCAAACATATCTCCAGACATTGCCAGATGTCCCCAGGGGAGCACCTTCACCCCCAGTTGAGAACCACTGTTTTAGAGATGCATGTCATTATAACATAGCTTCCAATGCAAGAATAGGATAAGATGTCTGGTAGGGGGTGGTTGAGGATGTGAGTGTGGAAGGGGCAAGATTGGCCAAGGACTGATGGCTGTTGGGCTGGGCAATGAGTACTGGGCCCTCGTTATATTATCTTGACCACTTTTGGGTATATTCAAAAATCTCTACAATAAAAAGTGCAAAAAACATTGTTTTAACACATCAGTGGCATCAATTTCAAATATATTCCCAACACCGACCTGTAGAGTGTCTTGGTCTGGAAAGAATATTAGTAGCTGAGGATAGGGGAAGTAGAATACTATTAATATTCATGCTCTTGACTAACGGTTGTTGACCATTCTGGAGATAGACTAAGTTTTGAATGGTTAAACAGAGCTCTTAACCAGCCTTGCTGGGTCGAGGCATTCTGCACATAACACCGAGATTGTTTATTCCCTGGTCATCTAGACCAGCTTTAACCAAATAGAAGACTGGGCTCCATGACCCAGGGAAGCCTTCTGTCCTTCCCATGGCCAGAAGATTTCTTGTTTTGACCATCTGCATGAGTGGAACCGTGTCCCAGCCCTGCTTCATGGACATGCACAGTGAGAAAGACAGAGGGAAGGCTGAGCCAGGCTGGAAACAGAGGAAAACCAGTGGAAACAGAGGAAAACCAATTAGTAACGCATAATTACCAGTTGGCCTGACCTTTCTCTACCCTGAGAAATATAACAGGAACTTAGCTTGAGGCTAGGCAGAGCAACTCTCACAACCTTTATTTTGAGGCCAACAATGGGATTGGTCCATCCAGGATGGGGCAGAAATATTCAAGGATTGCTTTGGAGGTAATATTGGGCTGGTGATAACGAAGAAGTTGGGTAGATTGACAGTAGAATTTCAAAATGATTCTTCTCTATGTTTAAGGGAAATAATCAAAGCTGTCTAGAAAAATTGGTGAATCATAATTCTCATCTGCATAGAAAAAAATGCAGCTGTAACTGATTTAGAAGAGTCCACGGCTACTTCCAATCTTAAGGACAGTGCAGGCTGTGGCTAAGAGCCAGCGCTCCAGCCGCACCACCTAGATTTGAATTCGGATTCCACCCCTTTACGAACACCCCACACTAAGCTTAGTAAAGCGAGTTCTGGAACCCTGTCACATCTCACTTTCTTCCTCATCTGTAAATCCAAGACAATAATCACACCCCTTTTCTAGGGTTGTATGAAGATTAAATTAGTTGGGACACTAACGCGTTTACAATAGCGCTGGTGCAGAGTAAACAATCGATGCTGGTGATTGGTAGCTGGAACTAGCTTTATGTGTCTTGCCACATAGAGAACACATCATCTAGGTAGGACAATTTGAGGGTCTGGGAGAGGAGGCCACTTTCATAAAATTTAAAATGATCAAGCACTGTTCCTTTGGATTAATGCATTATTTGCCTTTCACATTTTAGGGAGTTAACACGTGGCTCCGGGGACATTTATCAAAAACGGTTTCCCTGACAGCTCTCTGATGGAGCAGTTTTGAAAGGAGGGGAATTGGGGTGGGTGAAGGTGGGATGAGCAAGGGGAAATCTGGGCTATGGGGTCTCTGCCCGAGAGGCTGCAGCTGGGTGGGTCCCCGAGGGACTCTGAGCCCTAGGAAGACAGCGGACACGGATGCTGGGACATGGGTGAGGGTCCCCAAAGAGAGAGATGCCATTTGAGAATTATTTCTGAGCTAAGAACCTCCTGACCTAAAGTAATTGTGTTAAATTCAACGTGCTCCATCCAAGGGCTGGCGTGATCTGTTCAAGTTTGTCTCTTGTGCTATTAGTGTGTTAAAGACTCCCAAACTCTCTGTCCCTGCGAGATACTTTGCTTTTAACCTTATCTCCCAGATGGCATGCTGATCCCTTCTGGTGTCATTTCAAATCTGGAAGTGAATCTGGTAGCTCTCTTTGTTGCCAGAATTTTCTTGTTAAATGAGGTTACAGTACTCCAGACTTATATGCATTTTATTCCATCTTTGATGTTTTCCTTGTCAGTAAGCAAATTATTCTGGCTTTTGTACAAACGCTGCTCGGAATCAGAACGAGGGCTTCTCGCTCCCTTGCAGGGGTGGCCCAAGCACTGTCTGCTTTGGATTTGGCTGCCCCGTGTCCTCTGGGAACAATACTACTGCTCAAAACCTGGCTCCCAGAGCAGTTCTCAAACCTCTCATATCAGAATCCCCCGGAGTAAGAATTAAAATTGCAGTTTCTGGTTGAATCCCAGATCTTTTGAATCTGAATATCTAACAGTGGACACAGGCATTCTGATGCAGACTGAAGTACGGGAACTGTGGCCTCATACCTTAAACCCACGTCCTCTGGAGCAAATCCGTCTGCGTCCTTATCGTGTGTCTTGTCCACCCGGGAGGCTCCCATCCCAGATAGGCAATCCTGTGTGGCGTCATCCAGCTTCCTTTCCCAGAGAGAGAAGGAAGATAGAATCTTGATATGTGCTTTGGGGCGAGGGGGAAGAAAGTGGTTTTTATATGAGGTTGGGAGATTATATCTTGAGCCTCAAATGGAAAACTTAGGATAAGTCATCCGAGGAAAGGGTGAAGAGGTTGGCTAGCCTGAGCTGATAGAGACAATCTTGTGCGTCTAAGTTAAACCACGCTCTTGAGTCAATAAATATTCATAGAATGAAACCGATGATTTATTGGTCTTGAAATGGCCAGACTGGTCACTTTGATTATCTCCCTGGGTACAGTGTCTAGCTTTGAGATTTTACACTTTATAGCACCCTTCAAGTTAACTGGGACTCGGTCCTTGCTCTGACCTTGATTGTTCTTATTTTATGAATAATTCCAAGAAGATTGATTATCTGATTACTCAGGCTGCTGGAAATGGGAAGCAGCTGATTAGAAGCAATTTGCAAGAACAAGGGGAATATACAGACACAGGCATCGTGAGAGAGGCAAAAACTGACAGAACTTAGAATTCTGGAAAATGTGCTTATGTGAAACTCATCATTCCATGATGATGATAGATAATTAGGTGAGAATGTAAAGACTTTCCCTTAAGAATCTTCTAGTACTTAAAAAGAAAAGTAGGCCATTGTTGATCAAGTATAATGCTGATGGCTTTGGGATGGAGAAGTAGAGACGATGAAAGGCAAAAAAAGGCTTTACACAGTTGTGGGATTGAGTCAGTAATGACCCATGGGCTGGAACTAGGTCCCAAACAGGCATCTCCAAATTTATAAATGTTGTTTTATAAAAGGAAAATTACAGCCTAAAACCCTACATTGAGCTCCTCTTACATTTGATTGACCTAAATTTCTTTTAGCTTTGGCTGATTACCAAGGCATTACGTTAGCAAAATGCTTCCCACTAGTGTACAGACATTTAAGCTGGAAATACAATACTCAAGTAATTAGAATCAATGTTCCCTACACAAGTATAAGTGATGGCTCAGATGTTTCTCTGCATATAGGGAAGAAATAAAATCAAGTTCTGGCATAGTTCTATAAATATTAGCTAATTTCAGATGATTTCAACAATGCCATTATAAGGTACAGGACGTTGAAGTCCAAACTCTAAAATAAAATTGAATATTATTATGCCGAATTGTGTGATCCTTATCTTTGAGGTTAACTTAGTGTTTATTGTTATCTGAGGAAATTAATGAAATAATTAAGGCAATAACGTTGGATTAGATAGTATAGTGTACCTATGTAATTTTTGTCTTAAGAGGAGAAATATACAAAGGAGAAAATGTGGTAATAAGAGCTAGGGAAATTATTAGCAATAACCAGCCAAGTGAGCTTAAATTTTAAATCCCAAATAGGAATTTGCAAAATTCACTCATGTTTAAAACGTCTTTCTCATGGACTTTGAAGAGGCCTGAAGCCCTCTCTACTTTTGAATTCTTCTATTTCTTGAGGCAGAACTCACTGTGGGCAAGACACTAGCCTTTCCTGAGTCTAAGTTTCTGCATTTATAAAGTAAAAATATTGCTGATCACCATAGCACAGCCACTTCAAGGTTAATGATGATGACAATGACCCTCAACTTCCAAGCACGGTTTCTAAGAGGACCTCTAACATTTGAATAGAGTACTGGGATGTTAGATAAGGAAGAAACCTGTCCAGTTATTAATACATAGTACTATGCTCATTTCACAGAGGAGGAGACAGAGTTAGAGAGGTTACGTGGCTTCAGCATTCCTTTTCACGCCTTTTCTGTGGTGCATAGCCACAGTCAGAGTATGTTTCCTCAGCTGGGGAGCCCCTTCAAGGCAAGCGTGGATCTTAATCATCTTGCTGTCCCTCTGTCCTTGCAGAGTGCCAGGAACACAGCAGATGTTTGCTGTTTGTTGAATAAGTTGTTAAAGCAAGTCCTAGAAGGAGTGTTCCTAGTAACCAGACTCCTAGCCAACACTCCTTTCATAAAGCCTCAGTTCTATAAACATCCTTGACAAATATTCAAGTTCAGAACATTCTGGACTCACTGAAGGATTTGTCTCAGCAGCATCTCACTGGAGCAAGATGTTTAAATTCCTTTGCTGACGGCCCTGGCTGTGTAGTTCCACGGGTCTTGGTCATGTCTGCACAGACATGATCTGTTTCTCTGGGTCTCCTCCTCCCACTGTGGGTCCCTAAGGATCATGACTGTGAATTAGTCATTTTTATGTCACTGGAGTCTAGCACAGTGCCTGGTGCACAACAGCGGTTCTATGAGTGTTTGTTGGATGCATTAATGTTAACTAACACTTGTTGGACGCTAACTAGGCACCTTTCCCAAGCCTTGTACCTGAGGACCTCCTTTAATCTTCACAACAGCATCCTTGTCATTATTCCAGTTTTATGGATGAGGAAACAGGCACAGGGAAGCTTGGAAACTAATCCAAAGTCACTGCAGTTAGTAGTTAGAGGAACAGGGATTTGAACTAAGGGAATCTGGCTTCAGAGCTGACCACAGCAGTGATTCCCAAAGTTTTGTTCTCAGGCCCCATTTGCACTCTTAGAATTAATTGAGCACTTCAAGGAGGTAAATCTCTCAAAAATTTATGATAGTAGAAATGAAACCTGAAAAATTTAGAAATATTTGTTAATTAATTAATTTAAATATAACAATAATAAGTCCATTGCCTGTTAATGTAACATAGTTTTATTTAAAAAAATAATGTTTTCCTAAAAAAATTTTAAAATGGAGTGAAAAGAGTGGCAACGTTTTACATTGCTGCAAATCTCTTTAATATCTTTTTTTTTTTTCTTTTGAGACAGAGACTCACTATGTTGCCCGGGCTAGAGTACAATGGTGTCATGGTATCTCACTGCAACCTCAAACTCTTGGGCTCAAATGATCCCTCTGCGTCAGCCTCCCAAGTAGCTGGGAAGGCTAATTTTCCTATTTTTAGTAGAGACAGGGTCTCGCTCTTGCTCAGGCTGGTCTCGAACTCTTGGCCTAAAGTGATCCTCCCACCTCGGCCTCCCGAAGTGCTAGGATTACAGGCATGAGCCACCGCATCCAGCCAATGTCTGACTTCGTAGAAGGCAGCTGGATTCGTTTATCTGCTATCTATTCAGTCCCTTGACATATGTCCTGTAGCCTCTGGAAAACTCCACTTTACACTTGTAAGAGAGTAAGAGAGAAAAAGCCAAATAACACCTTAGGTTTCAGCGATCCCCAGGGGTCCTCCTGGGTATAACTTGAACCATACCTAACTTCTCTCTGCATGAGCCCTAGGGTGGCATAGGGGTCACAAAACAGGACCCTCCATGGGGCATTAATGCTGCGAAGGTGATGGATGCATCCTGCTCTAACCCGGTGCAGCCTGAGATGGGGCTGTGGTCTTATAAGCCCCCACATTCCGTGTGGTTTCCTGTCCTCTGTGCTTTTGCTCTTGCTGGACTCTCTGCCTGCATGCTGTCCTCCCTCAAGTGGCTTCCTGGAGGCCCAGGCTGGCCTGAATGCCCCCCTCCTCTGGGCTCTCATGGTAGCCCAAGCAGAGCTCCACACAGCCATCGCCATATTACAGGAGTTTCCCCACGCCAGGCTGTGTGCTCCCTGAGGGCAGGGATTTAGAATTCAGCCCTCTTCGCAGTTCCAGTATCGAGGGCAGAATTGCAGAGCAAAATGCTGGAGAACATGGGGGTGGAGGAGAAAAATTTGACCTGAAGATGGAGAGAAACTTCCTGGAGAAAGGGGATCGGGCCCGGTCTGGAGGCAGAGGGGAACAGTTTGAGCTGGGGCAGGGGAATCTCTTGGAGAAGAGGGAGGTGGTGGAAGGGGTTGGAGGATCCACGGCAGAGAAGCCAGTGGGAGACAGAGCTGGGAAGGGGAGAGAAGGCGCAAGGTCACCTGCATACAGAAGTCACTTGGCTGAAAGGAGCTCTTCCGATCTCAACCCTTGTGAAATCCGAACAGTTGGATTGTTGGTGATGTTGATGCCTGGCTCAGTGCAGGGAATGAATATGTAGGGCCTCTCAGGTGACATGAAAGTGCTTTTCCTGAGCAGCGCTCAACAGACATCACATTTCAGGAGCCTTCTGGTCCCAGAGTGACTGCTAGCTGGATTCTGTAGGAGCAAGGTCTTGAGTAGAAAAATCTCACAGCCACTAGGCTGGTAAGTCTATTTATTCTCAAGGTTGTAGGCCATAGCTCTCATACAAATACAAGAGAAGGCAATCGCACACTAAGCCACACGACTAGGAAGCAGACTACTTAAGGAGCCAGAGGTTTATTTTTAGCCAACAGCAAAAAGTATATTTTTCCCCTTGTTCTTCACCTACCATTTTGACTATTTTTATTACTCTGGAGAGAGGCAAAGCCAAGAATTTCTTGCAGGCATTATTTCCCAGCTAGTGTCGCCTTCTAAAATGCATAGAAACATCTTCCCCTTAATCTATTTATTCCAGACATTCCACTTGGCACCATTTAACAAATTATGATTACAAACTTAGCACCATTTTAAAATAGTTGTTATTAAAATAGTGCTCATTGAAGAATTTGAAAATACAGAAAAACAAAAAGTAGCAGGAAAAATATCCCCTCTCTTGTAAGTCCAAACATCAAGATTCCTATCCCTATGTGGTAGTCTCCCCAGATGGCTGCCATCAATTACTTGTGGCCCTGTATGCACATGCTGTTCACCCAGCAAGAGGTGAAGACTACCTCTCCTGGAATCTGGGCTGATGTCCTGAATTGCATTGACCACTAGAAGTCTACAGAAATGATGCTGTGCCAACTCTAGGCCTAGACTTTAAGAGGCCTGGCAGCTTTCACTTTCCCTCTGGAAACCAGCCGCCATGTAGGAAGTCTGACTATGCAGAGACACCATGCTGTGAGGAAGCCCAAGTGGTGATGTGGAGAGGCCACTGGATGAGAACCAAGGTATCTGCCATGTGAAGAAAGGTTTCTTGGACCTCCCAGCCTAGCCCAGCTCCCATTTCAGGTGCAGTAGAATTAGTGACCTCAGCTGATGTCACCTGAAGCAGAAAAACACTCAGCTCAGACCCACAGAATCATGAGAAGTGACAAATAGTTCTTGTTTTATGACACTAAGTTTTGTGGAGTTTATAATTTGGCAGCAAGTGATAACTGGGATGCCCCATTCTATTTTAAAATATTTTCTTAGTATCTTTTTTCAAAGTGTTTTTAGCAAAGTCACACTCATACAGTAAATACAATTGGTTTTTAGTACTTTTCACATCACATTGTAGGACATGCCTCTTCTCGTTTTATCAAAAGTGCTAGGAATATTTTTAGTGACTACACACTGTTCAATTGTAGGCCTAAACTACATCTGGACCAGTCAGATCTGCCCTGCCAGGAAGGTAGAATGGAGACAAAGTGATTCTGGTCAATCTTTGTGGCTGGGGTGGCCACATGTGGACACTGTGCAAGCAGAAAGAAAAAATCAGTCAGAGAGAGAAAGAAGAAAGAAGTGGGTACAGAGAGAGGAAAGAAAATGGAGACAAAGCAGCCCATAGGGAGTGTCCTCGGAGCCTGTCAATTTTCTTGTTCTAGCCCTTGTGCTCCATGAAATTCTTGAATATTTTTTTCCAGCTGCCGTGGAAGAAGTCTGACTATGCAGAGACACCATACTAAGAGGAAGCCCAAGCTGTGACGCGGAGAGGCCAACAGAGGAGACTCCCTGTCTTCCATGAAATACTTGAAAATTTTTTCCTGATAAATTCTTCATTTACTCTTAAACCACTTTGAGAAACTTTTGTTCCCTGCAACCACTTTATTCTTATTTTTTTTAATTTGTACAAATTGCGAGGGTACGAAAGACATTTTTTACATGTATATAATGTGTAGTGAGTACCCTTTAACCCACTTCTCTTCATCCTTCCTCCTCTTCCCCGCTACTCACCCTTCCCAGTCCTGTTATCTATCTATCTATTTATTTATTTATTGAGACAGAGTCTCGCTTAGTCACCCTGAGTAGAGTGCCATGGTGTCAGGATAGCTCACAACAACCTCAAACTCCTGGGCCCAAGCAATCCTCCTGCCTCAGCCTCCTGAGTAGCTGGGACTACAGACACTCACCACCATGCCCGGCTAATTCTTTGTTTCTATTTTTAGTTGCCTGGCTAATTTTTTCTATTTTTAGTAGAGATGGGGTCTCACTCTTGCTTAAGCTGGTCTCGAACTCTTGACCTCAAGCGATCCTCCCACCTTAGCCTCCCAGAGTGCTAGGATTACAGGCGTGAGCCACTGCACCCGGCCTCCTGTTATCTATTTTTCCATTCTTTTTACCTCCATGTGTTCAAACTTTTTTTTTTTTATCTTCTACATATAAGTCAGAACAAGCAGTATTTGTCTTTTTGTGCCTGGCTTATTTCACTTAAGATAATGATCTCCAGTTCCATCAAATACTTCTTGAATAAGGCCAATGGTTTCCAAAGAAAAACAGAAAGGAATGTCATCTTGGAGCAGGAAGGAGACCTTCTTTCCTGGAGAATGAAGTTGTCTCTGTGGACTTTAGTTTCCTGATGATGACTTGGCTCTAAAACTTGGATATGAGCAGTTAAGAGACTGCTCTTGTTGAATAATTCTAGTGATGGATGTACATTTTATCTATAGATTTCTACCATTATGGTCCACTTCTGATGCTGAATGTTGTTTCAGAAAGGAATGGAGGCCAAAAGTCATGTGGACCCCTGAGAGAACAGTGACAAATTCTCCACTTGTAAAATGGGAACATTAATAATTGCTACCTCACTATACTGAGTCTATGATGGAGATTATTGCCTTAGTTTTTCAAATTCAATCATGGCTTATGAAATTAAGGGCATCTGAATTGTGTGTGTGTGTGTATCTCAATAATTAATGCTGTATTTCTGGGCTAAAAGCCCAGAAACTACTATATATAAGTATGCACAAATGTACCTTTATATTTTGATGATGTTTAATTTTTTGCAGGAAATTTTCTTTTTGAATAGATTAGTTGGTGGTTGTATTTTCTGAAGAATATTCTAGATTTACTCTCCAGTGTTTTACGTGTGCAGTAACCTTACCAATATGTGGCCTTGAACATTCTGCATTTGGCCAAGGATCTGTTAGAACATCATTCTCTATAGCTGCCTTTTCAAATACAGTGGCCACTGCTACTGAGCCACCCACACTCAGTGGCTACTGAGCAACTGAAATGGGTCAAGTCCAAGTTCAGATGTTCTGTAAGTGTAAAATACACACCTAATTTTGATGACTTAGGACAAAAAGAAAAGATTAAATATCCAATAATTTCTACATTGATTACATGTTGCAATGATAATATTCTGGATATTTTGGGTTAAATAAAATATATCACATTCATTTCACCTGTTTATACTTTTTTAAGTGTGGTTACTGGAAAATTTAAATTACATATATGGCTCACTCTTGTGGCTTGCATTATATTTCCAATGGAGACTGCTACTCTATGGAGTTGAATTCAGCCTTTTGTAACTTTGTCTGGGCCCCTAACCAATAGAGATTAATAGCCTCAAAGCCCTAGCATATTTCTTCTCAGAGACCCCAAGTACTGGAGCAAGCAGATAGAAGAATCATAGTGTGTTGCCTCGAATATCTCCTTTCTTTGCCCCCTTCCCAACTCTTGGTGTCCTCTTTACCACTGTGCCTGGGATTCCCAGGTCACTGATTCTACCTGCTGCTACCTAAGCGGCCCACCAAGAGAACCTACCCAGCATGCCCTTCCCAAGATATCTTTCCGAACTCCACAGTCGCTCAGTAGTCTTTCTCATTTCCTCCAAACTAACAACCTCTCAGCCTAGGGATCTCACATAGCTGTTACATGGAATATGGGCTTTGAAAAATCTCCCACAAGAGTGTGAAAAACAAGCCCTTGTGTTAGCCTGATAGAAGACTGAAAGGCTCTCCAGTGGGACAAGTTCTGGCCAGATGTCCTGGTAAAAAGGTACATTTCCAGCAGTTGAGAGGGGGGTATTTTGGGATAATGTATTTAAACCATTGTTGGCACACATTTATTCTGTAAATATATATATTAATCTTTTCTTTGCTAAAGCCATGGTTATGGGTCTTACAATCAATACTACATGGTCTCAAATCCATTTCCCCTAAAACAATCTCTACCTGCTTCCATATAAGCCCCTCCTGCCCCGTCTCCATAGCCTCTTCCCCATAAAAAAACTTTCATCAATCGAAAGGTGCCATTGTTGACCAAATCACTTCTGTTGTAAAACTGTCTATTGGCTGAGATGTTTTTAGCTGTACTCCATTATTGATGACTTTCTCTCTGTTGAAGTAACTAACATGTTTCTCATTCACTCATTCATTCGTTTGGTGTTTATATGCCACGCGCTTTCTAAAAGTTCTTGAAACTGTTAGGTACTCTTCACATGCACGTGAATACGTTCTTCCACTGTTGCGCTGTCAAACTGGGGCTTCTAGTGAAGGAAGGCAATTCCACTGCACACCAATCCTGCCAAACAGACACCAGGCCAGGCCCTTTGGGACTTCTACACTCACACTCAGGTGGAGAGCTGGGCTTTTTGAAAAAGTGCCCATAAATTAACCCATAGTCTATAGAAATTAGCCCAGTCTAAAAGAGGTTTATTAAGCAATTTTCACAAGCACTGCATTATATTTCAGGGACTTTATGGAGAAAAGTAGATCTTTATTGGGAATCACCATAACATGGTCATTAGCTTTCACATCATTAAATATCTCATTTCAAGGGCAATTGTGCTGGACTTTGCATTTATCAAAAAATAATTTCAGAAAAAATGTGTCATACACATCAATTTTTCAGAGATATCAGCAACACAAAAGGTGGAAATCAAAAGTAATATTTTCCTTTTGTGTATTATTTGAAAAGTATGCCATGGAAATTTTACAGGAGTATAATAATTTATAGATCTGCTTACTAGGTCAGATGTTATATGAGCATCAAATTATCCAATTTCTCTTTGATTCTTTTAATCTGTTCCTCATAAATGGATACATGCTTTTTGCTGCCAAGTTTGGGTTTTATGGTGATTGGTGGCCTACTATTGGGAGAATCGCTCCATTAAAATAAGATTATTTTTAGATGAGTGTGGTGGACATACCCTCAGATGACTCGCAATGAGTCCCATCCTTGTATAATCCTCTCAGAAAGTTGTGACTCAAACCCAGAACTTTCTGTACTTATCAGCTGTGTGACCAAGTTAAGTAAGTTACTTTACCCCACTAATCCTAGTTTGTTCACACATAAAATGAGGGAATTTGTAAACTTCACATTATAGTACTGCAGAATTCCTTTATCCATCATAATAATTGAGATAATACAATGCTCAAGGTATGGTAAATATGAGATAAAATTAATTTCAACCTGGTTAAAATTCCTATAAAGTCCTACATAGGGAGTTTTCTGTGCTTTTGTTTCATAAAAATGAGATCCATCACTTGCACCAAATATGAGCTATAGAGAGATAAGACATGCGGTGAGGTCTAGAAGGAAATGAACCACATTCTTGTTGATCTCTTTTCTCAGAGCGTGGTGGTTCTTAGTACAGTAGCAGAATCAGAGATGCGGAAGAGAGGAAAGCAGGTGTACCTGGGTGATTTATGCCTCATTTACACTCAGTTTTGGCTTTCACTTCCTTCACTGAAGCCTGTTAGAGACTGAAAAGTAACAGTTCCCATAAGAATTTCTGGGGGGATTTTTTACAACAACCAACGCATGGACCCTGCCCCAGCGGATTCTTAGTCTACTGGTCTGGAAGAGGATCAAGAGTGTTCCCAAAGCTTCTCCGGTGATTCTAATGTGTAGCTGGGGCTGAGAACCAGATTTTTAAGGAAGATAAGCAGGGAACTAGGTGCAACTGAGTCATTTCTGTTCCACCGTTGGTGCTTTCTTGCCCTGGGGCTGTGTAGAAGCCACATGGGCACAGCTTTCCACCCATGGTATTCACCTATGAAAAATGCCCGATTAGGAACAGGGTGGCTCAAGTACCCCATGTTATATGAAGTTCAGGCAAACTTCCATTAGCTACTGTAACAGTCTCCAGCCTCTGTCGACGTGCAGCCTTATTAGCTGAGGTCTCATCTACTTCACAAAATCACATTCAATTGATTTTAATGGATTAGGTTATCATTTATGGCAAAATTAGAATTTCATTGTTATTCAGCCCTCATTTGTGATTTTTGCCTATACTGGAAGAAATACTTGCATCATTTTGGAACTTTCCTAAGGACTTTAGTATTTTTGCATTTTACATTTAATCAGCTTTGATCTGAATTACAAATCATTGAGATTTTTGCATTTAAGAATTTTATATTTTTCCCCATATTAGATTGGACATGATAGCAGAGCTAGGGTTGGTTGAGACTGTCATTTCACAGCACGCTTGGTAGAACCCCCGTCTTGTGAGAAGTTCCTTGAAAATAGGGTTTTCTAACTCCTTACTAATCAAAGTATAGTGGTCTATGAGCCAGTTCATCAGTATCTTCTGGGAGCTTGTTAGAAACACAGAATTTCTGGTCCCACTGCAGACCTATTGAATCCAGATCTGCACTTAACTAGATCCACAGGTAATTCTTATGTATGCGTAGGAAGGGTTCCAGAAGCACCCACCAAATGTTGCAAAACAACTGCAAATTGTGTTCCTTTTCCTGAAGGTAAGTGATGCACATTAGCATATGAAAGGTTCTGTTAAGTCCAATGGCTAAAAAAAAAAGTAAACCATTTACCCCAGATTTTCCCTAATGTATTTGACCAGAGAACAACATTTTTTTAAGGTAGTACTTTTAAAAAGCTTTTTATTGGAACACAACATACATCAGAATAGTGCACATATTGTTGCCGTAACCATTCTCCATGGGTCTCTCACCTTTCTGCACATCTTGTAACCAGAAGCACTGCCTCCATTTGCTCTAGAATGTTTTCATAGTGAATAGCCTTGGAAGACAGAGATGGGGTGCCCGTCCAGAGCAAGAATCAGTCCAGTGTAATAAAGTACATTAAAGCCAGTCTAATACAATAAAGATGCTTCTCTCCAGGGCAAAGGTCAGGCAGGCTTATTGCCTATTTTAAAAATATTTGGGTTCCCTACACTTTGAGTTCCTCAGCTATGACATAAACCTGCAGTTTGTGCAATATTCAACTTGCCCTTTCCACAATGCCTCCATGAAACTCAGGGGGTGAGGGGAATTGATATGGACATGAAGCTCATGTTGTCTGTTCTGAGTAATAAAGTCCTTTGTCTCTGACCCAGGAGTCTCATGTCTTCTGTCAGCATCCATAACACTATGGCAGGCTAACTTGTCAGCTTGCAAGTAGGGTCAAAGCTGAGACTCTTCACAGTTCTTGATAATTATATGGGATTGACCTGATGGATTTTTACAAACTGCACATAACCATGTAACTAGTTAGCAGTTCAGGAAAGACAAAATTACTAGAGCCCAGAAGGCCTCCACATCACTCTATCCAGTCACTACTCTCCTCAACTCATGTGGACTAACAGGGACCTCATACGGATGTAATGACCTGTTTTCTCAGCTGAGACCATTTAAGCTGACATTTGTCAGCACCTAGTATGAGTCAGGCACTCTCCTAATGACATTATTACATGTAGTAAATAATTCTCACAGCAACTCTCTGAGGTAGGAATTGTTACACTTATTTTGCAGGGTGATAAGTTGAAGCACAAGAAAGGCTAAGTGACTTGCCACAGGTCACCAAGCTACAATTTGAACCCAGCTAATTTGACCTCAGAGCTAACTCTTTTTTTTTTTTTTTTTTTTTGTTGTTGTTGTTGAGACAGAGTCTCACTTTGTTGCCCAGGCTAGAGTGAGTGCCGTGGCGTCAGCTTAGCTCACAGCAACCTCAGACTCCTCGGCTTAAGCGATCCTACTGCCTCAGCCTCCCGAGTAGCTGGGACTACAGGCATGCGCCACTATGCCCGGCTAATTTTTTCTATATAGATTTTTAGTTGTCCATATAATGTCTTTCCATTTTTAGTAGAGACGGGGTCTCGCTCAGGCTGGTCTCGAACTCCTGACCTTGAGCAATCCACCCGCCTCGGCCTCCCAGAGTGCTAGGATTACAGGCGTGAGCCACCGCGCCCGGCCAGAGCTAACTCTTAATTCTGTCTTCACACCGGACCCCATGCTTTGAAACTGGCATAGAATATTTGTAATAAGAATAATCCCAGGAAGTATGGGCATAGTGATTTTATAAACATAGGCAGGCCCCAAATATAAATATGCTGTGTTCCAAGGATTTGTTGATAAACCAATCATCTTGGTTATATGGTAGAAAAGGTACCGAATTTAGCTTCTGAAAAATCTAGATTTTAATCTTGACTCTTAATTAGCAGCTGTGTGACCTTGGACAAGTCACTTAACCTCTTTGGGCTTCAGTTTCCTCATCTGTAAAATAATAGAGTTGGACCAGATGAGCATGCAAGCTTCTTCTAACTTTCAAAATCTGTATTTTTATATTCAATATATATTCTCCACAAAATTAACATTATTGATTCCAAGGTTAACATCATAATATTTCTTTCAAGTGAAATGAACTTGGAAATTGGAAAGAATACTCATTATCATATCTCCATGGACTAGAACCTGACTTTATCACTTGTGACTTGGGCAAGTCATTTAATAGGTGTAAAGCTGTTTTTACCCTGGTACAATGAAAATAAATAACATTTTTTGTGGGGAATCATGAGACTGCAAACAGATATCTAGCTAGCTAGCTATCATCTTTATGTTTTGTAAGGGGATATATATTATACACATGGATAAGGTATTTGTTGCTTATAACCTCATTTATCCATTGATCTATCCATCCATCCACTCATTCATTCATTCAAAAAAATGTATTGAATATCCATGCACTCCTTGCCATGTACTATGTTAATGGTGGAGATATAACATTAGAATACAGTGATAGAGGTTGTGAGAAAGGCAAGTACAGGATGCTCAGAATGGGCACCTAATCTAGTTGGGTGTTTTGGGGGCCTGGGGAAAGCAATATTCCTCTGAGGAGCTGCTACGAGAGCTGAGACTTGCTGGGACAACGCTGACCAGGCCGGTGGGAGCAGAGGTGGAACATGGGAAGGGAACCCTGTTCCAGGCATAGGATGCAGCATGGGCCAAGGCTGGGCCAAGGCTGAGAGGCACAAGAAAGCTACATTCTTTTTTGTCAGTGGGGTCAAGGTATTTGGACTTCTCAGAGGCACATTTCACCCAACAAGTGCAAGGGTAGTGTAGGCGGCCCTGATTATGGGATGGTGCAGACAGCTGTATTTTGCAAACTTTCAAACTATGCTTAGAAAATAATCCTTTCTTAAGCAGCTTTCCCTTCCAAATTGGGGAAATTGGGGAGGGGACCCCTGGAACAAGCTCCGGCTTCTTTCCAATTCCTCTGAGGATCACTTTTCATCAGAGGTTATGTATGTGTACGGTGGTCAGCCCAGGATGCCCTAAACTCCTCATCAGTCTGTGGCCTCATCTGTCACCCTGCTCCTCTTCCCCTCCTTCCTGCACCCAGCCAAGAGGGTGCAGGGCTGGACAGCCCAACGTGCTCCAGGAATCACAAAGGCAAGCCCTGAAGCCCCGCTTCTCTGGAGCTAATGGGGAGGGGGGAAGGGGCTGATGAGGCCATAAATCCCAGAGCCTCTTCCTGCTCCCGCCTCTGCTTTCTTTACAGCAATTGCCAGGGAGGAAATCTGAGGGAGCCTCCCTGCTGGGAAAGAAAAGTGCTTTCAGGTGAGTTCTTTGCATTGGCAGTTCAGCGGGGCCTCCTGCCACCTTTTTAACCAGAGGAGGCGAGTGCAGAGTGGGAAGACCGATGCACCCGGAACGCCTCTAGTTTTCCTTATCCAAACGATTTCTGTGACTCAGAACTGGATGGAAAGCCAGACAGCCAGGAGCTCCTTTCAAACTTGTGGAGAGACTTTTGATGCATGGGAATTGGCTTCCCTGGGCACCAAGCGCTTGCTTCTCAGGCCCCATGTTGTTTTCATGGCTGCCTGTGGTTGAGGGGAGATGTATCATTATTACTTGTGCTCTGCCACCTAGCACTGCCTGGCAGGTTTTGGCACTGGAATGATTTGGTAGAGGAGGGAAAATGAGGCCGAGTGATGGAAACCTGCTTTGAGTCAGGGGTACTCTGCCCTCAGAAGCTCAGGGACAAGTTCAGGGTCCAGTTCAGCACCCCACAGTGCATTTAGTTCATCTGTATTTTTAAGCAAAAATGATTTCCCCTTTTTTCTTTGAGACAGAGTCTCACTTTGTTGCCCGGGCTAGAGTGAGTGCCGTGGCTTCAGCCTAGCTCACAGCAACCTCAAACTCCTGGGCTCAAGCGATCCTACTGCCTCAGCCTCCCGAGTAGCTGGGACTACAGGCATGCACCACCATGCCCAGCTGATTTTTTCTATATATACTTCTAGTTGGCCAGCTAATTTCTTTCTATTTTTAGTAGAGACGGGGTCTCTCTCTTGCTCAGGCTGGTCTCGAACTCCTAACCTCGAGCGATCCACCCGCCTTGGCCTCCCAGAGTGCTAGAATTACAGGCGTGAGCCACCGCGCCCGGCCTTTCCCCTTTTTTCAGTTGGAGAGTTTTCATTCTTAATCATTACTGCCCATCTGTCTTAAAAATCCCTATGTCAGTTTCAGGAAACATGAATTCTTTGGATAATGAGGACATCTTTATACTTAACAGTTAATTGGCCTTTAATTAGCAATGGAAGGGAAAAAATGCTAGAATTTTAAACAATGGTTCTGGTGGGAGGAGGTGATATTTTAAGCGCCCAGGCAGGTGTTAGCATATGGCCGAGGGATGGCTCCAGTGAATCCAGTGGGAGAAGCACTTATTTATATTGCCATTTTAAAATGAATTTACTAATTTGGGTTACTGTTAATAGGTGACTCATAAAACAGCCATGTATGTATTGTAGAAAATGGAAGTGAGATCATGTCCCTTTGCTACTTAAAAACCTGCAATGGTGATAGCAGCGACACTCACAATAGCCGAGAGTAGAAACAACCCAAATGACCATTAACTGGTGAGTGGATAAAGAAATCGTGGTCTAGCCATACAATGGAATATTTTTCAACCACAAAAAGGAATGAGGTACAGATGCATACATACTACAGTATGGATGAAACTCTAAAATATTATGCTAAATGAAAGAAGCCAGTCACAAAAAGTCACGTACCGTGTGATTCCATTTATATGAAATGTCCAGAATGGACAAATTCACAGAGACAGGAAGCAGACTAGGGGTAGCCAGAGGCTGGGGGTTGGAGGGAGATGGAGAATAACAGCCAGTGGTTATGGGAATTTCCCTCTGAGGTGACGAAAATGTTCTGGAACTAAATAGAGGTGGTGGTTGTACAACATTGTGAATATACTAAATGCCACTGAATTTTTCACTTTCATTGTTCATTTTATGTTATGTGAATTTCACCTCAGCAAAAAAAAAAAAAATTAATTAGTTAATTAAAACCTGCAGTGGCTCCCCATTTCTCTGAGAGTAGAAGCCAAATGCTTACAGAGGCCTGCCAAGTCCTACAGGAGGTGGCCCCGTTACTTCCTGGCCTCATCCCCTCCTACTGCCTCACTCCCTCGCTGGGTACCCTGGCCTCCATCGGTTCCTCCCACATGCCAGCCATGTTCCCAGCCCCTACTGCTCTTTGCACCGGCTGTTCCCTTTGCCTGGAAGATGCTTCTCTCCGATACCCATGTGGCTCCTTAAGTCTTTGCTCAGATGTCACCTCCCAAGGAGGCCCGTCCTCACCACCCTATTTCCAATCACACCAGCCCCCAAGCATCACTCCCTTTATTCCACTCGTCTTGATTTCTTTCCTTCTAACAAACTATGTATTTTTACTTATTTATTCTGTTTTTTCTCTCACTCCTTCTCCTCCCCAACCATTGGAATGTAGCTTCACCAAAAAAAAAAAAAAAAAAAAAGATTTTAATGTTTTGCATTCTGGGCTTAAGTTGTGTTGATTTTTTCTAAATGTCTACAAAATCAAATAACAAAGAATTACACATTCAAACAGATTCAATTAAGCAGATTCTGAAGGAAATAGCCATAGAAAATAAAGTCCCAAATCTAATAGTAAAGTGCCTTTACAGCTTTCTATTCTCTGCCGATGTTTATTTTTCATGGAGGCAAAAAATTATTTCAGCTGAAGTTAAAACTCTCCTTTATCATGAGTAGCTTGAGGAGGCACTCCATGTTGAAAGTTATTAGTTATAGAAAGTGGTGGAAGTGTAAACATTTTCTACTGGGAGAAGGTACTTTATTTTTTAACAAAGAGAGTGATCTGCTTTTATTCAGGGCGTATTTCAGTTGTTATTACAGCTTTATTGAGAGTAGGGCAGGGGAGAATAGAAAAACCTCTTTCTGCAGTTGCATTTATTTATCAAATTTGTGCAAGGCCTTGATGTTGATTGTGAAAGGTCCAAAGAACAGAGACACTGCACTAGTATTTCAAGTGAGACAACTGGATCTATCACAAGGGGAGTGAAAGTCTGAAAAAAAATAAAATAAAATAAAAGAGGAACAGAGAGAAAAGAGAGGACAAGAATTTAGAAATAGACCGCCGCCTGAAATATTTTTGTACATGAGCAGGAAGTTGCTTTCAGAAAGCCAGGCCGCAGACTCTTGCACACAGACCTTGCACAAGGAGCTCTAGGATTAGAAAATAGCATCATGAGCTTAAAGCGATGACATTTTGCAGATGGGTGTCTCTATTAATTTGGATCTATACTGTGGCTAGAGATCATGCTGTTTGATGCAAAACCAAGAAATGCCATAACCCTTCTCTGGATGTTGGCAGGAAAGCTGAAAATGTGTCTCTGTTTATCTCAAGCATAAGGAAGTTGAGTATCACAGTACCAGAATGTATCAGGTATCTTAGATTGAGTGCAGAATTCTGCTAAAAGAGCTCTTGAACACAAAGTTTCAGCTTTGGACGAAGAAGAATTTCTCTGTGTCATTTTGCTTAGGGAAATGCTTCCTGAATACACATTCCGTTGTTCTGGCAGGGACCTGGACACACCACTCATGTGGATTCCATTTGAGGAAAGAAAAGTCAAGAAGCAGAGGGGAGGTGGGATTTTTTTGTGCCTGCTGTAATTTCAGAGAATGCAAAACTAGCATGACCCACTAACAGAGACTGTCATGCTGCAGAGTGCTCTGTTCACAGCCACAGGGGAAGCCACTGCATTTCGGAGGCAGAACCGGCCAGTTCAGGAATTAGCAAAGACAAGATGCTGGAGTTAAAAGCCGGCATGCGTGCATACCCGCATCTTGTAACAAATAGCAGAATTTTGCCTCATGGTGAAAGAAAAACTTCTTCTCTTAATTTAGTGTAAAGCAGGTTGATGTGAATGTTTTCCTTGATTAACTTAAGCCCCTCAAATGATAGTATGTATCCGAGCTTTCACAGGGAGAGTTGGAAGGAGGATTGGTGATGGAGGAAGCAGGCATTGCCATTTAGGACTTTTCACATGTCCTTGGGACATAAAGCAAGCGAAAGGTATCCAAAGAAGCCAATTCCTCTTAGAGCTCTTATGATGTGGCTCTTGTCTAGGAGACTCCAGACAATCTTCGACTTAGTGGTTCTCAACCAGAAGGCAAATTGGCAGGGGGGACATTTGACAATGTCTGGAGACATTTTGGGTTGCCATGATCGGTGGGGGCCAGAGGGAGGCTGCTATTGTCATTGAGTGGGTAGATGCCAGGATGCTGCTAACCATGCTAGAATGCACAGGGCAGCCCCCACAATGTTGCAGAGTTGTCCGACCCAAAATGTCACTAGTGCCGAAGTTGAGAAATCCTCATTCTAACTCATGCCCTAAATAATAAACCCATTTGAAACCAACCCCCCCATTGGTGGAATTATCCAGAACAGTAGTTTGATAAAACAAAAACCAAGCAACCGAGTTAGTAATACTTCCTCTTTCCTCTTTCCCATCCCAAAGAAAATCATTGAATACATGTAAGCATGACGTTTTTAAGAAAACAGTCCTGTAAGCAGTCACCTTAAATATGTTTCACTGCAATTTCTGCCATTCTCTAGAACTGCAATCCCCAACCCCTGGGCCTCTGGGCCTCCACCTGTTAGGAACTGGGTCTCCCAGCAGGAGGTGACCGAGCAGAAGCTTCATCTGTATTTACAGCCGCTCCCCATTGCTGGCATCACCGCATAAGCTCCACCTCCTGTCAGATCAGTGGTGGCATTAGATTCTCATAGGAGTGTGAACCCTACTGTAAACTGCGCATGTGAGGGATCTAGGTTGTGAGATCCTTATGAGAATCTAATGCCCCCCTCCTGGTCTGTCAAAAAATTGTTTTACATGAAACCAGTCCCCAGTGCCAAAAGGTTTGAGAACAACTGCTCTAAAAGCTGTTATGTGCCTAGGAAAACCATTGAAACCACTGTAATAATAAAAATTTATAGTTGCATTACTGTCTCTTGCCTAAGTTGAAATGACAAGTGAGGGGAAAACAAAAAACATTTTTTTTTAAAAAAGCTAGCTTGTTTGATTGTTCCTCCATAGTTTAAGGGAAAAGGCTAGAATTTATGCTAACACTGTCTTTTGATGCAGGGCAATAAGTGACTTAAATAAAATTCAAGCTCCATAAAGCAATGCCTGTTTCAGTCGCCTTGAGCTTGTTGCTCTTTTAATTTGTTGACCAGAAGAGGAAACTGAGTTTTGCTTGTTCTTCCTAGTTAGAAAACTTAATGAGTGTTATTGACATGTGAAGCCCAAGATCCTTTGAGAATGTCAATACAGAAAGGCCTACCCATGGCTTGGAGAGCTTTGTACAAAGAGCATTAACTGGGGTAATTGGGTTTTAGTACAATCGGTGTCAACACTTATCTGTGTGACCTCAGTCTTCAGTTTCCTTATCTGCGGAACAAAGGCTATGACCTCCAAGGTCACTTTCAATTAAAGAAACAATAGCACAAAAATAGTTAAGTACAGGCTGACCCTGAGATTTTCACCGAAGTGCCAAATGTCTCTATTTAGTAATTTTTACTTATTTAGAAGTAGAGTGATAGCTCATAAAACCATGGATTTGCTCTATAACTCAATAGAGAAAAGAACATTTATTAGTATCTGCTGTAGAAGGATTGCAAATAATTAAGACCCTCTTTCCTCCATCAGAATAAATGAAACCAGGATCTCTGGGCTGGAGAGTCGATGATTTCTCCAGCATCCAAATAAATCTATTTGTTATTCCGTACTAGTTGGGGTTGGGCATTTATATCATTGTAGGCCATTTCTATGTCAATTTGGCCTTGCAGACCCCACTCAGACAGTAGTACCTCTATCTAAATACCAGTCTGAATGTTAATGTTAATTAATTTAGAATTTTGCAAGCAAATCAGTATGCAAAAGAGATTGCCTAGGCCTGAGCGGTGGCTCACGCCTGTAATCCTAGCACTCTGGGAGGCTGAGGCGGGAGGATCGTTTGAGCTCAGGAGTTCAAGACCAGCCTGAGCAAGAGTGAGACCCCGTCTCTACTAAAAATAGAAAGAAATTATATGGACAGCTAAAAATATATATATATATAAAAGTAGCCGGGCATGGTCGTGCATGCCTGTAGTCCCAGCTACTCGGGAGGCTGAGGCAGGAGGATCGCTTGAGCCCAGGAGTTTGAGGTTGCTGTGAGCTAGGCTGATGCCACGGCACTCTAGCCCGGGCAACAGAGTGAGACTCTGTCTCAAAAAAAAAAAAAAAAAAAAAAGAGATTGCCTTACTCCCCTGCCCACACCCTTGCATCCAGAGCATTTGGCTAAGTTATTCCTTCTGCAGCTATGTGTGATTACTTTGAGAATGATTTTACAGTCTTTGCTTTTTCTAAGACTTTGTCTTGCCTGTTCTTCTCTTCTGGGGCTTGAATTTAGATGGGACATAAGAGCAAAGGGCAATGAATCCCAAACCCATTTTATTTATTCATTCGTTTATTAATTCATTTTCATCTCAGCAACAGTTTAGTGAGAAAGGTTAATTTGATGACAAAAATGTTTGGCCGATTAATGAGTTTTAAGAAGGCAGGCCATTGTGGCTGCTGTAGCTAGATAATCAAGCATTGACTGGATAAGTCAATTTTTAAAAATTGGGTATTGTCTATTTACAAGTGTCTCTTGGGTTGTTTACTAAGGTGAGTGACTTTGAAAATGAGAAATGGAGAAAATGGAAAGATCGTAAGATCTCCATTTGAGATCTTGTGAACCAGCTCTATTTCCTTTGCCAACTCTCTGTCCAAACTTAAAAAAAAAAAACAAAACACTAAAAACCCTCAATGGGAAAATATATAAATATTTACAAAGGCTTCCCCTCGAGCTATGGTACCTTTGTGCAAGACACATTATCTTGAAGTCTTGCAGTATGGTTGCAGTTGAAATTAATGGTGCAAGAGGTTTCTTTGTTTTTTTTCTTCATAATATAAGTGCAACCTGCTTGCAAAGCTTGTGAGCATGCATCTTGAGTTGGATGCATGGAATCATTGGAAGGGAAAAGCTTTACCCAAGACCACCGAGATCTGAAAGTGTGGTTCCTAGGAGTCTGAGCATTTTAGATGTGATCTTCAGGCCCTTTCAGACTCTCCATTATTAATGCCTGTTCAGTAGTGATAAATAACATCGATTGGTATTGAGACCAGATTACTAACAGAAGGCAGCTAAAAGCCATTCACTTGTAGCCTCATTTCCCAGAAGGCATCACATAGCTATGCTAGCGGAGCGAGGCTCTTCCTTCCCTAAATGGTCTTTTTAGAAGCTTGAAGGATTATTACTCAAGAGAAAATGGGTCAATCTGAGGAATTCTTTAAGAGCAGCTAAGAAAAGGCCCTACACCCAGGCCTTTCCTCAGCTGGAACCAGTTTGTCATCCTTTGCATGATACCATCAGACACTGCAATAAGAAAAAATAAATCCAGTGTCAGAAATCAAATGGCTTTTGTCAAAGTGTAAAAGGGACTGCATCTGACTAACACTGGAGTTGAATAGAAGCCATAAGGGTTGTCTTGTGTGAATGTTTCCGGCTGCAAAATCTACCTGACTGTTGCACTGAAACCACGACCATCTATCATATGCTTGCAAGAAACCCCAGGAGCTTCCTGTTTCATGTGGCTCATGAGGATTGCACAGTAATATGCAGGTTGCATCGTCTTTGTGTTATGTCCAAGCTGGGAGGAAGAAAGAGAACTTATAGTTTGTATTTTAAGGTATTCATGAACACTTTACTTGTGTAAATCTCTGTCAGTATGCAGATATAAGACAATATAAGTCTGTGTAGAACTGATTGAGATGTTCTATTTAGGCCTTGGGAAGGAGTCGGGACATCTCCAGGGCTAAAGCAACGTGGTCAGGCAGGGGGACTTCCAAGGAAGCATGGGTCTGAGACGGGAATGTGGTTGACGGATGGCAAGATGGTTCTCCA
Organism: Eulemur rufifrons; assembly: GCF_041146395.1. Lineage (NCBI taxonomy): Eukaryota > Metazoa > Chordata > Mammalia > Primates > Lemuridae > Eulemur > Eulemur rufifrons. Next base: position 134,645,690 of record NC_091012.1, on the reverse strand, counting down.
GGATGGAGCAGATCGGGTTGGCATGGGTGGGTTGGTTTGCAAGGCCAGAAGACTTGCAGCCTGTCCTGCTGAGTCCAGTACCAAGTAAAGAATTATTGGAGAGCTTGGAGGAAGACATGGTCTCATGTAAAGTTCACGTCAGACCTCGCTAGTAGCTCAGTGTATCCCCTAAGGAATGGCTGAGACTTCTTTTCTTTTTTTTTTTTTGAGACAGAGTCTCGCTCTGTTGCCTGGGCTAGAGGGCCGTGGTGTCAGCCTAGCTCACAGCAACCTCAAATTCCTGGACTTAAACAATCCTTCTGCCTCAGCCTCCTGAGTAACCGGGACTACAGGCATGCGCCACCATGCCCGGCTAATTTTTTCTATTTTTAGTAGAGACAGGGAGGGTCTCACTCTTGCTCAGGCCAGTCTCAAACTCCTGAGCTCAAGTGATCCTCCCACCTCAGCCTCCCAGAGTGCTAGGATTATAGGCATGAGCCACTGCACCTGGCCAGGCTTCTCTTCTTGTAAATGATAAGGGACACATATCCGGTGCCATTAAGGACAGCATCTGGTCACCCAATGGCCAAGGGTGTCAACATTCTGGTGGAGTGAGCAGTTTCCTGAAGATAGAAAATCACTATGGCCACGGCCACAGGTCCCAAAATAGATGCTCTCCGGGGCCTGCAGGGCCCCTCCTCGCACTCTGCACACAGTCTGCTTAAATGTGCTCTGAGTTGGATGTATTTGCTAAAGGTTTTCTCTTCCCCTGTGTTAACTGAAGAAAACAGAAGGACATACATATCAGCTAGACACCAGCTACCCTCAGAGAGGGAAAGTAGTGGCGTTTGAACAGCACATGTTACGTGTAATCATGATGACCCTTTTATAAGCAGAAGAGTGGAGAAAGTGCAGGAGGAACTCAGGACGGTCATTCTTGCTTCCATTGTGTCGATTGGACTATTAGCATGTTGCCTTGCCCCCATTTCCTGTTATTAGTCAATTAATTAAGGATCAGCAAGCTCAGGTGGGATATTTCTCTAAACGAATTTTTTCATTATAAAAACAATACTATAGGGAATTTGAATGATAGGAAAGCACAATGATGAAAAACAAACCCCACAAAATCCTTACAAACGTCTTCCTCAGCTAGCCAAAATTGCTGTTCATATTTCAATGTACTTCCTTCCAGTATTTTTTTTCTCTGCCTCTACATATATTTATAAAAGCATGTCCCTCTTTTTACAAACCTAGGTCATTCTGGGTATGCAATTTTGCATACTACCTTTTTTTTATATTATGTGGTATTTTAGCTACATTCCCCTATTCTCTTACAAGGTAAATATTAATGGCTATGTTCACTGTAAGAACATGCCACAAATGTTTTCTTAAGTTGCTCTTGAGCGATATTTAAGAGGTATATAATTTTTCTCCATAGCAAACAACATTGAAATAAATGTTATCTGTCCATAGATTTTAGACTATATCTCTGAATATTGACCAGACATAGGATCCTTGAATTAAATTTTTCAACATCAGTAGGTCTGTCGATCCACATTGTCAGACTGACCTCCAAAATGGCTACAGCAATTTATAGTCACGTCAGGTTTTCTTTATAGTTGTTATCAAAGAATCCTAGGTACCAAGGACTGATGGTGACCATGCAATGTCCAGCAAGAGTGAAAAGCAAAGACCAGGCCAGGCCCAGTGGCTCACACCTGTAATCCTAGCACTCTGGGAGGCCGGGGTGGGAGGATCGCTCAAGGTCAGGAGTTCGAGACCAGCCTGAGCAAGAGCAAGACCCCTGTCTCTACTAAAAATAGAAAGAAATTATCCGGACAGCTAAAAATATATACATAGAAAAAAAATTAGCCAGGCATGGTGGCGCATGCCTGTAGTCCCAGCTACTCGGGAGGCTGAGGCAGGAGGATTGCTTGAGCCCAGGAGTTTGAGGTTGCTGTGAGCTAGGCTGATGCCATGGCACTCTAGCCTGGGCAACAGAGCAAGACTCTGTCTCAAAAAAAAAAAAAAAAAAAAGCTCAAAGACCAGCTCCATATCTGGGATTTAAAGATCCAAGAGGAAAACTAGTGAGATGCGGAGCTGAGGGTGCTTTCCACAGTTGTCCTAGAAGGAATTGACCATTTCAGCAGAGCCACTGACTTTTAACAATGATGCCAGCACAAAATGCATTCAACTTGAACATGAAAAAGACATATACTTCATCCAAAATCTCCCTTATGTCCCCTAAACCTACACTTCTCTATTCAAGTCAGAGTTTGTGACAGCGTAGCCTAACAGGGTTTGAGGTTTCCATAAGGGGAGGGTGGATACGTATGTGCTTACTTATTGCAAAAAGGAAAGCACAGAAGTTGACCTTTGAGGACATTTGGTGCACAAGACGCAGTAGGCAACAAAAGGTGAACCAACCCTGGTTCTCTTCTGCTTCTGGCCAGAGCTGTCTCCGTCACTGTCTGTTTTTCCACTGGAGATAATAATATCTGTTGGCTTCTAAGGCGTAGTTGGGGTTGAATTCCTGTTTATCAAAGGCTTGGAAGAGAGGCCCTCCGACAGCATGTGCAAATGATTGATAGGGAAGTGCAGCCGTGGGCTCAGAGGCCCAGATTGTCTCTCCCAGATGGCTATCTAATGAGGCCTGGGGTTGTCTCTAATGAAACAAGGCTGGGGTTAATGGTCTTCATCCTTACAGAGCTCCTAGGCTGGTTGTGCAAGAGACTCATGATCTGATCACAAGAGCAAAAAGAACGCCTGTGTTGCCGATAACAAAGCATTACACAAGGCCTGAAACAAACACCAATGTTTTAAAACACTTGGTGGAAATTTAAGCTGCAAAGCATTTTATCATCTCAGGCCATCGCTTAGAGGGGCCAGCTGAAGCTACCCGTACACATCCTTTTACAAGCACTGGGCTTTCAATGGGTCTTTTAAAACCAGCTGAACTGTAGCTGGCTTTTCAGAGTGTGTAAGCTGGTCAGCTTACAGCAGTACAAATTGGCAGCGTGGCAAGAAAACTGAAATTCAATCCAATGCTGGGATTGAAAGCTCTCAAGACTCAAATGTCACTGACACCAGGGTGCGGCTCTCCTCTAATTATGTTCTGTCAAATGAGGGTTGAAAATGTTAGCCCAGACTTCAGGCTCGGCCCCTCCAGCAACCAATAGCAATGGGCTTGGGCCCAGTTTAGATGATGGAGAAGGAATTTGAAAAACCCTTCAGTTGATTTCAAGACTTCCTGGGGCAGTGACATTTAAACCACAATGTTCTTCTTTTGGGGCAAAGTTAAGAGCCAATCACACTTGAGGTTTCTCAGCATGCTCTGCCCATATTTGACTGAAATCTTGCTTCATCCAGCTAAATTCATAATATACGTACTTGAAAAGCAAGGCTTCGAGAAGTATTTCTTTCTCTCTCCTTGTTATAAAAGAAGTCTTAGCTTTATGCATTTAGGGCTTCCTGTGAATTTACAGTGTAACTTCAAAGCAAAGAAATGAACCAGTGTAGAAAACTTATGTTTTACTTTTATTTAAAAAAAAAACAACTTCAATGGTAGCTTCCGGCTTTATGCCATTTACATGAAAATGCACAGAAAACAGAAACTAGTTTTGCCCTGTGCAAAAATGACAGAATAGGTTTATGGGATTATGGTGATATTGGAAAACATAGAATGCCACATGCAGTATTGTATTTTATCTCTGATGTGTAGGAGATCCATTTCTCAGAGATTCCAGGAAATAAATGCATCCTTTAAAGCTGCTTCTTCAGGGTTGCTTGAGGAGGACGAGCAAGCGTTGTAGAGAGACAGGATGACACAGATATGATAAAACTCTTTCTCTTTATAAGTGAATATTTATTGACCACTTGGTATGTATCATTTCAACCTCACCACAATCCCACGATGGCCATTCTGTTCTATCCCCATTTTGCAGATGAAGAAACTGAGGCAGATCACATAGCTTGTCCAAGGTGCCTGAGCTTTCAGGGAGTGGAGCAAAGAACTCACCCCAAGCAGTTGGCTGCCAAAGCCCTGCACTCTTAACTTCTTCACTCTACTCCACTGAGATGTTTTCTTAGGTTTGCTGCCAAGAACAGAGGCTGGAAGTAGGACAGAATGCCCCCGGGGACCCCAGTGTTGAAGACACCAACTTCCACAGACTCTCAGGACCCTAAGGAAAGAAAATTGAGAGGTTGTCCAGCTTGTTCCAGGCCCAAGGCTGGGCGAGTCCCAGTGGCCCCTAGGAGATCAGGTCCAGACTGTGTCCCAGAGGGGAGCTGGGGATCCACCCACTGAGCCCTCACTCAGGGCCCTACTTATTCCCAGTCTTAGGAAACCCAGCTCTAGAAGTCCCTCCCCAGGGGCACCGAGGACAAAGGCGCTAGCCCAGAGACCCAACAACATGGTCCTTCTGTGTTCTCAAAACTGGAGAGGCCCAGAGAAGGAGAAGGGGATGGTGGTGGCCAGGTGGCCCAGCCTCCCCAGGGTGAGAGCAGTGGGGCTCACCCAGGGGCAATTTGGCCTTCCAGGGGTGTTTGGCAATGTTTGGAGACATTTTTGGTTGTCCCAGCTGGCTTCGGGAGGCGAGGATGTTGCTGGCATCAAGTGGGTAGAGGCCAGGGATACTGCCAAACATCCTACAATGCACAGGTCCCACCACAAAGAATGATAGTGCCCCAAATGCCACTGGCACCGTGGTAAGAAACCCTGCCCCGGAGTCTTGGTTTGGTGCATTCCACCCATAGCTCTGAGGAAGCTCTGTGTGACGCTTCCTTCAAAGCTTCATTCTGCAACCAGGAAGCCAGCAGCCCGTTCAGAAGGCGAAAGAGAGAAGGCAGGCCCATGCGCGTGGGTTTTAATTTACTGCATCTTCCTTCCTGACAGAGAGAGGTCAGTGTTTGCCTCCATTTACAGGCCCCAGGGCCAAGGTGCGGGCGGGCCCTGCATAGCAGGCTGAATAATGGCCCCCAAAGATACCAGGTTCTAATCCCTGCAGCCTGTGAATGTTACCTTATATGAAAAAAAGATGTTCTTTGCAGATTAAGTTGAGGATCTTGAGAGGGGGAGATTATCCTGCATTGTCTGGGTGGGCCCTAAATGCAATCGCATGTATCTTTATAAGAAGGAGGCAGAGGGAGATATGACACATGCTTGGTGGAGAAGGTGATGTGACAACAGCAGAAACTGTAGCGATGGGGCCACAAGCCAAGGAATGTGGACAGCCAACGGAAGCTGGAAAAGGCAAGGAATGGGTGCTCCCTTAGAGCTTCCTGGGGGAGACGGCCCTGCCCACACCTTGATTTTGGCCTAGTGACACTGATTTCAAAATTCCGGCTTCCAAAACTGTGAGAGAATAAACGTTTGTTGTTTTAAGCCACCAAGCTTGTAGTAATTTATTACAGCAGCCATAGGAAACTAGTCTATCCTGACACTCCTAGGGTCCCCAAATAGATCTGTTGAGGGTAAAGGGCAAACCTTTCCATGCAGACAAAGCCAGAGGGGGGAATGGAAATTTCCTTTGCACCTCTCTTGATACACTCACCCCCCCCCCCCACCCAACCTCCTTTGAAGTACCCTCTCCTGTGGAAGCGTGGCACCTGCCTCTCCTCTGCCTCTATCGGTCAACGATTTCCAACGAATGTTGGGCAAATCATATGACATTCTGGTTCAAACCTGGTCTGAGTCACCTATCATCAACGATTTCCAACGAATGTTGGGCAAATCATATGACATTCTGGTTCAAACCTGGTCTGAGTCACCTATCATTTTCTACCTTGAATTCTTGTCATCAATGTACATGTAGTAGTAGACTGTGAGATCCTAGGGAGCAGGGACCCCATCTCCTAAGGCCCCCAACACAGTATCAAGCACACACTAGGTCTCTATCAGTGGTTAAGGTGTGCTTCCTCCATCTTATGAGAAACATTACTTAGTTCTCTTTATTGCCTGGTTCTGAAAAAGCTCAAAGTCAAATCTGATGCTTCTTAACAGCAATCCTCATGCCTTCTGTGAGTCCCATGACAGCTAGACAGTGGATACCCAATTTGCATACAGCAAATTGCACACATCTTAAGTGTATGGCTTGATAAATTTTTACCTACATATACCTTCTTATAACCACCAACTAGATAAAGATCTATATCTTTCCATCACTCTAGAAAGTTCCCTTGTTCTCCTTTCCCAGTCAATTAACACCCTAGTGAGCCACTGTTCTGACTTCTACTCCCATAAACTAGGTTTGCTTGTTTGCGAACTTCATATAAATGAAACCATACAGAATGCACTCTTGCATCTGGCTTCTTTCTCTCCACGTGATGTTTTTGAGATTTATCCATGTGGTTGTGTGTGTCAGCAGTTTATTTATTTATTTATTTATTTTTAAAAACTGCTGTGTATTCTTCCATTGTAAGGATATGCCACAATTTGTTTATCCATTCTTTCGTTGATGGACATTTGGATCATTTCCAATTTGGGCATATTGTGAATAAAGCTGTGAACACTGGTGTAGTTTATGGACCTGTGCTTTTATTTCTCTTGGTTATGTACCTAGGAGTAAAATTCCTGGGCCATAGGGAAGGTGTCTATTTAACTTAATAGAAATTAGCATCACTATTTTTGATTTGGATATGAGAAAAAAGATTCTTAGAAAAAAATGAAGCAGTGACAACCTTTCTGTACCTACTGTCCCAGTTCCATCCATTATGTTAATTTCTTGAAGCAACAGAGTGCCTCTTCGCTGTGACGCATGCGTGGCTAATTGAATCAGCAGTAGAGAAAGTTGGGCAGGGGGGCGGGGGGCATGAGACATGAAGAACAGAGCAAACACACACCGACATAAACACACTGTCCTATCATTTGCTCCGCACTCACGCCAACCCGCATCTTTAAAACTGGACTTTCCTGGCATTGGAATTGACCACAGTGCTTACACAGACAGAATCTCTTTATGAAAGCAAATATTTTAAGAAGAAAATTTGCTCTGTAATGAAGCCCTGATTGCAATGACAACTGCAGGCAACAAGAAGTATGTGGACTATGTAGAATGAGGGCAATCAGATCCTTCTGTGGTGTCCGCTCTGAGCATTTGAAGAAGACTTACTCCCCTGCCAAATGCATGGCTCTCCTAAGGCCTGGGCACAAAGAGAACTGCCCAGCTCTCCCAGCTGCCAGCTCCCTTCAAAAGTGAATTCTGAGTACCAGCTTCTCCCTCCTCAAGCGCCACTGAATTCTAGAAATCCTAAACAGCTTTGCAAAAGTGACTAGAGAAGGGGAAGCTATAGCGTTGTCACGATGCTAAAGGCTGGTATGCTGAAGGAAAGATCAGAAATGTCCAAGCTCATCTTTCTCCAAGGTATATTTTACAATAGCCATTTCTCATTACAAATAAACTTCCTTTCACCCAAATAGGCGTTTTATATGATTTTTCTAATGGTGTACGGTGTTTGTCTTCAGAATAACTGACATCCCACCCCTTCTGCTATTTAAACCTTTGATCTTTGTCTGTGAGGAGCATCTTATGCCTCACCAAACGACCGCTTGGTGAAATTATACATTCGTTGGCCCTTTCTTACAAAATCTGAGATGACACTCTCAGATTGGGATCCAACTGCTCCATCAGTGTCTCAGACTTGACTTGATTTCCCTAAAATCCTCTCACTGTCCTTCACCTCTTTCTTCCCATCCCTGGAAAAAGTTGTGTGAGATGGCAAATAGTCTGAGTGAGTCGGCAAATAAGAATTGTCAATCACTTAGGTTTTGTGTTTGGCACCAGGAAACCAAAACAATGGGGTGATTCAGTATGTTTTTCTTTCTTTTCCCCTTTTTTTTTTTTTTTTGTTTTTAAACATTTATTTTTCCACTGCTCTCCTGCTGCGTAGATAGTTGTTTTCTGAACAAAAACAAAACACCGCTACTTGCTCTTCTTTGCCATTTTCGAGACTATTGAGGGAACTTATCTTGGAACTGTTTGCTGAACAGAATTTAGCTTTCCTGGTGGGCTTGGTAAACAATGCACTGGCAGTTGGCTCTACATTTTTCATATTGCTTTCCTGCAGCTCAACTTCCTTATGTATTGTTTTAATGTATAACTTAGTGGGTCTGTCATGATTTGGAGCTCATTGCTTTCTTATTCTGAAGGGCACGAAGCGTTGCTTAGGAAGAAATGGCCATGAACTCTGGCAAAGATCACCTTTTTATGGAGATGCATCTGTCACTGGAACCCTTCATTAGGGACCTCAGAAGCCTTCCTAGTAGTGGGGTAATGCATTCCTTCCACAATATATATTTGTATGGAAACACTTTTTTTCTTATTTCAGTTCCACTAGCAAAACTAAGTTTTTATTTGGGAAATGGTGAATATATTACTGTAAATGCTTTTCTTGGCCCACAGACTATCGTAGACTTTTGTTGTTGCTAGTGTCCAAGTTAATGATGTATAATGTACCTATAGTATAATTTATCCTTTTTATGCATATAATTCTATGAGTTTTGAGAAATGAATATAGTCATGTAATTACCAATGCAATTAAGATATTGAGAATTTATATCACCCCATAAAGTTCCACTTTGCTTCTTTGAAGTAAGCCCCCTCCTACTTACCCTCCATTCCTGGCAACCACTGATTGTGTACCTCTAGTTTTGCATTTTTCAGAATGTTATATAAAGAGAATCATATAATATCTGGCTTTTTGTCTCTGTGTTCAGTTAGCATGATGCTTTTGAGATTCCTTCATGTTGTTGTGTGTATCAATATTTGTTTCTTTTTATGGTTGAGCAGTATTCCATTGCATGGATGTACAAAGTCTGTTTATACATTGGCTATACCTGTTGGTAGAGCATTTGGGTTGTTTCTGGTTTGGGGCAATTATGAACAGCGCTGCTATGAACATTCTCTTACAGGTGTTTGTGCCGACACACATTTCCATTCTACTGAGTAAACCACCAAGAAGTGCGAATGCTGAGTTATAAGAAACTTATAAGAAACCACCATACAGTTTTCCAAAGTGGCAGTACCATTTTGCATGTCTACTAGTAATTTATAAGATTTCCAATTGTTTTGCATCCTTGGCAGTATTGTTAGTTTTTTTTTAAAATATTGCAAGCCACGTGCTATGGCATGTGCATATATCTTGGGAGGCTGAGGTGGGAGGCTCGCTTGAGCCCAGGAGCCAACATGCTGAGAACCCATCTCTAAAAATAAAAAATAAAATAAAATAGAAATTGTGGACATTCTTATGGGTTTGTAGTAGCATCACATTGTAGTTTTACTTTGTATTTCCCTAATGACTAATGATGTTGAACATCTATTCATATGCTTTATTTGTCACCTGCATCTCTTTTTTTAGTGAAGTATGTGATCAAATCTTTTGATCATGTTTCATTGAGTTGTTTGTTTTAATTATTGCAATGTGAGAGTTCTTTGGATATTTCTGGATATGAGTCTTTTATCAGATATATGATTCGTAAATATTTTCTCCAAGTCTTGACTCACCTTTTCATTCTTTTTCCAGTGTCCTATTGTATATTCTCATTTGCAGAGAATTGGGGTTGTTTCTTGCCCTTCCCCCTGACACCTCCACCATCGTGGACAATAGGATTAGGAGCTAGGAGGTGCCATTGGCTTTTGGTCCAATGCATAACACTCTGGCTGTAGGTTAAGGTCTGTTATGTACTGAATGTCTATATCCCCCCCAGATTCAGTTGTTGAAATCCTAACCCTTTATGTGTTAGTATTAGGAGGTGCCCTTGGGAGGTAATTAGGTCATGAGAGCTCAGTTCTTGCTCTCTGCTCTCTATCATATGAGGATACAATGAGAGATAGCTGTCTGAAAACCAGGAAGTGGGCCTTCACCAGATGCCGGATTTGCTGGCACCCTGATCTTAGATGTCCCAGCCTCCAAAACTGTGAGAAATAAATGTTTGATGTTTAAACCACTCAGTCTATTCTGTTACAGCAGCTCAAGCTGACTAAAACAAGGTCAGTCTCTTGAAAGAAGAATATTGGCCTAAACATTGGACTCTTCCCTTCTCTAACTGTAGTGTATATAGAATAGTCTGGAAAATTTGATTAGTATGCAGATTTCCAAGCTCCACTTCCAGAAGTATTTATCTAGGAGGTGTGAGATGAGGCCCAGGTTGTTATAATATTTAATAAGCACCCAGATTATCCTGACATAGTTGGCTCTGGGATGAGACTTTGAGAAACCATGAAAATCTAAGGCCACTGACAGTGCTTCATGTCTGCAGTGGCCAGGATGCAAAGTCTATGTCCAGGCCTAACCAAAATGGTGAGGTATAAGTCAGAGCTGGGGGATGCTGCCACACAACTAGATAAAAAGAGAAGAAACACCAACAATGCAGGAGTTTTAGGACATTTTTACTGAACATTCAGCCCATTCCTCATCCATTTCTCTCTCTGCTATTATAAGCATGTCTTAATATCGGCAGATACCTTTTAAAAGTGGCTTTCATGTGTGATGTTTTATTTGAATAGAAACTGGAGAGAAAAGGTAATTGACAAATAAGTAAATAATGGCACCTTAAAAAATACCAATCAATTCTTAACCTTCATCCTGAATAATAACATTTTCTTTTTGTGTCATATAGTACTAGGCTGCCAGCTGCGTGCTGCAATGGGTTCTGTCCATTTTTTCAGGTCCACTGTTCCTACAGGAAGTCATCTTGACCTTTTCAGCAGGCATGTGTGGAGGGGCTTTGGTTTTACAATAGCAATTTTCTGGACAAAGGAAGAACTTTTCCTGCTTATTTTCAAACAACTCCACAAAGAATGTTATGGATTGTTACTGTTTTTAACAGAAAAGAAAACAAAGACAGTAGCAGCAAAATACCAGACCTCTATGTAGGTGCTAAGGGCATTTCCCCCTCCCCCTCTAAAGGCGTGAGTCTGCTGAAATAAACCAACAATAGATGAACAGGGGAAAAGGCATACAGGTTTATTAATGTGCAAGTGTGCATGGGAGTGACACAAAACATGAGACTCAAAGAAGGGCCAGAAGGTTGAAGCTTAAATAGCACCCTCTTCATAGTGGACGGGAATGGGGGGATGTAGGCAATTTTGAGGGGTAGTAAATGATTTTCAGGGGAATTTAATGAGCCCATAGAACAGACAATGGCCTGGGACAAAGTTCCTCTGAGCTCCGGGGGAGGTGGCAACACATTTCAGGAAGGTGAGGATAGAACTGTGCTGTGAACAAAGGCTGTCTTATAATGCAGATAAAGTCTTCCAGGTAATCCCTAGGAGCTGCCCTCAGAAGAATAGATGAAAAGTCTTTCTGGGCACAAGTGAGGACTTTTAGTCTTTTCTGTTCTCCGGTGGTTAAGCTTTCCTGGTTATTTGATGAGATTCCTGTGGGCGGGGTGGTTTCAAGATAATTGCATTTCTTTCAGAGGTTGTTTTCCTCAGTCAGATAAGGGAACTTCCAGAGAAAGCCCCTCCCTGCACTTTGGGGGATGGAAAAACAAGGAAGGTTAGAAAGTCCTTGGTTCTGAGGCAGCTTCTAAGGTCTTCCAATTTCCTTTCATTCAAAAGTGCTCAGATTGCCAAAGCACCATACTTTGGGGTATCGCTCCCTGAGCCCCAACATCTATAAAATCCAGGTATCCAGATATTTGGATTGTGTAATACCAAACAACCAGTTTTCCTGAATTAGACAAACTATGCTGACATGAATAAATATAACCAGCATGATCTAAGTTTTATCTACAGACAGAAACCAAATGAGACTGACCTGATTTTCTATGTTAATTAATCAAATGTTACTGTTCAAACTTGTTGGTGCCTCTCAGCTGAAAGGATTTTAAAAAAAACTGTTACTTTAATCCTGTGGTGGAATTTAAAAAAAATTACAGCTAGCTAACAAATCTTCTTGAGCAACTAGGGCATCTGAGGCTCTGGTAAACGTAAGCGATCAATGGTTATTAATCAAAGGTGATGTGGTTGGAAGAACCTGGAATAGGAGGTGGGGGGCTTGGATGCCACTGCTTGCTTGGGCCGAACTATGCCTGCTTAAGCTTTCATGAGCGTAGATACTTCAGGCAACATAAATTTGGAAGAAGACTAAAACCAAAGTGGTTAACCACTCTCTAAATATAATTCATCCCCAAAGCTGGCAAGCAGACAAACAACAAAACAATCCTAACAAAATGGGTGTTTATGTACTTCCCGTGCAAAGGGGACCTGAAGCCCAGAATGTCACAGCAAGTGTTACAGCGAGTGGTCCCGAGCGGCACAAGGAGAGTAGGAGAATCAAGGTTTATTCGCCGGCGGGCTGAGAGGGGTCTCGCCACCAAATTCTGAGCCCCGTCTACCCAATTTTTCCCATTTTTATTAAGTTGGGGTGATTCAAGGTGTGGGGCCTCAGGTGACTAATGCCCGCCAGGTAATAGGTTAGGTTAGTTGCTGCACCAGGTAATAGGTTTAGTGTTATGCTGATGTCCAGGTAATAGGTTTAGTGTTATGCTGATGCACCAGGGAATAGGTTAGTTGATGGGCCAGGTGTTAGGTTAGTATTATGCTGATGCGGGTCTTCCGTGAGGGGTGGGGGTCTTAGGTGGCTGCTGTGCTAATAGATGGGGGTTTTCCTTATCAAGCAGCCACAGGATTCAACGAGACAAGAGAGAATTATTTTCTTTATTTTAAAACATTATTCAAGTCATGCATGATTCATGTTGAAGAATTAGAAAATAAAGAGGCCAATTAACAAATAAAATCAATTAAAACTCTACCGCCCAGTAAAAAACCACTACTGGCATATCAGTGTATATTTTTCTATAGATCCACGTATGAATATGATATATGTATATTTCAAATGGGATCATATTGGAGCTGCTGTCCTGAAATCCTGAAATCTACTTCTTTGACTTAATGTTATATTGCGAAGACCTTGCATGCCTGTAAGGTTGCATCATCACCCATTGTAATGGCTGCATCGTGTGCCATCGTAGGCTTGAAAATATTGACAACTAAAAAACGGGGCTTCCTCTGTGCCCGGCACAGTTCTGAGCACTCTAACGACATGCCTGTGAGGTAGGTAGTATGATTACTCCTGTTTCACAGACAGGGAAACTGAGTTAAGGAGAAGCTAATTAACTTGCCATCTGGGGTTCAACCTCAAATCATCTGCATCAGAGTCCAAGCTCTGAACACCTGGCCATACTGCTGCTTCTCACCACTTCCTTTTTGGTTGGATATTTAAATTACTTCTAATATTTCATTATTTTAAACAGTACCGATCAATTTAAACCACTATTTCCTCAAAAGAGTAGTGGTGGAGGGTAGAGGCAGATAACGGATGACTTTGCAATAACAGAGAAACCAGGGGATTTCTTTCGGGTAAGATCAGACTAGACAGTGTTCATGGTAAAAGTTAAGGAAGTTCATAAATTCACAGCAGTTACTCAGGGGAGGGGAATTTTCAGGCATGTGCAGAAGGCATGTTTGCAGCACCGTGGGAGAGAAGGACTCCACCAATTGCATGAATCTACGTAGTAGAAAATAGTAACTCCAGAGTAGAAAAGAGTAGCCCTGGGAATCAAAATACACAGTTAACTTTCTGCAGTGGGAGCTTTGATCTATTGTGTAGAGAGAAATAGAAGTCCTTGGCAATGACCGTTATCAACTTTATGTCAAGGAAATGAGCATTCATTTGCGACTGGGGTTGGTGGGAAGTGGAGCAAAGAATGACTCACACAGGCACGGCAGCCGGCAGCCGGCAGCCGGCAGCCGAGGCGGGGTGGGGCAGGGAGGAAGGAGACTTGAGCTGAACTGCGCAGGCGCTTCTCTGCTTCAGTCACAAGCGCTGGCTCACCCTGGACGCAGTGTTTTTCCCCTTATGTCTGCACATCGTTATTATTTCATTTAAAAAAATCACACAACTGACATACTTTCACTGCAGAAAAATTTTAAAGTGCAGATGTGTAAGAGAAAAGTAAAGTAAAAGCTATCCATTACTTCAAACATTCTTAGATAACCACCATTAAGAGTTTGCATATATTTTCATATCATTTTCCTACTTCTGAAACAAAGATGGGATGACATGATACACACTATTTTGCATTCTGCTTTTCTCCACTCAACAGTAAGTACATAATATAATGGAATGCCATGCAGCCATTAAAAATTATAAAAATATAAGTTATTTGACCAAATAGTGGACATCGTACCTAGATGGTCTTAACTAGCCAGTAGCCATTTTTTCCCCCTTGGTTCAGCGAATTCTTGAATATTACAAAGTTAGTTTGAGGGTGATCTCACTGATTTTTAAGTGCCTCCGCAATTGAGTAAGAAAAGATTAGGGGTGGAGTCTGAATTTGAGGAGTGAGGGGAAAAAAAAAAACAACTTTCTTACAATATTTTCTCAGAACTACTTTGGGTGGCCCAGAGGTGCTCAGGAAAAGAACGGAGTGATTATCATTCAAACTTGTCCCTCTCTTTACAGCCACATTAATCGGAAAGAACAAAAATTTGGAACACCTTCCTCATCTTCTCACTTTTCTTCAGCTCTCACATACTAAGGAATCCAGAAGAATCAGGCTACAAAGCTATAAGCAAAAGAGCAACAGGAATGGCAAGCATGTACTGTCTGTGGACTAAAAACACAGAGCATTCCTTGGAAAGCTAATCTTTTGATACAGAGATTAAAAAGATATTTTAGTGTGACACAGGTCCAAGTATTAAGCACATTATAAAAGTCTAAGCAAGTCGCAGAACAACCCAATGAGCTCAGAAGAGAGGAGAACTATAGTTAGAAAGCATGGACCCTTTATTATGTTATTTCCGTAGACTCTAATTAGCACGGTAAGGAAGACATTAATGCAATCAGCCACAACATTTACTGAGTGCCAGATACTTTTTTGGGTGGTGGGTATGCAATACTGAAAAAAAGCATCATGGTGCCTGCTCTCACAGAACTTATAAACTAGCAGCGGGGTGTGTGGGGGGTAGGAAATAAACAAGTGAACTGGTAGATAGATATATCATTATAAAGAATGATAAAATCCTAAATAGATATTTTTACAAAGAAGCTATTCAAATGGCTAATACCCACATGGAAAGATGCTCCACATAATTAGTCGTTAGGGAAATACAAATGAGATATTTCTTCACATCCACATGGGGGCCTATAATCAAAAAGGCAGATAATAACACATGTTGATGAGGGTGAGGAGAAATTGCAACTCTTATAAACTGCTGGTGGGATTGTATAAAATGGTGGAGCCACTTTCGAAAGCAGTCTGACAATTGCTCAAAAGTTTAAAAATAGAGTTATCATATGACCCTAAAATTCCTCTTCGAGAGGAAATAAAAACATATATCCACACAAAAACTTGTACACAAATGTCCATAGCAGCATTATTGATAACCAAGAAGTAGAAACAACCCAAATGCCTGTCAACAGATGAGTGGATGAACAAAATGTGGTCTATGCACACAATGGAATATTATTAGGACATAAAATGGAATGAAGTTCTGATACATGCTACAAAGTGGATGAAACTTGAAAGCATTATGCTAAGTGAAAGCCAGTCACAAAATGCCACAAATTGTGTGATTCCATTTATAAGAAATGTCCAGAATAGGCAAATCCATAGGGACAGAAAGTAGATTAATGGTTGCCAAGGGTTGGGGATATGGGAGAATGGGGCAACACTGCTAATGAGCATGGGGTTTTCTTTTGGGGTGATGAAAACGTTCTACAATTGATTGTGGTGCTGGTTCCACTCTCTGTGAATGTACTAACAATCATTGAATTGTACAGAATTGTACAGGACCAGTTGTGAATTGTATCTCAATAAAGCTGTTAAAAAACAAAACGTGATGAAGTGAGTTGAGAAAACAGAAACACAGACCTTGAGGTGTGGACCGGCCTTGTGTGCTCCAGGAATGAAAGAGGAGGCTTGCATGACCCAGTGTGCTAGAGGTGCCGGAGGAGACAATAGATCTCAAAAGTTCAGGCTGATGAAGTTGGTAATTATAGGCACTTTCAGATTATGTTCAAAGGACAGTGGGAAGTCCTTGAAAGCTATAAAACCCAGCAGTTACATGCCCCAAGTTGTATTTTAAATAGCTCTCTCTTCCTGAATTGTTAGGACAGAAATAGATTTCTATTATAGCTCTTAAAAGCAGGTAGAAATCATTAACTTAAAAATTTGGAGTTAAAATTAGCAAAGGACTATTTTCTTTTGATTTCTTAGTTATGCTAGAAAAATGAGGCTATCAAAATGCTTATTCACTAATAGAACAAAAGAAGTGTGTCATAGTAAATAATGTCAGCTGTTGATTTTTGAACCTGAACATATTCTGTTGCTTCTATAGCAGCAGTCCCCAACCTTTTTGGCACCAGGGACCGGTTTCATGGAAGACAATTTTTCCATGGACTGGGGGGGTGGGGGTGGGATGGCAAGCGATGGGGAGTGGCTGTAAATCCAGATGAAGCTTCCCTCGCTCTGCTTGCTCGCTCACTTGCCCGCTGCTCACTTCCTGCTGTGCGGCCCTGTTCCTAAAACGCCACTGACCAGAACCAGTCCACGGCCCTGGGGGTTGGGGACCCCAGTTCTACAGGACACAAGTTAAGAAATAAACGATTTTATCCATGTTCAGCAGTGCATTTATATCACACACGGGTTCAAGTTTAATTACATTTAAGAGAAGGATCCAGTAGAAGCATGTCCAGCAAAGGTCATGGTGGAGGGAGCCCCGCAGGCACGCGCATGCGCGCACACATCCCCACCCAAGCACCAGGCAAGATAATTTCAAATACATTGAAACCTGCTGAAGAAAATCCCCGAGGAGGAGAGAAGATTGGAGAGCCTGATTCCTTGTAATTACCATTACATGTGAAAGCATTCCATTGTTTGATTGTATCAGAATCTACTTAGTCTTGTAACAATAAACCTTCAGGTTTCTGTCAAATTTTTAGCATGACAAACAAGACTGCAACAAATTTCCTTGCAGCTACCTATCTACATCTTTGCTGGGACCAAAATCATGTGCCATTTAGCCTTTGACAGAAGTCACCAAATTGTTGTCCCAAAATGTGGAAAAAATTTATATGTCCACCAAGTATCTGTACATGTATCCTAACACCCTTGCCATTACCGAGTATTATGAAATATTAACTTTTTGTGCAATGCACAGTTTAGTAGGATATCTCATTGTTGTTTTGATTTTTTAATTCTTAAACTATAAGTCAGAGTGAGTATCTTTTCAGTTCACCGGCCATTTGTTTTCCTCCCCTACTCTCCCCTCCAGAAACTTCCTGCTTGCCTGTTTTCTATTGGTTAATCCATCTTAATCTTATGGATTTGTGTGAGCTCACTGCCACATGTGTTGCAATATTTTCTCAAGCCTTGTTGGCTTTAGAAATAACATTTTCTGCAATAAACAAGTTTATAGTTTTATGTAGTTAGATTTATAAATCATTTCCTTTATGGCTTATGGATTTTATGTTTTGCCTAGAAGACTGTTTTTCCACCAAGATTAAAAATACATTTGCTACGTAGCATTACTGTATGATCCAGCAGCTCCACGCCTAGGTATACATGCCTCAAGGGATTGAAAGCAGGAACACAAACAGATACTTGCACACCAGTCTTCATAGCAGCACTATGCACAAAATCCAAAAGGTGGAAACAACCCAAATATCCATCAATAGAGGGATGGATAAAAAAAAAATGTGGTATAGCCATGTCAGCCTTAAAAAGGAATAAAGTACTGAAAATGCTACAACATGGATGCATCTCAAAAACATTATGCTGAGTGAAAGAAATCAGACCCAAAAGAACAAATATTTTATGATTCCACCTGTATGAGGTACCTTGAATAGGCAAATTTATAGAGACAGAAAGTAGAATAATGGTTACCAGGGGCTAAGGAGATGGGGGAATGGGGAATTATTATTTAATGGGTATTGAGTTTCTATATGGGATGATGAAAAGTTATAGAAATAAATAGTGATGCTGGTTGCACAACCTTGTGAACAGACTTTTAATGCCATTGAATTGTATACTTAAAAATGGTTAAAATGGGAACTTATGTATGTTTTACCACAATAAAAAAATAAAATTAATTAAAAATACATTAAGTTGTATTACTTTCTAGGCCTTCATATTTTTATTTTCTGTATTTAAATCTTTGATCTTTGTGGGAGGAGGAGTGAGGTAGGGACCAGCTTCCCATTTCCACACTTACAAACTGTTTCCATTTTCTATCTCTTCTTGAGTCAATTAGGGTAAATTTTTCTCCTAGGAAAACATTCAATTTCATTGAAGTTTTAAAATTTATTTGCATGAAATTATGGTAAATAATCATAATTTTAAAAGTTCCTTCTCTGTCTATACTAAATTCTCTGTTCTCATTTCTAATTCTGTGCTTTCTCCATTATTCTTGCTTAGGCTAGTTAGTGCCTTGTTTTTATTTTATTACTTTTTCAAAGAACCAGCACTCATGTTTCTTAGTTTGATGGTTTTCCTGTATTTTTTTTTTTTTTTTTTTAAGACAGAGTCTCACTCTGTTGCCCAGGCTAGAGTGCCGTGGCATCAGCCTCGCTCACAAAAACCTCAAACTCCTGAGTTCAAGCGATCCTACTCCTTCAGCCTCCCAAGTAGCTGGGACTACAGGCACGTGCCACCATTCCTGGCTAATTTTTTCTATATATATATTTTAGTTGTCCATATAATTTCTTTCTATTTTTAGTAGAGACGGGGTCTCACTCTTGCTCAGGCTGGTCTTGAACTCCTGACCTCGAGCGATCCTCCCGCCTCGGCCTCCCAGAGTGCTAGGATTACAGGTGTGAGCCACTGCACCCGGCTGGTTTTCCTGTATTTTAGTGTATTGGTTTCTGCTTTTACATTTATTAATTTCTTTCTTCTCTTTTCCTAGGTAAATGTTTAAAATTTTTATTGATACATAGTATTTTACGTATTTATGGACTACACGTGATATTTTGTTACATGCATACAACATGTAATGATCAAGTCTGGGTATTTGAGGTGTCCATCCCCTTGAGTATTTATCATTTCTATATATTGGGAACAGTTCAAGTTCTCTTTTCTAGCTACTTTGGAATATACAATACACTGTTGTTAACTGTAGTCACTCTGCTCTGTTGCCAAACAATAGAGCTTATACCTTTTATCTAACCGTATGTTTGTACCCATTGACCTACAGCTCTTCATCCCCACCCTTCCTGGCTTCTAATGTCTATCTTTCTACTCTCTACCTTTACCCTTGGTTAATTTTTGCTTCTTTTTCTAAATTCTTGAGATAAATGTGTAATTAATTAATTAATTAGAATTTTTAGTAATGTAAGAGTTTAAATTCGTAACTTTTCTTTTTCTACGTGTAGTATAGCCATATTCCACAGGTTTTGACAAGTATTATTTTCATTATCATTATTTTCCAGATATTCTGGCATTTTGGTTTATATTTTCATTTGGACACAATGTATTTAAAAGAAGAGTTTTGTTTTGTTTTTTTTTAAATCTCAGTGTTGGACTTTTTTTCTCTCTTTTTGTAATTATTTTCTAGTTTAATTTACCATGGGTACACAATGGCTCTGTTTACTTTTAATATTTGGGAAGTTGTGGAAGTTTACTTTTGTCACAGTGGGTAAAAAAAACTCCCATTGTTCCAGAGAAAGTATATTAATTAATTCAATATACTCACTTATTGTCTCTACATTATCTGAGTTGAGAAAAGTGAGTTAAAGTGTGATTTAGAATTGTTTCTATCATTTATTTTATTAACAGTATTTCCTCCAGTTTTTTGCTTTACTTATTTTGGCATACAGATTGTACACATTGTTTTTGGCATACAGATTAATCGAAATAGTCATGTTTTTATTTTGTGGATTGCAGCTTTTATTTTAGTAAAGTCTTCCTTTTTCTTGTTTCATTTGCTTTCTGTGAATTCAACCATGTCTGCAATTATTGCCATGAGTCCTACTTTTTTTTCCTTCTCTTCCTTCCTTCCTTCCTCCTTCCCATCCTATCTCCTTCTCTCCTTTTTTTCCCCCCATTCTTTCTCTTTCTTTCTTTCTGCATTTGTTCAATTTATTTGCTTTGGCCACTTTGGTTTAAATGCATCTCCCTTCTATCACAGAGCGTTGGAAGTTGTTTTTTTAAAAAATAAAATTGTTTATCTTATTTACCTCTATTATTGTTACATATTTATGTATATGTTTGTTCTTAATTCTGTAATCTTATTTGACATTATCTTTTCTATTTTTAAGTATATGAACATGTGAGTTTTCCATCTCATAATTTAGAAAATTTACATTCATCTTTTAGTACCTAAAGGGGTCCCCTCATCAATTGAAATAATTCACTGACGAAGCATTTCAATGACTGTATAATAGTCCATCATATCATTATATTCTAACTTATTTTCATCATTTCTTTTTGTTGAAAATTTGGATGGCTTCCAGTGTTTTGCTAATATGGGGTAAAGCTATGGCAAACATCTCTGGGCTTACATTTTCTGCCTCTAAATTTCAGATTCTCTTCAGAAGATAGATTCAAAGGATGGAATAATGACATCAAAGAATTTGGATATCGTAAACTCCTGATTTCTGTTGTAAAATTACTTCTCATACACACTGTGATAATTTATACTCCAAATATTCACATAATCGGGGTGGGGAAAGAAATGCTAGTGAATACAAGAAAGTTCCCCAAATCTTAATTAGCTTAAAGGCTGACATACCCAGGGGATAAAAGTGTCCCCTGAGATTTGCATTCTGACATAAGTTATATGAGGAAATTCCATAACCAAGTAAGAGGGGCCCATTAACTTTTCTTCCACCAAATTTTGGACTTCTTTTCTTGATGAAGGATTTCAGAGACAGTATCTCTTCATATGGATTTCTTGTACCACAAAGAGCCCTAATAACAAGCTACCTTGGTCTGTTTTTTAAAAATTGCTATGTAAAAAAATGAAGAGTGTCCTGAAGATATTTTAAACAAACACAAAGAGTTTAAGTTTATGGAAACTCACTTGCCAGCTTATGAAGTTATCACCAAGTTGTAATGAAGTGCAAATCAAGAAACTGAGGAAAAATAGCATTACAGCAGTTCTGGCTTCAATTTTATGTCAGCAGGTCTTAGAACTTCTTGCGGCAAGGAGGTTGGCACCTAGAGTCTCATTGAGTGCCTGTAGTTAAGCTCTTCAGGCACAGAATTTTACTTGATGATGGGATACAAAGTCTACTTTGGATTATTTCAAGTTATATTACATTTTTAAAATAAAAAGAATGCAGGGTATTTATGCTGTTGCTTGCTTCTGTAATCTTCTTGCTTGTTTAAATACACTGTTTAGAGTCCGTGTGTGCTTTCAAAAGCATTCCACGGCGCTGTCAGGTGGTAAGTACTCCTTTGCTGTATTCATAATCACAGCCCACATAACATGGGGGTGTGCAGTATTGCCCCTCACAGCACAAAATCCGGAAGAGGAATTAAATACTATATGTCTGTGCTTCTCTTTCCCTCATCTTCCTCTCCAAATTCTGAGTAAGAAATATGCTTTACTTTTTCTCCCAATAATCTCTCCCCTGGCTGACTGCTTTCCTTCCAAGACAGGGGTCAGTAAATGCTGGCCTCAAGCTAAATCTGCCCCTCTGCCTGTGTTTATATGGCCTTCAAGCTGAGAATAGTTTTTATATTTTTAAAGGATTGAAAAAAAAAAGGATGAATATTTCATGACATGTGAAAATTATATGAAATTCAAATATCAGTGTCCACAAATAAAGTTTTATTGTAACACAGCCAGGCACAATCATTTGCATATTGCTTGTGGCTGCTTTTTCATCCCAAAGGGAAACCATTAACAATCACTCCTCATTCCCCGCTCCCCTTAACCCCTAGCAACCACCATTCTGTTTTCTGTCTCTATGGAGTTGTCTATTCTGGAAATTATGTTAAATGGGATCATAGAATATGTGATCTTTTGTGACTGGCTTTTTTCACCTAGCACAATGTTTTCAAGGCTCATCCGTGTTGCAGCACGTATCAGTACAGTCGACCCGTGAACAACGAGAGAGTTAGAGGCGCTGACCCTCTCGTGCAGTCAAAAATTCGCATATAACTTTTGACTCCCCCAAACTTAACTACTGATAGCCTACCGTTAACCGGAAGCCGTACAAATAACATAAGCAGTCAATGAATTCATATTTTGAATTTCACAAAAAGTATGTTTTGCACTTGATGGTGTAGCCGTGGCGCAGCTTCACAAATTTCCTTTTCTTTTTTTTACATTGATCCTTATCCTGGATTCATTTATCTTGAAATGGTAGGCAGCCGCAGCCGCAGACCTCAATCTACAGTACATATCAAGCCATTCACCTTTTTCTTGTAATGTCATGACTTTTTTCTGCTTCTTGGTGCCGGGCACTTCTAGCATTACTAGTGGCGCTTCATATGGGTCCCATGGTGTTATTCAAAGTTTACAGTATTGCACTAAACACAATGAAAAATACACAAGAACTGTGACAGATCACAGTAAATCTATAATTTACTGGAAAGATGAACTCCTCACATGGAGATGATTCGAGTCACACAGCATTTTAAGCAGACATTCGCAGCACTTGAGCTCACCGTGATAGCAACAAGAGGTGGCTACGAAATTATTACAGTATCCAGTACATTCTACAGTGAATTTTAGGCAGTTATGATTTAATACTGCATCTTTACATTTCTTTACATTTCTCTCGACTGCTAATGGCACCATGTATGGTCTGTAAGTGTTTGTGTATGTAAGTTTCGATAAACTTTAACTTTTATAATAGATTTGTGTATGTTTTATGGTAGTATATGATAAAATAGATAAGTATCTACATGTATTTTATACATTTGTGACATACCTAGCCTCTTCTTAATTTTTGTGATATTTCTAGGCTACGCGGTTGGTCTGTGAGTTTTTTCAAATTGTCACAAATCTCCAAAAAATTTTCCATGCAGTCCAAACCCATGTTGTTCAAGTGCCAACTGTACTTTGTTCCTTTTAATGACTGAATAGTATTCCATTGTAAGTGGAGGAAACCAGAATATGTCCCCTCAAAATATGTCTCTTTGACGTAAGTATTTCTGAGCTAAAGACAATTGGGAAGCAGCAAATGGAGGAAGAGCTCTTTCTACCCTCCCCCTTTTCTGCCTACAGACAGGATAGAAATTCTCCTTTACCACTCTTATCGGCTCAGAGAAGGCACCAGAGGAATCTGCAAACAAACCGTACACCCTTAGCTTCCTCCCAGATATTTTCCTACCTCTTGAAGCCTAAAACTGCTTTCCTTTGTCTTGTCACTTCTCTGTAAAGTTTATTGTTCTTTGTTGGAGATGCTACACAAGCCAGAGTTCTAAGCCACAGCTTTGAGTTACTTGTCATTGAGGTTTCAGACATGCACTGCACAGGTTAATAAAATTGCTGTTTTTCTCTTGTTAATCTGTCTTTTGTTACAGGGTCTGCCCCAACTATGAACTTATAAAGGTTGAGGAGAAATTATATTTCCTCCCCAATATAAGCACATACCATGATTTATTTAACCATTCATCGGCTGATGGCCATTTGGGTTGTTCTCACCTTTTGGCTATTGTAAACAGTGCTAGTATGAAAATTGGTATGCAAGTGTCTGTTTGAGTCCCTGTTCTTGACTCTTTTGGGCATAGAACTAGGTGTGGAATTGCTGGGTTATATGGTAATTCTGTGTTTAGCTTTTTGAGAATCTGAATTTCATTTTAGTGGTTTTTCTGTTCTTCCATTCGATCACACTATTTCACAATGAGCACAAATGAGTTAATCAGGCAATGGAGACGTTTCTGTTTAGTATCTCTACCTGTCCCCACACCAAATGCCTTTCGTTCTACCTGGTAGTCAAATTAATTAATTTCATTTTATATCATTTATTTTCCCAGTCTACAAATTACTGTAGCAGTTTCCAAAAGGCCAGAGATTTGTCCTAAGCCATCAAGTAGGAAAGTGGATGAGGGCAAACACCGGGCCTAGATAACCGTCAACTTGCCTGTGAATAAAGAAGAATTGGGGCTGTTTTTATGGGTGTGAAACCTATGCAATCCCAGGGCTCCGTGCTTAGAAGAGCCCTGCACTCAGAAGGGCCCTGAGCCCAGAAGGACCCTGTGCTTGATTTAATGTTCTGCTGTCACTGTCTGGAAAATCTTAATAATTTGTGAACAAGAGACCCCACATCTTCATTTTGCACTGGGCCTTGAAAATTATGTGGACTACCCTATTGAGAATTGATAGTGTCTATCTCTGCCCATCCTCTACCCTAAAAAACAAATTCTAAATTCTCAAACAAATTCTAAAATGGGAATTAAAAAAAAAAAAGATATGTCTACCACTCAAGGTGGAAGTGTTCCAAATGTGGGTGGCTACTAAATAGAATGGAAATAGAATAATTCAAGTATATTTAAAAACACAGATGACAGACCAAAGCCAGACAGAGTTTTCACAAATAAATTTACTGCGTCTACTATTGTTGGCCTGAGAAAAGAACTTAAAGAGCCATGCAGAAAACTGAGCCCAAGTAATGACAAATAGCAAATACATTCCTTCTACTCTCCAAGAAAAAGTGGGGAGGTTTCAGTTCTTAGGCCTTCAAGTAGAACTGAGCAATGCCCTCTGTGCTTGGCAGGGCCCCATGAAATCAAGAGTAAGATGCACTCCCAAGAGATGAACTTTAAAGAAGACAGAATAGTTTTGCAATAGCCTGCTAAGCCTTTTCATCATGTTTTGATTGCAGGAAAGCTCAGGCTTCATGGGCTCAGGGAGAAATTAATGAGTTAGTGATAAACTTAAATGCTGCCCTGCCCTTTCCAGTATAGGCAGGGAGGAAAGAACCCAGGTTTTTCCTAAGAAAAGAGCCAACAGGTCTTAACTTTAGGATGGAATCCCAACTGGCCAAAAAGCTCATCTGAGAGGCTTCTTATCTGCTCCATCTGCTGGCTCTGAGTAACCTTTAGTAATTGCTCAACTGTGTTGTTTTTAAAGAAATCTGGCCAGGAGCACCCTTTCCTCAGCCTTTCCTTAGTTACAACAACGTACAAAAGACTGAGGGTGGAAAAGCTGGCCACTTCTGTATTTGTTCCTTGCTACAAGTGGGTATGAGAAGTATCCTAGGAGACAGATCTTCCAGGAGAATCAGTGGCCAAACAGTTCTGCCCAGAGCCTTCCAATAAACCAGACTTGCTGTGATGTGATTACATAATTATATGGCATGTTCAAGGAGACATCATAAACGATAATCAACAATTTGGCATCATACACCAATTTAGGGTGTAACCTCTATCAGGAAGAGCCAAGTTGGATACCAAAAGCAGGAGGACTTGTTCTTGTAGGAAAAGAAGAGTAGACGGAAGTGCTTGGTGTTGGTGAAAAGTGGAGCATATTTGGAGGTTTTTTTAGATAAGTTTCAAACCTTCCACATTTTCTTAAGTAGTGGAGATGTCGGAAAATGACATATGTCTATACCCCTGATTCCCCTTTACAGCTCATGGCCTGAGTTTAAAGAAAGAAAAAAAAGGCTTAAGGTAGAAATAACAGGGTCAGACTCATTTACTGTCCATGATTTTGTTGAGTTTTGTGGGAGGGAGATTCTGCGTTTCCCTCCACTTTCAACATCCATAGGATTCAGGCTAGTTTTATTTTTTAAGCTTTTAATTTATAATTGACACATAATTGTTTTCACACAATCCTTCCTGCTGCACAAAAGGCCCCAAGAGCACTTGCCTCCAGGGGTCAATTACTTCGGGATTGGCCAGGTAGTTAGGTACACTCTTCAGAGGAAAGCCTATATCTTTGTATATGCAATTTACTCCCCATGTAAAATGATGTTGATTCTGATCTGCCTAGGATTGCTTGAACTTGATTCTGTTGGAAAGTAAAGTGGTATTATCATTGCTTTTTTACTTATCTCTCTCCCCCACTGGAATGTACTCTTTGAGGACAGGTATTGCATTAAAGCGTATTGATTATTATATTCCCAGAATTTGATACAATGCCTGGCAAACAATAAGTGCTTAATAAATGTTTCTTGCATGGTAGCTGGATAAATGAAGCAGACAGAGACCCTTTCAAGATCTTTTATGGCCCAGGAGTCTATGAGCAAGCAAGTACAGCATTGTGGTTAGAGGCAGAGATTATAGAACTGAACTGCTTGGCCTTGAATCCTCTTTCTACTTGTGACTGTGGCTAAGTTACTGAATCTCTCTGTGCCTCAGTTTCACCATCTTTAAATTGGATGTAATAATAAAATCTTTCTTATAGCACTGTGAAGATTAAATGAGTGAAAACAGCATTGCCTGGCAACTGGTAGGCACTCAACTGTGTTAGCTCCATTATTTAAAAAAAAGTACTCATGACCCCATTCCACATTCTTGCAGCTTTGTTCCATCCTCACTGCTTCCCAACAAAGTAATACTTTGGTAAGATATTTTCTCATGATAAATCTTTATATATCCCATTATCTCCCTTGTACTTATTCCATTATACAGGGCAAAAACCCTACAGGAAAAAATGTCTCCAAATCCACACTCTGTAAGCCAACGCTTAATCAATATCCAACTGGCAAAAAAAAAAAAAAAAGGAGGGGCAGTCGGGGGAATTTTGGAGCCATTTGAAGCTCTAAGTGACCTAAGCATTTGTAGCATAATAAATTTTGATGAATCATTTTCCGTTATTAAACATAAAAAGGATTTGCTTATGCACGGCCATGTTTGAGTAGATTTGGTTGATACTTCATATTTTCCGTTAATTCTAAACTATAAGATGGAAACAAAGTCAGAAGAGTGAGTTAAAGCTCTTTAAATTTTCTGACATCTCCACCACTTGAGAAAATGTCTGCAACGTGTCCTTGTGGAAGGTTTGAAAAATTATAAATACGCCAAGTACATCTTGATCCATTCCTCCGAGCACTCCTCTTATGCTGCTGGGATGCTTTAATTCTGAAGTATACTGGAAGTTCACAGGAAAGGATGTGGCCATGAGCTGACTTCTAGGAAGAAACCTGATCAGGAAGCCTGTGGAAGGGGACCTGTGGGGCTGGCTGGTGAGTATTTATCGCTAAAATATCTCTGACATAAATCCATTCATATGTATACCCTGAGACTTGGGCATTCTTGGGGGCTCCGAGATGCCAGGCAATGGTCACCTCTGACTTCCAGTCACCAGCTTGTCCCTATGGTTAATCACCTATTTCCTTTCTATATATGTCATCAGATTCCTCAAAGACCCCTTAAACAGTGATGTAATGTTACTAAATGATGAAAGAAAAGGATAAGAAGTTGCATCTACAGAATAATCCAATTGTTAAAACAAAACAAAACAAAAAAAACCTAAACACACGCTCGGGAATGAGAATGAAAGAAAAGACACTAAAGGCCGGGCGCGGTGGCTCACGCCTGTAATCCTAGCACTCTGGGAGGCTGAGGCGGAAGGATCGCTCGAGGTCAGAAGTTCGAGACGAGCTCTGAGCAAGAGCGAGACCCTGTCTCTACTAAAAATAGAAAGAAATTAGCTGGACAACTAAAAATATATAGAAAAAATTAGCTGGGCATGGTGGCGCATGCCTGTAGTCCCAGCTACTTGGGAGGCTGAGGCAGGAGGATCGCTTGAGCCCAGGAGTTTGAGGTTGCTGTGAGCTAGGCTGATGCCACAGCACTCTAGCCCGGGCAACAGAGTGAAACTCTGTCTCAAAAAAAAAAGAAAAAGACAAGACACTAAAAGTTAGCAGAGGTTACACTGGGTTTTTAATTTGTAGCTGATTTTTATTTTCTCCTTTATGCTTGTCTGTATTTTCTAAAATGTTTACAATAGACTTATGCTGCTATAATCATATAGAAAGGGACTAAGTTCTATTTAGAAAAGCATCCATACGACATGGTGAGAACTGGCAAGTTCGGTGCTCCCTGAGGCCAATTTTCAGCCACATGCGTAGGGTGATATCTTGTGAAAGTTGATTATACAAATTGGGTCATTCTTGTCACGCCCAACTAAATCAGAGTCAAGTGGAGGGCAGGGGAAAAAGCACTCGGGGCACATAGCATGCGCTCCAAGAATTAAACTTTCCACAAGCCCAGCTGCTGAAACTCCAAGACTGACTTTACCTACCGCCCTCACTCACCAGTCAGAGCTTGCCAGCCCCCAAAAGCTTCTCTAACATTTCTCTTTCTAATAAAACTCCCAACCTTCTCTTTGTTCTTCGGACATACTGAAGACCACCCAGTCTATGTGTATGCTCTGAAATGCAATTCTTGCTTCTCAAAATGAAATGTTAAATTTAGGGATTTATCTCTATATTTTATCTTGACTTTGACAATCTGATTGAGAGAAAACCTGGTTGCCTCTCAACCAGGCCTAGTCACAAGGACTTGCTGAAGTCCCGACATTAAACTCTAAGAGTCCTGCCTCTTTACTTGTTGGTAGTTTCCCGAGAATGCGTCCCCAGTGCTCTTTTTCACCCTCCTCCATAGGTGACAACAGAACTGCAATTGGAGTTCAGAGCAGAACAGCAACCAGGAAGGAAGTGTGTGTGTTTCAAAGCCCACTGTTGAGCTCTTTATTCCCAGAGGCCTACAGGACCACAGGGGGTTATGTTGACCATCATCCACAATCGGCGCCTCCCTTCTGTGAATTATGCTTTGCTGGTTAACCTTTGCTCAGTAAGTTAATGAGGGAGAGCATCTATTTCCTCACATGGTGAACCAGAGCAATTTCCTTTCTTCAAGAAAAGGGAGAAGGTTATGATTTTCATAAAAGCCTGCTTCTCTTTGGATGGAAGACTAGACTTGTTATAGTCTAGTCATCACTTTGTTATGAACTTGTCTATTTGCCTTTTGCTTTGGGAAAAGGTATTTAGTGGACTAAAGTATAGCTTATTTTTGAAGTTCTAATGTAGAAAACAATAGTTAAAGTATTGATATCTATTGAAAACCTGTCAATATGTACCCTTTGGACAAATGATAATGACTTAGGAAAATACAGTTTCAAAGGGATTATTATTTTTTTGTAAACTAAAAGAAACCCCTATGTAGTGAGAGAGATTCCAGTACTCCCTCTTCTCTATTGGCTCCACCCTACTCTGCCATTATTTCTTGTCTAGGCTTATATCATGCCATCTCCGAGCTCTCCCTTGGACTAAAGCAATCTATGTATGTGTCTTGTCTTCCCTACTCAAACAGAAACTCATTAGGGGCAAGTGACAGGCTTGTTTCACTTTTGTAAGGTCCACATTGCCAATCTTAGTTCCTGGCATATACCAGTAGCTCAATTATCAGCAAACAAATGAATTTTAAATGTATTCTTTAGCCATTTATTTACTCATTCAGTCATTCACTCAACAAATACTGTTCTACTACTACTATATACCAGTCATGTTCAAGGTGCTGAGGGTACAAACTTACACAGATCAGACTGAGATCCCTGTTCTTAGGAAACTTTTATTCTATTGGATTTGGCCTATTATTGTGAAAATCTTTAATTTCCTTGTTTAAAGGTCTAATTGCTGATCCCTGGGAGTTCATCTGAAAGGAGGTGGGAGGATTTTTGTGTGTGTGTGTGTGGCCTTTCCTTTCTATAAGGATGTGATCAGCATCAGGAAGCAAATAAAGTCCTTAAAGAAAACTTGTGATCTCAAAATTTTGGCCCAGAACTTCATGTGGCTAAAGGTGTAGCCCCAACTCACTGAGGAGCTGGGGCCTCATGCACAGTCTGAAATGGAGGGAATGAAACTAAAGGTTGTTGAGATAACAACATCCTTAAATCGTCCTCTCCCTTCTCTACCTAAGGTCAAGAATTTGGGAACGCTATGACTCAGAAAATGAGGAGTTAGGATAAATGTCTCTGTGTGAATTCAATGCTAACTGGCCACTCCAAAGCTGTCAAGGAGTCTAAATATGACCCAGGATGAGGAAGACTCACAGTGTCTGAGCCTGGGAGGGAGCTGGGAACAGGAAGAGGCAGGCAACCTCTAGGAAGAAGGAAGTAACCCACTGGGAATTCTCAGAAATTTTGGGATGGATGCAAGATTTCCTGCAGTGGGATTGAGCCCTAAACTGTTTTATTTAGACATGAAAAGAAACCATGGGCCTGGAAGGCTGGGGTGCAAGGGGGATGTAGATTCTTCCGCAGTCTTGACCTTCTTTTCCAGCCTGGGAGAGCAGTTCACTGGCAGCTCTTTATCGGATTCCGAATGTGTTTATCTGGTTGGTCTTTGCGTCACCTCACTTCCAGAAAATCCAAGCACTTTAAAAGATCTCTAGCAAGAGAGAGATTTCATTTAAACAACTTTTACTCATACTTGGAAACAAACTTTCCCTAAATTAAAAGGAGACAAAATATAAATATGAGTTTAGATAATGCAAAATTCTGAGCCAATTCCCATTGTTTTGTGAAACCGTTTTCTGGCTGTGTTCTATGCAGTGGGCTTGTGAGACTTCTAGCCCACCATTTTTCTCTGAGAGATCCACAACTAATCCCAGGAAAAAGCAGAAAGACTCTCAAGCTCATGGTTTTGATGCATTCCTTGCCCATGAAGAGAAAGCTGTTTTTCATGCAGCGATGCGTCTTGAATGCAAAGCTGATTCATTAGCAATCTATTTGCACAAGCCACTTTGTAAGTGCAATGTGAAAATGAACAACATTGACCAAAACTCCCAGCGGTGAGGATAATGTGAAGAATGGATGATGACTCTTTCTCTCTCCTGGCTTCATCACCAAACCCTTCCATCCCAACCTTTAAAAAAGCAACTAAACCCAGAGGAACCCAAGGTTTCACTAAAATGACAGATTCAATTTGATCAGAGTAAACTCCCGCTTTCCTCCTGCACTGTTCTGGCTTTGAAATTGAATTTTGGGAAGGAAAGTTTCAATGATTACCTGAGTTTGGGGCACTCATGTGGCAAATACCTCTCCTCTATTACTGTAAAATGTGCGAACTCAGAAAAACTGGGAACTCCAAAACTTCCATCTAAAAATTTAAACTTCCACTGAAGATGATGTTTTACTTACGACAACAACCAAGACAGGTCATCACGGCGACACTCAGGCAGGTTAGCCACGTGCCTGTCCATGTTCCATTTGTAGCTTAGACTATAAAACCCTTTTGGCTTAACCTCTCCCCTTTGGAGGCTGAAAAACAAATTGAATGTGGAGAATATTTAGCATCAGAGGATTTAATAACCTTTTCATCCATTTGCTTTCATACAACCGACTGGAAGAGTGGAGAAGCTTCTCTTGTTGTTCCCATTTAGCTCCTTACCTTGATGCTCCATTTTGCTCCCTTAAAGCTTTTAATGGTCCCAGATAAGTCGCAGCTTTTACATCACCCGCCACTTTCTGCAATCCGAATACTCTGTGTTCTGATGTAGGATTGAACATGTTTAAAAGTTTGTTTACTTTTGATTTTGCTGAGTCTTTCTATCCTCCATGGAGATTTTCTGCATTGAGAAATTCACAATTCCGGGTCACCTTGAACTTGGGTTTTCCAAAAGTTTCCATTGGTGTCTTTAAGGGTGAAAAAGGGAATGGCTTGGAGGCCGAGACAGAAGGCAGGCAATAGGGCGAGTCAGAGCTCAAAAGATGTCTAGGAGTTAGCAGCCAAAGAAAACAAAACCCAAATAAAACAAACCCGGGCTGCTCTTTCCTCTGCCCTGCAGGCTCTTATCTGTTGGTGAATTTGGCCACTTCAGTCTAGAATGTTCAGCCCCAGCATCACGATGAAGGCTGAGTTTGTACTCGCCCCATGTACCTTTAAGCACCCTACACAGTCTTCATTCCAGCGCATTCCTCGTGCTTTTGTAACTGTTTGTCCACTTGTCTGTTACCTCTAATATCCAGCACCCTCTCCTCTAGTCTGTGTATATTCTTAACTAGTATCCTAACTAGTAGATAAACGCTATCTACTCTTATTCCCATAGAAGGTTTCTCAACTTCAGCTCTTTTGACATTTGGAGCCAGATAATTCTCTGGGGGCGGGGGCTGTCCCATGCATTGAAGGATGTTTAACAGCAGCCCTGGCCTCTACCCACTAGATGCCAGTAGCAATAGCCCTCCCTCCCCCAAATTGCTACAATCAAAAATGTCTCCAGACATTGCCAAACATCCCCTGGGGGGCAAAATCCACCCACCCCCTTTGAGAACCACTGCTATAGAACAATACTAAGAACATGGGTTGAATGATTTAGTCCACAGTCTTTAATCACACAAACTCTTCAAAGCTATCAAAACGGCTCCTGCTTCTTATTTTTTAGAAGAAAGCACCAATGTTTTATTAATGGAGCCTCCAGATTCTCCTTTAAACAGACTTTTAAAGCCACATGAAAACCAAAGTTTAAAAAAAAGTATCCCTGAGAGGTAGTTTTACTAGCAGGTTCTCTGGGGTAGTAGTTAAGAGCATAGAATGTGAAACCAACTGCTTCAGTTTAAAATCCATTCCCACCATAAGCTACCTGTGTGATCTTAGGGAAGTTGCTTGCCCTCTCTGTGCGTCCTCAGTTAAATAATGATCCAATTAATCTAATCATAATCTAGAATAACAATAATACTGCCTGCTGAAAAGAGTTGTTGAGAAGGTTAATATTTGAGTTAATATTTGAAAAGCTCTTAGAGCAGTTCCCAGCACAAAGTAAGCAAGATATAAACATTAGCTCAAAGCTAAAAAGTACAGGGTTTTCAAAAAGTCTCCAAATTTGAGCACATTTGTTTAGAACTGTTTGGAAGCCTTATGTTTCTGCTGCCAAAGGGATCAGAGTAGATCCCGCAAAACGTTCAAAACATCTCTATACCACCACCATTTTGAAACTGAATTGTAAGATTACAGTCAGCTCTGTAAGTTTCTACTCTTAAGACTTGACCTTCCTTCAGATAAAACTTCAACTACTCATTTTAGAAACTGAGAAATACAATGAGTCTCAATAGGTACAAAACTGGAAATCTCATTGCCTCCTGTATGTACTAGTCAGTGGTTCACACTTCACTACTGGAAGCAAAATCACAATGGGAACCAGTTGGCTGCCATTTTTGATAAACACGTTCAAGTTAATTTGTGTGATCTGGGCCATTAATCTCTAGGAAATTTCTATTTGTTCATTTTCCTTCCCCTTTTGTATAGGAAAAAAAAAAAGAATTTAAAACATGTCATGGCTTTGTTCTCATTGTGCTGTGGTTTTTAGACTGTCATCTATGATAATAACTTCATCTGTTGTCACTCTTCAATATTGTATTTTAGAGGCAGCATACTGCAGGGATAAGAACTTGGCTTTGGGGCTCAAATTCCACTATTGCAACTAACTAGGTATGTGACCTTAGGTGAGGCACTTAATTTCTCTATGGCTCAGTTTCTTCATATGCAAGGTAAGATGGATATTACTACTTTTATCAGAGAGTTTTCGTAAGACAGAAAGGAAAGCTCCATCTTCAGAGGTCAGCACAGAGCAAGACTCATGGTTAAGGGTTTATAGATATTAGCCGTTAACATTCCTAATATCTCATAACCATTGAGTAAGTAATACTTTTTCAAGCAGTTTTATGTTCATTGTCTTATTTGACAATGAGAGTATTGTTCAAAAAGTGGGGGAAGATGATTTCAATGGACTGTTTGTGTCCCTCCCCCCAATTCATGTTTTGAAATCCTAACTCCCAAGGTGATGGTATTAGCAGTCAGCAGGTGGGGGCTTTGGGATAAAATTAGGTCATGAGGGTAGAGGCCTCATGAATGGGAGTACTGTCCTTATAAAAGGAACCCCAGAGAGCCGTCTTGCTCCCCTTTCACCATGTGAGGATACAAGGAGAAGTCAGCCATCTACAACCCAGAAGGCGGCCCTCCCCAGACTCCAATCTTCACAGCACCCCAATCTCCAACTTCCAGCCTTCAGAACTGTGAGAAATAAACTTTTGTGGTTTAAGTCCCCCAGTCTTATGGGATTTTGTTGTAGCAGCCCAAACTAAGACAGTGAGTTTAGCAGCTCTTTAGAGAGAAGATGACCAAGGCAAAAAGATGGTCAGAAATTTGCCCAAGGTCACCAGTGAATTAGTAGCAGTTGAATCTGGAACTGGATCTCCAAGACCCCGAGTCTTGTGCACTTTCTTCAACCAATGCTTCTCAAAAATTAGATTCTGATTCAGTAGTCTTGGGGGGTCTGAGATTCTGAACTTCTAACAAGATCCAAGAGGGTACTGGTGCTGCTGGTCCAGTGAGGGGCTCCAACTGGTTGCATCAACCTCCAGCATTGCTGATGCCTTGAAGCTAATCTTTATCAGAGTTCGACTAAAAAAAAAAAAAAAAAGTATGCAGGAAAAAAAATCACAAAACCTATTAATATCATGGGATAACTCCCAAAGTTATTGTTCTCTCACTATCGCAAAGTTACATGGGAGTTTATTACCGAAATACCCATGGAATTTCAAAGTATCAGTACAAACAGGCCACCCTCAATTTTGCCAAAGCCCACAATTAATGCAAGTTTCTACCCCACTTGACTGATTGGAGGTCCTGCTGGGATCCACAAGAAGCCCTCCCCTCCTTCCTTTCACTTAGCACCAGGGAGCTCATTACCAACAGGGCGGGCCCATGGAAAAGAACATTTCTCTTTCTTCTGGAAACTGGTTGCTCCCTCCTCCTATACATTTGTTTCTCATTTACACAGATATTTCAGCTATTTTTGATTTGTTGTGTAACCTAGGTAACCTAAATCAGCTAAAATAAGAACTAATTCCAATCTCTGTATCAAATTGCAAACCACACCTGAGCTTTGCACAAATAAAGCAGCAGAAAGAATAAGGGGGCTTCTGTGAGGAGGGCTGCCCTCTTTGATCTGCCGTGGCCGGGACAGCATGGGAGCCGGTGCAGATGTGCAGGAGAGGCTTAGCAACCAGTGACCAGTGCACCCCGCCCTCTCTTGTTTCTCCGTATTATTTTTTTGTGCATTTACTTGCAGATTAAGCTGGTCTTTGCATATTAAAGTAGGGCTCAGCAAAGTTTGTAAAGGGCCGGCAGGAAATATTTTTGGCTTTGCAGGCCACATACACTGTTTCTGTCACAACTACTCAACTCTGCCCTTTGAGCTAGAAAGCGACCAGAGACACTGTGTAAACAATCTGGTGTGGCTGTGTCCCAAATAGACTTTATTCGTGGACACTGAAATTCTAATTGTAATTAACTTTCGGGTGTCACAACATATTCTTTTCCTTTTCCATTTTTTTCCCCACCATTTAAAAACGTAAAACTCATTCTCTGCTTGCAGGCTGTACAAAACCAGGGAACGGGCAAGATTTGGCCTACAGGCCATAGTTTGTCTACCTTTCTATGTTTTAGAGTAACGTGAGCACAGCCGAACACAACATTCTCACAAAGCATACTGTTAAAAATCAGATGTCGAATAGACCTCCAGATTTCCTGGGTTTATGACGGCAGCTTTAAAGGAAACCAAAGCTGTGTGCTGGAGATTGTTCTGGGTATTCTGCAAATGTTTTTTCATGTTCCCCTTCAGCGTATAATACATTCTCATCTCCTAGGGCTTTCAGTTTGTAAAAACGTGAAACCATCAACTTCCTGTGTCAGCTTTAAGTAGCTAAGTTTTCCCATTTGTTTGAATTCCTTTAGTGGACCCTCATCTTGTATTTATTTATTTTAGCTCCAAAGACCAACCATATTCATAGCAAGAGTTTGGAAATATAAGTAGCAATTTTCTGTAAAGAAACATATTCTGACCGATTCATTTCACTGAAATCTCCTAAACCATGAAGTTTTATTCTAGAATAATAATGCTAATAAGGGCTTATGGCAAAGTTCTTTACCCTTTTGGTTTGCACATTTTTTAGCTACAAGAATGTAGTTGGATTTTTTTTTTTTCATGGAGGAATTCCATGCATAGCCCAGAAACTGTTTTAAATGTAGAATTTATCTTTGTAACATGCATCTGCAACAACGCATGTATGCTTTTAACTATGCACAATTATTCTACTTTTCTGTTAGATGTACTAAGCTTATTTTTCTTTTGCATCTTTCTGGTCACATCGGGCACAGATTCTTTTCAACTATCTGGTGATACATGCCCTTTAACCTCAACTGCCTAAGCTGTAGGAATTTCTCTAAAGTCACAAAATTAATTTTATCCAAACACCTCATTCGTTTATCCCTCCCCTTAGTAGCATGAACTTAAAACAAGGTACATGGGCTTTTAGACTTGGAATTCTTTTTTTACGACTTCTGTAAACCATCACCTAATTGTTGATCTGACAGATTGCATCCACAGAGTAAGTTTATTAACCAGAATGTCTTTTTTGATCCCATAAGATTAATTTATTTCTGCCCCAAGGGTGTATTTTGGGAGCGGGTCAGTAAGAAACATCTGAATCATAATCACTTTTGGAACAGCCCTTGTACTCCATAAAAATAACATTAACTCAGAACCACTCCCAATACTCCGCTACTTCAGGAGACAGGATAACGGGATGGAATTGCACTAAGGACGTCCACAGACCTGGAAGAGACTTGGCCAGGCCCCTGCCTGATGGAAGGCATGCTGTTTGGCTCCTCTTTGGATAATTTGCTTGTGTTCTGTTGCGCCTTTGGTGGGGGATTGAGACATAAAGGCTTTGTCAGAAGAGGAAGAGAGTTGGGGAGGGCGGAGGCAGCAGCCATGACCCAGCTGAAGCTCCACACTAACTTTCAGATCTCTGACATCTGCGTTTCCTCTAGCCCTGACCTTTCCCTAGCCCTTCCCTGGCTAGGGGGTAGCGCTCCCAAGACTGGAAGCCTATGTCACAACACCCTGCACAATCAAGGACATCTCTGGGTGGCTTAACAATAAAAGCACAACATTCTGGAGGAAAGAACAAAAAAAGAACAAGAGGAATGCCAAGTGAGCAAATCTGCAATGTCATAAGGGCCGAGCTAGTCAATGTCTGCTTTATTGCCAATTCATAGACTCTTTTAAAAATTTAGCTTTAAAACTGTAAAGAGGCACATCTTTACTTGTTTTCAATGATTAATACTTTGAAGAAAGTTGACTGAAAGAGAAACACAGTCACCTTTAAAAATACAGACAAGTGATTTTTTGCATACAAGGAACTGTATCTCAGAACTCCAGGCACTTCAGTTTTGCTCTTCGATTTCTGTCAGTGGGGGAGATAACATGGAGGAACAGCCCATTAACTGCCAATTCACTGCTCTGCTGGAGGGAGGCAGGGGCACACATGATGCAAAAGTCATTCCTGTTTAGCTCAGGATGACTTATATGGTGTTGATTGCACCAGATTTACCCTCCTGATCTTCTGGTGTTTGGCTTAGACTAATTTTAGAGGCGCTGGTATTCCCTGAGCACACCTTCTGATGAAATTTACCCAACCACAAAGTTCCCAGAGCTGTTAGGTTGCAGCTGGGGGTAACTTTCCACTGCCATGACCAGAGGAGCGTTGGAATTTCTCCTCTAAAGACCATGCCCAGGGAATCATGTGTTCTCCCCCAGAGTGACCAGTAGAGAAACCTTCAATGATAATGGGAAGTGGTTTGTTTTGTTTTTACCCCTTCATTTTACAGTGCTAGAAAAGGAAAGAAAAGCTGCTAGGAGATTTTGGGGAGTGGGAGGGTCCCCAGACAGTCTGGTTCCTGGATCATTTAGATCAAATTGCCCTTGGTGACTTTATTCTGCATGAGGGATGGCTGTGGGAAAAGGATGTAGGGCATTATTTCTCTTGATCGAGTCATATAAAGAATGATATTGCAAAAGGAGTCAGAAGTTATGCCAGAAATTATGTCATTGATTCTTGCATTTTAAGAAAAATATGGTCAAAAACCATTTTCAAAACAAGATTTTTATTTTCCAGCATACTATGCCTTGGAGGATATCTAGCACATCACAAAGACATCTTATCCCACCCATCAATTGTTAAAGAAAATATTGTTCAAAAAAAGAAAATTGGGAGAACAATGATTATATTCTAGCTCAGAAAAGCAAATAGAAGAACTAACACAGTTATTTCAACACAAAAGCCTAAGAAACAAGGAAAGTCTCATGTCTCTAAGCAAGAGAAGGAAGCTTTCAACAGAGATATATGGAAATATTACCTTTAGAGGCAGATGAGAGACTTTACGTTTTGATGAGAATCATTTGAGACACTTGAGAATGGTTTGATTTTCTCAAATATTGACAAAATATGTACATGTTAATATTTGTAAATATTTTTGAGTCTCCTTGTTGGGATAAGAGACATCTTAGCACACTGAAAAAAACCTAACCTGGGCCGTCTAGTCCATCACCAAGGATTCAGAGAGAATGGAATGAGCACCAGAAGACTGAAGGTGAGAATCTGGATTTTAGTGGCTAAGAGTCTAACATGATTACCAAAGGTTTGGTTTCAGAGCTCCTAATAGAAAAAGCAATTATCATCACAGCTGAGTGAGGGCTCTCTAGGAGGTGTAATGTCAGACCAACCTAATATCTTTTTAAAAATAAAGTTACTATGTTGGTGGGACAGCGATATCAGAACATCAGGGAGAAGACAATGAATCCATTGCCTTACAATAGACACAATTCAAAGATTCCTAACAAATTTGTGATTTCCTACCAGTTAGTGTCTAGGAATATAACATAATACATAAAATCTTATTTTTAGTGAGAGAGATGAAAGGCCCTATATTAACACCAATGATAAAAAATAAAGTTTTGTGATTATATACATGGTTCATAGTATTTTTTTTTTTGAATAAGAGCCGAATTGTTTGAGGGTCCAGAACATGACCAAGATAGTAAACAGATTTCAGACATAAATGACAATATTGTCATGTGGGTTTACTATTTATAGGCATTTGTAAATTGCACATAGCATGCATCACAGAAGTTTGACATAGATTATTCCCAGAACTCTTCCCTGTGACCCATCTGGTGGAAAACATCCTGGAAATCCTGGAGGTTAGGTGTTCTTTCTAGGAGGAATAACACTACTGGAATTAAACAAACCAACCATCCTGACACTCCCAGCCTCCCCACAGGCAACTGCCTAGCAGTGGAAACATGTGGTCAGGGACCGCAGGAACTCATGTGAATATGTGGTCTAAGTGGTTACTATTCCTATAACAAATTGACCAACAAAGCACATGGATCTTCAATTATCTCTGGTTAAGTTTAAGGGGAAGTGCCAAAACTGAAGGGTAGCCTCAAATAGGAGCCCTCTTACGCGTGCACGCGCACACATACACACACACACACACTTAATAGGAGGACATATTTTGCTTATTTCTCAAACACTCTTCTCTCTCACCAGACTCTGTCAGCTTCATTATCAAGATAGTTGAAATAAATAAATAAATACAATTGTAATCCCCTATGACTAGGTCCCAAGCAACTGCTTCTAGAACCTGGAACTCAAGTAAGTCAAGTCCCTATTAGTGAACTGGAGGCATCAAATGGGACAAGTAAAGGTTACTTGGGGTTGGTATTCATTTGAGAGGGCACTAGCTTCTGGATCTCAACAGTGTGTCTCCTCTGCCCTGGAGGAGGAAATGACTGCTGTGGAGATTGGGATAAAATATACTTGAGGCAGCTTGTTTTTCTTTGCAACAGAAATTCCATCCAATGCATGTGGCCTTGAAAATAGGTTCTGGACTTGGAAAAAAAGTTAGTACCTGCAAAGAGACTTAATTTAGAAGCAAGAAATATGCTGTCTGGGTGGCTACTGCTACCAGATTTCATTTCATTTCTAAAACTGTAATTTCTATGTTCATCCATTTGTTTGCATAAGGCTTTCTCGTTTTGCATTGTTTTGTTTATTTTGATTTTGTTCTGGAGTCCAATACCAATACACCATGAGGAATAGCTTCTAGGTAGTGTTTATGAACAGCTGAAGGCAAGGATCAAGTTAAATAGTACATATACTCCCAGTGGGATTTTCCTTTTTGCACTTTATGATCTTCACATTGCTAAATTCCTTAAACTACAGTGTATTCTCTCTACAAGAATTGCCAAGACACTGCCAAAGCAAACTTCAAAAAGCTAGAAACATGACCTTCATACAAATGTATGGTGAGCATGTATCAAAGACATTTAATTCATTAGTGAGGAAACCAGCAGGTAGGAGAGACTGATATATGTGTATATATATGTGTGTGTGTGTGTATGTATATAGTGAGAAAAAAATGTTAACACAGGATTGCAAAGATAGATACAAGACTGTTTTATGTCCTACAAGGCAATAAAACTGTGACTTTGGGGTTGTTTGATTTTTTTTAACCAAATAGAAATGGTGTGCGACTCTACTGTACAAAAATCATTTGTAATTTATCAGACTACAAGTTAACATTTGCCTTCCTGGAGTCCAGATCCTAACCAATGGCAAACAGCAAGTCAGACTAAGATGCATTTTCCTAGAGAACTAAATACCCTTAGATGGACTTGGTAGACAGTTCTTCAGTATGACTTTGCAAGGACATGCAGTCATCTTTTTGCTTATTTCCAAGTATTATATATTAATAACTTTGCTTCCCAGGGCCACACAAAGACATTCTGTCTACAGTTTAGTGGAAGGGATTTTATTGGTCTTGGTTGCAGAAATTCCCTTCTAACTCCCCCAAAAGCCTCAGCAACTAAAGGAAACCGCCAACAGTTCAAAATGGAGATCTCAAAGGATTTGTTTTTCTAAAAGCAAGCTTTTATGGCTTCTCGGCCTTTTGGCTAAGCTCAAGTGTAGTATCTGTTCTTATCAGTTGAAAAGCAAGTTTTTGCCATGCACCCAAGGCAAAGGTGGCCCCCTCTCTGCCCAGCACCTCACTTGATTATAGGCCAGCAATCTGCAGTGGACTGTTTGTCAATGTTCCATTGTAATCTGAGGCCTTGAGGGGTGTGACTGCCCACGGCTGTCTACATTGGCTAGCCCATGCTTGCAGCCCGAAAGCTCTTTAGAATGTTGCAAGGAACAAAACCAAGAGCCCACAGGCCATCTCAGGCAGAGGAAACCACAGACAGACTCACTGTCTTCCACAGTCTGCCCACTCTAGTTGACCCTGTTTATTTCTTAGTATTTTAAGTCCTATTACCTTAGCAAAAGTTCAAGATGCAGTGCTGAGTAGGCAGAAACAGAAATGCAGTTCTGGCCACAGGCTTTGGAGGCACAAGGATTAGATTCAAATACTGTGTCCACCATGTACACGTAGCTGTACCTGCACTGGGTTTTCATTTTCTCATCTGTACAGTGGGAATGATAAGACTTAACTTACCTACTCTATAAAATTAGTTTAACATTGAGCAAAAATATGTGTTAAAAGGGCCTGTTATAATAAACATAGTTATTAGTAAAAGCTACCCTAGTCTGGATGCCAACTGACAAGGATGCTTCATAGATATTACCTCAAACCTCATATAAAGAGACACACAATTGTTGGTTATTAGGGGAGTGTTTAACAAATACTGTTACTTGCCTACCAACATCTATTCATGCCCTTCTTCCATGCTAACATGACCTTAATTCTCTTTGCAGTAGTGGCATGCCCAGCTCCGTTCCCTAGACCTTCTTGCAGCTGGGAGCAGCCATGTGACCCGATTCTTGGCAATGAGACCTAAGCAGACATCTTCTTCAAGAAAGCTTTTGCTTCTGTGACAAAAAGAGACTGAGCCAGCTGGTGTGGTCTTTCCCTCTTCTATTCACATTTTCCTCCTGCCTTGAACGCAGAAGTGATGCTTATTACCCTGAAAATGAGGGAAAGGCCAAAAGGACTGCAGAGGCATGGGCCCAGCCATGATGGGGCAGAGTTCTTTCATCTGAACATTGACAACTGCCTAGCTCCAAACTTCCTGTTACACGAGAAAAAAAGCCATCTAGGTTTAAGCCATTCAAGTTGGGTTTTCAATTACTTGCAGTCGAACAATGTGCATGAAGCAATAAAAGAGTTGTGTCTACAGGAGTTTGATTAGTCAACTAATGCCACCTTCTTCTAAGGAAGTCCAGGGTCTCTGAATTCTGGTCTCTGGCTTTTCATGTGGAAGCACAATGGCCTCTATAACCTTTTGCCCACCCCCCCCAAAAAAAACCTTTAAAAATTATCTTCCGGTGGCCAACTCTTCAAATTGAGCATGTGTCTGGTTTTCCAAACTAAGATGGATCCTTGACATGAAGCAAGTATTTTCAAGCACTTTGTCCTATTATTTCTATAAATTACAGAAATATTTTGGAATTGAAAATATTCTACCATGCAAACTTAGTTAATTGATTCATCACATCAAGCATTTATTGGATACCTGCTAAATGCCAGGCTTTGAGAAGATAAATAAAAATAAAATATATGATATTTATAGTCTAGGGAAGAGGATAGACTTGAAAATAAATAATTTCAAAAAGACTGAGAGGAAAACCACACCAAAATATTCTCTGTGGTCATCTTGAATGAGAAGGACCCATGGGTGACTTTAATTTTCTTTTTAATATATTTCTAAATGTTCTAATTTTTTTAAATCAGATATACATGATACTAGGGAACCCAGAGAGCTTTTCACACATAAAAAAATCCTTTGTTAATCATAAACCCTGCATTTTGATTTGAAAAATAAGGTTGCTGGGCTTGACATGTCCCTTGGGGTGGAAACAGATGAGTATGGGTCACATTTTTGGAGCTGACCTCCTACCTGACTTGTGTAGGACCACACCCAGCTCAAAGACTGTTAAAGCTGAAAGGGTCCCTTTTAGAGATGACCTAAGCTAACTCCCTGATCCTCAGATGAGGAAATTGAGTTCCAGATTGGTGAGTGGCAACCAAGCACTTGATCCCAGGGCACTGAACTAAAATAATGGTTCTGAAACTCTCTTAATTAGATTCTTCACACGTAGACACAGCATTTCAGGGTTAAACATCTTGGTGGGAGGAGACCCAAAAGTTAGAGGGAAAATGGCATGGTTATCAGCAAGTATTTACAAGCACATTCTTAGTGCCAAGAACTCTACCAGAATTTTTAAAAATCGACTTTATTTTTCATAGCAGTTTTAGGTTCACAGCAAAATTGAGAAGAAGGTACAGATGTTTCCCATATAACCCCTGTTCCCACACACGCACAGCTTTCCCTGTTATCATCATCCTCCACCAGAGTGGGACATTTGTACAATCAATAAGCCTACATCAATGCATCATTATCACCCTAAGTCCGTGGTTTACATTAGAGTTCACTCTTGGTGCTGTACATTCTATAGGTTTCGACAAATGTATAATGACATGTACCTGCTATTATAGCATCATACCAAATAGTTTCACTGCCCTAAAATTGTCATTGCCATTGGGGGGGAGGGGGAATGGGCAGTGACTGCTAATGGGTATGGGGTTTCTTTTAGCGGTGATGAAAATATTCAGAAATCAAGAACTGGTGATGATTGTACAACTTTGTGAATATACTAAAAACTGCTGAATTGTACACTTTAAAAGGGTGAATTTTATGGTAGGTGAATTATATCTCAATATAAAAAATGGGTTCTTATGCTAGTTATCTTTTTAATTATTTGCTATAGAACTAGCGTCCTATAGCAAAGTTGACTCCGTCTTTCATAAAATTGCAAGGGTTCCTTTTTCACCATGGTTTTCACTTAGATATTAATAGTACCTGAAATGGAAACAACATAGTATTTATAGCTACCTGGGTTTCTACTGACCCTTGTCTCACGAGTTGTGTTTCCTTCCTTCCACAATGACATTCGGTGAGCATTTTTACAAATTTTCTTCTGGCAGTTCAAGAAAGGCCAGGAGACATAAAGTCTAAGGTTCCTAGTGAAAAATGATCTCCTTCTATAATATAGTAATTATTTCACGTTTTCACTCTTGGAGTTTTATGGCTTGGGTCTTATTTGTTTGTTTCTTTGAAAGGGCTAATCCAGCTTCCTCCCCTTTCTCCTTCCTTTGTAGAGTTAGAGGCCCAGAGATTGGAGTGAGGGCAGTAAAGCACACCCGCTGCCTGCCTACCTCCCAGGTACAGAGGCAGGGGGAGGAAGCACCGTATTATGAAAAAATAAAGCCAGATGTTAGGCCCAGAGGGAGGTCTAGAAGGGCTGTGCCACATATGGGGAGGCTCTGCCCATGGTAAACCATATCCTGGGGCCTCTCCCACTACCCACAGGGAGGGCCAGTTTCATCATGACCACAGTTCCAACGACTCTTTCTCTGTTAGCAGGACATCTCTGGGCTGACAGCTGATACTGGAGGCCTGTGCTCCCCTGTGCTGTGTGGCTTTTAGACAACACATCTCAAGGATCTCAAAGACTCAAACATTTCTTTTCTTTCTTTCTTTTTTAAATCTTTTATTTTATTTTTTTTAATTTATTTAATTTATTTTATTTTTATTTATTTATTTTTTTGAGACAGAGTCTTACACTCTGTTGCCTGGGCTAGAGTGCCATGGCATCAGCCTAGCTCACAGCAACCTCAAATTCCTGGGCTTAAGCAATCCTCCTGCCTCAGCCTCCCGGGTAGCTGGGACTACAGGCACGTACGACCATGCCTGGCTAATTTTTTCTATTTTTAGTTGTTTGGCTAATTTCTTTCTTTTCTTTTTTTTTTTTTTGAGACAGAGTCTCACTTTGTTGCCCGGGCTAGAGTGAGTGCCATGGCGTCAGCCTAGCTCACAGCAACCTCAAACTCCTGGGCTCAAGCGATCCTACTGCCTCAGCCTCCCGAGTAGCTGGGACTACAGGCACGCGCCACCATGCCCGGCTAATTTTTTCTATATATATTTTAGTTGGCCAGATAATTTCTTTCTATTTTTAGTAGAGACGGGGTCTCGCTCTTGCTCAGGCTGGTCTCGAACTCCTGAGCTCAAGTAATCCTCCCCCCTCAGCCTCCCAGAGTGCTAGGATTACAGGCATGAGCCACCGCGCC
This sequence comes from Eulemur rufifrons, assembly GCF_041146395.1. Taxonomy (NCBI): domain Eukaryota; kingdom Metazoa; phylum Chordata; class Mammalia; order Primates; family Lemuridae; genus Eulemur; species Eulemur rufifrons. The sequence continues at coordinate 134,600,833 of NC_091012.1, read as the reverse complement.
CTGCCCAAACATTTTATTTAAATTGTGTTATATCAAGAAGTTTGCCTCAAGTGACTTCATTGATGGACCAGAGAAGGCATTCACTTCCAGGTTCCTGGGAGGGAGGGGAGGCGGAAGGCACTTTTCTCACTTTTGGGGCTGTGGATGGAGGGTTCAATAAGGAGTCAGACTCACTTTGCATGAGGGAGTATGGGGACCATCTGTCAGGAAATTTTAATTCCCTGAGGCCCTTTGTGAAGCAGGAATAACCCTTCACCCAAGGTAAGACAAGGTGACACCTATAGGCCCAGGAATGGCCACCCTGTGAGGGGTGCTTGACTCACTTGATGCAGCAAGTCGTTCCTCAAAAGTTTTGTTTAGATCAAATTCTACTGAAGGTACTGGCTCCTTAGATGAATCCAGAACTGCATTCCTTTGCAAAGGGAAAAAGCACTAAGACGCCTATAAACCAGTGATTTGGAAAATGAGGATTAAGATGTGCTCTCATTGAAGTACAGGGAAAAGGATGAGGGGGGTTGAATGTCTTTTTCGCTCAATAACCTTGAAGTCATGTGAAGGTGAAGTCAAAGCACTGAGTCGTCATCATTTCACCTTCAGTTCCCAGCCTACTTCCCAGGGCACTGCAAGGGGGTCCTAGACATTTGTTAAATGAATGAATAAATGAGTATTACATTATTGCCCTTAATAGCCAAAATAACCCCTTGAGCTATGTGTCGTTATCTGTTTATGGCCGAGGAACTTGTGGCTGTTGTGGGTTAGCTAATTTGCTCAAGATCATCCAGCAGATGAGAGACAGGGATGGGATTAAACCCAGGTCTGTGAGTTCTGAATCAATGCAACAAATGAGGGTGGGGGAGACACCACATACCCTCCCAACATTTATATTACCACTCGAAGATAACTCCGTTAACCACCACTCAACGTTTTAAATATTACTATTGATTTACAAAAATAGGTTTAAAGTACTTTTTGTCCCATAGACTGCCTTTTAAGGGTAGTAATATAAAGAGACTCTGTCATTACATATGCTTGTATAGCAATGGTTCCCAAAATGTGGTCCAAATATCAGCAGCATCAATATCACCTTAGAACCTGGCAGAAATACAAATTCCCAGACCCCATCTTAGATTTATTGAGCCAGAAACTCCAGGGGTTGGGGGGGAACACAGCAATCTGTGTTTTATTTAACAAGCCCCCTGGCTTGAGAATCACTGATGTATGTTCTTTTATCATATGTGTCTTAGTCAGCTCTGACTGCTATACAAAATACCATAGACTGGGGAGCTTAAACAACACACATTTCTTTCTCACTATTCTGGAGGCTGGGAAGTCCAAGATCAAGGTTCCTGGTGAGGGCACTCTCCTTGCCTGCAGATGTTCACCTTCTTGCTGTATCCTCCCTCATATGCCAGAGGGGCAGAGAGAGAGAGAGAGAGAGAGAGAGAAAGCTCTGGTCTCTTCCCCCTTTTATACAAACACCAATCCCATCAGGATGGCCCCACCCTCATGACCTCATCTAAACCTGATCACCTCCCAAAGGCCCCCACCTCTGAATACCATGATATTGGGGCCTAGGGCTTCCACATATGAATTTGGGGGGAAACACAAACAGTCCACTGAGGAGTCCCTAAACAATTTCTTCTTTTTGTAAAAATTTCAGGGGTAAACATCCTTATAACCAAACCTCTGGGCACATCTACAATTATTTCTCTAGAATAGATGTAAGATGTGTAATGTTAGGTCAAAGGGTATGCACAATTGTTAAACACCCATGATCTTTTTTGCTACAAGATTACAAGGTCAGCCAGCACAAGGTGGACTGTGGTCTGGAACCAATATCTTCTGACTCTGTAACTCCACAATGCCCTTGTGCAGGTGACCTCATCAAAGACAAGAACATTCCATGGCAGAATTTGGACCAGGCGTTGGATATCCAGACGCCAGTGCAGGAAACCATGAGCTCATAAGAAAGGTTTTGAGGCTGAAGAAAATGGAGGAGGAAGATAAGATGAAAAGCAGAGAGAGCTCCCCATAAATAAGCAATAAGCTGAGGAAGTTATAGAAAATTCAGCTCACTTGAGTATCGACTGTGATTAAATTTAAATGCAAAAAAAGTTTAAAGTAAAATTTAAACTCCAAAACGATGAGGAATTTCATATTAGCTCTTACATTAAAATGCCTTACTGCATACAGATCAGGAAATTATTAAAACACAACATTCCAAGCATTGTAAATGTTTCCAGAGACATCTGAGTCATTTGATAAAAATAGACTATTTTTCTCTTATTACTAAGAGTGGGTATTAAAAGTTAGAAATGGAAACTAGAAACTCCACACCAGAACTGGCCATATATAACAAGGGGCTCAAATACTCCCTGAGCAAGTCCCTGCTCATATGGGGGTCCTTGTTTGAGGCTCACAACCATCAAAGCACATGAGGGATATGAATAAAAGCAAATCGACAACGAGCTTGTGCACAGTATCAAGCAGACATCAAGGGCTAGACTTTGACTCACTATTAGAGACTTCTTTTGACCTATAAAAGGTGGTAGTGTCCCACAGAACAAGGTTCTAGTCACAACTGTGTTATTTCCAGGTATATGATCTTGGGCCAGATCACTCTCTCAGCCCCCATGTCCTCATTCATAAAATGGGCACACAGATATCAGCCTTTGTGTGTCTCCCGGGATTATGGTGGGCATGAAATGAGATAATAACTCTGAAAATGCTTTGTAAAAGTTGGCAGAATGGCAAGTATTGCCATTATAAAAAGTGAACTTGACGAGGCAGTGCCAAGGCTAAGAGATGGGTTTTAGTCTTGACTGTGAGTATACAACTAGAGTAGATCCTGGTGGTGTCCCCCATTCAGCTTTGCTTTATTGGGCTGGTGCCTCCTCCTCCAGCTGCTGGGTGCTCACAGCTGACTCCTTCTCCAGAGAATTGCTCTTGACCAAAGGGAGTGATCTTGTCCCCTCCCTACCTCCCTGCAGCCCGCAGCTGGGGGGATGCTGCTTCAAGGAGCGACTCTGTGGTGCTCTTCATGCTTCAGAGCACTCCATGGTGGTCACACATTCACAGTTCTGGAGGCTGGGAAATTCAAGATCAAAGCCGAAGCTGAGCTGAGACCCAACCCTTGCCTTGCTCCTTCATCTGGTCTCCCTGCTCCCTTGCTCCTTTTCTAATATTGAGAGTGCCACCTCAATAATAATCAACCAAAACCTCGTCTTAGGGTCTGCTTCTAGAAAGCCCAACTTAAGGCATTACACTTTGTTATCTTCCTTCCACTTATTGCTATGGTTTTGTTCCAGCCCAAAGAGTTTGAAATTTCTGGCCACTAGTGTGTTTTGTGATTTCTATACCAAGATGTACATCCTCATCTTTTGGTTAAACACTCTCTCTTTAAAAACAAAAAAAAGGAAAAATGAATAGATTTTCCTTTTAGAGCAATTTTAGGTTCACAGAAAAATTGAGTGGAACATACAGAGAGTTTTCATATATTCTCTCACACACATGACACACATACACAACCTCCCCACTATTGACGTCCCCCGACAGAGTGGCACATTTGTTACAGTCAGTGAACCTACACTGGCACATCATCATCATCGAAAGTCCACAGTTTATTTAGGGTTCACTATTGGAAACACTCTTTATACAAAATGTTGCTCTTTAAAATGACTTTGGTGTTTTTTATATTAATATTACCTGTATCCCGAGTAATTACATTTTACTTTTCATATAAAGTGGCCCCAAGAAATGACTTGAAAATGACACTCTCTCTGTAGGTGAGCAAATGCTCCTCATCTTACAAAGGGGTTAGGTCCTAATAAACCCATCATAAGTTGAAAATACTGTAAGTCAAAAATACATTTGACACACGGAAACTACTGAACATCATAGCTTAGCCTAGCCTACCTTAAACACGCTCAGAACACTTACATTAGCCGACAGTTGTGCAAAATCATCCGACACAAAGCCTGTTTTATAATAAAGTGTTGAATAGCTCCTAAAATTGATTGCATACTATACTGAAAGTGAAAAACACAATGGGTTTTGTACTATTTTTTTTTTTTTTTTTTTTTTTTTTGAGACAGAGTCTCACTCTGTTGCTGGGCTAGAGTGCCGTGGCATCAGCCTAGCTCACACCAACCTCAGAGTCCTGGGCTCAAGCAATCCTCCTGCCTCAGCCTCCCGAGTAGCTGGGATTACAGGCATGTGACACTATGCCTGGCTAATTTTTTCTATATATTTCTAGCTGTCCAGATCATTTCTTTCTATTTTTAGTAGAAATGGGGTCTCACTCTTGCTCAGGCTGGTCTCCAACTCCTGACCTCGAGCAATCCTCCCACCTCAGCCTCCCAGAGTGCTAGGATTATGGGTGTGAGCCACCATGCCCGGCCTGGTTTTGTACTATTTTAAAGTCAAAAAATCTTAAGTCAAACCATCATTAAGGGGGAAACATCTGTCCTCTTCAGCAAATTAGAACTTAAAAGTTAGTCAGTTTTGCTGATCCAACCAAGTCATAGCCCTTGTTGGTTCATTTCCCAGCATTGTAAATGAACACCCCGTACTTTTAGTTTTGTTTATAAAATGCTCTTTCCCCCCTATCAGGCTGTTTTTCTACAGCTTGGATGAAATCCCAGAGGGCCATGTCTCTGAACACAATAGTTTTGCTGCTGACACCCCTGGGGCTGCAGACATGACTACTCTTTCAGTAGGGAGTGTTTCCCATGGTAACTTTCACAGGGGACCTGTTGACAGGAGAAGGCAGGGAAATGGTCTAGTCTGTGACATTTATTAGAAGTCTGCCCATAATTACCTTCCAAAGGCCTATCATGAACACAACAATCACGTCTGACATGTTAGCACATCATATCATTCTTCTGAGGATTTGTTAATACCCAGAAAACATAATTCCCCAGAGAGTGTCCCTTTGTGCATTCAAAGACGGACAACTTAAGGCTGTGAGCTTACAAGACTCACTCGCTGGCTCTCAGGCAAATGGATTTCCAAAGTCTCTGAGCTTCCTTGGAATTTCGCTAGCTTACACAAGCATTCTCCCTGCTGACATTCACAAACATTGCTGCTGTCTTCTGTCCTCAGGCTGAGAAAATACAAAATAGAAGAAAATGGGAAAAAAGAATTCTGATTTTTACATTTCTCCTAAATCCTAGAGTCAAGTCTTCCTTCATCCTTTTCTTTCTTCTAACACTAGTTCTACAAGTATTTAATTAGCTTAATGGTGTGCTCAGCAGGTCAATTGGAGTAGACCAAAGGGGTAGAAAACCCAGTCTCTGCTTTTAAGTTGGTAACGGTTAAGTTGAGAGATAAGACATGGCTAAGTTGGACAGCTTTATGCACCTTCCTCAGATACAGAAATGGAGGCTGGAAGAGCTTAACTAATTGGCCTGGGGTCACCCAGCTACCCGAGACCCAGCTGAGACTCAAACCTAGATCTTCATTTTTTAAAAAATAAATTTTATTGTGTATATTTAAGCTTTACAATATGATGTTACGGGCTACATATAGATAGTAAAATGGTAACTATAGTGAAGCAAGTTAACATATCCATCATCTTACATAATTATTTTTTGGGACAAAAGCCACTAAAATCTACTGATTTGACAAAAATCCTTAGTACGATTTATTAACTATAGTCCATTAGATCAATTTATTAACTATAGATCCATTAGATCTCTAGTCTTGTTCATCCTATATATCTGCTATTATTCAGCTCTAAAAAAGGAGATTCTGCCATTTGCCACAAGATGGATGGAGGACATCATGCTAAGTAAAATAAGCCAGGCACAGAATGACAAATACTGCATGATCTTACTTATATGTGGAATCTATAAAAAACAAAAAATGTCAAATATACAGAGATAGAGAATAAAATAGTGGGCGGTGGTGGAGAAGAGGAGAGGAAATGGGGAGATGTAGTTCAAAGGATATAAAGTAGCAAAAACCAGATTTTGTGATTCCGGGTCAGTCCTCTTTCTACTGAGTGCAGTTGATTCGGGATGTGAGTAAGGCATATAGTGGCTGTATTAGATGGCTGTAGAATAAACTGGATTAAGAGAGAGAATCAGAGTCACAAGAAAAATCCAGGGATAACATGGTGGAGGTCTAGAATATGGTTGCCATGGAACTATTAAAGAATATATATATTCAAGGCACTATTTTCTGATTAGTGAGTAAACCAATTTTACCATCCAGGGATTCTGTTGTGTATTTCTTTGAGTAAAAAAGGAAAAAAAATTATGAATGCACTATGTGTTCAACATTGTGCTAAAGTGCTATAAGGAGCTAAAGTATATTTATTTGAGCATAACCTCAAAGAATTTACACTCTCCTTGGAAAGAAGTTATATAAAACAATTGTAGTTATTGGGAAGAATTCCCCAAACAACCATGCCATTAGCTGCATGATCACACCACTCACATTAGCATAGAAGATATCTAAGGAAGTTTAGTCCTATTGCAAGGTTGGGGGAAAGGAAGGGAAGTCTCAGTTGGCCCAAGTTAAGCACACTCTTAGGAAAATTTTTAAATTATACATTGTAGAAGCTTACCATGCACATTGCACTCATGTTCTGTGTGCCTGCCAGTGAATACATCCTGTTTTCTCTTTTTCTGAAGGGATAGGACCTTCTTGTTTGTTGCTTTTGTTCTAGCGGATGATCTAAGGTCAACCAGGCACCCCAAAGTCAAACATCTGAATAGTCAGTGGGAGTTGCTCTGGGTAAGGTCAGCTATGGAAGTCTGTGTTTGCGCTGTAAGACGTCTGGCTTAGGAAGCCGTAACCAGAGGTAACAAATCAGTTCCTTCATTCCATTCCACCAACTAAATATTCAATGAGCAACCCTTCTACCAGGTACTCATGAAATGGCATCTAAGGACATAGTTTATGCTGAGACATCAGTAAATTGGATTTCATTCCCTAGGTATTTATGCCACAATATTTTTATTTGAAAAGCTCTTATTATTATTTAGACTTAGTTCTTGGAAAAATAAAAAGAATACAGGAATAAACATTGGCAGACTAGCACAGACACTGTCTGGAATTTTTTGTGAAGTTTCCTCAGGCTTTTCCCAAGCATCTCTTTGCAAAAGCCACTTTTCTTATTGTATCTCCTTCCCTCACTTTAGGTGCTAAATAAATGCAACGGGTGGCTAATAAATATTGTCTGAGATGACCTGGGTCATAGTTCCTATAACCATCATCATAGCTTGCTGATTCCTGACACAGAGCTTGTCCCTGCCCATTCAGGCCCAAGCGGAGTCCTAGTGTCCTCCTCTCCCACATTCCAAGTCCCACTCACCATCAGAACCCAGCCCCAGGCCCACCTCCCAGAAGGATCATGAGACCCAGAGCTAAACAGAAGGGTTAAGACTCCAGAGGATCCCTGATTCACTACATACAGAATGAGGCCCTGGTTCTCGTGTATTCAATGTTTTCTAGCTGATTCTAATGACCAGCCAGGGTTGGCAATGACTAGTATAGTTTCTCCTCAGTGGTTCTCAACATGGGATGAGGCATCACCCTCACCAGAAACTCGTGAGAGATGGAAATTTTCAGATCTCCATCCCAGATCTATTGGATTAGAAACTCTAGGAGTGGGGACCAGCACGCTGAATATTAAGAAGGCCCAGGGGATTCAAGTCTGAGAACCACTGGTTCATCTCTAAGGTGCCTTCTCTCCAGCCCTAAGGGAGTCTTTATATTTTAGATGTTCCACAGATATTTGTGATGCCGGCTCAGTTTGGGAAGCACTTAGCAAAGACAGCCAAGATCCAGAAAGTTCCATGGCATGACCAAGTTCATAGGCATGTAGTGACCCCACCAGAGACTAGAGACCCTGACTCCTGATTCTCAGTTAGAACTCACACCTCCTCTGTGCTGCCTTTCAGCTGGTGAGGAGTCCAGTCTCTGAGAACTTTTCCATCCTTAAACTCTTATAAATATTTACTAGGCTCTTTATCAGTCCTTTGAGCTCCTAACCAAATTCTGCCTTGCCTTTCCAATTAACTTTTCCTTGAGATTCAGGTTGGGGCAGGGTGTGGCCTCCTGGTGCAAGGCATGTTGTCAATATTTGTCTTCTACCAGGCTGGAGGCCCTCTGGGCGGAGCAGCTCTCTTAACTACCCCTACTGCCTCACCCGGATCCGTCCTTATCGCTGCCCTGAATAGTTTGTTTGCCCGTCTTTCCTCCTCTGGTGGAGACACACAAGGCTCACTTAATATTAATGGATGAATTGAATCCACCTGCCAGTCTGTTTTTATTGTAGTCATTTAATATATTGAGTACATTATTTGTATTAAAAAGGTTTTTTTTATATGACATAGTGATTATTTTGACTTGGGAATATTTTATTTTTGAGGGAAAGTTCTTTTTTAAATGTCTTTGCAATTATTTTTAACGTTTAGATTTATTTACATTGACAAAAATTGCATATATTTGTCATGCACAGCATGTTGTTTTGAAACATGTATACATTGTGAATGGCTACAGTGAGCTAATTAACATATGCATTACCTCACATACTTAACATTTTTTTGTGATGAGAATGCTTCAAAATCTACTTTCAGCAATTCTCAAGAAAACAGAATTTTTTTTAATTGAGGCAAAATTCACATAATATAAAACTAACCAGTGTATGACTCAGTGACATTTAGTACATTCTCAATATTGTATACCCATCACCACTATCTAGGTTCCAAAGCCTTTTCATCACCCCAAAGGAAGCACCGCATCCCTTGCCTTGGCTGTCATTCCTCACTCCCCTCGACCCTCAGCCTCTGCCCACCAACAATCTGCTTTCTGTCTCTATGGATTTGCCCATTCTGGACATTTCCTATAAATGGAATCATACAATGTGTGGCCTTCTGTGTCTGGCTTCTTTCACTTAGCACAATTCTTTGACGCTTATCCATGTGTGTGTCAGTACCGCATTACTTTGTATGGCCGAATAATCTTCTATCACATAGACAAACAACATTTTGTTTGGCCATTCATCTGTCGATGGACGTTTGGTTCGTTTCCACCTCTTGGCTCTTGTCAATAGTGCCACTATGAACATACATGTACAAGTATTTGTTTGTGTCCCTGTTTTCAATTCTTCTGGTAGCCTGTTCACGTTTAAACATGGAGTGGTCAGTGTTTCGGTGGGCGGTCAGGAACAGCAGGCCCCAAAGGGACACTGCAGGGCCATGCTTACCTTCACAGGCACAGCCACATTCTGCATTCTCTTTTGGGCTCTCACATCATTATTCTTTTGCAAAAACCCAAGTGGCTACAGTGGAGCAGTTGCAGGGACTGTGACCTCTGGGTGAGGACCCGGACCAGTTTTTAATTTCCATGAGAGACTCACTCTTGGTGAAGGATTTTCAGTTAACCTAGCACGGTGTTAGAGAAAGGTTTTTTGGCTCCTTCACTTAATAACTTCTGGTTTTTTCAGAAGGATAAAAAGATTATTGTTCATATAAAAAGGTACCAGATATTAGATAGCAGCTAAGAAAATATGTTCTAAGGAGGCTATTTTTCATGACTTAGAAAAACAATTTCCATCTAGCATTTCTATTAGCTGAAGAATTCCAGTCGGAGGCCCATGCGCCCAGCTATGGCACACTAAAATTTCCCTAGTTTTAGGGTGTGTAAAGAAAACACAGCCTATCTCCAGTGGCTACCAAAAGGAAACAAACACAAAAAGAAATAGATGCTGTGAAATGCTAACATCTCTTCAGAGACTCGGAGCCATTTCCAGAAGCCTGTGCTTCTCTTTGTAGTCTGGTTGCTATGGCTCCGTCTTTGTTATTGCAAAATCCTGTCTGATATACTCTGGTAAGTGGTTAAATAAAAGAGTCGATAACCACAGAGGAGCTGGCAGATCCCTATCATTCAGGCTCTCCTCCCAGCCTGAAGCCTCTGACTAAGCTTTTACTCCCACCTTCTTATGGCTTGTGGTACTGCCAGTGATTAAAAGGATATAGGAAGAAATCAAAGAAAATGCCACTCAGAAGACATCAAAGAAGACAACATTCAGAACACATCAGCCAGTTTGCTGCCGAGGCTCTCAGGGGCTCTATGAGACAGGAACACCAAGCTGAAGGTGGGCTGAATTTAGAGGTATAAGAAGATTAGACCTTGCAAATATTCTGCCTGGATAGCATGTGTTGAGGGTTGAGATGTAACAGCATGAGTCTCTAATCTTCAGACATGAGTTGACCTCCTGGTGATCCACATGAATGTATATGTTAAAAGGAGACTCTTTGCTGGGGGCAGTCATGCAGGGAGCTTTGGAGAAAGCATTCCAGCAAATGGTGGCTAACCACCCTCTTCTCTCTGCACCACCGCCTCGTCTGTGAACGGACCTGTGACCACCTTCACCTTGGCCTCCTTCCCTTCCTTCTCAGTGGAAGAGGGGTTCCTCATCTAGTCCAGGGAACCCCAACGAGCCTCCCCTTGTCTTTTCGTAAATCAGTTTTATTGAAGTATAATTAATATACAATAAACGACATCCATTTAAAGTATACAATTCATTGACTTTTTGACACCCATGAAACCACCACCACAATCAAGACACAATATTTCCATCACCCTCAAGAGTTTCCTTGTACCTCTTTGCTGTTCATTCTTTTCTATCTGCTTCCAACCTTAGGCAACCACTGATCTACTTTCTGTCATTATAAATTAGTTTGCATTTTCTAGAATTTCATGTAAGTGGACTCATATGGACATACTCCTTTGTGTTTGGCTTTTTTCCCTCGCTGTAATGGTTTTGAGAGTCATCCATTTTGTGGAGAGCAGTCGGTTGTGCATTTTTATTACTGAATTGTGTTCTGTTTTAGGGATGCACCACTTTTGCTTATCCATTTTCTGATGGTTGAGTTGTTTCTAGTTTGTGACTATTGTTTCTCCTCTGTCTTTAATTGCTTCCTCTCTTCTTAATACAGAGATATGCTCAAGTCTCTTCCATCTTTAAAATAAACATTCTCTTGACCCAGCAACCTTAGGTGCCCAGTCTCAGGACAGTGATAACTTGGAATTTTCTGGAGTATTCTGAGGATTTCTAGGCATAATCCAAATAAAACAGGCAGGCAAATTCACAGTTATGGGACAAGCTAATCTTTCCAGACATTATTTAACCAATCTGGATATTTATTAGAGCTGGCACACAGTTTCTAGAAGTATCTATCTCAGACTTGGATTCCCCCTGAGTTATTTTTCTTCCTCTTTCTGGACCAAATAACCATTCTGTGCCTCAGTTTATCCCTTGGGAATCAGGAAGGACCTTTACTTATAATTACTTAAAATTAGTCAACCAGGTACAAATCAAAGAATATTAGCTTGGATAGGGAAAAGACAGTGACTGAATCTTAAGTATCTACACCTTGTCTTCTCGTTCATTTTAAATACACGTGAAATTAGGGTCATGAATAATTACTTGTTTTAAATCATAAAATACAGCACAAGTTGTGCTACTAAAATCAAAAGTCTGTTGTGGATGTGACATCAGTGATACATAGAACGGTTTCAGATAAACGTGGTGAACTGCCAGAGCCTGGTACCATGCCTGATGTATAGTGGACAATGAACAAATGTCACACAACTGACCCCACTCTCCACTGAAGCAGACAGGTAGGCAAGATGCTGTGCCGCCCTTGCCCATTTAGCTAATTGTTGGGGATTGGGTGGGCAGTGGGACCTGGGGACTGTACCAGAGCTTCACCACAAGACTGGACAGGAGAAGGTGGGAAGGTGAAGACAAGGTACTTCATAGCCCCAGACAGAAATGGTTGCAGTGACCATGAAAGACCAAATGGAATTCACTGATAGTGTTTAAAATTGTGGGCTTTGCAATAAGAAGGGACGGGGCTAACAGCAGTGGGGCTCTTGGCAAGTCACTAAGGCTCCCAGAGCATCAGTGTTATCATCTGTAAAATACTTAACTCCAGTGTAGTTTAAGGATGGCATGAGATGATAGATGAAGAATATCCACTCTCCCTGCCCATACTATTATAGGTGTTCAAAGGCAGGGGTCAGGATCATGATGATGATGATGATGATGGTGACGCTGCTCAGGAATCAAGGAGTCCTCCTCTTTGTTGTTTCCCTGTGGCAGAATAATGGCCCCCAAAGATATCTGTGTCTTAATTCCTGAAATTTGTGACTATGTTACCTTACATGAGAAAAGGGACTTTGCAAATGTAATTCAGTTAAGGATCTCAAGATGGGGAGGTTATCCTGGCTTGTCTGGGTGGGCCCACTGCTGTCACAAGGGTCCTGATAAGAGGGCGGTGGAGATTGGAAGATGTTATGCTTTGAAGATGGAGAAAGAGGCCGCAAACCAGGAACACTGGTGGCCTCTAGAAACTGAAAAAGGTAAAGAAATGGATTCTACCCTAGAACCTCCAGAAGGCACCGGCCCTGCTGACACCTTGCTTTTAGCCCAGTGAAAGCCATTTCAGACTTTTGATCTCCAGAACCACAAGATAACAAATGTGTGCTGTTATAAGCCACCAAGTGTGTGGTCATTTGTTACAGCAGCAAGAGGAAACTAAGTCTCTAAGGCAAAGCCAATGTGATTAGCTAGGGTTCCAATTTCTGAATCATTGGTCACTACCATTATGGGTCCCCAGGGGAGAAACAAAAAGACGATAGTCCAAGCAAGTAGATGATGCTTTCTACTAACCACAGTTATGGTCCCATGCTCGTAGGTGGGAGCTCTGGCTTTGGGGAGCTTGCCCAGGCCCTGGGTGACCCTCCAGGAGCTGAGCAACCTTGAAAATGAGGCTATAAAGCAATCTGAGATAAGGTGGCCTTTCAAGGGCCCTCCTTTGCCTACAGCTTTGAATTCGCATTTTCACTTGCTGAGAATTAGGTCATTCAAATTGAAATGCTTGAGAGACAAATGATTTTTAACCGCATTGCCCTGAAGTCAAATCTTATAGTAATTTAATATATTGTTGCATCTTTACTCTGAATAGTATTCCAGGGTAGAAGGTCTTTTGGGACCCTAGAATACGATTAAGGTACTTTAACCCATGTGTTGGGAACATTTATTTGGATATAATTTATGGATAGATTATAGATACTGTCCAGAAGAAATGCTAAACATGAATAGGATTTTATTGGCTTCCATATACTTAATTTCTTGCTGACCTAGTCACTATAGCTTTAATATAGACCTATGATATACACTTTCATATTTTATTAATTAATCTCTTTCAGAAACCAGTTTCTAACAAACTTTTAGAAAAAGATTGCTAGCAAATGGAATTTAGAGTAGCACATGCTTAGGAAGTCATTTATTGCTTATTGCATTTACCTAAGTAGTCTTTGGGTCTAATGCTGGGCACACAGTAGGTTATTTATCAACATTTGTTAAAGACATAAATTAATAAATTAAAAAATATATATGGTTCCATTATATTTTGGGTTTATAGATAGGGAAACTGAAACATAAGCATAACTAAATACCCTAATTTCCAGGCACTATGCAGTAGACCAGAAAGACAGCCCACGCCCAATTGATCAATGTCCAAGGGATGAACAATGGTAAATGCAAGACATCAATTCACCAGTGAAACTCCACATTGTTCTTCCCACTTCATCAGGTCACATCAGTATGGTAGCTTGTGAGCTGTATTTGACATATCCACACTCGATAACCTATCATCTCCAGCTCTAGTAATTTAAATGACTGTACTTTATTTTGACTACTCAGCATTGTGTTCTGAATTAAATCAACAAACAAGCACCTACATCAAAAGTATGAGAGTTTACAGTGTAGTAGGGAAATTAAAATGCAGGCAGAAAAAAATTACAAGGTAGGATATAATGCCAACTAAGTAGAACAGATTATAATGTAGCTATAAAATAAAGATAACCTTTTCTTTAAAGGTCAAATTACAATGATCTGGTTTGACCATAAGCCTTTTTTAGGAAAAAAAAAGTTTTACTGAGACCTAATTTATATACTATACAATTCACTCATTTAAAGGGCAATTCAATGATTTTTAGTGTATTCACAGGGTTGTATGACCATCACCTTAATCCATTTTTGAATAATTCATCCACCTTAAAAGAAATCTTGTACCTATTAGCAGTTATCCCCTATTTTCTCTGGACCCCTCACCACCATCCCAGCCCTAGTCAACCACTAATCTACTTTCAAGCTCTAGAGATTGATCTATTCTGGACACTACATATCAATGGAATCATATACTATGTGGGAATTTGTGTCTGACTTCTTATAATATTTTCAAGGTTCATCCACACTGTAGCATGTATCAGAACTTCATTCCATTTTATGTCCTAATAATCTTCCATTTTATGCATAGACCACATTTTGTTTATCCATTCATCAGCTGTTGAACATTTGGGCTGTTTCCACTTTTTGGCTGTTACAAATAATGCTATTAACATTTGTATACAGGTTTTTGTGTGGACATACGTTTTCATTTTGCTTTAGTGTATATCTAGGGGTAGAATTGCTGGGTCATATGGTAACTCTCTGTTTAATCTTTTGAGGAACTGCCAGATTGTTTGCCAAAGCAGCTGCACTATTTTACATTCCCACCAGCAGTGTGGGAGGGTTCTAATTTCTCCACATCCTCACCGACACTTGTCATTGTCAGTCTTTTTATGATAGCCACCCTAGTGTATATGAAGGGGTGTCTCAGTATGGTTGCTCATGAGCCTTTTGATAGGTCCATGGATATACGGAAATGATTTCATGGGGGAGAAGACAGGAGCAAAGACATAGAGGTAGGAACCCCCTCCCTGCCCCCTGGCATGTTAATTTCACCTGTTGAAGGCAGGTAGTTTTGGTTTGCACAGAAAATCCGTGTAGGGAAATAGTGGAGGATAAAAATAGAAAATTCTCTCAGAGGAAAAACTGCATCTACACAAGTGGAGGGTGCTGCAGGCTGGGTTAGTGTGTGCAGCAAACAGTAGAGACCTTGACGGAGGTTCTTTGATAAAAATCTTGCTTTGCAAGAATTTGGATATACAGAACTTTGGGGGCAGAAGAGAGGGCCAGGTGCAGGATGCATTGTATGTGGGTGCTGGTTTGACAGAATGGATGACAAATGGGAACCAAAGTGACCATCAGAGTTCTAGCTTGGGACTCTGAGAGAATTCTGGTATCCTAAGAGAAATAAAGAAGTCAAGAGGAACAGCTATTTTGTAGGGTGGATAAAGAACAGGGCAATCTTCATATTAGAAACCACGAGTGTGAGGGTGTTTTTGACAGCAGGAGGCCTGGAACTTGGAGAAAGGTATTGGCCGGAACAGGGGTGGACGGCCTGCTTTTCTAACACCCATGAGCTAAGACGAGTTTTGACATTTTTAAGTGTTTGGAGAAAAATCTAAAGAAGAATGATATTTTGTGGCAATGGAAAATTACATGAGATTCACATTTCAGTGCTCATAAATAATGTTTTATTGGCACATAGCCACGTCTGTTCATTTACATATTGTCGTTGGCTGCTTTCATGGTGTAAAGGCAGAGTCAAGCAGTTTCAACAGAGACCGTATGTCCCACGAAGCCTAAAATATTTACTATATGGCCCTTTACAGAAAAAGTTTGCCGAAAATAATAATAATAACAAAAGTTTGCCAACCCCTGGATTAGAAAAAAACTGAGAAGTGTGGCCTCCCAATTGTTGTCTTTAAAGCTGAAACAGTGGGAGTGTGCCACACTGAGAGAGTGCCCAGGAAAGGGACCTGGGGCGAGTCTGCTTATGTTTAGGGACCAGAGGGAGTAAAGGAATCAGTGAAGATGGTACATAAGTTTAAATAAACCTCAACTGCATTAATCGTGTCCACTCCCAGACTATTTTATTGCGTGGTATTTAAAACACACTCCCAAGAGGAAGCTTAATTAATGAAGTTTAACCTTCGAGAGCTCTCCAGCTGGAAGCAAGGACCAGCCCCAAACAAGGAGGTTTGTTTTTGGCAAATTCCTACTCAGGCTTTTTCTTTCTTCTCCTGCAACACGGTGAGGCATCTGTCTCCTGTCTTATTCCCTGACAGCCTGGCTTCCAGCTAATGATCTCAGAAAGGGGCATAAGGAAGAATATTCTACTAGGTAGGTAAACGTTTGCCGAAAGCTGAAACTGCTATTCCTGCCCTAAGATTTGGACTTTAACAGGGGGACTCTTAAGACACTGAGGAATGACTCTCAATTCTGGAAATTTCAGGTACTTGCAAAGGGGCAGACGGAGAGATGTGTAAGAATATGAAGGAGGAAGATTCTCGCAATGTCCCTCCAATCAGGCCAATTGTGTGTGCTAGGTGTGTAGGAGTTGAACCCATTGGCTTGCCAAAGTGGCCTTGGATAAGTCACTTCAACATTCTCTTTTGGTAACTCATCTGGAAGTGGGGAATAAATTCTAGGTAACTTTTAAACAATAGGTACAAAAGCATCTGAGTCTCCAGATTTGCTTCATTAATCATTGTAGACAGGCTATGTCAACAACAATGATGTCTAGAGGAAAACACCTCCATTAGGGCTGCAGGTGAAATTGTTTTTGTTTTTGTTTTTTTTTCTTTCCTTGGATTTAGCACAGGAGTGGGGAACAGGAAGCCATTCCGTCCCCTCCCACCCCTGAATACGTGGCAGGGCCAAAGGCTGTGGCTGAATGCCCAGGCCCAGAGCCACAAGTACTAACCTGTGCCCTGGGAAGCAGGAAACACATTGTCTTCGTGGACTCCGCTCTTTGGGAGCAAACACCAGCAGCTCTTGCAGGAGGCCTTTGGGGGCCCGAATTCAGTGGTGTGCCTGCTGTCTCTGACCACTATTCCATCTTACGTTGACGTCTTTGTTTCAGCTTGGGATCAGCCTTATTTTAAATATTCAGATGCTCTCCTACATAGGAACCCCTGACTTAATAGGGGCCTTCTGCGTTTCCCATTCAGATCCCCCACTGCTATGGAATTGCAGCTGGAACATCCACCCCTACCAGCTCCTGACATTTCTCAGTCCCCAAACATCTCACCTTCCTTCCATAGCCGGAATTTTTCGTTTGTCCCACTCAATTATTCTATTTGTCATGGTATTTGTTAGATTTTCATATATCAAGACTCCCGTTTTAGCATAGGAACATCTCAGGCATTCACACGTTAACATAGATCCATTTAATCAGATTATTTTCCACTTAGCTGAAACAACTGTATAGAGAAAAGGAAGCTTCTACCGCAGGACGGAGAGGAAGAGGTGATTCTGGAACATGAAACATTGGTGATGGCTCACCAGAATGGGGTGCCAGTAGGAGTTATAGGAAAACCTAGAAGCCGTGGAAAACCTGAGGACCCAAAAAGAAAGGCAGTAGAGCATGGCAAAGGGACAGAGAAAAGGAGCTTGCTGACCTGCACTTCCACGGCACCATCTGTAAGGCTACTTCCGCAGTGGGGCCTGGCAGAGGAAATGCCTTTATTCCACTTCACCTGCTCCTCCTCCTCCCCTTTAATTTCTCCTCTTTTCTCTTTCTTCTTTCCCTTCTGCCTCAGTAGAGTGAGACAAAGTGGGCTACTTTGAAATGTGCTTTGGCCCTGGAGTCCTAGAGATTACTGTTCAAATTTTGGACAAGTTGCTCACTCTGATCCTTAGTTTGTACATGTACACAGTAGGGTACCTATGTTGAAGGGATGCTGTGAAAATTAAGTGGAATAACACATGTGAAGGCATCTGCACAAGTTAGTTTCCTTCTCCTCTAAAAGTAGTGACTGAAGCTGCCCAGGAAGTACCCACTGGTGCCAGTTGCCCCACGAAATATGCGTGTAATAAATTATCCTTCATATCTACACACACATGCTCCTACTCAGCTTATCTTATTCAAGGAACTGGAAGAAATATAGAGGAACAACATTAGCAGACTTTGCTCAGGGGGAATCAGACCTTGGATTTCCACTCCCTCCCTACCACCAAATTAGTATATTCCCAGGTTCCATCTAAGTGTTTGCCGATGGCAAATTCACTTTTGATGGAAATAATGTCTCCACGCCCATCCAATATGAGGCCATCAAAACCTTCATAACACAACGTGATTGCTGATCTGGGAAATGATCTTAGCAAGCAAACATTGACCCACCAAGCAAGCATTGGTCCACTAAGCATTGACCCCTCCCCCTTCCTTTTATATATAGTGAAACTGAAGCCCAGAGAATTTAAGTGCTTATAAAAAGTAATAGGTGAGATAAAACTAGAAATAGAATACAAGGCACCTTGACTCACAATCCAAACCATCTTTTTACCCGTACTGGCTGAGTTCATGGATGTAAAAAAAAAAAACAAAAACAAACACAAAACACCTATCAAGGTATTAACCACCATTACTTATTGTTCTTACTAATTATAAATTATCCATCCTTCTAGATGCCTCCGCAGGGATCTTGACAGAGTCATTTCTAATCCTGTCCTATAAAACAATCTCTCAGAGACCCAAGGAAGTTCCAGAGGCTCACATCTGAAGGAATATGTGGGAAAGAGGAAGCAAACAAGAGGCTGTGGAACATAATGGTGCAGGCAAAAATTAAAAAAAAATTCTTTAGTGCAAAACTTTCCAGTTGTACATGTTTGTGTTTTGGTTTTGTTTTAAACTAAGAAAAACACCAAATTCTTCATTGCAGGGAATTTTGAAACAGAGAACAAAAGGCCATAAATTCCCGTGAGCCACCCTCTCCAGCAAAGCCAGAAGACCCCCTGGATTAAAGGTTGCAAGTTAAAGATTAAGAGTCAAAACATCTTTAAAAAGCAGTGACAGTGCAAACTTTCTATAACAAACTACAAAGATATATAACTACATAATAATAGTTAAATAGCTGGATAGAAAACGCTATGTAGATGATGGATAGAAGGATGGGAAGGAGGGAAGGAAAGAGGAGCGGAAGGAGAAAAGGAAATAGGCTAAAATGTTTGTTGTATTTGATTTCTGGTGGCAGGCAATTTTAATTTTCTAAATTTTGCTTCTCTGTATTTTTGAAATTCTTGTATTTTCTTATAACCAGTAAACAAGACTAACAGCCACCCTGATAATAAATATAATTTGTTAAAAGGGTCGATTGACAAACACAAACCCCTCGAAATTCCCATCTCTCCTTTCCAGTAATTCAGCTTTCGCTTGGGTTTCTCCCCATTCCTCATCCGCATCAAGGATCCAAGAAACCCCACTCAACTGAAGTCCAGACCACATCTAAGATTTAAACCTAGATTTAGGCCGGGCGCGGTGGCTCACGCCTGTAATCCTAGCACTCTGGGAGGCCGAGGTGGGCGGATCGTTTGAGCTCAGGAGTTCGAGACCAGCCTGAGCAAGAGCGAGACCCCATCTCTACTAAAAATAGAAAGAAATTATATGGACAGCTAAAAATATATATAGAAAAAATTAGCTGGGCATGGTGGTGCATGCCTTTAGTCCCAACTACTCGGGAGGCTGAGACAGGAGGATCCCTTGAGCTCAGGAGTTTGAGGTTGCTGTGAGCTGACGCCACGGCACTCACTCTAGCCTGGGCAACAAAGTGAGACTCTGTCTCAAAAAAAAAAAAAAAAAAAAAAACCTAGATTTAAACCGTTCTCTGATCCCTTTGGGGACTTTGATTCACTTGAGAGAAAATGACGACCAACCCACTCTTTCGTCTCCCCCTAGATTCAGCCACAGCAGTCGAGGGCCTCAGTGCTGCTGTCTGATTTCCATCGATATTCTTCAATTCATGTGAAAACGTCTTTCAAATTACAGCCTTCACTCAGCGTTTCCAGGTTAACTTCAGGACCCTGATGGAAGAATCTGGAGCCACTAGACAAACTACTTTGAATCGCAAACAGCTGCAGGCACAAATCCAAACCATACCCTTTAGCTTTGAGAAACTAGCTGTTTTGATATGTTAATCATTTAGCTAGTGAGATCACTCAGTTTCATCACTTCATCTACCAATTCCTTAAATTTCCTCTGCAGTACCCTTAAGACTAAAATACAGCATTAATATATGACATATATCCCAGCTACTAAAAACATCATGAAATAATAAGCTTTGACTCTAAAGAATGTGAAAACAGGAGAATGAAGGTTTTAGTGACATTGGGATCTACTTCAATTTTAAACTCAGATCAAAGGAGGCTACTTACACTAGGAAAAACGTGTTACCCAGCATGTTCTGGAAAATTCATTTTAGGGCCTTGGAAACATTTAGGTGGGATTATAGGAATCTCTGAGAAGTATGAACTGTATTTTTTCAAAAACTTCTGTAGTTTGTGACATTCGGGTTTAATTTTGTTTGATTTCAGAGACTGAAACAACAGATATTTCACATTTCTAAACGTGTGTTTTTATCTCTAATATGTGCTAGGAACTGTGCTGTTATTACAGGGAAATGAAAGTTGAATAAGACTTGGCACAGTGACTGGCACATTGTAGAGAGACAATAATTATTCAATGAATGAATCACAGAAATCTGTGCTTATTCACGTCAAACCGAAAGCGGTCCTCAAGCGTATTTAGGGGTAGGGTTTGAAGATTTATGCACCTGGTTCCTGGGGGCCTCACAAGCTGCATATTTTCCTTGTAGAAGCGATTCTAATTATAGTCTTTGCTGAGCTGGGGGCTAATGAATACAAGTGTCTCTGATGAGAGCTCTTAATATTATAACAACGTTAACACTAATGCCGTCCAGCATTTATCAAATGTTTCCCACTTATTATCTCATTTTATCCTCACAATCAATATTTTTGTTGCTGTTGTTACAGATGACGAAACTGTGGAACAGATAGGTCAAATGACTTCCCAGCACCCAGAGCTAGCAAGTACCGAGGGCAGGAATCAAAGCCAGCGTTCCCATTTCACAGCCGGGCCTGTTAGCTACTTTGTCTGTGTTGTGCTCTTTCCTATAACAATCTATGAAGCTTGATTTGTAAGGCAAATGTCCCCTGTGTCCCATGTGTCTGCAGCACCCAGTCTTTCCCCTGTCACACACTTCTCTCAATTGTTTAACTACTTGTAAATGTCTACTTTATCCACTAGATGAGGCAGGGCAGGCCTTGTGTCTGTCTGGTCCTCCCTGTGTGCCACGCTAACACTAGACCTGACACGTTGAAGATGCTCAGTGTATATTTATGGAACTGAATTGTTTAAAAATCTGTCAAATGGGAATAACAATAACCTGTGCTGTTGTACTGTCTCATTGGGTTGTGAGAGTCAAGCGAGAAAAAAATTAGTAATCATTATAGTAACATTGTTGAGGATGGACTCCGTGCCAATTATCACGAGGACTGTTTCACCCTTTAGCCTTAGTTTCGACTTTTTGAGCATATGATTTAAATGATAAATCATAAAGTCAATGTCATGTGTAAAAGAGACTGGTGTCTCAAGAAGCCTGGGGCTAGTCTACCAGAAAGGTGGCCATTACAGTAATGCAAGGGACAGAAGACAGGACCCGAAAAAAGAGCACGGAGAGGAGGGGCTCATTCAAGCAATAATTGCAGCAGGATTGGCGAATCCATTGAAAAAGGGAAGAGGAAAGTGTCTCACATTACTTCAGGGTTTCTAGGGTGGACATCTGGGTAGACGGTGGATCCATTTCCCTGAGAAGATTAGAAATCAGGTGGGAGGAGGGAGTTTGGGGATGGTGGGTGCAGGGTGGCAGGTGAGGAGCTTGGTTTGGCAGGTGTGTCTTTGGGAGTGATCCTCACACGAAGAGGTGACATGCCCAGAGGCCAGCTGGAATACAGGGCTACTGCAGCGTTCAAATTAACTGTCCCCACATTGCACATGTCAGAAAGCAGAAAGGCATGTCTGTGAAATCTTAGGGTTTTCTTTGAGTTTTAGCTCTCAATGACTCTAGGTAGGAAACCAAACTAGATGCAAGAATTCTGAGCACTTCTATCAGTTTTTGCTCAGAATGAGCTGCTTTTCCAGGAGCTCACCATGCCACACAAAACCTTCCCTGGTTTGGCCTGGCTAGTTTCTGTAATTCCTTCTCAAAAACATCCACTCTCCCAGATTTAAATAAAATTTCTCTCCTGAAGGAAGGCAGAATTTACCCTCCCGAGGCTGGCCTGTTGGCTACTGCACGTCCCTAGCAGGAGAAAGCCCCTTTGTTGCTGGGTTATGCTATCTTGTAATTAGGACTTAAATTTCAAATAACAGTGTAGGTTGCAGCTGCAGCCTGGGGCTTTGTGCAAAGCCTGCAGCTCGGCCCTTCCCTCCATGACATCATCACCTTTCTAATTACAGAGAGCTTCACTTTTACTTAAGACAAGTGACAAAACAGAACAATGGGCACTGGCATCAGTGAGGCCTTGGCAAGAAGAAATCAACAGCCAGCCTCCAACGGGCGGATTTCTTCATCCCACCAGAATCTCACAGGAAGAAAAAGTTTTCCTTCTTCCAGTTTAAAGGCAAAAAAAAAAAAAAAAAAAAACAGTTTCTGACCCTCTGTGTGTATCACAGTGTGTTCTGGCTCCCACTGGGGTAGAACCCTGCAAGGGCAGCTGTTTCTCATTACGAAGGATACATCCCTGATGAAGGTGATAATGTTTCCAGTGGAGCCTGCTCTGAACATCCTCCTGCACTGAACTTGTGAACCCTTCCACTTCCTGCTCTCAGCGGAAGTCTGCCCTCTGAAATGCTCTTATGTTTCTCCTCTCTTTACCCAACCTTTCAGTTGATTGTGGAGACTTTCCAGAGTTTGCATTCCGGTCTTCACCTATCCCACCCTCTCAGCAACTTAGAATGAGAGGAGAAAAAAAAAAAAATCCCTCTAGTTTTTGTGGTTTTTATGTGAATTTTTAAAGCATACTTCCAAACAGAGCAATGAGAGTTAGTTTTGGAAAGATTTGCTTCTCCATCTGACTTGAAAATCTATTATTCACCCACCAGGATTTCTAATTATATCAATAGGAGAGAGGGGGGATATTCAAAATTAAATAAAACACTTTATGTATTAGGCAACTGGACTCAGGCACCAAACAGAAAGATATTACATTGTTTATGGCTTTTGGGAAGAGAGCAATTTGATTTGCTAGTTTAGTTATAACCATATTGAAAATTTAAGTTAATTCTTCTAAGGTTTAGTGTAGACATGACTATCCTCCTAGGATTTCTGTTTCCTTTACTTACAGAAGTGAAGGATTCCCTGAACCCCTGATGCCATATGCAGTGGTTTTAAAACATGGCTGCAAATTGTGTGACAATCTTTTCATCAATGGTGGTGTCTATGTCCCCTGCCCTAGAATCAGGTGGGCTTGTGACAACTTCAAACAATAGAGGATGGCAGAATTGATGCTATGTGAATTCTGAAGCTAGATCATAAAAAAACTTTGAAGCTGTTTTGTTCATTGGGAACACTTGCTCTAAGAGTCCTAAGTTACCATGTACCAATTACCACCCTGAGACCACTATGCTGAAAGAACACATGTAGCACACATGCAGATGTTCTAGCTTGGTGCCTGGCACTTAGTCAAGTCAATGAATTGTTAATGAATTAATATACACTATTCTTCTTCATAATCTAGCATAGTAAAACAAAATACCAACAAAAGAAACCACTCTCCTTTTCTTTCATGACACTCTAAATTCCAATGCTGATATTTATAAAAATTCCATTTCATTTCTCTTACCTATTTTCTTTTCTTCCTTACCTTATTTTGTCTTCACTGAATAGCCATGAGAAATAAATGTCATTGATGCATTAATTTTTTCCAAAATGAAAAATATTTTTTCAAAACATAAAAATAATACACAATTATTGAACAATACAAAACAAAACGTTAAAACAGGAGAAAGTATATGAAGTGGAATGTGACTAAGCCATGCCATAATCCTACCTGAAGGACAACAGCTATTACCAGACAGGGAGAACACTGCAATTAACACACACACACACACACACACAGAGTAAAAATTAGGAAGTAAAAATATAACCATTAAAATAAAAAGTCAATAGACATACCAGCCTTCTGGTTAAACACAGTAGATTGAACACCCACATTTATGTCTACTCCTCACAAAATCCTACTAAGATGGAAATTAAAAGATTGTTTTTTAAAGGTATAGATCTATAAGAAAGAGAATGGGATGAACGATGATAGTAACTTACATTTTGCAAGGTAGACAATGGTTTCATGAATGGAAACTGACCTAAAAGACCCAAAAGCTGAAACCTAAGCTAGTGGTGGTGGAAGCCCCCAAAGAACATGATTCCTACATGAAACTCCAGACAGGCTCTCACTAATTGGTGAAACTACCCATTCCTTTAGAGGCCACTGTGATCCTTAAGCTAAACTTATAAACCATATTTTTCATTAATTACCTAAACATGGGAGCTTCCTCATTTTAGATAATAAACATCACCATTTCATTACACTAAAGAATTTTCAAGGTTTTTTGAAACACTAATGAATCCGAAATGATGACAGATAAAACCTTTTAAATGTTAAGACTCTAATTCTATCTGTACAAAAAGTTGGTCATGATAGGCTTCCTTCTGATATTTTCCTCTCTCTTCAACCACTTTCTTTACCCCATGGGTTTCCCCTGTCCTCATTAGTTTTTGAATTATCTATAGGCTAAGTACGGATTTAGAATTACTTTTATATAAATTCCATCAGGGAGAGCTATATCCTGTCTATTTTACGTTCTAGTATATTGCCATCTGGTTGGGCCTAGACCATAGTCCACTCTGGTTTTAGTAAGTGAAATTCTCTTATTTCCCCTAATTATGAGTCCAACTTCATTCATTAGATAACCCTTTTTCATTCTCGGCCTATTTTCTCCTTTGGATGGGAAGCCTAGGTTTCTCAGTTCAGTATTCTCCATGAAGAACAGGCAGGCTTTAGGAACTTCTGCCTGCAACTGACAGTTGTTATAGCCCTAGCACTTTTAGAGAAATGTGTGAAGAAAAACACTCAGTTGTTTGTAGCTTCTTTTGGTCATTTCTCAGCTTTTGCCTCTATGGATGGAAATCCGTTAAGTGCTAAGTTATACTGACTACTCGTGCAAAACCTATATTTTTATAACCTTGAAGATCAAGCTCAGCACAAAATATTCCCTAACAGAGCAGACAATACTTGTCTTGTAGGGTTCCTGTGAGTGTGAGTGGCCCATATTTGAGGTTTCGGTTATTAATTTATCCGTAGGTTGCAGTAGTCCAGAACTGTTTGCTGAGGGAGCTATTGACCGTTTCCATGGATGTGATTAATTTGATTAATTTTATGTGTCAACTTGACTGGGTTAAGGATGCCCAGATAGCTGGTAAAACATTATTTCTGAGTGTGTCTGTGAGGGTGTTTCTGGAAGAGATTAGCATTTGAATTAGTAGACTGAGTAAAGAAGATTGCCCTCACCAATGTGGGTAGGCATTACTCAATCTGTTGAGGGCTCAGATAGAACAAAAAGGCCGAGGGAGGTCTAATTTGCTCTCTTCTTGAGCTAAGGTATCATCTTCTCATGTCCTTAGACATTGGAGCTCCTGGTTCTCAAGCCCTCTGACTCCAGGACTTACACCAGTGTGCACTCCCCCACACCCACTGCATCCCTTAACTCCAGACCTGATTCTCAGGCCTTTTTGTCTTGGACTGGGAGTTACACCATTGATTCCTCTAGTTCTCCGGCCTTTAAACTCAACCAAATCACACCACTGGCTTTCCTGGTTCTCAAGCTTGCAGATGGCATCTCGTGGGACTTCTCAGCCTCCATAATAATCACATGAGCCAATTCCCATAGTAAATCTTCTCTTATATATCTCTTTGTATCCTTTAACTCTGTTTCTCTGAAGAACTCTAATACAATGGACATGCTCTTGATTTGCCTATCCCATGTGATGGCTGTGTGGACATTCATCTAAACACCTGTCTTGGATTGGCATTTTAAATTTCCTAAGATGAACTTAATGCTACCTCTCTTTGTTTCCTGTTGCTTATAACAATATCTGAAACTGGGTAATTTACAAAGAAAAGGAATTTATTTCTTACAGTCAAGGGGGCTGAGAAGTCCAAGGTCAAGGGGCTGTATCTGGTAAGGGCCTTCTTGCTGGTGGGGACTCTCTGCAGAGTCTCGAGGAGGCACAGAGTATCACATGATGAGGGGGCTGAGTGTGCTAGCTTGGGTCTCTCTTCCTCTTCTTATAAAGCTACCAGTCCCACTCCCATGGTAACTCATTAATCCATTAAAAATTTATTTATCCATGAATAAGTTCTGCCCTCATGACCCAATCACCTCTTAAAGGCCCCACCTCTCAATACTGCCACATTGAGGATTAAATTTCAACATAAGTCTTGAAAGAGACAAATATTCAAACCATAGCACTAGCTTATCTTTTTGATGGTTGAAATATATGGATCTCCCTTTAACTGCAACAGAAAATGTCTGGCACTGTGTTCACGTCAGGAATATTAACCTTGAACAATCTGCTCTGCAAACCTTATAAAAAGCACATTTACATGAAATAATATTTTTGGAAGATTGCTTAAAAGAAATGAAGTCCATCCTCAGCTATTTTAAGATTTACTTTCAGACCAAACCAATCCATTGGCAAGTTTTGTACTTGACTGTCATTGTTTGGGTCCCACACAGATCGATTAGTGAATTTTCTTCCGCCTTACACATTTACTCTGCAATGAAAGACTCTTGTAAGAACAGTTTTATGAAACTCATTTTTATGTGTTGCAGAAACGTTGCCAAAGATGCCTTGTGTATTTACTTTTCAAAGTGTGGTCCTTGGAACAGCAGTTTTGACATCACCTGGAAGTTTTTTAGAAATAGAGAATATTGGGCCCCACTCCAGACCTGCTGAGTCAGAATCTGCACCTTAACAAGACTCCCAGGTGCTTTGTATGCACATTAAAGTTTTTTTTTTTTTTTTTTTTTGAGACAGAGTCTCACTTTGTTGCCCAGGCTAGAGTGAGTGCCGTGGCGTCAGCTTAGCTCACAGCAACCTCAGACTCCTCGGCTTAAGTGATCCTACTGCCTCAGCCTCCCGAGTAGCTGGGACTACAGGCATGCGCCACCATGCCCGGCTAATTTTTCTATATATATTTTTAGTTGTCCGTATAATTTCTTTCTATTTTTAGTAGAGACGGGGTCTCGCTCTTGCTCAGGCTGGTCTCGAACTCCTGACCTTGAGCGATCCACCCGCCTCGGCCTCCCAGAGTGCTAGGATTACAGGTGTGAGCCACCGCGCCCGGCCCACATTAAAGTTTAAGAAGCACTGCCTTAGACTATATTCCTCTTTGCCAGGACGCTTAGGCAAAAACGGCAACAATAACAAAAAACAAAAACAAAAAACAGACAAACAAAAAACCTAGTATTTCACAAACAAATAAAGCTTTCGTCCCCCCCAAGCTCTTCTTGTTGTTAAGTTTATTATTTTTCTAGCCTTATTTTTCTTTCACATTCTCATAAGTATGGTATGAGTTTATAGTAGTGTTTCGGTTATCTAGTATCGTGTACCCAACCATTCCAAAACTTAGTGGCTTAAAACAACATCTACACTTATTTTGTGCACAAATATGCAGTTTGTTGTTGTGTTTCTGTCTGGTTTTGGTACCAGGGTGATATAGGCCCTGTAGCATGAGTTTGGGAGTACCCTCTCATCCTTCTCATCCTTAATTTTTTGAAAGAGTTTAAGTAGAATTGGTATGAGTTATTCTTTGAATGCTTGGTAGAATTCAGCAGTGAAGCCATCATGGGCTTTTCTTTGATGGAACACTTTTTATTACTGCTTCTATCTCATTACTTGTTATTGGTTTATTCAGGTTTTGCATTTCTTCCTTATTAAATCTTGGTAGGTTGTATGTGACTAGGAATTTATCCATTTCTTCTAGGTTTTCTAATTTATTGACATATAGTTACTCATAGTAGTTTCTAATGATCCTTTGGATTTCTGCAGTATCAGTTGTAATGTCTCCTTTTTCATCTCTGATTTTATTTATTTGGATCTTCTCTCTCTTTTTTTTTTTAGTCTGGCTAAAGGTGTGTTAGGTTTGTTGATCTTTTAAAAAAACAAACTTTTCGTTGCAATTTCATTTATTTCTGCACTGATCTTTATTAGTTCTTTTCTTCTACTAATTTTGGGTTTGGTTTATTCTTGTTTTTCCAGTTCCTTGAATCATCATTAGGTTGTTTATGTAAAGCTTTTCTATTTTTTTGATATAGGCACTTATTGCTATAAACTTTTCTCTTATTACTGCTTTCACTGTATCCCATAGGTTTTGATATGTTGTATTTTCATTTTCATTTATTTTGAGAAATTTTAAAAATTTCCTTCTTAATCTCTTCATTGGCCCACTGTTCATTCAGGAGCATACTGTTTAATTTCCATGTGTTTGTGTATTTTCCACTGTTTCTCTTGTTACTGATTTTTTAGTTTTATTCCATTGTGGTCAGAGAAAATACTTGGTATGATTTCAATTTTTAAAAATTTTTTAAGACGTGTTTTGTGGCCTAACATATGGTCTGCCCTTGAGGATGATCCATGAGCTGAAGAGAAGATGTGTATTCTGTAGCTCCCAGGTGATACTAATGCTGTTGGTCCACGGACCACACTTTGAGTAACAAAGTATCAGGTAGAAGTAGCTCTAAGATCTGTGGCTACCAAAATCTTAGTTGCCAGGCCCTCTCCCGTGTTCCTGGATAATAATCACAAGATCAAGGTCAATCCCTGCCTTCAGTTCCGAGTGCAAACCAGAGTCCTATTGGAGATGGCTGATTCAACCTGAAGTCTACCCAGAAGATGAGGCTATACTTTTTTCTGCTGATGCCAAAGC
Source organism: Eulemur rufifrons (assembly GCF_041146395.1). Taxonomy (NCBI): domain Eukaryota; kingdom Metazoa; phylum Chordata; class Mammalia; order Primates; family Lemuridae; genus Eulemur; species Eulemur rufifrons. The sequence continues at coordinate 134,572,077 of NC_091012.1, read as the reverse complement.
CTCCTCATGAACCTGAAGGACCCAGGTCTAGGTGATGTGGAGCAGCAAGAAAACCACATCTTATCAGTCTGCTTGAAGCTCCCATCAAGTGGCTGCAGGTCCTTCTTGGATCTTCTCTGCTAATGTAAATCTTGCCAAGTTTGGTTTCTCTGATCCTAGACTCCATGAGCTGGACCAGCAGCTATAAAAACATTGATCTTTTCAATAGTGTCTTTTTCCCCTTATACTCTCTCAAACCACTCTGACCGTACCTTTAATGATTTCACCTCTTCATGGGGCTGTGCTCTTGAACTGTCATCTTGCATACCTTCTATGTATAAGACAGAGAGGCTTCTGATCTAGTTCTGAGTCATTCTGGTCCTCAAAGACCCAGGAGATACAGGGAAGATGGCTAGATTCTAGAAATTTTTGCTTTTTGCACTAGTATCTGATGTAATCGGGCAAAAGCACTGGCATTGTGCTCAGATGATCTGGGTATATATCTAAGCGCTGTGAGTTCAGACATTTATTACTATACATGAAGTGTTGTGAACTTCAGCTTAAAGTGATTATAGAAATTCCTACCTCAGAACATTGTTGGAAACAAAATTGAAGCAATTAATAAGTACAAAAGTTATTTTAAGATTAAAAATGCTAAACAAATGAAAAGGCCCAGGTGGGTGGCCAAGCTACCCCTGTGGCAATTATAGGTACAACAGAAGGGAAGACATAATTTTATCTTTTTATGTCCAGTCTTCCTAAAACTATGGTTCAAGGACCCATGCATCAGAATCACCTGGAATGTTTTTAAAAATGTAAATCCTCAAGCCCCTTCTTAGCTTTTACTGTATCTGAATCCCTGAAGGGGGAGGTGCTGTCCAGGAATCTGCTTTTAAGCCCCTGAAATGATTCTTATGCACATTCAAGCTTTGAGAGCCAGACTGCTGCTCCCACCATGGGAGTATTTGATTGACCTCTGCTGGGTTAGCCTTTAGAGCAAACTCACACGCAATTCGGTCCCAGACCCAGTCCCGAACTCCAGATCTTGATCTTCTGAGCTCCAGTCTGAGCTTGACTTTTGCAACCTCCCATTTATACTTTCCAACCCTCATTACAGTTTCTCCATATCTGGCTCTCATTCTAGACCTTCTCCTGGGTGCCATTCCCAGAAGCCTCAGCTTTCAGCCTTCCTCCTGCTCCTAGAGTGTGCCCTCAGGCTCCCCAGACTAAATTCTCAGGCTAGTTTCTGCTGTCCCTGAGGAGTAATTATTACAGCCTTCCCTTTTTGAACTAGGTTTTCGGGTGTCTTGGCTATAATACATCCCATGAGTCAGCACTGGCAGGGGAAAAGAAGGCTTGCCAACAAGCCAAGTCTCATGGGGATCATCTCGTCACTTTGAAAGAAGGTACAGCGACAAACTGCCTCTGCCCCAGTGCTTGTTGGGAAGCCAGCAGGATTCCAGCAACAAGCACACAAGTGGCTCATAGCACTCTTTTTGTGACCCATTTCAGAAAAAAATCCAAAGCTCCAGAGAGTTCCAGAATTGATCCAGTGCAGAGCAGTTCCCATTCACTTTCATCACCCTAGAACCAGGGAAAATGGGACCATTCAATGCAGTCACAGTCACTTCCAGGGGTTTCCTCCACACTAGGCCTCAGTGATGTTCTTTGTTCTTAGCTTTCCCAGAGAGAAATATGTTAGTAAAGTGAGCCTTTGTCTCATAGATAAGTACTAACATAGCTTCTACTGGCCTTGCTAGCAGTTGTATGTGAGTCAAGTTCTTGTTAGTTTAGTTATGAGTCTGAGCCTTAAGACAATCCTACTTGGCTTATTGTCCTGGAATCATTTCCTAGCACATATATGTGTTCTTGAAGATGTGAGAACATTTGAGGATGTGGATTTTATTCCAAATAACATTCACTCCTCTTTTCATTTCTTGGTGCTTTATAGGGTACTATAGTCTTTATTCCTTACCAAGTGAAATGATAGTTGCTTAATATAGGAGATTTCTTTTATTGCTTGGTATTAAAGTGCTGACCCACTGTGGAGGAGTCATAGAGATGGGGGGGCTTTATTTTGGAGTGGCAACCACTTGATTGGTGCCTACTCACTATAGATCCTTGGTCCAAAGGGACTAAGAGAGCCTGGATGCTATATAGTCGTCCTCTTTCATGGGAGATTTCCCTTTTCATGGTGTCAGTTACCTGCCGTCAACTACAATCTAAAAATAGGTTATTACAGTACAATAAGATTTTTTGAGAGAGAGAGACCATAGTCACATGACTTTTATTACAATGTATTGTTATAATTGTTCTATGTTATTACTAGTTACTGTTCATCTCTTACTGTGCCCAATGTATAAACTAAACTTTATCATAGGCATGTATGTATAGGAAAAAACATAGTATATATAGGGTTCAGTACTATCTGCGGTTTCAGGCATCTACTGGGGGTCTTGGAATATGTCCCCCAAAGATAAGGGGACCACTGTACACAGGTAGATGGCCAATAAAGTTCATATCAGAAAATCCATATTATCTGAAATCCTTAAAGACCATTCACCAAATACTGCTAAAATATAGACCTCCACTCCCTTCTTCCCGCTCTTACTGATGAAAAACCAAATGTACTTCTGTTTCTTATCTTCTTCCAACATTTTTCTCTCCACCTTGCCAGTTAAAATCCTGATCACTTCCATTTATCCTCACCTCCATTCAGGAGGGAAGAAGAACTTAAACTGATCCCCAAAGGATCTACTCTAGTGCCCCTAAGACTCCAGTGAGCAGCAGAGTCACCCAGCAGTCTTGCTAAAACTCTGATTCCTGGCCTCATCCCTTTGAGTCTGAATCAGTAGGTACAGGGTGAGGCCCATGTACTTGCATTTCTAGTGAGCACCCAAGTAATGCTGATGCTGTTGGTCCATAGACCACACTTTGAGTAGCGCTGATATAGTCCATGCCTCAAAACCCACGTTTCCACAGTAACCTCAAAACATCAGTGGTTTTCACCCAGGGGCAGTTTTGCCCCCTAGGGGACACTTGGCAATGGCTGGAGACATTTTTGATTGCCACTATTTGAGGGGTGGGGGTGAGTGCTCCTGGCATCTACCAAGTAGATGCCAGGGATGCTGCTAAACATCTTATAATGTGCAGGACAGTCCCCCAAACAAAAAATTATCTGGCCTATAATGTCAACGGTATGGAGGTGGAGAAACACTACTTTAGTTCCTAGGATCACAGGATGGTAATCCATGGGCCAAAGATAAACTGTGCAAGCATTATAGTTTATCCTCTATCTTGTTCTAATAGGCAAAGCAAGAAAGCAAATTATAGCACCATCAGCTTGACATCTGTTGTCGACCATGCTTAGTCATTATATTATCAGCCTGGCCACTGGAGGCATCTAAGTTTGCAACCCTCTGATTTTACCTAAACTCTTTATTTTATAGATGAGGGAGGAACTATGATATGGGCCAAAAGATTGGCCCAAGTTTCAGTAGGGAAACCAGATCTGGACTCCAAGTCTGTGACAGTCATCACGATGCCAGTGTGAATCAGTATATGAGGTTTTTCTGGAAAGTATCCAGCCATTGTTAGTATAACGAGAACAGTTTGTTCAACATCAATGTAACCTGGCAGCCAAGGAAGAGTGGACTGGGATGTTCACATATGAACAATGACGACTTCACTGTACTAGTCAGTCAACGGCACTAGACGCCGTTGAGTGAGCATGTGTACTGTGTGGCTGTCGCATTCAAAATGACTGAGTGAGTAGAGCAATGAATCTGCATCAAATTTTGCTTTAAGCTTGAACACTCCTCCACGGAAACTATTTGGAAGATTCAGAAGGCTTTCTGGGACGATGCAATGAGTGCAGCGCAAATAAAAAAAAAAATGTGGCACAAACGCTTCAAACGTGGTCGAGAATCTGTTGAAAATGATCCACGTTCTGGAAGGCTTGCAACAAGCAGAACAACACCTGAGAATGTTCAACATATACGGGTTCAGTTAAGAGACACTGGGAGAACTGTGTGTGGTCCCAAGGTGCCTACTTTGAAGGGGACTGAGGCGTCATTGTCCTATGTACAATGTTTCTTGTATCTTCTTCAATAAATGTCTCTATTTTTCATATCACATGGCTGGATACTTTCTGGACAGACCTCATATACACACTGGTATCCTCTAGTACTGTGGTCCCCAACCCCCAGGCTGTGGACGGGTACCAGTCTGTGGCCTGTTAGGAACCAGGCCACACAGCAGGAGGTGAACGGCGGGTGAGCGAGGGAAGCTTCATCTGTATTTACAGTCGCTCCCCATCACTGTCATCACCACATAAGCTCCGTCTCTTAGATCAGCGGTGGCATTAGATTCTCAAAGGAGCAGGAACCCTACTGTAAACTGCACATGTGAGGGATCTAGGTTGTCTGCTCCTTATGAGAATCTAATGCCCGATGATCTGAGGTGGAGCTGAGGTGGTGATGCTAGTGCTGGGGAGTGGCTGCAAATACAGATTATCATTAGCAGAGAGGTCTGACTGCACAATAAATGTAATGCACTGAAATCATCACCCCAGTGACCCGCCCCCTCCCCTAGTCCATGGAAAAATTATCTTCCATGAAACTGGTCCCTGGTGCCAAAAAGGTTGGGAACTGCTGCTCTAGTACATTCAGGTATGGCTATATTATTCATTCATTTATTTATTCTTTCAGCTTTCATTCCCTATATACAGTGTTCTTATTTGCATACATAAAATCAAAGGTTATACACATAAATCAAAGGTTCTCATATATTACCTAATAATAGCATTGGACATAAGACATATTTGGCCCATGATATTTATTTAACATCACATTCAAATGCTTAAAGATAGAAAAGTTCCAGCAACAAGTTCTATTTTTGAAATACCAAATTGAAGCCTGGAACTTGTTATGAGACCGGATGGCTCTTCCATCTATCAATGCAGAGTGAAAACAGCTGGCCCTTTAAATTGTGCACACTGTGGCCAAACCATTTCTCTACTCTTCAAAGAAATTTTGCACTATCTAGGATTTTTTTTCATCCTCGTCACTTTGGCATTTAGGAAAGAAAAGAAAAGCAACAAAACCACAAAACAAACAATACCCCCCAAATTTAAAATATTAAAAAGCAAAGAAAGATACTAAATTACACTCAAATGTTGCTGGTAGATCAGGGATTGACAAACTATGGTCTGCAAACCATCTCCAGCCCACTGCCTATTTTTGTAAATAAAATTGTATTGGAACACACCCATGCCCACTAATGTACATATTTTCTATGGTTGCTTTCCTATAGTTGAGTAGTGCAACAGAGACCTTATGGCTGACAAATCCTAGAGTGTTTACTATCTGGCCCTTTGCAGAAAAAAAAAGTACTGACCCTGCTCTTGATCATGCATTAACTTGTACCATATGAAATTGTCAATATACAGCAATTTTGACCTACACTTTCATCCAATTCATTTTAAAAAGCAAAGGGTAGTGATTCCACTGAAAAAATGACATTTCTTTTCTTGCAGGCTAAATCTTGCAAAGGCTCTTGGGGCTCAAAACAGAATTTCGTAATAGCTATGTTTGTCAATGAAATTACTTGCTCATATATAAAAAGATAAAAATAATCTTTTTTTCTTTTTCACAGGAAATGGACAAAAACTAGACTGCTTTACTGGCCCTGAAACAGAAATTTCTATTGAAAGATTTTGCAGCTTTCTATGGACATAGATCCACCCTGCCCCATCTATAAGATCTCTCTCAACCGCAGTTTGTTATTCATGCGAACTTTTTATTCGCTCCTCTGCCCCTGCTGTCTTCTGCAAACACTAAAAATGTTTATGCTTCACTTAAGAGGTGGCATGAATATGTTTGCATAACGTGGGTCATTGCAGGTCATTGCTAATATAAAAGAGTGAAGCTCTGCTCAGATGGGCTTGAGTTACACCACACCCATAGCTGCCAATTTCTATCTTCCTGTAGACATATACAGCATGGTGAGAGGAAAAAGCCCGGGTGTGGGACTTAGGCCAACCTGCTTTGGATTTCTGACACCATCTCTTACCAGCTGTGTAAACTTGGGCCAGTTTTGTAGCTTTGATGAGCTTCACTTTCCTTAGCTGTAAAATGGGGATGATGCCTATTTTGCAGAGGTTGTTGAGAGGATAATAATTCTGTGAGCAAAGTACCTGACAATTAGTAAATTAGTAAATGATATTAAGTTGAACCCTATGAAGTTGCTGAAAAATGGCAGTAGCATGTCATTTAACCTAAAGTTGTTATCATTGGTATTGTTACCATGATTGTGTGTACAGAGGCTGGCCTAGGTACCTAGGGTGCAAAATTTAAGGAGGTGCTCACTCTCAGGTGCCCACCTTGTATTTACATGACTCTGAGAGCAAGTGCTTCCTTAAATTTTGCTCCCGAGGCACCTCTCTTGGCCCTCCCTAACCCCAGCCCTGTTGCCAGGTTCCCCTTATCCAGCTGAGAAATTCCTCATCAGCTCAGGAGCCTGATGCCTCCCTCTAACCTGAAAACCATCTCTTGGATGACCCTTTAATAACTAACGGATAAATGACTCATAGCAAATCCTAACATTACACCCTCCCAAAGATGCTTGCTTCAAGAGAGAATTAAAATCTTATTAAAAAAAAAAAAAAGCACTAAAGCAGAATTTCAGGCATGACTTAGTAGAACAGAATATTGCAGGAGACCAGCAACCTCGGGGGGTCCTGAAAACCCTATCAGTTGGCAGGCATTGTCTCATGTCTACGTGTCTAAGTACATAAACGTGTGGCACAGAGAAGTTGATGCACTGGGGACTTGAATTGAGTTTCGAAGAATGGCTAAGTAGTCAGATGAGAAGGGAAGGCATTTGAGCGTGACTGAAGGCACATCCCAAAGGATTTCTTCCTCACGCCTTCCTTTTTTTCTCCCAAAATATGACAAAGGACTCAAGAGGTAACTAGCTTCCAAGATTGCCCCTGTGATGGCTAATCATTAGGTGTCAACTTGACTGGATTGGGGGATGCCTAGGTGGCTGGTGAAGCAGTTTCTGGGTGTATCTGTGAGGGTGTTTCTCGAGGAGACTGCCGTGTGAGTCAGCGGGTTGACAGAGGAAGACCCGCCCTGAGCGTGGGCAGACAGTGCCCAGTGGGCAGGGGCCCTGCCAGGACAAAGCAGGCGGAAGAAGGGGGATGCTCAGATGGCTCTTGCTTCCTTTCTCCTCTTCCTGAGCGGGGCGCCTTTTTCTCCTCTTGCCATTGGACATCAGACTGCAGGTTTTTCACCTTTTAGATTCTGGGACTTGTAGTAGCAGCCTCCCAGGGTTTCTCAGGCCTTCAACCTCAGACCGGGTTCTACAGTGTTGGCTTCTCTGGTTGTGAGGCTTTTGAGCTTGGACTGACCCACGCTACCGGCTTCTCTGGTTGCCCAGCTTGCAGACAGCCTATCGTGGGACTTCACCTTTCTGACCGTATGAGCCAATTCCCCCTAATATCCTGTTGGTCCGTCCCTCTGGAGAACTCTGACTAATACAGCTTCCAAGGGTTCTCCCCTCATGGTAGTCATGTGTATGTGTTGTCAGTCCTGTCCCACATTGAATCAGGGCTGGTCTGTGTGACCAGTAGAATATGGGGGAAGTAAAGGTATGACTTCCCAGGTTAGCATACAAAGGGCATTGTGCCTACTGCCTTGCTCTCTTTGATTTCTCCCTCTTAGGGAAGCCAACCACCATGTCATGAAGACACTTAAGCAACCCCGTGAAGAGAACCACTTAGGAAAGGCCTGAGGCCTCCTACCAACAGCCGGTATCAACTTACAAGCCATAGGAATGCACCATCTTGGAAGTGGCTCCTCCAGCCCCAGTTAAGTCTTGAGATGACTGCGGCCCCAGCTGACATCTGACAGTCTCCTGAGAGATCTTGAGCCAAAACCAGCCTAATCAACTGTTCCCAAATTCCTGACCCACAGAAAGTGTGAGAGAGAATAAATAGAATTCAGAAAAAAAGTCTCCTTAACATCAATAAGAAAAGGACAAAAAACACAATAGGAAAATGGGCAAAAGACCTAAAGAGACACTTCACAAAACAATAATATCCAAATGGCCAATAAGTACAATGAAAGTTACTCCACTTCGTTAGCTATCAGGGAAATGACAATAAAAACCACAGTGAGATGCCACTACACACCCACCAGAATGGCTGTAACGAGAGAGGTGGAAAATACCACTTAGCAAAGCTATGGAGAAACTGAAACTCTCATGCACTACAGTGGGGTATGCCATTTAGCACACTACTTTGGAAGACACTTTATAGGTGTCTACTAAAGCTGCCCCAGCAATGCCACTTCTCTCTGAGATATAGACCTACCAATTTCTGTACAGACAGTCATGTTTTGGTCAACAATGCACTGCATATATGACAGTTCCTTAAGATTATAATACCATGTTTTTAGTGTACCTTTTTTATGTTTAGATACACAAATACTTACCGTTGTGTTCCAATTGCCTACAGTGTTCAGTACAGTGACATGCTGTACAGGTTTGTAGCCCAGAAGCATAAGGCTACACCAGATACCCTAGGTGTGTAGTAGGCTATACCATCTAGGTTTGTGTAAGTACATTCCATGCTATTCCTACAATGACAAAATCACCGAACAACGCATGTCACAGAACATAACCCTGTCATTGAGAGACATGATAACATATTTACTGAAAGACATGGATTAGGGTTTTTATGGCAGCACTATTAGTAATAGCAAAAACTAGAAACTGCCTGATGTCTATCACAATACAATGGATAAATACATTGTGGTATATGTGCACAATGGAGCACTATTACAGCAACGGAATTCAAAGAGCTGCAACTACACATGGCAACAGGGACGTGTCTCACAGACAAAGTTGAGCTTCCAAGGGGCTGGTGATGGTCTTTTTGTATTTTGAAATCTGGTTGCTGGTTACATGGGTATGTTTAGTTTGTACAAATTTGCCTGTTAAAAAAAAAACAAACAAAAAAAACAACATTTTGAAAGCACCTACTTTCTGTGATGTCTTGAGGAGGCAAGAAATCCCAGTTCAGATCATGACATCTGTAGTTCAAAAGTCTAGTTTCAAGGCAAAGTCATGTTTGGCCACCTATTTCTCTAATTCAGTGGTAGGCAAATTATACCTGTGGGCAAAATCCAGCCAGCCATCTTTTTTTGTAAAGTTTTATTGGGGCACAGTCACACCCATTTATTTATGCATTGTTGATGGCTGCTTTCACCTAAAACCAGCAGAGTTTAGTAGCTGTGACAGAGTTTGCATGGCCCATGAAGCCATCTGCTCTGATTGAGAAGCTTCTGATGCTGTTGCATCTCTCACCTCTTTGTCCTCTCCACCCCTTTGTCCTTCCCCGTGCTTGTGCCTGTATATGAAGCCTTTTTCCAAATGTAGACAAGCCCTGTGACTTTCCAGAGAAACGATAAATTGGGCCAACACCGTGCTTGCCACTGCCCTGCCTCTGTCATATGTCTAAGCTGTTCCTGTGATGTGCACCATGAAATGGAATGATCAGATTGTTCATTTGGCTCATTGCTAAGGTGCTCCTGAAGATAAGATTGAATTTGACAACAATGGCAACTCAGGTCTCGCAGAACACCTGCACACACTCAAGCTACTTAAGTGGAAAGAGACCTGTAAGCACATAGTTTTTGGAAAAGAATACTTAGACAGAATCATTTTGATTTCTAACTTCAACCCTTCTCCAGCATATGATCACAGATGGGCTCTCCAGTCCCACGGCTCTGTTTTTAGCTAAGAGTATGTGACACATGCCAGGTGTTTGGCAATTACGTCTTGCTGATCGTGGTCACTCGTGTGGAAATACAAAATCCAAGAAAATTGTCACTGCCAGACGTGTCTGAGATATTCTTTTTTCTGAAGTGTTTTCTCTCTGCACATTTATAATCAGCTGTCTTTATGGCATTATTTTTCCTTAAGAAAGGACATATTGAAATGGAAGAAAACAACTTTGACAGGGGCTGTCCAATAGTTAAACTCTGAGTGTCAAGTAAAAAATTTGGCTCTGTTTTCTGCATTCTTCCAAGGACTTGCCCTGTGACCCTGGGTTTGTTTAGCTTATCTGGTCTTCCATCTGTAAAAAATAAATTTTTAATTTTGTAATCACTCACTTCCTCAATGGATCCAGTAAATGATCGTCGTCCATGAAGTTCTTTTAGATACCTTGATGAAATAGATGCTGGACTTTCAAAATTAACCCCCGTGACAAGGGCTAGTACATTTCCACTGCCAGTACTTTGTGATAAAGAGTGAATATTTATGTCCATACTTGATCACGACTTGTTTAGAATTTTGGAGTGATGCAATCATTATGTAACTTCATGAACCTTTACCTAAGGAGGGAAAAAGATGAATCTGGCTAAAAAGAAAAGGCTTCTATGGGGAGGGAGGAATTGTACAGAAGCACGAAGGGAAGGACTTTCCAAAATTATCTGTTAATTCTTTTTTTGGCTTTATATTGGTTGAAATTGCAATTGGTTCACCAGAAACACATACTGAACACCTATACTTACAAGGCACTGTTGTGGCTACAAAGACATTTTAGAAACGTGAACTACAGAAAGTCCTTTGGAGCAAGAAACTACACATTCAAATCCTGGCTATACCTTACTTCTGTTTTCTGTTTTTTGTTTTTTTTCCCTTAAGTTTCTGGGAATCTTGATAAGCAACTGCACTGTCCATTAGTACACTATGCATTTTAGTTTTAAAAAGTCTAGTTCTGGTGACTAATTGCTCAGTTTCTTTAAGAGAAGGCCCGAGTTTTCACGTCTAGCAATGTTTACAGTCAGAGGAGGAGGTGAGGGAAGGGAGAAGAAATCTCTTCATTGGGCGACAAATAGGGAAATAATCCTAGTGTTTCTCTTCTTCACAACGAGGCCACACTGAGTCAATTGTTTCGCAGTGCTTCCCAAACTTCAATGTGCATACTAATTACCTGGTGCTTAATTAAAATGTAGATTCTGATTTAGTAGGTGAAGGGTGCAGCCCAGGATTCTGCGATTTTAACAAGTCCCCACCTGATGTAGATGTTGCTAGTGATTGGGGGACCACACTTTGAGTAGCAAGGGTTAGAGCACTCATTCTCAAACTTCCGGCACATTACAATCACTTGGGGAGTTTTTAAAAGTTACCGATCCCTGGGCCCAGGGATTCTGATTTAATTGATTGTGATTGTAATAGTAAGGTGTAGGCAAGTTTGAGAGTTACTAAGAATTACAAGTTGAACATACAAGAGACTATGATCAAGCCAGGAATAAACTGGTTTAGTCTACACACCACCAGAACCTAGATTCTGTGTCAGAGTTGAGTGTCTTTATGACCAGGATATCCTGCAAACAGCTACCAGATAAATCTGATTTCTCTTTTTTCCATTGATCCATATTCAGTACAACTTTAATACAACTACAATCACATCTCCTTGTAGCCACTGCATACCAACAGAGCCATCTGCTAGGATGCAGACAATAAAGGGATGCAAATAGAATATTTAGAAACAATTGAGAGACTGAATATACAAATGGACAATGGCCAGATCATATACGATAACAGAATTTGGACACACAACCTCTGCCCAGAATGCTCAGGACTTGATCAATGACTGCCAGCCTCTCTACTTTTTGCCCCCACTTCCAACTCAGGACCAACCAGAGAAAGCCAAATATGCCCCCAAGCCAATCACAGAGGATGCCCCACTTCTAATCACCCTGCCTCCAGCTTCCCTGTGCCAGACACCTTCAATGAGAGCGCATGCAGAGCCTTTCTTTCCGCCATAAGCTTCCCCACTCCTCTGCCTGCCTTAGAGTCTCTGCCAAAGGCCAGCGATGGTGGCTGACTCCCTTGCTCTGAGTAAGAAGCCTCTGTTCTCTTTTGGGTGGTCTTCGTTTATTTCCACACAATAATAAAACTAAAACTCAGTCTGCTTTTGATTATCACCATGCACCAACAGTTCTAAAAACTTAAGAGATGCAACACTCTGCCTAGGCGAGGGAGGACTGCTCCCGTCACCCTGGCCCCCTTGGGAACGTCACTGTTTCGTAAGCACTTCTCCAGCTAGTTCTTACAACACAGCTTGGTAGCCCTGCTGTCCTGGAACTCTACACAACTCTGCTCTTCCTGAATTTTCTGTCCCTCACGGCCTCTATCTTCACACGCAGGGACTTTCCTCCACTTCCAGAGACTTCAGTTCAGCTTCAGTTCTAACTGTTCAAGGTCACATGGTTTCCAGGAGGTCACAACCTCTAACTCACTCCTCTCCTCCTCTCTTCCCAGCAGTTTCCCCCACCCTGAGTCCACTTCCAAACTTCAGCTTTTCACTTTGGTTTCTATTCTATTGCCAGTTGATTCCTGGCCCACTGAAAATTAACATTCATAGAATTGCACAATTAACATGAGATACACTAAGAGGCTCTTATCTATGAAAAAAATGAGTATGTGCATTTTCCATTAGTACAGTGTGCTATTCAAAGTCAGCATGCAGTTAGTAAGCTGTTTCCCAAACCAGTTTATCAGATTATGATAGGGCACAGTAAGCCTAGAGCTATAGTCAGTTAAAAAAATAGCCACTTACATTTGTTTAGTTTTGCCTCAATCCCTGTCCCCTACTCCATCTACCCTCTATCCCAAAATACATCTCAATTCTTTGAATTTCTAGTGTGTATTGGAAACTTTCACATTGTGAAGTCTACTTGCCGGCATATTACTTCCGACCATCTTTATGATGGATCAAAATAGAGCAGGGAAGGATTAATAAACAAAGTGCTAAGAAAAACTATCCAAAAGTTGGAAATAAGGCCAGAGGAGTTCAGGATACCCTTTCAATGTCATACCCGCCTGTTGGTTGACCAGCCCACCCCAGGATTACAGGAACTTACCTTCGTTTAACTTGCTACTTACTATTTATTAAAGATCCCAGACTTTGTGAAGTTACATGTTAACTTGTACATTGTGTCTGGCGGAGATGCAAGTCATTTTCCCAAAGGTTCTAGTTTTATTGCCCTGTAAGACATTGAGTAGTTTTGTATCTAACCTAACAATCTCTTTTGAACGTTCTTTTTTAATGCCTACAAATGTGAAGTTCATCCAATGCCCTTTGAAACACGTTTACTGTCTCATTAATTCCATCATTAATGAATTGTATAAAATCTTTGACCTGGGCCATGATTTTAAACTTTTTGAAAATATACTTTGAAAAGAGTCCTGAACAGTCAGCGTAGGAGCCAGCCATGCCTGACGTGACAAATGGAGACAGGCCAGATTTCTCAGTGGAGCTATTCTAATCCTTTCAGATTCGTGCTTACAGAGTTATTTCTTTGCAATGCAGACCATACTATTAACTTCCCTTCAGGAGCCATAGTCCTGGAAAAGCTTTTCCACAACATTAATTACAAGAGGAATCTGGAAATGTAAATAACATTCGTGGCCTCTAGCCTGCCTGGTAACAGGCTGGTGGAAGGTCTTGGGAGTTATGACAGTAACTGGGACACAATGAAAGCAGCCCCGGTTCCCCGACCCCCCTCCCCCTACCGAGAGAGCCCATGGGACAGAGGGCAGAACTGGCCACCACTTCCCAGGGTGCAAACTAGGAAAGGAAACCGGCTTTTCCAAAATGATAAGGCAACTCACCTCGCACCTAAACGTCAGCCACAAAGACCCATGTTGGAGAAGCAGCTCTTTTGTAACAACCTGAAAGAACCCAGACGCCCAGCAAGTTTTAATATCAACCCCAGAGAAACCTTAGCCTCCAAGAAGGAGAGCAGTACTTGTCTGTGAAATTTGTTGGCAATAAAATATTTGAACAGCTGGGTCCCTGGGTATAGTTCTGACATTGGCTAGTTTTCACAAAGGAGCCTTTTTGTTTTCCCCACTCAAAAAAGGGGGGAAGATCTTTTCATGTTTTTATTTAAAAAGGAGTCATTAAGTCCTACTAGGTCAGCCGGCCTGGCCCGCTTGTTTTCTGGCTTCTTATCTGACAAAATTCCTTGTCATTAGCTATGTGTTTTCAATCACCTAGCGTGTATCTAAGTGGCTTTTTCTAATCGGCATCTCACTTTTTGAAGATACTAAAAGGCGTGTTTGTCTCCTCGTTGTACTATCAGCATTCAGGCTGCTGTTTGCACTGTGGTCTGCTATTTTATGGGCTATTTCATATTTATCAGGCGCTGAAGCGTGGAGTCTATCAAGAAAATAGGTCCTGGGTAGGCACAGTCTGACAGTGTTGATCTAAATCATTCAGATCTCAAACTTTATGCAGGTTTTTTGGTTTGGTTTCATTTGAAATATTAAGGTGACTGAGAACATAAATGAAAATCTTATTTAAAAAAAAATCTTCTTCGCTAAAAATACCCAAAGCTGTTCCATATCTTAATAACTCCTCAAAAAGCCATTTGGCAGTTCTTAGCTAGAAACGCAAAGGGGTGATCCAGGCCAGGAGTGGTGGCTCACGCCTGTAATCACAGCACATTGGGAGACCCAGGTGGGAGGATCGCTTGAGGCCAGGAGTACAAGGCCAGCCTGGGCAACATAGCTAGACCCTGCCTCTACAAGAAAAAAACAAAAAGAAAATTGCCTGTGCCTATAGTCCCAGGTGTGTAGGAGGATCCCTTGAGCCTAGAAGTTCGAGGGTGCAGTCAGCTGTGCTCGTGCCACTGTACTCCAGCCTGGGTGATAGAGTGAGACCTTGTCTCTAAAAAAGGGGGGGGGGGGTGGCGGTGATTCAGGGCCTAGAATGGTGGCATTTTAATTGTTAGATGAATTTTCTCAAACAATAAAAAACCGAAACAGTCAATTTCAGTCTAAGAATGTATCCATTCCTGAATAAATCTAGAAACCCAAGCTGAGGGATCAAGCAGGTGAAGGATTTTACTATTACAGTCCTGCAAAACTAAGCAATACCTCCTTCTACCCTTTCTCCCCAAAAAGGTTTCCTGATCAGGGGTCTCCCAACCCCTCGGGTCAGTCCCCAGTTTAGAGATGTGTTTACAGGATGCTCACTGTTCTCTGAACAGTGACAGGCTCACCATATGTGTTTTCCCTGGCTCCCCCTCTCCCCGACACACACCTTTGGTATTTTTCGGAAAAGAAACACAGGGAATAATATAAAGAACCTAAATGTACAGTGTTTTCCTTAAATGGCTTCAATGCTGGTTATTTTGCAATAGGTTGTCTGAGAAAATCTCTCTGAAAAATTGCTGCTTCCTTTTGGAGGTGCTAGCTCAGGCTTTTCCCTCGTATTTTCCAGAAAATTCCACCTCCCAGGAGCTGAACTTTCTTCCTTTTTTTTTTTTTTTGAGACAGAGTCTCACTCTGTTGCCAGGGTTAGAGTGCCGTGGCGTCAGCCTAGCTCACAGCAACCTCAGTCTCCTGGGTTCAAGCAATCCTCCTGCCTCAGCCTCCCGAGTAGCTGGGACTACAGGCGTGTGCCACCATGCCTGGCTAATTTTTTCTATATATATTTTTAGTTGTCCAGCTAATTTCTTTCTATTTTTAGTAGAGAAGGGGTCTCGTTCTTGCTCAGGCTGGTCTCCGAACTCCTGAGCTCGAACAATCCTCCCGCTTCGGCCTCCCAGAGTGCTAGGATTACAGGCGTGAGCCACCGCGCCTAGCCTGAACTTTCTTGCTCCAAATAAAAGCTTTGGGGTCTCCCTTACCTCCTCTTACTTTTGAGCTGCTCGAAATGCTACTTCTTCTGCTACAGGACGATCTGCACTTACTGCTTTCTATTAATAGTACGATGTAGGAGGACGAACTTGTCTGTTTTCCCCTGTAGTCCTGTCATGAGGCTAAAATTAATGCTCTTTCATAAATTGCTGGTCAGGTCGGGGGTGGTTCTTTATCTGCAACACCTGAAAGTTATTATCCCATAATAACACAGATAATGAAAGTGACTGGTATAAAATCAACATCAACTGGAGGGGCTCCTTAAAACAGCTGCTTTTGGCCCGGCACGGTGGCTCACACCTGTCATGAAGGCTGAGGCGGCAGGATCGCTTGAGCCCAGGAGTTGGAGGTTGCAGTGAGCTATGACAGTGCCACTGCTCTCTACCCGGGGCAACAGAGCGAGACTCTGTCTCAAAAAAAAAAAAAAAAAAAAAAAGCTGCTTTGTTTGTCTTGAACTTGTGGAATCGCTATCCTGCCCCTCCAGTTCTCAGGCACCCCTGCCCAGGCCCACACCTGGCCCCCAAGTGCCCGAGGCCCTAGTTAGTGCAATCTTTCTCTCTGACACGCCCCTTCCTTTTCATGCCCCTCGCCTCGGGGTCTTTTAAGCAAGACCTGGCTTCCCCTTGCCTGCCCTGAGCTCTCAAAGAAGGGTCAGACTTCTCCCCGCCCACTGCTTCAGCTTCTAGACTATGCTGTCCAGTATGGTAGACACTAACCACACGTGGTTGTTAAACTGTGGCTTGTGTAAATTGAGATGAACGTAAGTATAAAAATTCATACCAGATTCGAAAGACTTCATACAAAACAATACGAGTATCAAATACCTCCATAATTTTTATATTATAGGCTGAAATGATATTTTGCATGTACAGTTGACCCTTAAACAACAAAGGGGTTAGGAGTGCCCCTACCAGATGATTAATACATATTTTATATAGTATATGTATTATACACTGTATTCTTACAGTAAAGCCAGAGAAAAGAAAATGTTATTATTGAGAAATTCATAAGAAAGAAAATATATTTACTATCCATGAAGCAGATCATCATAAAGGTCTTCATCCTTGCTGTCTTCACGTTGGGTAGGCTGAGGAGGAGGAGGGAAAGGAGGGCTTGGTCTTGCTGTCTCAGAGGTGGCAGAGGAGGAAGAAAATCTGTGTATAAGTGGACCTACCCAGTTCACACCTGTGTTGCTCGAGGGTCAACTGTATTGGGTTAAATAAAATATATTATTAAAATTAATTTCACCAATTTATTTTTGCTTTTTAAAAAAAACGTAATCACGAAACAACCCAAGTGCCCATCAATACATGAGTGGATTAATTAAATGTGGTATATGCATACCATGGAGAACTACTCAGCTATAAGAAACAATGGTGATATAGCACCTCTTGTATTTTCCTGGAAAGAGTTGGAACTCATTCTACTAAGTGAAGTATCCCTAGCATGGAAAAATAAGCACCACATGTACTCACCATCAAATTGGTTTCACTGATCACCACCTAAGAGCACATTTAGGAATAACATTGATCGGGTGTTGGGCAGATGTGGGTGTGGGAGGGGATGGGTGTATACATACATAATGAGTGCGATGCGCACTGTCTAGGGGATGGACATGCTTGAAGCTCTGACTCGGGGGTGGGGGGGCAAGGGGAATATACGTAACCTAAACTTTTGTACCCCCACGATATGCTGAAATAAGAATTAAAAAAAAAAAGAAAAAAAATACGTAATCACTAGACATTTAAAATTCCACATGGCTTGCATTCGTGGCTCACGTTCTATTCCCACTGGGCTCTCCACCTTTGCAGACCACATGGTCTGTGTTACAGGAGAGGGCTGGAGTGATAAGTAGTCTCAGCCACCAAGCTGCATTGGTCCAGACCCTGGGCACACGTCTCTCTTCGCGTGCACCCACTGGACACCGTCAGGAAGGAGGGGCTGCAGAACTTGCTAACGGGCCATTCAGCTTCTGCAAAGGTGTGCAGATCTGCTCTTTGACAGGAGAGCTGCTTTTGCACTGAAAAGTTTAGCAGAAACAATGACCTAGCTCACCTGCCTCAAAGCTGCCCGGCTTGCCAACACAAGACATTTATGAAAAGTGAAAAGTCATTCTCCAGTAAATGCCTTACGTGTCAGAACCTTCTCTCCACCTCTCCATGACATGCAAGCCAGAGTAATGAGCACCTACAGAATGCATGCATATTCTTTGCCCTTGAAACTCAAAGACAAAATGTGGGAGGACCTTCTCTGCCTCAGTGGGTTATAGACCATTTTCTGGTACACCCAGGACTAGTCAGTAGAGTGCAGTCGGCTTATGGCTATGTGCCCAGAATTGACACACCCACCCAGCTCTGCCTTCATGGTCACATGTGGAGAGGGCACACGTGGTTTAGTGTGGAGGGGCTAGGAAAGAGAAATGCCTTACACCCCAAAAGCCAATGTTTGGGGTTTTATTTTATAATGTTTTATTTTATTAAAAAAAATTGAGGGCAGAGTCTCTCTACCAGGCCAAGGCCAGAGTGTTGATTCACTACTAGATTGTTGGCTCATGGAATTACCTGGAGAACTAACAACAACAACAACAACCACAGAAAAGCCATACCCCCAGAGATTGTGATTTAATTTTTACCTGGGCTGAAGTTTTGTTTGCTGTTTTGTGAGAGCTCTCCGGGTGCTTCCAATATGCAACCAAAGTTGAAAACCACTGGGTTAGAGTCTGTAAAGTCCACCATCCTTCCCCCTGACCCCCGCGCCCCCCCCCTTTTTTTTCCAGCTTACTGGTTGCCACTGGTTTTCTGCTTGAAGTAGAAGGAAGTGAAATTGAGATCATTGACTTAAGGTTTGGAAAACAGAATGGACAAGTACAAAGTAGCTGAGAAAGCCTGAGGGGTGAGAAAACAGGGCTACCGTCTGAAACCTCACAGCATTTGTCCTAAAAGGATGAGAAGAAGCAGTTGCAGATTTCATCTTTCTCTAAGGCTGGTGGTTCTCAAATAGAATCACCTGGAGGGCTTGTTAAACCATAGATTTCAGGTGCCAGAAAACTTCTAACATACTCCCAGGTGATACCGACACTGCTAGTCCCAGAAAGGCAAGGGAGAATAGAATAACAATGTAGCCAAAAGCCCCAGGCATTTTTTCTGAGCACCTACTATGTGCCTGGCACATCAGACCTGGGGACACAGAGGAGGAGCCACAGTTCTTGCCCTTTCTAATGTGAGCGTCTTGAGGCAGAGACCCATAGACAAACAATTATATTTTGTTAGGTTCTGTGCAGGAGGCCTCCAGTTTCCTCTCGGAGACGCAGGGAGCTAAAAAGAGCATTATTCCCACCCATACACCATCAAAAAGCCAGACGAACTACCAGCTCAAACCTTCCCTTAATCCCTCAGACAGTTGCGGTCACAGGGCAAACTAACCCAACAATGAGGGACAGACATCTGCAGGAAGAGACGGAACTTAAGACCTTGCTTGCCTGAGTCAGATGGAGCAGGACATAAGTAAGAAGAATCTACTGGAATTTTTTTTAATTTGATTTAAAAATTATTTTTACTGAAGTCTCATGTGGGCCTTGGGCCACAGTTTGAAATTCATTTTGAGACAAGGGCCCCAACTCAGCCACTTCCAGCTTCCCCCAAATGCCAGCCAAGCCATAGGGTAGGAGTGAGGGGGGAGCATTGACAAGAACCCAAGCCTATTGTATCAGGGTTCTTCAAGCCAGGAGTGAAACTGAATGAGTTTGGCCTCCCAGGTAAAGCCCCTGGGCAGCTCTGAGCCTTAGTGTTTTGGGTGCCAAAAGGACCAGCAGGAGGAAACTCAATCAACAGCACCGGTGCTTATTGCTGCAAATGGTATTTGTGCCAACGAGATGCCTGAAGCCCCAAGATTGGACCCACCATGTGGATCAATAAGGATTCCCCTTGCTAGCAATTTCTATCAGTGGTGGGCTTGTCCCTTTTTGCAGATCTGGGGACATCCTCAGAGCTCTTCTCTCCTGACAGTATTTCCATTCTAGGGTTATTCCAGGCACAGCGTCACAATAAATTCACCCTAAGTTTCCTTGCAATAAAAGAAGCTGAGTAAATGCAGAGTGTTAAAATTTGCCAATCGTTGGGCAACTCATGTAACCTCTTCTATATGGAAAAATTAAAGCCCTTGTAGGTCTGAGATAAAACTGGAATGTTATTGGAAGAACTGAGGAGATCTGAAAATATTTTTGCTGGACTTTCTGAAGTCTTTAAGTCTTTAATCCCACAAATATATATAATTTTTGTTTTCTGGGGACTTTGGATACCATAAAAGAATTTAATGGAAAAAATGTTCATATTCTAGGAAAACACTAACAGCTAAGATTTGCTTTTTCTCAATGAGAGGCCAACAGGGGTCAGGCTAACTTGAGAAGAGAAAGGTAATTCTTCATATACTTTATGTTCCTTATTCTTTATAGCTCTTCTGACCCCTGAGTCTCTCCCACACCGACTGGGAAGGTACCCAGCTCAGTCCTTCCCCTCAGAATTTGTGTGGATAATTTTTCTTCCTGTGAATCCTTTATTCTCAAAACCCCCCCTTTCCCTTCTCCACCACTGCCCACGAACCAGGAACCCAGGGAGAGATGTAGGCCCTGGATTAAGAAATGTTCTTTCCTTGGTTGTCAACATAAAATAAACTTTCTGGAATTTCCAGTAATTTATCAGATGTCTCACATTTTCCAAAGTCCCTTTTCTTGATGAGTTTTTGGTATTTCTTTGAATCATTCACTTTCAGTTGTCTTTCGCTCGAGCTAATTCTATCATTCAGACAAGAATCAAATCCATTTTCCAAAAATCCAGGGTTGTGAGTCTAATTCTATCCCCAGACCGAAATACTGTATTAGTTAGTTGTCCCATAGAGTGTCCCTGGTGCCACCAACCTTGGTTTGGATCTGCTGAAGGAGTCTCACATCTGGAATATTTAATCTGAATAGTTGTAATCCTGATTCCCCTTGCTATATTCTGATCTCCACATAAATTTCCCACCATATGAATTCACATTAATTCTAGAACTCTCTTGGAACTGACTAATGTCTCCTGCCAGTGATTGACCCAGGCCCAAATCGGATGTTGTGAGCCAGCACTAGACTCAAGTTGACCCTTTGCATCTACTCTCATGTCAACCCTAGAACTGAGGCTTGGCCATTCTGAGTTGGTAGGCGAGACTAGAGTCCAGTGAAACAGCCTGGAGTGAAAGTGCCTGGATTGAATTCCCCCCACATTTACTGGGCAGTTACGTTACCTTCAACCATTTGGGTTGAAGGAGGTAATCTTTGAGAATAGAAATCCTCCAATGCACTTGTGATTTCACCAAAGACAAGCATGATATATGCTTCATTTTACTTGAACATTCACATGGATTTTCTAGAAGTTTCTAAATACCACTAGAATTAAAAGCCTCATATCCCAGGAGAATTATCTGTGGCTTCCCTTTGCATAGTTTCAGTTACCTGAGGTCAACTGAGATTGGACAAAAAATGAGTACAGTACAACAAGGTATTTTGAGAGTGAGAAAGAGAGACCATATTCACTTAACTTTTATTATAGTATATTGTTATAATTGTTCTATTTTATTATTATTATTAATCTCTTATCATGCCTAATTGATAAATTGAACTTTATCATAAATATGTATGTGTAGGAAAAACCACAGTATCTATAGAGTTTGGTACTATCTGCAGTTTCAGGCATCCACTGGGGTTCTTGGAACACATCCCCCACCGATAAGGGGGGACCAGTGTGGAGCTACACAGATGCACTCACACAAATAGGTCACAGGAGAATATCACTGCATGGGAAAGGGATTACATTAGTGAAATACTAAGCCAAGTATCGGTGTCCATTTGCTCATTCTCATTAGGATTAAACTAAAAGCTGTTTATCTGCTGCTAGTTGCACAGGGATATATCTTGGCTTTACTTTTGAAATAGATTCTTGGCACAGCTTCATTGTTAGGGATACAGGATCCAAGACACACACACACACACACACACACACACAGTATTGTGCTTAAGGAATATCCAAGAGTTATGATCCTCAGATCTCTATCTATCTTAATGTTTTGAAAACTTGCTTTAAGAGAAAAAACATAGGCCTGGAGTAGAAGGACAGGAAGGAAGGGGAAGCTGAGAGAACAGAACGGCCAGGAAGCTGGGACAAACAGCTGTTCTGTATTTCTGAGCAGGGAGAATAAAATTAGACAAGAATTACAAATGCATGAGTGTAAAATAACAGCATGTCCGAGTGGGACAGGGTAGTGATGAGTCCCTGTTGCTGGTGGGTAAAGGACAATGCAAATTAGTTTATCCTGAAGATGAATTAAGTTAATGTGCTCAGTGTGGTATTCATCTCTCTCCACGACAGGCTTTTCCTGCTGTAGATGTGTGTAGACCGTGCCCAGATTCAATTAGCTCTCCACCTCAATGGATTGCCACTAAGCTAACAGACCATACACCAATTTCTTTCTATTTCTGCCTCTCAACATTAAGCCAAAGTGTGTTTAATAATGACAACAGCTCTGAATCAAAAGCTACAAGGACAGCTTCACAGGCCCGAGTGACATATCCGCCTGGATTAATCTTTATGCAGAAGTCTTCATTTATGCCTTCTTTCTTTGTTCTTTCTCCAAACCCAGCCGCTGTAAACTACACAACATGGCTCTCTGTTTATACCTCACTTTGAAAAATCAGAGTAAAGGAAACAGTCCTCCTAGGCATTTGCTTTTTCAATATAGACTGCGTAAGTGTGTTTCCTCCCCTGTTGGTGTCCAAACCGTGATGTGAAGAGAAGGCCTTCATGGGGAAAACTACTACTAAAAAAAGTCCATCGGTAAATTCATTCTCACGGCCTGATGGATGAACTATTTGGACTGCATTAAAATCAGTTTAATCATTTAACAAAATTATTACGTGCATAAGATATACTAGACACCATTCTAGGCACTGGGCACAGCACAGCAAATGAAACAGATACAATCTCTGCCCTTAAGGAACTTACATTCTACTGGTGATATAGAAAAAAAATGAATAAAGGGAAGAAGGTAGAAAATTCTGGGCGTAGTGGCGATAGTGCAATTTTATAGAGGTTGATCCGGGGAGATAATGTTCGTAGAGATGTTTGAGTAAAGAACTGAAGACGGACAAGGGAGCCCAGCCAATGTCTGGGAGACAGCAGCCCGTGAAGATGAAATAACAAGAGAGAAGGCCATGGAGTGAGACTGCCCTGGCGATGGCGGAGCCGCACAGAGGCCAGGGTGGCTGCAGGAAGTAAGGGAAGAGGTGAAGCATAGTTTGAAATCATAATTAAAATTTCAAAAAAACATTCTTCTCACCCTGATTCTTACCAAAATGACATTTCTGATTTTTCCTTCTCCATCTAGATACAATAAATGTGTCAAGGTGCCAGGTGTGTTATTACTAGAAATTATTACAAATGGTAATAAGCCCATGCTATCTGATCTACTTTCAATTATTGCATTGATTAGTATCATAATCATGATAATCACCACCATGACCACTAATAATACAGTGGCTTCACAATTTACATCATCTCATTTGACCTTGCAATAATGCCTGGATAAGGGTTACTTTCCCATTTTGTAGATAAGAACATTTTTTAGATGCATTATGTGTCTTGTCCAAAGTTGCTCAGCTAGTAAATTCTGGAGGGGTATGAACTAGAATCCCAGTGTTATTTTTGCTAAACCACACAACTTCAGTGCCAACAGCATGTGGTATGCTTGCTCAGAACATCTCTACTCTCCATAATTTTCCCCTTTAAGAAGAAAGACATTGCTAAAAAAGATTGGTTTACCTAATAAGAAAAAAGTAAAATGAACAATGACATTTATCACAATATTATATGTCATAGTAAACAATGAGAAACAGCCTAAAAGCCCAATAATAAGAGGTAGATAAATGTGGCGGGCAGAATAATAGCTGCCCAAAGATGTCTACAACCTAATTCCTGGAACCTGTGACTATGTTACCTGACATGACAAAGGGAGATTAAGGTTGCTGATGGAACTAGGTTGCTCATCAGGGAGATTATTGATTGGGCTCAGGGATCCTTAAAAGTAGAAGAGGAAGATGTGACTATGGGAGAAAGGCACAGAGAGAAGCAATGTTGCTGACTTTGAAGATGGAGAAAGGAGCCACAAGTCAAGGAATAAAGGAAACTTCTAGAAACTAGAAGGACAAGGGAACAGATCTCTCCTACAATTTCCAGAAAGGACCATAGTACTGCTGACACCTTGATTGCAGCTCAGTGAAGCCCATGCTGCAATTCTGACCTCCAGAATTGTCAGATAATAAATTTTTGTTGTCTTAAGCTGCTATATTTGTGGTAACTTGTTATAGCAGCGATAGGAAACGAAGACAATAAGCCAACGTGGATCATGTACTTGAAGCTCTGTTATGTAAACATTTAAATGACATTTGTGAGGTCTATGTAATAACATGGAAAATATTTAGGATTTACATTTTAAAAGCAGTATACAGATGTGTACGTACAGTGCAGTTAAAACTATGTTTGAAAAACAAAGAAACAAAAACCTCAGCTGAGTGGATAGAAAATCTGGGAGAGAATTCACAAAACTGTGAACTATGAGTAATGTGCGTGGTGGAATGATACTGATTCGTTTTTCTTTTCTTTTAACTCTTGTGAATTTTCCAAATTTCCTTTAATGGGCCTGTATGGAGAAAATACTAAAATTAAGTTTTAAATTTATTCGAGAAAGTAAAAATCCCATCTAGAGAGCTGCAATGGTACATATTGCCAGACAGGACACCATCAATCATCACATCTCTGGTGAAATAGCAGAATTCGCTCCCATTTTATCCAGGAAGCCATGTGGAGAAACAGTTATCGTTTTAGCAGCTGGTACCAGAATTCCTATGCAGGGAGAGACCTGTCTTAGTTGAGAAGTGGAAAAGAAGCTTTGTCAAGTTAACTAGCAAGAAGGATGTCCCCAGGCCCGAGTGTTGAGCTGTGCTCAGATTTCACATGAAAGAAGGGGGCTGGAGTCAGGAGAGGGTGGAGACGTGGCAGTTGGGGCTAGAAGAAAACATCTGAAGAAAAACACACACCTATAGCATGTTTTCAAAGAAAGGCAGTGTGTTGTAGAAGGCATGCCTCCCTGTTACACCTGACTGTCAGCAAAACTGTAACTTGCCCATGTTTGATTTGATTTCATGGGGAAACTAATATAGGGGAAGAGATTTGCATCAAGGTTGGCTCAGGGTTGAAACCGGGCTAGTCTGTGTGGATGGGGAGAGTGAGCTGAGCTCTAAACCACATGTCCTGTCAAAATAGAATCTCCACATCCATTGGTGTTGTTCCTACCATGTGTCTTCAACCTTGCTGGGTGTTTACTGCCCTGCTCACCACCTCCCCTTCCTAGGTACCTCCTGCCCATCCTGTAATGCGTGGCCCATTGCAAATTAGCAAGTGTTTGCAGAGCCGTTTCACTACCTCGGGTTGCATTTCATGTACAAGAAGCCAGCCCTCGGATTACCTGGGATTTGTGCCAGCTTGTTGCAAAGCAACCACTAAACCACTCCCCTGAGAGGCCACTGAGGCTTTTCATCACTGATGTTGCCCAGGGACTGAGACAGCTACTCGTTCGCCAGTGTGAGATGCTTTGAGAGCTGGGTGCCTGGAATTTGTCAAAGGAGTCATGGTGCTTGAGCTGTCCTCAAAAGCCCAGAAGCTGCTGGGAGATGGCGTTTGTTGGAGGACCCATGAGGATTCGATATCCTCGAGGGTACCCTTTAGAGGCGAAGGAACTCAGCTCCACCAGACACTCTAGAAACAGCTCAGAACTCATGAGGTGCCCATGATTGGAAACAAGGAGTCTTCCCTAGAGAGCCTCTGGGCCAAATCCAACATTGTTCACAGTGGTCTCTCTAGAGTGGCAATAGCTTCTGGGGTTTTCTCCTGTCCTGTCTTGAGGACTCAATGGATCAAAACTCTCTTGGGCTCAGGTGGTATTCCAGAGGCCTGATATCTGCAGTGGGTGGCAAAACTGACTACCGAAAGTGTGGGGGGTAGTGATGGTGATGTAAGTGTGTGCGTGTGCGTGCGTATGTGCACACCCGTGCCTACGTGGAGGAAGGGAGGGCAGGCAGGAGTGGATCCAGATAGTGTGGACCTGCAGCTTGTATGATTTTGAGGGTCCTCTTTAAGAAAAAAGAACACTCCGTTACAAATTCAAAATTAGGGAAAAAACACAAATATGTATTTAGAATGGGAAAAAAAATCACAACAAATTACAACTATAAAAAAGCTGGCAAATACTAAAAGCACCCCAAAATCTGAAAGCATGACCTAATATCTTAATTAACTCCCTGACACACGTTATACTATTTTTCATGTATTTTTTAGCTGAGTCTTTTTTGCTCACCTCTTCAAGTGACAATGAGTTTGTAATGTTTTCTGTATTATTAGAAAGCTTTATTCTTTCCTCTATCTAGCATGATTGGTTAATTTTAAAAAAATTATCAATAGTTTGAAATTTTTTTATTTTTTTTTGAGACGCCCTGTCTAGAGTGCCGTGGCGTCAGCCTAGCTCACAGCAACCTCAAACTCCTGGGCTTAAGCAATCCTACTGCCTCAGCCTCCCGAGTAGTTGGGACTACAGGCCTGTGCCACCATGCCCCGCTAATTTTTTCTATATATATTTTTAGTTGTCCATATAATTTGTTTCTATTTTTAGTAGAGACGGGTTCTCGCTCTTGCTCAGGCTGGTCTCGAACTCCTGAGCTCAAACGATCCGCCCGCCTCGGCCTCCCAGAGTGCTAGGATTACAGGCGTGAGCCACCGCGCCCGGCCGATAGTTTGAAATTGATTTTCAGCTTCTCAATTCATTTTTGTCCAGGTCACGTACATTTTTAGAATTTGTCATCAAATTTGGACAACCTATCAGGTTTTTTCCATGTATGAGCTGTCAGAGTTCAGGGCGTTCAAGTTTCCTCACCCAGTGACTAATCTTAAACACTCTTTGAACTAATGATACTTATTACACAATTTGTCATTGAGGCTCTTGTTTAGTGGTATATTATGATTTTTATGTTAATCATTGTCAATGTTAGTATTTCTTGTCAAATTGTCAAGAAATTTAATTTTCTTCAAACGTGTTTCTATGATTCATTTCCTTTCATTAATTGGATTAGCAAGTAATCCAAGAGCCTATACACTACTTCTATTCAAAAATTTATTTCTTCCTCTTCATGCATTATTAATTTTGTTATGATCTAAAAGAATTTTTCAATTATAATTCATTTCTCCATGTCAGAATAATTTGTAGTGATTTCACGCAGAAATATACACAAATTTCTGTATGTAATATACAATGATTTCACTGTGTAAGGAGTTTATAATGGTATACGCTGAACTATCACAATGGGATGATGCGAAAGAACTTTCATTTTGACTTGTGGTCATAGAAAACTAAATCCTCTGCTTACAATTCTATATGTCTCATGATCGAGAGAGGTTTTTCACAAAGTAGCTTTTGGCTCTCTGTATTTCAAATTCTGTTTTTCCTCTACTACCCCACACTTCTAGTAATACTAGGCACAATGGCACGTGTTACTATTGATGGCCTCTGTCCCCACGCCTTTCTATTGTGATTCCAGGTGAGACATCACAGGAGATGGTACAGGTATTCCTGAAGGCCATTCCTATATCAGGATGGCTGCTAATAACTATGAAATACAAATATATCCCACTAAACCCAAACTGTTCCAATCTCAATGTCACCTTAGGCATATGTCAAAAATGCCATGACCATCTCAATGCCACCGCATACAAGAAAGGGAAAGCCATATTGGGAAGAGACAGTAGGCTTACCTAATTATGGGTGAGATATATTACCTTTGCAAATTTTACAAAAATGTATGATCATATAAACACATTGCCTTAGAAGGGGCCCAGTTATGCTGTGGAGCGTTTACACTTCATTAGCTTCCTGATCAATCCATCTCAGGGGGCAAGAGTAGGTACTGGATGATGCACTCTACTAGAACCCTCTCTATTCTCTATTGCTAAATCCACCTATGTTCTTACATACACATATTTTTTAATACACACTCAGACACGTCATGTCTCTTTCACTCACTGCCCCATTTCCAATTAAAACACTATGCTAGAACCATAGTTTGAAGCTATATATTATAAACAGAAACAATTATTTAGCAAAATGTTATTTTTCCCAAATGAAGCAAGAGTTTTGTTTTTCAAGTTTTCAAAGAACTTATTTGACTACTTCTCTAAAGCTAGTACTTTGGCAGGAATATAGGGGAATTTAAAGGAAATAAAATTATTTTTACACTAGCACAATGATGAAAGTTTCAGCACTTTTCAAGTTGACAAAAAATTTGACTACTTCTCTAAAGCTAATACTTTGCCAGGAATATAGGAGAATTTAAAGGAAATAAAATTATTTCTACGCTACCACAAGGATGAAAGTTTCAGCTTATTATGAAAATCAGAGTTCAAATAAAGTATAAAAAAGAAAAAAAAGCCACCAGGTTGTTTAAAAAGACTTTATTCTCTTGAATAGTAATGCTTGCCAGTTTGAATAAGATTAGCATTTCTTTTTCAATCTCATCTAGAAAGCTTTTATAATTGAATCTTGATTTATTAATCACTTCTATATCTGTCATCAGTGCTCTGAAAAATCTTAATAAAGACTCTACTGACATTAGTAGATCCAGCTCAAGAATTGTAAAGACTCTTTGTGTAAATACATACTGGGCAAAAAATAAACCTGAGTTCTCCTGGTTCTCGATCACTTCTTTCTGGTGTGTGTGTGTGTGTGTGTGTGTGTCTTTCTCTTACACACTACCCAAACACTTCCTTTTCAAAATATTACGATCATCACTATCCCTGTTGCACCAGGGGAATTTTCAGTTTCTAAAAATAATTTCAATTCTATGGAGTCAGAGTGTTTTTAGTTACAGCTGCCCAAACAGTAGGGTTTCACATCAGGTCCATTTGAAATACCATTAAAGGCTTAGAAAATGATGGAAACACAAAAAATACTTTGGAAATTAGGATAACTAAACCTGATTAAAATCAACTTCTATAATGGCCAAAGGATAAGATACTAGTGTTAATGGTTGATCTGAGAGGCTTGATAGAAACCTGATTCCTTTTATTCTTCCTGATCTTCTATTTGCCTTGTTTCCTGCTGCCATTTTTTTTTTTTTTTTTTTTGTCCTACACTGTGTTGACAATGGCTAGGACTGATTTGAGCCCCATGCTTAACTCCTTTTCTACCAGCCTTCTTGAAAAATCCTAAACCTAGGAGTAGGAAACTAGGTAGACTTTAAGCAAAAAGTATGAGTAAGGCAAGTTATTTCCTTCTTGCTTTCTTTCCAAGTCACCTGCTTTTGATTTAAAATTTTTGTATAACTGGATTAAAATTTTTTCTCTTCTTTGGACATATAGTGTGATAGATATAAGCAACTTGTTTTATTACTGTCTTCAACCATGGGAAACAGATTTTTTCAACCTAATTTATGATGCTTACAAAAGGCACAATGAAGACTACTTACTGAATTCTAATAATTGCACAATTCTTATGAAAAGCTTGGTGGTGCAAACGGATATTCATAGAGACTACTTAAGGAATGTAAAATCCATTGCTTACTATAGATATTCATGGACTCTAGGTTGAGAACCTGCACTGAGACTGATAGTATTAGTTAGTTAATGCTGCTTAACAAACAACCCCCAACTCTCAGGAGCCTAAAGCAACATTGTCATGCACAGGTCCATGGGTCAGCTATGGCTTGGCTGGAATCATCCAGGCTTAGGAGGGCTTGGCTCAGGCTGCAGGTTGGTTTTAGGTGTTCTTTTTGTTGTTGTTGTTGGTTTTGTTTTGTTTTGTTTTGTTTTTTCAGACAGAGTCTTACTCTGTAGCCCTGGGTAGAATGCAGTGGCATCATGGTAGCTCACTGTAACCTCAAACTCCTTGCCTCAAGCGATCCTCCTGCCTCAGCCTCCCAAGTAGCTGGGACTACAGGCATGCACCACCACACCTGGCTAATTTTTCAATTTTTAGTAGAGACTGGGTCTTGCTCTTGCTTAGGCTGGTCTTGAGCTTCTGAGCTCAAGTGATCCTCCCACGTCAGCCTCCCAGGGTGCTAGGATTACAGGTGTAAGCCACTGCACCCGGCTAGGTGTTCTTCATGTGTTTCCTCATTCTCCTTGGACCAGCAGCTACTCAGGCATATTCTTCCCATGGAAAAATCACTGGAGCATAAGAAGTCAAGCCCAATCACACATGCCCCCCTTAAGCTTTAAAGTTCCAGTGAAGTTTGCAAACTTCCCACTGGCTAAGTCCAAAGTCAAGGGGTGGAGATGCACACTCTGTCTGTACTATTGCAATGCTTGGTCATACAGCAAAGGCAGGGGAGGGAAGAATTAGTGACAGCAATCCATCTTCCACCCTGACCATATTTGTCTATGATTGAATTCCTCATTTGTAAAATGAAACAACACAACAAAAACAAAGAAGTTTACCTCCTAGACTTGTAAGGAGTAAATAACTTAAAACAGTGCTTGACATGCACAAAAAGATCAATACATAAAGTTAGCTATTATTATTGCTGTCATCGTCGTTGTTGTTTGTATTGTTTTGCTTCTTTTTGCCACAGCTATTAAGCTTAGAGACAAATTTTCTGCCCTCTTCCAGCAAGCACGTAGGGGTATGCACATCAAACTTACACCAGAGCTTTGTCTTACTTTCTTACTTTTAAATGTTATTTCCCTGTCTTTGATTCTTTCCTGAATTGTTTTTTCATCATGTTAATTGAACATACTGATGTAAGCAGCCCATAAATGCTTCTCTGTATTGCTAGTTGTAGAATAGCGAATGAATGAACAAATGAGCACTAATGACTTGTTGCTTTTCCTTTGTTTTTAATCTTGACTTTTTATGAGTTTGCCATCTCTGTCAACACTACAGTGGCCCTTTTTCTGTATCCACACTAAGCTAAATCAATTTTAGATTTAATGAATGAGCAGATGACTTCAGCCCGCCCTCAGTGAGACCCCTTTCAGATCCTCTATGCCCCAGCTTCCACTTTTCCCCCTTCCTTGCTGGACCAAGCTGCCAAGGAGCCTACCTGGTTCTCTGCCATGTCCAATCTAGTTAGGGCCAGGCTATTAGACAACGAATGTGCCCCCAATGTACCTCCAGACACCAAGCCTGTAGCTACAAAATAAGATCATATTCCCTTTAATATCCAAATTCCAATGGCTCAGAGTCCCATATCAACATGGAGATATGAGTTTTTGAGTATGGTTGGTAGTTCAAAGAACAGTAAGTTAACCCCAAAGAAAACAGTGCTCCAACCCTTAATTCCTGGAAGAGTTTGGGGTCAAAAGAGGCACTTTAAATGGTGGGCTTGCCCTCAATGATGTTGTGCCCGTTGTCCATTGAACGAATGTATATTCTGAATCCAACCACTTCTTATCACCTCCACTGCCGCTGTCCCAGCCAGAGGCACCACCACCTTTCAACAGGACAAACTTGGGAGCTTCCTAACTGGTTTCCCTGCATCCACTCTTGCTCTCCTGTAATCAATTCTTCAGGATTAGTCTTCTGGAAATCAAAATCAGAGTATGTCATCCTCTTCCTTAATCCTTCTGTTTGTGGTCTTCCATTGCTATGAATTGAATTTTGCCCCCCCTTCAAATTTCAATGTTGAAGCCCTAACCCTTAATGTGATGGTATTTGGAGATGGGGCCTTTGGGAGGTGATTAGGTTTAGATGATGTCTTGAGGGTGGGTCCCTCATGATGGGATTAGTGCCATTTTAAGAAGAGACACCAGAGAGCTTGCCATCTCTCTCTCCCCACTATGTGAGGACAAAGCAAGAAGGTAGTTGTCTGCAAGCCAGGAAAAGAGCCCTCACCAGAACCAGCTGTGTGGGCATCTTGATCTCAGACTCCCAGCCCCAGAACTGTGAGAAAATAAACTTCTGTTGTTGAAGCCACCTAGTCTGTGGTATTTTGTTATGGCAGCCCAAGCTGACAAATACAGCCATCGTAGTCAGTATACACTCCACATTTCTTACCGAGGTCCACAAGGCCCTGCACAGTGTAGATGCTGCCACTCTTTCTGCCGTGTCTCCTTCCAGGCCCTTGTCTCACTCACCCTGCACTGTCCACACTGGCCTTCCTGAGACTCATCAAACTCATTCCTACCTCAGGTCTTTTGCACTTGCTGGGCCCTCTGATTGGACTTGGTCTTCCTCTGGATCTTCACATGGTGCAATCCCTCATTCCGTGCAGGCCTCCCTGCACATAGCACTTCCTCAAAGAGGCCTTTCCTCGTTCCCTTCTCTAATATACACACCTTCCCCATCACTCTCCATCCCTTATTCTGCTTCATTTTCTTTTTTGCTCTTAGAATCACCAAATATTACATTATGAGTTTGTTTATTGTCTATGCCTCTGCTCCCAACTATATTTTTTATATGTCTCTTGTGTCCTTGGCAAGCACAAAATAGACATGTAATACATATTTGTTCAATGAAAAAATAAATAAATGGATGTTGTTTGTTATGACCTCTATATGCACTCTAGCCTAGTCCCTCCGTTGTGGTGCGGATATCAACTGCATCATGGGTTTGGCTGCAGAAGCCCCTTTCTTTCCACAATCTCTTGAGTCTAGTTCTGCTTCCTCCGCTGCACAGAAACTGTGTTTGGTAAGGTCATTTGTTACTGTCTATTTGCAAATCCAATGGCCTTTTCTCTGATATGGCCACTTTGTAGTATATGCCAGTGTTGATCATTGTTTTCTTCTTAAAAATCTTGCCTTCTGCAGCTTTCGTGATCCCAGCTTGCCACCTCTCTGCACAGTGTTCCTTTACCTGTGGGTTAATCCACACTGAGGACGTGTAACATCAGATTCTCCCTGGGTTAAAGGCACATGCTTTCTGTGATTCCTGGGAGTATTGTAAGTTGAATTTATTAACAATTGAATTTACTACCTTCACTCTTGACCCCCAAACCCTCACTGGCTTCCTCGTGCTGGTTAATTGTGACAAGAGTCATTTCATTTTTAAGCTGGCCATCTTTTTATCATTCTTTAGCACTTATCCACATCCCTCTCCACCCCACTCTCAACTACAGTCAGGCCCTAAAATATTTATTCTGTGTTCGATTGCTTGTTTTCTCAAAGCATCCTCTTCCTCTCTCCCTGGAAAATAGTCTTGGTCAAGGACCTCCAATTTCTTGCCTTAACCTCTACAAAAACTTTCTAAGGCTTCTCTCAGCCCCCAGTCTCTTCCCACCATCAACTTACTTTTCATCCTACCACATGGTCATCTTTCTAAATTGCAGATTGGTAGCTTTCCATCGCCTTCAGAGTGAAGCCCAAACCCCTTGGCACAATATGCAAAGCTCTTCATGGTCTAGCCTCTGCATTTCTCTCCACTCGTCTCCCCTTCCACTACCTCCCGACCTCCTCTATGCATACTTTGCTAAACCTGACTCAGCTACTTGCTGTTTCTTGGAATGACCAGAGCATTTTGTGTTTCTCTCTCTCTCTCTGTCTCTTTCAATTTTTCATATAATAATCATTCCGAGTGTCCAACTCTCTGCCTTTGCCCTCTGGGGTAATTTCTGCCTTGTCTTCAAGACTTACTCCTAGAGTTCCCTCCACTGGGAAAGTTCTCTATTTACCCTACTGACTCTACTCACACCCTACTGCTGAATGCTCTTCCTTGGTGTCTCCATTGCAGCTTCTAAGTAACCTCAATAACAGTTTCTTTCAGGTTTAATAATCATTAGTAATTTCTCCACTAGACTGTGAGATTTTTGAGCAGAGAAACTTCTTACGTTGTATCTGTATTTATAGTAAATACATCTTAGCACACAGTAAACAGTAAATAAATATGTGTTGACTGGAGATAAATTGAGTTGAGTTCACTAAAAACAGTACCCCAGCTCTCGAATCTGGGGAGTTGCTTCAGTTTTTAGTTCATCAGAAATAATCATTTCTCCATTTAAATGGAAATTTAACAAAATAGTGTCTAGATGATGTTGACCTGAATCAGAATATAAAAAGTATTTTTACAATTATTTTGGCTTGTCATTGTAATTTGGCACCAAGATTAGTTTCAATATGTTTAACGGCATCTGAGTATGAAAACCACACTGTCATCTGGCATGGGGACAATCGGGGCTGGGGTGGGGGCTGTTACACAAATGAGACCCTGCTCTGTTCTCTTCTTCTCTCATCGTTTTTACTTCCACTGTCATAGGAGCTCTTTGTTCCCACCAGATTGAAATGGAATGCTAATTTTTTTGAGTGGATGGTGTTAATATAACTCTGGGAAAGAAAAAAAAAACACTGTCACAAAAAGCACTGGAAATGATCTCACCAACTTGCCATCTGTATGACCTGTATTCTGGGCTGGGTTCCAGCAATGGAAATAAGTTTGCTTTGTTCCGGATGCATTTCCTCACCCAGGACCCTTTGTCAGCTCTCCCTACGCGGACATCCCACGATGGTTATTACAGAGTTATTGCTCTGGTACCGCTGCACCACCAGAGTCACCCAGTGGTCCAGGACACTGGCTTCAGGGGCATGAAAAACCCAAGTTTGCGCCCATCTGCTCCACTCTCTAGTTGTTGACAAATGACTGGTCCTCTCCGGTCCTCTCTGTTCCTCAGTTTCCTCATTTATGAAATGCAGATAGTAACACCTACTTCATAGGCTGGGTGAAGCCATGCATGTAAAGTTCTTTATCCAGCCAGTGTCCTGCACATAGTCATTCTGTATCTTCTATTTCCATTTTATATATAAAAGCCACATATTTCCAATCAGATTGTTAACTCCCCAGATCCATTTATAAAATATTGCTTTGAGAAAGTTATTTCTATAGTTGGATATTTCATTTACAGATGAAGTATGAGTCTTGTTATCTGCCACCCAGAATCTCATTTATGTTAGTCTCCTAGGGCTGCTGTCACAAAATACCACAAACTAGGTGGCTTAGGACAACAGAAATTTCTTCTCTCACAGTTTTGGAGGCCAGAAGTCTGAAGTCAAGGTGTTGGCAGGGCCACACTCCCTCCGAGACTTTGGGTAGAATCTTTCCATGCTTCTACGTAGCTTCTAGTGGTGGCTGTCAATTGTTGGCATTCCTTGGTTAGTGGCTGTATCACTCCAATCTCTGCCTCTGTCTTCACATGGCCATCTTCTCCGTGTGTGTTTCTGTCTCCACATGGTGTTTTCCTCTTTTTATAGGGACTTCAGTCATATCAGATTAGGACTTACTCTAATGACTTCATCTTAATTGATTACAAAGATGCTATTTCTAAGAAAGGTCATATTCACAGGTACTGGGGTTAGGACTTCAATCCTTTTAGGTTATCTTTTGGGGGAACATAATTCAACACATAAAACCATTCAATGAAAAACTTGCTACACCCAGCTATTGGAAGGGGTAGTAAAAGATGGGCTTCAGTGACTATTCAGCTGCAGAGAGTCCCCTCACCCAAGGTCAAGCCCTTTCCTGAGGAGACCCACATTTAATGACTGATTAATGCAGGGATAGAGTCGTGGCCGTCTGCTCAACTCAGGATAACTCTGCAGGGCCCTTTCAACTCCAAAGTACCCTGTGGAGTCAGTGGAGGCTGTTGTGCCTGTGTTGCAGCTTGACTTCTCTCTCTGCCTAGTCCTGCTTCTGACCCCAAACTTTGACAGGTGTTCATCCCAATAGATGTCCTGGTACTAATCTCTATCTCAAAGTTTACTTCCTGGAGAGCCAACCTGTGATAATACGTGAGGGGAGAGAGTGTCTTTTGCAATGTTTTATTCACCAGAGTTGCTACTTCCTGGGCACATAGTAAACACTTAATAAATCCTAACTGGTTGACTAATTGGGTCACATTTCTTTAGGTATAGTTGAGCAGAATTGAGTGTGCAGTTTGTTGCCATGGTTGTCTGTGACATGAATGAATCCCTATGTAGGTCGAATTCATGATGAATCATGCATCCAAATGGACCACTCACCATTTAGCCCAAGTTCCCTGTCATCACGACCACCAACAAAACATTCTCTGTAGTCGTATGTGGCATAATAGTCAGATGCTTTCAATATCTGATAATAAGAGTTATCCCTCAGCATGAACTCAGGATAAATAACCATAGAAATAACCAACCTCAAGTAATGATTTGGAAACTAATGGTTAAGAAGTTAAGAAACATATATATTTCAATTCAGGGGACCAGGTGCAGGGTCAGGAGAATATGGTGGTGCAAGCACATTGAAAGTTACTTGCTCCAGGAGTGTATATTTAAAACAGAGGTTAGCATATGGAAGCCTAAAAGGAGAGGTCATTTGGTCATTATGTCTTCAACATACCCAGTAGCGGAAGACATTTTGGGGCTCTTGGCAAATACATCCTATAGAGGGGATGGGAACATCAGTGGGACTAGTTATTATTAATTTCAGATGGCTCCCTTTGCTTTTATTTCTTGCCCCTCCAGAGAGTACATCGTGGTAACAGCTGAAATGAGGATTGTGGTCAACTTGGCAGAAGCAGTTATCACCATTAAACGAAAAAGAAATTGAGATTCTGTTACATGTACTAGTCTACTGTGTGTTTGGTTAGCATGGATAATCTCTGAGAAAGTACTCAATTATGGGTGCCCTAAAATAGTTAGACATGGCTAGGGACATGTAATTACTTGATTTACAAGCCAGCTTATCTCCTCAGATGATGTCTCTGCCTCCTTACTTTCTGTAGTTATATTTGTTTTTATTTTCTACTAAAAAGGAATCAGAAAACTCAGGTGAATTGATGTCAACTACATTAAGAAATATTCATAAGTATTCATCTATTCATTGAACAAATATTTGTTGAGAGTCGACTGTGCCAGGAAATGTCATGTCCAAGGGGGTTGATCTGAGTTGAATTGTGTCTTCCCCAAATTTATATTTTGAAGTCCTCATCTCCACTACCTTAGAATGTGACCTCATTTGGAAATAGGGTCATCGCAGATGTAATGAGTTAAGATGAGCTCATACCGGAATAGGGTGGGCCCCTAATCCAATAGGACTGGTGTCCTCATAATCTGACCTCAGACTTCTGACCTCCAGAACTGAGAGATAATAAATTTCTGTTGTTGAAGCCACCTGGATTGTGCTACTTTGTTATGGTAGCCCTAGTGAACCAATACAGGGGTTCAGTGCTGTTTACATTTGAAACTGTTTCTGTCTTCATAAAGCTTCCAGTCTCCATATACACATGAGTTTGTGTGAGTGTGCCCACGCGTTCCAGCCAAAACCACCTGGAGATAAATGTGGTCAGTCAACCTATCTCCTATTCTGCATGAAACCCAACACCTTTGTGGATATTTCAGCAAATTCCTGGGGACTTGTGTGCTCTGGGCCACTTCTGGCCCTGCATTCTTGCTCCCTGGCAAATCCTGTCTCCTCGTCTATTGGCTGGTGTCTTCTCTCTGCTCTCTTCATCCAACTTTATTTGTCTTCCTCAAGACTTCCTCACACATGACTATTACTTGTATAGATGGCCCCTCTGAAGGGTTAGAAAGACAGAAAGGGTATATTGTAATCATGTTAATTACTTAGAATTGACATAAGATGGGCCATTCTCCTAAAACATTTTACGAGCCTCTCTGCACTGGGTATTTCTCTCAGGGAAATAGTCTCCACAACCTCTATGTAGCTGCCATTTTGACCTGTTTTTTTCTCCTTCTTCACCTTCCTCTGTCCTCTTCCAGCCCCAAATTTGCTGGTCAATTTTTATGTAGCAAAATTTAGCTATTTGTTTGTTTTTCAGTTTTCTTATAAATAATGCCTCATTTTTGTCCCAAAGAACAAAGTTGAACCATATGAAAAAGGTGATATTTGGTCATTTGACCCACAAAAATGATGTCTCCCTTTAAATTAACCCAATATTTTCCTAAACAATGACAACTTTCTTTTTAAGAATGCCATCTGCTAAAGTATTTAGGTTATTAAACATGAAATATCTGATTTCCTTAAGTGCTAAGTTTGACAGTTGATCTCTCTGACATTTCACTTTGACACTTTTTGTTTTATGTTTATTGTGAAGGTACATCCTTATTCTTTCAAACACACTGTTTGGCTTGTGATTATCTGTCAAAAAAATTTTTAGAGCAATTTTTGTGAAACCATGAATAAGTCAAAAATTCATGTTATTTTCTAATATGAGTTCCATCGTGGAACCAATGCAGCGCAGACAGCTCAAAATATCAACGAAGTGTTTGGGAAGGATGTGGCTAATGAACACACAGTACGTAGATGGTTTGAGAAGTTCCAATCTGGTGATTTTAATCTTAAAAATGAGGCACATGGGCGACGTGAGACCAAGGTGAATAATGATGAGCTGAAAGCTGTAGTGGAAGCAAATCCATTTCAATCTATGCGTGAATTAGCAGAAAGGTTTGACGTTACTATTCCAACAATATTGGACCTTTTGAAACAAATCAGCAAGGTAAAGAAGCTGGATAGATGGGTACTGCATGAATTAAATGAGTGTCAGAAGATAAATTATCTTGAAGCTTACCTTTCTTTGTTGCTATGACATAAAGGTGAACCATTTCTACACTGTATTGTTATGTGTGATGAAAAATGGATTCTTTTTGACAATTGCAAGCATTCTGCACAATGGCTGGATAAAGATGAAGTGCTGAAACATGTCCAAAACTGAATATCCATCAGAAAAAGCTAACGGTGTCTGGTGGTCCAGCGCTGGTATTATCCACTGCAGCTCCATGAAACCTGGTCAGTCCATTACAGCAGATGTCTACTGCAACCAACTGGACAAAATGATGAGGACGCTTGCAATTAAGCAGCCAAGATTGGTCAAAAGAGACAGGTGAATCCTCTTGCAAGACAATGCTTGACCACATGTCGCACAAACACTACAGAAGCTAGACTTGGGGCCGGGCGTGGTGGCTCACGCCTGTAATCCTAGCACTCTGGGAGGCCGAGGTGGGCGGATCGTTTGAGCTCAGGAGTTCGAGACCAGCCTGAGCAAGAGCGAGACCCCATCTCTACTAAAAAATAGAAAGAAATTATATGGACAGCTAAAAAAATATATATAGAAAAAATTAGCCGGGCATAGTGGTGCATGCCTGTAGTCCCAGCTACTCGGGAGGCTGAGACAGGAGGATCCCTTGAGCTCAGGAGTTTGAGGTTGCTGTGAGCTAGGCTGATGCCATGGCACTCACTCTAGCCTGGGCAACAAAGTGAGACTCTGTCTCAAAAAAAAAAAAAAAAAAAAGAAGCTAGACTTGGAAACTCTCTGTCAT
Source organism: Eulemur rufifrons (assembly GCF_041146395.1). NCBI lineage: Eukaryota > Metazoa > Chordata > Mammalia > Primates > Lemuridae > Eulemur > Eulemur rufifrons. The sequence continues at coordinate 134,533,011 of NC_091012.1, read as the reverse complement.
CCACTGTATTCATCAGCCTTTGCACCAACTGACTACCACTTCTTCCAGGCTTTGGACCACTTCTTGCAAGGAAAAATATTCAATTCTCAACAAGCTGTGGAAAACACCTTTCACGATTTCACTGCCACTAGCTCTCCAGGCTTCTTTGCTGCTGGCATAAACAAGCTACCATTAAGATGGCAAAACTGTGTCCATAATTTAGACACACTGATTAATTGTACTGCTTCTTGTTTGAGATATAATAAGCTAAACTTTTGATTCAAAATCAGACATTTCATATTTGATGACCTAATATATCAGAGTGATGTCCAACCCAGTTGCTTGTGTTTCAGACCTATGCATTTTGTCTCATAAACACATTGTATCACATGAACATATAAAATTAGAATGCATTTTCTGTTTAAATGTGGATTCTATTCAGAGATACAAAGATACAAAGAGCCAAGTTTTAAAAATATCAAGGGTCAAATGAATGCATTTTTATCATGATGCATCACATGCAGATGTCATTCCAAAAAAATGTTTTTAGTTTTGGGTGAAAAAGGAGAGTAAGAAAAAGAAATTATTTTAAGATGATTTGACATTATTCAAGACATGGGTGGTCTGCAGCTTTATATAAAAGTAACTTAAAGTTTTTCCTCGCTTTTTTTTTTTTTTTTTTTTTTATTTTAAGAGACCAGGTCTGGCTCTGGCTCTGTTGCCCAGGCTGGAGTGCAATGGCACAATCATATCTCACTGCAACTTCAAACTCCTGGCCTCAAGCAATCCTCCCACCTCAGCCTCCCAAAGTACTGGGATTATAGGTATGAGCTACCATGCCCAGCCAGTGTTTCCGAACTTTGGAACCAGTAATTCTACTGCATAGAATCTGGCCTAGAAAAATAAATTGAAGCTCATAAAGAGCTTTGTACCCAAAGACATGCATTGCGGTACTATTAATGACAGTAAATCAATTAAAAATAGAAATACCCCAATCACCCAATAAGAAAGAGGTATTGAGTATTATGAACAGCCATATCTTGGATGATTAGCACAGCCATTAAAAACAGCTTGTAAAGAGCTGCAATAATTTTGGAAAATGTTTCACCTTAATAGCAAGTGAATGAAGCAGGATATATAAAAATATGTGGACAAGGTGCTTCCAATAATGTAAAAAAATATGTGAACCAAAGATGTAAAGGAAGGCCAGGTGTGGTAGCTCACACCTATAATCCCAGCACTTTGGGAGGCTGAGGCAGTAGCATTGCTTGAGCCCAGGAGACTGAGGGTACAGTGAGCTTTGATCACACCACTGCACTCCAGCCTGGGTGACAGAGTGAGACCCTGTCTTTAAAAAAAAAAAAATGGAAAAAACCAAAGATGCAAAGGAAATCCACCAGTCATTAAAGTGGGTGCTGATTGTTTTCTTCTTTCTACTTTTCTTTGTTTCCAAATTTTCTGTAATAAGCATGTATTTCTTTAATAACAATAAGTTTAAAAAACACTGTTAAAAACAAAAAGAGATCTAGGGCTTGAGCAAAGAGTACGAGCATCTGATCACAGCCATCAATTCTTTGTTTTGTGTTTCGGAGTACTTTTTAAATTCTAGGCTTTTTTTTCTCATCTTCGTATTAGGGGATAATAGAATTAGCTTGGTTGTTCAGTTTTTTTAAATATCCAAGTTCTTTTCTCTTACATCTGGCTTTGGATTATGTCAAAGGTTGAATGAGATGCTTTCCATGATTGGAAAAACATAAAACAGGGGCTGAGGGTGCTGTAAGCTTAAGAATACAAAGAGATTATACTATAGACAACAACACAATTAGTCCATGTACCTGGTAAAAGTGAGGAAGACATTTATAGATATTAATAGATTATACTTATATTAGTTTTCTATTTCAATAATTTGTCTTATTCTTGAGTCCTTATGAATAATGGTATTATGAGCCTGACCTTTTAAAAAATGTTATAATACTATAATTATATTTCAGGGGCACAATATTATTTGAATAGGCATCTAAATATTATTCAGACATATTATAATATTACCAGGACTCAAAGTCTTTGAATGATGCAAACTTTCCTAACATTACTCATTACATTTAGTGTAGGCAGGTTGATTGCGGCCATATTGTTAGCTCCTATAGGTAAGTTAAATTGGATTGTGTTTTTCTATGTCCCTGGATTTCCATGGCTAGAGTATTGTCTGAACTCCAAAGTCTACTTTTGCGATGGCTTGAAACTACGTTCACAAATTCTTTGATATTGCTTCCTTTAAAAGGTGGAGTCTAATTCCTCTCCCATTGAGTGTGGGCTGTAGCTAGTGACTTGCTTCTAATAAATATAATGTGGCAGAAGTGACTGATGGTGTGTAACTTCCTAAACTAGGATATAAAGGCATTATGGCCTCCTCCTTGGTCTCTTTCTTAGGTCACTCACTGCCAGAAAAGCCAGCTGCCATATTATGGGGACAGCCGAGCAGCTCTATGGAGAGACCCATGTAGCAAGCAACAGGCCTCCTGCCAACAGCCACATAAGGGAACCTCCAGCCTCAGTCAGACCTTCAGTCCTGCTAACGTCCTAACCACAACCTCATGAGAGACCAGAATCACAAAATTGCTCCCAAATTCCTAACCCACAGATATTGTGAAGTAATAATGCTGCTTGTTCTGAACCACCAAGTTTTTGGGTAATTCATTACACAGCAACAGATAACTAATACAGTTTATCACAAAACTTTATTGCTGGAAATATATCTTGAAAGCTTTCATGCCCTGATCTTATAATACCAACCAGATAACAGAATCTGGACTATATGGGAGACATATAATGGTGAGAAAAACAGGCCCAGAATCTGTGTTCAGGTAGCTTACAATCAAATTTGCAAATACATAATAAGAGGAGAGACAGATAACCGAACATGTTTGATGTTGAGGGAATTACTTAACCATCACTTAGCTTTGATTTTTGCAACAGAGAATAATAAGCAGGTTTTCTTTTTTTGCAATGGGAATAATAGGCTTTGATTTTTGAAATGGAGAATAAATGGAGTCTACTTTAAAAGTAGTTATAAGGTTGAAAAATAATATTAAGTAAAGTAACTGGCACTGTTATCACTTCATAAGTGCTCACTATTATAATAATAGAAGTACATTTTTATCACTGGATTTTTTTCAGACTTCAAGTTAGAACCCCTGCATAATGTCAAAAAGCTATAATCATTGCACCTATGTGGAAGGCAGCATTTTTCACTGATAATTTTGGAAAGTTAGAAACATTACCAGAAGAAGCTTTCCATTTTTTTCCTCAAAATTATTGCTGTGAAAATCTTTCAGGGAAATTAAAGTACCATGGTTTAGATTTGCCATCAGCCATTTTGTTGAAAGGTAGAGTAATATTTCTCATGCTGGACCATGTGTGTAATATTTTATTCCAAAGCAATCCTTAGATCCTTTAGACAAATAATTATCCATATCATATTATTTAATCCAAAATTACACGGATTCCCCCTTTTCTTAATTATAAGTGTTTGCTTCAACTCCATCTCATCAATTATGTTGATTTCTTAAGCCATTGAGACAAGGGGACCTAACTCACACCCACTTTGTTTATCCTCTTTTGTTCTAGCATTCTGGGACTTATCCAAAGAAAAAGCTCAGAACCTATAGTTCAGATAGATGATCGGCAATTTTCGAAGCCCAAATCTAGAAGATTGATGTAAAGGCGAAATATTGAGGTGACGATGAACAAGACGGTATTTCTGACCAGAGGCTGCTCTGCCTCGCTGCCAGTTTTCCCATATGCATAACCGAGGCCCGGGATCACTGTGTTGTTATGGTAACCATCACTGTATATCACACTCAAATCTGGTATTGAAATGTACTAGAAGCAAGAAGCATACATTTTTCATATTTTTCCAAGTTTGTTTTTCATGGTTTCTGTAGCAGTTCAACATGAAACATTTATTTGAGCTCACAAAATCATAAATACGGACACGCTTGAAGCTCTGATTTGGGGTGGGGAGGGGAGGCAAGGGCAATATACATAACCTAAACTTTTGTACCTCCATGATATGCTGAAATAAAAAAAAGAATGAAAAAAATCATAAATACATATTCTCCCACTTTGAGATTTAGAACTGACTTCTGTGACTAGAATAGCAATTCACCGTCAAATGAATCTAATACGCTCCAAACAATTAGACCTTCTTTCAAAGAAAGGGGGGAGGGGATTGCAATTACTGGTCTATGGAGCTAATCTGCAGTCCTCATTCCCTGATAGAATCAGAATTAGCCTTCAGGTTCCAAATTGCTGGGAGACAATGTGTGGGGATTTCAAATGAGGTGTGATATTGTTGCTTCTATTCAGTAAGGAATAGATAAATGTTGAAATTCATGTGCTGCTTTCTGTTTAATTTATACAACAAAGTCAGGGACTTCTTGACTTGAGGACTGGTTGCTCCTTCCCTGTCTGCCTATAGCAGCTATTACAGGATGGCTTTGGCACTTGGAAGCGACGCAGTGTTCTCATTATCGGAATCGCTGACATTCAAATAATGGGGAGAAGGCTGTAGATTATGTTAAAAACCAGAGCACTAATAGGGATTTTTAAAAAACTTTCAATAACCTAGTTCAGCAACTACCAAGGATGCCTTGAAAAGAATTTTGCATTAAGTGTTCATATCAAAAGGAAGACTCATATCCATTTATCTGGTACATTTAATAATTCACAACATTATTCCTCTCTCTCTAGGGAAAGATTATATAACTGGAAATACCATAACAAATGGAAATAGAACACAGAAAATCCCTGTTGTTAAGTAAATTGCTGATCTGGTGTGAATTTTTGCAAATCTTTCTTAGATGCAAATTTAACAGCTTTTTTTCAGTATTAATATTATAATACTCATTGTTAAGACTAGAATATAATTTTAAGAATTTGTAAAGAACTCAAAGATTTGGAATTTTAAAGCTTTTGTAAATATTGAAGATAATTTGCTGATTGCAACATCCTCAACTTATTTTTAATGAAAAGATCATTGCACTCAACCGGACCATCTTGCTAGAATACGGCTTGAGAGGAAAGAAATATGCTCTTTCAATAGCTAAACAGTTCTAGGATTAAATTCATGAACTTTGGAAATGGAAATAAAAATAAGGATTAAATGAATTAAAATGTCCTTGAGCCAGAAAGTAAGAGAGGATGGGCAGGTGAATATTATCAAATTTATTTGTATCAACTCAAATATCATATTGGGGCTCAGAAAACAATATCCCAAAATGAAGCCCTTAGAAGCAAAGGTTTTTCTCTGACCTCGTTCCCTCCTGTCTCTCAGTCTCATTCTTCCCCAAGGCTAGCCAGAGAAACTAGAATCCCTCTTCCTCAAGATGAGTGATAGAAACCAGAACCCCCTTTTCCCCAAAGCCAGCCAGAAAACCTAAACATATTACTCTAACTTTCCCTCCACCTTTCTGTGTAAGAACTGGCCATAAAGAAATTATCTGACCTACCTTGTCTGACTGTAGGTCATAAGACTCCCATTCCAGAGAGGGTCCTGCCCCACACCCAGAAGGAAGGATGCTGTTCAGAGAGGCCAAGAAGAATCCAGACAGACAGGCCTTGCAGGGTTTTCCCACTGAGTCTATTAGCATTAGATTGTACTCTTTTTGTCCATTCATATTTGTACATGGCTGTCCATACTTTGTTGAACCTAAGCACAAAAATGGACAATTTCCCATCTTTAGGACTTCACTCTGAAGGCTCTCGGGTATACGCATTGAATAAATTTGTATGCCTTTTATCCAATTAATCTGCCTTTTGCAAGTTGATTTTTCAGTGAACCTACAACTACAAGCAAACCTCAGCTACTCAGTGGTCTCATTAAGTAAATATTCCAGTGTGGTGGCTCACGCCTGTAATCCTAGCACTCTGGGAGGCCGAGGCGGGAGGATCACTCGAGGTCAGGAGTTCGAGACCAGCCTGAGCAAGAGCAAGACCCCCGTCTCTACTAAAAAATAGAAAGAAATTAGCTGGACAACTAAAAAACATAGAAAAAATTAGCCGGGCATGGTGGCACATTCCTGTAGTCCCAGCTACTCGGGAGGCTGAGGCAGGAGGATTGCTCAAGCCCAGGAGTTTGAGGTTGCTGTGAGCTTGACGCCACAGCACTCTAGCCCGGGCAACAGAGTAAGACTCTGTCTCAAAAAAAAAAAAAAAAAAAAAAAGTAAATATTCCACACTTAAAGCCATAGAGCACTGAACCAGGACATGGCAATTCCCATTAGGGCCAATGGTGAGGAAACTGCCGACTTAGAGTGAATTTCTGGAATGGATATGTGGTGTGGGAGAAACAATCGTCTTATGCCTAGAGAGCTAGCATCTGACCTCCCTCATGAGGAGGTACTTTAATTCCAGCTTCTGATCAAACAGGCTCTGTATTCTTCCTTGGTATATTAAGCCAGGGACTGCATTCTTGGTACCAAGGCACCCAACCATGATACCAAATCAAAGCAGATCGAGGTCCACACTAGAAGTGTACACTAGAACATTTTCTTCATAGCAAAGAGTTCTATTGGACAGTGCTGTTTTAGATGCAAAACAAGTGATGGAAATTAATCAAGATTAAAGGTATGGTTTTAGAAATACTTCTTGATATAACATAAAACATTTCGATGTTTCAAATTTTACAATGTCTTAGAAATGAAACATAAACATATTTTGGTGGCTAAGGGAAAATAAATAAGGAAATAAAGGCTGCATCTTAATAGTAAAAACATAATATTTTTCCAAATTTGTCAAATTTATTCAACAAAAATGTATAGCTCTTCCTCATACCCGATTCTGTGCTGGGTATGGATTCTAAGATAAAGAGAATAGATTCTAGCCTCATGGTGTATTCTAAAGTTCAAAGAAAGCACAGAAAGATACAAATGAGTGATACAAGCAATCAACAGCACACACAGAGACCCTGTCCCAGGGACAGAGGTTCTCTGAACATCTCTCAGATGCCCCTTCAGGAATGGTCATTCATTGCCCCAGCTGTTGGATGCGTCACCTACTGACTGCTCACAGCTGACACACTCCCTACCATGGAAGCTGCCCAGCTCAAGGTTATGCCTCTCTCTGGGGACAGCCCACATCCAATGACTGGTTGATGTGGGTTTACAAAAGCCTGGCCCCTTGTTCAGCGTGAGACAGTTCTGAAGAGCCACCCCAGCTCCAGAGCACCCATGCAGTTGGCTGCGGCCTCTGTTGCAAATGCCTTGGGGTTCAACTCCACTCTTACAGGTGCTGCTCCCGATGGACTCCCCACATGCAAATCTCCATCTCAGAGTGGTGTTCATAACGTGGTGGGAAATAGAAATGACCTAGGCTCTAATCATTAGCCTCACAGGCTTAAAAAGTCTGATGTGGTCAGCACACTATGGATGGAACCATCTTTGAAAGATGCATTGATATCAGCCAAAAGTCTTATTAACAGATCAAACCAGGACCTCAGTGTGTTCATTTCCAATGACAAATGTGAGCACCATGAAGAGCAATATACCCTCTCCTTGTAGCCCACTATATATAGAAAACCAAATTGTCACCACCAGCATGGGGTCAGAGCAAAGGTTCACCATAGGTGACTCAAGTCTGTGTTGGCAGTAGGCTAAGACAGAAGAAGGCTTGATAGTGGCAGTGAGCTGACTTTAAGGAGGACGTAAGTAGGAATTACTGGGACAGCCCAGGCAGGATATGGTGAGGGGCTGATTAGGGAAGTGTCAGGGGGAGGGGAAGGATGGAAATAGAAGGCTTCATGAAAACTAATCGTGATGATTCTATGGCCATAACCTGCTATTTAGAAAACTTGAAAAACTAGTACTATTTTAAATTTCTCATTAAATGGTTCAACTGTATTAAAACATGCTCAACAATATTTTAAAAAAATTATTACTATATTCACTGTCAGTGTTGTATTATCAATACCTACCAGATTTGGGAGTTACAAATTTTGAGTTCCTCATGAGACTGAAATTGAGACTTGTAATTTTATTTTTTCTCACCTTTATGAGAATTTGTGAAAATCAGTTATAATATACTTTGTTGTAGGTGAAAAATGACAACGAAAGTGATCATTATAGATGCAAAGAAAAATTTGGAAAGAATTTGCAAGAATTAGCACATAGTTCAATTTATTTTGTTTTTTTTTTTTTACAGTTGTTTATAGTAGCTTTATTCCTAATTTCCAAAATTAGAAGCGCCCAAGGTGTCCTTCAGTAGGTGAATGGATAAATCAACTGTGATACATCCAGACAAAATGGAATATTATTCAGTGCTAGCAAATACTTCAATTTAAACTATCGTATGAATATCGAAGTTAAAGATACAAAAATGTGATCCAGAGAAATTAGCTGATTTAAAAATTATTCATTAAGTATCTACCAGATATGTTTAAGGTGTTGTATTGAGTCAATAGAGAAAACAAAGATTGATTACACCTGACTCCTGACTGCCAGGAACTTAACACCCAAGAGTAATGGACCGGGAACTTCCCCTGAGGTGGGCAACAGAATGTTGTATGAGTGACCGACCCCAAACCACCTCTCTTATTTTCATCTTATTTTTTTAGGGCCTCAGGATAGCACACTGGATTAGCCATGTTTCCATATTGCAAGTCTACCCAAATATAAAATGAAAGATTTCTCCCTCTCCCTGTGACCTCCCAGTAGACACGAGACAATGGGCAGCCATAAAAGCAAAGAGAAAGTGGGAGATAAATAATGATTAATTCCAATAGAGAGAGGCTGTAGTAAAAGCAGTTTTTATTATTTGATGTGTCTGGTTTTGCAAAGTTTGGAGTTTGGAGTTGCAAAGGAAATGGAGGTTTTGGGGGCATGGTGGATCCAGAAGGAAAATCCAGTATTGGCTGGAAAAGGATTAGAGGCTCAATTGAGGTGCATTAGAACAAGGCCTCCTTATCTCTGTAATGGAGAAAGGTCTTTCTTAGGAGAAAATACCATACAGGTTCTGGCTATGTTGGATTCATGTGAGGAGAACAAGTTAAACCAGGTCACACCAAGACAAGCACATTTGTCAGCATACCTGGGAATCCCAAGCAAATGACACATTGCTAATTTGACTGTTACTCTTCTGCATCGAAGTAAGTAATGTACTTAAATTTGCAACTCCAGGAAACTGCTTGCTTTGGGGCGCCCAGGGATTATTTCATTAGTGCAAACTAAAACTAGCTGGTTGGATGTGCTATTTCATAGAGAAGATGGACTGATAGGTTCACTCCCAGAGAAAGACAGAGTAAGGCTGTGAAGTCCAGGGAATGGGGTCTTAGGAGAAGAAATATTTCCATTCTCTGAGGGCAATGCTGAACTCAACAGAATTTTCTATTTGAAGCAACTGCACATCTTGCCTTTTGGTGTCTTATTGTATTATTGTTTACCCTAGAACTCTTAGATCGAGTTCAAAGTTTTCTGGTTTTAGCTGGTTCTGCAGTTAAATTCAGGAATGTGCCCTCTGCTTCTTTCTCCTAGCCCCATCTGCGTGTGAAGAATAAAACCCACAGACAACCCGATAGAGTCTTCCAACTGGAGGGGAAGATCATCCGATTTCTGCTACTCAAAGTATGGTCCTTGGACTGGCAGCAGCATCTGGGACTTTGTGGAAAATGCACAATTTCATGCCATACCCCACACCTGCTGAATCAGAATCTGCATTTGACAAGATCCCAGATGATTCATGTGCACATGAAAGTCTGAAAGCAGTTGTCTGGCTCGGAGGTTCCACGGTTGAACATTCAGCAGACTCACCTGAGGGGGGTGACGTGTTAGACTACAGATTGTGGGGAGGGAGGTGTTTCTGGTTGAGTAGGTGTGAGATGGGGCCTGGGCGTTCGCATTTCCAACACATTCCCAGGTGATGCCGATACTGTTGGCCTGTGGACCACACTCTGAGAAGCACTAGTTTAATCTACTCTCCTCGCTTACTGAGGAACCTCATCCTCCTGACTTCGGGTTCCAGCTCTGACACGCGTCAGCTGTGTGACATTGGGCACTCTCTTGACCTCTCTGAGTCCACGTTTCTTTCTATATCCCATCGAAGATAATACCAGCCTCATTGGATTTTGTGAGAAGCCCATGAAACTTTAAAAAGGCAAGCACTTCACCCATGCCTGGCTACACAACGGGCTCTTCAAAGCATGGGCCACAGACCAGCAACATCCACATCCCCGGGAGCGTGTGAGAAATGCTTGTTCCCAGGCCCACCCCAGCCCTGCGGTATCAGAATCTGCATTTTCACAAGACTCCCAGGAAAGAATTATGCACGTTATTAAAGTCTGAAAAGAGAAGCTCTATAAATATCTGGGGCCTCATTTCCCAGTTCCAGCTCAGGATACAAAAGCTCAGGAAATGGAGGTTTCTTGCCCCAGCCCAGGCATTAGAAGCTTGAGCCCCTAAATCCCTCTTCAGGGCTTCTACTCTCTCGAATTCCAGCCACGCCTTGAGGATTTGCGTCCCCATCTCAGGCCTGGACACTCACCACCACCCGCCCACAGGTTTTCAGAGAATCGTGACACACCCGAGGCGTAAAACGTGCATTCAACATAAACTTGCCTCCCAACCCAGAGCACGCCAGGAAGCACGTTCAGCCTGAGAAGAGAGAAAGGCTTTCTCCACCTTAGCATTGGCTTATTGACCTTTCTGATCACTTCTTTTGGATATTCACATGAGGTTCTACTTCAGTCCTTGCGGGCAGGAGAGGAGTGGGAAAGAGAATGGATGGAAGCAAAGGCCACGCAGGGTCTGAGGATTGTGACAGGGAAAGAAAGGAGGCTCTCAGGGCTGCCAAGGAGACCGTCTCCCTCACGCGGAGAGCTGGTTTCTGTCAGAACAAATGGCGCAGCTGAGCTCCCTCCACAGAAGTCAGCCCCCTCAATGTTCTGGCGTGTGATTCTTTGGGAACAAAGTACTGTTTGGGAGTCATTACCATTTGTAGCTATTTTATTGTACGAACCAAATAAAAATGAATCCGGCCTGAGCGTTCTAATGAACAAAACGACACAGAAGCAACTTTAGCAGAGTTGGGAAGGCAGCATTACTTTTTGCACATTTATGAATAATGACAGATGAAAAATAATCTGACAGGAAATAGAAATAACACAATATATTTGATAATACAATTCTGGAACATTCTGGAAACTCTGTTATCCCCCATGAAGTGGCCCATAAGTTGAAGGTTAATTTTGTCATTGAACTTGCTCTTTGACACCTTTTGCGCTCTGACAGAAGGAGTTTACTCTCATTTTATTAGACATCATGGGCCAGGATCACTTTCTTTCCTGGAGGCTGAAGAAGGCTGAACAAACATAAGTCATCATCCCAAATACCGTTAGCTACCAGATTTATGCTGCCCATTATAGTGGAAATCAATACAGTGGTATTCATTTTGCAGCTGGAAGAAGTTCAGGGATGGGAACTAATTTATCCAAGGTCATAGCCAGTGCAAGTTGGGGAGAGGCTTACAATTTAGATCCCCTGTCTGCAGCCCCTTGATATAAAACACAAACATAAAAATGATGAGTTCCAAGTCAGAGCTAGATTTTCAACTTTGGAGTTTTGATATTGTTACTTATCTATTTTCCTCCCTGGCTCTTAAGCACTGACATCTCCTGAATACAGCACCAAGGCTGTGTCCATGGAAGCAGAAGCAACTTTGAGGAAAATGGATTTCAGTTAGGCCTTAATCAAAAGCCCACTTGTGAGAATTTGGCCTGCACTTTAAGATTGGGCAGGGCTCCTTTGGATAAACCCACAATTCAACTCATTTAATGAACAAGAACTCTGAGAAACTTGCCTCCTGCCTCCCCAACTCCCAGATACACTTGAAAATTCAGCAAGATGGAAAAATCAGGCAATGGTTGCCTCTAAAGGAAAGTGGGGCTGTGATTTTTTTGTCCAGGAAGGAAGGGGTAGGAGGAAACTTTCCAGAGCGAAGGTGAAGATCCATCTCCATGCGGGTTTGGGTTAGGTTTGTCAGCACACATTGAATGGTACGCTTAAGATTTTGTGTCTCATTGTATGTTAATTTCACCTAAAATAAAACCCTGTATAATAAAACAAACTCACTAAGAAAATATTTGGGACTGTAATAGGGTTAATGGCTAAAAGTGCTAACAGAATTTTTATCAGCTTCTGTCATCATCTCCACCAACCACAGAACGTAAAGGTCTTTGAATATCTCTGCAGAGGGAAGTGGGTAGAAGTTTTCAGAAGCCAAAATGTGTATCTAAAGGAGAGGGTGTATATTCTAGAGTCATTGTCTATCTGCCGGCACTACCAGGAAACCAGATCTTTGGCTCTGAAGGAAGCAGGCTTCCCTTAGCAGTCAATTCTTAGGTAAAAATAGTTGCTGGGGTTTGGGGGGAGGAAGGGGGAGCCGCAGACTTGCAGGAACTCTGCAATGAATTCCTGGAGGGGCCCCCCCACAGTGCTGGGAAGCTGGTGTCTCAGCTTCTCTGATGTCTTTCCCCAAGTAAATGTAGAGATGGGTCCAGAAACCAGCAGGATGAGAAGCCCTGCTTGAGCGTAAGATCAAGCAGGCCATTCTGGGTTTGGAAAAATTATAAAATCATGTGGGTAAAAAAGAAATTTTATTAAAATTGAATTGTTTGGGAGTCTTCCCTACCTTCTGTTCCCGCTTTATATCATTCTATTCCCCAATTTACCAGCACGATTGGCTGCTTTTATTTTCATGAAATATTTCAAGCGTAGAAAACATACAGAATAATACATCAAAGCGCAGACATCCATGATCCAGTCTTGTCTGGTTACTTTTTATTCATTATCAAAAATGTGTTTTAATTAGTGATTAGTAATTAATGTTAATCAAATAGTTCAAATGAATCAAAGTTGTCTTTCTATTAACATTTACTGTTTTGACATTTTTTTCTCACCTTTGTGTTATGCATACTTGGAAACAGGCATTTGGACACCGTGATTAGCAATTGGATACTACTCCTACTTCCCTAAACAGATGCATGGGAGTGACTCTGCTCTCAGCTTTTTTGATTTATAATTATACAGTCAGATATTTTTACTTACTAGGGTTATTATTAAAATAAGTGGGGTATATCTGCTTTCCCATCTATACAGACTCTAGTCTGGTTATTTTATTATTGTGTTATTTATAACACTATCAGCAACCTCAAATTTTTAAAATAGATATCTTTATTTTTAACAAAAGTCAGCAGTTCTCAAACATTTTGGTCTCAGGAATCATTTATAGTCTTAAGAATCATCGAGGACTCCAAAGAATTTGTGTTTATGTGGATTACATCAATCCATGTTTACTGTATTAGGAATTCAAACAGACATATTTTTAAATATTTATTAATTCTTTAAAAATAACAATAATAAACCCATTGTGTGTCAATATAAATAACAAAGTTTTGTGCAAATAACTATTTTCTGAAATTAAAAAAAATTATTGAGAAGAATGGTGTTGCCTTACATTTTGCAATCTCTTCGGTGTCGCCTGAATAGAAACAGTTGGCTTGTCATATTTGCTTCTGTGGGGGCCCAGCATAAACTTCCCCTTTGCCCTCTGAAAGTTTTCTGAAAATCAACTGATGGAAGGCAGATTAATAGGAGAAAGGACATACAACATGTATTAATATGCACACGTGTGCAAAGGAGTCATGCAAAATATGAAAACCCAAAAAAAGGGCCATATGGTTGCACTTTTATACCATCTTGAGGCTCCAGAAAGAACAGGTGCTTGGAGCACAGCGAGACAGGTTATGGGCGGAGAAAAGAGGAAAGGCCTGGCTAGCAAAGGCGGTCTTGTTAAGCAATGAAACCTCACAGGTAGCAGCTCTCAGAAAGAATAAGTTTTTGTCAGACCCCCAAAGATGTCAGATTCTCAGTCTCTCTCCCCCAGGAGCCAAACCTTTCTAGATCCTGAAGGCGGTAGGGCAGAAGCCTGACTCTTCATTTTGCCAAAGCGGATTTTCTCTACAGATGCAAATCTCCCCTAAAAAAGGCAGCTTTTTAGCTATTCGTGTGTTTCTAGTCCCTCTGAATAGCCACCTTGAAATATGTCAAAAAAAATGTATTTGGGGTTAAATGTTTTTGGTTTCCTTTACTTCTGTATTCAATATATTGTGAAACATTGTATTGGTTGAAAAATATGGAGAGAATACAGCCTCATACAGATTTATTTGGAAATGAGAAGAGTATCTTAATATCCTTTCCAGAGAGTTGTGGATATTCTTCTTTGGTAACATGACAAATCACATCAACTGGTAGTTTCTTAAAGAAAAGATGCATTATGAGATTTAAAGCCATACTATTGAACTTTTCATAGTCTGTTACATTAATACCCATTAGTGTATGTTGCATTTTGAATGGCTCTTATAGCCATGCACAATTTTGTAACATCATATGTTGATCATTAGGAAAATATTGGTTTTTTGCATTATGCACATCTTCCTTATACAATACTTTAAAATCACGCTCATTAATAATACTGTTGTCAAAGCCACAAGGGGGTTTTGGTCTAGGTCCAGTTGTTCATTGCACAAAGATCCAATTATTGAGAACATGAGGATTGCCAAGGAAGAAAGGAATTTTTAATATGACAGATGTCTTGTCTGAAGAAGGGGAGAAGTTGCCTTCAAATCCATCTCTCTGACTAATGGAAATCATGGACTTTTGGCCTCTTTCTTAGCTTTGCTGAGTCTGCTACATCTGCCTTGTTGAAGACAACAGTGATTCTCAAAGGGGCAGCGGTGGGGGGTGTTGTGCCCCCACATTTGGCAACATCTGGAGATAGTTTGGTTGTCACAACTTGGGGGGTGCTACAGGCATTTAGTGGGGAGAGGTTGGGGATACTGCTAAACATCCTACAATGCACCAGACAGCCCTCCAACCCCCTAACAAGGAGTTATCTGGCCCCAATGTCAATAGCGCTGAGGTTGAGAAACCCAGGATTACAGTATCATTGATATCACATAATTGAAAATGCCAATAACTACTTATTGTGGGCATTCTTATCGAAACAGATCCCTTTCTTGTGATCTCTGCGACGTGTGATACCAAGTGCTGAAACAGTCCCAAGGAGACGGTTCTGGAACTCTACGGGGAAATCAAGGACCTCAGCCTTGTAACTTGCTGATCCCACAGACTATATACTCCATGAGGCCCTGGGGTGTATACACATCACAGAACTATAAAATGAAAGTTAATCCTTCCATGTCTGGCACTGTGGCATGCACATGCCGATCTGCCTGACACAGGCAAACAGGCAAGGAATTAGAATGCTATTCACAATGTAAGAACATGATCTATAGAGGAAAGAAAGAAAACACATTATTCTTATCATTTTTATGCACAGTAAAATACAGAAAAATAAATCAATAATTTTATCATCAGTGTATTCTCTTTTCATTAAGATTTATTTACTGATTTTTACTAACCTATTGATAGGAGGGTGGTCCTTTTTTCTTGCAAGGGAGACACTGGCTGTATGGATCTGTTTCATTTTCTTTAATAACATTCTAATAGTGGTAAAACAAATGCTTTTAAAACAGGCAAGATCCTGAGTGAAAATCAGACCCTCCATTTGAAAAACTTTGTCACAGGTCTTTCTTAAAGAGAGCAAACACATGCTGCATAAAACAGCAGCAGATTCTTAAATATTATCCTTATTCTTCCGCAGAAAGACTAATGTTCAAAACACCCTTAACTATACTTATTCACATGACCTTAGAAAATACCTTAGGGAGAACCTTGAGTAATTATCTGAGCAGTTTGCTGCTGGAAGTTTCACTCCCCCCAAAATTATGCTTGGCCTCTAGTTAGTTACAAGAAAATGTCACAATGGGGAGATGTCATGTTGAACACATTCTTTGGTCACATAGGGGAGGGGCTCATCATAGTTCCTCTATAATGAGTTTACCAAATTCATCTGTATTTGCTCCTCCAACAGGACACTTTCCAGCAGCAACCATCCAGAATAAATGGAAAAATCATGTTCAAGGACAAGGGGGCACTTGCTTACCTGGATTCACTGACACCAAACAGGTCATGAAGCGAAAGTTACATCTTTCTCCATCTACAGGTCTGGCCAAGGCTTCTTGATAACAATGAACACTTCTGTGCGGCCACTGAGTCCAGGACTTCATGTGTTTGTGATTGGAAGACTATTGCCAGAATAGAAAGTGATGTATTGGAAAGAAATTTACAAATACACATGAGAGTGGGTGTGAGTTTCTCAGCATGGAAACCCATTCTGTCCCAAAATGGTTGCATGGAAACATCTGTTTCAAACCATTCTGAGCTAGGAAGAAGGTGGAGACCAACCATATGGTTCCTTTAAAGATGCTTGCCTCATGGTCTTGACCTAGGAGATGGCATCTGGACAGGGGAGGAAACAGAAGTGCTCTTGGAATCACATCCTCTCAAAACAAAACAAAACAAAACAAAACAAAACAAAACAAAAACCACGTCCTCATGCTTTTTTGAAGGGTTTCTTCACCACAGAAAAATTCTCCAAATTTCCCCGTCGTGTTTATTTTTTTAACCCCTCCCCCAGTTTCCCCACATTTAACATCTTACGTGAGTAGAGTACATTTTTCAAAATTAAGAGGCTGACATCAGTACATTACAATTCACTAAACCCCAGAGTTTATTTGCATTCCACCAGCTTCTCCACTAATGTCCTTCCTCTGTTCCAGGATCCATCTTGGACACCACACTGCATTTAGTCACCATTTCTCCTCATCTTCGCTCTTGCCTTCTGATGACCTTTTCTCTTCATTTTGACTGAGATGGTAGCTTCACAATGGGCTCATAAGAAGCCTCCCCAAACCTACAGGAGCCAACTTTTCGATTGTGTCTGTATCTTTAAAAAAACAAACAACAACAACAAAAACTGGAGAATCGAAAAATTCAGCTCAAAAGTTTTCCTGGCTGCCATTTTTATCTTCATAAAACCAATCATCATCCAGTCAATGAATTTATTTTCCGTGATTGTGTTGTCCACTCTGGCATAACTCAACACATAGCTGGATCTATTTCATGGGTCAAAACAAGAGGTCATTTGGTGATAGAAAGGACCAGACTAGGAGAAGCAAGGGCTTAGAAACTAGACTTCCAGCCTGAAAAAGAACAGAAGTTTGGACCAGACCAAACTTAGATGTTTGAGGGGGTATTCAGACAGCTGTACAACCTTATCCAGAGAGTTGGGCTATAGACCATCTGGGAGACCCCATGCATGTCGTGTCAGAAAGTAGAGCAGATAGCAGGAGCGTGGCAGTGAGTTGGCAGTGGTGGGTGGGGAGATGGGCAGGCAGGTGAGTGTCCAAAAGGGCCAGGAGACGTGCAAAAACCAGCAGGCAATGATGGAGAGGTTGGCTAGAAAGAAGAGGAGGGACATGAGGTTGGGCCCACGCTGCCTGCAAATCAAAGACAGGATCCTGGTCCAAGGCCTCAGAGCTTAGGTTTAGAGATGGTATCTCTGGCAGGGTTTGACCATGCAGGAGCTACCCAGCAGCAAGATACCTAAGGTGGAAGGCGAGAGATAATCAGAGTACCAGGATAAAGGGTAGATTATAGGGGCCCCAGCCATTAGAATTAGGGTGAGGTAAGAGCAAGGCCAGAACCCAGATTAACTAACAGAATGTGGCAGAAGTGATGGGATAGCGCCTGCAAGATTAAGCTCTGAAGACTGTTATTTTAGCTATGCTTTTTCTCTGGCTCTTCTCACTTGCTCTCGCTGATGAAGCAAGCTGTCATGTGGTAAGCTGCCCTATGGCAAGGCTCAGGGGGCAAGAAACAGAGGGAAGCCTCTGGCCAACAGCTAGCAAGCAACTCAGTCCAGCAGCCTGTGGGGAAGCGAATCCTGCCCACAACCACTTGAGTGAACTTGGAAGGGGCTCCTCCTGCAGTTGAGCCTTGAGATGCATTTGATGGCACAATATTATGTTACTGATGTAAGTGCAGAATGACCTTAGTGTATATATTAGTCATCTATTGCTGCATAACATATTATCCTAAAATGTAACGACTTGAAACAACATTTATTATGTCAGGGTTCCTGTGGGACAGGAATCTGGGAGTGGCTTAGCTGCATCCTTTGGCTCAGGGTCTCTCCCTGGCTATAATCCAGGTGTTGACCAGGGGCTATAGTCATCTCTGTACTCCACGTAATTAACCAGCCGGGGTGGAGGAAGGCAGCTCTAAGATTATTTTAAATTTACTTCATAATTTTGAGATTTCACATGAAACAAAGAGACCAGCTTTTTCGTGAACAGCTGAATACCATCCCCCTCACCACCATCTTCAAGAGTCAGGAAAGGAGCTTGAATTTCTCTTTCTAGAGGGATCTGTGGCCAGGACTCGCTGTTCCTGTACAGCTTTTGGAACCCCATGCGTGCACTTCTATTTAAAAGTTGTCTGTCTGCAAATGCTCCAGGGAGCATACAATCTGGCTTCTCCTTCGCTTTTAGTTAGTTTGCACTGGAAATAAATTTCTATGTTTTATCTGACAAGTGGAGACTGTCATCCTTAGCCAATGAGCACCAGCACATCTGACTAGATGGTAAAATATTGAAGTACAGAACTTCAGTGTCAATTAGGAAGTTCTGGAGGCCCCCTCCAAACAACCCAGCAGGGGTCCGCAGGATGACTCAGCTCAAGGGCCATCATGTTCTACTAGTTCTCATCTGGTGTCGCACAGTTGATCAATCTTCTGAATTTCATCTCTGGCTAAAGTTTATGCTTAGGAGTCAAATGACCTGGGTTTTATCTGGCTCCACCATTTGCACACCTCAGCATGAGGTCTTAGTTTTTTCACCTGTAAAGCATAAAGTTTAAATAACCTGTTTGTAAAATGTGTTGTGCATGATCCATGACTGTTACCATTGCTTTTGAGTCTCTTGCCCGGTTATGAATAAGGGGCTCCCACATTTCTGACTCCCTTCTTCAATCTGCTAAGGCGGGCGCTTTCTTGTCCCTTAGGCCTATGGAGTTGTCTGGAAAATTCAGCCATAGTTTAGCAGCACAGAGGGCTGGGAAGTTGAGGCTTCCTTGGGGTGGTTGTGGTTGTAGTTGTTGTAGGGATGTTTTACTCTTTATCACACATCACATTTTGAAAATATGTTTTCAAACATGCCCATTTCCCCATCTTCTCAAACAGAGACAGTATCAAGCATTGTGCCATTTTCTCTGTCTCAAGGCACACATCATAACCATCAAACATTGCCATCTTCCCCTGGTGTGTTGGGCTCCATTTAGGGTTGCCAGACAAAATACGTATGTCTCAAATATACTTAGGTAAAAAATTATTCATTGTTTATGTGAAATTCAAATTTAACTGAGCTTCCTGCTAAATCTAGCTACTCCAAGGCTCCGCTAGCCTCTTCCCACTTCTAATTTGCTATCTCTAATCTGTTGGGAATGGGGGTTGAAAACAGAGCTTGAAATTACAGAGCTACCAACGGTATGAAGTTCTCAATTCTTTTCCATCTACACTTGCTGCCCCATAGCTTCAAATACTATCTGTTTTCTGACCAAACCCATTTTCCCAATTCCCCTCTCCTGAGTTCTAAGACTCTTAGACTCAGTTACCTCCTCACCATCCCTGCTGGACTGTCTCTGGGGATCTCCAAGCAGAATTCTTCACCCCCCTCCTCCAGCATTCCCCTATTCCACCAGTTTGTCCTCCAATATTCTGCATCTCAGTACATGGCACTGAGCACCAACGCCATCTTGGATGCTGACGTTTTCCACACACATCCTTTCTAGTCCATCCACTGGTGATGGTGGCTTGTGGCTCTCTCTCCAAACATTTCTCCAATCCATCCTTTCCTCTCCATTCCCACTGTTAAAATCCTGTTCTGTGCCATAATCCTCTCTTGCCTGGACCAGTGCCGTGGATTTAGCTGGTCTCTGAGGACACCTTGTCTCCTTTCTTTCCATTCCCCTCATAGCAGCCAAGGGTCCTTCTCAAAGCAGCAATCAGATCGAATCACAAGCCCCTTCGTTTCACACATGCAAAGCCCTCTAGCAGTTCCCTGTTGAAATTATTGGCTAGAAGCGATAAGTCTGCACCAGAGGTTCTGAATTGGGGGCGATTTTAACCCTCAGGGGACACTAAGCAATGTTTAGAGACATTTTTGGTTGTCACCACTTGGGGAAAATACTGGCATCTAGTGGGTAGAGATGGGGTGGGAGCTGGCGGGGAGTTCTGCTAGACATTCTGCAATGCACAGGACAGCCCCCACAACAAAGAATGTCCAGCCCCAAATGTCACCGAGAAACTCCAGCCTAAAGTGAGAAGTATTGCAGTGTTTAAGATGAAAGTCAGGGACACAGCCCCCAACTCTTGGTGGAAAGTTCTTGTGCTAACAAGCCTCCCCTCTGCATTAATGGACGCCTTTACTCAACAGCTTCCTTCAGCTGCTGTGAGGGAGGACCAGCTAGTGCCTCAACAAAGATGCGACAGAGAGAGGCTGAGCTGTGCTGGGACACTTATACATTCCCACCAGGTACTAGCAAGCATAACTAGGGTGCTTGGAGTCGACATAACCTGGAGCAAATCACACCTCTAATGAAGAATAACACAATTCAAAAACAAAGCCGTGCATACCGATGGGTTGTATTTCCAAGGGTCCCAAGGGACAGACGATGAACGCTTTGAACCTCTGGACTGTACATGGCTACCCAGAAAATTTGCAGAGAACTAAGCCCTCGGATTTTTCTCCCTCAAGCTGTTAGTCTTAAGTGAAACAAGGATAAGAAAGTTCCCTTTGGTGTTTCTTGACAATTAAAGGATGATATAGGCAATGTGTTTTGATCTCTCACAAAAACTATGAAATGTTTTTCTCCTGGTGAAACATCTTTTCCAATGACATTTTAACAAATTAACAAGAGCAACTTCAGAATGTGTGTTTTTTCACCTAAAAAAATGCAAAAACAACTGCATTTTTCCGCTTCATTAAGCTAAACAGACTTGACATGAGGCCAGCCTTTCCTGCTACTGAATAATCCCATGTAATATGAATACAGCCGCAAAGGAGCTAATGGTTGCTAATTATCTCTCACAACTAGCTTTCCTGCTAACCATTTTTAACTCAGGGTTTCCCTGATGGGGAGGAAGCACTCCACGGTGTGGTTTACCAGAGAAGCCCTCCATAATCCCCTTTCATTGGATAGGGTAAAGCCAAAACCTATCTTGGTCTGACAGGTGTCAAGAGCCCCACAATGATGAATAGACTAAGTAAAAGATGGGGACACAGTTTGGGTGGAAGACTCCATGCGAGACACAAAATGGATGTTTATAGGAGTCAGCTAGTGGAGGGGCTTAGGAATAGGATGTTTGGACAGCATCCTCTTTTCATGCCAGTAGTTCTCAGTGCTGGCTGCACATTAGAACCACCTGGGGAGCTCTTGAAAAAGCCCCAGTGCCCGGGTTGGGCCCCATCCTCAGAGTTCCTGATTTAGTTGGCTTGAGGAAGGACCAGGGCACAGGGATTTTTTTTTTTTTTTTTCCTAAGTGACTCTATGGTCATTGAGGGTTGAGAACCATTGCTCTAGACCAAGACTTCTCCACCTCAGCACTATTGATATTTTGGGCTGCATCATTTTTTTTCATGGCGGCTGTTCTTTGCATGGTAGGGTGTTTCACAGCATCCCTGGCCTCTACCCATTAGATGTTAGTGGCATTTCTTCCTCCTCTTGTAACAACCAAAAATGCCTCCAGACATTGCCAAATCACCCCCCTTCCACACTGAGAGTCACTGTCTTGGCTACTGCCTGTGGAATGTATGGTGGGTGGGTAAGTGGGGTGTTGGAGGTTCAATTCTCTGAAATAAAATTCAAAGAATGAAACAGCTGTTCAATGTCCCATCCTCAGCCTAGAGGCAGGATTAGTGGTGTGTTCCCAAACTCTATGCTGAATTACCTTTCCTCTGGATTACAGGCATACGGATTAAATTGGCTTCATGTTACTTATAGTCTATATTGGAATACAGATGCTCCTCGACTTACGATGGGGCTATGTTCTGATAAGCCCACCATAAGTTTAAAATATCATAAGTCAAAAATGCATTTAATATACTTAACCTGTCATAGTTTAGCCTAACGTACCTTAAATGTCCTCAGAACACTTACATTAGCCTATAGTTGGGCAAAATCATCTAAATACAAATCCTATTTTATAATAAAGTGTTGAATATCTCATGTAATTTATTGAATACTGTACTGAAAGTGAAAAACAGGATGGTTGTATGGATACTCAAAATATGGTTTCTACTGAATGTGTATCAATTTCGTACCATTACAAAGTTGAACCATGGTTAAGTCGTGGACTATCTGTATACAAATCCATGATCAAAATTTTTTATATAACATTAAAAAATCTATCTCAGAAAGAAAAAGGAGATAAATTATTCTCTCCCTAGTCATTTTTTTCTCCTGTGGGAAGCCTTCTCTCCTCTTCCATTCCACACTGCTCCAGGGATAACTCTCTAGCCCTGGCCTGTCCAATATGGTAGTCACTAGCCACATGTGGCTTGTTAAATTTAAACTTAAATTACATTCAATTAAAGTGACAAGGCAGTTCCTTAGTCACAATAAGTACATTCGGTTGCTCAATAGTCACATGTGGCCAGTGGCTGGAACATTTTAATGCAGAAGTAGAACATTTTCATCATTGCAGACAGTTCTATTGGACAGCACTGTTTAACCATAGAGCTTCTGGTGCCATTCTCATGCTTAAAAACCTCTGTTAGCTCCCCATTGCCTCTAGGATCAAGTGCAATCACCCTAGCTTAGCATTTAAAATATTTCACTATCTAATTCCAGCTGTCCCTTCTAAACCCCTCTGCTCCTCAGCCTCCTTTGCACAGCCCGTCCATTTATAAGAGAGATCAAGGCACTTCCCTACCTCCTAGCCTTTGCCCATACTGTTTTTTTGTTTGTTTGCTTTGTTTTTGTTTTGCCACATATGCCCTTTCTCTAATTCCTTCACTTGGTAATTCATACTTGACCTTCAAATTCAGTTCAAGTGTCCCTCCAACCCCCTTCTGGATCCCATACAATCGCTCCATTCACTGTTGCCCCATGGGACTTGAATACCAGTCTCTCACATACGTGTCACATTCTGTCATAAGTAGTTGTTCCCATATCTGTCTCCCAGGCCTAACGCAGAGCTCCTCAAGGTCAAGGAGAGGCTTTATTCCTCTTTGCATCACCAAAGGCTAGCACAGTGTAGGCACTCACATTTCAAATGAAGTAATCAACTAGCTCGTAAGTGAAATAGCATGATTAGACACATTTAACACCACAGAATTCCAACAACCCACACCTCCATTCAAGCGATGCCATCTCTTTGGGATCAGAACATCTGCCTTTTATTTTCTTAGCAGCATGAGCATATCTGGTGAGTAGAGGGCTCTTCACCGAGATAGAAGATAAATCCATTTAAAGCTTGCATCTGATGGGTTGATAGTCACAAAGAGTAAGAATAAAAGTAAAGAGGAAATTTACTGTTCTCTTTTGTAGACTTTATCTTTTACACCAGTTAAACACAAATATCTCAAAAGAAAGAGCATTTAAACAGAGAAATATGTAGAAAAGACCAGCTTAGCACTAAAGCTACATGGTGTTTCTTCCCTGACATATTCTTAATTAACTCTAAAGAGTTATTTATCTGAACTGCCAAAACCAGAACTATATCTTACACTTTTTTCTCTTTTCCTTGGCACCTAACACAGTGTCCAGCACATAGCTGGTGCTCTGTTAACACTTGAGTAATTTAGATAAAGATCAACAGAAAACAGATGGTTATGATGGAGGGGGGGAGTGTGAACACCAAGTCAAAAATACCAGTGAGGGAAGTTACTATTCAAGAGTGTATTGTCTTTCTATTACTGCTGTAGCAAAATACAACACACTTGGTAGCTTTGAAGAACATACATTTATTATCTTATGATTTATTTATAGGTTAAAAGTCCAACACAGATCTCACTGCACTAAAATCAATATGTCAACAGTGCTACACTCCATCTGGAGCATTTAGGAGAGATTTTTTTGCCTTGCCTTTTTCACCTTCTGCAGGCAACCCACATTCCCTGGCTCATTCTTCCAGCTTCAAAGCCAGCAACGGCAGGTCAAGTTCTTCTGGTGCTGCCATCTCTCTGGTCCTCTCTGTAACCCTTTTTCTGTAGTCAGATCTCCCCCAGACCACAGCCTGGAAAGGTTCTCTGATTTTAAGGACGCATGTGATTAGCCTGGGCCCACCCAGATAACCCACAATAATCTCCCCATCTCAGGGCCTGTAGCTTTAATCTCATCTGCAACGTCCCTTTTGCCATATAAGTAACACATTCACAGGTTTCAGGGCTTAGGGTGCAGACATCCTTAGGGGGCCATTCTTCTGCCTACCACAAGGGAGTCACATATAATGACTAGAATTACAAAGAAAAGACCCAGCAACTGCTACATATTCCTGGTCTTCTCACAGCAGCATAAAAGATAAATGTTTAAGCTTTAGATTTGAATACTTTCCTAGATCTATTTTTAAAGTAGCATGTTTTCCTTAGTATACTAGTAATAGATGTGAACTGTCAATAGTTTGGAAATGCAGAAAACTTTGAGCAAAAAAAAAAAAATCACCCTAAATCCCACCAAGTAGTCACAGCTATAGTTACTATTTATGTGTATATTCTTCTGATAGTATGTATAAATGTGTATCAATTCTATAGATCTATTAAAAATATTGAATTATTTTAAACATTCTTTTAAGTATCCTGTTTCCCCCCCACACACTAAATATTATACTAAATATGTTCTCGTGGCATTAAAGCTTTTTCAAAAAAGATCATTTCTCCTCACTCTATCATGTTCCGTGCCATATTGTTGCCTCTTAATTTATCTGGTAATTATCTTGTTGTTGGACATAAAAGGGTTATTTCTAGGCTTTTGCTGCTACAAATAGTAGTTCTAGGAAAAAGCTTATGCATAAGTCTGTATGTACATCTCTGATTGTTTCCTTAAGGAAATTTAGTAAATGAGGAGTTATTACAACAGAGACCACTTTAAGGTTGCTGGTACTCATCACCATATTTCCCTCCCTAAAGACTACTCCCGTTTTACCTCCATGAGAAATGCACAAAAGCGTTCTCTTCATTTAACTCTGGTCAGTGCTTGCTAGTGTTACGGACTGAATTGTGTCCCTCCCATCAAAAGTCATATGTTTAAGCCCTAACCACCAACAAGATTAGATTCGAAGATAGGGCTTTTAGGAGGTAATTAAATTCAAATGAGGTAGTAAGGGTGGGGTCATAGTCCAGTAGGATTGGTGGCCTTATAAAAAGAGAAAGAAAGAGAAATCTCCCCCACATGTGCACATGCACTGAGGAAAGGCCATGTAAGGATATAGTAAGAAGGTGGCTGTCTACAAGCCATCACGAGAGCTCTTACCAGAAACAGAATTGGCTGGCACCTTGAATTTGGGCTTTCTAGCCTCCAGAACTACAAGAAAATAAATTTCTATTGTTTATGCCTTCCAGTCTATGGTATTTTGTTACACCTGAGCTAACACAGCCAGTATGATGGCTGAAAAATGATGTCATCGTTCTATTAATTGGCAATGGTTTGATTTTGTTTATAGGCCACTTTCCATGTCTCTGGGAAAATTGAAAGTCTATTGTTGGATGCTAAAGCAGAACATTACAAAATTCACAGAGCACAGAGGATTAGAATTCAAGAGCACTTCCACAGAGCTAGAATTGTGTTCTTTAGAGTAATGCATTTTAAATGTCTGTATCAATCAGAACAAATGCTTCCATCCACTTATGTAAGCCTCTTTTGCTTTTAGTCTCCATTTATCTATTTTGAAGGGCCTTATGACCTTGTGATAAGAGCATCAAGAAAACTCTTTTGCACTTGTACATAAAGTTCACAACATGCATGCTCAATTATTTGATCCCTTCAAGTACCATATGAGGTAGATGTTGTTCAGGTTGACTGGATGACCTGAAGGCGCCAAGGCTAGTGCAAGAAACCATGGGTGAAGCCAGTGTGTTTGGGCCACATGTAAATGTCTCCAAGGCCTTCTGGAACAATCCATAAAATAAGAATGGGTGAGAGGAAACTGATGACGATTTTACATCCTTGTGACTAGAAAAGAAGTATGAGCAAAGAACAGAGTTCAAATGTGACCAAATAAAGCAGAGGCCTGCAGCCCAGGCAACAATACTCCTTCTTTGGTGGGTAATGATGTTATAAGAGTAACTGCAGGCAATGAAGTCAACAGTTCTTAAAGGCAGAGCAGCATCTAGTGAAGCATGCAGCACCTAGGGGAATGTCCGGGGAGACGTTTAGAAGGGGTTTCCAAGATAGGAGAGGGTGAAGTCTTATTATTATACAGAAAGGTTGTGTCTGCTCAGAGTGATGAGATGATCATGAACATAACAGTGGTTATCATGCCCATTATATAGAAAAGGAAACTGAGGGTCAGGCTCAGAGACCTCAAAAAGCTCCCTCAGAATCACAAAATTGTTAATGCCATGATTTGAACTTGGATCTTCAGACTTGAAGCTACAAATGCATTTTCTTGGCTTCAAAGTCTCCATCTCAAACATGACTACATTTTGGGGAGGGTTGCCTCAGAACCCACATCCTATTGGCCATTCCACATTGTGCAAAATGTATTGTGAGGATGCCGTTAATTAGTACATTGATTTGATAGGATGTATTCCCATTGGGAATTGTATTTAAACTAGTTTACTAAGGTCAGAGGATGTAGAAATTAAAGAAATAACATTGGAATATCTCCTTTCTTTGTTGCCTGGACTTATTTCCCTTCTCCCCTTACCAGCAGCTTCATGGCTTCCTCCCACCTCATGGGCTCTTCTTCTCACGCTTTTGGGGGGGGGGGGTTCTGTCACCTCTGCCTGCAACTCTAAATGTTGAGTGCCCCAGAGTTCTCTCCTGAGCCCCCTCTCTTCTCTGTCTCCACACTCTGACTGGGCAAACTCATCTGTTCCAATATCTTTAAAATATTCATCCCCAGTATTCTAGGTTCATATATCTAATGACCAGCTGGACATTCCTATGTTGAGGCTTAATAAGCATCTCAAACTCAACATGGCCCAAAGAGAATTCTTTCTTATGACAATTGGGTTTTCCCCAGTCTTATATATTTCAGTAAATGGCTTTCCCACCCACTCAATGCTCAATTGTGCTTGATTCTTATATTATAGCCTCCCTCACCTTCCACACCCCATCCTTCTGGAACAGCAGGTCCCATGAATTCTATTTCTAAAATATCTCTCGAATCTATCCATTTTTCTCCGTCTCTGCTGGTATCAACACTGTGTCTCACTTGGGGCTACTACAAGAGCCTCGTAACTAATTTTCTCTGATTTCACATGAATTGTTTTATAAAAATATGAGTCATATCACATTAGTTCTGGGCTGAAATTTCTCTAATAACTTTGTTGCACTTAGACCAAAAATTCATTTTTTAAAATCTAGTTTATAATGTCCTTCATGAGCTAACCCCTGCCCACCCCTGACAGCTCACCTGTCCACTCACTCACTGGCCCACTACCCTCAGCCACATTGGACTTTTTTCTGTCCCTGACACTCACCTAGCTTATTCCCAACTAAGGACCTTGACTCTAACTCTTCTCTGTGCCTGGAATGTCCCTCCTCCCCCAATATTCTTATGGATAGCTCCTTCTTGTCATTTATGTATCACCTCTCCAGAGAGGCTTTCCCTGACCATCTCATTTAATGAGGCATATTTTTCTTATGTATTAATTTGTGTGTTTGTTCGCTAGAGTAGTTCCACGAGAGCAGGAACTGGATCTATCTTATTGAGGACATTCTTAGTGTCAATCACCTGGGGAAGTGAAAGCCAAAGATCCAGTGAAGACTTAGAAAACTGTACAGCTGCTAATGGAAGGAGCCGAGTCTCTGGACGACTCCATGGAGTACTACACTTCCTGCCACCCCCTGCCAACCTGCGTTAGATTGTGACATAGGCAAGAAATAAATCTTTGTTATGTTTGCCACCTAAATTCCACGGCTGTTTGTTACAACGATTAACCCCTCCTGACAAATACATGTTTCCACTGCTTAGAATTCCATTTAACCTCTCTTTGCCGCACTATATATTACTCAAAATTTAAGACTCAGCTTACTGGCCACCTCCAGGAAGCCTTCCTTGATTGCCTCTGGCTGGTTTATGTGTTCCCAAAGCACCATGTGCACTGTTTTATCATGTACTTACCATATTGTATTATATACTGTCTCCCTCATGTGACTAGTTTTTTCCTGAGGTCAGAAACTTTATATCATTCTTCTTTGTATCTTCATAGCCTATTAGGATGTCTGGAACCACAATAAATCTTTGTTAAATAAATAAACCTTGGACAGCAGGCAGTACAGGTTTAATGGAGGACAACAATATTTCTTTCCAATGGTAATAGTATTAGTAGAAACATTTAGAATTGGGAATAAAATGTGGGGAAAAGCTTTACGAGCATTGGCCGGGCGCGGTGGCTCACGCCTGTAATCCTAGCACTCTGGGAGGCCGAGGTGGGCGGATCGTTTGAGCTCAGGAGTTCGAGAGCAGCCTGAGCAAGAGCGAGACCCCATCTCTACTAAAAATAGAAAGAAATTATATGGACAGCTAAAAATATATATAGAAAAAATTAGCCGGGCATGGTGGTGCATGCCTGTAGTCCCAGCTACTCGGGAGGCTGAGACAGGAGGATCGCTTAAGCCCAAGAGTTTGAGGTTGCTGTGAGCTAGGCTGACGCCACGGCACTCACTCTAGCCTGGGCAACAGAGTGAGACTCTGTCTCAAAAAAAAAAAAAAAAAAAGCTTTACGAGCATGAATTTATTTGGATGAAAAAAAAAACTTTGGTGTTACTTGGCCTGAATAAAGACACAATAATCATTAAATAATTCTACAAAATAGAGACAATCCTAGAAAAAAGGATCTTTGCAAGATTCCTTTTAACCTTGTCACTTGGAATTCAATGAGTAAATATTGAAGACTTAGTATGAGCAAATTACTGTGCCAAATGAGAAAGAAGAAAATACTTTTGTCAGTTAACATTTCATAATTCTATGACCTTATGATGCTGAACACCTACATAAGATATTTTTAAACTTTAGCAGTTACGCTGGGGAGATTTTACATCAAGTACCAGGCATTGTGGAGTCAGAACTTGCATAGATTTCTTTCATGAAAGTTTCACAACAAACTGGTGCCACTGGGTCATTTTAATGTTCAGACCATTGGTTTAGTGGCTTCTCCCCAGAGTGGACTGGGAAGTCATGCGCCACTTGGCAGTTTTCAAGGGGCGGCTTTATTCTGTTTTATTTTCTGTCCATTTCTCTCGGGGACATGCAGCCAGATGGTTAATTGCCCTGTCTTAAGCACAGGCACACTCACAGAAAAGGTGTGAGGACAGGCCCTCACACAGCAGGCTGAGAAGCTGTACAGAGTTGGGATTGTTGACCCACTGATTGTGTCTGAAAGCCTTTTCAGCCACACAAAACCCTGGGTTTCCCCATTAGCATATCAGAGGTGGCACAGTGGTGGGAAATGCTGCAGGCAACAAAAGACTGGGCTCAGTGGCATTGTCCCATTGGTGCTTACAGAAGCAGAAAAAATGATAATCGGGCCAGAGCTGCAGTGATGGACAGATGTTGACATATTTTCTTGGGTGACCGATGTCTTCCACTCCCCCTCCCACCACTTGATCCCTTCTCAAGACTGCCCACCCCCCTCCACAAGCGCAGTTTCTCAACCAGTACAGAAGGAAAAGCCACGACCCAATCAAAAACCTCTCTTGAACTGAAACGAAGACACAGTTTCAGCTTTAACTTGAACCATGCCTGGAAGGGATTTGTCATTTTTTTCAGACTTGAAAGTCTTATTTGAAACATAACTTGATGATAAATAGGAGAGTCAGTTGCCAGTTATTAATACCATCATAGAGACTGAGTCACTGTTGATGTCACAGCGCCTCTTGTCAGGAGCAGCCATCTTATTATAATATTTTATACTGAAAGGGAAAAAAGACGTTCAGTGAAAAAGTCACTTTACATTCTTATTGTCCTAAATTATTTCCCATCTCTGAAGTTTGAGGCCATGTTCTATGCTCTATAACAATGGCTCTCAACCAGACTAGGGAATATTGGGCAATGTCTGGAGACTTTTCTTATTGTCACAACCGTGGGGTAGGGGGTGGGGAGGTATGCTAATGGCAGCTAATGGATCAAGGCCAAGGATGCCACTAAAGACGCTACCATGCACAGGACGGCACCTATAACAAAGATTTGTTTGCCTCAAAATGTCAGTACTGCCAAGGCTGAAGAACTCTGGTGTATAGACTTTTTTGTGGATATAATTTACAAATTCTTATCTATTGAGTCCAATTTCTATTGATAAATGGGTACCTTGAGACACTTATAGCCCCATGCTCACTATATTAATTTAGAATATTGATCAGTTTTTGACAAAGAAACAGGGCCAATTATGATTTTTCATCTTTGGCTGCATCATTGAAAGATTTGCTCTAAGCAGGGGGTGTAAAATTTTAGAAAATTGTATATTGAGCACAGAGGGGTGACAATTTTCCTAAAGGCAGTAATTTGACTTTCTTACAGCCAACAATATGTCATTTACTTCATGCTCAGCTGAGTCTTAAATATACTCCAAATGGCATAAAATTTGATTGAGGAATTCTTCCTCCTTACTTGGAAATATTTATAACCTCCTAGAAAATGATACATTTTGGGTACATTATATATTGTTCAATTATATACATATATAATCAAATTCACATTTAAAATCACATTGTAGTAAGCTTGTGTTTAATATGTTTGGATCAAAATTTTTCCCAGTTCAATATTTATAAGTCAAAATATTTGTAATTACATGTACACACATATATATGCCTAGGTAGATAGACAGATATGTATAGAGAAACATATATTGTTTTCTTTAGGTGCACGTTGTTCTATCCAAACAAGTAGCTACATGTTGACCAAATCACTTCAGATCCAAAACACTAAAGATTATTGATCACTGGTTATTATATCCATTAGTATACAATTTTGATAACTATCTTTTTCACAGGGTAAAGTAGATTTTGTATGCCAGAAAAAAATTGCAGATGATTATGATAGATTTTATTAAGAATATAAAATGGACACCAATTTAATTGACTTAATTTACCTTCAATGATCTTATGTTATAATCTGCATGATATAGTTTTTTCCTTAAAATTATCCTATTATATAGGAATTAAACAACCCTAAGATGCTTTTTTTTTTTTTTTTTTTTTTGAGACAAAGTCTCACTCTGTTGCCCAGGCTAGAGTGCCGTGGCGTCAGCCTAGCTCACAGCAACCTCAAACTCTTGGGCTCAAGCAATCCTCCTGACTCAGCCTCCCGAGTAGCTGGGACTACAGGCATGCGCCACCATGCCTGGCTAATTTTTTCCATATATTTTTAGTTGTCCAGCTAATTTCTTTCTATTTTTAGTAGAGACAGGGGTCTCGCTCTTGCTCAGGCTGGTCTCGAACTCCTGAGCTCAAAGGATCCACCCACCTCGCCCTCCCAGAGTACTAGGATTAAAGGAGTGAGCCACCTCTCCCAGCCTTTGAGATGCTTTTGAAATCAGAGTTATGCTCTCTGGTGAAGATATTTCCCATTTGTAAAAATATTTTTGCTTTCTGTAAAACACAATGCTGTATATTCTAACACAGTGGTTCCTATTTAGAATCAATTGAGTTCTAAAAGTATACTCATTTCTTAGGCCCTACTCAGATCAGGTGAATCAGAATGTCCGAGGATGAGGCCCAGGCCTCGGTATTAGAACAAAACAAATCAAAATAACATACACACGTAAACATGCACACACACCAGGCCATTCTAACATGCCACCATGGTGGGAAGGCTGGCTGGACACCCAGGTCTAAAGTACAGACTATCATAGGCAATAGAATTGGCAGGTAAACTGGGAAAATAATGCTCCACAGGGATAGTAGGGACATATCCCTGTTTTAGTCTTGGTGGGGTAGGGGGTGCGGGAATAGCCCAGAACACATTTGGTATGCAACAATTTAGCAATAATTCATATTTTAAATTGCCATCCTGAATAATAAAATGTCCCCAAGGAACTAAGAACAGCAGTGCAGTATAACGTAAGAATGCCAGGATCTCAGTAGTGTTCTTAGTTCTGGCTCTTTCCCCACTAGCTGTGGGTGAGCCCTGCAGGTGAGCCCCTTAACTCTTTCCTGCCTCAGTTTACTCACCTGTAAAATTAGGGGGTTTGGTCATGTGATTTCTACTGCTTCAGTTCAATTTTGAGGTAAAAATAACTGTGCATGACAGTTATGTACTTAGAAAAAAGTCAAACAATTAAACATTGTCTATTTTTCATAAGTTTATAAAGCACTATATGACAAAATAATAAAGAATTTATAAAGGATGTTTTTGGCAATTTCTAATTAAGACATAAATTCCATCATATCAGGAATATGGGCCTAGTGTTTGGGCTATAAGCTATTTCTATAGCTAAATATATCTTATACTGATGATTAGTAAATTTTTCTATAAAGGGGCAGATAGTAAATATATTAGGCTTTGAGGGGTGGGCCACAGGAAAGAGAATTACAATGTCTTTTTTCCAAAAAATAATTTAAAAATAAGAAAAATAGGTAAGGGCAGCGTTTAATGATCCTTGTCTTAAACAATTAAATTTATGCAAATTTAAACATTTGCATAAAACCAAAATCACTTGCTTTTATATGACAACAAAAACAACTGGTAAAAGCTATTGTTATTTAGAGAGATTGAACCTGAGCAATAAAGAAACCTGCTGAAGAAGTTTTTACTCAAGGACTACTGTGGGGCCGGGCACTCATCATCTATAGGGTGACAAACTATTCCTGGTTTGCCAGGGACTTGCCGGGTTGCAACACTGAAAGGCCCGAGTCCCAGGAAACCAGGATGACTGATCACCATACATCTTTGACTCTTGGAAAGGTTTTTTTCATGGGAAATCTAGAATTAAATTGAAAAGGAAAAAGATTGAAATGGAAATGCTTTCAGGAGCTTTACCATATAAACAATAGGCAAAGATCCCAGCTGGAAAACTTTAAAGGGAAAATTGTAAGAGAATATTTTGCAGTATTTTTTGGCTTGAGTTCAATTGAGTCTAAATCCGCCTTCCTGTTAACAGTCCCAATCCAACAGGCTGTAGATGAGGAAAGTGCTTATTCACAGGTGTGTCAGTTGTTTTGTGGTACAAGTTTATACATCCTCTGGATATGATAAATGCTGGACATTATGATGAAACACAGCCCAACCTTATTACTCAGAAGTCACAGGATTTATAAGTACTTCCTGGGTTTGCCTCAAGAGGACATGTGTCATGAAACTAGCCGTGAATCTAACTATAAATAAAAAGATTACTAGTAGAGTCTACTTCAGAAACGGTCTGAAATAAAAGCGGAAAAAATTTTCTCAACATATTATGCCCATCTGTGATATTATTATCATTAATTTGAATCTTTAAGACTGGAAGCTCAAAACTCAAAAGGCTCTTTTCTCTGAAGAAGAACTTGTCTTAAATTAGTCACCTCCAGGGGAGTTGGTTTTCCCATTGTACTCTATACAAACAGGAACCCTTCTTATAAATGTTAAAAAGCAGATCTGATAGCTTGAAAGAGGATTCCATTGGCTAAACCAGTATTAAGAATATAATTTAGAATCTTTTACAATATTCTTCCAATTTTATCAATTTATTCAAATTCTAATCCTATGTTTGAAGCTTCAGATGTGTCTTTGTGACTCATCCCATTTGGGGTCATAAAAGTATCTTCTTTTCTGGGCTTCAGGTAGCTTGGCATGAAAGCCATTGCTTTCTTTGTAGCTGTGACTATGGGTAGTTGTCTTTAGAAAGTATTTCAGCAGAATCGTTGATGCAGGAAAATAATCACACATTTCTTTAAATGGACCTTCCTTCCTTCCTTCCTTCCCTTTCCATGCTATAAAATTGAAAGGAAAGAGGGAAGACCTATTTAGGTAGCAGCTTGATGTCTTGGTTCTACAAAACACTCAGTGACAAAACTTTCCTTTGCTATAGGGGAGTGGGGTGGGACATTAGGACCTCAAACCAGGAAAGTTCAGAATGGTTCAAGTGATCATAGATAAGATTAAAAAATCAGGGGCCACTAGGGCTCACTGAGCATAGCCATGGAGGAAATTTAAGGAAGTATAAAGTATTGCTTCACCTCCTCTTCCCCAGAGTGTGTGAAAGTGTATTAAAATGTAGACATAAATACAAGTGTGATATTGGTGTCAAATATTTTATTAATTCATACTTACTTACATCTATTCACTCAAATCCAGAAGTCAAGTGAACATCAACTTCCTGTTTCACTTTGTGGCAAATCGGTAAACTCTTAATCATTTTTCATAGCATTTTAATACCTAAATTCCAACACCACTGGATGTGTTAGGTAGGTAGTGAGGTCTGGGCCCCAGCCCTGCAGGCCTCTCCTCATAGATTTTAGGCTCCGACAACCCCAACTTCTTCCATTTTTTCCCACAGGCCTAGGAGGAGCTGTCATTTTCAGCAGTAGTGATTACAGTGTTCCCAACTTACCGTGTCAGTCCCCTAATGCCTATTTAAGTGAGTCTCTATAGTTAATCCTCCATATTGAAATAACAGGTGTGTTTCTTCCTTTATCAATGGATCTTGACAGAGACCCTGCTCTGTAGGCTTCTGAGGCTCAGATTTCTCAGACATGCCACATACTGATAGAAGGGAGCCTGGTAGCATTCCTTCCAATTTGTTCAGGGCTTACTGTCTCCTCATTGAGATCTATGTACTTATATAAAGTGGCCCCCAAAGGGGAAACCTCCTTTTGGGACCCCTCCTGTCCCCACCCCACACATATTTCTATTGCAACTCTGTGACTCTGCATGGATTGACCACACACCAAGGCTTCTGCCCAAGGCTTCTCTTTGATATTTGTTCAGAAAAATCTACCTCCCTGAAGTGGAACAAACAACCTGGACTCCAGGGCATTCTTATCACTAATTCCATCCTTAACATGGTAACATTCTATCCGAAGTCAGTTGGCTTTCCATCCAGACTGCTTAGGAGAGAGTTGGCTCCATCCCAGAGGGCCATGCCCTAGCTGATCCTTGCACTCTGGGCAAGCACTAAGATTCCTCAGTTTAGCTCCATAAGGCACTTTTTCTTAGATACATTTACATTCTTAAAGATAAAATGGACCTTCAAAATTATTTATCATCCATTCTAATCTTTCATTCTAGGGAGGATCTATAAATTCTATATTTTTAAAAATTATAATTGTGGATGAATAAAACAAAAAAAATTGGTTGAATAGATAATTCAGAGAATACTAAGTTTCCCTCCACCCGATGCTGTAAGGCAGCCAAGGAAGCCAAAGGAAGTCTTACATAAAAAAATATATATATATATATATATGTGTGTGTGTGTGTGTGTGTGTGTGTGTGAATATATATATATTTTTTAATTTTGGTCTTTAACCTGGGTCTACACATCTTTAAGACATTGGGTTACAATCTCAATACATGCCAGGTTCAGGAACATGTAAATTCTATGGAGAACTAAAGCAATTTTCCTATAATTATTCAGCAGCTGTCATTCCTGAAAACTGTAATTGCAGTGAAATAGAATGTTCCCAAATCATGATGAGGGGAGGCAATGTTCTGTGATCCGGGGCATGCAATGCCAATGAGGAATGCAGCATATAATCTGAATATCTAGAATATAAAATGAAAATACTGCTAGTGCATACGAGGCCAACATTTGCTCAATTACTCAAAATAGTTTATAATGTTTTGATCTCTCAGGCATCAGTGGCCACATTCTGATGTGATCCCATTTAATCCTCTGCATGTTCTAGTCTGATATCTGATTATGACATTCACAGCACTATAAAAATGACTGCAAAGGTTGGTTAATGGACAGAAAAGTACAGCTAGATAGGAGGAATAAGTTCCAGTGTTCTATTGCACTAGAGGGTGACTAAAATTAACAACAATGTATTGTATATTTTCAATAGCTAGAAGAGCAGATTTTGAATGTTTCCACACAAAGAAATGATAGATGTTTGAGGTGAAGGCTATGCTAATTACCCTGGTTTAATCATAACGCATTATATACTTGCATGGAAATATAACACTATACCCCATAAATATGTATAATTATTACGTGTCAGTTAAAAATAATAATAAAAGCAACCCCCCCATGCTTATGTACATTTGAAAAGCACTTTGAACAATGAACTCTGAATTTCTTTCCCCCATAAATGTAGAACAATAGCAAGAGTTGAAAAACAAGGCTGGTTCTCTATAGTTAGGCTTAAATATCCTCATTCCGTTTAGAATATTGGTTATCTACTAGTTATCTATTGCTACATAATAAAATACCTGAAATCTTATCAGTTTAATCAGAAAACATTTATTATCTCACAGTTTCTGAGAGTTAGAAATTCAAGAGCACCTTAGATGGGGGGTTCTGGCTCAGGGGCACTCATGAGGTTGCAATCAAGCTGCTGACCGGGGCTCCAGTTGTCTGCCTATTCCTAAGTATTTGATTCTTTTCGTTGTAATTGTGAAGTGAATTTTTTTCTTCATTTCCTTTTTAATTTTTTTCATTGCTAGTGTATAGAAATGTACTGATTTTGAATCTTGCCACTTTGCTGAATTAGTTTATTAGTTTCTACAGGGTTTTTGTGTGTGTGTCTGTGTGTGTAATCTTTAAGATTTTCTATATATAAGATCATATCATCTGAGAAAAGAGATGATTTTACTTCTTCCTTTAAAATTTTGATGCTTTTTTATTTCTTTTTCTTGCCTAATTGCTCTGGTTGAGACTTCTGATACTATGTTAAATAGAAGTGACAAGAGTGGGCATCCTTGCCTGATTCTTGATCTTAGAGGAAAAGCTTTTAGTCTTTTACCGTTAAGCATACTGTGGGTTTTTCACAAATTGCTTTTATTATGTTGAGGTAGTTTCCTTATATTCCTAGTTTGTTGAGTGTTTTTATCATGAAAAGGTGCTGAATCTTGTCAAATTCTTTTTTTGCATCAGTTGATATGATCATGTGGTTTTGGCCTTCATTCTGTTAATGTGGTATATTATATTGATTGATTTTCACATGTTGAATCACCTTTGCATTCCAGGAATAAATTCCACTTGGTTGTAGTTTATAACACTTTGAATGTGCTGTTGAATTTGGTTTGCTGGTATTTTGTTGAGAATTTTTGAGTATGACCTTATCTTACCTCATTTCTGCAATGATATTATATCCAAATGAGGTCATATTCTGAGGTACTGTAGGTTAGGACTTCAATGTATCTTTTTTGGTGAGGACTTAATTCAACCCATCAGAGTCCTGAAGATGGAAAGTACAGTCTTTTTATAACCTAATCTTAGAAATTATATCCTATCACTTCTGCCATATCCTGTTCCTTAGAAACTAGTCATTAAGTCCAGTCATATGGAAGGGGCAGAACTTACACAAGGGTCGAACAGCAGAAGATGGGTATCACTGAAGGGCCACATTGGAGACTGCCTACCACATTCATAATCACCACGGAGAAACTAGATGGAGTTGACTTGAAAGCAAAGTTGCTTTTATAATTTGGAAAAGTGCCTCTGGCCCCCACCAAAGAGAGATTAGCTGTCAACTACAAGTATAATATATATGAATGCTAGGAGTGACAAAATAAGTTTCACTTCCAAGTCAGTTCACTTCAATTTTATGTAATCATCCTACTTTCTTAAAGAGTTCAAAATTTTTATTGTTTTGGTTGTGTCTCTCATTTATCCTGGTTCCCTTTAGAAAATAAAAGGGACAGCAGGGGTATTGGCTCAAATGTGTTTTTTAGTTCCTACAATGCATTGTTGGTTTTACTTTCAAAATTATATGACCAGAATATTTATTCAGGCCACAGACCCAGCCATCATCTTGATTATAACCCTGTAAGACCCCAAAGCAGAGGACCCAGTTAAGCCAGGCCAAGACTTCTGACCCACAGAAATGGAGAAAATAAGTGCATATGTTTTAAGCCACTAAGTTTGTGGTAATTTGTTACATAACAATAGATACCTACTAAGATGGCCAATGATTAATTTGAAACTTCTAATCACTAGAACACTAATCAGTCAGGTATTCTCCAATCTCCTCAATGAAGTTAGAACTGAATTAGCTCACTCAATAGTTAGAACTGAAGGGAGCTTCAGACACCATCTAACCCAACTTCTTTAATGTCCAGATGAAGAAATTTGAGACCTGGACAGGCAAGTGACTTGCCGAAGGTCATACCAAGCCAGATCTCCTGATAACCATTTTAAGCTTAAATCACAACATAGTTGGCTTTCCTATTTTATTTCTTTAGATTCAATAAGATATTTTGGATGTATCAGTCAGTTCTTCCTACATAACAAACAATTTCAAAACTTCAGTGGCATCCAACAACAGTCATTTATTTCTTGCTCACAGGTGATCTAGAGTTCAATTTATCTCCCCTGGGCTGGGGTAGCTCCAAGCTGCAAGACTTCATTCCTTTTTATGGCTGAATAATTATGCATTGTATGGATAATATTACATTTTGTTTAAGCATTTATCAGTTGATGGACATTTGGGTTGTTTTCACTTTTTAGCTATTATGAATAATGCTGCTAGGAGCATTCATGTACAAGTTTTTGTGTGGACATGTATTTTCATTTCTCTTCGGTATATACTGAAAACTAGAATTGCTGGATCATATGGTAATTCTGTATACCAACTTTTTAAGGTATGCATTTTCTTGTACATGCTTAAGAGAACATGAAAATCAGACCTGGATGGCAGACAAAGCCTAATCGTAACTCTAAGAGCTGAGCTTAAATCCAGAAAAAAAATCTACCTTTTTAGGGACCCAAGGAAAGGGCCACAAGCTATAAAGCAAGCAGTCTTAGTATTAGAATTTT
The DNA here is from genome assembly GCF_041146395.1 of Eulemur rufifrons. Lineage (NCBI taxonomy): Eukaryota > Metazoa > Chordata > Mammalia > Primates > Lemuridae > Eulemur > Eulemur rufifrons. The sequence goes on along the minus strand of NC_091012.1, from coordinate 134,493,965 downwards.
TTTAAGGGACACTAACCTTTCCTTGAGGCATCCATCCACTAGTTGCCAGTGAGGTGGACTCATGTTTCCTGAAATTGCTGAATGTGGAAAGAGCCTAAGCCCACCTCCAGCATAGAAAATAGGTTTAAAGTTGCTTATGAAGGAGCTGTGATGTGAAGGCAAGTACACTGGTTAGTATTAAGCTGATGATTGCTCCCAACTTAAATCCCATCCAAGGCCAAAGCCGATTGAAAAATAAAAACCAGAACACAGGCAGATGAAAAAAAAAATGATTGCAGATAAAACTGAATCAGTACACATAGCTGAGATATGTGATCACAGCCAGTTTTCCTATTACAATTTTAAAGTTATCTAAAATTCCATAATACAAAGAGCTTCAAAAACCAACCTTTGCCCTAAGTTTGATACCAATTCATTTGGTGGCAAAACCTGACCTGAACTGATACATGACAATTTCAGTCTTTATTCTACCTAACATGAATATTCACGTTTTGCTGAGAAATAGTAATGATTTGATTTTGGAATGTTGCCATAGATCCTGCTTGGGGTGTCACATACAGGTACAGCGTATGCACCTCATTGCTTTTTGAAAAAAATTTGAATTCCGTGACACAGCTGGCTCGAGTGTCATATAAAGAATTGTGACTTGGTACTCCTCGCTGACCTCCCCACCACTAACAGACTCATTCCCAGGTTGGACCGTGAATCAACATACCCAAGGGAGAGTTTGTGTCTGAAAAGCAAACACATTTATCCAAAAGCACAGCTTTGTTCCCATCAAATTCCAATAGGAAGGATGGAGAAGAATGGCTGTGAGATCCGAATTCTAGAGAAGGCAGACCTGGACCCTGACCCTGGAGTATCACTCATGCTTGGACAGGAAACTGCTGAGAAGAAAACAAAGAAGGGGCTGAGCTGGTCCCACTTAGGTCACCCCTCCAGTTTCCCGAATCAGATAAGTCTCTCCTCTTCTTTAGGGAGGCACGTTTGCATCTAGAAAGAAGGACTAGAAGTACTTTTCTTGTAAGTGGAAATCTGTCATGAAAATAGCAGTCCAGGGGACAGACATACCCCTCGTGCTGGTGGGAATCAGCTGGGTGTGTGACCTTGGACTTAACTCTTCACATCTCTGGGTCTGTTTCCTCACCTGTGAACTGAGGGGACGAGGAGGAGAGAATGACACTGGTCTTTACTGGATGTATTTTATATGCATTCTACAGTCACTATCTCATATAACGTTCAAAGCACATACAAAATTCTAGGCAGTGAGACCAGAGAGATTAAGCAGTGAGTAGGGCCACCCACCCTGTAGTCTCCAATTGTAAGTCCAGGAATCAAATCCTGGCCTGCCTTCCCATAAAACCAACTGAGTAAAGTGCTCCCTAAGTCCACTTCCAGCTCTCACACCCCTGTGGCTTCCACCAAAAGTGTCTGCATACTTTATTTTGAGTTCTCAAGTCCCAGAGGATTGCTTTTCATTTTTTACGGAGGTCCTTTGAATGCAAACCATTTGTAGCATTCCCTTGGTTTTCTTTTCCCCTGTGGAAACCAGGCCCTTTTGTACAGTGAGTTCATTTTTAATTCAGGAAAATAAAGAAAACAAATGATTGGTATGTGGGTCAGTTTCTGTCTCTCCCTGAGTTAGGAAACAAAGGATCAGTGCTCAGCTAGACACTTGCATAGTTCAATTATTCCTTAACATGGGTACTCGTACAGATGCCGTGTGCATTTCACCTCGTTCTTTCCCTGTGATCTAGACATAATAAATCTCCGAAGAGCTGGCTTGAGGCTACGTAAAAGAGCCCAAATTTATTACATCTTGGATGAATCTTACTTGAGGGTTTTGAGAACCTTCTGTTGACCTCACTAAACCAGCTTCTTTTCTCTACATTGTTTAACACATTAACTGCCATGAGAATTGTATTTAACTCACTCTAATTTTGACCCCGGGGCTACATGAAGCATATATAAAATCTTACTTGTTGATGTTCTTATTGTTAAAATTAATATCGACAATTTATTCTAAAAACGTGGATTAAATGAATAGAAGTCAATAAATGTTGTTTTTCTATTTATGTTTATCTTTAAATTACACTCAAAGTTTTTATTCTATTTTCATAATAAAACACTGTGGTCCCAAGGAAAAGTTTCTGGGTTTTTTGTGTGGCAGTCAATGTGTTAAAAATGTACTGCATATGGTTATTTAAGAGAATGTGTTTTTCTGCTAGCCAGATGATTACTGCAAGATTGTAAGCATCTTGTTGAGACTTCATTACATAATCTCTCAAAACATTCAAGGATTGTATAGGGTCTTTGGTTGCTTTGTGTACCTTTTCCTTTATGAAGCCACTGGGGTGCCCTGACCCGCTTCCCTGGGCCTCACTGATAGAAAGCCCTCTTCTCAAGGCTTCAATAGGCTGGGGATAAATTTTCCACTGCAGGAACATTTTCATATTTAAAATTAAAACTGCAGCATAGCTTTTTGGTTAGAAAAATAGCATTTTTAACTAAGGTGACATCAAGTCACAGATGATACAGATTCATCGCTTTATGGTGTTTTCCATGCTTGACAGACAGAGCAAGATGTTTCTGAAAAATTAGGCATTGGCTTCTAGCATCTGTCCATGTAAACCTGTATCTTGAAAAACGTTCTCAACTAACCTTCTTTTGGGAAATTGGGAAGTAACAGGATGACTTTTTACCCAATCAAATATGAGATTCTCTTATGAGTCAGGAAGAAGCTTAGTGTTTATTTTAAAGTAACTTCTTATTTATGGCATTTGCCTAGTGGGGTGCTGCAACTGGCTCATAAGAGCTAACTGTTACATGCTCCAGAATTTTGTTAGATGATTGACATCATATTGGTAGCTTGAAAAAAGCCACAGTGGAAGTATTTACACCATGGGAATCGGCAAATGCTACCAACTGGGGCTTTTACTAGCACACCATTGATTTGGTCCCATATTTGGGGAAAAAATCTCACAAGCAGTCAACATTATTCAATGACTACTGTGTCCTTTCTAAGACAGTGGGCTCCTCAAAAAAAGACATTTTTTTTCTCTATGGAATTTACAACCTATTTGAGAAAAGAAATCAAAGTGGAAACACCAAACAAAGAAGTGTAACATTGACCATGAGGACAATAAGAGTCCAAAGAGAGAAAAGGGCAGACACAGGTATGGCAGAGACTTCATGGAAATGGAGTTTGGGCTAGGACTCTAAGGACAGGCAGGGCAGGACAATGGGCACTCAGGCAGAGAGAAAGTCATGGAAAAGTCATGGTAGGCACATAGAAGGAACAAAAGCTACTGTGAATAAGAAAAAGAGGCGTGGAGCAAGAGAATACAGAGATGTGGGGACAGCTTGCAACTGTGGGACACGGTAGAGTTTGTTCAGCCCTTCTCACACATCTCACACTCTGATCCTCAAACCCAGAGCCACTGAGGCTCCACTAGTGCAACACAGCTACATAAACCTGTGATCAGAACAAAAAAATTGTCATCTATCCCTGGTTCAGCATGTTCCCACCATACCATGTTGATTCCGCTCATCTGCGTTTTAAAAATGCAGAAAAGCAGCAACAAAAAGGAATTTTAAACAAGTAATATATTTAACACTTTCTGGTTTACTTTAAATGTGTGGATGATGTTCTGGTTGGCTTTGAATGACAGTAAAGTGTAACTTTCAAGTATAATTGCTTTCAAGAGTTTAGATACAATTTCTCTGCAAGGCATCCAACATACGCAAGCTCACAGCCTTACCGTGTGCAACCCTAACTCTTGACAGGAAGCAAAATTATAACCAGAGCTCGATTTCTAAGAAAAAGAAAACACATAAGGAGTGAAAAATACTGGTATCTAAACTACGAGGGCTGCATTCTTAGGTCCCCTGAGAGTCAACCTTTCTAAAAGAAATATTTTTTGTTCTTCTCCCCATACCATACACTAAACCTCAGAAGCGACAAACAAGAACTGAACTTTTGAGTTTAAAATTTTCCGGTAACTTGAATCTCACAAACAGGGTTGAGTGAAAAAAGCCAGACACAAATGCAATACTTTATGATTTCATTTCTTTTTTTTCTTTTTTTTTTTTTTTTTTGAGACAGAGTCTCGCTCTGTTGCCCGGGCTAGAGTGAGTGCCGTGGCGTCAGCCTAGCAGCAACCTCAAACTCCTGGGCTTAAGTGATCCTACTGCCTCAGCCTCCCGAGTAGCTGGGACTACAGGCATGCACTACCATACCCAGCTAATTTTTTCTATATATATTTTAGTTGGCCAGATAATTTCTTTCTATTTTTAGTAGAGACGGGGTCTCGCTCTTGCTCAGGCTGGTCTCGAACTTCTGACCTCGAGCTATCCACCCGCCTCGGCCTCCCAGAGTGCTAGGATTACAGGCATGAGCCACCGCGCCCGGCCTTATGATTTCATTTCTATAAAGTATAGAAGACCAGGCAAAAGTAATCCGTGCTGTTAAAAGTCAGCTCCATGGTTACCCTTGGTGGGGTGGGAGCAAAGGCATGGTGGCAGGAGGATGGTCAAAAGAGTTTCTGGGGTGTAGTCAATACTTTCTTTCTCTGTCTGAATAGTGTTTACACAGGTATGCTCACTTTGTAAAAATTCATCAAGCTGTACACACTGAAGTTGTACATTTTCCCTTACGTATGTTCTACTTCAATAAAAAGGTACTTAAATGTTTCCTGCACCCTTAAACAGGATAGAGCCAGGATTATAATACTTTAAAAGACAAGGAATGTTTGACATTGGAAAAACGCTCTACGACAACAGAGTGAAGTATTGGAAGCCTGGCTCCAGCAGGTGTTGGGGGAGAGCAGTCTTAGCAGGTTTGAAGGGAAGAAGGCCAGGTAGACAGGAAAGTGCTGGTACATTCCACCCTTCCAAATGGGTGCCAGAATTTAGCTGAAGGACACTTGAGAGGATTAGAGATATAAGAAGAAGCCCTAAATGGCATATAATATATAATATTATAATATTAATATAACAGATAATATCATGATCTGGCCCACCGTGGAGTCATTTACCCATAATTCAGGATATTGGTTGCTCCATGAGATCTTAATTCAAAAGGAAATGACTTCAGGTAAAGATGGTAAGGGCCATGCTCATAGGGGCAAAGTAAATTAGACATTCTACTACCAGTCATTCAATGAATAGGATACAATTTAAAAAGCAGGGTGTAGGGCCCCTTGAATCTTGCTCACTGATTACTCTTCATAACTTTAGCAGATACTCAGGATCACAGGATTTTTGAGCAGAAAACAGTGTATAATTTAAGAAAAATACTATCTTATCCTCCTACTAGGTTTTCAAAGCCTATACTTATATCAAGTCAGATCATTAGAAAGTTCTGTACCATGTTAGGTTAAGTTCTTACCTCCCATCTCAACTTTCCTTCTCCAAGTCATACCTTTGAGCAAGTATCTGATCTTTTTCTATGCCACAGAGCCCGCTGGTGACCTGGTAAATGCCCGTAGGACTCTTCACAGAGTAAGTGTTTAAATGTATAAATAAAATGCATGAGCTTGCAAAGAAAACCACTTACACTAAAAATCAGTTATCAAAATATTTTAAAACTTTAATATAGCAACATATATGCTTCTTAATGAAAGCATTACAAACGTGAGGTCTAACAGCAATCATAATTCCAAAGTATCGATGAGAACAAACGAAATTTTGAGATATCTGCAACAACTGTATTGTGATTTTAAAAAAATCTGTAATAATCTATCAGTGGCAAAGTTACAAGTATTGCTAAAATTTTGTGTGGGCTTCATGCATGGTGGAAGGAAATGCTAAATGTCAGTTAGAGGTTGATGAAAGTAAGGATGTACTTTCTTTTCACCTAAGCCCACAAATCCTACAGATTCCAACCACAAACTGGAGATCTGTGGATCCCAGGTTAACAACCTCCGTTTTAGAGCATATTCTTGGCTTATATTCAGGCTTGCTAGCCATTTAACAATAACATCTTTGATTTTTTGTAAAGCAGTTGAAATTATTGTGTAACATGTAGTTCAAGGTCCCCTAAATAAAGGGTTTAAATGTTAATATTAGGAGAAACTTTGCCTCTACAAAATAAGGGGGAAGGGTCATGTGTAATGGTCCTGCTTATATTTTTGCCCACGTTAATTTTTATATTTATTGACAATAACTATATTAACTTTTGTGGCTTGCATATTTGATTTCTCTGCCCTGTCCTGATTTTAGTTTTCTACTGCTATTGTACGAATTAAATTTTATGTGTTTCTTTTATTGTAAGCCATTTTGTGTGTGTGTGTGTGTGTGTGTGTGTGTGTATAAGAGGTATGGTATTAATATAAATACATAAATAAGAGCCATTGTCCTTGGGCTGCAGAGCCGCCCAGGAGAATCTGGGTTTCTGAGGTCTCCAGACCTTGTGATCTTTCCTAGACTCCAATATCTGCTTACTGCTTCGTGGTTTGCTTAAGAAACCACCCAACACATTAAATTTTTAATCGTGAAAAAGCAAGGGTAAAAAGGTTTTATTTCTGGGGACAAATGAAAATGACATATTTTTTAGGAAGGAGATTCAAAGCTAAACACCCATGGGAGCAGGCAGGCAGAAGGAATAGAATCTGCTAAGGACAACATCAAACTTCACATCACTCAGGTGCAGGAGGAAAGTTTCATTTATGCTCTCCATGCTGAATAAAGGGTGAAGCTGTCTCTGAGTGCAGCAGTCTGGCTTTTTACTTAATCTTTCCATCACATGAAGGTTCAAAGATGCCTTGTAAAAATTCCAAGGCATTAGAGAAGTGACTAGTTTAGAAACGCTAAATACCCTGCTCAAGAGAGCATCAGTGAGTTTCTCTATTCTCTTTGGAACATTCTTGAGCTTTAAAATTTCATGTGGATAATTTTATCTCCAATCTCAGTCCATTTTCTTCCACCAATTCTACCTTGTTCAAATATACACACAAACACACACCACAAATTGGATTATTCCAGGATCTGAACATTTTGAAACAAATTCATCATTAGGAACAAGAGTTTACCTTGAGGTCGGAAGAAGAAAAAAAAATAGCATGAGCTCTTTGTCAATGTCATATTTCTAAACATTTGAAAACCCTGGTAAATAACAGGCATAAGATTTAGAACTAGCTTATGCTGTAATTGAATATGGATTTGTATTAATAGTTATGTGAGAGGGGTTGGTCTCCAGCAGGGAGGAGTTGCCTTTGAAAAATATGCAAATATAGGTTAACATTTAGTATGCTGGAGTGTCCTTTTATTGAAGGGCAATCAGAGGGTCCACCAGGACTCATCTCTGGCAATAGCATAATTTACATGCATTACCTCATCTAATATTTGCAATAACTTCCTGCAGTATGTGCAACTCCTATCCACATTGCTCAAATGAGATCAAAGATTAGAGAGGTTAGATAGGGTGCTGCAGAGTTCATCATACTGTTCAGTAAATATTTCTATTCCTTCACTTTCAGGGAACATGCTAGGCTTGCACTTTGTGTTTGAGTGACACCATATTGCCCAGCTCTGGCCGTTGAGTTGTTAGTGAAAGTGATGGGTGTCATTTCCAGGCTGAGCACTGATTGCAGTCCTAAGACTTTCTAGAGCTCTCTTTTCCCTTCTGCCATGGCAACTGGCAATATTCAAGATGGTAGCTGCTTTATCAGCCTGCAACTCAGAGTGAGGAGACAGAGAGAGAGCTCCCAGCTGCCCTGCAATGTACATGCAGTGTAAGAGATAAATAAACCTTTGTCACATAAGCCACTAAGATCTGGGGCTGTTTGTTACTCCAGCAGAACCTGTGCTCTCCTGAGTAATACAGATGCCTCTTAGATCATACGGCTCGTCAATGGCAGAGGTGAGCAGATAAAAATATAAACTGGAGATCTCAAACCAACATCCATGAAAAACAAGACATAGGCTCCCCTATCAGTGCTGTAAATGCAATCGGAACATCAGGATACAAGTCCTGAAGAAATGAGGAGTCCCACTCAACTCTCCTTATTCTATCTAACTTGTCCTATGCATAATTGTCAAATTATGTCTCCCTCATTCTTGGATCCCAGAATCCAAGCTCTCAACTAGAATGATATATTATCTTATTTAATATTAGTCAGGTCAGCTAGATTCTCTCTCTCAGGCATTTAAACAGAAAATATCAGGAGAAAGTTTAGTAGCAGTGAAAGAAGTGAAAGATAAATGAAAGAGAGTCAGATGGAGCGAGGACCAGGAACTCCTGAAGCTCAAGAATGGTGTGGAGAGCTAGCTGGTCACCCTAGTTGCCCTGAGCCCTGCCAGGTCCCCAGGTATGTACCGGTCTGGGTGGGGCATGGATATGGGAGCATTTCTGGGATCTCATGAGATTTGTGCCCACATAACTTCACATTTTCAACCAACAGAATTTATTAATAACTAATATGGAAATAATCTCACTCTACTGTCTTTCATTTCTGAGACAAGAGTTTTTAAAGGACTTTCTCTTTTGCATTTGAACATGAAACATGGCATAAAAGCATGCAGGGGACTTGATTATTTCAACAAATGGTATCCCCATTTTCTCAGATCTCATCTTGCTTAAAATTCTTCAATAGCTCTCCATTGCCTATGAAATAAAACCTAACCTAATTAGCATGAACTAAACACATCTGGGATCTGGCTTTTGACTCATCTCCCCTCATTCTTTCCCATTACATGTCACACACCAGCAGGACCCATTAATAGTAATGCCCTCAAAATGCCATGTTCTCTCCTGTCCTGTGGACTTTCATACATATCATTTCCCAAAATGACTTCCCTGATTTGTGTGCCTGGGAAACTCCTATTTGTCCTTCAAATCTTAGCTCTAAGCCTTCACACCCTATCATGCCCAGAGCAACTAACCCTCTTCTCCCCTACATTCCAGATACTTCATACATGTCCATCTGCAGAGGGTCTCAGCCTTGACTGTACACCTTGGACCCATTCAATCAGAATCTCTGGGAGTGAGACCCAGGCATCAGTATTTCTTAAAACTTCCCAAGTGATTCCAATATTTGAGTAGCACCATTTTTTGCTCCCCAGATTGAAGACTCCAGACAAGCTATGACCATGCTTTTATTGTCTTATAAACCTACTGCCTAGCCCCAAATGAATAAATAGAGCCTGGGCAATAACTTTTTTCAAAATATTTTTCCAGTCACTAATGAATTCTTTAGAAAATAACTCCTAGAAGGAGGAAAAATTGCTTAATCCAAACTGACTCATTTTAATAGTTTTAATATTTTGACAAGCAAGTTTAATTTATATTTCTGAATCTATCCATCTTTGGCAAACCATCTCCCATTACGGTTAGAGAGAAAGGGAAGCCATCCCTCCAAAATTGCTATTTTTTAATGGGGTTTGATATATCTTATTCATTTAGCACAATCAGGAAAAAGAAAAAAGAAATAAAATTAGCAAGTTAGTTCCTTTCAAAAGCCATTACCTGAAACAGGGATAACATGGGTAAGTACCGTAGAGTACCTGGTCCGGGCTGTACGCTCAGTAGTGGCAGCTGCTATCATTATGTGCTTCCTCTTTCAGGAAAGGCTGCCTCATTAAGTCACCTCACAGGAGGGCATCTGGAGATAACACTACAAGAGGAAATAAAATGACTTTCCAGGCACTTCCTTTCATTTATGTACAGCCTAGGAGATTTCCTGACCTCCTTCATTGTAAAACAAAGAGGTGTTTGCAGCTTTAGAAATTCAATGAATATGCTACCAGTGACACAAAGAAACTGTTTCATTTCTTCATCTTTTCTCACTCCATTTGGCTATTGCTACAGACGCCTGCTTTTCTAGATCCTTCTTTTTGCCACAAAACTCTGGTTCTACATTTACCTGCAAAACCTTCAGATTGATGGCTCTGGGATTAGCCAACTGCTTCCTAGGTTTAATCACACAACTCCACTCCTACACAATCTCTTCTCTCCTCGGTCTTGTGATTTCCCACCCCCAGCTGAGTCATTCAATCACAATCACACTTAATTGCCTCCACCTGAGTGGCTTTTTCTTGGGCAGCCTGCCTTTGTCAAGCATTCTGAGGCAACATTTTTTTATGCACATAGCATTTCTTAGGATCCATGGAACAAATCAACTCTTCTGGATGAATAAAGTGACAGCTCTCCACATGATCACGACAGCAAAATTTGAATTAGCTGCAAGTCTCAAGAGACAGGTATATTTCTATTTAATGTAATTTTTATCCAAATCAGGATGAATTTAAAAAGTCATTGTTTTCAACCCTTGGTTTCATGCTTTAGTAAGCGCCATGCATTATTAATTCAGTAAGGTTTTTGTTTTACAGTTAACTCTTCTGTAGTAGGTTCATAATTATGACTGTAACTTTTCACTGACTAGGCCTCTAGAAATTGCTAAAGGAGCCACAGAACAGATCTTCTTGGCACAGATTAGTCAGCTGTTGAACAAACCCCTCTCCTCTTCCTCCTGGCACTCAGCCGGACTACATTTCTCAGCTGCCCTTGCACTTAGATGTGGTCATGAAACTGCATCCCGGTCAATGAAATGCACATAGAAGTAAAATGGGTGATTTCCAGGCCTGGCCCATTAAAACCCTCCAAGCACCATCTTCCATCTTTCCTATTGCCCTGTGACCTTGTGAGTCATATGTTGACAATGGCAGAGCCACACGATGGAAGAAGCCTGGGTACCAGAATTACCACTTGCAGAAATGTCCCTTACCTATCAGGAATACCTTTTTTGGACCTTACATGAAAAAGAAATAAATTTCTATGTTTTAAAGTCAGTGAGATTTGGGGTTTATATGTTATAGCATAGTTTTATTTTAACTGATAAAGATTAATACTGTACTTCTTAAGATAAAGTACTATTTTTTCCCCTAAATACAGTGATATATTTTCATTGTTTACTATTTGGAAAATACTCCATACTGGCATGTTAATGTCACCTGAAAGATATTTTTAGGAATAAATCTCTGATAACTTTGTTAGTCATAACATTCTTTCCTTTTCCTGACTATGGGAGGCAAAGGGAGAAAAAGGAACCCTCAACTGAGACACACTATTCTAGTTAACGTTCCAGCAATGACACCGGTCATTCTAATAACTAAATTAACTCAGTGAGTTAAGCAACATGGGAAATTGTTGCCTGAACTTTCTCAGGCCTCTAAACCATGATACAGATAATGTTCCAATGATAGTATTTCTACATTATTACTAGGATACAACGTGAGCTTTGCTAACATATTTCAGTACATGTGGAACATTTTAAATTATTTCTCATAATATTTGTAGCACTTGGACGAATTTATTTGAGATCAGGGCAATCCGAGTATCAACACATTACACACTATACTGTGAATAAGAGTCTATGAATATATGATTAAGAAGTTTAGCTGATGTTAGCTAATTAACTCAGACATCAGCTGAGGTCACCCCACCCTTTGTAATTGACCTAAAACTGACTTGAATTCCCAAGACTTAATTGACTCAATTTCCTCAAAAATACCACTTATCCCAACATTTGTGTACGACAGCACAATTTACTGAATGATCATTTGGAATAACAAGGGAAGAGGAGATGTACATCAAATCACTTAAAATCTGAATATTATGTATTCATATATTAACAAAAGAACTCTGACCCCCATCACTTCCCCTCTCTCATTTCAGCTCCTCCAATTGTGGTTTATGTCATACACAAAGAATTTTAACTATTTCCTCATTTAGCTCTCTCCTTCCAGATCTGTCCTCGGGGTCTCATTCTCTGTATGTAAACCACTCCATCAATGTAATCCTAAATAAAATCACCCCATGAGGGGCTCACATGACAGCTGTTAAAATAACTACCCCTACACACATGCACACACACTCTCTCTCTCTCTTTCACACCAACAGAGTATCCTTAGGTGATTCTAAAACACTTAGTGGGAAAAATGATGAACTTTGAGCATGGGATGTATTTTAAAATAGTGCTTCTTAGAATTGACATACACAACACACACATCACCTGTGAGTCCTGTTAAAACGCAGATTCTGAGTCCACAGGTCTGGGGTGAGAGCTGAGGTTCTACATTTCCAACAAGCTTCCAGTTGATCCCAGTGCTTCTGGGACTTGGGCTACAGTTTGAACAGCTAGATTTTAGACTATTCAAATACTCATGATAGGGGAGAAAAGATTTCTCTCCCATTATAAGATTCATGGCTAAGGCATCTATAATAAAAGATTAATGAGAGAAAAGCATACAAATTTATTTAAAATAAGTGTTATGTGACACAGGAGCCTTCAGAAATGAAGACCTGAAGAAAACTGGGTCTTCTACAAAGGGAAAATTGTATTTTTAAGGACGGTTATGCAGAAGTATTATTGGAGAATGAAAGGGTATAATCTTGTGAAATCAAATAATTCAAACTTAAAGCTGTTGGAACTTTAAATTATTTTGAGTCTTGAGAGGAATGTGGCTATGTGGTATGAGTCACATAGCATGCAGCTGCAACTTCTACTTTTTCCTGCAAATGCTTAGGAAAGGTCTTGTGGTCCCAGAGATGAGACCACCCTCAGATCATTACCCCTCCTCATGGAATGTCAAAGTAACCTTCCTTGGAATGTAGCAGGCTGTAATGGATCAGATCGCTATAACATATGTACTGAGCTTGTATGGAAAATGTTGCAACCCTGTTAAGCACCTACAGCTTCCCCACTTTGGAACACTGACCCATTCTTTTTTTTTTTTTTTTTTTTTGAGACAGAGTCTCACTCTGTTGCTCAGGCTAGAGAGAGTGCCGTGGCATCAGCCTAGCTCACAGCAACCTCAAACTCCTAAGCTCAAGGGATCCTCCTGTCTCAGCCTCCCGAGTAGCTGGGACTACAGGCATGCGCCATTATGCCCGGCTAATTTTTTCTATATATATATTTTTTAGCTGTCCATATAATTTCTTTCTATTTTTAGTAGAGATGGGGTCTCGCTCTTGCTCAGGCTGGTCTCGAACTCCTGAGCTCAAACGATCCGCCCACCTCGGCCTCCCAGAGTGCTAGGATTACAGGTGTGATCCACCGCGCCTGGCCGACCCATTCTTTTTGAGTGTTTCCCGGGTGGCTATCCTCCAGCTTTGTGCTCGAATAAACTCTATACTTAATCATATTTTCTGAATCTCATTATTTAAGGTTGCAATTTAATGGTAATAAACTGGAGGGAACTTAGCAAGTCCTGTTCAAATTCATTCTTGTATCCCTGTGTCTTCAGAGATAGGGACATTACTTTCCTGCAGGTATAGAGAAGACACCTCTGGAATAAAGGTTTTATGACCTACTTTAGAGAAAGGTCAAAGAATTCGTTTATGGTCTGCTTCAGGTGAGAAGGGTTAGAGGAAGTTATTTCAAATGCCAAGGTGCCATTTTTTGGGGTAGCATGTCCCGAACCCTATCACCGTCCATTTACTAGTAGTGTTTTGGTCACCTAAGAATCAAGTGGAGAAAGGAGTTATTAGAAATCCAGACAAGTGGACCCTTTCGTTCTTGGAAATTCTGATTAGGTATACCTTTTAGGAAAGCTCTTTGGATGAACCTAATGTTGGGAACCTCTGATTAAGGCTTCTGCTTCTCAAAGTACGGTCCTTGAACCAGCAGCACTAGCAGCCTTTGGGAGCTTCTTAGAAATATAGAAGCTTGGGTCTCACCCTAGCCTTACAGAATAAGAATTTACATTTTAACAAGGATCTCAGATGATTTGTACGCACATTGAAATTTGAGAAGTGCTGCTATAGGACAGGGGTCCCCAACCTATGGTGAGTTGTATGATTATTTCATTATATATTACAATGTAATAATAACAGAAATAAAGTGTACAATAAATGTAATCTGCTTGAATCATCCCAAAACCACCCCCCACCTCCCTGGTCTGCAGAAAATTGTCTTCCATGAGAACGGTCCCTGGTGCTAAAAAGGTTGAAGACTGCTATTCTAGGATATCACAACGATACAGTGAAAAGAGAGGACTGGGGATATTTTAAGTGCAAAATATTAACAACGTGACCAACACTCACTGGAAATAAAAGAGGATTTTGAAAGTATGTTATATTTGTATAAAGTTTTATAATTACATAGTGGCTTTAGACATTTTTTTCTCATTCAATTTAATCAATATCTCCCCAATAGTCCCCTGGGAGATAGTATTATTCTACTTTTATAGATAAATCTTGGTCTGTTACTGAAGACAGAAATTACATTTCACTTAACTTGGCGAGACTCATACATCTTAAAAGCTAACATCTACTGTCAAGGGAAGAATCCTCAAAGCAAATCTTTAATCTTACTTACAGGATATTCTCTTAGCCAACCAGTAAGCATGTATTCATGTGAAGAGGAAACTTACTTGCTCTTCCTGAACTTATTTAATAGTCTTAAGCCTACAAGTTGTAAATTAAGCAATTTTGGAAATTGAAACTATCATAGTTGAGGCTAGATGTATTGTTATAGTTTCTATGACACAAATATATCTAACTTTCACGCACTTATATGCAAAGCTTTGTATTCAGTGCCATGTTTCTTCAGACAACTTACCATCAGCTGCACTATTCTTCACTTACTCAAAAAATGCTTCTTAAATACTGACTATGAACTAACTGTCTAGGTGTACTACACAAGTGAGAAACAGTCTTGGTCACTGAGGAGCATATAGACCTAGGCAGAGGGTGCCTGATTGCTCTGAGGAAGAAGACAGGAAAATCTTCAAGCAAGATTATATCTCATAGAGGTCTGGAAAGAACAAGTAAGAATGTGACGGGGATAAATCAAAGAAGGGTATTCAAAGTTGAGAGAACAACAGAGACCAAGACATAATGTTCTGAATGAACTGGAAATATTTGGGAAGTGGTGGATTCATTTTCACTGGAATTTAGGGGAAAAACTGAGAGCACAGAACAGGGGGATGAGGAGGTAGCTTGGGGCCAAGTTATGGAGCCTTGGATGATATTCTACAGATCCTGAACATTTATTTTCTCTGTGTGTGTGTGTGTGTGTGTGTGTGTGTATAAGTGAGGTCAACAGATAATAAATAGGTTTTAAGCAAGGCAGTGAGTGATCTCATCAGGTTTAGGTTTAGGTTTAGGTTTATGGAAAATAATTGTAAGCATAGCATGGAGGATGGCCTAGAATAGATTCAGTCAAATCCTAGAATGGATTCAGTCAGAAGGCCTCACTTAAGGACCTAGAAGGCCACAGGTTCCCCACCCCGATCCTGGAAGCACACAGGCTTGTTTGGAGGCTGTTGAGGTGATGAAGTAGAGGAGGTGCCTGATTTGGGAGGTGTTTCCAAGACAGAATCAGCAGGACTTGGTTTTGGGGTGTAGGGAGGAGAAGTTAAAGATCCCTGATATTTCTAGCTGGGGAATCTGGGTGGAGATGATACCACTAGCTGAGAGAGGAAATTTAGAAAGAAGAACAGGGTGGGGTGAAGCTAAAGAGGTTGGCTCTTGACACGTTAGAATAAAAATGCCTGTGGAGTAGCCAGCGGGAACAGGAACCAAGAAGAGGCTGTGGTTTACAGTTTCAGAGGCCTCCTTATTAATTGCAAATGGGGAGAAGGTACCTTTACAGTAGAGAAACCTGGAGAATACGACCTTAACCGAATGCCTAGTCAACAGCAAAGTGACGTCATGTGCCCCTGATACAACACACTGATAAGGAAGCAACATCACCTAAGAAGTTCCCCTGCCAAAATTCACAACCTGATTCTAATTATGAAAAAAAAAAAAAAAATCAGACGACCTCAAACGGAGGGACACGGTACAAAACAACTACCCTCTACTGTTCAAAAATAGCAACGCCATAAAAGACAAAGAAGGGCTGAGGAACAATTCCAGACTAAAAGTGACTAAAGAGAGACATGACAGTAAATTGCAGTGTGTGATCCTGGGTGGGGGGGTCTTAGACCGGGAGGCGGTAAAATGCTATTAAAAAACACTACCAAGGTGCTGCTCCCACGTCTTGGTGGCACCTCACCAGGAGTCTGGCCAAGTTCTCACGCCGCAGCCCCGGGACACTTGGCACCTGTGCTCACCTCAACTACATGCTCCACATCCCGGCACTGCGTTACTGGAGCCCCTGGCGGGCGCAGGTCAACACAATAAATGCCTTCCGCTGCCCGGGGCAAACGCGCCCGTGTGGCTGAGCGGGTTGGCTGCCAGGGGTCACCTCTATCAGAGGCAACTGAAAGTTCCATGTCTGAAGAAATGGAGTTGGCACCCTCAGTCCCCACCCACTTACACAAAATAAGACGTCTCAAGAACTTTCCCTCCCTTCTCACTTGCACACGATTTGTTTGCATGGCACAGCAGAGGGGAGGGACAGACAGCTGCTGGTCACAGTGCTGACTGCGGAGGGGGCACTCCAGCTTTTACCAGGAGGTGAACTGTACCGGGAAGTTTCGAGCTCAAAGTATAACACTTTTTTCCTTACACCTATGTAGTAGCAGCCTAAGAAAAACAGATATGAGACACCGAGACTAGAGATCCCGCACATGGATTACTGACATGTTTAAAAGAAAACTCCAGAACAAATGGAAGAGAAGCAATATTTGGGAAAGAGAATAAAGTTTTCTTGAGCTGAAGAAAGGCGTTCCATTTTCAGATGAAAAGGCCTCATCATGGTCAAAGGAAAATTGACAAAAATTGCCCAGTAACTGGATGTGAACAGCTAATGTTACAAATTTCAAAGGAGAAGAATGCCATAGGTTTCCAGAAAAAAGGTGAGATTGTCCACGAAGTACATAATCAGGCATTGCCTGAGTGTCACATAGTGTGAGATACACAAGACAGCATATATATTTGGAAGGAGAAGGCTCTGTGTGTGACTCAATTAATTCCATATCAAGTCACATATGAAAGCCATAGAAATAATTCTTGCTTATATATAGGTCCTGAAGATTCTACTCTCTCTGAAAAAATTCACTCATAGATGTATCATAAATGACTGAACGATTAATCAAAATAAAGACTTTTCCTTTTTAATTTAATCCCATTCAATTATTTAATTGTTACATTGACATTAACTGCTGTATTTAATGACTTTGCTCAATAATTTTGTTCTTTCAGGGCTAGAAATAAACTTTTTTTAATGTTAAAAAAAAGACTTTTGAAGTAGAAGTGATGGTAGAAGCCATGGTGGTGAGTGTAAAGATCAAGTAAATTAGGAAATAAGTCCAAATAATTACTATAAATATGGTTTAAAAGCACTGGAGATGTTAAAAAATAATTTGAATATTAACTTATTTTGTTTTCTTTAAAAAACCATTTTTAATACAAACAATTTAGTTCAATTAAAAAATTATTGCGACTTGGTAAAATTTGAGTGAGGACTATATACTAGATAATATTAATCGTACTATCTGTATTACTGTTAAATTTTCTAAATTTGAAAATTGCACTGTGGTTATGTTAGAGAATGGCATTGTTCTTAGACAATACTGAAGTACCCGTAGGTAAAGGAACACACACATGTACTGTATGCATATATATGTAAGCACACACATATGTGAGAGAAAGAGAGAGCACAAATGTGGCAAAACATTAATAACTGGTGAAACTGGATAAACAGGATATGAGAGTTCTTTGTACAATTCTTACACATCTATACATTTGAAATCATTTCAAAATAAAAACCTTAAAAATAGTTTTTAAAATGTAGGATCAGGTTGTTATTCGTATTCAGGCATGAGCCACTTACATGCAGCAGTTGGAGTAGAAGCCAGTTTGGGTGGGTTTATGGGGCAAGAGGCGAAAAATAGAGCAAATGAGGGGTGACTCTTGGCCCCCCCATTATGGAGTGACTTCTGAAATGCAAATAGTTCACCTGGGTAGTGAAATTAAGTACTGGGTTTTAATAGTATGAGTTTTCCTAAGCAGATCATACTCATATGTAAACTCAGTGATTGATGTGCCCCTATATATCCATTCTATGCTATAATGTAACACGATGTAAATTCTTCAGGGCTGCCATTGTTTTAAACTGACATTCCATTTAAGTCCTAGACTGAAATTAAAATTCTGGCAGAGCTGTAGCACCATGTGAGGAAAGAGAAGTTCCAGCATCTTGAAGATGCTGTTTGCTGCCAATGACCAGTATGCTGCATTCTCACCAGCTCCCTGCCTCCTCAAAAGTAGTTAGTTCCCACAAGTCTGGGCAGGATTCTTGGGTAGAGACAAGCGTGATTGCTTCCTTGGCTCTGGCTCTCGATGGCTACCCAATTATGCTCTTTACTCATGAAATGGAACGGAAATGATTGTGTACACACATTACCTGTCATTACCGCTAATCACACCGTGGCTTCTTCCTGGCGGCCCAGCTAAACGTTAAATTGTCTGCTGTGTCAGGGAGGGGAGAAAACTGGACCCAAGGAAAAACACAGGGCACAGATTGGCTATCGAGATAAAAATATTGGGGGGGGGAGCCTGGGAAATAGGAAGATGTGGGTCAAAAGTTACAAAGTTGCAGTGAGATAGCATGAATATGTCTAGAGAGCCAATGTACAACATGAGGACCATAGTTAATATTGTATTGTATATTGGAAATTTGCTGAGAGAGTAGATTTTTAAGTACTTTTACCACAAAGAAAGAAAGAAAGGGCCGGGCGCGGTGGCTCACGCCTGTAATCCTAGCACTCTGGGAGGCCGAGGCGGGTGGATTGCTCAAGGTCAGGAGTTCAAGACCAGCCTGAGCGAGACCCCGTCTCTACTAAAAATAGAAAGACATTATATGGACAACTAAAAATCTATATAGAAAAAATTAGCCGGGCATAGTGGCGCATGCCTGTAGTCCCAGCTACTCGGGAGGCTGAGGCAGTAGGATCGCTTAAGCCGAGGAGTCTGAGGTTGCTGTGAGCTAAGCTGACGCCACGGCACTCACTCTAGCCTGGGCAACAAAGTGAGACTCTGTCTCAACAAAAAAAAAAAAAGAAAGAAAGAAAGATGATGGATATGTTAATTTGCTTAACTATAGTAATCACTTCATTATGTGTGTGTATATATATATATTTCAAAACATCATGTTGTATACCTTAAATATATACAATAAAAAAGATAGGAACTTTTATTTGCAACTAGATTGCTTTTAAAATACGAGTATATAAGGGACATTTAAAAATACAAATGTACTTCTAATATCTCAGCAACGTAATGATTTTCATTTGTTTGGAGTTCCTTTAAACTTTTATCCATATGGACATACTGTTTCTAAGTTGAACAAATTATATGTATTTGATACATTTGTATATGTTATACATTATGGAACATTATTTTAGAAACACCCTTGATTTTATATTTTCATCATAAAATTTTTAATAGCTGTGCTACATCCCATTGTATTTATACATTATATATATACTTTATGTAATCATTTTCTTATTATTGAATGCCAATGCTGTTTTTTAAATTGTATTAATAAATAACTCTGCTATAAATGTCTTCATACATATAGATTTTTCTCCTTTAAAATTTTCATATTTCTTCAATTCCAAGACACATATTTTTCTTCTTTTAATATATATCAGGATACATGTTAGTATAAAGATGGCAGCATTTGTTTTTCCCCTTTAAAATGTATTATTAAATTGATAGTGTATCTTAAAAATGAAACTGTCTTAGAATTGAAGAAATACAATAATTCTATATTATAAAATTGGAATAGAGGACTTACTGAGTCAAAACACATTTATGATACTTGGTAAGTGTCTTCTAAAAGTATTTTACAAATAACATCAGCAATCTATGGGTGTTGCTATTTTCCTGCAGCTTTGCCAGCATATGAGATCTTGCTTTTTGGTTTTTAATAGTTTTAATAGAAGCAGATTGTTTCCTCATTATTTCAATTTATTTATCTATTCTAGTCTTCCTATGTGAAGGAGCTATGAATGTACAGAGAACAAAAGGCAACATTTGAAGACATCTCAGAAACCATTCAAAAGAAAAATACTTGATGATTAGTCGGTAATTTAGGAGAGAAAAAGTAAGTAGTACTCTTCTGCTCTCTGTCTCTTCCCTTTCCATGTTGTTATGTCTGTTCCTCTGCCATATGCAAAACTGGAAGAATTCTGTACCATTTCTTTATAGAATCATAGTGTTTTGGAGCTAGATGAACCCTGAGGGATCATTTGGTTAAACCCTTAATTTTACATACAATTAAGTAAAAACCCAATGAGATTCAAATTGTTCGAGATTTTGCAGCTAGTAAGTACCCGGGCTGAAATTTAAGATCAAAGTTCCAGACCTTTTCACCAAGCACACTGTCTCTCTGGTGCAAATTCCATTTGAGGGCTAATGACACATCTATCAGTCTTTCACATTTAGGCTGGGCAGTATAAAATTTAGGCTTAGGATATTACTAATTCTTCCTAAATAAATTGGCCAAGAAAGTAAATTCTTATGATCTGAGATTTAAGATTATAGAAGTAAGCATGAAAAAAAAAAAGGCCTGTATCTGAATATGTTGTACAAAATTAGAAGCATATATCATATACTTCCTGTAATAGGCTTATACGATTATTATATTCTGAGTAAGGTGTCTTAAGTCTAGTAATTCAGATTGTAGGTGATTTAGCCCTCTGGGGGACTGAATCACTATGATCTGGAATTTTTCTCACTGTACAGTCAGTCTCATTGCTTATTAAGTATTGATGCTGTGCTCACCTTCTCCAAACCAAATTAACACTCAAATTTTACATCTACAGGATGGCATATTTTTAATCCCATCATCTTTATCATTGTTATTTCTGGGCTTTCATGATTTTATAAAATGTTCCCACAACTGTTAACCCAGGTCTCAGGCTTTATCAGTCTATGACAACAAAATTAAGTCATACTTCCATTTCAAACCCCAACTGTTATGGCATGAGCTCAACTCAGCAAAACTGCTAGAAACTGGCTCTCCTTAAATTGTTTGCCTTAAATTTTTGAGGTCTCCAGAGTAATGCCTCATAAATACTCAGAATCAGTCACCATCTTTTACTTCAGTTTCTTTGTCTTTCTTCTGGACACTCTCTTCCCCTGGTGGCCACTGTTGATGCGTCTCTACTGTGGTCTCCAAGCAAGGTTAGTCCTTCTCCAAATTTCCCATATCTAAACTGTTATGAAATCATACTCTTAAAAAAACATATCTTGAAGGTTCCAGGAAAAGGAAACTGAAAACAGAGAATAACTTGGAACAGCCAAGAGAAGTAGATCTTTAGAGCTGACAAGTCCAAACCCAAACTATGAAACCCTGCCTAGTTCCCAGCAGTCTATCACGTGGCAGGGAAGCAGCTCAAAAGGAAATAGGCAACTCCAGGTATCTCCCTACGCTGGAGTTGAGGTCCCATTGTCCCCTAGGCTAGAGAAGAAACACGTCTTCCAAATCCTCTCAAGCCTGAGCCAGACTTTATTTTTCCCCCTGCAATTTTCCTCTTCCCAGAATGACTGACAAGGGGAATATCTGTTACCTTTGGGGGAGTGGGATGGTAGAAAACCTGTGCTGTACCTGCCCAAAGGATTGATCTGGGTTTCCCAGCTTAAACAAGATAATCACGACAGTAGGCAATATATTTTCTAAGGCTTATGCAGTCTTAAAATTACCCCATTGTAAGACAAAAATTATATTTCAGTAGGAAACCATGCATTGTCTAGAGTAGAGGACTCCCCTCTAGGTTATCTGATTCTATGGGAGCTATTTTATAATACTATAAATCGTTGATAACTGATAGCAATGCAAAACACTTGTTTATAGACAATCAAATTATTTTCTGTCCAGTAGAGGAATAGAGGCTCAACCGACTTCTCTCCTCTAATGTGGGGAAAAGACATTTTGTCTTAATTTTCATATACATTTTGCTGTTTGTCATCTATAACTGAGTCTGTTCTTTGGAGTCTTCCTTGTACTGGCTAATACCTTAGCATTTTCCTCATTAATGAGTTGAATGAAATCTTTAAACGTGTTTATTTTGGTATAGGAGAGTCATAATTTTACCATTAAAAAAATTATCTTTTAACACCATGTATGGGACCCTAAAAGTACACTTAGTTTTTGCTCCTTCAAGTTTAGTTTAGTTCCAATTATATTTTTCCAGCAGCATAAGGAATAGAGAAGATCAAGCTTGTGCCCGCCCCCACCATAATATTCATATACACGTGCACATTCACACAACTAAAAATAAGCAATAATGTTTAACCATAGAACAGTCTAAACTGCACATGCAAGGAGAAAGTGCTCTTTACTGCAATAGAGGCAGTTCTGGTGATCCATCAAGCAGAACATGTGCTATCTCAGCTTGAAGGGTCTGTGTTTAGGTTACTTCCCCACATCCAGGAATTCTTCAAGAACGTAGAGTACTTGGCTTTCGTCTATACCAGGATTTCTCAACCTTGGCACTGTTAACATGTTGGACCAGATAATTCTTTGTTATGGGAGCTGTCCTGTGCATTGTAGGATGTTTAGCAGCATCCCTGCCTCTACCCACTGGATGGACATATAGCTCCAGACCTTGCCAAATATCAATGGGGGTCAAAATTACCAGCAAGTGAGAACCACTGACCTATTTTATTGAAGTTCCCCCCAAATAGCTCCTTGCAGAGTAAAGGGAGGATCTCCCTAAGGATAAGTGAATGTACTTAACCAGTACATATCATGGATGGGTCTCAGTGATAATATTGAGTGAACACAGCAAGTTGCAGAATGCTTTGCACAGTGTAATACTATTTATGTAAATCTTAAAATCACAAAAACTTGTATATTGCTTAATAGAAACATACATATGGAATAAAATCATAAAACCATGAACATGAAGAATACACACCAATTTAATGAGTAGGATTGCCTCTGGGAGAGAGGGAGGGAACTAGGACAGGTTAAAACTACAAAAGAAAATTCAATTGTATCTATAATGTTTTGCTTATGTTTTAAAACAGATCTAAAACAAATACTGGGAAATGTTATCATTCCTTTCATTCCATCAAATGCATATATGGATATTATGTTGCCCTACAAACTTTACTGTATTTCTGAAAAAAATCCATAAGATATGAAAAATGCAGCTTAAATTTCATATAATGTTTTTTGAAGCTGTTGTTATTAATTTTCCAATTATCTACTGTTTCGTATTTTTCATACTGCTGCTTGCCTCCACAATTATAGGTAGCTGTGAGTTGGCAGTGTTTTATAGAGCAATTTCCTGGCTCAGACTCTAATGACAGCCATAATATTAATGCTCTCACCCTCTATCTGTGGAGTGCTTTATCTTTTCCCAGTACTCTAACATCTGTCTTCTCATTTTGTAATATGTTCACAACTTCTCTCACCATCGGTCTTAGTTTCGACTGTATTCACCATGGAAATGTATAAAAAAGTCTTCCCTGAATGCTTTTCCTTTGTCAGCTACCTGAGTTTGGTTTACCTCAGGTACTGCCACTGAGAGATGGGATCGTAGGGCCAGCGGTTTATTTAGGAGATGATCCCACAAAGCGCTGGTGGAGGAAGTGACACGAGGGAGGAAAGGAAGATAATAAACAGCGCATCATAGAACAGGTTACTGCCACTCAATCCTGCTCATCTGTTTGCCTGCCATCGCCATTGGTGTGGCTTTCATATTACGACAGCAGAATTGAGTAGTTGTGATGGAGGCCTGAAAAGCCACAAATATTTACCATCTGGCCTTTTTTTTTTTTTTTTGAGGCAGAGTCTCACTCTGTTGCCCAGGCTAGAGTGAGTGCCGTGGCATCAGCCTAGCTCACAGCAACCTCAAACTCCTAGGCTTAAGCGATCCTCCTGCCTCAGCCTCCCGAGTAGCTGGGACTACAGGTATGTGCCACCATGCCCGGCTAATTTTTTCTATATATTTTTTTAGTGCTGTCCATATAATTTCTTTCTATTTTTTAGCAGAGACGGGGGTCTCGCTTTTGCTCAGGCTGGTCTCGAACTCCTGAGCTCAAACGATCCGTCGGCCTCGGCCTCCCAGGGTGCTAGGATTACAGGCGTGAGCCACCACGCCTGGCCATTACCATCTGGCCCTTTACAAGAAAAGTTTGCTGACCTCTGCTCTCCTCTATACATAAAACTAAAAGGAAAGTCCGTATTTTCAAGAGTTTGAGAACTTCCAATGTGAACAGGTATGTAAGAAGGAAAAAATTATTCCTCATAAAAATTTCATTTTTATGAAGCAGGCTAGGAGCAAAATAGTATTAATAAAACCTTTTCCATAAGAACAAATATTGGTCATTGGCCCTAAAATATATATATATATGTCAAGATCCAAGGAGAAACTCTGCTGTGGAATGAATTGTAAATACCTAGTTCAGACATAGAAAATAGTAATCATTTATTGTGCCAAACTCCAACTAATTCAAAATTGTGGTGCTGCAGATCCAAGACAGTGTTGAGGCTTGGTGGAAGAGAGGGCTGTAATGCATAAGCAGCGCCTTCAGCGGCACAAGAAGGGATAGTGGTGGCCAATACTGAATGAAACAAAATAAGCACAGCTGCCTGTCATAGGATGGGCGGAGAAAAAAAACTAGGAGAGGAAAGGGGACACTTAGGCTTCCCTTCCTGCGATCTCAGGGAGCTAAGGAAGGCTGATGAAAGAGAACAAGCAGGAAAAACTGAGCTGGCGGCTTCAATTCCTATGACTTGAGTCAGATTTGGAAGATGTCTGAAACATATCGGTAGATTCTAGCCTAAAAGAGCTACTGCTTAATAAGACCCTCTCCCTAGGATTAATGGGCAGTGGACCAAAGACAAGAATTATAACTTTTTATTCAAGTAGATAAATCCATAACTATATCTTTCTTAATTAAAGATGATTTAGAGAAAATAAAAGAACATCATAATTTTGATTTTTCTGCTTCCTGTAATCCAATGGTTCTCAACCAGGGACAATTTTACCCTCAAGGGGGCATTTGTTAATGTCTGGAGACATTTTTAGTTGTTTTACCCAGAGAGGGGAGTGCTATTGGTGTCTTGTAGGTAGAGGCCACGGATGCTGCTGAACAACCCATAAGGCGCAGGACAGTTCCCACAATAAAGAATTATCCTCAGAAAATTTTCTGATCCAAAGTGTCAATACAGGCTGAGGTGAAGAAACTGCTATAATTTGAGAAATTAGCCACCATGGCCTATCTTCTTAGCTATCCCAGGGTCCTAATTATCTCATTATTTTTATCTTTTTTATTAGTTTTCACATTACAAAGATAATACTTCTCTCTGGACTATTTTTTCATAAGGCCCAGGAAGTTAGTCTTGAAATCCTGCCCCACAAAGCTTGCAGGAAAATGATTCACGGTATCATCTACTTACTAGAGGCCTACAGGTGCTGGAGTCCCAAGAGTTAAACATCCTTGCAAAAGTATAGTCTGTTTAGTGTGCAGGTTATACAAGTAAAAATTAGTAATAACACAAAGTAACTCCAAATTAAAGGTATAGATAAAATTTCAGAAATAGCCTTGGGAGAGGGATGAGAACCAGCCTCTTTTGAGCTACTAAGCTGCAGAGATGGTTTGCAGATGTCTTCATCAGACAACCTTGTTCTTGTCAAATAAAACAGTCAAGAAGAGAACAGAATAATACTTTGAAGATAGTTTCCCCTTCCTGTTAGTAATTCAAATATGTGCCTTGTAGAAATTTACAAGCTATGCAATGTCTACAGTGGAACATAAAGATCACTCATTCCGGCCGGGCGCGGTGGCTCACGCCTGTAATCCTAGCTCTCTGGGAGGCCGAGGTGGGCGGATCGTTTGAGCTCAGGAGTTCGAGACCAGCCTGAGCAAGAGCGAGACCCCACCTCTAAAAATAGAAAGAAATTATATGGACAGCTAAAAATATATATAGAAAAAATTAGCCGGGCATGGTGGTGCATGCCTGTAGTCCCAGCTACTCAGGAGGCTGAGACAGGAGGATCGCTTGAGCCCAGGAGTTTGAGGTTGCTGTGAGCTAGGCTGATGCCACGGCACTCACTCTAGCCTGGGCAACAGAGTGAGACTCTGTCTCAAAAAAAAAAAAAAAAAAAAAAAAAAAAAAAAAAAAAAAAAAGATCACTCATTCCACTCCCACAGATAACACTTTAGTGTTATTTGTTTGCAACTTATTTTTTTGCATGTAAATGCATTTTAAATATAATTGGGTTTATACTGTGTATATCACTTTTGTCCTTTTCTTTGCCTGCAATATTATTTCATGGGCATTTTAGCAGGTCAGTTGATAGTTTCTAAAAAGTATGATTTTTAATGATTTTATAATACTTCATCATGTGACTACTTCATATGTTTAACCATTCCCCTTGATATGTGGCAACATTTTTCAGTGTGAAAGAAAAAACAAAAACACAAAAGTGCCTGAAGCACATTGGTGTATTCAAACACCACAATTTAACAGCAAAACCAAAAATGCCACCACCAACATGAAAAATAGACAACAAATCTTTGACTTTCCATCATACCTAAAAATAGGTGTAAAATATCTGTTAAATTATATAAAAATCTGCGTACACAGAGACTGATATTTTTCACTGTGTCCAAAATATCTGATTATTTTAGTGTCTACTTCTTTAAAAAGGATAAGATAATAAAGTTAAGTAATCAGTATTTATAATAGGGTTTCGTCTCTAAGATAGATAGTATAGCTTAGAAATGACAACCTGTTTTTGAGGGGTGGAGGTTGATTTTTTTTAAGTTCTAAAATAGTAATTTTAGTTTCAATCCCAGGAGTTCCAAACTTATTGTATAAAATAAAATAATTATTATTAGTGTTTATACTAGTATATATAGAATATATATTATATAATGCAGTTGACCCTTGAAAACATGGGAGTTAGGGGTGCTGACCCCATGTGTAGTCAAAAACCTGCATATAACTTTTGACTCCCCAGAAACTTAACTACTAATAGCCTACTGTTGAGCAGAAGCATTACCAATAACACAAACAATTAACACATGTCTTTTATGTTATATGTATTATATACTGTATTCTTACAATAAAGTGAGCTAGATAAAAGAAAATGCCATTAAGGAAATCATAAGGAAGAGAAAATATATTTACCATTCATTAAGTGGAAGTGGATTATCATGAAGATCTCATCCTTATAGTCTTCCTGTTGAGTAGGTGGAAAAGGAGAAGGAAGTCGGGGCAGGGGGTTGGTCTTGCTGTCTCAGGAGTGGCGTAGGCAGAAGAGCATTGCATATAAGTGGACCTGTGCAGTTCAGACCCATGTTGTTCAAGGTATAACTGTATATATCATATATGTTACAGTTATATAGTATTGTAATTATTAATATATCCAGACATAATAGTCGAGACCTGAGGCATGTAAAATATAGAATTCATTTTAGAAGCCATCTAAAGTGTGACCTGAGAGAAAGTACAAGGCTACTGAAGACAAGGGACCTTGCTGAGTCAGGGCATAGCATAGCCGGACGCCCAAATGCCAGACTTTGCCCTCTGCTCAGCCTAAACGAGGGCCCAGCTGTCTCTTATCACCAGATGTTGATAAACACAGAGAGACAAGCTCTTCAGTTACTCTATTATCTCATTCTTACTAGGTAGGACTGCAAAACATTTTGTTCATTTAAGTCAAAATATAAAGAGAATATATTTATTAGGGTGCGTGTGTGTGTGTGTGTGTGTGTGTGTGTATATGTATGTATAAATATTACACACATATCAGTGATTATATATGTATATCAGTGCTTATTACTAGATATAGTAACATATTTATTTTTTTAAATATTGTTTTTTTCCAGCAATTATATAACAATAATTATTTAATTATTGGTTTTCTTTTTCAGCAAGTTTGTAAACTTTGGACACATTGAGACTATATAAGTCTCTGGTCGGCATTAATATTACATTAACTAATTTGTAATAAATGTGTTTATCTATTTTTTCATTAAGTATAAAAATTTGGAATAACAATAGATTTTAAGGTATATGTAGAGTAAAACTGACACATTCTTTAATCTACAAAAGTCGCATCAAATTTGTGATAAAACAGAAGATCGAGTTGTCACTATTCAGTAGTATTTCTCTCTGTTCGTTTATTACTGTATTCACCAGCGCATTTTGGTAAATGCTTAATAACTGGCTTTCCTAAAAGAATAGCCATGATGTGTAGCATTTACCAACTTCCGTGGTATACATACTCCCACTGTGGCCAATTTCAAGGCCACCGAACACTGATTTGCAACGAAAGGCCAATAATGAGCTCTCATTGGGTGTTAAGGACTGGGCTTGAGCACTTCATTGGCCATAACCAGAAGAGGAAGGAATGTTCAGGGAAATTCGACAGTTTAGAATGTTCACGCTATAGAGGATGAGGGAACTGAAGCTGGAGAGGCAGGCAGAAGTCAGAGCTTGAGGAGCCTTGATGTCTCTCCAGGAGATTCAGTGATCATAGGATTTGGTGAGTATCAGGTAACAGGTGACAGTGGCTCTCATCTTTGTGGTGCCCGTGGGATTTTGTAGCCATAGAGTGAAAACATGAAAGTGGCTGTAACCATGGTAATGTCCATGGGATTTTGTAAACATCCAGGTAAGAGATGTTCCTACTTCTGTAGTAAACATGGGATATTGAAGTTATACAAGTAAGAAATACTGGTAAACCTAACTGTGAGAGTGACATCCGGGTAAGAGGTGGTGGTGGCCCTAACTACAGTACTAAAATTGGGATTTATCAGGTAGGCAAGTAGGAGCTGATGGTGTTAGTGAACATGGCATTTTGTTGTATTCCAGGTATTGTGGTGAACCTAACCACAAAAGTGACCATAAGATTCTTCAGGGATCTGGTTAAGAGTTGATGATCTCCTTAACCATGAAAGTGATGATGGGATTTTATAGATAAGAAATCAAGACATTATGGTGATCCCAAACACAATAGTGAACAAGGTATTTTACAGTTACCCAGGTAAGAGATAATGTATCCTTTGCAATGTATTTATATGGGTAACTTGTAGGTCTCCATGCAAGATATATTCTTCCAAACCTGGTAGATACCGTGGGTTTCTGTAGGTATCCAGGTGAGAGATGATGTGTCTCAAACCATTATTGGGACCAAGGTATTTTGCATGTATCCAGCCAAAAATTGGAGTGAATATAGGATTTTGAAGGTATCTGGTCGGTAATGATGGTGGCTTAAACCATGGTAAGTGCCCATGTATAGTGCCCATGTCCTGGTAAGAGATGTTATGTGTCTAATTACAGTTGTCACCATGGCTTTTTGCAGATTCCAGTAAAGAAATGAAGGTGAACTTAACCACAGTAGTGAATGTGGGATTTGGCAGATATCAAGGAAAGAAATAATGTGGGCTTTAATGAAGTAGACATGATTGGATTTTGGAGATGTCCGAGCAGGTGATCATGGTGTTCCTAACCATAGTATGGACCATAGGATTTTGCAGGTTGCAGTCAATACACAGTGGTGAACCTAACAATGGGAATAAACATGGGATTGACTGATATCCAGGTAAGACATGATGTGATCCTTAAACACACTAGAGACCATGTGATTTTTCAGATACCTAGATAAGTGGTAATGGTGTCCTGAAATCTTACTGTAACCATTAGTTTTTGTAGGCATCCAGGTAAGAAATGATGTGTCCCTAGCTATGGCCCTTATTTGGATTATTTGTAGGAATTGATATAAGATATGATATGTTCCTAAACCTTGTAAGGACCATCAGCTTCTGTAGGTATCTAGATAGGAGATGATATATCACGAGCCAGGTTATTTTGACAGTATCTAGTCAAGAGTTAATGGTAAATCTAAAGTGAATATGGGACTTTGAAGTTATCCTGTGGGTGATAATGGTGACTTAAACCATGGTATTGGCTATGGGATTTTCCAGTGCCCTGTAAAAGATAATGTGTCTCTAATTATGGTTGTAATCATGGATTTTTACAGGTTTTAGTAAAGAAATAAAGGTGAAATTAACCATGATAGTGAACATGGGATTTGGTAGGTAACAAAGAAATAAATAATGTGGGTTTTAACTAAATGGACACTATGGGATTTGTGGAGTATCTAGATAAGTTACCATGATGTCACTGACCACAGTACTGACCATGGGATTTTGTAACTTCCAGTAAATCAACGATGATAAAACTAACAATGGTAGTCAAGATGGAACTTTGCTGGTATCCAGGTAAGAGATGATGTGGGCCTTAGACACCTTAGTAACCATATGATTTTCAGGTATCTAGAAAAGTGATGATGCTGTCCTGAACTTGTTTCATATTCATGTGATTTTACAGGTGTTCAGGTAAGAAATGAGTGTCCCTAACAAAGTAGTAACCATCAGATGTTACCATTTTCTAGTTCAGAGACAATTAGTCTTAAAACAGCAGTGACAAAGATATTAGCAGATATCCAGGTAAGATATCACAGAGTTCCTCATCACAGTACCGACTGTGGGATTTTTGCAGCTGTCCAGTAAATAGATGATGGTATATGAAACTATTATTTTGACCTTGGAGTTCTCTAAGTGCCAAGGTAGAGTTAGTAGTTGACCTGATGATTGTAGTGAATGGATGGATAATGGAATTATCTGGGGCCAGATGGAAGAACATGCATCCCTAACCAGGGTTTCCAGCAAGTGTTTTTTTAGGTCCCAGTCAAAAGATGATGGTGTATCTAAGTACAATGTTGACCTTAGAACTAAAGGATCCAGGTAGAGTTCATGGTTCCCCTAACAATACTAGTGACCATGGAATTTTTTGAGTTCCATATAGAAGACGAATCCATAACCATAGTTGCTACCATGTGTTTGCAGGCTCCAATCAAGATATAATGGTAAAGCTGATAATGGTAATTTTGTGGGGATTTCATGGAATACAGGTAAGTGATGATGTGGTTCTTAAACAAGTACAGACCATCTGATCTTCAGAAATCTAGGTAAGTGATGATGGTATCCCCAACATGTGTTAATACCATGTTTTATGCAAGTATTCAGGTGAAAAATGATACTGGGTCTACCAATAAGTACTAGTAATCATGAAATCTAATTTAGCCAGTTTTTTTAGTTTAGAAATAATGTGTGTTTAACCTTAGGAGTGAAGGAGAGATTTTCAGGTATCCAAGTAAGTGATCATAATTTTCTTCACCACAGTATTGACCATGAGATTTTTATAGGTACATAGTTAAGAGATGATAGTATCTGTAACGATGGTATGACCTTGAAGTTCTGCCAGTATCCAGGTAGCATTAATGGGTCCATAAAGCACTGATATACCTGCAAATAACCTTTGTTGTTTGTAGGTGCCCTGGTAGAAAAAGTTGTATCCTTAAACAAATCTGTCCCAATGTGTTTTTTCAGGTTACAGTCTAAAGATCATGGTGACTCTAACAATGGTGGTTAGCATGGAACTTTGCTGGTATCCAGGTAAGTGATGATGTGGGTCTTAAGATACAATAGACTTTCTGACCTCAGAAATTTATGTAAGTGATGACGGCACCCATAACATTTGTGTTACCATGTTTTGGTTGCAGATATTCAGGTAAGAAATGAAGCTGGGTGCAGTGGTGCACACCTGCAGTCCCAGCTACTCTGGAGGCTGAGGTGGGAGAATTGTTTAAATCCAGGAGTTTGAGACCAAAATGGACAACATAGCCAGATCCTGTCTCAAAAAAATTGATAGTTGTCCCCACAAATATCACTAAGGAAAAGCCCTTACTATTTACTACTTCAAAGACAATGTTTTAAAACCCAGTTAGTACTACTGAGGCATTTCTAAGTTTCCAAGTAAATTATCACAGCATTTCTCATCTCAGTATTGACTGTGGTATATTTACAGGTATCCGGTGGTCAAGAGATTATGATGTGTTTATGGTTTTGACCTTGATATCTGCAAGTATCCAGGTAAAGTTGATGGCTCCTCTAATGCTGGTAGTGCCCATGAGATGTTGCATGGTCTAGGTAGAAAAAAAATGTGTCCCTAACCATGGTTGCCACCATGAGTTTTTCAGGTTCCACTCAATGCATGGTGATAAAACTAACAATGATAGTGAACATGGACTTTGCTGGTAGACAGGTTAAGACATGGTATGAGCCTTTACACATTAGAGAACTTTAGGTTTCAGATCTCTAGAGTTGATAGTGTCTGTTAACACTTGTGGTTACAAGGGTTTTGTTTTTTAACAGGCATTTAGGTAAGAACTTTGCTGATATGAAGGTGAAAAATGATGTGGCATTTACACATTAGAGACCTTCTGAATTTCAGATACCTAGGTAATTGATGACAGTGATCATAAATCTGATAGTAACCTGGTTTTTGGCAGGTTTTCAGGAAAGAAATTAATTTTCTCCACTAATAGTATAATAGTAAGCATGAGATTTTATGTGCTCTTGTTTAGTGATGATTTGTATTTAACCCTAGTAGTAATTGAAGGAGCTGCAGGTATCCAGGTATGTTATCACGTTGTCTATCACCATGCTATTGACCATAGAATTTTTGTAGGTATCCCTTCAAAAGAGGGAGGTGTCTTTACTAGGGTTTGGCTTTGCAGTTCTGGAAGTATCCAGGTAGCACTGATGAGTAACAAAAAGAAGTGATCAAGGGTATTTGCAGGTGTCCAGGTTTATAAGATGTGTACTAAGCACATTTTATATTTGAGGTTCCTTTCAAGAGGTCACAGTGAACTTAACAATGGGTCTTTAATAGGGAAAATTGCTGTTATCTAGGTAAGTGGTCTTAAACCATAGCAGAAAACATTTGATCTTCATATAAGAAGATAAGTGATGATAGTGCCGCCAACAATTGTTGTTATGATGTTTGTTTGTTTGCTTGTTTGTTTTGCAGGTACTGAGGTAAGAAATAATAAAATCCTTATCACTGTTAAAAGCCATGAATTCTTACTTTTTAAATTTTTGAGAAAATTTACCTTTAACCCTGTGGGTGTTGAGGCATTGTGGTGTCCAGATAATTATCATAGTGTTCCTCACCACCATGGGATTTTTGAAGACGTACAGTCAAGAAATAATGGTCTTATTTGACAATGTTGTTGACCTTGAAGTACTGCAAGTGTCCAGATAGAGTTTATGTGTCCCAATGGTAGAAGTGACCAGGTTATTTGCAGATGTCATGATAAAAAAATGTCTCTTTTAACACATATTTCAAAATGTGTTTTTCAAATTCCCGTCCAGAGATCATGGTGAACCCAACAATGATTGTTAACCTGGGACTTTGCTAGTATGCAGGTGAGTGTTGATGTAGGTCTTCCACACTACAGACCTTCTGATCGTCACAAATCTAGGTCAGTGATGATAGTGTCCCTAACACTTGTGTTACTATGGTTTCTTTCCAGGTATCAGGTAAGGACTTTGCTAGTATACAGGTAAGAAGTGATACAACATTTAAACATTAGAGACCTTCTTATTTTCATTTATTCAGGTAATTAATGATGGTGTCAAGAACTCTTATATTAACCTGGATTTGGGGCTGCTTGGAATGGAAGAAACTAATTTGTCTCTATCAATACTGATAAGCATGAGATTTTACTATATCCTTGTTTAGAGATAATATATATTTAACAATCATTGTGATAGATGGATATGCAGGTATCTAGCTAATTTGTCCTATTGTTCCTCACCACATACAGATTATGAGATTTTTGCAGGTATACATTTAAGAGAGGAAGGTGTCTCTTACTAGAGTTTGACCTTGGTGTTCAACAAGTATTCAGGTAATGTTGATGGAAATGACAGAAGTGACCAAGGGAATTTTCTGATGACCAGGTAGAATAAGATGTGTATCAAACACATATTGCATAATGTGTTTTTCAGGCTCCTATCAAGAGTTCGTGGTGAGCCTAACACTGGTAGTTAATGTGGTACGTTGCTGGAGTATAGGTAAGTGATGTTGTGGGCCTAACCCACAGCAAGACTGTTTGATCTTCATATATCTAGGTAAGTGATGAATAGTATCTCAAACACTTGTCACTGTGTTTGTTTTTCTTTTCTTCATGTATTTAGTTAAGAAATGATAGAATTCTTACTAGTAATAGCAACCATGAGTTCTCACTTTTTACATTTTGAGGAAAATTTGTTTAACTTTGTGAGTATTAAGGAATTGCCATATCTCAGTATTAATCATTGTGTTTCCTACCACAGTAGTAATCGTGAGATTTTTGTAGGTTTCCAGTCAAGAAATTATGGTCTTATCTGAAAAAGTTTTGACCTTGGAGTACTACAGATATGCAAATAGAGTTGATGTGTCCAGTAATGATGGAAGTAACTAAGGTTATTTGCCAGCATTCTTATAGAAAAAAATTGTGTCCATAAACATGTATTTCATACAGTGCTTTTTAGGCTCCTGTTAAGAGAGCTCAGTGAACCTAAAATGATGGTTAACACGGACTTTGCTGTATCCAAATAAGTGATGATGTGGCCCTAGGACATCACTGACCATCTGATCTTCCTATATCAGGTAAGTGATGTTGCTTGGCCTAAACTTCTTGCCAGACTTTTGGTTTTGTTTTTTGAAAGTATTCAGGTAAGAAATAATAATCTTCTTACCAATGTATTACCCATGTTAACTTTGTTTTATATATTAATGTAAACTTGTATTTAGCCTAGTGAGTTTTGAGGGATTTGCAGATATCCAGAGAGTTGTCATGGTGTTCGGCTCCACAAGAGTCACCATGGGACTTTTGGAAGCGTGCAGTCAACAGAGAATGTTTTCACTAACGATGGTGTAGACCATGGAATACTAGAAGTAATCAGGTAGCGTTGATGGATCCTGCAATGAAGGAAGCCCACCATAGTTATCTAGGGGTGTCCAGGGGATAAAAATTGTGTACATAGAGACATTTGTAACAAATTGTTTTTCAGGTTTCAGTCCAGAGAACATGATGAGCTTCACAATAGTCATTCACAGGGATTTTGCTCGTATCCAGGTAAGTGCTGATGTAGGCAGAAACCACAACAGAGACCATCTGATCTTTATACACATAGGTAAGTGACGATGGTGTCACTAACACTTTTTGTGACTATGTGTTCATGGCAGCTACTCAGCTTAGAATGCCTTAGTCCTTACCAATTGGAGTAACCATGACCTTTTGCTTTTTGTATTTTATAGAAAATTTGTGTTCAACCCTGTGAGTGTTGAGGAATCGCACATATATAAGTAACTATCACTGTGTTCATCTCCCAATAGTATCCATGGGAATTTTGTGAGTGTACAGTCAGGAAATGATGTTCTTATATGACAACAGTATTTCTTTGGAGTACTACAAGTATCCAGGTAGAGTTGATGTGTTCTGCAATAATGGAAGTGACCAGGGTTATTTGCAAGTGTCCTGGTAGTAAAAGTTGTATCCTTTAACACTATGGTCCCCAACCCCTGGACCCACAGACTGGTACCTGTCCGTGGCCTGTTAGGAACCGGGCCGCACAGCAGGAGATGAGCAGTGAGCAAGTGAGCGAAGCTTCATCTGTATTTACAGCTGCTCTTCATCGCTCACATCATTGCCTGAGCTCTGCCTCCTGTCGAATCAACGGTATGTCAGTTCACCAGGTATGTGATTGTTTTATTGTTTTTTTTTTTTTTTTTGACACAGAGTCTTACTCAGTTGCCAGGGCTAGAGTGCCGTGGCGTCAGCCTAGCTCACAGCAACCTCAAACTCCTAGGCTCAAGCAATCCTTCTGCCTCAGCCTCCCAAGTAGCTGGGACTACAGGCATGTGCCACCATGCCCAGCTAATTTTTTCTATATATTTTTAGTTGTCCAGCTAATTTCTTTGTATTTTTAGTAGAGACAGGGTCTCACTTTTGCTCAGGCTGATCTCAAACTCCTGAGCTCAAACAATCTTCTCGCCTCGGCCTCCCAGAGTGCTAGGATTACAGGTGTGAGCCACGACAGCCAGCCAGGTATGTGATGTTTTACACATTAATCATGTCACAGATCATCTGCTCTTCATAGATCCAGGTAATTGATGTTACTGGTTGTTAATGGGACCTTGCTAATAACCAGTTAAGTGATAAAGTGGTCTTAACACAATGCAGACCAGCTGATCTAATGATATCTAGGTAAGTGAAGATGGTGTCCCAAATAACTGTGTTATCATGGCTGTTTTTAAAGTTTCCATCCCATTAAAGTCTTTGCTAGTAAATAGATATGATATAATATGACTTGATTGCTTAGAGACATTCTTATTTTCAGATATTTGTGTAGTAAATGGTATTCTCAAGACTCTGATATTAACATTGTTTTGGGCATGTATGCAGTTATAAAATTAATTCCTAGCAATACTAGTAAACATGAGATTTTACTGTATTCTTGTTTAGAGATAATGTGTATTTAACACTCATAGTGACAGATGGATATGCAAGTATCCAGGTTATTTATAGTATTGTCTATCACAAGGTTATTGATCACTTTGCAGGTATGCATTCAAGAGACGAAGGTGTTTCTTATGATAATTTGAACTCAGAGTTCTGCAGGCATCCAGGTATTGTTCATAGGTCTTGAAATGATACAAGTGACCAAAGGGGTTTGCAGGTGTGCAAGTATTAGAAGACATGTACCAAACACATTTTTCACAATGTGATTTTCAGATTGAACTCAAGACATCACAGTGAAATTAAAAAGGGTAGTGAAGTGGGACGTGGCTGGTGTGAAGGAAAGAGGTGATGTGGGACAGAAGCACAGCACAGCCCACCTGGCCATCATGTATATGGGCAAGTGAGAACGGTGTCCCAAACACTTTTTTTCTATGACATTTTGCAGGTGTTCAGGTAAGGAATAATAGAATTCTTACCAATTCTAGGATCCACAAGGTTTTACATTTTATATTTTAGAGAAAATTTATGGTAAACTCTGTGAGTTTGAGGGATTGTGTGTACCCTGGTAATGATTCTGGTGATCCCCACCAGAGGAATAACTACAGGATTTAATAGGTTTCCTGTCAAGAAATGATGTTTTGATATCACAATGATGTTGACCTTGGAATACTGTAAATGTCCAGGTAAGGTTGATTTGTCCCATAGGGACGGAAGTCACTAAAGTTATTTGCAGATGTCCTTGTGGAAAAAGTTGTGTCCTTTAACACATATTCACAATGTATTTCAGATTCTTGTGAAACAATCATCATGAAATTAAAAGTGCATGTTAATAGAGGACATTGCTGGTGTCCAGGTAAGTGATGGTATGCACTTTAACCACATCATGGACCCTCTATCCGTATATATCTAGGGAAGGTTTACCTTAGGATGTTTACCTCAGGTAAGACATGATAGTGTTTTACCAATTCTAGCAAGCATGATACTTTACAGTTTATATTTTATAGAAAATGTATATTTAACCATGTGTTTCATCAGGTATCTCCTTGTATCCATGCAATTGTCTTGGAGCTCCCCATCACGGTGGTAGCTATGGGATATTTTCAGGTATGCAGTCAAGAGATGATTGTGTCTCTAACAAAGGTGTGTCAATCTTCAATTGCAGCAAGTATCCAGGTAGATTTGATGTGTCCCACAATAATGGAAGCATACAAGGTTGTGGACAGGTGCCCTGGTAGAACAAGTTGTATCCTAAAATACATTTGTTGTATATGTTTTTCCAGGTTCTTTTCAAAACAATGCAGTGACCCAAACAATGATCAATAACGAAACCTTGCTAGGAAACAGGTAAGTGATAAATTAAATTGTACTACAGTGTAGTCCATTGTACTTTCAGTATCTAGGAACATGAGATCATGTCCCTGAGTCTTGTGTTACTGTGTTTTTTATAGGTGTTCTGTGAAGGTATTTCTTCTAGTATACAGATACCAGATAATTTCACATTAACATATTAGAGATCATTTCATTTTCAGATATCTATGTAATTAATGTTTTAGATACTCTCATCCTTACCCTGTTTTTGGCATATAAATAGTTAAGAAATTAATATCTCCACAATAATACTAGTAATCATGAGATTTTCTGTATTATTGTTGAGAGGTAATGTGTGTTTATACTTGTAGTGATACGCAGATAGGCAGGCATCTAGGTAACTGATAATATTGTCCATCGCTGTGATACTGACCATGGGAATTTTGCAGGGATCCCTTCATGAGAGCACAAGGTCTCTTGCAAGGTCTTTTCCTTGGAATTCTGCAAGTATCCAGGTAGGATTGATGGGTCCCGTAATGATAAAATGATCAAGGGTATTTGCAGATATACAGTTAGAAGGAGATGTGTATCGAACATTTTCCATAATATGTTTTTCAGATTTATGTCAAAACATCATGGCAAGCCTATCAATGCTAGTTAACATGGGACTTGCTGATATCAAGTTAAATGCTGGTGTGGGTCTAAACCACAGCACAGATGATGACATTGTCATAAATACAGAGGTAAGTAATGATGTGTTCTAGACTTCTTATGACCTTGATTTTTTTCACAGCTATTCAGGTAAGAAGTCATTCACTCCTTACCAATTCTTGAAACTCTGAATTTTTACATGTTATCTTTAGAGAAAGTTTCTGTTTACCCCTGTGAGTGTTGAGGGGTGGCACATACCCAGGTACTCATCATTGTGTTCCCCACCAGAGTGCTGCCCATAGGTTTTTACAGGTGAACAGTCAAGAAATGATGGTTTTATAACATCAGTGTTGACCCAGGCTTACTGTAAGTATCCATGTGTCCCATAAAGATGAAAGTAACCAAGGTTATTTTCAGTTGCCCTGGTGGAAAAAGTTGTATCTTTAAACATGTATTTCCTAATGCCTTTTCCAGATTCCCTTCATGACATCACAAAGAATCTAACATTGTTCCTTAATGCAGGACTTCGCTGGTTTGTAAGTAAGTGCCGACGTGGACCTAAACCAAAGCACAGGCCATTTCATCTTCAAGTATCTAGGTAAGTGGTGATGCTTTCCCTGCTACTTGTTGTTACCATCATTT
This sequence comes from Eulemur rufifrons, assembly GCF_041146395.1. Taxonomy (NCBI): domain Eukaryota; kingdom Metazoa; phylum Chordata; class Mammalia; order Primates; family Lemuridae; genus Eulemur; species Eulemur rufifrons. Next base: position 134,455,085 of record NC_091012.1, on the reverse strand, counting down.
CTTTTCAGGTATTCTAGTAAGAAATAATAAGATTTACAAATACTAGAAACCATGAATTTTTCCCTTTTATATTTTAGAGAACATGTTTAACCCTGTAAGTGTTGGGAGATTGCACATATCAGGTAATTATTAAATGTTCCCAACCACAGTCATCACCACGGAATGTTTGCAGGTGTCCTGGAAGGAAATGTTGTCTTATCTTACAATGGCTATAACCTTGGACTACAACAAGTATCTAGGTAGAATCCCGTAATCATGGATATAATCAGCGTTACTTGTTGAATCCTGGCAGAACACGTTGTATCCATTTACACATATATCATAATATGTTTTTTAGGTTCTTGTCAAGAGATCATGATGAATTGAAGAGTATTCATTTTCAGGGAAAAATTCTAGTATCCAAGTAAGTGATGCTTTGTACCAGCACCATATCACAGACATTCTGATCATTATGTATCTGGGTAAGTTATGTTTGTTTGCCTAAACTTGTGTTACCATGTGATTGTTTAACAGCTATTTAGGTAAAAATGAAAGTGTTCCCTAATTCTAGGGAACCACGTTATCCAACCATTTTACATTTTAGAGAAAATTTTACCCTATGAGTGTCAGATGTCCCCAGGAGATTATCATGGAGTTGTGCATTACAGTAGCAACCATGGTAATATATTTTTGCAGGTGGGTGTGAAGAGAAAATGGTGTGTCTAACAATGGTGTAGACCTTGGAACATGCAGAAACACGTGAGATAAAGTTGATGGTTCCTGCGATAATGGCAGTGAACAAGGTTATTTGCAGGATCCTGGTAGAAAAGGTATGTTCATAGACATATTTGTCACAATATGTTTTCAGGTTCTTATCAAGAGATCATGGTAAACCTCCTAATGATTGAGAAGGAGAGTGCTTATATCCAAGTAAGTGATGATGTAGGCCTTAAGTATCCTGCAAACAATGTGAAGTGCAGATATATAGGTAAGTGTAGATGATGTTCCTACATTCATGTTGCCATGTAGTTCTTGCAAGTATTTACTTAAGAAATCATATTTTCCCAACCAAATGCTAACAGGCATTAGCCATTATCATTTTAGAGTTTAGATATAATGTGTTTAACCTTAGAAGCTATGGAGGGATAACGCAGGTGTCCAAGTAAGTTATCCTACTGTTCCACACCACAGTATTTATCATGAGACTTCTACAGGTACTCAGTGAAGAAATGATGGTATCACTAACAACACTGGTGACTTTGAAGTTGTGCTAAGATCTAAGTACTATTGATGGTTGCCCTGATGATGGAAGGGACCAAGATTATTTGAAGGCATCCTTCATTGTCCCATCCAGTAAACAACATGTGTTTTGAACACACTTCTCAAATGTGTTTTCTTCAAATTACAGCAGTCTTGAGATCTCAGTAAACCTACAAATGGAAACTTGCTAGTAACCAGGTAAGTGACAATAGGCATGCTACCACAATACATACTATCTAATGTTCAGAATTCTAAGTAAATTAAGATGGTGTCCTTAACACATTGTTACCCTGGTTTTTTTGGCAGGTACCCTGGAAACTTCTTTCCTATTATACAGGTATGAGATGTTGTGACATTAACTCATTAGATATCTTCTCATTTTGAGATACGTAGATTATTAATGATTTTTTTAGACTCTTATATTAACCTTATGTTTGGCATGCATGCAGTTAAGAAATTAACTTGTCCCTGACAATACTAGTAAGCATGAGATTTTATTGTTTCTTGATCAGAGGTAATGTGTTTTTTAAACTCATAGTCATAGATGGATATGCAAGTATCCGGATACTTCATCACGTGGTCTATCTCCCTGAAATTGACAATGGGATATTTGCAGGTATCCCTTTGAGAGAGCAAGATACCTTTGAGTTCTGCAGTTCTCCAGGTGACTTTGATGGGTACATACGTGATACAAGGGACCAAGGATTTCTGCAGGTTTCCTGGTAGAATAAGATGTGTACTCAAGACATTTTACATGATGTGCTTTCTAGGTTCACGTCAAGGCATCATAGTGAGCCTATGAATGGTAGTTAACAAGGTCGGCAGCAGGCCTTGAGGTAAGTGATGCTGTGGGCCTAAGGCGCAGCACAGCCATCTGATCTTCATATATGTAGGTAAGTGATGATGGTGTCTCTAACACTTCTTGTTACCAGGACTTTTTTTTCCTTTTAAAATTGTTTAAAAATGCTTTCTTAGGCTGTATAGTATCACATCACATGGGAGACAGGGAAAGGCCCGCCTGACCCTCTCCAGCACCCTACACACCACACCCTTTTTTTTTTTTTTTTTTTTGAGACAGAGTCTCGATTTGTTGCCCGGGCTAGAGTGAGTGCCGTGGCATCAGTCTAGCTCACAGCAACCTCAAACTCCTGGACTTAAGCGATCCTCCTGCCTCAGCCTCCCGAGTAGCTGGGGCTACAGGCATGTGCCACCATGCCCGGCTAATTTTTTGTATATATATATTTTAGTTGTCCATATAATTTCTTTCTATTTTTAGTAGAGACGGGGTCTCACTCTTGCTCAGGCTGGTTTTGAACTCCTGACCTCGAGCGATCCACCCGCCTCGGCCTCCCAGAGTGCTAGGATTACAGGCGTGAGCCACCGCGCCTGGCCCACACCACACCCTTGACCAGCGGCTGAGAGCAGAGCGCACTCTCCACACTCCCCTTGTTGCAACTCGCATTATCCTCCTTCCTCCGTCCTTTTCATTACCAGGATTTTGTTGCAGGTGTTCAGGTAAGAAATAAGAAAGTCCTCACCAATTCTAGAAACCATGATTTTACATGTTTTGTATTTTAAAGAAAATCTATTTAACCTGTGAGTGTTGATGAATTGATTGTAATCTGGTAATTTTTGTGAAACCACCAGCACAGTAGTAACCACTGAATTTTTTTTGCAAATGACCAGTCTGGAAATGATGCTCCCTCCTGACCATTGTGTTCACTTTGAATTAATGCAAGTACCCAGGTAGAGTTGATGCGTCCCATAATAATGGAGGCATACAAGGTATGGACAGGTGACCTGGTAGAGCATGTCACGTCCTTATAGTCATTTTTCTCATTTTTTTTTAAGTTCCTATCAAAAGAAAACAATGAACCAGACAATTGTCATTAATGAAAACTTGTTAATAACCAGGTAAGTGATAATGTGATCGTACCATAGTGCAGACCATCTGACCTTCAAGCTAGGTAGGTGAAGATGGTGTCCCTAACACTTGTGTTGCCATGTTAAACAATATCACATTAACTCATTAGAGACGTATTTTCAGATTATCTATAGAATTAATGTTTCAGACACTCTTGTCTTTACCTTGTTTGGGGCATGTATGCATTAAAAAATTAATATCTCCCTAATATTACTAATAAGCATGAGCATTTATTATATTACTTTCATATAATTTTGTTTTTAATACTTGTATAGTAGAGGGGTGTCCAGAGGTCCAGATAATTTATTATATTGTCCATTGCTTGGATGTTAACCATGGGATTTTTTTCAGGAATTCTTCAAGAGAATACAAGGACTCTTACAAGGCTTTTTCCTTCTGTAAGTATCCCAGTAGTCTTGATGAGTCTCAGAATGATATGTGACCAAAGGAATTTGAAGGTAAACAGGTAGAATGAGACCTGTACCACACACATAGTCCCCCATCTGTGTTTCATACTCAGGTCAGGATACGCTGCTCAGACTATCAATGCTAGTTAACGTGGGACATTGCTGATATTGAGGTAGGTGCTGAGGTGGGCCTAATCCAGAGCACAAACCATGCATCCTCATGTATATAGGTAAGTCATGATGCGTACTACATTCCTCGTAACCATAATTCTTACTAGGTATTTATGTTCAGAGTGATAGAGTCCTTCCCAATTCTAGAAAACCTGTTTTCATGTTTATATTTCAGAAAAAGTTTATATTTAACCCTGTGTGTGTGGCAGGATTGCACATATCTGGGTATTTATCATTGATTACTCCACCACAGTGCTGCCCGTAGGGTTTTTACAGGTGCCCAGTCAAGAAATTATGGTTTCCTGACATGGGTGTTGACCAAGGAACCTGGTAGAGTTGACGTGTCCCATAATGGTGGAAATGACCAAGCTTATTTGCATTTGTCCTGGTAGAAAATTTGTGTCCTTAAACACAAATTTAATAATGTATTTTTTTTTTCAGAACCCTGTGAACAGATTACAGTAAATCTAACATTGATCTTTAATGAGGGCTATCACTGGTGTCCAGATAAGTGCTGTCATGGACCTAAACCAAATCGCAGAGGCCACCTGATCTTCAGGTATTTAGTTAAGTGACCTAACACTTGTTGTTATCATGATTTCTTTTTGGGTATTTTGCTAAGAAATTATAGTATCCATAACAGTGCTACAAACCATGAGATTTCCCTTTTCATATTTTAGAGGAAATGTTTAATTGACCCTGTGAATGTTGTAGGGTTGCACATATCCAGGTAATTATCAGATGTTCTCAGCCACAGTTATCACCATGGACTCTTTCCAAGTGTCCTGCAAAGAAATGTTGTCTTCTGACTTTGGCCTTGACCTTGGAGTACTGCAAGTATCCAGGTAGTATTGATGTGTCCCATAATCATGGACGTGACAAAGGTTATTCACTAGTTCCTGTTAGAACACGTTATTTTTGTTTACACATATATCATAATATGTTTTTCAGGGCACTATGAACAGTTCACAGTAATCTTAACAGTGTTCATTATCAGGGGACATTTCTGCTATTCAGGTAAGTTATGTTTTGCATGTTTACCACACCACAGACCATCCGATCCAGGTATCTAGGTAAGTGATGTTTGTTTCCCTAAACTGTTTTATCATATGATTTGCTAACAGGTATTCAGGGAAGGAATGATAGAATCCTTACCAATTCTAATAACCAGGAATTTATACCTTTTTATATTTTAGAGAAAATTTATCTTTAACCTAGTAGTGTCAAGGGATTGATTTTATTCTGGTTAATTGTAATTGTTGTAAAACTCACACTCTTGTAGTAAGCATAGGATTTTTGCAGATGTCCAGTTAAGAAATGATGGTCTCTTCTGACAATAGTGCTGACTTTGAATTAATCCAGGTATCAATGTAAAGCTGAGGTATCCCAGAATGATGATAGCTTGCGAGGTTATGGGCAGGTGTCCTTGTAGAACAAGTTGTATTCTTAAACACATTTTTTGCATGCGTTTTTTTCAGGTTTCTCTAAACAAAAACAGTGTGCTAAATAATGGTTGTAATTGAAACCTTACCTAGTGACCAGGTAAGTGATACAGTGGGTCATACCTCCGCACAGACCATCTGACCTTCAATATCTAGGTAGGTGTACCTAACACTTGTGTTGCCATGGTTTTTTGCAGGTATTTTGTCTTTGCTATTATACAGTATAAGATGATGTCACATTAACTCATTACAGACATTCTTATTTTCACATATATGTAGGTAACTAATGATATTTTTGAGACTGTTACATTAGCCTTGTTTTTGGCATATATGCAGTTATGAAATTGACTTCTTAATATACTAATACTAGTAATACTAACAAGCGTGAGATTTTATTGTATTCTTGTTTGCAGATAATGTATATTTAACTCTTATAATTGCAGGGGGAAATGCAGGTATCCAGGTAATTTATCATATTGTCGATTACCACAATATTGACCATAGGATTTTTGCAGGTATCCCTTTAAAGAAGTAAGAGGTCTCTTGCAAGGCTTTTTTCTTCAGAGTTCTGTGAGTATCCAGGTAGTGTTGATGAGTCCTGAAATGATCAAATGACCAAGGGAATTTGCAAATACACAGGTAGAATGAGATGTGTACTAATCACGTGGTCTACAATGTGTTTTTCAGATTCATGTCACGACCACAGTGAGCCTCTCTATGGTTGTTAACATGGGACATTGCTGGTATCAAGGCAGTGCTGATGTGGCCCTAAACCACAGCATAGGTCATCCGATCTTCAGATATCTAGATAAGTGATGATGCTATCTCTAACATTTGCTGTTACCATGATTTTTTTTTTTTTTGCAGGTATTCAAGTAAGCAATGATTAAATTACTAATTCTAGAAACCATGAGTTTCCACATTTTATATTTCAGAAAAAATTTGTGCTTAATCCTCTGAGTGTTGAGGAATTGAACATATCCAGGTATTTATCATTCAGTTCCCCACAACAGTACTTACTGCCCGTAGGATTTTTACTGGCTTCCAGTCAAGAAGTAACAGTTTTCTGACATCAGTGTTGACCTTGGAGTACTGCAACTGAGAGTTAATGTCTCCCATAATGATAAAAGTGATCAAGTTTAATTGCAGTTGTCCTGGTGAAGATAGTTGTGTTCTTAAACACATTTTTCATAATATCTTTTTCAGATTCCTGTGAAGCAATCACAATGACTCTAACATCGGTCTTAAATGGCAGATATTGCTGGTATCAAGGCAGTGCTGATGTGGACCTGAACCAAAGCACAGGCTTTCTAATCTTCAGATATCTAGGTAAGTGCTAATATGTCCCTTACACTTGTCATTATCATGATTTCTTTGCAGGTATTCAGGTAGGAAATAATAGTTCTTACTAATTCTCGAAACCATGAGTTGTCCCTTATTATATTTAGAGAAAATGTTTAGCCCTGTGTTGTGGGATTGCTCATATCCAGGTAATTGTCAGATGTTTTCAGCTACATAGTAACCATGGAAATTTTGCAGGTGGTTCATTAAGAAATATTATCTTATCTAACAATAGTCTTGATTTTAGAGTACTGACTGCAAGTATCCAAGTAGAATTGATGTGTCCCCTAATGATAGATGTGAGCAAAATTATTTGCAGGTGCTCTGGCAGAACACGTTGTGGTTTTTTTACACCTGCATCATAATATGTTTTTTAGGTTCCTGTCCAGAAATCCTGATGAACAGTGATCATTATCAGGGGACAGTTCTGGTACCACAGTAAGTGGCGATGTGCACTTTAATCATATCACAGATCTCTGATTTTCAAATATCTAGGTAAGTGATATTTGTTTTCCTAAACTGTTTTACTATGTAATTTTTTAACAGGTATTTAGGTAAGTATTAATAATGTTTCCCAATTCTAGTGACTATGTTATACTATTATTTTTTATTTTAGAGAAAATTGATGCTTTACCTTGTGATTGTCACATAATTCGCATGTACGCAAGTAACTAACATGGTGGTGTGCATCACAGCAGTAACTATGGTATTTCTGCAGATAAGTAGTCAAGGGAAAATGGTGTGTCCTACCATAGTGTAGACCTTGGAAATACTGCAAAAATTCAGGTAGATTTATAGCTCTTGCAAAGATGGCAATAAGCAAGTTATTTGCAGGGCCCTGTAAAAAAGCTGTGTCCATCGATGCATGTGTCACAATGTGTTTTCGGGTTCCTGTCAAAAAGTCATGGTAAACCTCATAATGATCATTAAGGGAACTTTGCTTGTATCCAGGTAAGTGATGACATGGGCCTTAAGCACCCTACAAACAATCTAATCTTCAGATGTGCAGGTGAGTGTGGATGGTGTTCCTAACTTCTTTGTTACCATGGTTTTTTTTGCAAGTATTCTGTCATGAAATGATAATGTCCCAGCCAAAGCTAGTAAGCATTGGCCTTTATTATTTTAGAGTTTGGATATAATGTGTGTTTAACTTTGGTAGTAAGCAAGGGCTATGCAGGTATCCAGGTAAGTTATCCTGCTATTCCACACCACAGTATTGACCATGAGATTTCTAAGTCAAGTGATGGTTTCTCTAACAATGGTGTTGATCTCAAAGTTCTGCCAAAATCCAGGTAGTGTTAATGGTTCGCCTAATGATGAAAATGACCAAGATAAGTTTCAGGTACCCCCCCCTCCTGTTTTTTTGCAGGTAAAACAACATGTTTCATTAAACACACTTGTTGAATGTGCTTTTTCAGGTTCCAGCAATCATGAGATCATAGTGAACCTAACAGTGGTCATTTATGGGTCCTTGGTAATAACCAGGTCAGTGATAAACTGGGTGTTGCCACACTGCAGACCATCTGATCTTTGGATTTCTAAGTGAGTATGGTCTCTCTAACATGGTGTTACTGTATATTTTTTCAGATTTCCTGTTAAGTTGTTTGGTAGTATACAGGTGTGAGATTACGTGATTCATACTCATTAGAGATCTTCTTATTTCCAGATAAGTAACTGATGAATGATGTTTTTGAGAGTGTTATATTAACCTTGGTTTTGGCATGTATGCAGTTTGAAAAGTAATTTGTCCCTAAGAATACTGGCAAGCATGAATTTTTAATGTATTCTTCTTTTGAGAAAATGTTTATTTAACATTTATACTGATAGACAGATATGCAAATATCTTGATGTTTTATCATATTGTCCAACACCATGGTATTGACCATGAGATTTTTGCAGGTATCCGTTAAAGAGTGGATGGTGCCTCTTCCTACAGTTATTGTTCTACAATTATCTACGTAAAGTTGGTGAGCCTGTGTAGTTGTATGGGAGAATAAGACCATTACCAAACCCATTTCCAACAATGTGCTTTTCAGGGCATGTCAAGAGCTCATGGTGAGCCTGTCTATGGTAATTATTATGTGGTATTACCGGTTTTGAGGTAAGCAGGGATGGGGACCTAAACCACAGCACACACCATCTGATCTTCATATATACATATGGAAGTGGTGATTGTGTCCCTGACACTTGTTGTTACCATGATTTCTTTACAGGTATTCAGGCAGGAAATAAAAGAATCCTTACCAATTTTCAAAACTATGAATTTTCACTTTTTATATTTAGGGAAAATGTTTGTTTATCCCTTGAGTGTTGAGAAATTGCACATCAGGTAATTATCATGATGTTCCTACCCACAGTAGTAACCATGGGATTATTGCAGGTGTCCTCAAAAGAAATGTTGTCTTATCCAATAGTGGTCTTTATTTTGTATTACTGAAAGTATCCAGGTAGAGTTGATGTTTTCATAGTGATGGAAGTGACCAAGGTTATTTGCAGATGTCCTGGTAGAGCACCGTTGTATTTTTTATACCTATATCATGTTTTTCAGATTTCTGTCAAGAGATCATGATAAACCTAACAATGGTCATTATCAGGGGACATTTCTGGTGTCCAGGTAAGTGATGATATACACTTTAACCACATCACAGACCATCTGATCTTCACATAACAGGGTAAGTGATGTTTGTTTGCCTAAACTTGTTTTACAATGTGAAATTTTTAACAGGTATTCAGGTAAGTAGTGATAGTGTTTTCCCAAGTTATCCTACTGTTTTATATTTTAGAGAACATTATTTTTTTACCCTATAAGTGTCTTATGATTTACAAGTATCCAGGTAATTTTTATGTGTTCTGCATCACAATATTATCCATGGTATTTTTGCAGGTGTGCATTCAGGAAACAATGGTGTCATTAACCACGGTATAGACCTTGGATTACTGTAAGTATCCAGGTAGAGTTATATGTCCTGCAATGAAGGAAGCAAACAAGATTATTTGCAGTTGTAGAAGTTGAGAATGTGTGTTCATAGACACATTTGTCATAATGTGTTTTTCAGATTCCAGTCAAGAGATCACATTGAACTTCATAATGACTGGTAACAGAGACTTTGCTTGTACCCAGGTAAGTGATGATGTGGGCCTTAAGCACACTATAGATTAGTTACCTAGGTAAGTAAAGCTGGTCTTCCTAACATTCGTGTTATCAGGGGTTTTTTTTGCAGATATTCAGGTAAGAAATGATAGTGTCCCAACAAATACTAGTAAGCAATAGCCCTTTCTATTTTAGAATTTAGATACACGTGTTTAACCTTAATAGTGACTGAGGGATGTGCAGGTATCCAAGTAAGTTATCATTTTGTCCATCACCTCTTTATTGACTGTGACTTTTTTGGGGGGGGGGGCAGTTATCTCATAAAGCAAGAATGTGCCTCTAACTAGGTTATTAACTTTGAACTTCTGAATGTTTCCAGGTAGGTTTGATGGGCCCCATAATAATCAAGTGACCATGGAATTTTGCAGGTGTTCACATGGTACATGTGTTCCTAACACAGTTTTTACAGTGATTTTTTTTTAAGGATCTAATCAAGAGATGATAGTGCCTTTGCTGGTATCCAGGTAAGATCTATTATCCAAATTAAATAGTATTATTAGTTGAACCATCATCTCTTGATTGCTGTTTTTGCAGATGTCTACTCGAGAGTTAATGTTGTCTCTAACTATAGTGTTGATCTTGGATTTTGCTAGTATCTAGGAAGATTTTATGGTTCCCTTTAAGTTCATAGTGCCCACAGAATTTTCAGGTGTCCAGGTTGTAGATTTGTCTGTAAATGCTGTTGTCTCTGGGTTTTTGTAGACTCCAATTAAGAGATTACTGCAAACCTCCCTACAGTATTGAAGGCAAGATTTTGTTTGCATCGAGCTACAAGATGATGATTGTTCCAAAGTTGGAGCTCATGAGATTTTGCAGATATCCAGGTAAGCAATACTGGTGTTCTTAAGCCAACATAGTGGCCATGTTTATTTGGAAGTGTCCTTGTAAATTATGTTGACTAACCACTATGGTGACCAGGGGAATTTTGCAGGCATCACACTATGAAGGTGTCACTAACTAAGGTGTTTTCCTTGGAAATGGGCAGGTATCCAGGTAAGAGTTGATGGTGTCCCTACTCAAGATAGTGACCATGGGATTTTGCAGTTAGGCAAAGGGTGATGTGTCCCTACTGTGATATTTTTTCCTGGCCTTTCTAGATAACCAGGTAAGAGATGATGTTTGTCTAATACATTGGTGATGATCATTGCAGGTATCTGGGCAGAAGATGATGGTGTCTGTATATACAATGCTGACCTTTGAATTTTGCATATATTCAGGTAAGAGTCGATCTGTCTCTTACCATGCTAGTAGTCTTGGGATATTTTAGTTGTCCCAATAAAGAGTGATTAAAAAGTGTCCTTAACCATGTCAGCTACCTTAGGATTTTGCATGTATCTAGTTAAGAGGCCCCACCCATGGTAATGACCATGTATTTTTGCAGTTTTCCAGGGTAGAGATGATGTTTCACTAGTTACAGTACTGATCATGTGATTTGGCAGGTACCTTGACAAGAAATCATGTGTCCACACCTATGATTTTTATCCTCGTATTTTTTTAGGTATTCCGGAAAGAGACGATGGTGTTCCTAACAACATTACTGACACAGGATTTTGCAGATACTCAGCCAACAGATGATAGCATTTCTATCAACGTTGGTGTCCATTGGAATGAAAGAAAGATGGAATACTTTTATGTTAGCAATATATTTTATTAAGTGAATTTTAACATTCAATGACTGTTAAATGTTATTTACAGTCATATTTTTTAATATATCCATTTCATTCTGTTCTATTTCTACATAATGACATTTATACCTGGAATCTTAGGTTCACATTTATTAAATATTTAGTCATCAATACAGACATACTTTATGTAAAATGTGATTATTCCTAAAGAAAATTAGGCTATAGATCTAATTGTTACTTAAAGGGTTAGAGAGCCAAGGCAAAGGAATATTGGTGTACATATTATGGATTAAAACATCTGTACGCTCACTCTTTGGATATAAACAGATATTAGATGATGTATTAGGGAAAAATATGTGAAACATGATGCAGATTAATAAGGGACTTGAATAGCTCTTAATTATTAATTCAGTTATTAAATTATTATTTAAATTACTACATTGAAACAGAAAATGAGAGTTGGATAAGAACTTGGTATACAACTAGTCCAACGCCACCATGAATGAGAGCCTTGCTTGCAGAGAGGTTAATCAAGGTCACACAATTGTCTAGTTACAGTGACAAGAGTTCTTCCCCTATCCTCTTCTTTATTGAAAGCATGAGACCAGTTGAAAATCAATAAAGCAAATGCTCAAGAGCTTGTTTAAATGTCTTTTTTTTTTTTTTTGAGACAGAGTCTCGCTTTGTTGCCCAGGCTAGAGTGAGTGCCGTGGCATCAGCCTAGCTCACAGCAACCTCAAACTCCTGAGCTCGAGTGATCCTCCTGCCTCAGCCTCCCGAGTAGCTGGGACTACAGGCATGTGTCACTATGCCCAGCTAATATTTTCTATATATTTTTAGTTGTCCAGCTAATTTCTTTCTATTTTTAGTAGAGACAGGGTCTCACTCTTGCTCAGGCTGATCTCGAACTCCTGACCTCGAGCGATCCTCCCACCTCGGCCTCCCAGAGTGCTAGGATTACAGGCGTGAGCCACCGCACCCGGCCTCAAGAGCTTGTTTAAATATCTCAGGAAATGTACTTCCAGTTGGCCAGACTCTCTGTCATACACTTCGCTTTTTTGTTCAAATTCAAGGTAAAACTTTCCTTAAGGAAGCCCAGGTCTAGGTCCTCCACCCCTAACTACAGATGTCTCCAATGAAGGGAAGCAGCCTAGTCTCAAATTCAATTCAACCAAGTGGGATCCCCATGAACTTCTGTTCTCCTCTGATATTACCATTCTTCTAGGATCCATTTTACAACCATTGTTCATCTGAATGTGGAATCACTGATCTGCATTACAACACCATTGAAAATATGTCAGACCAAGACCCATATAGTATAATTCCACTGGAAAAGAGAAGGGGGTTAACCTGCAGTAGTGGATGAAGATAATGATGGAGAAAGAAAATTAAAGAAGTGAGGGTAAAAAAGCTTTTGACAAGATGTCCTCACCTTTGGGCCATGCACATAGTAGGCACTCAATAAATATTTGTTAAAGCAAATGAATGCTTCTTGATAGTTTGGCTCATTCAACAATCATTCTTTCTTCTAGTGTGTGATGGAAAGAAAGTTAAAATCTCTATCCCCAGATATCTTGCAACGTGGGTGTGAGTGTGATTTAGGTTCCACCGTCAGATGATCACATGTAACTGCTATTGGAAGGGAGTGGGCATCCATCTTACTGGCATGGATTTTGGCAGGGGTACCACGGTTCCAGCCAGATGTGTTTGAGGAGCTTGGAATTCATAAAACAGAGAGGCAAAACAAACCTAGAGGTGTAGCTTAGGGTCATATATGCTACTTAAGGAAACATTCTTTCATTTTTCCTTTCAGTTTTTGAAATTTTTACAGGTAATATTGTCACAGGGATAAAAGCAATTAAAAGAAACCATTATACCACAACTGAAACACATGAACACTTTCAGATTTTCTCTGTTCTTTATCAGTCATTATATTTATACATGAGATATGGGACCATGAGGTTGGTATAATTTTCTAATTTCTTTCTCTTAAAATTATATGGTGAATATACACACACATATTTTTAATATATAGAAAAATGCAAAAAATGACAAGAAAAATCAAACATGTAAATCTACATGTGTACAAGTCATTTGTTCATTTGACAAGAAGTACCTGCTGCTGGTAGGTACAGTTCCACACTCTGGGGCTCAACAGTGAAGAAGCCCAACAAAGTCCATGCCCTAAAGAAGAGGACATTCTCTAGTGGGTTCTGACTCCAATGATCTATACATCTGTCCTGGTGTTCCTGGGACAGTTCCACCTTATTTCATTGTCTTAGCATAATTATCAATAGCTCTCACTCTCAAAGGTGTCTCAGTTTGGATGATACATTACATGGTCACCCTGGATATCAGAGACAATTTATGAGTGAGAACATTGATTACAGAGTAATAAGTGCTATAAAAATATACCAAGTAAGGTGATACTGAGTAATTAGGGAAAAGGACTTCTTCCGTTTGGGGGGTCAGGGCAGTTCTCTCTGAGGAAAGACTGAATGACAAGAAGGGGCCACTAAGGTGAAGAGTGAAGGCGTTAGCATTCTAGGAACAGTGAGGAGGGCAGGCGACGTGTTTGGGGGACAGAGAGAGGCAGTGTGGTTGGAGGGCAGCATTCGGGGGCAAGAGCGGCCCAAGCAGAGATTAGGGATGGATTTTGTAACGCCTCGCCTGCTATGAGGAGGAGCTTGGCTTTGCTTTGAAATGCAGTGGGCAGTCTTGGAGGAGAGCAAAGTGACCGTACTTGTGTGTCTGTGCCAAATTTATTCAAATCCATAGGCCAGCAAATCACTATCTGGTAAGGCAATCTCCTGTTTAAAAATACAATGGCTCCTACACTAAAGCCCCATGGACATTAAAACTTTATAGAAAAAACATATCTGTTTTTTACCAACACAGGAATGAAGGATGGATTATTATATGACTTCAAGCTTAATACGAAGCTTAGATTAAATTCCTGAGAAGCAGCCTTATTTACAGCTTTTTCCCCTAAAGTATTAAAAGATAAAGTGCTGAATTTTAGAACCTTAGAACAGACTTGCAAGTAAAATGCAAGTCTTTACAAGTTTAATCAAGCTCTCCTTGCATCATTAATGCCATTATTAGTAAAGGATTATGCAGTTAGAAGGTAGTTGGGACAAGTCTCCAAACAAGGGAGTGGCAATTTGGGACTAACTAACTGAAGAGAGGAGGAATAAGTCCTTGGTAGTAGGTGTTTCAGCAGCTTCCAGATTCCTTCTGAGCCATTTTAAAGAGCTGCAGCTCAGAGGCACAACTCTATCCTGCTAGGCTTGGTCTTCCAAGACCCAGAACTTGACCACACAGGTGGTGCACGACACCAGGATGCCAGGCTACAGAAGCTGGAACGAGGGCCAAATTCCAAGTCACGTTCTGCTCACCAAACCATACCAGCTCAAAGGAAGGGACATCTGTGCAATTCACCTTTGGTTTGCCTTTCTGTTTATGAATTCCAAACTCCTCAAACACATCTGGCCAGAACCAGGGAATCCCGCCATAATCCATGTCAATAAAATAGATGTCCACTCACTGCCTTTCTACCCACGACTCTGGAAAAGGGCGGGGCGGTGCCCAAAGAGGATGCCTTTTCCATATGACACGAAGCTTTGTTTTGTTTTGTTTTGTTTTTTTCTTTTGAGGCAGAATCCCACTCTGTCACCCTGGCTAGAGTGCCATGGCGTCAGCCTAGCTCACAGCAACCTCAAACTCCTGGGTTCAAGCGATCCTCCTGTCTCAGCCTCCCAAGTAGCTGGGACTACAGGCATGTGCCACCATGCCCGGCTAATTTTTTCTATATATATTTTCAGCTGTCCAAATAATTTCTTTCTATTTTTAGTAGAGATGGAGGTCTCACTCTTGTTCAGGCTGGTCTCGAACTCCTGACCTTGAGCGATCCTCCCGCCTCGGCCTCCCAGAGTGCTAGGATTACAGGCTTGAGCCACCATGCCCGGCTGCATTTTTCATTATTTACCCACGTAAATAATCAGTTGCTGGGGGCTGCTCTGGCAAGCAGGACTACACACAGCACACTCACCACGGAATCCATCAGGCCCCGCTCTTCCTTCGCGCCAGGAGTCCCATTAAGACCTCCACCATCTCCTCTGTCACCATTTGGTTCTTTTAGTCCTTTCTATCTCCCTCAGGACTAGTTAAGACAGATGCTAATGTGTGGATGAGGTTTTGAAAACAACACTTTTCATAGCAGTGGCTTGAGCTAATGGTGTTTTTCATCACAAAAATGTTTTACAAACATTAATTAAGCCGACAGCTCTCTGGTGGGCTTAGGCAGAGAGAATGCTCACGGGGGAGTTTCTGCTTTTTCCCCAAGCCACAGAAAGTCCTCAAGGAAACAGAAGGCCTAAGGCTTCAGTCAACAGTCCTTTTCTTGAAAGAGGATTTCATGTACCTTTAGAACTTTTGTGATGCTCAGTAAATGAAGTTTTTTGTGATGCTTCATAAAACAGAATCCCTTGGGATGTTTTACTAAATGAAGTTAAGCTAGTATAAACCACCCGTCAAAAGGTATTTTTTGTTTATTGTTGTGGAAAAGTGTATACCTATTGAGTCAGTGCAGTAGGAAAATGAACTGCAAACCTAAATCAATTCAATAAGACATTACTTATTTCTCAATAGAAAGAGAAAAAAATAAACACTTAGCAAGTGTGAGTAAGAAGAAGGAAGGATATGAGAGAATAGGAGATGCTTAGAGGCATTCTTTTCATTTCCTTATTCTGACGCAGAAGTCCAAACAGAAAAGCTTTAGAAGAAACACCTGGGAAAACAGTACCTCCACTTTCAAAATGCAGATATACAGGCATAATGCAATGGTGCAATTCATTCATGGCCATTCTCATCTAAATCAATGGTTCTCAACCAGGTGTGATTTTGCTCCCCGGGGACATCATTTTGCAATGTCTGGAGATATTTTTGGTTGTCACGACTGTGGTTGGGGGGCAAGTGGTGCAATCCGGGCATCTAGTGGGTGGAGGCCAGGGATGCTGCTATAAAATTCCTACCATGAAAGGACAGTTCCCATCACCAAGAGTGTTCTGGTCCCAAATGTCAATAGTACCAAGGTTGAGAAACTCTATTCCAAATCATTACCTTGTCGGTGAGGTATCTCCAAATCAATTTGGAGTTTGTGACATGCCATTGATAAGGTTGACCCCAATCCACCCAACTCCAAGCAAGCTCAACATGGTGACCTTTCCCATTACTTGTTCTAGGATACCTTCATTAGGCCTGAGAACCCAACCTGTGCATACTACACTCCAACATGTACCTAGTGAAGGAGCAGAGAGAACTTCATCCCAAATTATGGGTTCTGGTACAATGAGTATTTTGAATTAAAGGCCTTTAGAGATCAACAGATGCTAGAAGAGACTTTTCCCCTATCTACATAAAGACCTGACAGACCTACCAAGAAAAACGATTATTTTTCTTTTCCCCCCACCCTGTCTCTCAATCTCCCAAAGCAAAGGATGAAGTTGTTCTCTGAAGTTCCTTACCTGCCTAAAGTCTGGACCTACCAAAGAAAAAAGCAATGCCTTCTGGTCCCTTCCCTGAGTTTTCATTTACTGAACTCATATCACGGGGAGGAAGAATAAAGTCTGTCAACAAACAAAGATAAACTTTTGTCACAAACCATTGTCTGTTCTGCAGGCCCGACAGATTTTGTCCCAGGCCATTGTATGTTCTTCAAGCGCATTGAAGTCCCCTAAAAATCATTTACTATTCCCTCCAAAATCATCCACGCTTCCCCATCTCCCTTTCCCCTAAGAAGTATGGTATACAAACATCTATACTCTGTTCCGTGGTGGGGCAATCACTCTGATTCTTCCCCATGCACACTAATAAATTTGTATGCCTTTTCTCCTATGAATCTGCCTTTTCTGAGTTGATTTTTCCATGAAACCTCCAAGGACAAAGTGGAATTTTTCCCTTCACCCCTACACTAGCTACTCCACTGTTGATTTTCTCAGAAGGTCATGGCTATGCTTATATTTTGAAGTGATCCAGGCTTCTTTTATTTTTTTCTTCTGGCTTCATTGAAGTATAATTGACAAATAAAAATTGTATATATTCAAGGTGTACACTGGGATGATTTGACACATGTATACATTGTAAAGTGATTAGCACAATCAAATTAAAGTATCCCTCACCACATTCAGTTACCATTTGTGGGAGAGGTGTGTGTGTATGTGTGGTGAGGACACTTAAGTATACTCTCTTAACAATTTCCAAGTAAACGAGGCTGTATTGTTAACTATGGTCACCAAGTTGTATGTTAAATCACCAGAATGTATTCATCTTATAACTGAAAGTTTGTACCCCTCAACCAACATCTCCACTTTCCCCACCTCCAAGCCCCTCCTTGGCAACCACCACTCTATTCTCTGCTTCTATGAGCTTGACTTTTTTTAGATTCCACATATAAGTGAGATTGTAGGGAAGTTTAAATCTTTCCCCTGAGGTTTCAATAATTTCAGTCTATAAAACAAACCAGTAATAGGTTAACAGGAAAAAGGCATACAAATTTTATTACATGCACATGTGTGCATAGGGGTCATACAAAATATAAAAACCCAAACAAATGGCCAGATGGTTGATGCTTTTATACCATCTTGAGGTTACAGAAAAAATGGGGGCATGGAGTGTGGCAGAACAGGCTAATAATGGTGGCAAAGCAGGTTATAGGAGGGAAAGAGGAGGAAAGGCATGGGGCAAAGGCCATCTTGTTATGCAGATGACACCTCAGGTAGCAACCCTCAGACAGAATAGCTAGTAGCCAGTGGTAAATTCTTCTGTTTGGCCTTTAAAGGTATCAGACTCTCAGCTTGTATTTCCTAGTTCAGGACAAGGGGGGAGAAATTTCAGAGAAAGCCTGTTTGCATCTGTTGTTTACTTCACTTTATTTCCTCTGCAGATGCAAATCTTCACAAAAGACAGCCTTACAGGGCCCCTTCTGTCTGCAGGCCTCTGAACAGCCATCTCAAAATATGTCAAACAAGTGTATTTTGGGGTAAAATATTTTAGTTTCCTTCAGATGTACAGTATTTGTGTCCAGTTTATTTTACTTAGCATAATGTCCTCCAGACTTATTCATGTCACAAATGGCAGAATTTATTTTTTATGATTGAATAATATTCCATCATATATATATATATTTTCTTTATCTATTTATTCATTAACAGACACTTAGGTTGCTTCCATATTTTGGCTATTGTGAATAATGCTGCAATGAACATCGGGGTGCAGATATCTCTTAGAGACATTGATTTTATTACAAAAACAGACACAGAGATCCATGGAACGGAATAGAGCCCAGAAATAAACTCACGTGCATATACAGTCAGCTAGTCTTTGATAAGGGTACCAGGAATACACAATGGGGAAAGGAAAGTCTCTTTAATAGATGATGCTGGGAAAACGGGATCTCCTCATGCAAAATAATGAAACTGGAACCTTCTCTCACAATATATATAAAAATTAACTCAAAATGGATGGAAGACTTAACTATAAGGCCTAAAACCATAAAACTCCTAGAAGAAAACAGGGCGAAACCTCATTGACATTGGTCTTGGCCAAGACACACAGGGATACTGTGGGCAAGAAACTTGCCCAAAGGAACAGAGTAATTGTCATAGTGATAAGGAAAACCCCCATCTATTACTTGGGGGTTTCCTCAGCAGCCACCTGAGACCCTCACCGCTCACAGAAGACCCACATTAGCATAATACTAACCTAACACCTGGCCCATCAACTAATCTATTACTTGGCTCATCAGCATAACACTAAACCTATTACCTGGTGCATCAACTACCCTATTACCTGGTGCATCAACATAATACTAACCGATTACCTGGTGGGCATTAGTCACCTGAGACCCCACCCCTCGGACCACCCCAACTTAATAAAAGTGGGAAAAATTGTGTAGACGGGGCTCAGAATTTGGTGGCAAGACCCCTCTGAGCCCGCCGGTGAATAAACCTTGATTCTCCGACTCTCCGTGTGCCGCTCGGTTTGTCCTTGGAACCAGTCGCTGTAACACTTGCTGTAACAATAGCTGGACTTGGAATCCGAGAGCCTGGGTCTAGAGTACATGATTCTTAAATACTACGCTATGCTGCCTCCACGTATCTAGGATCATATTTAGTAATATTTGGGGGTATATTTGAAAAGCCACATGACTGTAGCCAAAAGTGAACAGAGAACAGAGGAAGCAGAAAGCCTTGGAAACGCAGGCTTGGGTAAATTCATTTAAGTATGGGAAGTCCAGTCCATATAATGCAAAGAGATATTGGAGCCTTCCTGAATGATATATTTATTTTGAATGGACTCATTTTTGTTCACTATCAATTGCTAATCATATCCTCAATGGAACACATCTGAAAGCAAATTTTCCACCACTCTTATAAAGGACTTAGTCCTGAATGCACAAATTGGTCAGATAGTATACTATGTTCCCCAAGTAGCTTAAGAATCAGATGACATTATTCACAAAAAGAGACATGTTCCCTCTCAAAGAGTGCACTCACAGGCTTTCCTTTATCCCCACTTGGGGAGATGCAAATGGAAGGAGAAAGGCACAAGCACAAAGCCTCCCCATCGGCCATTACAGAACTGCTGTGGCTTTTCTCTCTGGCTTTAACAGAGATCACCTACACAATATCCTTGGTTTGCCTGAAACCCTAGAAAGAATGTTTATGGAAATTGGGCTATCAAAGGCTGTAAACCCAAAAAGCAGACTTCCAAGGATCTTAAAAGTTTATATTATACCAACTACAAAATAGACCGGTAGCTGCAGACATGTTAAGGACTCTTGCTCTGATGTCATGTGGCTTCTTGAATCCAGGAGCTCATTGCTGCTCATCTTGACCAGACTGTGTCACTTTATCTGGGATCACAGTCTTCAAATAGAAGACACCTCTCTGGTCTTTTTCCCCACTTTCATTTCCTGCCAAACTACATCTCCAAAATACTGAAGAGTGGAACATGACATTAGGGTGGTGGCCTTCCCTCACAGAGGCCAGGAAGTTTGACAAAGCTCCCTGTCTTAGCTCAGGCTGCCATAACAAAATACCATAGATTGGGGGGCTTCAACAACAGAAAATCTATTTTCCCATAGTTCTAGAGGATGGAAGTCTGAGATCAGAGTGCCATCATGGTTGGGCTCTGGTGAGGGCTCTTTTTCTGGCTTGCAGGTGGCCTCCTTCTCACTGTGTGCTCACATTGCCCTTGCATGCATGTGCATGGAGAGAGAAAGAGATCTCTCTCTCTTCTTCTTCTTATAAAGCCACCAATCCTATTGAATTAAGACCCTACCCTTATGATCTCATTTAATTTTAATTACATCCTAAAAGCCCTATCTCCAAATATAGTAATATGGGGAGTTAGGGCTTCAACATATGGTTGGGAGACTGACACAAATCATTCCATAGCACTTCTCCTCTTCCGGATCCTGTGCTGCATCCATTTTATAAAGTGGACCCCAGCAACTGTGCATCTCCCCGTATGAAAGCCCCCACCCCTACCTCCACAACCCATGCATCTGAGATTGCAAACTTGAGACCCATGGACTAGATTCAGCTTTCACAAAGATTTTGTTTAGCCCACAGTTTTTAAAAACAAATTTGAATTAGTTGTCAACCTTTAAAACTTGGGATATAGCAAATAAACATTTGCATTCCCAGCTTCTCTTGAAGAAAGTCTGTAAGAAAATGTGTTCCATTCTTTGTATTGGCCTTGAGAGCTCATAATGAAGCTTATGTCTAATGGCTAACAAAGCAGGGCAGGACTTGATAGATGGGGGAGCTGGATTTCTCCTAGAATTCATTTCACTTCTTCTACCCTTAATTAAGTTTTTCTGCCCTTTCCATCAGATGATTTATTTATTTTCTATCTTGTTGCACCATATGGATATTAATAATCTACTTTAAAATTGGTAGGGGGTGATGAAACAAGTCATATATATTTTTAAACCAATCCTCAATGTATGTTCACTGAGAGGATGTTAGTACTGCTGTAACAGAATACCTGAGACTGGGTAATTCACGAAGAAGAGAAATCTGTTTTCTCACAGTTCTGGAGGATTGGAAGTCCAAGATCAAGGCACCAGTGGGTTCGGTTGTCTGCCGAGGAGCTGCATAATCCAGAGGGAAGGAACACTGTGTCCTCACATGGCAGAAGAGCAGGAGAGCAAGCTAGCAAGGAAGCTAGCCAAACGCTGCCAAAGCCTCTTCTGGAAGGGCCTTAATCCTATTCACAAAGGAGGAGCCCTCATGGCCTAATCACCTCTTAAAGGCCCCACATCTTAATACCATCACATTGACAACACCTGAATTTTGGAGGGGACACATTCAAACCATAGCAATGAATGAATGAAAATGTGCATGTGTGCGTCCCTGTGTATTCTCTAAACATCCAAAGAGAACTTTGCATTGAATTCAGAAATAAATACAACATTTGAAAGGGAATTTACCGTTTAGCAAAATCTTGAAAAGAGCTAGTATGTAATAAGAGGGAAACGTATCATTCATAAATTAATGAATCTGTATGGCACTTCAGTTTACAAAGCACTTTCCCATATATTATGTCATAGTTCTACCTCATCCACATCACTTTTCTATGATGTAGTCATTATCCTTATTTTATCAGGAAACAGCTCAAGCTCACTGGAGTTAAGCAATGTGCTCAAGATTGCAAAGCTGGTCGCCAAAGGATCCAGGGCTTGAAGCTAAGTATCTAAGGTCATAGGTTGTCCTACTGTGCACTCCACACCAACCAGAACTGATTGATACACAGAGAGAGCTCACATCTTGTCATTTTACAAACTTCATTGTTGGCACATCTATCTCCCCAGGGCTGTGCATATTGCCAGGGAATTGCATCACCCTGAATTCTTTTTCCTAGAGCTCAGTTTACCCATGTGCAGAATGAGCTGAGGAGGGTAGGCAAGGGTCTCGGCACCTCCTCTAATGTTTACTACGTGGCCCTGGTACATTATTGCAGGAAATGAGAAGTCAGACTCATCTCTGCCCCACCTATGATAGACATGTGTTCCCTCAAGTGTCCCCGCATGTCAGTAGCCCCCTTCACCCAGGCACATCTAGAAGACAAAAATACTATCACTGCTGCCCCGGCAGCCTGCAGGGATTAGAGAGAGGGGTTTACTTTTTAAAGTCAGAGTCCAGCTGCCTGTGAAACATCAGGAAGAGGAGGGCACTGTGCTTACAGCCCCTCTATAAAAATGAGTTGCAGTTCAGGTGAGCACATTTCTTGGTTCATTCTATTCTGAACAGGCCCAAAGACCCGGGCTCATGGGAAGTGCAAGGAGAAGAGTCAGGATTCTGATAAAGACAGGTCTTGAAATATATGTCCAAGGCTAATTATTTGCATATATAAAACTCTATATTGCTCAAAGTGTCTCCACATTAATGATCTCTCTAGAGGCTTAAGGGATAATGTTCTTTCCATTTAACAACTGTGGATCTGATTTGCATTTCCCTGATGATTAGAGCTGGAGCCCATTCTACTAAGTGAAGTATGTGTATCACAAGAATGAAAAACAAGCACCACGTGTACTCACCATAAATTGCTATTAAATGATCAACACTTATGTGCAAGTATAGTAAGTAGTAACATTCATCGGGCGTCGGGCAGGTGGGAGGGATGGGTATAGTCACACCTAATGGGTGCAGTGTGGACCGTCTGGAGGGTGGACACGCTTGAAGCTCTTACTTGGGTGGGGCAAAGGCAATATATGTAACCTAAACATTTGTATCCCTGTAATATACTGAAATAAATAAATAACAAATGTGGAAATTAAAACAGAATTATGAATGATATACCAAGTTCACACTGCTATTTAGTAAAAGAGGTGGAGCTAAAACTCTGGGGACCTGACCCTAAGCCCAGTCTTACTGCAGGAAACTGGCCCAAAGTGTAGTCAGGGAACAGTGGCGCTGTGGGATGCCAGGAGGTCTTATGCAAAACAAACAAACAAACAAATAAAATTATGAAAAAGATTAAAGGTTCCAAAATCAAAAAGATTTGGAACATTTTGGATTAAACAAAGTTCAGCATTTTGCAGGACTTCTCAGAGGCTTGAACATACTACTGTCCACTGCAAAGTTAAAAGTCAGAGTTTGGGTTATAGCGTTTCCCCAGATCTTAAGACCATGTAACATATTTGTTAGTGACGTTTCGCACAACCAGTGTTCTTGAGTACATGCTTTGAGACACATTTTCCTACATCAATTGTGGGTTACATCCAATCACAAGTGACATCACAGCCCTGTGAACTGGTCATTTTTAAGGCTGAGTATTACTGAATGTAGAGACACAGAATTAGAACAGAAACTCATTTGAAATATGGGAAGTCTTCTGTGTTCAGAAATAGTCACGAGCATTCTCTAGGGGAGGATCATCCTTCCCCACCCTGTTGATGTCTGGCTTTGTCACATGACTTGTTTTGGCCAAAAAATGAGAGTGGATGCGACTAGTTGGACTTCCAGGCAGGAGGTTTTGAGCCAGTATGTGGTTTTCCATGCCTGTTTCCCTCTGCCGTGACGACCAGCCATGGTTCAGATAGCAGTAGCTCTGTCAGCCTAGGTCCTGGAGTGAGGACAACACAAAGAGCCGTTGCCCACCCACTGTGAGCAATAAATTCTTTGGTGTTGTATGCCACTGAGATTTGGGTGCATTTATTACCACAGAATAGCCTGTCTAATTGTAATGCCTGGCCATTACAATTTCCAAAACATTTCTCATCACATAATTGAGTATTGGTATGGTATTCTTTTTTCAGCAAACATTTATTCAGACACATTATTTGAAAAGTCATCAGGACTCAGCAAAAAATTCAGTGGCTCTAAATTTAGGAGATCTTTTTCTAACTTGGACTTCCCTGAACTTCTACTTTTAAAAAATTCCAAAGCGGTTCACCTCATGTGGTTGGTGAGACATCAAATTAGGGGTGTGCGTGCACGCGTGTGTGCGTGTGTGGGGGGGGGAGAGAGAGAGAGAAGTATTTTAAATGTTGTAAAGTGCTAGACAAATGTAAGATATATAATCAGTGTACTGCCCTGGCTTGGTCGGGTTTCAAAGCTCCTGCCTTGTCAAGAACAGAATAACCTCCAAGTGCGGAAGCAGGAAGTCAAATGCTCTTGACCCATGACTGTGGTTCCTTTTCATCATATTTCATGACTTTTATGATTTCCAGATTAACCAATATTAAAGTTTCTCCATCTTCTATCAGGATGCTTTGGGCTCTAAGTTTTTAAAAGAAACCTGGTTCACGCAGACTCGAGCAACAAGTAAATATTTCATCTGATAAAACACCATGTTCAGTGGTCGGGCGCTCAATAGGCAATCAACAGCTCAATATTGTCAAAAGCTCAGACTGTCTGTGACTCTTTGTTCTATTGTCCTCAGCATTAGCTTCATCCTAAAACTGGGTTTTTCTCATGGTCACTAAATGGCTGCTGGAAGAAATCAGGTCTAGAAGCTTCTTTGGTCACATCAAAGAGATGTGACCAACCAGAGAAAGAGAGGATACAAACATTTCACTCACATGAGCCCCATAAGTCCTTCCACAATTTATGGAAAACATGTGCCAAGGGCTTCTGGGTAAATGGTCGAGAAGTCAGCTCGGGAGCTCGGATGAGGCTCTCAGAACAAAATCAAGGTTTGTTAGTAAGGAGTAAAAGAAAAACAGACAAGAAACTGATGCTTTGCAAAGCAGCTCAACAGGACAAAATCTAGCACCTCGTGTATTTCCACAGACCCATGAACTGTTTAATGTTCAGATTTGCAAACCTGATAACTGGGCATAAGTATAATCTCCTAACACTTAGCTCTACCATCTGTTGCTGACATAACAATTTTACACAATACCAAAAATGCCAGATGGAACCTACACATTAGCCATGTCCAAGATGTTTTATGCTCACAACATCTATGGAACAGAAGAAATAGCTTTGTTCCGTACACTATTGAGTTCACAGTTTTCCAGTTATAATTCTGGCCATTTATGGAGAAGGACGACTCCAGAGCTTTGTAATCACTTACGCCCCTCTCGGTGTTTAGAAAGCTGCACGCACTGGTGGCCTCAGAATTTCTATCTAGGACAGACTTAGAAGCTACAATTTATTTGGAGCTGGTGGCGGGGAGAGGTGGAGAGGAGAAGACTCATATTTGAACTATGTTTACACAGCAAATACAGTTTTTAGCTTAGAATTTATATTATGGTAAATGACAACAGCAAAGTTTTCTAAAGATCTTTTTAAATTTTTACTGGATATAAGATTGAGAAAATATTATAGTCTAAGAAGTCAAGTAACAGCCATTGCTATGGAGCAAAGGTAATGAAAGATGTTCTAAAGGAAAGAAGATTCCTATCATAAACCTTCCACCAGCTTAAAGGAGTTTATAAAATACAAGCAACAATTTCCCCATTTTTATTTTAGGATGTTTTAAACATATATATGATATAACAGACACCCATGTGCTCAACACTCAGATGTATCAGATGTTGACATTTTGACGTTCCCCAGCCACTCTTTCTGATTTATACCTTTCCTCTTGCTGTACAGATGACTTCTATCTGGCATCTATCTTCCGCATGTTTTATACTGTTACCATAAATGCATGTATCTATAATAAGACTCTAGTTTTGAAAATGTCATTCTATGAGGTGTCATCATCAACTTGCCTTTTCATTGGTTGCTTTGATGAGTTTTACCTATGTTGCTCTAGTTCTCTCTTTTGAATTGCTCTATAATATTCCATCGCTGAATATAGTACAATCTACCTATTTTTCTGTTGATGAACATTAAAGTTACTTCCATTTTTCACGATTATAAACAATGCTGCCGTGAGCAATCTGGTGTGTGATTCCTCGTGCAAATGTCAGAGAACTTCTCTAGCTTACAATTTCACAAAGGTAGAGTGAGAAATTTCATTCCGGTGTGATTTATCAATTTATACCTATACTGGCAATGTCTGAAGGTTCCTTTTTCTTCATTTTGCCAATCTGTTGGCTATGAAATGGCATATCCTTGTTTAGTTTGCATTTCCTAAAAACTGGAGAAATAGAGCAACTTTCCGTTTATTTGTCATTCAGGTTTCCTCTTCTGTGAATTTGCTTCTTCATATATTTTGCCCATTTGGGGCATTTGTCTTTTTCTTGCTGGATTGTGAAAATGTTTTTACATATCTTAGATACTAACATTTGTTGATTATATACATTGCAAACATCTTCTTCCTGTCTATGGCTTGCCTTTTTAATTTTGTTTAAGGTGATTTTTTTGTTATATTTAAGTTTATACTTTTAGTGTAGTTATATTTTTCTATCTTTTCCTTAATTAAGGGTTTTGTTTTCTTGTACTTGTCTATGGATGATTTAAGATTATAAAGATATTCTCCTTTATTTTCTTCCAGAAGTTTACGTGGAATTTATCTTTGTGAGGTATAAGATAGTGACTTAATTTTCTTTCCAGAATGATAACTAATTTTCCCAGACTTATTTTTTAATAGTTCATACTTTCCCCAGTGATTTGTAAGGTCTTCTTGTCATGCAACAAGTGTTTATATATAACTGGGTCTGTTTCGTCCAACTCTGCACAAACAGCATGCTGTCTAAATTACTACATCTTTTTAATAAGTCTTGATATTTGGTAGGGCAAGCTTCCTGTGTTTTAGCTATTATGGTCTCTTTCTTTCCTATATGAATGTTAGGGTCAGCAAATTAAGTTCCAGAGAAAATCTTGTCAGGATTTTGATTTGAATTCCATTGCATTTTACAGATTAATTTGAGAAGTATCATCTTCCCGATCTTGTCTTTCTTCCACAAACCTGCTATATTTCTGCATATATTTAAGCCATCTTATACATCCATCAGTACTGTTTTGTGATTTTTCTCCATAAAGGTTTTTGTATACCTTGTATAAATTTATTCTCAGATATTTTATGGGTTTTGTTGCTATGGTAAATGAGAACTTTATTCTAAAACATTTTCTATGTCTACCAATATTTCCTCCACTATTTTTTGCTTTTATGTTTTATATCTAATTCTTAAAAGCATTTGCATTTTATTCTTTGCATAATGTGAAATCTCCATGTAACACTTTCCCTCAGAGAGTCAATTATTTTTAACTCTTTGACAAATAGTCTTTTGACCACTGGCTTGTGAATCTTCCTTTATTATATATTATTATCAACAATATATTCTCATATACATCAGGATTGTTTTTCTATAATCACTTTGTTTCCATTGATGAATATATCCATTTTCATGTCAGTATCATGATGTTCTCGTTTCTGTAGTTTTTTTAATGTGTCTCTGTGTGTGTGTGTGTGTGTGTGTGTGTATGCATACACGCATACACACAAAAAGTAGAACAGTGAAATAATGCATCTCTTTCTAAAAGAAGTATTGAGAGGCAGGAGGATTGCTTGAGGCCAGGAGTTTGAGCCTGCAGTGTGCTACTATGATTGCAACTATGAATAGCCACTGCACTCCAGACTGGGCAACATAGTGAGACCCCATCTCTTAAAAAAAAGTATTGAACCAGGGTTCACTCATATGCTCTAATATCTGGCAGAGCAATTCAAGTAATTACTCTTGAAGTGTGTTAAATCAATATGCTAATTTGGAAAAAATTTACTGCTATCATATTCAGTCTTCTCACCTCATTGGCTATATATACATTTATTCATGTTTTCTTTTAAATATCTCAGTAACAGTTTGTAATTTTCCTCACATAGATTCATTTTTTAAATTAAGGTTATGTCTAGATATTTTGAGATAGAGTGTTGTTCCCCCAATTCCTCATATATCTTTCGATAAGTTACTTCAGGAAAAGCAGGAAAGCTGGTTACTTTTGTGCATTTATCTTTAACCAGCCATTTCACTAAACTCCTATAAAGATAAACACTTTTTAGTTATCTCGGGGTTTCTCAATAAGACAATGTCTTCTCCAAATAATACTTTTCATTTTCTCATTTCCTATAACAATTCCCCCATATCTATTTCAGAATTGTATTAACTAATACAATGGTAATAAAGATCTTTGTTTTCTTTC
The DNA here is from genome assembly GCF_041146395.1 of Eulemur rufifrons. Taxonomy (NCBI): domain Eukaryota; kingdom Metazoa; phylum Chordata; class Mammalia; order Primates; family Lemuridae; genus Eulemur; species Eulemur rufifrons. Next base: position 134,426,683 of record NC_091012.1, on the reverse strand, counting down.
TGATTTTAATGGGATCCTACTTCCTGTTTTGGTTCTTTGTCTTGTACCGCATGGTGCTGATCAAAGGACTTTCTTTGTGTGTTGTCTGGATTCTCCAGGCAGCTGGTAAGCTCCTTGGGAAGACAGCCCAACCTGTTGAAACATGTCAGATACTGTGTCTGGTCTCTGCAGTCCCCACCACAGAGCAGGGAACTTGGTCAGGGCCTGAAAGAATGTCTTATGCTGGATTCTGGGGAGGCCCTAACATACTGGGGCTGCTTCCTTCTGGGTGTGGCCATGTTTCCCAGTTTCCCACCAATCCTATCACCAGAGGTAAATACCACTAACAATTTGGGCTGTGTGTTTATGCACACACATACCCATAAATACATGCATTGCTAGATGTGTATTCTATGCCTTTCAAACATATGCATGTTTGAATAATGTGAGCCCATTTTTATAACTTCTTTCCAACTTCATATATAAAAATATTGTTTATTCTTTCAACAGCTATATAATAAGCTACCATGGCTGTACTGTACTCATCCCTTCCCCTATTAATATATATTTCTACTTTGTTTCCTTGTATCTTAAACCAGCATATATTTAGAATAGATTTCTAGAAGTAGGCTATCAAAGTATAAGATAAGCACATTTTCAAATAATTTTAGTTTATTTTAAGAGATACTTTCAACTCATCCTTTGACCATGAGTTTAGAGTGTGGTCTGTGAACCATGACTTACTGGTCTATGATGAGATAAGTATAGAACTTGAAAGTGTTCAGAAGTGTTTATCATACTTTGATATTTCCATGATATCCAAACATGAGATTTTATGTTTTATAAAAGCATTGAACTAAAAAAAAAAAAACCCTGATTATCTTAAGATAACAATAATAATAATGCTAAAACAAAAACAAATTATGGAAACAGTCCATTTGGACAATACAGATTAAGTGAGATCAAATGCTTTTCATTGTGAAAATAAATATATTTTAGGAGTAGTTTCTTAGGAGACATATGAGAAAGAAATGAAAAAAATTATGTTTTTAAAATATTGTATTGAAAAAATATATATACTATATTTGGAACTAGGTATGAGGTATAAACCATAATACCATAATTCTTCAGGACAAAGAGTAAAAGAACCTGATTCTGCACCACAAATAATCTGGGAAGCACTGTGTCCATGAGCAGTCAATGAAAGTGTCCATTTTCTTTTCTAAATCCTCATCACTAGTTGATATTGTCAAAGATTAAAATATTTGATCTGTTGGCTATAAGCACTCTCACTGTTGTTTTGATGTGAATTTCTGTGATTACTAATCATGTCCATATCTGTATTGATTATTTGGGTTTCTTCTTATTATTTATATTCGTTATGCCATTTTTTTATTGGCTTGGAAGTTTTTCTTTCTTTCTGATATCTGTGGATTTCACATTCTCATTTTTCAGTTCCTCTATTATTTCAGAAGTATTTTTGTTATACTTCATGGAATAATAGAGTGTGAGAGATTGGCCTCCCCTGGAGTCTCCATTATATTTTCTTATTTGGCATTGCTGATTTAATGAACAGCTATAGATTTTTGTATAGTTGTCTTTTCTTTGGACTCCCTTATTGCTAATAATAGTTTTTTTAGAGAAGACGATGTTTTCTTTCTCTTTCTCTATACCTCTTTTTTTGTCCTATTCTTCCCTCACGGCAGTACCATATTCACTGGACGTGCCATTGTAGACAATTTCAATTTCTCTTGGTAACTCACATCATGGTCCACAGTTTGCTGATCTGTCATCATAGTCTGTATGATGGTCAAAAAAAAAAAAGTTTAAAATTGTAAAATTGCTCTTCATTAAGCAGAGATTATTTAGTTAGGAAAGGCAATGGGTATCTTCCCATGGGGCAGATCTCTGATATCAGCACTGTTGATTCTCTCAAACCACAATGCCATGCAGTCTCTTCAGAGGCTTCCAGATTTGGCCCTGTTTCTAGCCTGTCTACAACTTGCCTTCACACCCTCTCTGTAAAGCCAAATGGCAGGTCAAATGAAGCCCTAAAATATAGCCATCTGTGGGTGTTGAAGCAGAGATGATTGTGGTCAGCCCTGGGAAGCTGAGCATATATGTCAGAGATTTGCAAACAACTGCTGGCTGGCAAGCTGGCGGAGGGCAAAATGTGCACATGGAAGCAGATGAAGAACTTCAAGTGATCAAATGTCAGTGCAGACAGCTGGTGAGTGTGGTTCACACCACCTGCTGGGGCATAGCTGTCAGAAAGGGGAGAGCCAAGTGCAGGGCCACAGGCAATGCCAGCCCAACAGGTGAAAGCCCAGGGCAGAGAAGAGCCCAGAAGCTCTGAAACAGCAGACATTGGGGTCATGGCTTAGGATGTGCAATCATGTCTCATGTCCCACATGAAATGCCAGCAAGTGTTTCTCTCTATTCTCAAAAAAGTTCTCCCTCATGTGTCTTAATTGATTAAGATTTAGGGCCTTGGGACAGTCTTTTGAACCATACCAGACATAATAAAGTCTATAGCCAGGGTCACTGGCCTGAGTTCTGGGACCACTAAAGGTCAAAAGGCCCCTTATGCCCTAACTACATGGTAGGCAGCGGTGAAGACGAGCTGTTAGGTAAGACACAGAAGTTATACCAGAGACATAGAGGACAGAGGTCAGGTGCTGTAGAGGCTAAAGCAACTCCATCTTGAATGTTAATCCATCATATTGACCTTCTGATTAACCCCTGTTCCGGGAATGTCTCTAAGATTTCTACTTTGTCTACTGTTACCATAAATCTTGCCCTTAGGTCAAAACAACCTTGACCATAAATTCTGCTCTTAAGCAGATTCACATAGCATTCTTGCCTTTCCCTGAAGGGTCAAACTTCAACTGTCCTATATATTCCTTCCTTATGGTATATAAGCCCTGGGTCTGGGGTTTATACCACGGGGATCGACCATACCATCTTGTGGCCTCCCGGGACATGGCTTCTGTTTGTAAGTCCCTATTAAATGTTTCTTTCTGAGAAACTGGATATGTCAGCCTCTTTCTTGGGCTTCTCAGCTTTCTTGGACTTTGAGGGCAGGTTGGCATAGACCTGCTCACCGCAGAACAAGTGCAGGGGCAAGCATGGGCCCAGCATCAAACCAGCATGGCACAAGTTGAGTGAGATGCTAGGAGGGGCCCAGTACTGGTCAGCAGCAAAGCGGAAGTCAGCCGGCAAATCCGGAAGTCACATTGGAAGGGGTTAACTGGGAAAACCAACTTGGGAACTAGAGTGTTGCACAATTTGTCCACAGGCTACTTTTTGGAGGCCCAAAGTCCCATCATCATGGACAAATCTTTATGAATGTTTTAAATATGCTCATTTCTGACCCCAGTATCTGATAAGTCAAGTGTGGTCTTTTGATATATGGGACTTATAATGAAGTCAAACATAAAATGGCAAACCATTTTGACCATTAGCAAAGTTTCTGCTTGCTTATTTAATGAAAATGCTCAGTATTGGTGAAGGAGCAGAAAAACAGTTGTCTCATATACAACCTATGAGAGGTAAACAGAGGCCTTTCCAAGGAGTAAGGTGGTGAACAAGATCAAAACCCTTTCAATACACATACCCTATAATCTAGCAACTCCACTTCTATGGACACAACATATACAGAAAATCTAAGTGCAAAGATGTTTGATGCTGTGTTGCTTATAACAGCAAAACAGGAAACCACCGAAGCATTATGTGTATTCTCCACACCACTGCCCTCAGCCCCCTTGCTCTCAGCATACCTGTGGCAGACAGTTTCATGCATGGTCCCAGCCTTCCACTGTGGGCTCATGTTGGTGGCTCGAGGGCTTTCTGCTTCACGGTTTTCTAAGATGCCACAGAAGGCCATTCTGCCTGTGCCAGGGACGGCAGAGGATGGTGGGGTAATTAACATCCCCAGAGGACCACCCTCCACCAATGGGGAAAGGAGATGGCAGATGAATGCCCCAACCTCGCCATCCTATAGTGAGACCATTTTGAGGACTATTCTACATGATCCTTCAGAGGGACCCCATAGGGTTGAGCTTCAGTTGCCCACAGTGATCAACAGCTCATTAACGTACTTTCTGGCTTTGCTCTTTTCTCTGACTCGCTCTCCCCACCCCTCTGTTCTGCTCCCTGGGATCATCTCTTAAATAAATTACCTGCACCCAAATCCTTGTCTCAGACCCTACCTTCAGGAAACCCAAACCAAGAGTTAATCTAGCCGGGTGTGGTGGCTCACGCCTGTAATCCTAGCACTCAGGGAGGCCAAGGCGGGAGGATGGCTCAAGGTCAGGAGTTCAAGACCAGCCTGAGCAAGAATGAGATCCCCTTCTCTATTAAAAATAGAAAGAAATTAGCTGGACAACTAAAAATATATAGAAAAAATTAGCCAGGCATGGTGGCGCATGCCTGGAGTCCCAGCTACTCGGGAGGCTAAGGCAGAAGGATTGCTTAAGCCCAGGAGTTTGAGGTTGCTGTGAGCTAGGCTGATGCCATGGCACTCTAGCCCAGGCAACAGAACAAGACTGTCTCAAAAAAAAAAAAAAAAAAAAAAGAAAAGAGTCAATCTAAACATCAAAAATAGGGGTTAGATTAACTAGAGTATATGCATACATAATGCAGCCATTAAAATTACCTTGGACTCAAGGAAAAAGAAAGTATATAACCATATAAAAACTTGCACATAAATCATAGGAGATTTATTTATTGTTAGCCCCAAACTGGAAACAATACAAATGTCCATTAGCATGAGAATAGATAAACAAATTGTGGTATATCCATACAATGTAATACTATTCAGCAATAAAAAGGATTGAGCTATTGATACAGGCAACAATATGAACCTCAAAATAAGCATGCTGAGTGAAAGAATACAGACACAAAAAAAGTACATGGTATATGATTCCATTCATATAAAATTCTAATGCAAACTAATCTATGCTGACAGAAAGCAGAGGAGTGGTTGCCTGGGGTTGGGGAGGGGGTTTACAGTGGAGACAGAAAGAGGGAGAAAGTGGGATTACGAAGGGTCACAAAAAAACATTTAGGGACAATGGATGTATTTATTATCTTGATTTTGGTGTTGGTTTCATGGGAATATATATATATATGTTAAAACCTATCAAAATATACCCTTTAAATATGTGTGGTTTACTTTATGTCAATTATACCTCAATAAAGCTGTTAAAAATGAAAAGACCTTGGATAAAAATAATTAATGACACAAAAATTATTCATATTAAATTATTGGGTGGAAATAAAAGGCTAGTTTTAATTTTTATTTTTTTATTTAAAAATATTAAGGGGAACAAATGTTTTTGTTACATGGATACCTTATATAATGCTTTAAGATGGGGCTTAGTGTGCCCATCACCAGAATAGCATTCATTGTACCCAATAGGTAAGTTTTTACCCCTCACCCCACCTTCGCCCCCTCTTGGTTTCCAATGTAAAAGGCTAGTTTTAAATCAATATTTTCACAATACGAGCCTAGATACCCATACAGATTTGTAGATTAAACAATCAAAATGGAAAAGTCCAAAATGTTGCTAGTGGTCATCTCAGAGTCTGGGATGACAATGATTTTCAATTCTTTTTGCATATCTATATCTTTCAGATTTTGATAATGAATGTATATTATAATTCCATAATATAAACAATCAATAGATAAAACACAACACAAGGTATCGTATGCCACATGCCAGGAAAATGGTAGAGGCCAGTGATTTTCAAATTTTTTTTTTTCTTTTTTTGGAGTCCTGGGAGTTTCATAAACATGCCTCAGGAATTAGTTCAGGAGGAAAATGAGGATACATAGGCCAGAATCTTCACTGTGCCACTAAGTAGAGCAGCTGTTTTCATTTAAGGAACAAATTTGAAGATCTGATAAAGGATAATTACTGAGGCCAGGGGCAGTTATGGAATGCTTTATAGTGAAGACAGAAATTAGTAGGAAAGATGGGCCTTGACTAAGCAAAGAACAGAAAGTGAGTCTTCTAGAAAAGTCTGAGCAAGATACTAATGGAACCTGTTATCCTCTGTAGCATACTTTTCTCCTACGCCTACCACTGTTCAACTCTTCACTCAAGTGAGAGCTAGCCACTGCGGAACACCTGGGCAAATTCTAGGCCTACACAAAATCACTTGGGTTAGGAATCCGGAGGACTCAATAGCAATTGTGGGGATGCTAAAAGGGGGTGGACTTTCTCTCCCTTCTCAATCTCCATCAGATCTCCTTCCCCATTTTTGATGTGCATAACTAATATTTTCTCAAGGTAATGTGAATTTCTTTGCCATCGTAACTATGAGGCCCTGCCAGCCCTCTAAATAGGTCGCTGCTCTCCTAGAGCTGCCATGGAAAGAACTGGAAATCTGGAGAGGACCTCCTTGAGTCATGGCCCTCATGCAAAGTTCTCCAAAGGAGCCTTTTGAGATGCCAAAAAGAACTTCTAGTGGCTTTCTTTTCTCCAAGGATCCTTAGCAGCCCTTGAGTCTGCTGCAATAAACTCATATAACCTTTTTAGAATCAACCAAATGGAGCTAAGGAGGGCGTGTGGCATGAGCCACTGCCAAGTCATGCATGAGGCAATGAGATGGCTTTGCCAAGACTCAGCCCAACGTCCACAAGCCAACATGTGCTCCTGGACCAAGAGGCAGGAGAAAGGGACATGCACTGGGGTTTACTGTCTCCTTAATCCTCATAATCCTAGCTCAATGCAGAACGAAGTGTCTTTGCTAGCGCTGAAATCTGAGTGTCTTGTTAGGTCCATGTTCCGAAGACAATAGAAAGTACATAACAGGCCAAGGCTTGCCAAGGAATGGAAAAGCAGCTGATTTGTTTCATGGCTGATGGCCCAGCAGGGCTTTCTTAAATAACAGCTGGAAGCAGTAAATCAGGTACAATGGAGTCCTATCCATGGAGAGATTGCCTCTACAAAGTGTCACAGTTCAAGTTAAATGGTCACAGACAATTCGGCTTTAGAATGATGGCATTCTAAAATAAAACGGGGAATAAAACGGCATTTTCATTTGCTTGAACCCAGGTTCTAACTAAAATAGGGAAGCATTAGTCTAATCCAGTCCTCCACTGGCAAACTAAGACATACGCTGGAAGATTTAAAAAGAAGCACAGCCATGAACTGAGAAATGGATTTCTGATTTATTTGCAGAAAATACAGTTTCTTTTCATCTCCCTAGAGAGAGACAATTCTATGAAAACCACAGTTTTCAATGTAGCCTGTAGGACCAAGAAAAAGGATCAATTGAATGCATAAGTCTTTCTCAGTTTAGAAGAGAGTGAATAGTTAAATTTAGCTCTATCAAAAAAATGGGTTACTTATCATTGTCCAAGGAATTTCAATAACCTTAACATAGTGTATGTATTTGTGGCTGTTTATTTCCTAAGCCAATGCTTCCCGACTGACCACGTTTTTAGGGTACTCTGGAGTAAAGCCATGGGGCTACTCACAGGAGGCCTTACCTGGCCACCCCAAGGGTTGAGGGGTCACTGTCCCTCCAGGCTGGCATACAGGCCCCATCAGTTTCCACCTGGCTGATTCCTGAGAGGTTTTAGAGCAGATGTTTTCAACCTTGACTGCCCATTGGACTCACCTTAGGAACTTTAAAATCCTGATGACCAGGTCCCACCCCAGAGGTCCTAATTTAATTGGTCTGGGGTGTGGCCTGGGCATCAGGAGTTTGAAAAGCTCTCCAGGTGATACCGATCTCACCACAGCCAAGCGTGAGAAGCACTGTTTTAAAGCAGGGTTCACCAGGCTGGTTTTGCAAATAAAGTTTTCTTGGAACACAGCCACTATTTGTTTATATATTGCCTATGGCGGCTGTTGTGCTGTGAAGACAGAACTCAGTAGTTGCAACAGTGACCTTATAACTTGTAAAACCAAAAATATTTACTATCTGCTCCTTTACAGAAAATGTTTACTGAGTCTGTTTTAAAGAGAAGCTTCGGGAGGATTTTCAGTATCGGGTGAAAAAGAATTTTAGGACTTTTGCTCAAGGTAGTGGCAGAATTCTCCTAATGGATTCTGACAGGGAAAAAATACTCAGAATCTATAGATATTTGCAGACTGTGAATGTGAATGAGCCTTTCCTGTTTTCCCCTCACTTTACAAGGCACACGCTGTTTTCAAGTTTTTGTTGAAAAAGACAAGAAGTGCAATACAGAAATCAGGAGGAAGGAAAGGCTAGGTTGGTTTATGTTAGAAGAAATGCTCCTGAAAAAGAAAAGGCTATGAGTCCTGTGAGTCAGAGAAGAGGCAGGGAGGAGTGAGCTTCAAGGATGAGTTTGGGGAAGTTTCTAGAGGTGGGAGCTAGAGAGCTGTCACCCTGTGGCAAGTGGCACTACAGAGGTAGATGGTTCTGATGATTTTTGGAAATGTGGCTGCATGATATGAGTAACAGTCCCCTTAATCTAAGAGAATTCTGTAAATTTATGTACATTTTCCATACTTTTTGGGACATCAGATTAGTCTTTTTGCAATGTAACTCTGTACTATGAGTGGCCACAATGGAAGCTGCAAGTATTGGGCTACAGGATGAATATGCCTTAGCACCACCAATCCTTGACAGCACCATAGCCGTCAGAATAGAATATCTAGAGAGTTAGCAGCCGAAAAAATAAAAAAGGAACAAGATAGGAGTCTAAAAGCTTACAGAAGAGCAATATGGTATTTCTGGGTCAGTTTTCCCAACTCTGAGCTCTAAGTAGCTCTGATAGGACCTGTATAAAGGAGCATCTACTCTCTTCCTGGTCAGTGGAGCCAAGATCATAATATTCATATCTCCACTTCATTGTGAGGAATGGAACACCAGCACTTAAGTGATTGTCCAAGCCAACATTATCACCAAAGTAACAGCCTTGCGTAATCCCCTTTCAGATCTCAAATTGCCATCACGAAGCATCAAGGGCTTTAAAAAGAGGAGGAAAAGAACTGGAATGAATACAAATGCTTGCCCTTGGAGAAGCCTTTCCAGAATTATCAGCAAACACTCCACTCATTCCCTGGCTTGGCAATTCTCTCAACAGTAGAGGAGTGGCTTAGGATCCTGCCTTCCTCAAGCCCCTGCATGACCTGGTGAACATGGAGATGACCTAGAACCAAGGTGAACTGTGGGACTGGGCAGCTTTAGAGCAAGGACCAAATCAGAGGTCAGAGGCAGGAAGCAAATCTGGGCTGTTTTACACATCTCAGATGGACAACATGAGCTGGTGTTTATCTTCAGTTCAGAAACCAAGAGTCAATTATTGTTATTGATTCATCATCATCTTCTTCCCACAGGTTGGACCCTGAGAACATCTAACTCAAAAGAGTATTTATTGCGGTAAAATATAGTAGAAAACATGTACATGCATGTACAAAAGTATAACCCTTCAATTCAACTACTTTTCCATTTCTATCTGTAATTACTTATCTCTATACATACTTATCATATTATTTCATAAAGAGTGGAAGCCTTCACTACCCAAGGATAATTTGTATGTGAAAAAGTCCATTTAAAATTCGTCCACCTAAAATAGAAACCAAATGTCATAGTAAGTACTGAAAAAAAGATTAGGCTATGTAATCCTAGCACTCTGGGAGGCCGAGGCGGGTGGATCGCTCGAGGTCAGGAGTTCGAGACCAGCCTGAGCAAGAGCGAGACCCCGTCTCTACTAAAAATAGAAAGAAATTATATGGACAACTAAAATATATATATACAAAAAATTAGCCGGGCATGGTGGCGCATGCCTGTAGTCCCAGCTACTCGGGAGGCTGAGGCAGTAGGATCGCTTAAGCCCAGGAGTTTGAGGTTGCTGTGAGCTAGACTGACGCCACGGCACTCACTCTAGCCCGGGCAACAGAGCGAGACTCTGTCTCAAAAAAAAAAAAAAAAAAGATTAGGCTAGAATTTCATTTCATTCTGAAGAGAAAACCAGTTTGTTTGTAAAGGAAGTAGGAAAATAAATTTGTATTTTCTTATATGGAAAAAATTCAGGATATAATTGCCAAATATTGACTCTTAAAATGAACAACAATGACATAGTGTTGATTTTTTTTTTTTTTTTTTTTGGCAAAACCGTATGATAGTTTGTGTGGCCCTCTATTCACAGATGACTTTCATGCACAGTCATAAATAAGGTCATCTTTACAAAAACATTTGAAGATTTCACCAATTTCCCCAAAGACCTCTCTAAAGCTTTTGATATTTAAATGTTTTTGAACCCCCACATTCTCTCATTATTCTTTATTTTCTCTTCTTCCAAAGTTAATTCTACCATATTTTTATTTTGGCTTCGCCAGTGGTTTGAGCCATTCTCCCGCATCATCCATTGGCTTTGTGAACCCCTTCATGTTAGCAAGCTTTGTGATTTCAGTTTAAAAACTATTTGCATTATGTCATTAGATTTTACAACATTCATATTCAATGACACAGTTACTTACCAAGCTTCTTTGCTAGACTACGAATTCTTTGAAGAAGAGGCTATGACTTATCTTCTACCACCAATGACTACTATAAAGTAGGTACCAATTGGCATTAGCTGCATTTACTGCTTTTTCCTTTAAGATCTTCATCTTCAAATACTGACTAGCAAAGATGCTGATACAATATCGTATTGAGGGCACACTTTACTAAGTGGTTAATTCCTTAGCATATTTTTAAAATGTTATGTTGACTTTTTCTTCCCTATCCAATCTGTATCTGGATAGTACATATTTGGACCACAAGCACTTACTGATATTGTGTAATTACCAGCCTCTTTAATGGAGGGGCTATAACTTATTCATCTTCTACAGCCAATGACTGCCATAAAGTAGGTATCAATTAACAGTAGTTGCATTAAATGTCTTTTTATTTACTACCTTCATCTTCCAACATTTCCAGGCCAACCAGAACCACATCATAAGCAGCACATAGCACAATTACATCATTGGCAAGATTAGAAAGACAATCTAGAAGTAAACCTCGGACACACACAAAATGTTTCACAAATGTTATCTGCATTGAAAAATTGATCTTCAAACAAGACAGAAAAGGTTTTGTTTTACCCACAACTTTGCATGGAAGTCTTGAGTGACCAGAGTAATTCCTGGTTGGTTTGTTTCTCTCTCTCTCTCTTTCTTTCTTTATCTTCTTTCTTTCTCTTTCTTTCCTTTCTTTCTCTTTCTTTCCTTTCTTTAAGGTTAGGTTAGCGTTAACATCTGGAAAGACCAAAGCAATTGTTTGCAAGGGCCAACTTTGTCAATGCCCATGATAATAGAGATTCAGAATGCCTCAAAGAAAGGAAATTTGCTACTCTGGGTGTGCACTTTCTCTTGCGTCCAGTGGGGAAATACTTCAACATCCTCTTTCATTCCTCCATCTTCGGGAACTTCTCTAGCAATTTGGCTTGTTTGCTGACTCTTGCCCTTTCATGCAGCAGCCATAAATGCCGCGCTCTCAATTAGCAAAGTCTGTTGGTCTCATTTGGAAGGCCCCCCGTAGGCAAGATTTAGAAGATGGGAGATAATGATCCTTTCCCATCCGCCTAGAATTTAAATACACAAATTTAAAAGCACGTTAACTCTTTGATTAAAAAGAAAAACAAAATGTCACAAAAGGCGGGATCAATTCAAATGCAGTTTAGGCTAATGAAGGAGCTGTGTCCTTTCACTGTTTGTTCCTCCAGCTTTTCAATCGGTTAGCATTGGCAAACCTTCTGAACAAAGACAGTAATTACCAACTAAAAATTGCCTTCAGCGCATTGTCTTACTGTGTTCACAGTTTGCCATGAACGGATTTATGATCCTTTCATTCCAATAGGAACTACCAGTCCACCTTTCACTTCAAATAGCCTATTCATCTTAGCATAAAAACAGCTAAAATATATGGGCAGAATATGCTGCTTCTGCAACCCAAGCCACAGACAGCGGGAGTCAGCTTCTTCCAATAGGCACAAATATAACTGGCTTTGAAAATCTTCAAAACAAAGGCAGTATAAAACTCTTGCATGATTATTTTAAAAACAGCAATTATTTGGTTTCAGTTCCTTTTATTACTCTGTATTTTTTCTCCAAAATTAAATTCATTCCATTGTGTATAAAATGGTCCCAAATGCAAATTACAGCAGGGAATTTTTGCTTAAATAATGATCTATGGCTGCTATTCAGATACATAGATTAATACTTTCTATTCCTTAGGGGGAAATGGCACAGAGAGGTGTTTTTGTTTTGTTTTGCTTTGTTTTTAATAAATAAGGCATAAAGAATCACTTTATCCAAAACAACTTAATTGGTGGTAATTTACTTGGCTCCCAACATTCATCTGCAATGCATTATCTTTTTCTTCTCTCTCTCCCATGCTTGAGGCAAATGTGTACATACATATAAACTATGTATTAGAAGCATAGAGTAGCATTCATAAAGGAAGTCTATAGAAAATTAAGACCTTCACACAGAACTTTGTGCTGCAATATAATACAGAGCATGTTAAAATGTTGACCTGAGACTGTCTTCAAGTATAAGGGTTTCAAGGTACATTCCAACCACAACTTCCTCATTGGTCAACATCACATTGTCTTCATGGTAGTATGAGCTTTGCAATTGATCCGGTTGGCTTTGGTTATCAGCAATGTTCCATTGGATGTATAAGAATTGCCCAGGTTGGTTTGTCCCAAATGTATTCTGGATGTGGTAACTATTTGGTAACATGAGTACATAACTATAAAAGAAGGGAGCCCTGAAAAAGTACTCTCCAAAATGTGGAAGACTTATTTCTATGCCTTGACCTGTTACTAAGTCTATATATGGCATCAGGTAACTCTCTTTATCTCTCTGAACCTCAGGATGCTATTCTTAAATGATAGAGGAGGGAGTTGGTCCAGATTACCCCTTTTGTCTCAAAGTATCTTCCATGGAGAAATGATCTGATGAGGTATACCACTGCAGATGCTTGTTACTGCACCCTTCTGGAAGAATCAAGCCTCTGAGAATCCCTGCAATAAATGGATCTGTTTAACTTTTTAGCCCAGCATTGTATGAACTTATATGATCACAGAATTCCTTCTTTTTTAGGGGAACACTCATAACATCCCCACCCTGATTATTTCTAAACCACACATGGGGAAGCAACAGACAAGAGTGTCTACAAACTCCCTTCCAGATCTAATATTCTATGATCGAATTCCAGGCTCAGTCCCCACTTTGTAGACCAATGGCAATGAACCTCCATCATGGCCAATTGCTAGAGAATTTGAGAATTTTTAAAACTCAGTGCAATTTTTTTCATCCTTCAACATCCATAGGGGCACAAAAGACTTCCCCCTCCCTATTCTTCATCCTCCAAGCACACAGTGTCTACAATTACCAGGCATAGGCCAGGATCCCTAGGAATGTGAATCTAAATTCTTCAAGTGTGTCCTTGCTTATGGTCCCTTAGTAGACATAGATTAAGGGTCGGTTGTGAGTAATCTAATATATATGGAGCAATAATATTTTGCCTTGTCTATCTTCTGTCTTTTGAAATCGATGCAAATTATACCTTTAAAAAATCTACCAAGATACCATAATCTCCACCTTTAACTTCCCAATATCTCTCTCATAGACCTTGGCAGGACTTTGCCTGAACACCTGTTTTAAATCCCAATTGCTCCCATTTTTGCTCACTACCATTTTTCTCATCCTTTTGTACACCCAGAAGACAACTGTCAGCTACCACCCATATAATAGTGGTTTACATATTAAAGTCTGATTTCTCCTCAGCATTTTGTTCTTCATTTCATTTACCATTTTTTTCTAGAATTCTACCATCCTAACTTTTAATGGCTTTGATTGCTTTCTCTGGACTTTCTCCAAGTTCTACATCTCTCCCTTGAACTAAATTTCCCAATTTGAACACAGTGCTTCCATGGAGATATGACTAATAGTGCATTGGCTCTTAAATCTGGCTAAACATCAGAATCATATTTTTTAAACTATAGATTACTAAGCCCTCACAGCCATGTAGGAAACGTTAATTTATATTATCTTAGATTCCCTACACTTGTTAAGTGGCAGGATCCAATCAAGCTAAGGAACAACTTCAAACCTATTTTCCAACCAGTTCTATGACCATGAACAACCAGTCACAGTGGGTCTCCCTCAAATATTAACTTCCCTTGGTTGGTAAAGCTTTCAGAAAAGGCGGTCATCATACTAAAAAAAACCATATTGATTTTTATTTGTTTGGCTTCCTTCCAAAATTCTAGGTCCATTTCAATTTTTCCCTCATTGGGCGGCCCTTTCCTGACCAATGCAACTCAACTTAACCAAGAGCTCTCACAGCTTATAACTTTTCTTGTGGTTTGGCCCATATTGCACATGCATTGCTAGCATAGTATAGTATTAATAGCACACCCTTCAGGAGCATTTAGATTGTGAAGTCCCTTACTCTTGTGTTTGTCTTCTGACTCCAGTACTGGGAATAAATCAATCTCAGTTAGAATTAACATTTGGAACAAGTCCTCACTGTATTCCTCTGCCTACACTTCCCACCAAATAGTAACTAGAATGGAGGACCCTTCACCTCTGAGGACAGAGCATTTGTAACCTGCCTACCACTACCACAAGATGTGGCATATAATAGCTACTTTTTTAGTCAAAATTTTTTTTCCATTGAGATTTCAAGCATTCTGAAAGCAAGTGTTATATCTTAAAATTTTTTGTATTTCCTATGAGAGACTGTACCTAGTAAATAGTCTTCGGTAAATATGACATCAGAATGTGAAAACTAAGTAACTTAGGGAATTAAGCATCCTCACCCCTCATTTTATAGATGAAGAAACTGAGGTTCATAGAATTGAAATAATTTACCCAGATAAAAATAGGTAGTTAAAACTAGATCTCAGACTACCCTATCCCCTGGGCTCTTTTTCCTTACTCCATGTGTTCTCTGTTCATTGGTGGGGTTGATTGATTTCCTAGCTCTGTTTCCAAAAACTCAAAGTAAAACTCCACCACTGAACTCTTGAATGGCATGTCTTCTGAAGGGTGGAATTTCCCATCAAGGAAACAAAGAAAAATGCCATTGGCAGTGAGCTGAAGACTGACTTTGATTTACTCTGCTGGGTATGATTTTAATGACTAACCACTTGTACAAACATGTGGGTACACCAACAATGGGTAGATTCATAGTATTTGAATACATTAGGTAATTGAGTACCAAATATAGGCACAAGCTAGCCAGGTCCAAACACCTGGCCTTATATCAGTCAAAACCATCATATCAAAAATAAACAGTAGAAAGAAGATATCACTTTCATTGACTTCAGTTGGAAACATTTACAACATTCCAATTCCAATTTAGCTAGATTTCACCAGAAGGTTTCTCCTGCAAATTGAGTTCCATTTTATTGTTATTATCTGGATTCTTTGCCTGTATGTGTAGTTTGGAACATCATAGTGTTATTGCTGCCACTGTGGTATCTATTATTGTTTGCTGCTGGGATTCTTATCCCCCAACCATGCTTTCACCCAGCTGAGTTGCCTCCATATCACCCCCTTCCAGTAAGTAAAATCATCTAGATAGATTTTTCCAAAAGAAACATCCAATGAGAAAGGGGCAACCAGCATGGCCACAATCCAGACCTTGTGAACCCAGGGCCTGAGCATAAAAGACTACTTGATACACATTTTAAGGAATTCCAAGTGGGGGGGCGGGGGGAAGAACGCAGCAACTGAATCCTTAACTTGTAGAATATATTCTTTAGAAATGATTCCTAAAGCTATGCTAAACCCTCTCACGTGCCCAGACACTGAAAACCCAAAGCAAGACTTCTTGTGAGCTTCCCCTGTTTGTTAAGGTCAGGCAAGCAGAGGCGTTACTCAGAGAAAGTGTAGCTTCTTTGGCATTATGTGCCTGAAAAAAACTCTTTAAGCCCAACTGCGAATGAGTCAGCAGAGTTTTCTGGAACAGCCAAGAAGAGGATGCTTTCTTTAGGAGACTATTTATTTGGTTGCTACATAATACTGTAGGTTAATTAGGAGTAAGAATGAGTGAAACTATTTGGAAAAAGTGATAGCATCATGGAAGCTTCACCCACCCCTGACCTAATGGAGGAAGAAACATTACAGTTCTGTGCAACTTATTATTTTGAGGGGGTGTAAGAAAATGACATCAACCAATGTATTCTTATAAAATCTTTGATCATGTTGGCCCAGAAATCAGCCTTACAAGGTCAAGATTATAGAAAAAATAAATTGATTCAACATTTAAATAAACTCTTGATATTTAAAGGTATCAAATATGCCCAGTGTGACTCCCAATATGTTAAGAGATGCATTGAGAGCAAAATCTAGCCAAAAGTAAAATTAACATGGCTTAGAAACATCTTTCCTCATTTTCTAAATGTTTCTGTTTCTGGCAGAATGACCAGGGTGGAGGGTAGATGCTTTCAATATGCTCAAGATTCAAACTCCAAGTTTATAATGATTACTTTAGTCTCTGAAATCCTCGTGCCTTCACATGATGTCCTTAAACACTTGCTTCTTAGTTTATTTCTTCTTTTTTCTTGGTCATCAATTGCTCCAACTCTACTGGGACCTTCCCATCATCGTGCATGCAGCTGCATGTATTTATCACCAGGTTAAAACAATTACCAACTCATAGTCAACTATATTTCATTCATACCCTTTCCTCTGAGCTATTCTGAAGCACTTTCCAGACATTAGTTTTTTCTCCTATAAATAGTTAAGCATTTATCTCTGAAAAATAAAGGTCCTTTAAAAAATATAATCATCACATGATTATTCCACCTAAAATATTAGCACTTTCAACAAAGTCTATTTCTTTTTCAGAACTAGAAAAAGTACTAGAAGCTGAACAGAGACAAAAGGAAGAGCACTGTTTGCAGAGCATCACGTGTCCACCTACAGAGGGTCTGCCTCTCTGCATTCCATCGCTAGGAGCGGCAGGACATTTGGAAATGAGAGAAGAAAAGGGAGATGTCATCGCCTCACCATGCTGTGATCTGGAAGCACCGCTCTCAAAAAGGCAGCTAGCTTTTTAGGTTATTGTTACTTTCATTTTTAAGAGAATAGATATCGATAACATTTTTAACAAGGGCTTACAACAAAAAACCCTCCCTTGAACCCTGACTCTGCAGATTCGAGAAAAAGGAATGTTGTGGGCGAGACTGGTTTTGCAGAAGTTTCATGGCTTAATGGAAAAAGAAGGTGGGCAGACCCATGAGAGTCTTCACAGGGTGGCGCCTGCGTCCCAAGCCCAGCACTTGTCATGATTTTTTTTTTCTTTTAAACCAGAGAAATCAATCTTATATTTTTTCTTATTTTTTTTCTTTATATTATGCACATCAATTCTGTTTGCTTCTTAAAGAGTATGATTAGCTGTACCAGGAGACTATAGGTTAAGAGAATCCTTAGTCTTGAAAAAAGCACTGAAGAGGAAGGGGGAGACCTCAGGCCCCAAGACACCCACCAAAATTAGATCAAAATTAGATTGTCTGGCAGAACAGACAATCCCATCACCTTATGCCAGCCCCTCAAGTCTGGCAGGCCTCCAGAATTTAACAAAGATGAGAAAGTAAAATGTTTGGGTTTCTGGGGTGAACCTTCCCAGGTCAAAATATGGCCTGGCCCCTGTAGTTCCACAGCCTTGAGCTCTGCCTTTCAGAGAACAGGGGTTCATCAGATTTACTTGTGAGCATGGCAGTGGCATAATTGATGTATAATCCAATAGAGTTGGACTTCTCAACCTTGGCGCTATTAACATTTGGAACCAGCCAATACTTTGCTGTGGCTATCTTATACACTGTAGGATGTTAGCAGCATCCCTGGCCATTACCAACTAGATGGTAGAGGAACCCCCACCCCTATAGAAGTATGACAATTAAAATGTCTCCAGATATTGCTGGATGTCCCCTGAAGGGCAAAATCAACCCTGGTTGACCACTGCTGCAATAGAAACATTATTCTATCAAATATATGAAACACAAAGATTGCTGAGGGATATAAAGTAGACTGTTTTATATGTTAAGTCTTCAAGGAAGCCACTATTATCATCATTGGGCAAACAAAACAGTGCTAATAATTAGACATAAAATAATAAATGAAAACTATCCTTGTTTTGAAATATTCCCTGGAGGAAGTGAAACATTTGTGTAAATTTTTGACTTTCACCTGTGAAGATAACTGGGCTAGCAGTTGTGGTAAAAGACATTGTTCCGTGGTTTGCCTGAGAGAATATTCCCTGGCTTGGGCTGCAGCTGCCTTGTGTAGTCTCCCTGCTGACAGCCTTTCTCAACTACTCCTGAAAATTCCCACGTTGTTTGAACTGGAGTTTTGTAATTACAGAGATGTGGTTCTCAGAGCCAAAAATGGAACTGTTTGACCAGAGCAGTAGGATATAGAATAGGCCTTTGGGACTGGTAGATTGTAACTGGTGTGGTTTCAAGTACTCCTAAGTGTGGTGGAGAGGGGTTTGGGAGATGATCATCCATTCATCAGAGGCCCTGCCATTTTTTCTACCCACAGCCATTGTAGAGAATCCAAGCCGAGTTCAAGAGTGAGTGCTGTAGAAATACTCTTTATGAGCCTGGATGTTGTGTGTGAATGTTAAAAAGAATGAAGTTACATATATGTGTGCGTACTGGTCATTAGATGCATGCACACACATACATATGTATATGCGGTGTAAATTCATCTCTATAAATGCCTAAGGTGATGGCAGTGATAGGGAGTAGTTTAAAATGTTAAGCACAAATTGGAGCTGAGACACTAAGCAGAGAAAAATTATCTGTAATACTGAGAAAGAGCCATCTGTCATGGCTGGAGGCTCAAGCAGAGAAGGGATAAGTGGAGAGGCCCCAGGAACAGATGGGGAGGCTTGAACCCCTACACAGAGCAGAGGGTCCAACAGCTGGGACTGATTAATTCAGACGGCTATTACGTCATGTGTCAGATTACACCCAAGTGAGTGGCTAAAAGCTCCAAGCAAGTTCAGGCCAACATGGAGGCGCTTCACAGATGGCGTCCACCTTGGAATTCCATGAGGGATAAAAACACTGCTCAGCCCTGCCTCGTTGTCCTTTATGGAAAGAGCAGGAGGAAGGAGGACAGGCCCTTCTCACCCCTTCTTTATCCTATTCTTCTTTATTCTCAGGGTAAATGGAAGTAGAGAGGGAGAGAAATTGAGTTTTTAAAGAAGCTTATTGACCTGTGTCTTTGTTTTCTGTTTGCTTTGTAAATTACATAATAGAGAGAACAATAAGGAACTTTAATGTATAAAATTCAGTCCAGCAAATTGATTTTATAGTCCCAGATATGGGAAAAATTTCTGAGGGTGAACTTGATCCCCTCATGCTTCTTAGTAATCCCACAAGCACTTCAAACAACATATCAGAAGCTGAACCCAACACCTGTCCCCT
Organism: Eulemur rufifrons; assembly: GCF_041146395.1. NCBI lineage: Eukaryota > Metazoa > Chordata > Mammalia > Primates > Lemuridae > Eulemur > Eulemur rufifrons. The sequence goes on along the minus strand of NC_091012.1, from coordinate 134,407,284 downwards.
CACCACGATGTTCTCTTCAAGTCAGAAACTGAACTTTCAGTGCCCATCTCTACTGTCAATCAGTCACTGGAATCTTGTAGAATCACGAGTCTTGTAGAGTCACTGGAGTCTTGTAGATTCCTTCTCCTTAGCATCTCTGGAAACCATCTTGGCTTCTCCATACCTATTGCTATTGCCTTAATTCTGACCTTCATCAAGTCCTGCTGGGACTGTTACAATAGTTTCTTCTGGCTATGTTCTGGCTTCTTTGCTCCAATGTGTTCTTTTCATAGCTTCCAGATAATCTTTTAAAAACTCAAATCTGTTCATATTATTTTCCTGTTTACAACTCTTCTATGGCTACCCATTCTCAAAGATTTTCAAACATTTTTTTATCCTGACACAGTACAGATGAAATTCATCAGAACAAAACAATCCTACAGACATAGTCGGATTTTCACCAAACCCTAATTTTTTTTCAGGGAAATAAAATTCAGCACAGTGAGTCATGATATTTCATTCCAAGCTATGGTATAGATTAGATAGACTAGGCAATGTGCAAGTTGCCATTTTGCTAGGTATGACACATTACCTCTCTCTCACAAAAGGATATATGCTGGTACCAATGTAAATTTATTAGTTTTAATAAATGTACCATGGTTATACACAATGTTAACATTAGGGGAAGCTGGGTGAAAGGTATATGGGAACCATCTGTACTATCTTTGCAACTCTGCTATAAATCTAAAATAATTTCAAAATGTTACCATTACCTATGCTTAAGGCTATCTATATCTATTATATCTGAATAGTAGAAATACCATAGAATGGTGTGCTACTATGCATCCCTCCCCAACTCCACATTCAATGGTATCTAGTTGGTAGTTTGATATCAGACAATGGGGAAGTATTTACACCCTGGCAGTTAGTAAATATTATAAACATCTATCAGCAGACTAAGGCAGCCAGAGGTGACTTTGTGTGCTTAAAAATGGAAAGGTATCAATAAATTGGGTTGCCAAAAGTGCAAGGGAGAAGAGAAGATGGCAACTGTGAAAATAAGCTCCCCACTTTCTCTATAAGGGCTGCAAGCCTGCTGCTTACGGGTGTTTCACAGTCACTGGGCAACCCAAGTTGCAGGCATATGGCAAAGACCCCTGTGCTGCACCTGGCTCCCAGGAAGGCAGGGTGGGGCCCATCATTTGAGACATCAAAAAATTAGAGTACGAGGGATGGTGGTAGAGACAATGGAAGCCAAACAGGAAGCTTTCTATAATTTTAGCCACTGTGAGTAAATTGAGAAATTTTCAAAATATTTAAAATTTGGCATCGGTGCAGAGCCCATCAGTTCAACACAGCAGCTACCAACATAACATTTGCCATCGTGGTTTTCTGTCCATTAAATGTCATGATACTATTCTGTGCCAAAATCATTAGAAAGATTTAGTATCTGGAGAAAAAAGGAACGCTTCCAGGGACCACACACCCAACACGGTGGGATGTTGAAAGATTCACCATCCAGATCTTTCATGGTAGAGATGATCAGCATTGAGGGTAGAGTTTGGTAATTTTTAGGGCACAAACTCTAACTTTCCACATATATGGTGTTTCATCCTGGGCGTGGGGCAGGGAACAGAGGTAGGGGACAGTATTGAAATCAGCATATTAGGCAACAATACTTCATAATCAAAGCCACTCTCTAAAACCCCTTAAATCAGCAGTTCTGCAGAGATGGTCCACCCCTAGGGGGAATCTAGACTATTTTGTTGTGTATTTTTGGTTATCACACCCAAGGTGGGGAGTGTCTTAGATAATAATGGGCCACAGCTAAGGATTTTAGACATCCCTCATTGCTCATCAAACTTAGGACAAAGAAGGATCCTCCCCAGACCTGCAGGGCTTCTGAATGTCCTGCTAGACATACATTGTGTTCACTGGCTCAAGATTATCTAAGCATTGATGTTCATAGCATTTTACAAATAAACACAAAAGTATTTTTAGCATGGTCTTAATACACATTGAATTTTTCTGAAAATCAACTACTGTATGAATCAGAAGATTGTGTTTAGCTTTGTATGGATCTTTAGCACAATCTGTTCACTGTTCTGGAAAATCATAACACCACCAATTTTCAATACAGCACACCTGTACCTATTGGCATTTGTAGCTATTGCATTTTTGATCAGCCTGCAAATAGGCACAGGCCTCTGAGAACTTTAGTTTATCTTTTGGTGCAGCTTTGTGCAAATCAAAATGCATATTGTCTTATCATAAATTATCTTTTTATTTCTTCCTGATATATTACAGTCATAACATTATATTTGTTCTTAAAATTATTTGTATAGATAAAAATTTTATTTTAAGATAGAAAAAAAGCTGTTATAAAATATCTATTACAAAAAGGAAGCACTGGGTCGGATAAGGTGGAGAATCGTTGCTTCTGGAAGGGCCAAAAGAAAATTTCCCTTTCCGCTCTCTGAAGGTTCACTGAAAAATCAACTCATAAAAGGCAAATTAACTGGAGAAAAGGCATACAAATTGATTAACATGCACACAGGAGAGAGGAGAGAATCGTAGAGTGAATTACCCCAACCCCCCCAGTGGGGTTCAAGAGCTTGTATACTATCCTGAGGTTACAGGAAGAATGGGGGCTTAGATCTTGGCAAAACAGGATATGGGAGGGGGAGAAGAGGCCTGGCTTGCAAAGGTAGTCTTGTTATGCAGATGAAACCTCACAGGTAGCAGCCCTCAGAGAGAATAGGTGGTGAGTGTTTCTTTCAGACCTTTAAAGGTGTCAGAGTCTCAGTTAATCTCTCCTAAATCTGGGTAAGCGGAAGGCCTGGAAAGCCTGGCTGCATCAATGCAGATGTTCTCTACAGATGCAAATCTCCCCAACAAAAGACAGCTCTGCAAGGCTACCTCTGTTTGCAGGCCCTCTGAAAGGCCATCTCAAAATATGTCAAAGTATATTTGGGGGTGAAATATTTTGGTTTCCTTCAAAGTCAAGAAGGAAATTTGTTATTTTGTTATTTTTTTTCCTTTACATTCAGATTGTGGTCTCCTTTCCCAGGGAGACTGGAGGTCCTGGCTTCGCTTAATTTAAGGAAAGGTTTCTCAACCTCAGAACTATTGACATTTTGGGCTAGCTGATTCTTTGTTGGGGTGTAGGGTGGGGTACTTTCCGGTACCCTGTAGGGAGTTTAGCAGCATCCCTGGCCTCTACTCACTAGATACCAGCAGCAACCTCCCCCCAAGTTGTGACAACCAGTGTTAAAAACTTTGGACAAATTAAATTTAACAGAGTTTTATTGAGCAAAGAATGATCCTCAAATCAGGCAGTCCCCAGAACCAGAATATGTTGAGAGCAACTCTGGGGCTGCCACATGGTCAGATAACATTTATGAACAGAAAAAGGAAAGTGGCATATAGAAAATGGAAGTGAGGTGCAGAAACAGCTGGATTGGTTACAGCTCGCGGCCTTTGCCTGATTTGAACACGGGTCGAACAGTTGACCACCTGTGATTAGCTGAAATTCCATGATTAGTATAAGAGTAGGTTACAGTCTGTTTATACATCCAATTAGGTAACAGTTCACTATATCTGGAGAAACCTTTAGGCTGAACTTAAAAAAATATGTAAGGAGGAAGCTTTAGACTAAACTTAACACCAGAAATGTCTTCTGACATTGCCAAATGTCCCCTGGGGGGCAAAATCAGCCCCAGTCGAGAACCTCTGGTTTAAGCCAACCCTACTCTGGAGTTCTTTTCAGAATGAGGGGAATTTTGGTCAAGTTTCCAAAGTATGATTTGCAAATCAGGTAAAAAATGTAGAATCCCCCGGGGTACTGGCAAAAAGTGTTAATCAGAATCTCGGGCATGTCACGCTGTGGGTTAAGTACACAGATACAGAACCAGAAAGATCCTGGCTTAATCTCAGCTCTACCAATGAGTAACAGTGTAACTTTAGCTATTTAACTTCACTAAACTTCAGGTTCGTAATCAACAAACGAGTGTGAAAACTCTGCCACATCTTGGGGTTCTTTCGAGGATTAAATGAGATACTGTATGGGAGGAGCTCACAATAGTGTGGGTCTTGTCTTTATAATGCCTTGTTATCCTAACCCAAGCTGGGCACGCACAGTAGGTCCGAGGTCCTGAGACCCTGGGAGCAGGGACTGAGGAGCCAGCCCAGGCTTCAAATGGGCAAATGCTTTGTACTGTTGCAGTGGCGGTCTGCAACTTGCCCCAGCTGCCAGCCCCGCCAGTGCGGACAGCTGCTGCTTCAGCCCCTGGGGTCAGAGAGCCCAGACTCCTTCCTCCTTTCTGCCACATTCCTTCTAAGGGATTGCCATAGTCCCCGGGAGCAAAGATTAAAAACAAAAATCACAGACCTTCTGGAGCGATAACCGTAGCTACCAGGTGGCAGCTGTTCTGTGACATCATGTGCTCTTTCCCCCATTCTAGGGACAGAAATGAGCTAGGCCCATCCACCCCATTCTATCCCATTTTCATGTGCTGCAGGAGTTACTGCTATCAGCCTCAGAGAGGTCAAGCCACTTGGCCAATATCACATAGCTAGTAAGGAGGGGAGCAAGGATTTGAACCCAGTTAGTCTAACCAGAGTACATGCTTCAAAAAATATGGGTGAGAAACAACATGTCAAAGTAGCCATGACATAGCAAGGCGTTAGGCCAGTGCTATCCAAAATGGTGGCCACCAGACTCATGTACCTCTTTAACTTTCAATGTATGTTAGTTAAAAGTAAATAAAATTAAAAATCAGTTCTTGGGTCACACTGGCCACATTTCAAGTACACATCCACACATGGCTAGGGATTACTCTATTGGACAGATATAGAGCGTTTTTGGCATCATAAAAAGTTCACAGTATTGTGAATTTTAAGTAATCACAGAAGCCTAGCTCAGTGTTTCTGTCATTTTTACCAGGAATATAGCAAACTATTAATAAAATGAAAACATACATTAGGAATTTAGGGGGGAAAGCCACCAAAGTTTGTTCACCTTAAGTGGTTATTTATTTTTTGTCATTTTGGGGAAATACACCAAAAAGGAAATTATAAAGTGAAATATTCCCTATACCTGTATTTACTCGTCATTAAATTAATAACTGAGTTACAAAAAAGATATTTCCCTTTCCAACACTCTGTGTTGGGAGCTGAGACTGTCTAATCTGTTTTAATAGAGAAATTACTTTTAAAATGCCCTACTCAGAATCATTAAGTTTTCCCCAAATATGAACTTCTCTATATTTTTTAAATGTATATATAATCTACCACATTAATCAGAAGGGCATTATTATTATTATTTAGTTTGGTCTCCATAAAGACTATCAAAAATTGCCAATGCTGACTATATTTCAAGTCGTCATGGCGGGCGGGGTATTGGGAAAAGTTTTCCATTAGCAATAATCACACCTTGGATAAACTTCATTGGCTACGATACCACCACCGTGCAAAGCTAGAAGGGCATTATTCATAAACAGCCATATATCATTTTCCTCTGGTTATTTCCAGGAAGAACAGATTAAAACAAGGCATATTAGATCTTTCATAGCTGAAGAGTTTGTGTTGGCAAACACAATGCTAATCAAGAATAATTGTAGATGTTCATCAAAGAGAACACTTAGCTTGTGGAGGTACCAAAATAAAACAGGTTGGACACATTCACTTCACGGAATTGAAGCCAGGTCATCATAAAATGTTGGAGCAAAAGAACATCTAAGGAAACACTTTATCTACATTTGCAGATAAAGAGACCAAGACTCAGAGTGAAGGGACACAGCCAGTTAGTAGCATAACCAGAACTAGGAGAGTGACAAGGATCTATTTGGCTTCGGATCACTGGTGCTTTCCTTTTGAGACCTGGCCAGAACAGTGAATGCCCTATGGCTATCGTAAGTACCGAGAACAGACCAGCATGTCTGGGGTGTCTGTTCAGGTTCAATTATGTCACGTAACTTTCCCAGATGGTGATTATCAAATTCCAGACACAACATAAAGCTACAGACTTCCCTTTCCATTCCCCAGCTCGCAGAGTCTTTGAAAACACAGAGATTGGCCACTTTTGCCCTTCAAGACCCTCTGCTGCTTCATTCAAAGGAGGCAGAAGTTCAAAGGAAAGTAGCCATGTGAGGACCATTGTTCAGGCATGGGCTGGCTGGGTTTCCAAGGCCTCAAGGGAATTGGAGACTGAGGACCACGTCAACTCAATGTGGCCTTCAAACAGCCTTTCATGGAAGAATTTTCTCGTTCAGAAGCGAACAGAGTACCTTTCTCCCCACACTCAGTACACTATATCTGTTCCCTTCTTAATGCCTTACTTTCTTCTCTCCTCCATGATGAAGTCACTGGATATTTGTGAGGAAAATCTCCAAGATTTATAATGTCCTCCTACATTTGTGTGCATCCCTAAAGCATAATATTTCAATTCCCTCAGCTTTAAAACCAGGCAACTAGTACCTACAACACAGGATTTTTGCAGAATTAAATGTAATCCTTTATTAAGTGAGTTGGAGATTCTGGGTTTATTCATTTCCTAAGAGACTTTCTGCCACTAGAAAACACACTAGCCCAACAGTGCTCCTCCCCTCAAATGGCAAATTACTTTAAACAAAAGCCCTTCAGACTCAGGAGGGAAGAAGTAAAGAGTCAAATGCTACATCCACCAATACCAAGAGAGTTCAGGGAAGTCTCTTCAGTGCCTTTTTCTTATATGAAGCCTTATAGTGCTGTTGGATTGTGGATGAGAGGAGAAAAATTCCCAGACCCTGAAGCATGATGGCTGGACCCAAATAATAACACTTTGAGGGCCCGTATTAGTTATCTATTGCTATATCACAAATTACCCAAAAATACATGGTTCGAAATAATAAACATTTATTATCTCAGTTTCTAGGGGTCACGAATTCAGGAGCAGCTTAGCTGGGTGGTTCTGGCTCAAGATCTCTTAGGGGGTTGTAGTCAAGATGTTGGCTGGAGCTGCAGTCATCCGGGGGTTGCAGTCAAGATGTTGGCTGGAGCTGCAGTCATCCGAAGGCTTGACTGGGGTTGGTGGATCCACTTTCAAAATGGCTCACTCACATGGTTGTTGGTAAAAGGTCTCAATTCCTCACCAAATGGACCTCTCCATAGGGCTGCTTCATGTTCTTTATAGGGTGTCTTCATGACATGGCGGCTGTACCATGAGAGAGAGAGAGCAAGGAGGAAGCCACCATGCCGATACCATCTAGTCTGAGAAGTCACATACCATCACCACCACCATATTCTATTAGTTAGAAGTGAGTCAGTAAGTTCAGCCCACACTCAAGTCGAAGGGAATGAATCTCTACCCTTGAAGGGGAGAAGTTTAAAAGAATTTGTGGGCATATTTTCAGGCTACCACAGGGCCGCTCCCCGGTGGTCCACCGATTAGCCTCCTTACAACATCCCATATCAGCTCAGAACCTGCCACACCTCAATGATCATAAATGCATAAGCCTAGTCATATATAAAAAGCTCTGAAAATTGGATATAAGAAACTTTAAATAGTTTAATAAGCTTTACATTGCTCTTCCATTCCCCTTTGGTTGGGTTTTCATTGGAAAGTAGATTTCCATAAACTCCATATATTAAAGCTCCCTTTATGGGCCCTTGCTAATCTAAAAGTTATGGTGATTTAGACAAGGTTTGGATTATAAAATAACTTTGTTAAGAACAAATAAAAAAGTGCAAATGAGATCTGAGGAGTAGCGTTTCCATACTTTAATGAGGTCATTGCTTTCAGGCACTTTATGAGCAAACTTTCTATTTAATTGAATTGCAGAGGCCAGATTTAAGCTGACACTTAGAAATGTTCATTAAAAAAATTAGGGCTGCAAGCGCTTGGCACCCGCACCCCGCCTTGGCCTCCTGGGCCCTGCTGCTACTGCTGCTCCTCCTGGGGGGTGCCACCACGTGTCCCGAGCCCCCCAGGGCCTGTCTGACACTCAGAGGGGACGTTCACCAGTGAACTCAGCTGCCTTCAGGAAGGCACATGGGTGGCTGCAGTGGCTGCTCCAGGGCCTGGTGGGGAAGCAGCGAGCAGGACACAGATAACAGCACAACCTGGTCCAAGCCCCACTCGCCCCCCATGAGGGCCTGGATGCCCCCGAGGGCCCCCCGGATCAGACCTGGTCTCCCTGACTGCCCCCTGGGCCAAGGTCTGGGGTTATGGTTTTAGAACCAGCCACCACTGCTGCTGAAGGAACCCGGCAGCCCAGATGAGGTCCTAAGGAGGAAGGAACCTCCTCACCACCCGACCTGGTCAAGGAGCCTGGACAGGGGAAAGAGGATGGGGCAGGAGGAGACTTGTATTTGGCACCAATAAAGGAAGAATTCAGACCCTGGGGGAAAAAAAAAAAAAAAGAAAATTATTCTTTTTGTACCCTGGACCTGAGGGAAAGACCACGAAACCTTAAGTGTATGCTGTAATACATATTCAACCATATTTTCAGAAAAATGAATCAGCTGTCTTTGAAAGCTATTTCACTTTATGTTATTTTTCTCTAAAATTCTATTGTGAAAAATTTTAAGCATGCAGAGAAATTTAAAGAATAGCGCAATAAACACCTTCCAACCAGGTGTATCTCTTCTACCTTCCACCTAGATATGATCGCTTTGATGTTTTGCCAAATTTGCTCATTCTCTCTCTATATACATATAACATAGATGCATACACACACATAGATAGATGTACATGTGCACAAAACAAACAAAAATATTGCTTTTTGGGGGTTGCTGACCCATTTGAAAGTAAGTTGTAAACATCATGACACTTCACCCCTAAATATATCTCCCAAGGAAAAAGGAAATTCTCCTCTATAACCTTAATACCATTATCATACCCAAGAAAATTAATAATAATTCCACTGTGTGGTCTTCACTTGCACATTCTCCCCAACTAACATGTCAAAAAGACACAGAAGCCAGCATGAAGGTGCTCCTATTGACAAAAGCAGGAAAAAGTTGAACACCAAAATGAATAATGAAAATAAAGGATTATAACCCATTCAATAAAAGAAGAAACTGTGAGTCCATAGTTATATAAATAAATAATTATAACAGAAAGCCAACTATTAAGCAGGAGGAACAATGGAATGTGAAAAATCACTATTATAATAATAATTGACTTAGGCAAGAAAAATCAGTGGATACTAAAATTAGTGGGTGAAAGCTTGAGGAATATATCGTATCAGTTTCCTACTGCTGCTGTAACGAATCACCACAAATTTTGTGGCTTAAAACAATGCAAATTTATTATTTCCCAGTTCTGCAGGTTAGAAGTCCAACACAGGTCTCACTAGGCTAACATCAACGTGTTAGCAAGGCTGATTTCTGAAGATCTGGAGAAGAAGCCCTTTCCTTGCCATTTCCAACTTCTAGAGCTGTATTAATAGTGCTTCTTTACTTTCTGTATTTTTAATGCTTTGACATCCTAGGGCCTTACTGACCCTGCAGCTCTTCCAGGACTAGCCAATTCCTAGAGATAATAATAGAGGACTAGACTGCCTTTCAGATGCAAAGCAACTAATCCAAAACCCATACCCCAACCACCTCCTTTATTGAGCTCTTACACTACAAGCCACTATTTCCCTACCTTAATCACCCCAGGGCCAGGTACCAGACAACTAGAGACAGCCTCTATACTCTAGAGTCCACTGAAATTATTCAAACTAGCCAACCTAAGCCTGCTTATCCTGCTTCGCCTATTCCCTCCCATGGAAACCACAATAAAGGCTCTTGCCTGCATTTCCTCCTTGCTCCTTCTTTCTCCTGACCAGCCTTGGTGCTTCCCCATGTGGCCCTAAGCGGTGTGGTGTGCCCCTCCTCTTGGGATCTGTGAGTACAAACTATCTTTTCAATGGCAATCATGTCCTGATTGGTTATCCTCACCATACCTGAATCATAATAAAATCTACATGTCCAGACAAGGGGCCACCCATGTTTCTTGGCTCATGGTCCCCTTTTCCCATCCTCAAAGCCAGCAATGACAGGTCAAGTCCTTCTCACATTGCATAATTCTGACCTTGAGTCTGTCATACCTTCTTCTCCATCTCTGATCCTTCTGCCTGCCTCTTGTGAACTAAAATAAAATCTTAAGGCTCACCCCTCACTGGCTGACTGAATGGACCCCCTCTTGGCCAAAGGAATATCCTAAGACTAAATTGCCTGCCAGGAGGAGGGAGGTCAGACATGCCTCATCATGCCCCTCTGTCTTCTTGGGGACATCCTTTGTGACCCATTAGCAGGCCTAAGGATATGCAAGACAAACCTGCAGGTCCTCAATTTACACAACAAATATATGTCCGGTGGCTTATCTCTGATAAACAGCTCCTTATGTTAAAACATTCCAAGCCTTTAGACAAAGCTTCACGTCTTTAGCCAATTATAAGTCAAAGAATCTTTAAACCCACCTATAACCTGTAAGCCCCCCCCCCTTCGAGATGGCCCACCTTTTCAGGCCAAACCGATGTATGCCTCCCACGTATTGATTTATGACTTTACCTGTAACCCCTGTCTCCCTGCAATGTATAAAACCAAACTGTAACCCCGCCACAGTGAGTCCACTTGCTCAAGACTTCTTGAGCATGGCTCTGGGTCCTGGTCTTCAAATTTGGCTGAGAGTAAATCTCTTAAAAATTATTTTACAGAGTTTGGCTTTTTTTCCGTTAACAGTCTTGAACTTTTAAGGACCCTTGTGATTACATTGAGCCCACCAGGATAATTCAGGATAATCTTCCTCTTTTAAAGTCAGCTGACTAGCAACCCTAATTCTATCTGTAACTTTAATCCCCCTCTGCCATGTAAGCTAACATATTCACAGGTCCCAGGATTAGGACATGATCATTTTGGGGAGGCCATTTTGCCTAGCACCAGGAGTAACAGGATATTCACAGAGTCTCACAATTTCTTGCCACAAGATATTTATTAATTGCAAAGAGGAAAATAGTAAGTAGCTTTACAGTAGAGAAACCTGTCATGTAGAACCTTAATCAAGTGATCAAATTTAACAGCACCAGTAATGGGGACAAACTGACATAACGTGACCCACAATATGATGCACTGGGAAGAACACATCACTTCTGTGCTATTCCTGCCAAAAATGCATCACCTGAGTCTAATCATGGGAAGATAGACAAACTCAAAAGAACGTTTTATAGAATAACTGGTCCGTATTCACAAATGTCAATGCTGTGAAAGACTAAGAAACACTGAGGAAGTACTTAGGATTCAATGAGGTTAAAGACACAGAATGACTGAATGCTGTACAAGGTCTGGAAATTTCTTTTGCTGTAAAGAACATTATTGGGGCAATTAGCAAAATTTGAATAAGGTCTATAGATTAGGTAATAGTACAATACCCATGGAAACTGCCTGATTTTGTTTATTTATATATATATATATATATATATATATTTTTTTTTTTTTTTTGAGACAGAGTCTCACTCTTACAGCCCAAGCTAGAGTGCAGTGGTATCATGATAACTCAGCAATCTCAAACTCCTGGGCTCAAGCGATCCTCTTGCCTCAGCCTCCTGAGTAGCTGGGACTACAGGCACACGCAACCACATGTGGCTAATTTTTCTATTTTTTTAGTAGAGGTGGGTTCTTGCTCTTGCTCAGGCTGGTCTCGAACTCCTGAGCACAAGCAATCCTCCCGCCTCGGCTTCCCAAAGTGCTAGGATTATAAGCATGAGACACTGTGCCCAGCTTCTGATTTTAATAATTATAGTGTGGTTATATAAGAGAATGTCCTTGTTTCTTAGAAATTTTCACTGAAGTATTTAAAGAAAAGAAGAATCACGCTTGCAATGGACTTTAAAATGGTTCAGGAAGAAATTAAATATATAAATGTACATATTACGTATTTATATATATGCATGTATATGTATGTGTGTGTGTGTGTGTGAGAAGGAAAAGGTAAGTGTGGCAAGATGTTAACACTTGAGGATTATGAGTGGAATTTATATGGTAATTCTTTGTATTATTCTTGCAATTTTTCTGCAAGTGTGAAATTATGTCAAAATAAAAAGTTAAAAAATTCTCTAATTTTGGATTTCAAAGCTATTCCAAATCCTAGAATCTAATCATGGTTCATAGAAACATTTGAACATTATGTTCCTTTAGTTTCTTTCAATCTATAACACTCCTCCCCACTTTTCTTTTTCTTTCATGCCATTGAGTCTATTTGGACTGCCTTGGATGGATTTATCTGCATGTTTCCTCATGGTATCATTTAACTTATGCTTGGTAGTTTGAGCTGTCTTCTTCCTCCAACCTCAGTACCTAAGAGTCTTACTATGATGGCCCAAGATCTGCCAAACCCACAAAGACTTACCAGCAAGCAGGCACATAAAACCACCACCCTGTTTCATAGCACAGGGATGCCCACTCTCCTCCTAAACACACCAACCCTGTGTGAGGCTCACTCTGAAGTGGACACAAAGATGTTTGTGCAGCAGACTGGGCAGATTCAAGTCGCAGCCAAGAGCTGTTGAAAAGAGGAGGGCCATGGGGCCGCTGCAGCTCAAGACCTCAAGAACTGCACATATTGTTTTAAACTCTTGGACATAAAGGGTGGTGCATTCTGAACATTATCCCAACCAACTGCTTTTCATGACCACCACGAATTTTGCCAATAAAATATTATTCCTCACATCCCTCATGTCAATTAGCAGACCACTAGGTATAGATTTAGATGAAGTTTCTTTAAACTCTAAGTAACCAACTCCAGAGGTATTGAGTCCTGAATAGACTCCTTCATTGATTACTGCTGGAGTGGATACATATGAGAACATGTACACTCACATGTACAATTATCCACTGTGTACACATGTAAACACATGCATACTTCACCCCATTCTGAAAACAATCATCAACCATAAAAAGAGACTCCCAGGGGCTCATTTTGCCCAACAAACACACATTTGTGCTACAGGTCATTAAAAATAGCAAAGCCTGCTGAAGCTGTTTTTATCCTCACATTCCCTATGATTAAGAAAATGCCCACCTGAACCTAATTGTGAGAAAACTCAGATGAACCTGAATCAAGGAACATTCTATAAAATAACTTCCCTGTAATCTTCAAATGCATCTAAGTCATGAAAGTCAGAGGATGACTGAGGACATTTTAGCTAAGGGAGATGGAAGAGACGTGACAACCAAGTTCCGCATGTGACTCTGACCTGATCCTTTTGTGATAAATGGCATTACTGGGACAGTTGTTGAAATTTAGGTGGGGTCTGAGGATTGCATGGTAGTAACGCATCAGTGCTAATTTCCTGGCATTGGTGGTTGTATTGTAGTTGTGTAGGAAAATGTTCTTGCTTCTAGGACATTCACACTAAAGGATTCAGGAGGGTTGGGGCACCAGATTGGCAACTTACTATCAAATGGTTCAGGGAAAAAGAAGTGTTCTATACTCTTCTTGCAACTCTACTGTAAGTTTGTGTTTGTTTCAAAATAAATTATTTATGTTTTAAAAAAAGCTAATGCCAATTGTGCATATTGAAGAGTGTTAGATAACTGGGTGGCTTGGGAGGTGCTAGTAGAAACTGAAGGAGAGGAAGTGTCTGAGGATCTTTCTGTCACAAATCCACCCTTGGCCCTGGCCCTGGCTGTTCTCTGAGGAATCCCTGAGGTACCTCACTTCCTCTACATGAAACCCTATTCACATCTCCATCTCTAAAGAAAAGGATTCAAGATGATTATGGGAATGATGCGGTGATTTCCACAGACTCCTAAGTTATCCTGTAGTTTTGCAATAAGCCTCCACCGCTCAAAGACAAATGTCCATGGCTCTTCCTACAGAACACAGGGTTACTACACATACCCAGCGTAGGTAGCTACCTCTTTGCTCTTCAGGATGACTCACTCACATGGCTGGTGGCCTGAGGCCTCAGTTCTTCTCCATGTAGACTTCTCCATAGGTCTTAAAAAGCTCCCCTTTCTGAACAAGAAAGACTTCAATGGAAACAACTAAGCAAAATGAAAGACCTGAGTGAAGTACACACTGAGGTTTTAGCAACTCATGTCACACTCTGCGGGTCTTGATAGATTAGAGAAATGGCAAGGCTCCACATCCTTGAAGAGGGGGGAAAATGTGAAGAAAACAGAAAAGAGAGATTGATGTCTTCTTCACCATTTTACCCAGGGCTTGGCCTGTCACCCACTGAATGTACTTGAGCATTTATAACAATAAATTGCTTATTTTAAAATTAAAATTCCAATCTGTTCTATATCATTAGACAGGCTTTCATCCCAATCAGTCTGGGTTGTCAAGACTTCTCTAGATCAGCATCATGCTTCATGATGAAGGATGTGCTCATTCAATCAACAGGTATTTATGAGCACTCACTATGTGCTGGGCACTGTTAATGGGTGTTGGAGATAAAATGGTGAAAAACCACATGTGGTCCATGTGCTCTTCCATGAAGCTTACTATATACTCAGTCGGGAAGCCAGAAAATCAGTAACATGTTAACACAAATCAATGTGAGACTGTAACAATGATAAATGCTGCACCTCATAGTAAGCACAAGGAACAAAGAGTAGGCGAAGAGGTAATTTTTCAGAAGGAAGTTAAAAGGAGGGTGAATATCAGATGGGAGTCCCCCAAATACTGCAGCCAATTACAATGTTGAAGCTACCCAGGAGGATGACATGTTTTGGGGTGGGGATGAAGACTGTGACCAAGGTGCAAAATTCTCCCGTGAATGATGGGGAGTTCCCAGGAGGTCAGTAGGAGAAGCAGGAGGTGGTACAGGGGTGAAATGACATGAGCTGGAAAGAGGTTTCATTTTGTTTTAATAAGAACATGGAGAATGGTCAAGAAGATATAATGAAGAACAGGGGGAAATAGTAATTGTGAAAAAAACTAATGCAAATTTTATGATTTTCTAAAATGCCCACAGGCCTCCCCTTGCCCCACTGGAAGGTCAGGACAATGTAAAATTGACCTGTGAAAGGACTCATTGTTGTTCCATGTAGCATTCCGAAGCTTTTTATTAATGAGTCACCCTCATCTCTGTCCTTTCTTTCTATGACCTCATGCTTTGTCTATCCTCCTAATAAGCATGTTTCTGAATTATATGTTTCTCATTTCAGGCTGACATTCATTGTGACATTCACAATTCTAGTGCCTTCTAACACATATTTTGTTTCCCATTTCAGTGTACTTCTTGCAGCAGTAGATTTGCTTTCAGAAGAGCAGCCTTAAAGAACAGCTAGCACAATATATGGCCCATCAACCTGAGGGCATATTTCTGAACAGCCCACTCATATTTCATAAATCCCAGAACAATTGGTATAATGAATTTGCTCAGAAAATTTCATTTTATTTGCAGTCCAATTATTTTGATTGATAAAAGTAAGATGTTTAATGGTTCTTTTTCTTGAACTTTTAAGACACAAGCTACATAATAACTAGCTTTCTAAACTAGTGAAATTCACGGTACATTACATCTGTACAGTGAAAATCATCACTTACAAAATGAAATTAGCCTTTCTACCTGGTGAGAGAAGGCATTCAACTTTAAGAGCCTGTAGCAAAAACCTTGGCTAAACTAAATTTAGCCCTAGCTTTCTTCCCCAGCAAATCTAGTATTGCCATCCAATGTAATATCTACAATTTCAAAATGTACACCAAAACAATTGGAATTTTCAAGGAAGCAAGCAACTTATCAATGACTGGAGATGTCTGTTTAAATGATCTCTCACTTATATGCCTTGCAGGAAACTATTATTTTACCTTTTGAAAATTTTTTGAAGTGTCTGTGAAAATGGCTATTATATGAAGCCAAGATCATAATAGATATAGAGTTTAAGTTGCAGAAAAACAAGACTGAATTTTTTAAAGGGGATATAAGAAAATAGAAGCCTTTGCTTATATCGAGTCTTGGAGGACTACAAAAATCAATAGGCAGAAACTTGCATAATCCTTATGAGAGTCCATGAGCCACAAATGTACTATGGGTACAGACTGATAGGAAAGAAAGGTTAATTATGTCTATGGATATGTAGGAAGAGACACTCTTGCAAAACCGTAAATTGAAACACCCAATGAATATTACTGGAAGTGTGCTGAAATCAGTTAAACGGTTAATGACACAAATATGAGGATCACTTTATAAGGACACGATGTAGGAAGTAAACAGCCTAATAAAGAGAAAAAAGTAGATAATGCATCACACAAGGTTAAACAATACTATACTTATTAACCTCCTGCATTCATGTTCGAGATAAGCTAGTAGAGTTGAGTCAAAATTTTCCTATTGTGATGGGAAGAGAGGACCATTGATTTGTGCCTTGTGACTCAGGTTAACTGCCCAAGAATCTTTTTATCATCCAAGGGTGTATAATGAACGCTCTGTGCTACAGAAGAAAAGTACTAAAGGACTAAACAAGACCACGAAAAGAAGCAAACCGTCATGTGGCAGTGTCTCAAGCCTGCAAACTTGATGTCCCCAACCTCATTCCAGAAGTAGGGTTCAGAGACCACAAGTACTATAAGCATGGATGACTTAATACTTAGGTCTAGAATGAAAGGATTAGCATATGGGTCCCGAAGAATATTTGAGCAAATGTGTGCAGCTGTTTCCGGCTCTCACAGTTGCTGGAAATGACTCAGGGGTCAGGTTATGGTGGCCAGGTCGGCTCCACTTTTACTGGAACGCCATGAGTCATGTGTTAGTCGCCTGGGTGAGGAGATCACGTTAGCCTCATGCATTCTTATATTTCACACAATCCAGACACAGCAACCACCTGACTAAAATTCCAACAAGACTAACAGGCAGATAAGGAGGGAAAGTTATTGAAATGTTTAACCAGAGAAGAGAAAACCTGAACGTTTTTAAACCTCTAAACCAAGAACTGAAAAGTAAAACAATTTCCTACCACGGGACTTTTAAAAGATCAGTAACTTTTATGCTCCCCCCAAAGTATTTAGGAAAATATTTGAGTGGTGCTACATCTTGATTATTCCTCCACTTAAATATTATCTTTAAATGACCTGCCTGGGTACAAGTCCAGAATGGAAATAATAAAAGTCAGATGTCTTAAAGTCCCAGCTCTATGAGTCCTAGGTTTGTGACTGTGTCAGTTATGATTAGGTCAGTTGCATTTAAGATAGCATCCAAGGTTTACTGAAAAGTCCAGAAGTGGTCAGTGTCTAGGCTGGTGTGGTGACTTAACAAAGTCACTGGGCAATTAGAGTCCTTTTCTCTGCTTTACCATTCTCATACATATATGGCTGTCATCCTCAATGTCACAACATAGCTGCTCTGGCTGCAGCCATCACATCCACATTCCAGGGGACAGGAAGATAAAATAAGGAAGGCAAAAAGGGGCACATCCTATTCCTCTTGAAGGAGACTTTCCAAAAGTGCCACCGAATAGCTTTCAGATTGGCCAGAATTCAGTCATATGGCCACACTTAGCTGGGAAATACATTCTTTTAGTTAGGTTGCCACCCTGAAAAGTATCAGGACTTGTTGACTAAAGATGAAAGGAAGAATGAATATTAGGTAGGCAACAAGCAGTCGCAGCCAGACTGACATGTAAAGCCATTAATGTCCCTGAGTCCATGGCTTCATTTATAAAATGGGTAGACAGTGCCTATTTCACATGGCTGATGAGATGAAAAACAGTATAAAAATATTTGCTGTTCATAGCCCCCTAAATCTAGCTTAGAATGATAGACATCCAAATGTATATTCAGCATTAACTCACTTTCTGGAAAAATCAAGACCCTAGTCAGGTAAAGTTCAGAGACTCAGTTTTCCTTTGCTGCCTTATCCCAGTCCTAGTACCTGGACATCTGCTTTCTTCTTTCCTTACTAATAATTTGAGGAGATAGCTCCCTGTCCTCATTCTAGCTTTCTAGTCCTCTAGCTCCTCCACGACTGGGCCCTGCCTTGCTCTTCCCACTGTATGTTGCTGTCTATCTTTAAAACTTGATGATCTCTCACTTTTTATGCAAATCCATTCAGTGGTTTCTCAAAAATCACAAGTCTCCATAAGATCAATACTTCCTCATCTTACTTGTATCTTGTTGCATTTCTGGGAAACTGGACACAAGAACTTAGTAAAGTGTGCAATGCAATGTGTTTTACTAAGTAGGGACTGTTATATTCATTGGTCCCTATCTAGAAATGTGTTAATGACAACTCGGGTGCTTTATTCACTACCATTCTTTCCACCTGGTGTTCTAATAAATATTAATATGCATATTTTAAAAGACATTTCCCATTTAAATTCTTTAATATTCTAGAAGATACACTCTTAGGTATTCCACATAGTATTAGGAATAAGTTAACATTTTACAGATGGGAAAATTTTAGTTTAAGGGATTAAGTGAATTGTTTCTGAATTTAAGTAGCTCATCCAAGACTTTCCAGGCTATAAGCAGGAGTGCTAAGATCTACATCCACCATCTGTTTCCAAACCCATGCATTTTTTTTTTTTACCAGAACAAAACTGTCCGCTTTCCATTCAAGTCAACACGAACCACACTGTTCTATTTTATGATGCATCGAGAAAATTTAAGACTTAAAACTTAGAAGTCTAAAATATGCTTCCATCATGATAAACTATACTATTAGCATTCATGATTTCAAACACTAAAATAAAGGGCGGTGGTGAGGGAAAAATCCATGCTAGTCATTTATTTATAAGGCTTTATCCTACACTACTCTGTTTGATGTATAGACAGGTCCATCAATCTTGACTATAATGAGAAATCTTGCTTGTCAAAGAATAGGTATATAGCCCAGATCATGTTTTCCTTAAAAATTACCTTTCTGTAATTTGCTTTATAAAAATAGAGATATTTGAAATTTTGGAAGGTTTTGGGATGACTGGTGAAATTTCAAGCCACCAAGGTTAAAATAATAGTTTTCTATAATGATGCCTTGCAGGTTGGTGTCTAGGGTTGGTATATCGACGAGGGAAGGAAAGTTTTAATCTAATGCAGAGGATCTGAAGAGTCGGCACAGAGAACTCACTTCAAGAATGCCTGGAGCTAAATGTATTGATTGAAAAGGTCAGCATGTTAGCAGAAGCATCCATTAACCCAAAATATTGAGTGTAACCAGGGACACTAAGGGGAAAATGGAAAGCTCTTAAGCAATGAAATGGCTTTTGCCTTCCTGATATGAGACCTGAATATCTATGTCTCTATCTCTGGAGCATTTTCACTGGAGCCCTAGGATTCTTGAATAGGGTGGCTATCACTGCATGAAAAATGAAAAGTCCATTATGAGGCACAGCTAAAATGTGAAAGCCTTGTTGAAGACTCAACTGGTATGCAAAAATAAATGAATCACTTGGTCACAACAATAATGAACAGACTTTATAGCTAAGTACATAAGAAACTACAAATAATGACCACCAAGAAAAATTAATATGATACATAATATATATAGTGTCTTACATTTTAACCATGTATAGCTAGATGTATGACAGGATGCAAGAGCCATCTGTGGGAAACAATTTACAGCCAAGCAATCCTGTCCAGGACAATTACATTGAACTGTCAAAGGGTATGGCCCTCAGCCTCCTGTTGGTCTGCATGATCTCATACAAACATGAGAGGCTAGCAAGATACTACTGGCCATAGTTTTGCTAGCTTAAGGCTAGAGCAGGCTTCCCCTGACTGTCCCTACATCCCTTAGGCTCCAAAGACCTTGATCTCTGGGATCCAATGTTTATTGGGATTTACCACTGGTGTATTAAATAGCCATGTGGACTTTGGGATCATTGTTTACTTATTAGTCTAAATGGGAAGGTAGGTTTCCAAGAGGTAACATGAGAAGTCCCCTAACATGGTACCTAGCAAGGAGTAGCTGGTGCCCAGGAAATATTAAATGTGTTTCCTTTCTTCTTTTCCCTTTCTCAGCTCAGAGATGAAGAAAGAATGATGTGAGAGAGGAAGGGTGTAGCCCCTCATCCATACGAGGAGCTTGGCTATGACAGGGCCACTGGCCTCATGGAGCCATTGAACACTCAAAATTTAGCAAGTCTGATTTGAGATGTATTGTTAGTGAAAAGTCCACGTTGGCTTTTTGAACACTTTGGATGAGAAGAAAGAATATAAAATATCTCCTTAATTGTTATATTGGTCACATGTTGGAATGATATTGTGGATATATTGGAGTAAAAAAATATGTTATTCAAATTAATTTCACCTGTTTCTTTTTAATGTGGGTTCTAGAAAATTTTGAATGGTATACATGGCTCACATTTGTGGCCCACATCCTCTTCTAGAGGACAAAGCTGGGGTAGGGATTAGGCTTCTGCAAGTGCTCAAAAGTCAGAACTAAGCAAGTCCACCGTGCAAGGCAGGGGTCCCCTCTGGTTTGTGAGATTAAAGCTTTCAGATTTGACCCAGATACACAGGAAGCAACCATGTAGAATCAAGGGGAAATCTCTGCCTCTTGAGGCATGTAAGATGGGGGGTGGCTACAGGCCAATCCATTATGGAACTGCCTTGCCAGACATCTTGCTTTTGTCCTTTACTTCCTTGTGCCCTTGGGTGTCACCTTCTTTCATTGGCGACCCAGAGAAACCTCTGTTCAGGCCACTGGCCACACTCATCTTGAAGGAATAAGCCAAGTGGAATATTAATCCACCACCACTCCTGGGGCCTTCCAATGTTTTATTTCCCCTTCTTTTTTTTTTTTTTTTTTTTTTTTTTGAGACAGAGTCTCACTCTGTTGCCCAGGCTAGAGTGAGTGCCGTGGCATCAGCCTAGCTCACAGCAACCTCAAACTCCTGAGCTCAAGCGATCCTCCTGTCTCAGCCTCCCGAGTAGCTGGGACTACAGGCATGCACCACCATGCCCGGCTAATATGTTTTTTTTTAATATATATTTTTAGCTGTCCATATAATTTCTTTCTATTTTTAGTAGAGATGGGGTCTCGCTCTTGCTCAGGCTGGTCTCGAACTCCTGAGCTCAAACGATCCGCCCACCTCGGCCTCCCAGAGTGCTAGGATTACAGGCGTGAGCCACCGCGCCCGGCCTATTTCCCCTTCTTGGATGACTCTGTCCTCAGCTCCCCCTAAATATATTTCTCGCAGATGAAGTCCAAGGACATATGCTCAGGTGTCCCAAAGTTATCTATGGGAATCATTAAATTTTGTTCATTTCTAAGCTCATCTTAAAAATATAATAACATAGCATATTCTGGGTTATCTAGTCAACCAACTTACAACCACACGCTACTATTTGATTTCAAGGTGTACATTTTCATTTGTCTTAATAATTGCATGGTGCCAAGTGACCTGCTTATGTGACACATTTGACTTTTAATGCAGAGTTTCTCAAACTGGAGTAGACATCTGTAGACATATCTGGGGACCAGCAAGTCCTCAAAATTCCACCCTCCCTCATTCATCCTCTCAGCCTTTCACTGTTTAGTCCTAGGCAACTATTTGAATTTACTTTATCTCTGCAGAAAAGTTTTAATGTCTAATTAATGTCTATCAATCTAATGTCTCATATAAAGATGTTCATTTTCTTAATTGACAGACACAGTGGGTTTTTTTTTCTTTTACTGTATTACATTTAATATCCTATGAATTTTGAAAGATCATCATGACCAAGTTTAGAGAATTGGTCATGGGGGCTGGGAATGCCACATGTGAGACGAAAGAAGGACCAGTAAAACAATGAAGGGTATATTGTTCCCATCTGCTCAGGAGGAAGGAGATGGCATGAGAGGAACTGGTGATGTCCTGTCATATTGATCAGTGACATGTGAAGGGAGAAAGAGTATGGAATTTGGACAGCCATGTGACTGGGGCAAAATGCTTGGCTCTTTCAAGTCTCAATTTCTTCATCTAAATAATAGGAATAAAAATACTAATACCTCTTGAACAAATGGCACTAGACCAACTGGATGTATGTATTTAAAAAAAAATAAGAACTTTGACTCGTACATCACATGCAAAAAGTCAATTCAAGATGAATCATAGACCTAAATATAAATGCTAAAATTATAAAGCTTCTAAAATAAACTCAGGAGAGTATCTTTGTAATCTTGCGGTGGGTAAAGATCTGTTAGAGAGGGCACAGAAATCTTTAGCAGTAAGAGGAAAAATTGATAAACTGGACTTCATCAAAATTAAAGACTTCTGCTTTTCAAAGAGAATAAAAAGACAAGCCATATATTGGGTGAAATATTTGCAACACATAAAACCAACAAAGGACTTGTATTCAGAAAATAGAAAGAATTCATACAATTCAGTAATAAAAAGTTAAATACCTTAATAAAAATTGGGGGAGGGCACTTAGGCATTCATAAAAGAAGATATGTCTGATAAACACATTTCTGAAAAGGTGCTCAATAGCTTTAATCATCAGGGAAAATGGAAATTAAAACCACGATGAGACGGCATTACATACCCACCGAGATGGCTAAAATTCAAGAGTCAGACAATATTAACTGTTAGCAAGGATGTAGAGCAACTGGAACTCTCATATTGCTGGAAGGAGTTTAAAATGGGACAGCCACTTTGTAGAACTCTTTGACAGTTTCTTAAAAGGTTAAACATACATCTACCCTATGATCCAGTAATCCCATCTATAGGCATTCATCCAAGATAAATGAGAACCTATGTGCACAGTCTTGTAGAAGAATATTTGTAGCAGCTTTATTTATAATAGCTGAAAACTAGAAACAGCTCAAGTGTCTATCAAGAGACTGGGTAAACAAACTGTGGTGTATTCTTACAAAGGATTACTATTCAACAATAAAAATGGAACCAATTATTGATATGCGCAACAACATGTACAAACTCAAAAACATGCTCAGTAAAAGAAGACAAGCACAAAAGAATTTATATCCTTTGATTCCATTTTTGCGAAGTCCTGGAGCAGACAAAGCTAATCTGTGGTGATAAGAGTCAAATGAGTGGTTGCTCAGGGCAGGTGGGTGTTACTAACCCAGAGTGGCAGGAGGGATTTTTTTCTGGAGTGATTAGAAATGTTCTGTGCCTTGATGAGACAGGTTCCATGGGCGTGTGCATTTATGAAACTTATGAAAGTAAACATTAAAATCTGCATATTTCATTGTAAGTAAATTACATCTCAGTAAAATGATCCCTTTAGCAGCTGGACTACTCTGTGTCAAGCAAAACTAAAAGGTAAGGACAAACTCAGTGATGAGTGATGCTAACAGTCAGGAGGTTTTCCTTTTGAAGTGTTGATGAAGGGGAGGACGATTAAACCTGAGCATCAGAGATTGACGGGCTGGAGTTTCCTCAGGTTGTAATGGAAAACAAGTATTTACCTTCAGTTTTGCAAGATCATATTCACGTCACATTTTCTGAATATGCTATGTGTGTCACTGGTATAGCAAATGGGGTGAATAAAGTATTTCTGAGAACAAAAGGAAAGGCCTGTGAGGAGTTCAGAAGCAGCCACTTGAATACATCAAGAGGCAGGGTAGGGATTAAAGTTGGGGCAAAGTTCCAAAACTAAATTACTAAAATACGCATACTTAATTTGCCCCATAAAAATAACACTCTCAAAGAAGTCTCAGCAGTTTCAATAGATAGATTTGCATATTAAAAATTCCATAATGTTTCCTGAAGTATTGATGATTTTGCATTGATATATTATCTTTCTCAAAGACTCTAAATAATTCAAATGTTTCTATAGAAGTTGGGAACATAGAGTGAAAATGAAAATTGTTTAGTTCATGCTCTCTTGTTAGTGAAAGATCACAACCATACTAGCGAAATTTTCTCAAGGGTTTCGTGGAGTGTTTGACAAAGTGGCAAGGTCAATGCCAAATTCCAGTGAACCATCTTTCTTTTATTATTGTTTTCCATATGCTCATCTAATAAAAGTCATCCAAGGGAACAGTTTAAGGTTGGATTATAGCAGAAGTTGGTAAACTTTTTCTGTAAAGGGCTAGATAGTTAATATTTTAGGATTTGTGGGCCATATGGTCTCTGTCACAACCACTCAACTCTACCATAGCAGCAGGAAAGCAGCTATAGACAATACATAAACAATTGGGCATGCATGTTCCAATAAAACTTTATTTATGGACACTGAATTTAATTTCATATAGTTTTTATGTGTCGTGTAATTTTTTTTGTTTTGCGTTTTAAAACCATTCAGTAATGTTAAAACCATTCTTAGCTTGAGAGCAATACATAAGTAAGTGACAGGCTGGATTTGGCCCAAGGGCCATAGTTTGCTAATTCCTGCATTAGAGTACCCATATTTTCTGAGTTATTTTTCTAAGCCATTTAACATTCCTGAAACTTCAGTTTCTTTATGCAACTGGGATTGTCAGATATACCTTAGAAGCTGGCTGAGCATTGAATGAATATAATATGGAGAAGTTCTGTGTATTCTTGAAAGCACTTTAAAAAATTAAATGCTAGTATTTTAAAATATTATTAAGTAATATATTTATTGCTATAGTTAATACATTGGATATTCTTATATAGGTGATCAGCCACACTTACCACTATCATATCATCTAAGAAACATAATTACAAAAACTGGAAACAGAAAACCTGATGCAAAACAACCCTAAACAAAATGGAATTTTATTTTTAACAAAAGAAAGCTTGAACTTTGACTCTACATGTTCCTATTTTCTCTCTTTTAGTTGAGTGGATAAGAGGGTAAATAGAGGTCATTTGGGGAGTGAGGCAAAAGTGAAGGATGGGTAAATACTAAGTTCAATTTCTGTTTGAAATCTTTTGCTCATCTAGCTAAGTGTGGTTTTTTTCCCCTTGAGATTTCTTAGGAGAGAAAGGCCATTGGTTCTGGGTGATTCAGACATTTACCTGCTGCAAGGCAGGACCAGATGATCTCTTAATGCCTTTCTCCTGTCAGTGGTAGACATGGCCAGTTACTAACTAAAATTAAACTCAAATTGCTTACCACTGATGATATCACAGCAAATACTGCTGTTTGGGGAATACATCCAAACAGAAGAGTAAACTCTTGTTCAAAATCTTTCACATCTTACTTTTGAAAGAGTTAATTTTGCAAGTCATTAGAATTTATTATAGACGGAAACGTCCCAGCCTCCTTCTTTGCCTTCTGTTCTCTTAGTCCTCTGGCTGGACAAGGCCAACACAAACCAATTAGAAGGAGAAAAATGAGGCCGAGTACGGTGGCTCATGCCTGTAATCCTAGCACTCTGGGAGGCTGAGGCGGGAGGATCGCTCAAGGTCAGGAGTTCGAGACCAGCCTAAGCAAGAGCGAGACCCCCGTCTCTACTAAAAAATAGAAAGAAATTATCTGGACAACTAAAAATATATATAGAAAAAATTAGCCAGGCATGGTGGTGCATGCCTATAGTCTCAGCTACTTGGGAGGCTGAGGCAGGAGGATTGCCTAAGCCCAGGAGTTTGAGGTTGCTGTGAGCTAGGCTAATGCCACAGCACTCACTCTAGCCCGGGCAACAGAGTGAGACTCTGTCTCAAAAAAAAAAAAAAAAAAAGAAGGAGAAAAATGAATCCAATATACAGGGTTTTTTACCTAGGGCCTTGAGCATTGTCATTTAATGCTCTTATGTTTGAGGGATTGCTTTTAATGAAGTATTTCATACTGAATAATGAATCGTGTGGGTCCACACTTGGTGTTACTACCAACCCTTTTCTTTGTCTTCTCTGTTTCCTCCTGTCTTTAGCTATAGAAGCCATTTAAGCCAGGATCATTAGAATAGTTTTGTGGTTTGAAATGGGCCTATAGGCCTTGGTCTCCCACAGTCTAGGCTGAGAAGGTTATGGAAGCCTCCGGTGAGAACTTCTTCAGTTATCTGTTGTACTACATTGAGAAAATCACATGGAAATGAAATCTTGATAACAATAGTTGTTTTATTTCTATATTGTTGCTTTTAACAAGCCTTGCTGATATTATTTTACAATTAGACAGTGGATTAGAGCTCTTTAAATGATGTAATTTCACTCCAGTCTTAGAGTTAACATTTTTTATATATTGGCTATAAAGTAAGAGTTTTGATAATGTGCATTTCTACTTCAGCTAATGCCATTCAAGACAAGATAATTAATCCTACAAGTGGAAACTGGTTAGTACAGGACTGATAAGGGCATATATTCACAATTAAATAAAAGGGTGAAATGTTTCAGACATGTGGCCGACATAGGTCTGACCTTTCAAAATATAAACATTATATTGTTTATTGCAGTGCCTCCCAACCTGCCCTCAGACTTCCCAGGGGCTGGGAGGGGGTATAGTAAAACTCTCAAAAGTGTTCAAATCTATTTCAATCCACCTGAATTTAAAATATATGAAAAATGGTATAGATTAGACTTCACCAGTTGGGATTATCTTTCAAGAAAAGCTGAGTCCATCCATCCATCACAGCCATAGAGAACTCCCACCCATGAGTGAAGGACACTTCTCAAGTCTTATTTACCCAGCTTTTATTTGGAGGTAGGCCCTGTGCAGGGTGTTTTACACTTATTATCCATCATTTACTCCTCACAAAAAAATACTGCAAAAATGGATGCTCATATATAGCTGTTTGTTACGTTGTTCTCTATTTTTTTTTTTTTATTTTAGCAAGGCCTGTCACTTCAGAATGTATTTTTTAATTCTTCAAAAGGAAGAAGGAAAAGGAGGAAGATGGGAGGAAGAAAGGAAGGAAAAGGAATCAAGGTGCAGAGATCAGTAGCTTCCCCCAAGTCTACACAGTTAGAAAGTGGCCAAATCGCATCTGTCTTTGAAAGCCTGAACTCTTCCTACCTACCCTGTTGTTTCTCACACTTTGTCTTTCCAGGAAATCAGGAAATTGATGAGGTTGACTCTTAGCAATCAATGTTTTCTTTTCTCTAAAATGCAAAGTGGTGGATCTGAATCTTAAGGGTTGTCTCTTTAACATCAAAGGATGGAGTTTATATTCTAGTGAGACAATAAATATTGGGGCTGCAGGATATCCACTGGACGTGTTACATACCAACCATCTATTTACTTATGAGAAGCTGCAGTACAACAGCAAGATTTCCAGGTTGGAGGAAAACACTGGGTTTTGAATTTTGTTTGTATGTCTTTGAGCAAATCCCATGTCCAAATCTCAATTTCCTTACATATAAAATGAGATTGTGATTGGCAACATCCTTAGCCATCAGGAAAATGCACATCAAAGCCACAATGACATACCTCAGCATCCCTACTGGAATGGCTAAAATGAAATAGACAAACAATAAATATGTTGGCAAGGATGCAGAGAGATTGGAACCCTCAAACACTGCTGGTGAGAATGTAAAATGGTGCAGCCATTATAGGAAACCATTTGGCAGTTCCTCAAAAATTTAAACATGGAATTACATATGACCCAGCAATTCCACTCCTAGGTTTATACCTAAGAGAATTGAAAGCATATGTCCACACAAAAACTTGTATGCAAATGACTTTAGCAATGTTATTCATAATAGCCAAAATGTCCTTCAACCGTGAAAAGCTAAACAAAATGTGGTATATCCACACAATGGGATATTATTCAGCCACAAAAAGGAATGAAGTACTGCTACATGCTACAATATACATGAACCTTAAAAACATTACGGTGAGTGAAAGAAGCTAGACACAAAGCAGCACATATTGGTTGCCAGAGGATAGGAGGGAGGGGTTTGGGGAGAAATGAGAAGTGACTAATAGGTACTGGGTTTCTTTAGGAGTTGGTGAAAGTGTCCTAAAATTGACTGTGGTGATGGTTGCACAGCTCTGTAAACATACTAATATACATTGGATTGTACAACTTAAGTGAGTGAAGTGTATGGCACGTGAATTATATCCTAATAAAGCTGTTATTGCCAAACAGACCGCGAGCGTGAGTTGGAGTAGACGGCAGAAGACCTTGACTGCCATGGGAAGGCATTTGGACTCTACCAATGTCCGTGGGCAGCCATCAATATTTTCAAGGAATAGGGTCACACAATCAGATTTTTGTTTGAGAAAAACCGCTGTGTTAGCCATGTGGAGGTTGGGTGGGAACAAGGAAAGCTTGAAGCAGAGAGAGCAACGGAACCTGCCAGATTTGCAGGGGAGATTTTCTGAATGTATTAGTTTGTGTTTGGTTCTCATGGTGTGTTTTCCTCTTTTCCTCCATTTCAAGAAGGTAAACTCTCATCCCTTCATTAGCCTAGAGAGGTGTGTGTTCCTCTAAAGTAGAATTTGTGTGGAGACAGCTCTCCAAACAGCTCCCACTCCTTGCCAAAACGGGTTACTGTCTGTCTGTCTGATTACAGGCGATGTGATATCTCACTGCGGTTTTGATTTGCATTTTCCTAATGATTAACAATGCTGAGCATATATTTTCATGTGCTTATTGGTCATTTTATATCTTTACCCTCGATCTTGCTAAAGTGGCAGTTTTACAATAAGACACTGATTTCTTTGATCTCTCAAAGTGGTTCTCATGCCAGGCAATTTTTGTCCCCCAAGAAGTGTTTACAGATAAAATACAGATATACAATTCAATTTGAATTTTAAGTAGATAGCAAATAATCTTCTAGTCTATGCATGTCCCAAATACTGCATGGGACATATATATATATATATATATATATTAAAAAGATTATTAGTTGTTACTGGCATCTAGTGTGTAGAGGCCAGGGATGATGCTAAACATGCCACAGTGCACAGATAAGTTCCTCACAACAAAAAATGATTCTGCCCAAATGTGAGTAGTGCCAAAGTTGTGAGATCCTGCCTTAACCATTTAAAGAGAACAGACTCTATGTGATTGATAGACTCTGCGAGGAGAAAGTTCTGATGGCCTCAGAGAAGGGAAGGTCTCTGGGACAAAGAATTAGAGACGGGGTCTGGGGTGGGAGTCAACTTTATTGACTTCTTTTTCAATGATGACTAAGGCCTACCTTGGCCGCTGTGATGGAGAGTCATATGATAGGAGCTCTCTGCAGGCAGGAAGGGACCCATTTGGCCAAGAGAGAAGCTATCACCGAACGGGCAGAGCCTGCAATAGCTCTGCAAACTAACAGTGGGCTCCACCAGCCCAGCTCCCCACTCCACCCACGGGGATAAGGAGGCCCCCGTGCAACTCCGTGTGAAATGAATCCGCTCGGTGTAACAGCAGGCAAGCTGAATGAAAGATTGCTCCCCCTTCCCAGTCAGAACTGCCGACTCCGTACATTTTGCCACTGTCTTTCTATTTTCCCCTCTCTTACCACAAACGCGTTATAGTGGGTGCCAAGCTAGCATTTATCAAATTCCTTTGCGCACGGATCGTTTCCAGTAATCTCGTGAATGTCAGCTTCTAGTCCCTCACAGAGCAGAGATGAGAAGTTAGAAGACTTGATAAACCCCAAACCCCAGCACCCAGGTTCCTGGAATACTCCTTAAAAACTGCCTCTGCTTTGTACTTTATTTGCCATTATTTATGCAGCATCCCTGTGGTAAACGGGTTCACGCGAGAAATTCCGTGTGCAGGAAAATGAGCAACTCAGTAATTCAGAGAACAACTCCCGAATCATATGAAGTTGCCTCCTCAAGCAGTTCTGTCAAAAATAATTTAATCGCTCAGAGCCACGTTCAAACTCCAAAAATGTCAGACAGTTGTTTCCTTCCAGCGACAAAAACAAGCACAAGGGCCATCTATGTAGAAAGTACCCACTGCTACTCATGCTCTGTACATTCTATTGAGACATTTGGGGACTTTTATTGTGCTGGTGTTTGCAGCCATGTTCCAGTAGAATGTTTGGCTTTTGTTTCACGAATCTGTCTCAGAAAGCTGAGAAGATACCCAGAATGATAACTGGGTTTTGAAAAATAAATATCAGGTTAAATTGCTATTGATGAATCTACTAATAAGAAGAATTGATGCTGTGCATAGAATTATTTTAAGAAAATAATTCATAATTTCTCTTTTTTAAGCTTGCTTTTTTTTTTTTTTTTCCCTTCAACTAAACATTTTATTCCTGGCTGCCTCAGAGGCTGCATGTTTCTGTGGCATATTTAGACAAATAAATGTGTGTACTATGCAAAAGGGAGGCAGAGCTCCTCTCCTTAGAACTGCTCATAAGCAGGTATTTTTTTCTTCCAAAGAATAGAACATGTGATGGGGCATGAAAGTTGTTCCATAAATCCACTCTCTCTGCTCCCACTGGCTTTCTCTTCATGACAGCCACACCCACTCGGTGAAAAGGTGGTTCTGAATCCATCGTAGGGAAACTGCATTACACAGTCAGTACGTGCACCGTGGGCTTGTGTGCCCGTGTAAGCACATGCCTCGGCAGTAACTTCCTCTTCCATGCAAACTCTCCATCCCTATCTCACTGGCTCAGGGCTTGACAAAATAGGAGTGACCCCACCTTTGTGCTGATGGCCCCGTCCTTTTATCACAACATGATGGAAATTATCGGACACCAGGAGTCCCTTTGTCACCATCATATGGAGTGTCACTAGTATGAAGATGTTACCTAGACCACTCTTGCCTCTGCCTGAAGGTGAGATTCTTCCCTGCTTGAAGGGTCCTGGGCCCCGGAGGAGGTGACTCTCTGCACACAGGGGCTGATGACAGGGTCTCCCCATCCCCGCAAGCAAGTCTATGGCCCCAACCAGGCCCACCGTTCCAAAGGCTGGGGCTGGTGCGTCTCCCTTTGTTACTCCTGGGGTCCGCAGATAGATAATTTTGATTAGGCTGTTTACTTTTCCATAGACCTTAGGTCAATAACCACACAAATCAATTTCAGTTCACACCAGAATCTACCTTACCAGGAAAAAAGTTCTTGACACTGTCACAGTAAGCCAAGTGTGTCCATGCTTCCTCATTTTGAGTGCCACCTCCAAGTAGCAGTGTTTCCAACTCTGTCCCTGAGCACAAAACCACCTGGTTAGATTGTAATCTGTGTTCTCCTTTTAGTCCTCCCCCTTCCACCTGCAGTGAACAGAAAGAAAAATCTAGTCACCTATGGAAGATTCTTCCTTAACTGTATATAAATCTGCCACCTTTGAATAATAAAGGAAAGGGAAAGAAAAAATGATTGTGCACTTTAAAAGCCTGGTGGGACAGGCAGAAGGAGCCCTCAGGAGAAGGGGATCGCCCCCAGCCCGCAGACCACCCTTCCCTGCTCTCACCTGCCCTTCCCAAGAGATGCTCTGCCGGTGAGCAGGGCCAATCGCAAATGGGATAATGCCAAGACTGGGGGAGGAAGCGATTTGCAAGATCAGTTCCACTGAGGTAGATTCAAAGGTGAAAGCCCTGGGGCTGCGCTGTTATGATCTGCAGGATGGGCTCCAAAGTCCATTCGAACTAAAACTGGTGGCAATGGATCCCCCACCCCGTATGTTCTCGTGCAAGGCACCTAATTCATCACAACAGACAATGATCAGACAAGGACTGTGTGTGCATTTCAAGAAGGCCAGACTTCAAACACAGTCTCAACAATCCATTATTTTTAGAACATAATTAAGAATCATCTTCAACTGCCCAATTTCCTGTTTCCTTCTCATCAGCCTCTTAAAAGACAGCACTGTATTCCCAAAAGCAGAATGTGAGAAGCACACAGAGTTCTAGGAGAGACAGCACAATTGTTAGGCGGGCTTAAAAGAAAGAAAGGGCAGGGGATGGCCTCTGGGCCTGTTTTGACAGGTGCCAGGAGCCTGGAGTCACTTAGGACAAAGTTCACCAGTTGGAGAACTTTCTGTTATGCTTGAGGGCCATCCACAGTGGCTGAAAACGTAACAGGCCTGGCAGTAAAAATGCCGTGTATATAGGAATGTGGAAACCAAAGCCACAGGCAAAGCATGTGCCTATGATGGTCGATCATACTTGCCCAGTTTGCCGTAAAATTACATAGCATATGTAAATTAGAATTGAATACACTCTCAGTAGGGATGCAGATCTGAAGTTGTGTGAACACTAAATAGAAAAGAGAAAATACTATAATTTAAAAGTAATATTCTAGCCAAGGAGCTGAGATGAAAAGATATGAACACACACAATAACAATCCACATAAGCAAATCTATGATCATTGCCTGTTGGCAAGGTCCTTGGGATTCAACCTGCAAAGACCCACTTCTGGAAGAAGAAATGGATAGTTTCGGTTCTCCTTTACCTAGTAAGGTAAAACAGGGTATCCTAAGAAGACAACTCAATAATCCTAGAAACCACAGGGGCTGGTTGGTAGAAAAGGGCATTTTGAAAATGGCCACTTTCCCACTGGTGTGTTTCCTAATGTGTATTTCAGGATTTGTTTTTACTCCTAAAGGTTAATTAGATATCACATGTGCATTTCAAATTTGCTTAGAATGGAAGTTTCCAAAGGGCAAGGACAGTTTCATTTTCTCTTGCTGTGACTTTTCCTTGTATAGGGACTTTACTCTGAATTTAGTGAATAATCAACGATGGTAAGTAAAAGCCAGTATATTTCAAGAAAATCCATTCCAGAATCTCATACTTCTTCATTTACCTTATTTTATTTTTTCATTTTGTATCCCTCAGTTCCTGAAATCCTGTCCACTGGAATGGGGTCTAGAAGCGTTGGGGAAGTGTCCAGTCCCAGGTGCAGCAACTTGGTGGAAGGTCCTGAGAAGCCAAGGGGACAGAGGATGTCAGTGTCTGTCAATGAGCAGAGAATGCCACAAGATCAGGGCACCAAAACCGACTGAGCAGATTTATTATGGAATCTAAAATAGTTAAACTCATAGAAGCAGAGAGCGGAATGGTGGCTGCAGGGCAGGAAGTGGGGCACAGTAGGGGGCAGGATGGGGAGATGTTGGTCAAAGGGGACAAAGTTTCAGTTAAACAAGGTGACTAAGTTCTGGGGGTCTAATGTACAGCATAGTGACTACAGTTAACAATACTGTATTGTATACTTGAAATTTGCTAAGAAGTCAGATTTCAAGTGTACTCACCAAAAAAATGGAAAGGAAAGGAAAGGAAAGGAAAGGAAAGGAAAGGAAAGGAAAAGGAGAAGGAGAAGGAGAAGGAGAAGGAGAAGGAGAAGGAGAAGGAGAAGGAGAAGGAGAAGGAGAAAGAGGGGAGGGGAGGGGAGAGAGAAGAGAAAAGAAAAGAAAAAATGGTAACTATGTGAGGTGATAGATATGTGAATTGGCCTGATTGTGGTGATCATTTCACAACATATACATCTATCAAAACATCAGTTTGTATACCTTAAATATATACAATCCCTATTTATCAACTATACCTCAATAAAGCTCAAAAAAAAAAATCAACTGAGCAGATGTCTTTACAATTTTCCCCAAAGCTGGCCCTGCTTTAAACACATCAGAAGCTCTGGTAAGACACTTGGCCAAACCAACTCCAGGGATGAACCAACCTCCATTCCCTCTTATACACACTGGCAGGACACACTGATCCTTCCAACTAATAGACTACTCTCTCTGTCACCCTTGAGCACCATTCTCTCACCAGCTGGGCTGTGTGCCTACCTCAAATCACTTGTATTTGTTCCCACAGCTGTGTATGCCAGGTGTGCCTATAACATGAATTCTGTAATTATATTAAAAATGATAGTTTGGGGTGGTGTGGTTTTTCTCAGGCAGGCAAGCCAAGCAGCAGGCCGCACACATCACACATCACACGGAGGAGGACTTTGAAACAGAGACAAAACGTATGCTAACCCAGCCCAAGGGTTCAGAGCAGACGATGG
Organism: Eulemur rufifrons; assembly: GCF_041146395.1. Lineage (NCBI taxonomy): Eukaryota > Metazoa > Chordata > Mammalia > Primates > Lemuridae > Eulemur > Eulemur rufifrons. Next base: position 134,373,644 of record NC_091012.1, on the reverse strand, counting down.
CCTAACCACTCACTCATCCCACAGTGGCTTCTGACAGTCCAGAGGAAAGGTGGAGACGACACAGCCAGGCCTTCTCCTAAGGCCCCCATGGCTCTGTCACCCTTCCCAGAATCTCTGAAAACCACCAGGAAGGAGCTCTGTCACGTTCCCTGGAACCAGAAGTTGAAAAACAGATTTACGGCCCCAAATTTCTAAAACTACATGAAGTCATATGGTGGATTGAAACTTAGCAAAAAAATAAAATAAGATTAACTTTTCTTTGGCTCACAAATTAGAGAAGAACATTTGTGTTTATAAAAATGACTCATTAATTAATTCATAGCTATCACTTGGAAACACTCAAAGGGGAAAGGTCTGTGTTGATATTTTAAAAATTTAAAACTCAGTGAAATATTTAGGATACCAATCCAAAGCTCCATCGAAGCAATATTAGTGAATATTTCAGTAAGATTGCATGATATTTCTTAAAGAAATTGGCATTAGGGTTTTCTTTCCACATCCAGTATTAAATGTAAAAACAGTATAATGAAGCAATAAATAGTAGAAAATCATTCTGGGTTGAATTTTATCTCACATGTATGTGAAATCAATGAAGTGTGATGTGACAATGCAGTGCTATTTACTGTGGAGAAAGAAAAGTCAACCTTGGTAGAAAGACTCCTGGGTATTTAAAAATGATTGTTAAAATGAGTATGTCACAGACATTGTACTTGGATTTTAAATGTTCCAAGGTTAGCTACTTAAATCCCTTCCACTATTAAAGTACCCTTGGAATTAGAAATGGAAATATTCTTTTAGGACGATCATCTATTCCTGGGAGGCATCACAGAATTGTTCCTTCCAAAATGTTTCCTTGTTCTTGGTACACTGTAGAGTCTTTTAAGAACAAAGAATTATTCTCAATTCAAGCCGAGCTATGCTGCAGCAACTGAACTCCAGCATTATTTCAGAAATCCTGTATTCAGTGGGGAGGATGGAACGAAATCATTAGGAGATGGGGCCCGGAGACCTTCCGGAAAGATATTCTTGCTGTGTTCCACAGCTCTTTCTTCCATTTTGTTTGTTTCCCTTTTGCCATTCCTCCCACCCGCTCTTCTTGCCAGCAAATAGATGATGCCAGAGAATAAGAATATTGTATGATCACTAGTTAATTTCCTTGGGATTCAGGGGTTTCCATCATATTTCTGGCAGCCTGTTCAGAACAGCTGCCCCAAAGAACTACAGATTCTGCTCCAATTTACATACTGCATCCGATAAAGCGTAAAGCACCATGACTGGTTTACATTTAGGCTGCTCTGTATTCAATCAGACACTGTTAATCACTTTCAAGTTCTCATTGCTGCATCTTACACATGGTTATTTAGGCTTACATAGTTTGATGAACATGCTGCCTTTCTGTACAGACTAGCCTAAGAGAGCACTACATGCAGTGTTACTAGAGTGTAGAAACATGGCACTGGCTCTTTTTTTAATGACTGGCTTGAAAGGGAAGCCATTCATTAATTTGACATTTATTGAGCACCTAATATGTAGCCGGCCATGAGCTAAGCTCTGGAGATTTTTAAAAAGGAATACCTGGTAGCTGCAATATCTAACATATATCATGTTTTGTGTTTTTTGCAAATTCATAATCCAGCTGAGAAACAGAACTCCAAGCAAGTAAGTATATTGGTGAGAGTGGTATGAAAGAAATGCCCACAAAGAGCCCAGAGCCTCCATTGGGTCCAGTGCCTTAGTAACATTGATACATGAATCTTGTTCCTTTTTATGTTCCAATAAAACTTTATTTATGAATACTGAAGTCTGAATTTCATGTTTCAGGTGTCATGAAATCTTTTTAGATTTTTTCAACCATTTAAAAATGTAAAGAACAGTCAGCCAGTATGTCAGGGAAAGCCTTCCAGATGTGTGTTGGGGGGCATGTTGGGGGGTGGGAAAAAAATAAAAATAAAATTGTGAAAACAGTTTTAGCTTGAGGGTCATTATAAAAACAAGCACATAAATTTTTTGGAGGCAAGGAGGATGATTCACATGGCCACAGAGACTCAAATACGGCCATGTCACCTTACAGGGATTTTAGGCAAGACATCCAAAATACCAGGTAATGGTGAAGGGTGGGAGAGAACAGAATGAATGGCTGATGGCCGTGGGCAACAACTTGGAGGAAGCACCCTCTCTCTGCCATGTGGGTCAACAGAATTTAATATGGGGAGAAGAAGAGGGGTGACAGGTCAGTTTGGGAAGGCTCTTTATGTGGTGTTAAAGAAACCCCGTTTCTCTAATCCTAGCATCTTAGTCTGTCCAGTACCCCTCCACTCCCGCCCCCACCCAGTCACCCAAAGAGATGTCAGGGGTGGTGCTTTGTGATGTTTAAGCCACCCCAGGGCTACCATTGGCTGGGGCAGTGCCTGGATGACCAAACAAAACTTAAGTGTGTGGCTTCTCATTGCCTCAGGAGAGCATATATAGCGAGGGCAGGAGGCCTGGGACAGACCACTGGGACATGCTGATGTGGCCCAGTCTACTAGCAAACCACAAGTACAGAACAACCAGCCACAGCATTCAAGAAAGGAAGGAGAGGATGACCCCTTGTCAGTGAAAATGCAGAGAGAGTGACCAGGCCAGGTGACCCTCCCCCCATCCTCCTCTTCTTCCCCATAGATCCCCCCAAGATCCCCACCCTATCCTTGCCTGGCCCAAACTCCTCCTCAGCCTGCACCCCTATGACGCCCTCCGTCCCATCCAGTCTCCATCCTCTTTCCCCAAACTAATGCTCTTCTGTGTGTACCCTGTTGTCCTTCCAGGTACACAAGAGAGCCATGAGGGTACAAATGCTCCTTCATGCTTGTGCAGACAAAAAAAATCCTCTGAAACATCTGTCACCATTCAAGAAAGCGTGAGAGAGAAACAAAGCCAACAATATTCGTCTGTTGCCACATGCTGAATAAGAAAAGACATCAGAACCAAGAGACCCCCGAAGAACTCCACCGATGCAAGTAATCCTTGTCCACAGGGAGGCCAGGAGACCTAAAATGATCTGCTGCATCTCCGGAGGAGGCAGTGAAAAAATAGTCAACTGTGTAGAAACCAAATATTCTACCCACAGGGTACACCAATGGTGATGATTAAAATAAAATCAACAAGTTATGAAAGATGTCTGTGTGTCTCTGAGTCCTTTGATGAAAGGGAGAGAGGAAGGATACATGAATCTTTTTGTGAACATGTTTTCATTTGTTTTGGATAATACATAGGAGTAAAATAGCTGGGTCAAAGGGTAATTTTATTAGAAACTGCCCAGCTATTCTCCATGGGCCTGTACCACGTTACATTCCCACCAGTAGCATATAAATACATTGGTCCACATTCTTGTCAGACTTTTTAACTTTACCCATTTTCATGTGTGTAGCGGGATCTCATTGGGGTTTGAATTTACATTTTTCTAATAACCAATTATGTTGAACATCTTTTCACATGCTCATTGGCCTTTTGGATATCCTATACTGCAAAGTGCCTGCTTAAATCTTAGACAAAAGATTTAAGATTGGTTTTTGTGTCCTCTTTTATTTGGAGAAATTCTTTATTCTGGTCACAAATCCTTTGTTATATGTATTGCAAATATCTTCTCCCAGAAATAAATATTCTTCTATACTTGGTAAGAAAACTTTAGGATAGGATTGCATCTGGGCAAGCACTGTTCATGCACCTATAAATTAGGTGCATTATTATTAACATCCCCAGGTCACAGATGAAGAAAATAAAACACAGAGTTTAAGCAACTTGCCAAAGGTCACACTTGCCAAGATCTGACTCCTGGGTTTGTACTCATAACCATCAAATTATACTGCCTATAGGTAAGTGCCAGAGAAGTTCCAGAAGTGACAGATTACTATTGGCTTTTGACAGCAGGGGTCTTGAAAAGAGAACACAGGATTATGCCTAATTAAGGACTAATTCTTCTTAGGGCCATTAAAGAATTCATTCGTGTCAGCTAGGATATTTTCTGGGGCAGAAACTAACTACCCAACTAAAAATGACTTAAACAACAGGGGTTTACTAATAAATCTCACATAATAAGAGGTCTGGAGGCAGAGGGGTTCCAAACTTGGTTAATTCAGCAATTAAATGACATCAAAGCAGCAGAGACTCACATATGCATTCTTTATTTTCCATCTGATTCCATCTTCTTTGTATTAATAGTTCTCTTGGTTCTCTGTCATGGTCTTGGACAGCTGCCTCAGCTCCACAGAGCAAGTATGATATCATCGGAAAGGGAGGGAGGAACTTTGTCCCAGAATGCCCCAGCAGATACCCTCTTTGGTCCCATTGGCCAGGATTGGGTCACATGCTCTAGACACAGGGGAAGCTGGGAAAGTGTGATTCTGGCATTCTCTGTCTCCAGCATGGAAGGCAGATTCAGCCGGAAATAAAAAAAGTGCAAAGAGACTAGCAGTGGGAAGACAACCAATTGTGATGTCACATAACTTAAATCCCAAGTTGGAGCCCTCTTCTCTAGCTACTGTGAAGTTTGAAAAAGCCAGAACCCAATAGCTTTTCAAAGATAGTCATGGGAAAACAATCTGAGGTGGCGGTCAGATTCCCTGGCCAGAGACGGCACCATCTGATGATGTCATATTTCATGGCAGGATGCCAGACAGGCCAGAAACCAGGACCTGAAGCAGTCATTCCCTATTCTGAAAAGGGAAGCTCCACGTTGATCATATTTAGGGGACCTCAGAGACTAGCTACCAAATCCAGACTAGAGTCAGGGCTAGTGGGATTGCTGGGCTTAGCCAATCAATGGATATTTGGTGAGTGTTTATTCTACTTAGGGCAGTGCATTAAGCATTTTGGGGAATGGATGATGCCAAGATATCATATGTGCATCCTGACCTCAAGAAAGAAATAAAAATATAATGATGGGGTCAGGCACAGTGGCTCATGCCTGTAATCCTAGCACTCTGGGAGGCTGAGGTGGGAGGATCCTTTGAGTCTAGGAGTTCAAGACCAGTCTGAGCAAGAACAAGACCCCATCTCTACAAAAAATAGAAAAATTAGCCAGACGTGGTGGTGCCTGTAGTCCCAGCTACTCGGGAGGCTGAAGCAGGAGGATTGCTTGAGCCCAGGAGTTTGAGGTTACAGTGAACTATGATGACTCCACTGCACTCTAGCTCAGGTGACAGAATAAGACCCTGTCTCAAAAAAAAAAAAAGAAAAGAAAAGAAAAAGAAATTTACATTGTTCTAGACACCTTAAATGTACATTGACTCCTCACAGTAACCCCATAGGATAGGTTATATTGATTATCCTCATTACCAATATGGAAACTGAAATCAAGAAGGAAACTGAGGCATGGAGAGTGTAAATAATCTTGAGATTGTTACTCAAATATTTGTTGAATGATTATATAAAGTAAAAACCCAATTAAGAATTGAAGACAGTGGCTGTAAACTCTTTTTCAAAAAAGGTTGGGTATCATAAATATTGTATGACACTACAAAGATCAGGCCACACATTTAGACTGACTTTTAAGAGAGAGTGAGTCTCAGGCCCAGTCAGGTAAACAGAAATTAGCACCTCGGGTGACAGATGCAACAGACAGAGTTTTCCAAGTTTCCATGTCCATTATGGTAAGCTACAAACATAGGGCCTAGTTCCCAGGCTAGAGGGAACCTGGAAGGTCATTGTATGCAGGAGTTTCATACAGAGCAGTTGTATTTCAAACAATCAAGTAAAACTGATTGTGTTTCACCTGATTCAGGGAGCCAGGACAATAGCCAGAAGGCCTGAGTGATCTTCGAAAAATGTCTAGCAAAGCCTGCTATTTAATCTCTAATGACAACTCCCAGAATCTCAAGTTGACAGAACATGAAGATCCAAAGTGGCTTCTAGAGATGCTGGGAGGCCTCAGGCTTCAGATTTACAGCTGCAGATGGGCCCAGAGAGGACATGCCACATAGGCTCTCCCAGCAGTGCTTAAACATTTCCTCTAATTTAGGGTGACCAATTCATCCCAGTTTGCTTGGGGCTCTTCCTGTTTTAGCACTGAAGTCTCACATACAGGGACAATCCTCTGTCCTGGGCAAACCCCAATGGTTGATCATCCTACAAATGATCGATGCACCAATCTAGGTTGCCCTGACAACCTAATTGACAGATAATGGAAAAGGAAAAGTTGGAGAGAGAGAGAGTTTGCCCAGCATAATAAATTCCCATAATAAAAAACACTGAAATCAGAATGAAAGAGCTGCCTTGGGTTTTCTTGGAATCAGGAGATTATCTGCTAATTGATGTTATGGTACCGAGCTATCCAAAATGGTAGCCACTAGCCATAGGCAACTACTGAGCACTTGAAATGTGCAAATCCAAATTGAGATATGCTGGGGGAAAAGACAAGTGTAAAATAGCCGCTTGATTTTAAAGATTTATTGCCAAAAAAATGTAAAAGTCTTTCATTAATATGGTTGATATTGATTACATGTTGAAATAACATCATTCTGGCTATATTGGGCTAAATGAAAGATATTGTTAAAGTTAAGTTCACTTATTTCTTTTCACTTCTTTTTAATGTGGCTATTAAAAATTTAAAATTACATGTTTGGCTCACATTTTATTTCTGTTGGACAGCACTCTTCTAAAAAGATAATCAAGAGGGATTCTCTTTGTGTGATATTGTTTATAAAACCAAGTTAAATATTAATTAGTTAAAATTATGCAAACCATTCAAAGGCTTCAAGAAGATTTGCAAAGGGAACCTTATTGTCTTGGAGGTGTTGCCTTGGAGCTGTTTAAGGCCGAAATGCTGCTGAGAACATACTCATGCTTTCTTGTGACAAGTGGCTATAGGCCAGGCTACAGTACATAGAAAAATAACTCTGATAAGTTCATTGTTCTGAACTTAAAGCCAAATGGGTTGTTGGCTCTTTTCACATGGTTTGAATTTTTTATGACCAGAAGATACAAAACATATTTTTAAAAGCAATAACTAATACAGTCCAAGTCATTTTGTTAAACTTTTAGGTACTGAGCAATTTTTGGCTCTCCAAAGATAGTAATGATAATAATGCTTTATATTTGTATACATGTTTACATTTTCAAAGTTCTTTACAGTTTTTCTTTATTTCCACTTGAAAGTGACAATATATCTCCATGAGTCAATCTGAGATGTTGTTTTATGCACATTTTACAGACGAGAAGCTGTCCCAGGCCTTCTTAATTCTGTTTAGTGTTCTTTTGGCGACACCCATTGTGATGGAGCCAGATCCTACTCATTCATGATAGCCGGTTGTGCATATATCTTCACAGCTCAGCAGTCACATCATGTTGGTAGTTTAAAATCAGCCATGGTGTGAACATTTACACCATGGAAATTGGCAAAGGCTACAGATCAGGTTTATTTTGGTATTTGTTTTGTTTTCTTCTGGAAAGCCAGTTATTAAACATTTAATGGCACACCACTAGCTACCTCAAAGAATGAGAAAACGTCAGGATTAAAAGACATTGTCTTGGTCTGTTTTGTGTTGCTATAACAGAATACTACAGACTGGGTAATTTACAATGAACAGAAATTTATTTGGCTCACAGTTTTAGAGGCTGAGAATTCCAAAAGCGTGGCTCCAGCATCTGGCAAGGGTCTTTGTGCTGCATCATCCCAAGGAAGAAGGTGGAAGAGCAAAAGAGGGCAAGAGGGAGAGAGCAAGAGGGAGGCAAACTCACTTTTATAACAAACCCACTCTCAAGATAACCAATCCACTCCCACGATAATGACATTAATCCATTCATGAGGGCAGAGCCCTCATGACCTAATCACCTCTTATTAAGCCCCACTTCTCAACACTGTTGCCTTGGAGATTAAGTTTCCAACACATGAACTTTGGGGAATACATTCAAACCATAGCAGACATGTTTTAGAAAACAGGAGTAGAAGCACAAATTCTCTGAGTTCAAGAATTCTATGGAGATAGGTTCTTTTAAAATGAAAAGATCCATGCTGCCTTCAGTTTGTATATTGTAAGGAAATGATAATGCTACTTCTTTACCCTGACAAGGCAAGGCAAAAATCATTTAAACCTGAGCCAGCAGCCAGTATTCCTGCCGAAAAGATGAAAATCAACCTCCCTGCCCCAACACAATTGTATGCTTCTTTCTATTGTTTCTCGCTCTCTTTCTGTTTATCTTTTTCTGTTTTTGTGTATGTCTTTATCATACATATACAAATACACACACAACTTTTACTATGTAGGTTACTATGGCAGAAAGCTAGAAATTCAAGAAACCAAATAACACCAGTGCAACGCCTTCATTCAAGGAAAGATGGGATAATATGCTTCATTTTCTTTTATGGAAAAAAGTCAAGCAGTAAATTCACTGGTGAGGGGAAAATCTTTGATACTGGAGAGGAAAGGGGATACTGGATGTAAAAAAAAAAAAAAAAAAAAAAAACCCTATATATACCTAAAATAAAATCACTTCAATCATCTGCAGTTGTTTCATATCAAATCAAGCTGTTTTTTTCTAAATTACTTCATTATTTCCCAACAAGAGAGCCAGATTAGATAATCACATACAAATTTCAGATTGTGCTTGCTAACTAAAGTTTGCCATTGGCAGTCACTTGGAAAGAGCTGCTCTAAGACAAACTATTCTAAATGAGTGCTTGATGGGGGGACAAGGAGGTCATTTTCTTTTAACTCATCCCTTCCCTTCCCACACATTAATGAACTAAGCAAAATGTTTACCAGATGGCTCTAGCTCTGATCCCTTGGCTAATTGTCCTTAAGTTCACACATTAGAGAGCCTGGAAATCAGTGGGTGCTGAAAAGTGAACCAAGAACCAAAAGTCCCAAACTATGGGCCATCAACCCTGGGGTTATCAGATCTCTTCAGTCCATTGGGTCTCAAACCATAGACCATTAAAGTATGGCCAAATGCTGTGTTTTATTACAATGACTTTTTTTTTTTAAGATAACATTGATAATTAGAAGTCTTTCAATAAAAATACAGATTTCTGGATTATCTTTAGTGATCAAAAGCTGTTACAATGGGCCAGTCCTCCCGCAAAGCAACAGTAGGTAAAGCTTCACTCATTTGTGCTACTTGCTTGCCTGGAGTCATTTGTGTTTACACCCTGCAATAAAACCAAAAAAATGCATCTTATCTCCCTAAACTGAGAACAGGTAAAGGAATAAGTCATATCATGTGGCCTTTCTGGATTCTCAAGACCTTCTATATTCAGTGGCTTTTGTTCTCAATGAAGTTTCTCAGGACTTAGGGGGCCACTCTAACAAAGCCATGATCTGGAATTACCATTATGGATTCACCACCCCCATGTGCCCTTCTGGAATCAAAAGGTTATGCAAGCCCAAAGCTTTCTTATCATTCCTTTGGTGGCAACACCTGACATGAACCGATGGGAGGCTGTTTATTGTCTTTATTTTTCCCATTTAGTGTGAACATTCATCCAGGTAGCTACAGAAATATTCATGTATTTAACTCTATGGTGTTGTCTCAACCCTGCTGGTGGTGTTTGCTAATATACAGCATAAGTGCCACATTATCTTTCAAAAATCCCCCAAATCCTCCTGTCTGAGCATTTCTAGCCCTGAAGGTTTCCAACAGGAGCCTTGGGATGTGTATATATAAAGCACTTCAACAGTGCCATCACTTAGGAAATACTAAATAAATGTTTGCTATTAAAACTATTAGAATAACATTGTCCTTAAGTTCGTGAGTGGAGGACATGAGGCAGAAATATAAAAATGACAATATTGTGAACTAAGGCAGGAGAAGCAAAGTGGGCAGAGAGCATGGTGCAGCTAACTCGCCTCAGGACTTTAGAGTAGATGTTCGGAAGAGGTAGATGGAATCTGAAAAAGAAAGTCAATCTTCTTCCCAAGTTCACAGACAGACACACCACAATGGCAGCAGCAGCCTCTGACTATGGTGTTGGGAGCTCAGGCTCCACCTGTCTCTCACTGCAGGGAAAATTTGTCATGATTTGTCCAGGAGGACTTTGTGAAGGCGAGCTGCCCTCTGTGGGACACTGGGTATGTTCTCCAACGTGGGTCTTGTCTCTTCTTTCTGTGTGCTGTGTTTGAAGGGGGTGCCCTGAGGCAATATGTGACCCTTCAAAAATTAGGGCCGGGCGCGGTGGCTCACATCTGTAATCCTAGCGCTCTGGGAGGCCAAGGCGGGAAGATCGCTCGAGGTCAGGAGTTCGAGACCAGCCTGAGCAAGAGCGAGACCCCGTCTCTACTAAAAATAGAAAGAAATTATATGCACAGCTAAAAATATATATAGAAAAATTAGCCGGGCATGGTGGCGCATACCTGTAGTCCCAGCTACTCGGGAGGCTGAGGCAGAAGGATTGCTTGAGCCCAGGAGTTTGAGGTTGCTGTGAGCTAGGCTGACATCACGGCACTCTAGCCCAGGCAACAGAGTGACACTCTGTCTCAAAAAAAAAAAATAATAATAATAATTAAAGCTCCCAAAAATCCAGCATCTACTCACCCAAATACAAAACTGGAGAGCCCAAAGCTGCCCTTGGTCTGCCCCCAGGTTCTGTTAGGGCTGCTTCCTGGTTGAAGAGAGGAAGAGGAGGAATAGATAGAAAGGCAATTTCTAGGAGGTGATACTACACAGCCATGTCAGTCTTCATCAGCCTGTTGTGTAAGCGCACAGTTGTTCCTAAGCTAAGCAAAGACTCATTATTTGTCTTCCTAGCAGATTTCCTTAGGAAGTCACTTCCCCTTGAGGGCTCCAGTAAAGCAGATGCCCCCGTGCAGGGTTTGGGTCTAACTGAGCTTCTCCCAGGGGGTAAGCCAGGTATTTAGAAACATTAACTCTTTCTGGTCACCAGTGGCTGACACCTTTGAGTGTTCTGCCATGTACAAAAAAATAGCCACCTAATGAGGAAGAAAGAGTTGCAGAGCCTCTTGGTCCTCTCAGTGTCCTCTTAGGTGGTGCTTCAGGTGCTGGGGAGAACATGTGAATATTCTGAGGTACCTATCAGAAAACACAAGTGTGTCTGTAGTCCTGTAAAGCTGTGGTCCCCAACCCCCGGGCCGCAGCTGGGTACCAGGTCCGTGGCCTGTTAGGGACCAGGCTGTGAATCGCGGCCTGAGCTCCACCTCCCTGCCCCGCAAGCCCACGCAGTCCATGGAAAAATTGTCTTCCATGATACCGGTCCCTAGTGCCAAAAAGGTTGGGGACTGCCGCTGTAAAGGGTGTAATAGAGTACCAGGTTGCCCCCAAGGGGAGGCAATCTGTCCCCCTTGATTAGTCCCCTCGGCAGCCAGTACCTGTGGGAAACAGACACTCCTTTCTGACAATGGCCTTGGAAGAGCAGCTGTACCCTCTAAGTTGTTACCAGCAGCCTTCCTCCTACGCTGTGGCTATCCTCTGCCAGCCTTGCAAGCTGTAGTGAAAAGGGAAGGAGTCATGGTACAAACTAATTAATTAACTAAGAATTATCCAAAATGGCGGGGGGAAGCTGCGTGGTTATTGAATGCCCCAACAGTCATACCAGAACATTGTCTAATAAGCTCCCCCTAAGGATCAGTGGATGCTCTAGGGGGAGGGAAGTTCGGAGGACATACTACATAGTATTGATTAGGATCTGTCAGGAAAAATGATGAAAGACTTTGAAATGGGCAAAGAAAGATTTCTAGATTACTGTCTAGCTTGTTCTTCCAGGCTGTTTGTATCTTTCATTGTCTTTGAACTATTTTAAAAGTCTGTACATTGTAGAAAACTGATAATAGTCCAAATTATGCTTGTTCAAGGAAATGCAAATAAATTTGGCCAGGCACTACAATTGATCGTTGCCCTATGGATACTGACCTGTTTTGCATCTGTTTGTAAATTCATCTCAGTATTCCTGGCTGCCTATTTATGTTTGTGTTTTCTGAATTCATTTTAGTCTATCTCTTGCTGTTACTATGCCTTTATTCCTTCTCCCTGCCTCAAGAACTTTAACACTTCTGTTCCTTTTGTCCCCATTATATCTCCTCTGCTCTTGTTTAGTTTCATTGTACATATGAATAATTCCTAGTCCAGTGCAAAAATCCATCCTCAAAATCAACATTCATTCATTCAATCATTCATTCAATCATTCATTTATGTTGCAAGTATTTCTTCAGCACCTACTATGCACTGATGAACAGAACAAAAAATAAACCTGGTCCCTGCTCTCATGGAACTTACAATTTCATGAGAGATCCAAGCTTTAATCACCGAAACTCACAAATGGTGTACAATTGTAAAGCAAACAAGAAAGAAACAAAAATCCTTTATGAAGTTGACCTAGACCAGGAGATTTCTAGCAGTGAAGAAGACTGGTTAGGACCCGCAGCAGGCAGGGAGGAGAAAGGCATGACTAAGGAACTGAAAGAGCAGAACAACCGGGAAACAGGGGCCAGACGGCACTGGGTCGTACCATCATGCTAAGGGTTAATATTAATGAGAAAGCGTGAATGCACCACAAAAGGAAGTACAACCGCAACACACATCACACATATAATTACTGAACAGCACTACTTACTTCAGAGTTACTAGAGAGTAGAAACTCATTTCTGCATTTTTTTCTATGTAATTATGACAAATTTGCTTTCCTCCTTCTGTGAAAGATTCTAGAAAATTATGTCTAACTTGCTCTAAAAGCATTCTGTTTTATTCTAGTATGTTTGAAATATTCAGTAGGAAGAAAGTTTAAAACCCACTCACCACCCCTTTAAGAGTAAAATTGGCCTGAGCAGACTGTAAAATTATGGGCCCTATCACAACAGATTTCATGTTAATTTCCTATTAATCGAGGAAGGGAAAGAGAATTAAAATAAGGGAGTTATTAATATCTTTGCTAAGATAGTTTCTGTTTTAGTCCATTTGGGCTGCTATACAAAATACTCTAGACTGGGTAATTTATAAATAACAGAAATTTATTGCTCACAACTCTGGAGGCTGGGAAGTCTAAGATCAAGGTGCCAACAGATTCAGTGTCTGGTGAGGGCCTGTTCTTCATAGAGGCCACCTTCTAGCTTCACGTGGTGGAAGAGGCAAACAGGCTCCCTCAAGCTTCTTTTATAAGGGCACTAATCCCCTTCATGATCTAATCATCTGTTAAGGCCCTATCTCTTAATACTATCACATTGGGCATTAGATTCCAGCATATGAATTTGGGGGGGGGGGGTGATACTAATATTCAGACCATAGACATTTCTTTTCCTGATTGAAAGTAATTATAACAAGATGAGATATGAGCATTTTGTATACATAGCATGACTTTGGTGTGGTTTAGTGAAAACTATAACTGGAAGAGGAATAAACCCACATTCCCTGGTGACTTACTCTAGACCAGGGATGATCAGTCCTTGCAATGTCACTCTTTTTACTTATAAAGATGTGTCAGGAAGAAAATCCTGGCTGAAATATTTCATCATGTTGAAGAAATTTTTAATTTCACAGCTTCTGCTGATTTTTTGTGCTTTCTGTGGGTCAACACTTGGTGCTGGAGTCTATTTTATTTATGGCAACATCTGGCTGTGCAAAGTATGCCCCTAGAACCTACGTGTGAGGAACAAAGCCATTCTGACTAATAAAGTAGAAGTCTGTTACCACTGAGGGCAGGGAAATTCTTTGTGAACTGTATTGACTTTAGGGAAATGTTTTTCTTCCTTAAAATGTAAATGAAGTATATTTTCTATGACAAACTTTGTTCATCCTTAGGAAACATGGTTTGTTCAAGACCTATACACAGGAGGCCAGAAGAGAGTCAGTGGAAACCTATTTTTATCTCATCCTAAGGGAGGGGGTGTCAACTGAGTGCCAAAGTATATCCATTCTGGACTATTCCACTAAGGCCCTTTACCCTCCTGTAGTGTTATTTAAACTGAGAAAGTCAGCTTTGGGGAAACTATTGTAGTTTAGCATTATTTATCTGTAGGTTACCCAGGTGGGAAATGGCAATTGATGGTAAAATTAAACCAAACCGTATGGATTAGAGAAGGTATTACCTTAGAATAGGGCTGGTTGAGATTCATACAATAAATAATTAAGGGAGGCTTTCTGAGGTTGGAAGGAGAAGACAAACCTTAAGATTGAGATGCTGGGCTCGGGACTAGAATGTACCTGGGAACAAATCTGCCATGAAGTTTAACATTTTGGTTTTCACTGGACTCTCAGAAGAGTCATATTGACTGTCAGAAAACAAAATTTCAACAAATTGAGTTTAATGATCTATTGGTTTTTATTAGTGATTCATGAATTGGGTAGCATCTTGTCTATAAAATAGAAGAGTGCTCCACCAGACGTGGCAGAATATTTGGTTTTTGTAAGGTAATGAGCTAGAACAAGGAAATAGCATAGTGCAAAAAGTAGATTGGTCATTTTAAAGTCACTTTCCTTGTAGGGTTAAAGCAGAGGGGACTGTCTTATCATACCAGCTAAGGTTGTGATTGCTTGCTGTGAATCTCCTGTTTTTTTAAAAACTGGCCCATTTCTAAGTTCAGTTTGATTATGTAGCACCTAGCACAGTGACTCCTTTCTTTTTTGGTATTGTCTGTTGGGGCCTAGTGTAGGAACTCAATCCAAAACAATGTCCTCCCATAAATCTTATTTAACATGGCTGTGGTTTGAAGTCCTCCACCTCCAAACATTCAATAGCCATAAGGAGATAAGGAGAGTGACAAACTTCTCCGTATCATTGGTCCTTGGAGCCCATTGTGGCATTAACAGTGTTGTATCTAGACAGGATGGTGGTGCCAGGGTTCCAGGCAGTGGTCAATGGGGAAGCAAATAGAGGCCTAAAGTATGGCTAGAAATCCAGGTTGCCATGGAGATGCTGGTCCGCCCCAGAGAGAACAAGGGATAAACCCTGCCTTTTTTCTAAGTACACTGGAAGAAGATAAGCTTTGGAAGATAGGCAGATATTTGCATTTCCAGTAACTCTGGACAAGACATCTTGTCCACCTAGTTTCATCCCTGCTATTCAATGGTTATCAGGTTTTATATATATATATATATATATATATATACACACACATATACACACACATAGATATATTCATATGTGCGTATACATATGTATGTTGTCTATATGTATATACACACACATGCAAAATATATATATGTTTGTGTGTGTTAGTCCATTTTGTGTTGCTATAAAGGAATACCTGAGCCTGGATAATTCATAAAGAAAAGAGGTTTATTTGGCTCATGGTTCTACATGCCATATAAGAAGCATGGCAACAGCATCTGCTTCTGGTGAGGGCTTCAGAGAGCTTCCACTCAACACAGAAGGTGAAGGGGGAGCATGCTTGTCACATGGCGAGACAAGGAGCAAGAGAGGGAGGGAGGAGGTGGTGCCAGGCTCCTTTAAACAACCAGCTCTGGCGTGAACTAACAAAGTGAGAACCCACTCATTATCTCGGGGAGGGCACCAAGCCATTCATGAGGCATCTTCCCCCATGACCCAAACACCTCCCACCAGGCCTCACCTCCAACACTGGGGATCGAATTTCAACATAAGATTTGGAGGGGTCAAACATCCAAACCACATCAGTACACATTCTCTCTTTGATGTGGAAAAAGGCTGTAGAGTGTTTGAAGACAGTATTTATGTTCTCTCTTGTTCTTCTCATCTCCAGCTCCTATAAATGGACAAAGTTCTATATGAAGTGGTTGCAATCGTGAGTGGTGGGCTTAAGGTTCAAGGAGTGACAAAGGTTGTCATTTAGGAATTAGTCACAGGGCTACCTTCAGGGATAAACAAGTAGTATGATTTGAGGTTAGTTCACAAAGTCCTCCAACCCCCAAATATCTTTCTCCCAGGCTCTTTCTTGGTTCCTGAACTTCCAGTAACCCATTATTGGCAGTTCCACTTGCCTCTGGGCCCTATCGCCTGCAAGCTCTGTCTTGCATAATCCTTGAGCCATTGTAATCAAAACTGGTAAAGCCTGAGATCGAGCCTGTGGGTGTTCCCAAGGTGAACTCCGCTGTGGTTTTTATGTTCATTAAGCTACAGCCATTCCCCAACACCAACTGTGTGGGATCAGTCTGACTACCATGTCCTAGGTCTTGTTCTCTTAATTAATCCTCCAATTTTCCCTACCAGAAATAAAGCTCATCCCTAAACCCCAACAAGCCAGAGTCTTTACTTCTGTCCTCCATCACTCAACACTGAGAGTAATGGGTCTCCTAAACAAGTATGACCCTGCCCTATCTATATTTAAGTAGAGATATTTCTCTTGCTCTTCCCTACACACTGAACAGGACAGCCAATGATTTTACCAAGAGTCTGAATAAAGTCTGAGTTTGATTCACCCTGGGGACAGCATATTTTGGATTTCCGGCTATCCACTTTGAGGACCAGATCTTCAGCCTTATCATTTCACGTAATTCTAGCCCTAAGTCCTCCCAGTTTCTGTTTCTTCCCCTGGGCCTCTGATACTCCTCTCTCAATATCTCATTCAGACAAACCTTCTGAATGGCCATGGACCTTGTTAGGTTTGTTCCTGGTGGGAACTGGAAAAGTATGCATAGGATGGGATGAGGTTAATGGAAAACTTAGGCTTGCAAAACAATAGCCGCATGAGTCTGGAGAGTCAGGGGGTTGTAAATCTAACAGGCAGCTGCAAACACCTGCATTCCTATCCCCCCTGATAAGGACAAAGCTACCCCCTCCCTTATCACTGCAGGATGAGACCTACACAAGGGTCCCAGAAAATGGTTGTTTGAAAAAAAAATTTTATTGCAGTGTCTATTCTGGCCCAGGTACTCACTCCCCACCCCCAGAGAAATCACATACATCCTGTTACCCTTGCTGTATTCTATTGCTTAGAAACAAGCCACATGGGGAGGGGATTACACGAGGGTGTGAATACCAGGAGGTGGGGATCATGAGGTCCACCCTAGAACATGTCTACCATTGGTGGAAAAGTTTGAAAAGCAAGGCCTTAAGCCATTGCTGGCCATTAACATCTTACCTGTAATAACTTACCAATCAAGAAATACAACCTTTGATTGTCTCACTTTTGGCTGGGTGCAGTGGCACATGCCCATAATCCCAGTACTTTGGGAGGCTGACGTGGGAGGATCGCTTGAGATCAGGAGTTCAAGACAAGCCTGGGCAACATAGTGAGACCCCATCTCTGGTTTTTTTTAAAAAGAAAGAAACACAGATTAAGGGCTGATTATGTATGCACAACATAAAAAGGCAGAAGTAAAGACTATTCCCCAGTATGGATTAGGAGAAAACCTATTCACAGGGGAAGTTAATTAACACTATGTCAACTCAAATAATAATTGGATGTGTGAATTCCTTTTTTAAAAAAAATAAAAACACTGGAAAAGAAGGGCCTTGGCAACACAAAAATGAAGGAAGGAGAGAAGCTATGGGAAGAGTCCACAATCAGTTGGAAAATGAATGAGAAAATAGGGGGAAACAAAGTACTCAGACACATCTTCTCTCTGAAAAGATAAGCATCCTGCCCCATCTCTGACCTTGCAGACTACAAGGCCCAGTTCATTTTCCTTGCCCAGATTGCATCTGACTTCCAAGATCTGTTGGCATTGCTCATCCATGAGGTAGTACAGCACAGTAATTACTTGCAGGGACTCTGCTGCCCACTGCTTGGCTCTGAGCCCTGTTCCACCCCTCATCAGTTAGGTAAAGTATTCACACTGTCTATGAATGCTTCCTGGCTGTAAAATAGGATCTTAATAATGTCTGCTTTGAAGACATGATGAAATGAAATGAGGTGCTACATAGAAAGTGCTCAGAACAGTAGCTAGACACAGTATTTGCTTCAGAAATGGTAGCTACTACTCTTACTCTTTGAACAAGTATTGATTGGGTGCCTGTTATGTGTATGTTTATTTACTTATATTATTATTTTTTTTAGAGACCAGGTTTTGTTCTGTCACCCAGGCTAGAGTGCAGTGGCGCCATCATCGCTCACTGCAGCCTCGAACTCCTGGGCTCAAGTGATTCTCCTGCCTCAGCCTCCCGAGTAGCTGGGATTACAGGTACCAGCCACCACGCCCAGCTGTTATGTGTATATTTAGGCCAGCTTTTTCACAAACCAAATTATTCTAGAACCACTCACAAATTTCATCATGTGTTTCCATATTTGACAATGCCATTGTTAAAGCCTTAGCAATGCAGTGCTTGGCTATCTCAAACATTTTCTCTTATTAAAAAAAAAAAATGACCCAGTGCATTACAAAGTTCTATATTGATCAAAAATTACTATAATTAATTGCAACAGAATTTAACAGATGTGGTTCAGCCAATTTATTTTGTCCTTTTTCGAAAAGAAAGAGTAAGACCTTCAATCCCTTATCTTTCATTAAGAGTCTAGTCAGCCTCTTTAGAATGCTGGGCCTATAATGTAAAATCACTCACAACCATCATGGTAGTCACCCTTTCTGCATTCTGATCATGAAACTCAACCTCATGTTTATCCTTCATTTTCTGTCTCCCTTAGAATTTAAAACTGGTGCTATGATAATGGTTCCAGTATTTAAAACCATTTCATCATAGTAACCTCTAGGGCCTAAAGAAAGCTATGAAATCATGCTAATTACTCAGTTTGGGGATATATATAACTCCTGACATAGCACCTCACTGCTCAATCTGGTAGCTGTCGGACTCTATTCACAACTGTATTTTTGTCTTTGCTGTACAAAATCTCTCACTGATTGCACTTCTGCAAAGATTGGTTTAATGCTGTGTTTTTCAAACTTTAATGCACACACCATCCCCTTGGGGATCTTGTTGAAATCAGATTCTGATTCAATACGTCTGGGGGGGGGGCCCAAGAGTCTGTATTTCTGGCAAACTCCCAGGTAATGTCCATGCTGCAGATCAAGGGACCACACTTTGAGTAGAAGGGATTTAAAGGACAGATGCCAGAACCAGTTACAAAAGCAAACTCAAATGAGCCTCTTGAAAGATTCCAAACCACTCTAAACTGTGAAGTCTACTATCAGTGCTGAAATTCCTGTGAGCACCACTTGTCATGGCATCACCTAAAGAGAGGTGTCCTGTGGGTGATGGACCCTAAGAAAGGATGTTGGTCTCATCTATAATCAGCCTTTTCAAAGCAAAAACTGTCTTCAAGACAAAGAGGATCTCCCTTCATATTTCTGGTTGCAGAAATTGGGTTTTAGTAGGGGAGTGAGGGCTAGGGACAAATTATATCATGATCGTCTGTTTATGCTCAGAAAAGAAAGTTCAACCCATTCTCCAACTCTGATCTCCAGACTGTGTTTCCTGAGCATGGCATGTGTTTTTTCACCTTCTGCCAAGAACAACAAATGACCACAGATGGGCCCAGAGATGGCTTTGAGCTTTGATCTTTCAGAACCCATATTAAATGGTTGGGGAAAAAAAAAAAAAAAAAAAAACGCCCCATGAATCAATCCATGGGTTGAAAAGCTTTGAAGCTAATTCTCAAAAATGGGAAAGAGATGTTGACCAGGGCACAGATGTGTTCAAAGTAACCCCATCTCAGTATGGTTTGAGAAGAAAGGGGCATCCCACAGTGCTTTTAGATCACTGTGTCCCAAGCTTGCTGTACATCAGAATCACTGGGAACTTTAAAAACACTGATGCCTGAGTCTCACGTCAGTTGTCTGGGGTGGGCCCAGGTGGTTCTAATGTGTAGCCAAGGCTGAGAAATGCTGCTCTAGCTTAGTAATTCTCAAAAATTGAGCAAGCATTCAAATCACCTGGAGGGCTCCATAAACCGATTCTTACGTCCTACTCCAAGATTTCCTAATTCAGTAGGTTTGGGATAATGGGATAAGCCTGAGAATTTGCATTTCTAATAAGTAACCAGGTGATGCTGATGCTGCTGGGCTCATACCACACTATAGAACCATTGTTCTAGATCAGGGATCAGCCAATTATAGCCCTGGGTCAAATTCTGCCCTCTGCCTGTTTTTGTAATTAAAGTTTTATTGAAACACAGCCTCTTCCGTTCACTGACATATGTCTATGACAGAATTGAATCCTTGCAACAAAGACCTTTTAGTTGGTAAAGCCAAGCCTAAAACATTTACTATCCTGTCTTTTATAGAAAAGCTTGCCAACCCCTGCTCAAGGTGAAAAGAGTTTTCAGTAAGGAAACTACATTGCAGTCATGTATCCCATAACAATGTTTTGGTTAACATTGGACCACATTTATGATGGTAAGATTGTAATGGAGCTTAAAAATTCCTATCATCTAGTGATGTCGTAACCATCATAACATCGTAGCACAATGCATTCATCAGGTGTTTGTGGTGATGCTGATGTAAACAAACCTACTGCTCTGCTGATCATATGAAAGTATAGCACATACAATTATGTATAGTACATCATACTTGATGATGACAAACAACTACATTACTGGTTATGTATATAATACTGTATTTTTATTACTATTTTGGAGTGTACTCCTTCTACTTATTGTGAGACAAAGTAGCAAATGTAAGAGGTCATGTTTGCTCGTTTCTGCTTGCCAGCATATTTTCACAAAGCCCTGAATCTGTGATGATGCACAGCTCTCCAGAAAGATGCTTTGAAGACCAAAGAGGATAGAGCACATGGCCCCCAACACCTCTTGTTTGAGTCACTTTGTTCTTTAAAAGCTAAATGACCCTAGTCCTTGCCTTTTCCTACGCATAAGATAATGTCTAACAGGGTTAGTGATTATGCCTCTGTAACCAATCACCAGATGTCTGAATAAAACCAACTTTAATTCTTTAAAAGCTTGATATTTTTCTTTAGTCAACATTATATTAAAAAAAAAAAAAAGTTAACTCTAAAACAGCCTCAGGCAGGTCCTTCAGGAGATATTCCAGAAGGCATTGTTATCATAGGAGATGACAGCTCCATGCATGTTATTGCCCCGAAGACCTTCCAGTGGGACAAGATGTGGAGGTAGAAGACAGTGAAATTGATGATCCTGACCCTGTGTAGGCCTAGGCTAATGTGTATGTGTCTTAATTTTTAAGAAAAAAACTTTAAAAAGTAAAAATCAAAAAAGCTTATAGAATAAGGATATAGAGAAAGAAAATATTTTTGTGCAGCTGTACAGTATGTTTCTGTTTTAAGCTGTTATTACAACAGAGTCAAAAATTTACAGGAAATTTTAAAATTTATCAAGTAAAAAGTTACAGTAAGCTAAGGTTAACTTATTGAAAAAAGAAAATTTCTTTATCAATTTAATGCAGCCTGAATGTACGGTGTTTATCAAGTCTATGGTAGTGTACAGTGATGTCCTAGGCCTTCACATTCACTCACCACTCACTCACTGACTCACATGCAACTTCCAGTCCTGCAAGCTTGATTCATGGTAAGTGGCCTACACAGGTACACCATCTTTTATCTTTTATACAGTATTTTTACTGTGCCTTTTCCTTGGTTAGATATGTTCTGATACACAAATACTTACCACTATGTTATAATTGCCTACAGTATTCAGAATAGGAACATGCTGTACAGGTGTTAGCCTAGGAGCAGCAGGCTCTACTATACAGCCAAGGTGTGCACTAGGCTGTACCCTCTAGGTTTGTGTAAGCACACGCTACGATGTTCACACAACGAGGAAATCGACTAAGGATGCATCTCTCAGGACCTATCCCTGTCAGTAAGCAACACATGACTGTATGTCTTAATATTTCTCCTCTACAGAGAAATGGGTTACAAGAATTCTTGGTAGCCATGGGGGAATAGAATGAAAGGGGCAAAGGGATCCAGGGAAAGGGATCATGAGGGCATTTTACAATTTAAGTATTTTCTTTAGCATTCTGTAAAAGTGCAGCTTCTTATGAGCTCTAGGTGTCTAAGGAGAGAAGGAATATGAATGAGTATGTGGTGGGTCTAATGAAGACCAATCCTATCCTTCTGTTGAGTGGAATGCTTTTTCATAAATTTTTGTCCTAGTGAGAGCAGAAAAGAAAGGCTGAGATGTTACGTCGAGATTTGAATCAGAGAGAAACCCCAGTTGCAAAATCCTAGGTTTCTTTTTAAGGGTACTGGTTGGAAAGTCAGAGCTAGAATCACGAGACAAGTTATTTTCTTCTTGGGGAAGCTGTAATTAATGATGACTTGACATTGCCCAGAAGGTCAAGCTGAGTTGAGTAGCTGCTTCAGATATAAAAACTGTTTGCAAAGCAGGAGAAGTTGGGCAGGGCAAGCCCTGAGAGGTCTATAACTCTGTGGCAATGAGAAATCAAAGACATTCTGAAAGTAGAATGCAAAAGTTCACATGAATAGAGGTTGACGGCAGATGAGTCCAGTGAGTAGCATCCTTAGTGAACTCTGTTTCCTATTTTGTAGTTGTTCCCTATTCTTTGAACATACCATCATATGACATCATTTTGCAACAGTGTTGCTAAGAAGCTTTCTCTCTCTCTCTCAGCTTTGCTTTCTTTGGTGTTCCCTCCATTCTCAGGCATGCACTTGGTGGCCTCAAGCTTTGCCAGGTTTATGTCTTCACAGGTCAGCAACCCTAGCCAAGAGAGACTCCTGGGATTGGGCTTGATGAAATTGACTTTGATCTTGTGCCTGTCCCCAAGTCATTCGCTCCCATGGGTAGAACATCCTGATTGTCCCTGGGAGCTGGGGATGATGTCAACCTTACCTAAAGCCCTTAAGCTGGGAAGTGACAAAGGGGTGGTCCCTAGAAGACAACCAGGGGGAACAGAAGCTGGGAAGTACAACCACAGAGGTCCGCTTCAACCTCTCTTCACTGAGGAAGTGGGCATGGCATGTCTGCTTTCCTGAGAGTCAGGGGCAGAGTGGCCCATGTCAGCCTTCATTTTGAGAGTGCTTGGGTATGATGGGGTCAGAATATAATGGGCTTTAAATGGCAAGAAAATGAGAAAGAGCTTGGACATTGGACATTGGACATTTCTGTTACTAGTGGAGAGCTAGTAATGAGATTTCGGAGCCATATAATGGTATAATGAAGTAATATTTTGAAAGAATCAATTGAATTAGTTTTATGAGGAAGCTTGAAAAGCAGGGAAACCATTTAGAGACTATTGAAATAGGTCAGAAGTAGAGTGATGTGAAAAGGGCTATGAGGCTGATGGAGGAAAAGTATTTAGGAGACAATCTTGTAACTCTAGGAAGCGGTAAATATGTTAGAAACCGATGTCAACTCCATGCATTTACTCACCTGAGCTGGAGTTGATATGCTGCAGGTTTAGATCTTCCTTGCATGGCTGGGAGAGCCACCACAAAACCAAGTTCTAGTCCTTGGCCTTCCATGGGCACTTCTACCCCCTTACACCGAAAACCCTGTCCCCTTCTCCTGCTTCCTGGCCTAGGCTCAACCTGGATCACCAATGTGTGCTTCTGTTCTATTTCTTCTATTTCTGCCCCACAGAGACGTTTACTTTATTTTTAATATGGTGTTATATCTTTTAATATTTTTTGCATTTTACTTAATATGAAATGTTTAGAGTCAAGGAGTCCTCAAGCTATCAACTTCCAATGCTATCTTCACCAAAAGTCTGCCCACTTGCTCATCTTAAGAATTTTCCAGAACATTTCATGACATGTTCCAATCCTGATTGCCTAATGTTTCTTCTTTGTCTTTTTCAATAGTAAAGGGAAAAGCAGAGAAACTATAAATGTATGTACATTTTTCAATTTGTAAAAAATTTACATTGTAAAAAATACAGCTGGACAACTTTTTTAGACATATAAGTTAAAAAATAACTATGATTAGAACCAAAGCTGTAACAAATCATGGTAAGTAATTTAAAAAGTATACTCTAAGATTTGTGAATAGTTGTGCTAGCAGTATAACAAGGACATGGAGAATTTTACTAAAAATATGAGGAAGTTTATAGTGTTCATTAGTGGAGGAATGAAATTAGTATAGTGTATCCTGGGAGGGGAGGAACAAGTGCCAATCAATATTATTATTGTATTTGTTGCCTTTATCATCATCAAAATAGTGGGTCTCACTCTGCGATTTTCAGATGTATACTAAAAGGGACATGGTCCTTTACCTGGTGACAGGGCTCCACTGATGTCCTGTACCATCCCCATGAGTCCCTTTGGCTTTTGCTATCTGCTTCCACAAGATGCCTGTGTGGGTGAGCCTAAACGAAGGGAAAAAACTGGATAGGTTATATCGTGGGTGTACTTTTGCAAATGTGGTATTTCAGCAGCCTGGAGAATTACCAAGGCAAAAGAGATGATTCTGCAGGCAAATTTAATTACTTTTAAAGAGCAAGCAATTCCAAATTCCAAATCTCAGATGAGGTTCTTATCTTCCTTCTCAGGTGTTTAAACAGGTTGCTTTCACTTGGAAATCTTACCTTAGGACAAAGAATTAGAGCTGATTTTAGAGTTTCTTCAAGTTTTTTTTTTTTTTAATTATAAAGGTACTATAGGATGGTTTTTTTTTTTTTTGTTTTGTTTTTTGCCAAGTACAGAGTACTTTATTGTTGGTACATGACAAGGTGGGGCTCCCTAGGCCCCTCCCATTCTTCAGGGGCTGTGGCATGGAAACTGTGTCTTGAGGAGGGGAGATTCTCAGTGAGATGGGGACTGAGTAGGCAGGGACACCCCAGCAGCTGAGGCCTCTCTCTTCCTCTGTGCTCTGGCTGGGGCTGGTGGTCCAGGGCTCTTACTCCTTGGTGGCCATGTGGGCCATGAGGTCCACCACCCTGTTGCTGTAGCCAAATTCATTGTCGTACCAGACAATGAGCTTTACAAAGTGGTTGTTGAGGGCTATGCCAGCCCCAGCATCAAAGGTGGAAGAGTGGGTGTCACTGTTGAAGTCGGAGGAGACAACCTGGTGCTCAGTGTAGCCCAGGATGCCCTTGAGAGGGCCATCTGCCGCCTGCTTCACCACCTTCTTGATGTCGTCATACTTGGCCGGCTTGTCCAGACAGCAGGTCAGGTCCATCACCGACACGTTGGCAGTGGGGACTCGGAAGGCCATGCCAGTGAGCTTCCCGTTCAGCTCAGCGATGACCTTGCCCATGGCCTTGGCGGTGCCAGTCAACGCAGGGATGATGTTCTGGAGAGCCCCACGGCCATCACGCCACATCTTCCCAGAGGGGCCATCCACAGTCTTCTGGGTGGCGGTGACGGCAAGGACTGTGGTCATAAGTCCCTCCACGATGCCAAAGTTGTCATGGATGACCTTGGCCAGGGGGGCTAAGCGTTGGTGGTGCAGGAGGCATTGCTGACAATGGTGAGGTTGTTTTGGTACTTGTCATGGTTCACGCCCATCACAAACATGGGGGCGTCAGCAGAGGGGGCAGAGAGGATGACCCTTTTGGCACCCCCATCTAGGTGAGCCCCGGCCTTCTCCAGGGTGGTGAAGACGCCAGTGGACTCCACAACGTAATCAGCACCCGCTTCACCCCATTTGATTTTGGTGAGATCTCACTCCTGGAAGATGGTTATGGGATGGCCATTGATGACAAGCTTCCCGTTCTCTGCCTTGACCGTGCCATGGAACTTGCCGTGAGTGGAGTCGTACTGGAACATGTAGACCATGTAGTTGAGGTCAATGAAGGGGTCATTGATGGCGACAATATCCACTTTGCCAGAGTTAAAAGCAGCCCTGGTGACCAGGCGCCCGATATGGCCAAAGCCGTTTATTCCGGCCTTCACTTTCACCATGGTATCTCGGAGACGGTGCTGGCGCTGCTCAAGAAGATGTGGCTGTCTGTCGAACGGGAGAACCAGAGAGCCACTATAGGATTTTTAAAAAATATTCAAAACAGTTGTTTAGAAATTATAAAATGCAAGCCTTCTGCTTGCCAAATTATTCCCTCATCTCATTTTCTAGGGTAACTTGTCAGAAGAGCTTTCAGTCCATTTTTTGGGAATATATCTATATATCGATACCTATAATTACAACTGTAGCAGTGGTTCTCAATCGGGACTGATTTTGCCATCTAGGGGACACTTGGGAATGTCTGGAGACATTTTTGGTTGTCCCAACTGAGAGGTGCTCCTGGCATATAGTGGAGGCCAGAGATGCTGCTAAACATCCTACAGTACACAGGACAGCCCCACAACAAAGATGATCCTGCCCAAATGTCAAAAGTGCCACAGTTGAGAAACTCTAATGTACAGATTTTTCTTCATATAAGAAAACCTTAAATAGGGGCAATGGTTTTAGAAAATAACAATTCTGAGACTTAAAATACCATTATTTCTTAGACGTTGATATGGGGAATCTACCCACTAATGATCCAGAATTGTTTTCTTTTTTTCTTTTTAAAAGTCTTTAAATAATTTTTAGAGCAAACGTTGGAATATATTTATTCCCAATTCCATTCACTCGTTTAGGCAAAGATCACCTCACAGATTTGGTCAGGTTGTGCCTAGCTGGGGAGAACCAAGACTGCTTAGATGAGTGGTCCTGGGCCATCACTGAGTCAGGGTGGGGGCGCTGCTGGGGACAGGGGTCTCCTGGCTGGGACTAAACAGGATCTAAGGTACAATCAGCTCATAATGACAATTTTGCCTGCTTAGTAGCTAGAAAAAGTCCGCAGTCCCATCTACACCAACCTCCCACACCTCCAAAAGACATGGTGATTGGGTGCCTTTTTTTTCCTTTACGCTTATTTTGATCTGATGGTCACTTGAATAAAAATGTCAGGAGGTGGGAAAAACTAGGATTTTGAAAGAGGCAGAACTAAAGGTTTTTTCCCCCTGGGCTGCTCCATAGGGCGTGTGCTGAGAACTGCATCCTAGTGTAGGAATTCTTTTTTTTTTTTTTTTTGAGACAGAGTCTCACTCTGTTGCCCAGGCTAGAGTGAGTGCCGTGGCGTCAGCCTAGCTCACAGCAACCTCAAACTCCTGGGCTCAAGCGATCCTCCTGTCTCAGCCTCCCGAGTAGCTGGGACTACAGGCATGCACCACCATGCCCGGCTAATTTTTTCTATATATATTTTTAGCTGTCCATATAATTTCTTTCTATTTTTAGTAGAGATGGGGTCTCGCTCTTGCTCAGGCTGGTCTCGAACTCCTGAGCTCAAACGATCCGCCCACCTCGGCCTCCCAGAGTGCTAGGATTACAGGCGTGAGCCACCGCGCCCGGCCCTAGTGTAGGAATTCTAGCCCCAGTCCCACCTTGGAAGGGAAAAGACTCAGCCCCAATTCATGAATATCAACAGGGGCCACTCTGCCAAGGACAGCAAGATGGCTGCCTCTCAGAGACTAGACAGGCAAGTCTGCCACCCAACACGGCCATCAGAGGAAACGAGATTTGACAAGGCCTGCTTACAAGCGGGGACTCCTGCCCACAGGTGAGAACCTCGGTTAGTTCATGTCACATAGCCCTGAGGACTCAGCAAGCACTTTCTCTGAGTGACTCCATAGGGAAAGTGCTGGCCAAACCATGATCCTGGGAACATGAGCCACATTCACAAGCTCTGTAGGCTCATCTCTAATCAACAAAGACAAGTTATCTAATCAGACCCCACTCAAAGGGAAGGAATTGGAGATCCAGCTAGGGGTTAGAACGTCCTCGGTTGGGAATTCTCACAGCATAGCTGTAAGACCTGAACAAGTACGAAATATTCAATTGCAAAGAATCATATCAATAGGTAAGAAAATTCTGAGAGGGTTTCGTATGTGTGATAGTTTTTTTTCCTTTCGTTTTTCTTTCCCTTCTTCCCTCCCTTCCTCTTTCCCTTCCTTCCTTCCTACTTTCCTTCATTCCTTCTTGTCTGTCTTCCTTCATTCTGGAGAATTATATCTTAGAAAACTTCAAACTTCTTAGGAAACTATTTATGGAAAAGTACAAATATGCAAAACTTAAAAATTATGGTATGCATCATTCTGTATAGTGAAGATTACAGAACCAAGACAGAGAAGAATCAAGTTTAAAGCCATTGATGGGTGTTCTGAAAATCTCATTATATAAATATCATATATACTTCTGTTTCAAAATATATTAAATCATCAATTAGCATTTTGTCACCAATTGATATTTATTAAGACCTTAATGGAGGCCTAGCATTTTGCTAGACATGATGCATATTTACTCTAGACAAGTAAACATGAAAATCCTTCCTGTGACCTTTATCAAATGCCATGATTTGTCATCCCACATGAAACCTAAATATTCTTTAACCAGAGTTTAATTAAGTCTTTGTCAGTTAATCTCTTGATTTCCCTTTCTTTCTACTAGCTGAACTCACTCACAGCAGGTCTCCTGTTTCTGTATGTGGCTACCTGCATGGGTGTTGACGATAAGCAGATACCCCAGTATCTACATTTTATGTTTTCTAGTAGCTCAATTTAAAAAGTCAAAGGAGGGCCGGGCGCGGTGGCTCATGCCTGTAATCCTAGCACTCCGGGAGGCCAAGGCGGGCGGATGGTTCGAGCTCAGGAGTTCGAGGCCAGCCTGAGCAAGAGCGAGACCCCGTCTCTATTAAAAATAGAAAGAAATGAGCTGGACAACTAAAAATATATATAGAAAAAATTAGCTGGGCATGGTGGCACATGCCTGTAGTCCCAACTACTTGGGAGGCTGAGGCAGGAGGATCACTTAAGCCCAGGAGTTTGAGGTTGCTGTGAGCGAGGCTGACGCCACGGCACTCTAGCCTGGGCAACAAAGTGAGACTCTGTCTCAGAAAAATAAAAAATAAAAATAAAAAGTCAAAGGAAAGAGGTGAACTTATATAATTTTATTAATATGTTTTATTTAACCCCATATATCGAAAATATTATCATTTTGATAAGTAATCAATATTAAAAGGATTAATTAGATATTCGCCATCTTTTTCTGTACTAAGTCTTCAGAATCCCATGTGTATTTGACACTCACAGCACATCTCAATTTGGACACATTTCAAGTACTCAGTGGGAGTAATGGCCACCGTATTGGATGGCACAAATACAGACTTCCTTTCTAACTGCCTCAATGGCCCATGTCAATAATGTTAACCATTCATTCAAGCAAAACAAATTTTTGAGTGCCTGCCATGTCTCAGGAACTGTTCTAAGACTTAGGGTACAAACAAAACAGGCAGATTTTCCTTCCTGTCCAGAATTTATATTCTAGTCAGGAGACATAAACCATGACCAAAATAAGGAGTAAAATATCTGTAGCAGGTGAAATGCTGGGCAGCGTCATGGAGATGGGTGATAGGGAGTGCCTGGGGTGGGGAGGATGGTCCTAGGAGAGGCCTCATGGAGATGGCCCCGAGCAGCCTGAGAAGGTGAGGGAGCAGGCTCAGGGACATGGAAAGGAAGAGGGTTCTAGGCAGAGGGACAGCCAGGGCACAGGCCCTAAGGTAGGAGTGTCCTTGGAGTAGCCAGGGATCCCCAGGTGGTTTGTCTGCATATTCAAGTTTGAAAAGTGCTGCTCTAAACTTTTACTCTTAATCTTCTCTGAATTTCTCCATAATAATGTTTTAATGGCATAAAACAGCAACAGCCATTTCTTATTGTTCATGATTGTGAGTGTTGACTGGATTCCACTGGGTGATTCTTCCGCTCCCCATGGTGTCACCTGGGGTGCGGTCATCTGAAGACTCATCTGAAGGGCTGGAATGGCCAAGGTGGCCCATGTACATCGCTGGTGGTGGCATTGGGTTAATTCTGTCCCACATTTTGTCAGCTGGGTGGTACAACCATCTGGGTGTTTGACTGGGCTGGATCACCCAAGATGGCCCCTCACATGGCTGCCAGCTGGGAGCTCAGCTGGGGTTGTCAACTAGACAGCCTCAGTTCTCCCCCATGGGGACTCTCCATGGAAGTTGGCCTTCTTAGAGTGTGGCGGCTTTGTTCCAAGAGGGAGCTTTCCAAGGGATGAAGCTGCAGATCTCTTAGAGCCCAGCCTCAGAAGTTACCCAGTGACTCATTGCCACATTCTATTGACCGAAGCAAGTAACAAGGCCAAACTAAACTCAAAGGGAGAAGAAATAGACTCTATCTCCTGATGAGAAAAGTAGCAAGAAATTTGCAGCCATCTTTAATCCATTCCAAAAGAGAATAACTCACATTCATTGAGCAATTATCATGTAAGTACTATTAACCAATTTAATCAATTCTAAACCGTGCATTTTTAAATTTTTTATTTTGAAATAATTATAAAGTCACAAGAAGTTATTCAAATAGGACAGAGAGGTCCTATATATTCTTCATCCAATTTTCCTCAATGGTTAGACCACACATAATTTAAGTAAAATATCAAAGCCAAGAAATTGACATTTGTACAATGTATAGGTATGATTCTGTCATTTTAAAAGTGAATAACTGCCATTTATTGGGTGATCACCATGTAAGTACTATTACCACGTTTCATCAATTTTTAGATGCACATTTTTTTCACATTTAACTTCTCTGGAATGAGAATGTCTTACAATCAAACATTATTAGAAGCATCGTTTTTCTTTTGTTGGTGGTACATAAAATAATAGTATATCCTACAATATCTATATATGGTATCTTAGATTCAATAAAATATTATATTAGCCCATTTTACAGATAAAGAAACTGAGGCATGAAGTGGTTAAGAAACCTGCCCTAAGTCACACAACTAGTAGGGCTACTGATGGAAACTCAGGGACAGAACTCAAACTCAAATGCTTAACCTACACTACCTTGGAAGGTAACTATAACAAGACTAAAAATAGCATTTTCTATATTTAGCATGGCTTTGGTGAAGTTTAGTGAAAAGTATGTAACTATGAGACAAACAAACCCCTATTCTCTGGGTCTAGACCCAGCATGCTTAACCTACACTACATCACCTACAGACAGTTAGCATTCCATACATTTTGTGGATATATCTTTTGTGACCATGAAACGGTATGAATTAGAAAGTTCACAGAAGCAACAAACCCAATAGCTTTTTTATTATAAATTCTAAACAGCAGTGTGCTGCACTTATGTAACTGGTCATTGAACAAGGGACTGGTACAACCTCTGCTTTCTAATGCAATGAAACTGCTTTCCTTAATAGAACTCATTCTGCTCTGGATTTAATCAATTCTCTGCAAGGATTAAAAATTGAATAGGACAAAATGAAATGAAGAAAATAAAAAGGAGGTGATTAGACTGATTTTTATATATGATGGAAATAATGCAAATTCTGGAAACAAATAGGCCACCTATGGGTTGAAAAAATTATTTTAATTGTAAAGCTGTTTCAACCACTTCTTACAAATAATACACTTTTTATGCACTACCAGAAAATGCAAAAAAGAAATAAAGAAAAGATTTGTTCAGTGGTAGGTTGGAGCTAAATATGATGCTTACTACATAGACCATTTCCCAGAAAAGAGGAAATTAGTTTAACCAGATGGGATATATACAAATATAATTACAGTTCACAAGTTTAAATTTTGCTCCCCAGGCAGCTCTTTGAAATCCTAATCTCTAACTTGGGGCTAACAACCAAAAACCGCTTCTCATCATTCAGGAAAGCAGGGTTTGGATGCCAGCTGCCTCGCATTCTAAATTCAATACCAAATGGCCTACCTGGTTTAAAACATACTCATTCCTGCTTTTATCATTCTTTCTTTGATATGAGCTATTTTGTGGGTCAATAAATGTAGCAAAATCCAGAGAAGTTTAGGTCTGTTGATAAGATAAAGGCAACTATCTATACCAACTGGGAATTTGTTGATCTAGATTTGACTAATCATGATTCCTGTATAATTGGTTACATCTTGCTTAGGCTTGTGTGGTCCCATAATATACTTGAAACAAGAAAGAATGATTTTACCAACTTAACCAAATAAAAAGGGGCCTAATACATAGGAATTTGCTCAGAGTCAAGGTTCAGTTTATAGAACCTGAAATAAAGAAGGTGGCAGAGGATATAATAGAATAGCTATCATTTATCTAACACTTAAAGCCACATTATCTCATTGAACTCCTACCATAACCCCCGAGGTAAATTCCATCATTCTCATTTTACAGGTGAGGAATTCTATTCAGAAAGGTTAATTTATCCAATAAACTAACAACTAATAAAAGGCAGATCAGACTTCAAACTGTTCTATTATATGTGACTCAAATATATAATTATTTCTAAACATATAAATATGGATTTCAAAACATATCTGGCCCTAGGGATTTGGCATAAGGTATTGCTGGCTTGGATTTTATTAATATTCCCATTTAAGTTTCCATGTTTCAGGAGTTAGATTTCAGTGACGTGGAAAGGGGGTCGCACAACTGTGGTATTTTGCAGAACTTGCCTAGTTGGGATTAACTGCACAAAGGCAGTGCCCACCCACACAGAGATGAATATTTTTAT
This sequence comes from Eulemur rufifrons, assembly GCF_041146395.1. Lineage (NCBI taxonomy): Eukaryota > Metazoa > Chordata > Mammalia > Primates > Lemuridae > Eulemur > Eulemur rufifrons. Next base: position 134,341,401 of record NC_091012.1, on the reverse strand, counting down.
ATTTTAGGAAGACAATACAGTGTATATAGTGTCTATTATTAAGTCCCTCAGTAGAGACTGGAGTAGTATCCTATAATCAAACACATTAAAATTTCTGCAGTGAAATGTATGAATATTCACCCTAAAGAAGAAAAAGACTATAAGTAGCCTCAGGATAACTGAAGTCAAATTTTCTTAACAAATCACTGACCAAAAAACACTTTAAGTTTTCAAAGCATTTAGATCATAGAATTGTGCATGAAGAATTGTGGACCTATATGTTACACACTTCTTTGCCTTTTAGGACTCTGAGTGATCCCTGTCACTGGCTCCAAAAAGCTCTCTCTTTTACACAAGCCCACTTTTCTAAACAGGATAAATATTCGCTTCCCCACTTTCCCTACAAATATGTAGCGTGTTCTGCTTCCACTCTATGGGGTCCCTTTTCTGGCCTGTGCGGCTCAGCTGTGCTCAGCCCTCCGTGAGATCATGAGAACTCCAAGTGCAGGGACTGTGCAATCTGCTTTTGACTTTTCTGGAGTTTCCCCCCAATAAATCCTATTTCATATTTACACCTTCTAGTTCCAGTGGTGTGTGTGTCTGTGTCCTCTCTGCGCAAGGCCATAGGACCACTCAGCTGGAAGGAACTGGAAAGTTCCTGTAGTCTAATTCCCCGTGATATCAGCCTCCAAGATACCCCCAGTGGTGCCTACTGCCTGGTATTAACACCTTAGTATAGTCCCCTCCAACATTGTACCAGTGTTAGTTCCTGTGACCAAGAGAATACAGAAGAAATGATACATCATTTCAGAAATTAGGTTACAAAAGACACTGTGCATTGCTTGCTCTCTCTCTTTCATCACTAACTCCAGGGGAAGTTAGTGACAATGTCATGGGGACACTCAAGCATCTCTATAGAGGGTCCATGTGGTGAAGAGCTGAGTGAACCACAGGAGTGAACCATCTTGGAAGCAGATCCTCCAGCCCCAGTCAAGCCTTCAGATGACTGCAGCCAGGGCTGACATCTTGACTGCAACCTCATGGGAGACCTTGAACCAAAACCACTCACCTAAAGTGCTCCCCAATTGCCAGCCCACAGAAACTGCAAGATAATAACTATTTGTTGTATTAAGCTACTAAGTTGTGAGAGTATTTTGTTACACAGCAATACATAACTAATACACTCCCCCATCTCACAGATGAGGAGGAGATGATGTTTTAAAAATAACAGGAGATGCTCCGGGACCCTCCCAGTCCTATGACTTCAAGGGCCAGCACAGCTCACTCTGTTTATGTGGAGTGGGCAGGAGACTTCTTAATTTTCTCATTTCCCAGAATCTTCTGTTTTCTCACATTGATACTGGAAGCCCCTGGAAAATCTGGCCAATAACTCAGCTGTGAAAAGAAAAGTTTGGCACAGATGTCCTGGTTCTGGAGGGAGTCTGCCCACTCGCTAAATTCCCCAAAATAGCCCTCGTTTGTGGGTTTGTTTTTCAAGAGATGATTCTTGTTTTTTCCTATAAGGACAAAACTTTCTAGACGGCAGTTGTCAAATCAGGAGACATGAGAAAGCATTTAGCCTCTTTCCTTTCCCTGGTGTTGAAGAGCATGTTCTTAATGACCTATCTACTGTCTCAGGGGGCTTATGGCGGCATCGACTTGGTCCTAGCCTGCGAGATTGCATCAGACCCCAAAGCGGCAGCTGTCCTCCTGGTTAGGTTACTTGATTAATGATTCTGTTCCCTGCTCTAATGCTGTCTTCTCTTCCCAGCTGCAGTTTACATACAGGATGCATTTCCTCTCTGAAGCCCCCATCTGCCTCTCATATTTCCGTATGTCATGTGCTTCTGTATTTTAGGTACAGATGGAGACATTAGTCATGTAATTCATCACATGGGAAAATTCACAGGCTGGCTATTTTATTTCAGTTTAAGTATTAATTTCTACCTTTGCTACTGGTAGAAAACTCCAAAAACATCAATGAGAATTGTAGGTAAAATATCTACCTCCACTGACTATTACTGGATTCTTCCTTTTAAGGTTAAAGTGAGGCATGATACATCCAAAAATTATAGAAAAATACGCAAACCTAGTGTAGTAGATTTATTGCAACAACGGCCCCAATTCTTCACCCCTTTGCTCTTTGATCCGCAACTTTGCTGTGCCTCTTTCTAAACAAACAGTGTCTATTTCCCATCTCTTGAATCTAGGCTGGCCTTGTGACTTGCTTTGACCAACAAAATGTGGCAGAAATGACTGTGTACCAGTTCCAAGCCTTGGCCTCAAGGGGTCTTGGAGCTTCCGTTCCCTCTCGTAGAACCTTACATCCACCATGTGAACATGCCCAGGCTAACCAATGAGCAGCTGACAGCCAGCCAATCCCCAGGCACATGAGAAAGCTCAGCCAAGATCACAGAGCCACCAACTTGACCTAGATCTGACCGCAAATATACATAAACACAGCAAAAATAAAGTCATCCTATGGACTCTTGAGCAATGATAAATGGTTGGTTTTTACACCACTGAGTTTTGGGGTGATTTGTTATGCAGCATTATTGTAGCAATAGATAATTGATTTATATAGGCTAGTATTTTTTTTTTTTTATTTTTACCTCCCTCTCCAGCACTCCCCTGGTATTTTTTTGTGAGTGTGTTGTGTGGCACACTTAGGCCCCAAGCAGAAGCCAAGCTATGAGAGGTTTTCCAGAGAGGGTGCTTTCTACGTCCTGTCTAGGATATCTAAGCCTGGCTACCTATCTGAGATTCCGAATAAAAGGAAGGGCCTGGGGCACTGCCCAACAGTGTGCAGATTTCCAAATAATTGTCCTGTTTCCAGCACAGTGCCACCACCCTTAACTGGGTTTTGTGTCCTTCCTGAGTCCCATCCCACTGATTCAATATTTCTAGAGTAAAAACCTCCTACCCTCTACTGGGGGTCTAACTGCTTCTTGTGGAGATATTTAATAAATCTGCTTACTTTCAGCTGCACTTGCCTCCCAGTTCCAGAGGTGCCTGGTTGCACCAATGTCTTCACATTTGTGGGGAGCTCTTGTTCTGACTTGAGTTGGTTTTCAGCTTTCTCTACTGCCAGGTCATAGTTCTCTGGTCAGATGAGGCAAGAGCCTTAAGGCAGAGCAAACCATCAGCCTTCCTTCCAGAAAGCACTGGGCATCTGCACAAGGTCGGGGGGTGGGGGGGCTGGGTTTCCCAAGGTCATGGGCAAGGATAAGCCACAGACCAAAAGAGGATTGATTGCACTTGGAGTTTTCCTTGCACTGAAGCAATCTAAAGAAAAATAACAATGGAAGAGATAGAGTCTTTCAATTTAGCTTCAGCAGCATTTTCAGTGACTAGCAGAAAAAATGCTAAAATGAAGCTGATGAACAAAGGCCTACTTTGATGAAACTTCTCAACCATTCACAGCTTATATTTTCCCAATTCTATCCCAAAGGTCTAAAGTTCACTTATGTCCTAAAACTATCAAAGTGTATTTTGGTGAGTGAGTTTTTCCAAAAGTTAGGCATGGTTAGATTCCATGTAGGGACTATGACCTGCTTAGTATTTTCATTAAGTATTATTCTTGCTCGTGGTTTTCTTAGTCTTTCTTCAAAACTGTTTCCTGAGTACTGTGCTGGAAAACAACCAAACAAACAAACAAACAAAAAACAAAGAAAAATGTTCATGGTCATTGCAAAGTATAAATAAGTCCCTAACTCTCTCTTTCTTGTCATTCTTCCCCCAGACTTCTTTCCCCGCTGAATTTGGTTTCTCAAATAATCATTTTAAAGTAAATGGGGCTGGGCACAGTGGCTCGTGCCTGTAATCCTAGTACTCTGGGAGGCCGAGGCAGGAGGATCACTTGAGCCCAGGAGTTTGAGGTTGCAGTGAGCTATGATGATGCCACGGCACTCTACCTGGGGCGACAGAGCAAGACTCTGTCTCAAAAAAAAAAAAAAAGTAAATGGTATACGAACAGGAAAATATGTATCACAATAAGATAATCAGACCACCTCTTGAAAGAGAGACAAATTGTTTGGGATCAATTATGCAATGTTATTACAGTCGATGCACTCTTGATGTTCCATAGATTTTTGCTTAGTTGTCCAAGAGACCTACAACGCCAGAAGGTCTGATGAGACTTTTCCCCCTAACCATTGTCTCTATGCACAGTCCTCTGACCTCATTGCAGTGTTTTCTTAGGTAGGTAGAAATGTTATTTTCCTGCTCATTTTGCCTTTTTATACATTTGGCAAATATTACTATCTTGCCTTCCTCAGTGATCTGTGTCTGGGTCTTCCCTCAGCTTGTAACCAGAATTGACATTTTAATTGTCCTTGTAAATTCTAACCCCATTTCAGAATGCAGGCTACGCATGATTTGTTGTGTACCTTTTCTTTTATTAAAGATGAGTGAGGGGTGGTTTGATAAAATTTTTTAAGATTGGGGTGATTAAAATGCTTATGCTATATTTCCTCCCTGCCTTAATACATAAAATATTCTAGATGGCTCCCTAGATTTACTGAGATGAAATAGATATAAAACTTAAAACTCAGGGCTTGCAAAAATGCACATGGAAGCCAGGCGTCATGGCTCATGCCTGTAATCCTAGCACTCTGGGAAGCCAAGGTAGGAGGGTTCCTTGAGCCCAGGAGTTTGAGGTTGCAGTGAGCTGTGATGATGCCACTGCACTCTACCCAGTGTGACAGAGTGAAATTCTGTCTCAAAAAAAAAAAAAATGCACATGGACAAAACCAGGGGGGAAATAAAAAAAAAAAATTATACAGGCTCCACTCCTAAGATGAACCAAAAATTTGGCTCTAAGCTTTCTGATGGCCCACTCAAAAAAGGAAAATATAGTCAAGTGTTGGATTCATGTTGTCTAAGAAATAAAGCCTGCCAGTAATTCTGAGGAAGTAAAGTTTCTCCTAGCACATAGATCTAAAAGAACATTTCCATGCAGGTCTTCACATGGAGCACATCTTTATCACTTCTACAATAAATGTGATTGCTGCTGTGCTAGAGGTGTTTATTCAAAGAGCCCTCTGTCTGAAGCTAACAAGGGTGAATATCAATGCACTTCCCAGCAAAAGCAATTTTTCACATGGGCATCCAACAATGTGATCTAAATATTCAGCTCTCCAGTGGCCCACCAGGAATAAAATGTAGAGTGTCCAGAGATGAATAGTCACCGCATCCTTAAAATAAAATTCCATTAGTATTTCTCTCAACAGAGTTTTGTCTCTTCATCATAATGCTCTGGAGCAGGGAATATCAGTAGACGGCTCTGCAAAGGCTAAATAAAAGGAAATCAGCTTAATTCCAATGTGAATCTTTCAGGTTTGTTAAAGAGAATGTCAGGAGAGTGAGAACTGACTCTCACAGTGGATTCCTATGAGAATAGAGTCTTTTAAAATATAGTTTTGTCTTGATAAGTCCTAAAGGATGGAAAAATCTGCATAAGGTTCTTCCCAATCCTATGATATGATGATTGTGACAATTCATTTCCATTTTCTGGAAACGTAAGACTATTTTGCAATGAACTTTGACTCCTCCTGGGCTTGTAAAGGAGGGAAAGGAAACACAGTAGAAAAGGTGGCTCCTGGCCAACCCAGAGGTAAATTTCATTTGGGGTCTGGCTCAAGTTCCATAAGCCAAGAATCAAACTTGCAATCATCTCTTTGAGGTTTTGTGGGAACCAAGAATTCCAGAGCCCAGGGAGACAGGAGATCATCCTGGAAATAGACTCTTCACTGAGCCTTGTTTCCATTCCATAATGGAGAGTTCCCTAGGGCTTCCTTTCCTCGTGATTTTAGAGCTGGAGGAGGAGCTTAATAAACACCTTTGGAGTTCAAACTTGGACATTTCATGGCCCTTTCCCACAGAAGAGCTAACCCTTGGAATGAGATTTTTGGACATTCCATATATGCCTCCAGAGACCAAATGGCCCAAAACAAATGCAATAGATCTCTCTAATGACCACGTTGAATCTACCAATTATTTCCAACCTCAACAAAACCAAAGTGCATATTACACCAACAATTCTGGCTAGATAAAAGAAGACCAACCATCTCCCAATTTCTCTTGCCTACAATCTCTGCCACCTGGAATCAATCTACAAGAGATCGAATTACCAACTAGGCAAAGAAATCTTCAAAATTATAGGTGGGACGTGACAACTGTGCATATAAGTCTTAAAGCAATGTTGAAAATGGGCTGCCCAAATCTGGCTAGAGTGACTTGCTGAGAATATTCTTACTATATGCCCAGCCTCACATTGTTCATCCATAAGAGGAATATCTTTGAGGTGAACTTGTTAATTGTCTTGGGTCAGGTTCCCCAGAAGCAGACCCTAAGATGGTAGTTCTTGGGTTAATAATTATTGGGAGCTGCTTGCAGGAGAAATCTGTAAGGCAGTGAGGAAAGTAGGCCTGGGAGAAAGCAAGGGTGTGGTTTCAGGAGAAGTCAGGGAACTCTGGAGCATAAACAACATAGCAGAGTCCATCCCATCTTGAGGCAAGGGGGCTTTGGTGACCTGCACCGATCATTCATTGGCCCCCAGCCACCCTGCATGTGTGTCGGTAGGAGGACCCCCAAGCATCTCCAGTTGAGGCAGCTCCGGTTGCCCAAGGATGGCCGAGGGAGCAGTTTCAGGTGTGAGCTCTTAGCTACAGCAGCTGTAGCAGTTGAATGAAAGAAACCCCAGAGTATCAGGCAAGACACCAACAGCAGCTGCTAAACCAGCACTTCTCAAACTTGAGTGAGCACCAGAATCCTCCGGAGCACTTGTTAAATACAAATTGTTGCACCTCACCCCCAGAGTTCCCAATTCAGTAGGTCTGGGATGAGGCCTAAAAATTTGCATTTTCCAGGCGATACCGATGGCACTGATGGCGCTGGTGTAGGAACATGTTGATGAGCCAGAACGTGAATGCCAGATTCTTTCTCCCCATCTGAAAAGAGTCAGAAAAAAGCAACAACGCCTGAAAACACTTGTTTGAGTTTCCTTTGCATTACGAAAAGAGGAAGCAAAAAGAGTCATTGCTCTCATGCTAGATGCTCTCTGTCATCTGATGCGATCACAGTTCCTGGAATCTTGTGAAGTGGAATCATCAATTGCCAGGCTGACTCGGAGGGCCTGACAGATCACAAGACTGGGGCACCCCCCCATTCACTGCAGGGCTTTATTTTAATCCTCTGGGACTTCACATGGAAATCCTAATGGTTTCTTCAAAGCCGTATGGTCTATTGTATGAAAGCATACTTGGAAATCCCTAATGAGTGGATTAGGCGCACAATGGACTGCATCACATAAATGGAGGCACTCCTGTTTAAAAATTAATAAACTGCATAATTGAGAAGGAGCACTGCAGTACAGACCTTGACGGTCCTCATGAAACAGAAACTACTATGCATCCAATCCCTTTATTCTTCATGTTGATGAAGGAAAGTCACACGATGTGCACGGAATGCAGATTTTTTCTTTATTTAGCCATACGGTTGGACCTCAATTTGTGTGTTTGTGTGTGTGTGTGTGTGTTGGGGGAAACAAATAGTGACAATAAATGTCTGTTATGTGCTATGTGAAAACAGCCATGTGCAAAGTGTGATGAAGAAAAAGAAAGCAGGGTAAGGAGAAGCAGGCTTGGAGAGGGGTGGAGAGCATTGGAGGCCAAGGCAGGAAGGAGTTGTTCTCTTATATGAGCGAGTGCATCAGGCAGGACCCTCAGATATGGTGAACTTTGAGCAGAACCCTAAAGGCAGTGAGGGGTGAACTCTGTGGCTATAAGGAGGGACAGAGTTCCAGGCAGAAGGGACAGCAGTATGCAGCCAGTGGGTCCTCAAAAAACAGTGAGAAGGCCTGGTGCCTGGGGGCTAGAGCAGGGTGAGTGGGAGGTGGGGAGAGGGTGAGAGGACAGCAGAGCAGATGGTAGAAGGAAGGAGGGCAGAACATGCTGGAGCTTCACTCTAAGTGAGGAGCCCTGGAGGGTTTGGGGCACAAGAGTGACGTGACCTGATGCTCTTATGCTCTTTTTTTTTTTTTTATTTAGAGACAGGGTCTCATTCTGTCACCTAGGCTGGCGTGCAGTGGCATCATCATAGCTCACTGCAGCCTCAACCTCCCAGGCTCAGGGGATCCTCCCGCCTCAGCCTCCCGAGTAGCTGGGACTACAGGTGCACACCACCATGCCCAACTAATTTTTTTTATTTTTTGTAGAGATGGAGTGTTGCTATGTTGCCCAGGCTGGTCTCAGATTCCTGGCCTCAAGCAGTCTTCCCACCTGACCTCCCAAAGTGCTGGCATTACAGGTGTCAGCCACAGCACCCAGCCTGATGCTTTGTTGAAAGGATTCTATGTGGAGAATACATTGTAGAGGGGAAAGGAGGAAACAGGAGACCAGTGGGAAGACAAGAATCTAGGCTACTAAGATGTTACTTAACTGGCTGGTACCCTTGGAGGTAAAGAGAAGAGTCACCCATATTTTGGAGGTTGCTAATGATCTGATGTAGGATGTGAAAGAAAGAAAAGAATCAAGGATGAATCCAATGTGTTTTGTCTGAACTACTGGAAGAATGAAACTGCCATTTGCTGAGATTTAGGAAACTGAGGGGGCCCAGCATATGAATGGTGGGGTAGAAAACAATGGTTTGGTCAGGAATATTCTAAATTTGAGATGCCTGTTAGACACCCATGGTGGGGGGATGGCCATATACATCTGGAGTCCAGAAGAGAGGTCTAAGTTGGAGACACAATATTGGGTGGCATCAACTACATACTCCACTCTTTCTAAACAATCACACATTCTAAGCTCCAATGGTAAATAACGTGTTCTACCCAGGAAGATCTAGATTTGTAACAGTAAATTTTTCTAACATTAAGATAATCTATAAACCAGTAATATATAAAAGCATGATGGTTTTAAACCATTTTCAAAGAAAACTGTGGGGGCAATTTTTCAGCCAGGACAAGCACACCCCAATAATATTGTGAAGGTCAAATTAGACAGTTGGTAAGCTAGACGCAGGAATAACTAGCCTCCTCTACCCATACCTCCATGCCTTTGTGTAAGAAAGGATCCGTGAAATTGGACTTCATCAAAATTAAAAACTTTTGTTCATTAAAGGACATTCATTAAGAAAGTGAAAAGACAACCTATAGAATAGAAGAAAAAATTGCAAATCATATATCTGGTTAAGAGTCTAGAATCCAGAATATATAAAGAACTCTTACAGCTCAACAAAAAAAGACAAGCAGCCCAACTAAAAAATGGACAAAGGACTTAAATAGACATTTCTTCACAGATACAAAAATGGTAGCAAGCACCTGAAAAGATGCTCAACATCATTAGTCATTAGGGAAATGGAAATCAAAACCACAATGAGATACTACTTCAAACACACTGGGATGACTGTAATCAAAAGAATGAAAAATAACAAGTGCCAGTAAGGATGTGGAGAAATTGGAACCCTTGTGCATTATTTTTAAGAATTCAAAATGGCATGGCCAACATGGAAAACAGTTTGACAGTTCCTGAAAAAGTTAAACACAGAATTACCATATGACCCAGCAATTCCACTCCTGAGTTTATACTCAAAAGAATGAAAAACAGCAACTCAAAGAGATACATGCACAACAATGTTTATAGTACCACTATTCACAATATCCAAAAGCTGGAAACAATCCAAATGTCTATTAAAAGATGAATGGATAAACAAAATGTGGTATGCATGTATGATAAATATTATTCAAACTGTAAAAGGAATGAAGTACTGACACATGCTACAACATGGATGAACTTTGCGAGCATTGTGCTATGTGAAAATAGTCAGACACAAAATATCACATATCATGTGATTCCATTTATATGAAATATCCAGAACAGTTAAATTCACAGAGACAGAAAAAAAGAATGGTTTTTGCCAGGGGTTAGGGGAGAGGGAAAAATACAGAGTGACTGGTTAATGGGTATAAGGGTTTTTTGGGGGGTGATGAAAATATTTTGGAACTAGATAGAGGTGCTGGTTATACAGCATCGTGAATGCTCTAAATGTCACTGAATTGTTCACTTTAAAATAGTTAATTTTATATTATGTGAATTTCATCTCAATTTTTTTAAAAAACCTAAAAATTAGAAAGGATCAATGAAAAAAAGAGTTTTGAAAAGCAAATGTCACAGGGAAGACCTGCCTCTGCAGCAGGGAGCTATTCTTCCGTAAGCGCTCAGAAATAAGTCCTGGGCATCTCTGATACAGACTCTAAGTGAACAGAACAATCTTCTTTATGCCAGAAGAGCCAACACTTTCCAAAAATGCAAGCATGGAAAAAAGGTGATTGTTTCCCTGATTTACATCTATTGCATTTATATATTCCATTGCTTCCCATGGTTGAAGTGTTTTGAAAATAACTTATAACCAACTAAACAGAATAGCCTGATTCCTTGTTTACCAGGAAGAGAATGAAGGGGACTGAAAGGCAGAACTGAGCAAACTGTGCCTTTGAAAGCACAGACTGTACAGGGAGGGATGTGGCTGCTATTTTCAGCCTTGTGTGGGTGTGAGGATAACAGACCTCTGGAAACAGCTGTTTAACAACAGACTGTGAGAGTCTCCCAGGACTCAAAGACCCACCCTCTCCAGTGAACCAAGGGAAAGTTCATGAGAGCTAGGGGAGTTCAATGCATTTTGAAAAATCTGAAATGGGGATTCAACACCGGGCTTTGAATGAGCTGCAGGATTTAGCAAGGCTTTGCCGCCTCTGTTCAAAAGAACAACTCCAGGAAACTGAAAAGCCAAACCAGAAACAGACATGATGTACTTTCCGGAAGAATGACTACCCTCAAAGCCACTTCTGCAGGGATCCAGCCTCCCTCTGGGGGCCTGACAAACTGCCTGCTTCTGGAAGAAAACAGGCTTGGGTGGAGGGACAATTGACTCCTGTGCAAACTTTTGTTTCAGCATCCAGCATCAAAAGCAAACTCTTTGTTACGATGAAGGAAAGAAGATGGTTTGAAGACTGAACTTGCTTTCCTTTTTGTTTTAATGAATCCTGATACACACTTTTCAAAGCTTGTCCCCATGCATTGGAAAGTAAAAACAACCCATTTCCACTCAGCTACAGAGAACACACTATAAATAGGACCCAAATGGTGGTTCAGGAAAAGCTGGGTGACAAGTTGAACCATATCTTTTTATTTTTCCTACAAAAACCTTATGTCCTAGACATAATGAGAGTAAGGAAGACAACTTGTAATTTAAGGTATAATTAAGAGTGCTATATATTTAGGTATATTCTGGTGAACATTTTTAGTATTTATTCATTCTATCATTCATTCAACACACATACATACGTATTTATTGCTTACAGCGTGCTAGGCATCATGCTAGGTGGGGGAATACAGTGGTGAGCAAAGCAGACACCTCTGCCTCAGGGAGCAGATGACACACCAAAGAATATACACAACAGTTTCGGGCTAAGAAGGAAGGGGACATTTTCCATCAACCAACTTCAAGGTCTCATTCTCCAATCTTTTTTTTCTGTTCTAAAATTAAACTCTATCCATGATTAAATACAGTTGGGACCACTCCCTAGAAACATGGGCCCCCAAAATCATCAGAAGAAAATAGTCTAATTATACATTTTCCAAGGTCAGGAAGATTCAGAGTTAAATAATGGCAATGGTCCAGGCTGAACTAGAACTCAGACTTTCAGGTTCTTATTGCATTCTCAGGTTCTCCACCCTGGATCTCCTGCAAACAGCTCCTAGAACAAGAACACACACGGATCCTCTCAAACAAACAATAACTTACAGTTAAATTTAATGAGAAAATTAGCAGCTGATTCCCTAGAAAACTGTGAAGTCTGCAGAGAACTAGCCCTGCTAAAAAAAGCACTCAAATTATATAACTAAAATGCATGCAAATTATACAATCAAATGGGAATCCGGGGAGTTCCCAGTAAAGTCTAGTTTCTTGACCACAGTTAAAGCCTTGTTCAAAAACAACAGGTACCACTTTTCCTTTTGCATAACTAAAGGAATAGTTTTCTCAAAACAAAGGGATAGTTTGCCTCAAATGCAAATCCACATCTCTCAGGTAGCAAAATACATCCCCCAACATCTGGCCACCCATTTTCTCAGTATTTGCTCTTCAAGGTTCCCCAAAGCTGTAATTAAAGTCCAGTCCTAACCAGGATCACCTTGTTATACTGGTTTACAAAATTTGCAGGTGGTGCAAAGCTGAGAGTGGGTTGGGGGCATGATCAAAATAAACCTTGACAAGCTGGATTCAGGCACCAATGCTACTCGGATGACAGAAAACTGCCAGCTCAGGGTCCTTCACTTCAGCTGGAAAATATCAACCTCAAAGTGATCAGACCGCTAAGCTGTCACTTAGCAACCATGCAAAAGACTTGAGGTCTAAATTGACAGTAAATTCCATATGAAATAACAACTTAATGGAAAGGCCACAACTTTTAGGCTTACGAAATAGAGCTCCCATCCTCTTCTAACCTTTCTCACATTCAGTTTCTTTAAACAACATTATCATAGCCATTTGAGGGCATTTTCTCCCTCTTTAACACTTGAGAAATAGAAAGCATTTTCTACATCTCAGTATTAAATTAAAATATTGAATATTTGGGACAGGGTGGTGGAGAGCCCAGTTGAGCAACGGCCAAATAGTTTACCACAGTAAACAACTGACCTTCCTAAATGTAGATTTCGGAACTCTAGGAGAGCCCTGGGACAGGGTAGCATGGGCTGCAGAGCCCTCAATAAAAACAATTTGTGTAGGAAAAAAATCAACAAGAGAGACATTCAAGATACAATCTTATTTTTACAACAGGCAATAAATATGTATGATTGTCTCATTGACTTTCACTGAAAATAGAGCATTTATGTTTTGGAATTGTTGGGGCCAAGGGAAAACTGCCCTCAGAAGGTTCACCGAAAAATCTACTCTCGATACAGCAGATTAATAAGAGAAAAGCTATCCATATTATTGTAACGTGTATACACGGGAACACTCAGAAATGAAGATTCAAGTCCTCAGTGAGGTACAGAGGTTTGTAAAGAATGGAGGCTTGAAAGCAGAAAAGTAGGTTTGGGAGGGAGACAGGAAGAAGCTTGAGCAGCCAGCAAAGGTGGCCTTGTTATGTAAGTGGAACCCTACAGGTAGCAGCCTCCGAGAGAATAGACACTAAACGGTTCTTTGCAGACCTTTAAAGGCATCGGGGCTGACTCTCCGTGAATCTCTTCTACGTGGGAAAGGATAGCCCTGGCTGCATTCTCTACACACGCAAATTGCCCTCCACAACAGACAGCTTTGCAGCGTTACTTCCATCTGTGAGACTCCTGGCAGCCACCTCAAAATACGTCAAAGAAACACATTTTGGGGTAAAATATTTCTGATTTCCTTCAGAATTTAGTTATATAAAGTTCCGTTGGTAATCGATGGATGTCAGCTCCGAACCCAGAAACGCACACACTCTCTCCTGTTCTTTTAAAAAGAACATGGAATATGCCAGTGTCCAGGGTTTTCTCCTTCATCATTCTCCTCCTCCTCCCTCTCCTCTTCTTCTTCTTCTAATGAAATCCAACCCAAAGAAGGACCTCGCATTTGCTGCATTTGTACTCTGCAACGGATACTTAGCCTTTGTTGCAGAGTCCGTTTAGGAAAGTTTGCAAGTAGGGAGCAGAGAGCAGAATGGGGCACTGGGGAATCACCTGAACGGACACCTCACCGGGATGCCAGACAGCTTGGGGCCATTAATCTCCTTGAAGCAGCCCAGCAAGACAAGAATGATGGCTGACCATTTACATACCGGGCAGCCTTCCCGTCTGGATGTCTGGATCGTCAGCCTGGATTTATTCCCGGTTGTAAGAAACCCCAGAGGAGGCGATCTCCATCCAATTTATCATGGACAACTGTTCAGGTCACCCAGGCAGCCTTCTCGATTTCTCCTCGGCTGGAGACACGATGATGATCAAAGACAAAAACGGGTGTGCGCAGAGTTGACCTCCTCTCTGTCCCTAATGGGATGATTCTGATGATTAGGGTCAGGCCTCCAAGAGGTCATGGGGCATCTTTGATAAATTCGCCTTTGATGCCTGGACAGCCACAATTTTCAGAGATGACAAGTCAGCTCTGAGGAAACAAGGGCTGGCACTGTGAAACAAAAATGGGTGACATTGTTGCAGCAAGTGTTACAGCGAGTGGTCCCCAGGACAAACCGAGCGGCACACGGAGAGTCGGAGAACCAAGGTTTATTCGCCGGAGGGCTCAGAGGGGTCTTGCCACCAAATTCTGAGCCCCGTCTACCCAATTTTTCCCATTTTTATTAAGTTGCGGTGATTCAAGGTGTGGGGCCTCAGGTGACTAATGCCCGCCAGGTAATAGGTTAGTATTATGTTGATGCACCAGGTAATAGGGTAGTTGATGCACCAGGTAATAGGGTAGTTGATGCGCCAGGTAATAGGTTTAGTGTTATGCTGATGCGCCAGGTGTTAGGTTAGTATTATGCTGATGTGGGTCTTCCGTGAGGGGTGGGGGTCTCAGGTGGCTGCTGTGCTAATAGATGGGGGTTTTCCTTATCATTATGGCAGTGCCACATCAGTGACCATGCGGAGGGACAGTCAGGAAACACTCCCAGTTCTTAAAATCCTGATGCCAGATCTGCTCCTGGCAAGAGCTTTCTGATAAAGCAATTAACAGCTCTGTGCATGCATTTCTTCACCAACTCCATAATCACACCACCTATTTGTCCCAAAGAAGTGATGTCAGGTTAACCCCACAAACAAATCTTATTTTAACACTACCTTTTTATGCTCATAAAGACTTTGTAAGATCTGTGCTGGGCAAATCCAAGGCTGTCTAACTACTGAATTATGAAACTGCATTCTCCCTTGTAGGGTCTCCTAGACCTTAAATGACCTTATTACATTACCCGTGATTTACCAAGCACTTTACTTTTAAAATAATTCTCATTTAACTTCCTCAACAAACTTGAGTGGAAGGTCTTTTTAACACCAGTTAACAGATAAGTATAGTAAGGTTTACAAAGGCCCAGCCAGTGAATGTAGAGCTGAGATCCAAACCTAATTGGCCTGACCCCAAAGCCTCCAAGACAATAAGACAAGCCTCTCCCTCATTTTAATGAAAGGAAGTCTACTTTCCCCTCTTCTGTGGACAAGGACTATAATTCAAAGGGGCCCCACCACCCAGGCAAAGAGATCATTGATCCTCACCACCCAGAATAAAGGCAGGACTCTCGGGTCAGACAATGTCTTCATTATGACTGTGAAGGAGCTCAGGAAATTTCACCCCAAAATATGACTCCTTGGTATAAAGAGTATTTTGAATTAAAGGCCCTTAGAGATCAACAGGCCTTTGGAAGGGACCTTCCCTCTATCTGCATAAACCAGACTGACCCATCAAAAAGAACAATTAATTTCCCTTTCCCCTCCCCGTTATCTCAATATATGGCAGGAAAGAAAATCAAGAATGCAACCAGACCTGGCTCAAAGCGTTTTAAAATATAATACCTGTCTCTCAAGGTTCATTTAATTTGTGAAGAGAATCACTTACAAGTCAATCTGTTTCCCCGATCAATTCATCCTCCCTAGCAACCATTTACTGCCCCTAAACAGAATTACCTGTGCTCCTCATCTCCTCACTCCCCTCTAAAAGAAGTGTGTAAAAATATCTGGATCCCATTGGGATATCAGGTAATCACTCTGTGATTCTCCCCGTGCGCATGGTAAATAAACCTCTTCCTCTTATTAATCTGCCTTAATTGTGAGTTGCTCTTTCAGTGAACTTTCGGGGGGAAGGGGGAAGTTTACACTCACTCCCACGACTGCCACACACTAGCATCCAGGCACAGATACGGCATGAGCTGTCTGTAGAAATTTTCCCCCAAAGTTACCAAGCCTACATTATGGGCTTGGAGATTGCTGAGGGTCTCTTTAGGCAAAACTTAACTTAATATTTGGTTTCTGAAAGGTAGCCTAGGAGAAATCAGAGTACTACACAGAGCCCCCTTCTACTCCCCTGGGGCTAAATCCTCTCAGATCATGTCTTAGCAGGTTTGCTTTTGACCTCTCAAATTCTTTCACTTGGAGTCTTTTGGGTGCAAGACACAGATGCTCCCTCAGCTTGCGAAAATAAGAAAGGTTTGAGATTGGAATACACCTGGATCAGGTAAGGGAGATGGAGATGCCCAGTCTTTATTTGATTCATGGCCAGTGCAATGAGTAAAGAAAAGATGTGCCTTAAAAGAGAAAGGCTGTGCCCTCCCCTCCCCTTTTTCCTTGTCCTTTTCCATGTGGACACAGGTAACAAAGCTAAGGTAGCAGAGCAAGTTGGGGAAGAAGCCTGCATCCCTAATATGTGGAGCTGCAGTACTGAGAGAGAGAGAGAGAGAGAGGGAGAGGATTCCTGTTACAGGTTGCTCAATCAATATCCTATCAATTGCAGATACCAATTTAGAAAAGATTCACCCAAGAATCTGTGGCTCTATTTTTATTAAAAAGAAAAATTTTATCTCATTTTTTGAAATGGAGCCATGACATTCATACAAAGGGACAAAATCGAAAGCAGACTGGAACATGCTGAAATTTTCCATATCTAGGAAGCTATCATTCAGTTCAAGACGGAAAGAAGGGATGAGCAAACCGCTGCCCACAGACTGAAAATCCAGCCTGTTTTTGCGAATAAAGTTTTAGTGGAGCACAGTCATGTTTGTTTACGTGTCGTCTGCTGCTGCATTTGCACTACCATTGCAGAGTCGAGTAGCGGCGACAGAGACTTCATGCCTGCGAAGCCTAAACTACTTATTATCTGGTCCTTTACAGAAAAAGTTTATCGACCTCTGTTATAGAGCATTCTGAAGCACACCCGAAGGCCCCCTCATGGCATATAAATGAACTTTATCCATCAAATCTTGGAATTTGGAAGCAAGAATTATTATAGGAAGAGGACTACACAAAGACCATCGCATTTGCCATATGGGCTGGAACCCTCTACCCATTTTCTCCTTGGCTTACAGGGTAGATTTTCTAGCCTCTGTTGATTTTCTCCATCTCTTTGGAGCAATCAAGAGTCTAACAGTATTAGCTTGTCAACAAGTAGCCTGCCAAATGCATTGCAGAACTTCTATTTTTAAAATTGTCTCACAAGAGTGACTAAGAATTACATACAAATGAACAGGAATGAAGAGAGAAACAGATTCCCTAGGCAGCTGCAGTCTTTCCTTTGGTCTGTAATTTTGTAGTCAGATCCGACTGTGGCCCGGCTCATACATTCCTCTGTTTAGGGTATTTGATCTTCCAGGACATGAAAAATAAGAAGGGAGGCTGAGATTTCGTGAGTTTGCCTTGGCCCCATCTCTTATATTTTTCCTATTCATTTGACCTTACAGCATCCATCACGTAATTTTTTTTGTGCCTTTTGAGCTTTCTTCACCTTCAGTCTGTTCCTTGAGTTATATGTAAGTTCTCTAAGATGTCTGCCCTCTTGACAATACCAGGAAAGAGCCAAATAAATCAACCCAACAGCTCAATTGCACCTCTTTTTTTTCCTAGGCAAAAACATGCACACACCCACAATAAATCACCACTGCCCAAGAAGAGCTTGACCCAGAGTAACAAGAAGCTTGGCCCTCTGTCCCAAGCACTTCCAGGACATTCGACACGTTGGAACGACAAGACAGCTCCCCTTAGATGGCAGAGGACAGGTGCTGTCCTCAACCACAAAGGCCTGGGACAGATGCCTCAAATCCTGAAGCGTTTTATCCTGTGCACCACCCCATTTATCCAAATACAGACAACCAGAGGGCCACTGTGATGGCAGAGAGGACAGCCTGGACACACAGGCAGAACCAAGACCATACCCAATTAACAAAGATGGCCTCTTCCAAAGCTTTGTGTTCATGTTTTAAGAACTCCAAAAGCACGCTTACATTGGAAACAATGATTTAATCGGTAGTAGGTGCTCAGCCTAATTCTCCAGTCTATTCATTCTGGTCCCAAGCTAAAATACTCAAGCCAGAATAAAATAATGATGTTCCTGATATCTCAGAAGCTTTAAGAAGCAAGACTTTCTTGGCTAGCCAGGGAAGCAAATGATACTGTGTGCCACTGTTTCGATGGGCAATCAGAGGGCAATAAGACGTGAGCACAGAGGGCAGTGAGCTTCTTCCTCTTCCTCCCGGAAGCCACAGCCTCAGTCCTGGGCTGAGCAGGTGGAGAGTTTGAGGAAGGTGTGGATATGAGGGTTGCATAGAAGGAGAAGCTGGGGCCCCACCCTACCCCTAGTGCTCTCTGGCCTCACTTCCAACTGCCACTATCTCAGCTCTGCCTGATGGCTATCCTTGGTGGTCCAAGCCTGCCCACCCACAGCAAGCCAGAAGTGCCAGAAAATAACTCCATCACAGAAGTAGTCTTCAGCTATGACCGACCTCCCTCAACCTTTAGGAGGAAGAAGTTTAGGCGCATATTTTATAACGGTACCCTGAGTTACCCAGTGGGACTGAGCCCCTGTTGCCCACCATAAAACCTGCTTGATAAAGCTCTATTTATTGGCTCTCTTCCCTTACCTATCTCATTTTCCCACTCCCAATCCAGTGCTTCCTGGAGTCACCCCTCAAATAAGTGACTTGCATTCAAATCCATGGCACAGGGGCTTCTGAGGAAACGCAAACCAAGGTTGGTGGGGGCCTATGAAGGTACCAGTCCTGAGAGATGTGGGCAGATAGCCAACTCCTCCAGCATCCAGGCGCCTCTAGTCTTCATGCATGAACCTACATCCCCACCCATCTCAGCAAGGGTCTTCCAATGCTTCAGTGCCACTTGGCAGAGCACTAAACTGCAGTAACTAAAGCAGGAAGCCATTGAAGAAATGTGCTTGACTAGATGTTGTGAATAAGGTAGTGGGACTAAAGAGAGCCCACGACTGTTACTTTTTGGCAATTACACAATGCACTGGAAATGCAAATTGAGTGCAATAAATTATTGGAGTTGCCTAGTTACTCTCACCCGGTTAGAGAATTCTAATACCACTTTTTAATTTTCTCTCTTTCTCCCCGCTCCCCCCTTTTTTAAAGGTGGGATCTATTCTATGTTGCCCAGGCTGCTCTTGAACTCCTGGGCTCCAGCGATCCTGCACTTGGCTTCTCTCTCACTCTCTCTCTATATCTTTCAGACAAGGAAGCCATACTATTCTTGCTTCAACAAGAGAAGTGCCAGTTCCCTCCATGGCCCTCACTCAGGTATTAGGGGCTTGTCGGCTGCGATGAGCATTTTTATGCACTCCACTTCTCAGCTCCCCTCCTACCTCCAGATCTGTGCTCTACCATTCCTGCGTGACCTTGGACAAGTTACTTAAACTCTCTCTGCCTCAATTTCCCCATCTGTACATCAGGGGTAGTAATCATACCTCCCTCATAGGGTAGTTGCAAGATATAAATGACTGAATAGTGCTTAGCGCAGGGCTTGGTGGACAATAAGCCCTTGATAAATGTTACCAGTTGTTATTACAAACTCTCTGCTTGCTTCTTTCTCTTCAAGATGGAGCTCGTTGTCGACATTTCCATTCTCTTTAGTAGAAGCTCTCTCCCCTACTGACAATAGTTAGGCTTGCTCTAGGTCCTTTCCCCACCATGACCACCCTCAGGGCATAATAATGCCCAGAAAAATTTAGAGTAGAGAAGCCACAGTCTGGGCTACTCAGAAAACGCTTTGAAGCCCCTGTCAGTGGAAGTAAAGCCGCTCCCTCATTCTTCCTGCAGCGTTCCAGTTTCCTATGAGTCACTTCTGCTTGGTGGACATGCATGCAAAAACTAGGGGGCCTCAATCCACTAGGGGACAATTGAATTTGGTTCTCTCACCCACAATGGAAATGGCAACATATTCTATTACTATACAGAAGGTGGGTTCTCTGTTCTCATCCTCCTGCTTCTAGACCGTTGATAAGGGCATCTTAGTACCGAGGAAACAGAGCCTATATATAGTAGTGCCACTTCAAACAGCAGAGGCATTTGTCTTTAATTTCTACTTTTCAAAATTAATTATACAAAGGCTTGGCACAAGATTTGAGTCAAATGCTTTTCTTTACCTTGCACCAGAAAAAAATTCATAGGCAGGCTCCCACCCCCTTCTAGTTTCTGTAAAGGAAAGGGAAAAGTACAGAGATTTATTTTTCCTTTGTCCAGAGCAAAGAGCAGGGATGGCTCTTCCAGTTATATTCATTCAACACACGTTACTCAGGCACTTATACTATGTAAATGCTGGGCACTGAATGGGAATCAAAAATATATAAATCTGGTCCTATCTCTAAATAGATTATAATCTCGTGGGGGGGGGTCAGGGAAAATGCTGAAGAGGAACAAAGGGAGAAAAAGGGTGGCAACCTGATCACCACTTTGTATCACCTGATGAGTAATTGGGTTTTTTTTTTTTTTTTTTTTTGAGACAGAGTCTCACTCTGTTGCCCAGGCTAGAGTGAGTGCCGTAGTGTCAGCCTAGCTCACAGCAACCTCAAACTCCTGGGCTCAAGCGATCCTCCTGCCTCAGCCTCCCGAGTAGCTGGGACTACAGGCACGCACCACCATGCCCGGCTAATTTTTTCTATATATATATTTAGCTGTCCATATAATTTCTTTCTATTTTTAGTAGAGACGGGGTCTCGCTCTTGCTCAGGCTGGTCTCGAACTCCTGAGCTCAAACGATCCTAGCCTCAGCCTCCCAGAGTGCTAGGATTACAGGCATGAGCCACCGTGCCCGGCCAAGTAATTGGTTTTTGGTAGCAACGTTTAAAATACGGTTTGGAAAAAAGTTGAAGAAGATTGGGGCAAGTCTAGTGTATGTTAACAATCCATTCAGAACCCAGAATTCATCTTAGCTGCGGTTTCCAAAAACCATCCACTATGTTATGGGCTTTTCCTTTACATACTTCTTCAGTCTGCACGTACCTAATAAGGTCTACAGTACACACGTGCATCCTAGGTAGATCGTCTATGCTGCCCCACAATTCCTCCAAGACCCTGATGGACTTGTCAACTGCCATCCAGCATCTGAACAGGTTTGAGACAAGAGTTTTTAAGAAAGGCTAGTGTTTTTAGGAAAACATTTTGAAGTAAGAGGTGGAATAGACAATTCTCACTTAGGACATTGCCACCACCCTGGCACATTTGTCACCAGTTAGCAGATGCTGTCAATATAAGAAAGAGAATGCCGGGCAGTCCCAGGGGAGAGAATGCTGCCAGAAAGCATTTCTCATGTGGTGTCTCTCCAAGTTAAAGAAAGGGTTTTATTTTTTATTTTTTTTTAAAAACATGTCATATTTTATTAAGATATTGTGTTGCATTCAAATACATTGCAGAGAGATGTAGCATCATTTACCTTGTCTGGGTCTAATGTGTTAGAACAAGCCAAGTACATCCTTTGAGTACCTACCTCTTCCTCCCTCTCCCCACACGTCATTTGCAAATGAATTGTATACCTAACATTTGCTTTGCGCAAGTAAATTTTAAACCCAGGAAACAACACAGTATATTTCAGTATCTTATAACAATAGGCTTCAAGTTTAATGAGCTTTGGATCTAATGTATTAACAACAATTTGGAAGTCTCTTCAAACTTATAAAAATGAGACTCTACCCAAGTGTATAAGCAGGTACAATAATATTTGGAATGTAACCATGTCATATATCCGATAGGCTTTTTTTTTCCTGTATGTAAAGCAGATTGGCTATGTAATACTCCTCTAAAGAAAGGGTTTTAAATGAATGGTGATAAATATTAATACACGCCCTGCTCCGACTGGTAACTTTCACCACTAAACCTGTAAGTTGAAAGGCATTTGAGCCAAAACACACGATCCTCTCAACCTTGGGGGCAGGAGGCACCAAAGCAATTCTCATGTTTCTCCAGGCAGGAAGGCAGGACACTTTCCAAAAAAGGTTGTGATTTTTCTGTTTCCTTGGCTCCCTTCACACATAGCCCAGCCATGACCACATGCGTGACAGGCAGGAACCTATCGCCTTATTAGGGAATCCTGTAGCCGTCTTTGTGGGGAGGAGGGCAGACTGAAAGTTCAGATAGAAACCACAATAGCTCACAAAAATAAAGGGAATCAGACAAAGGAAGTAGGCATTTTATCTAGAATAAATATTAAAAAAACCGCCTGATCCAAGGAATAAATCTTTCCATGGCCATGGCTTTTTAAAGGTCTCCTAGGAAAATATTTAGAATCTTCCATTTTTCTGTAAGAATTTCTCCTATTCTCCTTCTAACCATAATGCTGACTGTCTACATTCCCCAGCTGCTGCAGGGACAGCTATTCTGTTGCAGGGAGAGTGTGTGGGTTACATTCACCCATGATTCTTTAAACTGATGTTTCTCAAGTATCCCTCTTCTGACCCCAGCATGTGCTGTGTGACATTCATTACCCCATGCTGACAGCAGAAACAGTGTCAGCCCTAAACAAGGAGATTGCACAATGAGACAGGCAGGCTCAGGGTGTGACTGCTCTGCATTTTACAGCTTCCTGTCCGCTTTCCCTTAGGGGGAGATAATTGAGGGGCTGGACCCAACACAAATCTCAACCACCCATTTAGGCCTCCACAGAGAAAGAAGCAAGACTTCTAGCCCGTTCTGGAGCACCGAAAGCTGTCCAGAAAACAATGCATTCCTCTGCTCAGGTATTCCTTGTTGGGCTCAAGGCTGCTGCCAGCAACCACTCCTTTTATTCTGTGGTTTTCCAAATAGAAGGTCATCCAGCTCGGAGAGAAAAGGAAAGTGGCCCAAGAGAGGGAGAGGATGAAACAGTAATGGGTGTGTCATCTCAAACTGGAACAGGTATCCATTGTCAACTCCCAGAAACCCAGAAAAACAAAATCCTTCCTCTGGGTGGTGAGGCTGTCAACAGCATAATAGAGGGAAGGGCGCCCTCTGCTGTCGCCTGTGATTTTTGGTTTTTCACTGCAAAGGAAACGTTCAAGCTCCGTGGAAGACATTTAAGAAACATCGTGCTCATTAAGTAGGGAAGCCAACTTGGGATTTCGACTGTTTAAACCAGGCTGTGTTCTGTATCGGATGAGAGAGACCTAAGGGAAGGCACAGGCGGCCGTCACAATTCCATGGCACGTGGCCGCTGAGAGAAAACAGGCTTGGGAGGAGGCCTGTGAGCTTTTATGTTCAGGACAGTTTACCTGGAAATAAAACCATTTCTTGCGATCAGGGTCCTCCTTGGGTGGCAACATACTCTGGCCAGCATCTCCATTTACTTTCCTGTCCTTTCCCAGTAAACCAGTTTGGGCTCGTTATTACATTCCTCAGTTTGTTTCTTTGGGAAAGAAAAACAAATGCAGTTCTCACATTGGGAATTGAAAGGCAATGGCTTTGCTTACAAGGATTGCATGAAGATAATAATTCAAAATAAGTAAATACAAGTGCTTGACTCTGATGAAAGATTAGTTATATAATATGATGTGTTTTCCTAGGAATGTGTGAATTAACTGAGATATAAGATAATTGACCCAGACATTCACCTTAGAGTTAATCCAAATGCAATCTATTTAATACAAGGCAAATTTAATCACAGTTATAATTAATATTTTGCAGATGGAAATGACTGCAAATGAAAGGCTACAAACAGCATCCATGTTAATGCTTCAATATTTGCTCTCTTCCTAGTTTTCACTATCCAAGGTGATTTTTTTTCCCCATATTTTAGAAGGCTCCCAGAAATTACACATCACAGCACAAGTTTCTTTTACCTGTTTGAGAAAATGCAGCTGTTTGAAATTTCACAAATGGTCTTTCAATGAGAGGGAGAAATGGCTGAGTGGTGGGGGGGACCAGCCTTTCCTCATCATCTTCATCATCATATACAAATGTCACACCTTGTACTTTGTAAGATGTTTTGCTACATAGTCTCTTTTTAGCTGAATTCATCCCACTCTCAAGGGTCACAGTTGGAGTATTTATATACTTAGATTTTTCTAAACATTTCTGATTTCAAATATCTGTCACCTGAACCCATCTGGACTCAAGTAAAGAATTCAACTTGCTCCAAGGAAGACTTATCAGCTCATGTAAATCAGCATTAAGGTCAGAAGTGTAGCTAGACCTCAGAGAGAACAGGAACCAAGAACCTGAATTTCATCAAAGTTTTCTCCATCTTTCATCAGTGCTAATTTCATTCTGTTTTTTCTTGACATTGATGTTTCCCATGAGAAAGAAACTACGGTTGCTGGCCGCTCTTGGGTTCATGTTTCCCCATCTCCACCTTCCAAAGGAAAGAGGGTGCCTTCTCTTAAGCTCTGTTTTAAAAATCCCAAGGAAAGTTTCTGATTGCCCCTGCCTGGATCATGAGTTCACATATGTGGCCAGGGTGAGTGGGGCATTAAGATGGATAATCAGAAGAAAGTGGAACTGGGTGGACAAAATAACAGAGTTTTTCTTAATTGGAGTTTTCTTGTGTGTCAGGCACTGCACTAAGCATTTTTTCATTTTTCGTGCATAATTTCCAGAGCAACCCTACAAGGTAGTTGTTATTACTAGATTCTGGAATTGAGGTTCAGAGAGGTTTAGCAACTTGTTTAAAATCGCACAGCTGGTAAGTTGCAGAACTAAACCCAGAGCATTTTGATTCCAGAGCCCACCATATCAACTACTATCCTATATTTCATCCCATTTGTCTGATTATGTGTGTTGATTTTTGCTTCAGAAAAATTAGTCCCTGAAATTCTGGTCAATGCTACATGTAAATTTGTACTCAAATACTGAATATAAAAATTTTCTTTTTTGAATCAAGGACAAATAAACTATGACCCATGTTTTCTTCAGTATAAGAGCTGAATTTTGTTCAGTTTTGTCTTCCTTTTAATATCTCATCTAAGGCCTTGGATATAGTAGTTGCTAAGTAAAAATGAGTTGTAGGGTATAGTGACAGGCCTTCTAACTACAACTCAAAATCCAAATGTAATAAGAGAAAAGATGGATACATTTGACTACATAAAAATTAAAATATTTTTTGCACAGTAAAAAACAATGTAAGCAAAATTGAAAGACAAGTGGCAAGCTGGAAGAAACTATTTGCAACCTATCTCATAGCTAAGAAGCTAACATACCCACCATGCAAAGAGCATTTTGCAGTTGAGTTTAAAAAGACCAAATATGCAACAGAAAAATGTGCAAAAGACATGAGCAGACAATTCACAAAAAAAAAAAAAAGATGTAAAAATGGCTCTTAAACTTACAAAAAGATGTTCAGCTTCATTCCTAATAAAAGAAATGCAAACTAAAACTACACTGAGATATGACTCTTAGCCACCAGAGTGGCAACAATTCGAGAGCTTGACAACATGTTCTGTTGGTAAACCTTGGAGAAATGAGCACTCTCATTGCTAGAAGAAATACAAAACCATACAACATCTATGTAGGGAACTCTAGCAAAATCTGACAAAACTGATATGGGGGGTGTGGGGAGAGGTTCCCAATGAAGGGAGGAAAACCCCCTGAGCTTGCCAAGTGGGTTCTTGGCTTCACGCAGGAAAGAATTCACGGGCAAGCCAACTAGCGACAGGAGAGTTTATTAAGACAGAGACAGACAACAGATTCTACCCCACAGTCAGAGTAGGGGTCCTCTCTGGATCACGAGGGGGACAATGGGACAATGGTAATGTTTTTAAACGTTCAAAAACCCTGCTAGGAAACAGCCGTACCGGACCAGCATTGTCTCGTGGTAGGCCATAAAGGTTAACCATAAACTGCTGTCACAGAAAGGTGAGACAAACAGTTTGTAAAGCATCTGGTTTAGTAATTCATCCACCTTTGGGGGTCACGGGCTGGTGATTTGCTGTCGACTTCCTTGTTCAGGGTGGTTAGGGTCTGGTATCAGTCAAAATGGCTGCACGCAGTCTCTCTCCACTTCCTTTTCTGCCTTATACCTACATAAAAATCATATATCCATTTACCCTTTGACCCATCAGCACCACCTGTGGGAATTTGCCCTGAAATACACCTCTAACAATATTTAATACATATGCAAATGTTATTCACCTATAGCATTATTTCTCCAAGCACAGGAGAATGGTTAATAAACTATGGTGCATCCACACAATGGAATACTATGCAGTTAAATTAAAATCACCAGTGAAGGGCAAATGGATACCATACGCCTCCAGATGTGCTACTCTGAGAAGGACATGACATCACCTACATGATATTCTGTCCAAGAATGTACAATATTTTTAGATTTGTGTACCTGTGAATACAACACCCTCCCTTCCCCAGGAATCCCAAAGTAATTCCTGGAAGGCTTAGGGAAGAGCACCTTATATTCATGTACAAAAGTGAACCTGCTTCTCCTGTAGTCTTTCCTCATCTCAGCAAAAGGCAACTTTCAGCTTCTAGTTGTTCAGACCAAAAGCTTCTGCTCCTCAAGTTTCAATATCCCCTTCATGATAAACTGTAAGAAAAATATTTTTACATCAACATTTGTCTCAGAAGCCCTCTGCTCAGACACCTCAGGTTTGGAAGAAATAGGAAGAACATCTGAAGACAGGTAGATAACACCTACCCCAGTCCAAATGTTGGAACTTTCAACGCTGTATAGCTGGTACCCCTTACAAATATCGTGATGTCTTAATAAATTCGTTATTCGTTAGAGCCCTAGAAACTAGAAACTCCTCATTCATTTCTTGGTGATATTTGTAGAGCCAGAAGCACAATTAGGTTAGGTAGTAATAGAGGCCACACTCACCCTCACCTTCCACTCACTGGCTCTTGGTCACATGGCCACACTGCAAAGGAAGCTGGGAGTTGTAGTCTGGTCTTGTACCCAGGAAGAGAAGGAAAATGGCTTCCTGAACAACTAGCCAGTCTCTGCCACCTTGGTGGTAGATTACAAAGAACATCTTCCTTTTTACTACTACAAGGCTGTTATTATTAGATATTAAAATGTATTCTTTATACTTTTCAAATTATGATGATTTGATTTTTTAAGATGAATTAAATGGATAACCTACAGGAAGCTCCTGATAGTGTAGAAAACCCATTAAGTAGACTATGGATGCCAAACTTCTAGTAACATCACACTAAAGTTGTATCAAGACATTTCTCAAAAATATTCCAAGGATGGCAATTAAGAAACTCAACAAAGTAGGCTGGTGCTTCCGTGAGGAATAAAATTAAGTGTTGCTGAAGCAATTCTCAAGTGCTAGCTGATAACCACTGCATACCAGCTGTTCCCATTTTATAACAGTTTTCCATAAAGTCCCAGATTTTAACTTTTGTTATTTTTTATCCTCTTCCCTCTACAAAGGAATTTTTATATTTAACCTGTATGATGGCTCAAAAGTGAGCAAAGTAAAAAGAAAGGATGCTAAGATTGGGAAAAAAAATAAGAAGAAAAAAATGAAAAATCATGGGCATTCAGAAGTGCCAGGTAGTACTTGTCCTTTCTAAAGCAACACCGAACTCCAACCGGAGCCAGGGGCAGGAGTACAGTTCATATGACTTTGCCATTGGCCATTTGCTTTCCTTGATCTTCCACTGTGGTCTTTTTCAAATTGCATTCATTTTTTTCTGCATGCTCTTGACTCTGCGGGGAAGCCTTAAATCAGAGATCCTGATTTACTTGGTCTGCCCGGGTGGGGAGGGCATGGGGTTTTAGGCGTCAGTATTATTCAAAAACTCCCCAGTTTTGAACAATTGGTATTGTTCAAAGATTCTCATGTACATGAGAGGTGAGAACCACTGATTTCCCTCTCTGCATTGCTGTTTGGTTGACTAATTTGGGGTACTTGACCATACTACCTCTGATGAAATTGACTCAAATGAAATTGAAAGTTAATTCATTTAAAACGTGAAGAAAAGAAACAGTAATCCCTCACTTACACAGGGCATAGTTAAAATTGTGATATGTACTAAAAGCAATCTCTGGGTAGCCAAAAATAGTGATCACAAAATCCCTACCCTGAAGTTCATCTGATTTCTTCTCACAGAAGTTCTGAAGACTAGGATGCTTCTGAATTCCGCTTTCCTCAGTTATGTCTTTGAATGGCTTTGTAGAAAGTTGGGACAGAACTCATCACCAATTTAAATGACTTGGGTACCTGATCAAGCAGACCATTTGGAGACCCTCCTGGCCTTATCAGTGCAAACTTTGCTGGTTCTTCACAAATACAAGCAGGACAGGTGGTCACCTGAGTTGGAATGAGTGTCCTGCCATTGTTTGCGAAGGCTGTTTTGTAAGTGGAACCCAGACGTTAGGCAGATTGCACTAAGACTTCCAATCAAATCCTGTTGAACAACATTCACATAGGCCACGCTTTCTCAGCCTTGGTACCACTGACATTTGCGGCTGGATCGCTCTTTGCTGTAGGGGCTATCCTACGTGTTGTGAGATGTTTAGCAGCATCCTTGATTTCTACTCACTAGATGCCAGTAGCATCCCCATCCCCTGGTTGTGACAACTAAAAATGTCTCCAGACATTGCCAAATGTCCCCTTGTGAGCAAAAATTGTTCCTGGTTGAGAACCACTAATATAGACTCGCCCTTAGTTTGTCAACTAAAAAAAAAACAACCAGTGCTGTTATTTTGCAATTTCTCAATTTCAAAAGAATCAGTTGAGAAGGGCTTCCTTCCAAAATTCTTCTCCAACTGTCTGCTTCCTGCTAGTCCTCGTGCTTTCATCACGCCCATGCACACCAGCAGTAAAAGGGAGCATTGCTCTGGGACAGTGGTTCTTACCCAGAGGCGATTTTGCTCCCCAGGGGATATTTGGCAATGTCTGGAGACATTTTTGTTTATCAATACGGAGGATGGGGGGAGGTGCAACTGGCATTTAGTAGGTGGAGGCCAGGGCTGCTGCCCAGCATCCTGCAGTGCACAGGACAGTCCCCACATACACAAGGAAGAATCGTTGGGACTACGATATCAATAGTGCTGAGGTTGAGAAACCTTGATCAAAGACAACCATATCCACAAAGTCCAAAGTGAAGAACCATTTGGGGGGACCTTTAATAAATTACATTAATGGTTCTCAACTGGGGGTGATTTTTGCCCTCCAGGGACATTTGGCAATGTCAGCAGATACTTTTCCATATACAATTGGGGAGGTGAGCTGCTACTAGCATCTAATGGCTAGAGGCCAGGGCTGTTGCTAAATCTCCTACAATGCACCAAACAGACTCCCACAACAAAGAAAGACCAAGTCCCAGACAGCAGTAGTGCCAAGGTGCAGAAGCCCTGCCCTAGCGTCTCTTCCGTGGTGGCTGTGGGGCCCTCTGGTTTTTCCACTGCCTTTTGACTCTGTGCTTTGGCTCTCACACTTTGCATCTGCCCTTGTGCTGCCAATCCAGTTTTGGATGTCTAGACCTGATACAACTTTGGCACAGCAATAGGGTGGCTAAGAAGAAAGCTTGGCACAGAACCCAGGCCTAGAACAGATCAATAGCAGGGCGCAGGCCAGTTCATATCAAAGGTTCAGCCAGGGAAGGGGGCAAGGCAAGCCACAGTCATAATTCAAGATGACAGTCAGCACAAATGGCCCCTGCAAAAGACACTTTGTCCTGCCAGGCTCGGGAACAGAGTAGCTGGGAATCTGGGACAGTAAAGACTTTTACTATAAAATCAGGCTATTTCTGTAAAGTCCAGCAATGAGTAAAGCAGCCCCAGCCAGCAAGCTGGGGTTGGGGACAGGGCTAGATCCTGGGGTGGGGCACCTTGCAAGAGTAAGTCAGGACCCTGAGAGAGGAGGGCATGTGGGTACTTCGCAAGCCAGCTGAAGGGGAATGTGAGACGGGGACTGAAGCACAGCTGCAAATTAGGGCAGATGGGAGGCTGGGGCTCAGTTTAGGAAAAGGGTGTCGGGTATTCATTAGCAGAGTGGAGATGCCCTAGGGGAGGGGAGGTGGTGCCAGGGAAACCCCTGCTGAGTCCAGCACTAGGCAACCAGACAATGCACCTTGGAGCTGAAAAATAGGACCATTGAACCTGCAACAAAGAGCGACTCTCCTTTCCCCTAACAGCGCACACACACACACACACACGTATGCATATGAACATGTGTACACACGCACACCACTACCACCACCTCTAACACTACTATGGGACTCACTGAGACAGTTCTTGTCTGTACTCGGGACTGGTTGGCAGGACCAGGGGTCGTGTGGAAGCAAAGGTTGCTCAGTGAACAAAGTAGAAGCAAAACAGTTGAGGCCAAAACTGTAATCAGATTTTTTATTATATTTTTCTTTTTTGAATAGTATTAGATTTATTTTTTAAGTTATGGGTTTTTTAAAAATTGTAAATATGACATGCACTCCTTATAGAAAATATGGAACTTACAGAAAAATAAAAAGAAGAGAAAAAACGACCCACATCCCCATAATAATTCCATTAATATACTCTATTAATGCCTCTACTAATATTCTTCTAATCTTTTTTCTTTCTGAAGATTTGATTTCTTTTTACACAGAAAGGAAATATTTTTCTCTCTGTCACTTTGTATCCTTAACATTATGACAAATCATTTCCTTTGCTATTATAAACTCTACGTGAATAAGTTTGGTGCCATTTTTTGCTTTTGTCTAAAGTCAACCCATTGTCACTG
Organism: Eulemur rufifrons; assembly: GCF_041146395.1. NCBI lineage: Eukaryota > Metazoa > Chordata > Mammalia > Primates > Lemuridae > Eulemur > Eulemur rufifrons. Next base: position 134,310,804 of record NC_091012.1, on the reverse strand, counting down.
TAGAAAATTTGGAAAATACAGAAAAGTGTAAAAAAATGTAGATATCCCAATAATAATCACTTTAAAGTTGTTGGTGGGGTTTTTTCCAGTCCTTTTTTGCTTTGATGGCACCTTTGATTCCAATAGTCATTAACTGATATTCACCTCATAGCTTACTTGACATATGGCAATAATCCAGGCAAATAGCATCCTTCCAGAATTTTTCTGTGGCCAGGGCCTTGGCGCATTGGAATCCATAAGAAAATATTAACTTTTTTCCTTCAGATGAATCCTAGATTTATACATCACTTTGGACTCCTCCAGGTAATAAACCCCACACCCAAGAAGAGTGGTTGCCTGCCTTTCTCTGCACACCTCAATTCTTGCAAGGCATACTGTCCTCCTCTTCTCAAGGGCAATATTCTGCAATATGTTAGGTTTGGTGGTGTGGATAAGGCAATTGAAAATGCATGTGAATCTGGAGCTAGAATCTCAGTAAGGATTTTGGTGATCACTGGTTTGCATAATCCAAACCTTATTTTATACATGCAAATACATCCATAAACAAGAGTTTTTCCCCAAGCAAAATTGAAGTTTGCCTCTAAAACTCTTAGGAAAGGGGATATTTGTCCAAAGGTAACACAAGGTGTTGGTGAGAACAATTAGACTTAAAGTCAGAAGGCCAGAGTTTGATTTGACCTTGGCTACCCAGTCATGGAAACTTAGCAAATTGCCTATGTTCCCTGAGCCTCAGTTTCCTTGTCCGTAAAATGGAGATACTGGCTACCTCATAGAAGATTAAGTGAAGTAACAAATACAGACAACAGTGCCTGGCATAGAAGAGCCCTTTATTAGATACTGGCAGTGAGTCAAACAAGCTACTATATCACAAGCCAGCAAACTATAGCCTAAAGGCCAAATTTGGTATACTTCCTGTTTTTGTAAATAAAGTTTTATTGGAACACAGCCAAAAGCATTCACTCCTGCGTTGCCTATGGCTGCCTTCATGCTGTGCTGACAGAGTTGAGTAGTTGCCACAGAGACTGTGGGGCCCCAAAAGCCTAAATACTTACTATCTGGTCCTCCACAGAAAAATTTTTCCAACCCTTGTGTTAAGTGCTTCTCCCAAAACTCAAGAGGTAAGTTCTATTGTCTTCCCATTTCACAGTGGAGGAAATTGACACATGCAGAGGATAAGGACTGGCCTACACTGCTCTTATTGAGTTGGATCTTGATCCCAGGTTTATTTCAATTCAAAGCTTAGCAACCTCTCTATAATGCGTCTTCAAAAAATATTTGAGTTAAATTTGAACTCTTGTAGTCTTAACTTCCACTTTGGTCGTAACACCTCCCTGTCAACCATTGATAATGGTTGGGCCTTGAATATAGGCATCGGTGTCTCTCACATTGATCCCAGCATGCCATTATATAACTCCTCCAAAAGAAACCATATCCCAACTTCAAACCAATATTCCAAACTGGAACTCATAGAGCTGGATGAAACTGTAGCATTGGCAGGGTCAAGAACTTGAAGGATATGAGATTTGACCCTACTAGCAAGCTCATGAATTAGCCTACCACAATTTCATGGATGCTGGCAAAAGACACGAGACTCCTGGGTCAGAGACAAAGGACTTTATTGTTCTCAGAACTGCAAGCAGCATGAGTTTCATATTCACATCAGATCCTTCTTGATTCCCAAGTCCCACAGGGGCTACACAGAGTGGCCCAGGTAGATGCTGTATATGCAGTGGATTTGCATCACAACTGAGGAACCCTGAGCTGAGGGAACCCACATCTCTTACAATGGGCAATAAGCAAACCTGCCTGACTTTTGCCTCAGAGGGAGATATTATCGTTATTATACTAGACAGCAAACAAATATGCCTTCTGTTCTGGAAGTAGATGCTATCTCTACCTTTCAAAGGAGGCTATACAAACATCTATGACCAAAAAAAGTCAAGAACAAAAGCTGTTAGAACCTCGGCCTGCAAGATAAAACTGGAGAGATCCATGGAGAGCTGTTTCCTAGTGGTCATTAACTAAAGCTCTATGTTGTTGTTTTCTATGTGTTGAGGGATTTTTACTTTCTACAGGTTCTCAAGTAGTAAATATTAAATTTGCTTCTTCACAAACCAGTGCACTTGTCTTTGTGATTAGTAACCAATAATTTTACTGTATTTCGTCCTTATGTGCTCTCCTTACAAAGATAAGCACTTTCTTCTTTTAACTCATGAAACGTGACAGTGAATATCCTAAGGCTTATTATTCTGACAGTCCTGCCCAGGCTGAAAATTTCAGACCAGTACCTATGCCCCAACTGTCAGTTCCAAGTCTTCATCTCTTCTCCCTGCAGTTGAATCTCTTAGCATCCAGGAAAAGCAGGCAGAAGGAGTGTCATTTAAGGCAGGGAGATAATCAATCTTGCTAAAGCTGAGATGGGTGTAGGTGCAGGACAGAGGCAGCACCAGGTAGGTGGGAACACTGAAAGCAGGAACTGTAATTACAAAACCTCATCTGAGTAGCCAAGTAGAGGCATTAATGTGGCATCTGACACCAAGTGAAGACAATGCCACATAACTACCTTTTCAATATGACAAATCATTTCTATGTTTTGAAATGCTTGATGCCACCAGATGTCATGAGAACAAACTAACATGATGTTTAAACCCAACATTAAAAGATGGATATCCAAGGAAAACACATGGACTGTCTATTTGTCTGACTGTAAGCAAAGAAAAACAAAAACATACACATTCCACATTGTCACAAAAAAAGGCAGCAGCATATCTTTATTCAAAATAAATATTGCCAGCAGGTGCAAAACACACATACGTTTATTATCCACACTTGCTGATGAGACTGCCAAGTAAACACACATGTAAGCTTATAACTGAGGGTGGCAAACAGAAGTGTACATCTGTCAAGAGAACAGACTTTGCTCCTGTCTTCTCCACTGGATGGCTCTCTTCCAAGGGGGTTCTTCTTCCAGCCACTACTGCTTCAGGGTTCGTGTCTACACAAGGATTTGAAACAGGCTTATTTTTTGTATATTTTAGGGAACTGGACGGCCCCATTTAAAGGCCAGACTGAATGCTTTCAATTATACCAGGCTAATTATCATCCCAACGTGGACATTATAATTGACTGGTCATTGACAGGTCTAGAGAGTAGCTGTTTTCACATGAAATTTAGGTCCTAGGGACAAAGTTTGCTTATTTGTTCTTTCATGGTTAATGTTTCTTAATACAACTATATGTCTTTGAAAGCCACCTTGAATTCTTTCTCAAATGAATCAAGATCCAAAAAAACAACAAAAAAAAAAGGGGGGGAAATGGAATACCCACCTTCAGGGATCTGTAACTTAGTTAAGTAGACTATAATATTAAAAAATAAGCTGGACACAGTGGTGTACACCTGTAGTCCCAGCTATTTGGGAGGCTGCGGCAGGAGGATCACTTGAGTCTTGAAGCCCAGGGGTTCAAGACTAGCCTGGGCAACATAGTGAGGCCCTGTCTCTGGAAAAAAAAAGTCTAAGCCCCATGAAAGAGGTACAATGCACAAGGGCCAAAGAATTCATATGTGGAAAGAAATCAGAGAATAGTTCTTAGAGGAGATGTGTTTGAGATGGACTCTTAACAGATTGGTAGGATCCAGAAAGGTAAAAGGGAGGCAAGGAGACTCAACCTGAGAAGCAGTGAGAAGTGAAAAAATGAAGACTAAGTTGAGGAAAGAAGTAAGATGCTGAATTACAAGAGAGAATAACAAAGACTGCCTCATTGCCAAGGTCCCTGAGGGTCAGGTTGAGGCATTTGAATGAACTTGGGAGGACTTTTGAAAAGCAAAGACAGTGGTTTTCTATTCCCTACAGGGCTCTTCTACCCAGACCTTGTTGGCTTCTGATAATGGCAGTGAAAAAGGGCTGCTCAGAGACCTGCAGCTGTGTGGAGGGAACACAGTACAAAAAAATTCTGACAATCAGGCCTCAGCAGATATGTTAACTACTAATTCCTGAGGACCTACAACCACTCTGGGTTTCAGGGGGTTTACAAAGTCACTTGAAGCCCTCTTTACCTCTGAAGAACTGATAGAGAAAGCAAGACACCAAAAAAGTACATTTATAAATAGGTATATAAAATGGAAAAATAAAGATCACATTAGTAGGGAAAATTAACCAGCAATGTGGAAGGCCATAAAACAGAAACTAAGTCCTATGTAAATGAAGAAAGCACATCAAAATAGAACAGTATCAAAATAGAGATGTCATTTGTAAAGATACTGATACAATTTGGATGTTTGTCTCCCCCAAATCTCACGTTGAAATTTGATCCCCAGTGTTGGAGATGGGCCTGGTGGGAGGTGTTTGGGTCATGGGGGCGGATCCCTCATGAATGGCTTGGTGGCCTCCCTGCAGTAATGAGTGAGTTCTTGCTTTATTAGTTAATGGGAGAACTGGGTGTTTAAAAGAGCCTGGCATCCCTGCTTCTTGCTCTTCCTCCCTCTCTCACCATGTGACACACCTGCTCCCCCACTGTCTTTTGCCTTGATAGGAACCTCCCTGAATCCCTCACCAGAAGCAGATGACAGTGTCATGCTTCTTCTACAGCCTACCGAAATGGGAGCCAAATAAACCTCTTTTCTTCGTAAATTACCCAGTTTTGGGTATTCCTTTATAGCAATGCAAAACAGACTAATATGAATACTATGGACAAAAGTGATCTTGGCTGCTGAAGCACACAAAACATGTGCTTTTCTGTAAACCATTTATGTAGAGTTGTGCTGTTCAATAGCTGTGGTTATTTCAATTTTAATTTTGATTAATTAGATTTCAAGTACAGTTCTGTAGTCACCGTAGCCATGTTCCAATGTTCAATAGCTAGTGGCTGCCACATTGGCAGATTGACAACACAGACATAGAGTGTTTGTCATCATCACAGAAAGTTCTATTAGCGCTATTTGAGAGTTGTGGTTATTAAATTTGGGGGAGATGGTCATGAACCTTTTAAGAAACTGACAAAAGCCATGATGCTGTCAAAAGACAAAATTACAACAAATTTAATTTAAAGATATAATTGGCTTTTCCTTGCAATTCTAGAATCAGGCAACATTTCATTCTATAAAATAGAATGAGTTTTCCAATGAGCTGAGCAGGGAAGGCTGGCTTTACAGGCAGAAGAGGGCTGAAGAAAGCAGAAACAGAACAAAAACAGATTGGTCATTTCGAAGGTACTTTCTGTATAGGGTTGAGCCAGGAGGGACTTCCTTATTACTCTGACTCAGGTAGACCGAAATCTCCTGTTTTTTGGAAAACTGTTTGTTTCAAAGTTCAGTTTGATTAGGTGGTACTTAGCACAAGGGACTTCATTCTGATTTGGTCTGGTCTGCTGGGGCCTAGTGCAAAACAATGGCCTCCCATAAACTTTGTTTAACAGATCCTTTTCTGACAAAATGTGCAAACACATATACACGTGCTGTTTTGTATATAATTTCAGGTTTTTGTAGTTCCCTGAAGCCTATTTAGAGATCATTCACAGATTCATGACCTCCAAGTTAATAAACTCCAGAACACTTTTAAATACTTTGGTTTCTCGCTCTTAATCTTAGTGAAGAACACTAAGTCCTATCATATTCCCAGAAGTCTTTAACATTTAAGTGAATGTCACATCGCAAATCCTGCCTCTAATTTCCTTGTTCTCTTCATCGCCAATGACCTTCTCTTTTACTCCCTCCTGGCCACATGGTCACTTCCTAGACTTGGCCTTCATCTGAAAAAACACCTGCTGTCAGCTGTGAAATCATAAACTCAAACAAATAGCACTCTGACTACATTGTCAGAAGCCATGACAACTCCTTCCTGGCCACGCTCTGCTCATCCCTCAGGTCTGGGTTTGAATTTCATGTCCTCTAAGAAGCCCTGACTCACACAGGTCTGGGTCACATGCCAATCCCCCAAGTTCTTGGAGCACTCTCAACCTCCGCTATCCTTGCACTTTTTGCACATTGTCATAATTGTTAGTTTACTTGTCTGTCCCCTGCTATACTATAAGCTCACTGGGGACAGTGATCCTGAATGCTGTGTGCATTCCTATATCCCTCCAGTGCTGGCCACCATGTTGGCAGCCAATAAAAATGTGCTTGAATGAACGAAACAATGAATTAACCCAGTAAAAGGACATGTCGATTTTTACAACACTTGGAGTGTTTCACTGCTGAAGAATGAGTCTAGTTTCTGGCCAAATGAGATACTTCTATTGATATCTTCTAAGTATAAATGGGTGATTTTTTTTTTATAAGATCCACATCCCTGGCCTTGAACTGATTGCTTTTATTATCATATTATAGATCACAGGATGGCATCAGTCCAACCACTTGCATCATGTAGCATATGGGCACATTGATAACTATCTTTTTTAAAAAATCAAACTCTACACAGCTAATAACACTAGCAAAAAACTTACTGAGTACCTGCTGAGAGTCAGGGACAGTTATAAGTGCTGTGGGGCAGGTACTATTATTTTTCCCATATTCCATATGAGGAAACTGAGGTGCAGAGAGAGGTAACATACCTTGCCAAGGTTGTATACTGTGGTGGAGATTGGCTAGATGCTCACCAAACCCACTTTTTCACCCTAGGCATATAGCCAAACCACATTTCCCAAATCTACAGCATGTGGATGGGCCATGTGACTGCTTCTCACCAGTGGCTTGAGATCACACAGGGCAGCTCACAATCCTTTTCCCTGTCTACTGGATGGATGAATGACATTAGGGGCAAATTTGGCAAAATATGGCATTGAAAGATGCCGGGCTATGTGAAGAACAGCACTTCCTCCTCTGGGAGGGAAGAATGAAATAAACTATAGTGTAAACCATTGACATTAGCCATTGAGATTGGGGGCTGTTTGTTACTACAGGTGGATGCACATCTCTGGTTTATTCTCACCAATAGAGAAAGATTTGAACTCAGGTAGTCTACCTCCAGGTGGTGTATTCTTAAGCTATTGAGCTTAAGAATATTAAGCTACCTCCAGGTGGTGTATTCTTAAGCTATTGAGTTTAAGGTATTGAGCTATACCAGCTTTGTGAGTATGAGTGTACCTTTCAAAGAGTAAGACAGCATCAGAATGCTCATTTGAATATTCGCTTCTGTACAGACCCTTGCATATGTAGAGTTATGTTATAATAGCTTATGTGTCAGATAAGACTTACTAGGCCTCTCTGTTAAACAATCTATCATTAGAAACAACTGGACTTAAATAGTAACTGAGTCAAGATAGATTTTAAAATAGGCTCCCTGATGGAAACCAGGATGACAGTGGATCTTTGATTAGACAAGCCCCATTGATGCTTTTGAATGGCTAGACCAGCATTCGAACCCTCAAGAGTGGATTCCCTCTCGTGTAGCTGTGCAGCTATTCCGTGGGCATGTACTTTCTTTTCCAAGGGTTCATGTGTTCTCAGGAAATAATAATTCACCTTCTGACCTTCAAATATTAAAAAAAAAAAAAAAAACCCTATGCACTAACTCCAACTTCTTATTCACTCTTTTCTGTAATTCTTAAGTGTAAAAATAGAATGGGGACAATTTACATCTGGAAAGAAAGGTAGAGGCATCCAGCAAGGGAGGAAGGCGAATTCAGGCCTGATTTACGTTCTTCCTTTTGCTTGTTCTGTACGGATGGAGCCAGGTTGGCTGTGATCCCAGGTACTTACAGCCCTTAGCAGCACACACTCCCCATTCTGGTGTATTCTCATCCATCCCCTGCTACCACACTACTTTTTGATGCCAGCATAAGCTCCTCTTATGAGCAGAAAGCTTCATGTCTGACTCAATGTACCATCGACATAGCAGGTCCCAGTCTTCCCTGAACAGCAATGGTTGGCCAAAGCGGGAGGCAGCAGAGAAAGCCCAGGCTTCAGAGTAAGAAGGGCTGGGTTTAAGTCCTGCTCCATCTCTTTCCGGCTCAGAAGCCTCTGGTAAATTATTATACCTGTGGCACTTCAGTATCCTCATCTATGAAAAAGGGATGGTAATATTTATGGGGGCTGTGTAAAATTTTAAATAAAGTGATAGTAAAATGTTCCATACAGTTTCTGGTATACATAATAGATGCTCAGTAAACAATAGCTATGATTATTATTATTGATACCATCATAATATAATCCCTTCAAATGAAGAGGAACTTGCAGTCCCTGGGAATATGTGCCACGCTGAACTGCAAACTGTGACCACAGCTTGCATTTGTAGAGGGCCATTCATTCTCTGTTTCCCTTAACAGTAGGGTCATGAAGGCAGGTACAGCTACCATCATTTTCCAAATGAGGAAAACAGGGCTCAGGGAAATCAGGTCACTCGCTCAAAGTCACACAGGTTGTAAGTTCAGAGCTGGAACCCAGTTCTGACTTCGAGTCCTGTGTTCTTCTCACCACACCAGAATGAATCAAGTATTACCTTAGTTCCTGCTGCTGAGAGCTGCAGCATCTTATAAAGATCTGCTGCTAATTAGCAGATTTGAAGCAGTGAATAAACAACTTGGGGGTGGGGAAGAGAAGGAAGGTGGTTTATTGGGGCGTCACTTGGGGATTACAGAGCCAAAGCAGGACAGGGCCTTGGCCATCATGGAGCCAGACTTCCTCACCCTCGGCACTCTGGGCATTGTGAGCCGGATCATGCTTCCCTAAGACGGTCTGAGCTAGCCCCAGCTTTTCCGTCGACAGCTGAGGTGCTGAGGGGGATGTATCTGCGTGTGTATGGGGGTGGCCAGTGGCTCCCAGCAGAGTTCTGAGATCATTCTGTTCTTCCGCAACGCTTCTCCATGACTCCATAAGGCATCTTCAATAAATGTGGCTGACAAATGGGCAGGAAATGATACCTGGCAGGTCACTTACACATAAAAAGAGAAAGTACTTGAACCTAACCCAAGGTGCAAGATGGCTGTCAGTTTAAAGAGTAAAGAAATGGGAAGAAGAGAAAGAGCAAAGTGAAAATCTGATTAAAAGGCTGCTTTTTATTTCAGTCATTTTTTAAGTGATCTAATATGGCCAAGCCTTCTATTCTGCTTCACACAAACTGGAAGTAATCAAAACAGAATGTGTTCAACAACATTATAAAAGGCATTTAACCAGCCTTGGCAACATATCAAGACACTGTCCCTTAAAAAATGAAAAAAAAAAAAATTAGCTGGCCATGATGGCATCCACCTGTAGTCCCAGCTACTCGGGAGGCTGAGGCAGGAGGATCATTTGAGTCTGGGAGTCCAAGGTTACAGTGAGCTATGATCAAGCCACTGCACTCCAGCCTGGGTGACAGAGCAAGACCATATCTCTAAAAAAAAAGAAGAAAAAATAGCATTACGAAGGGGGAAAATGCATTAAAATCTGCTTTGGAATGGATTTATAATATGACTAGAAGGCTGTCAGAAGACATGTGTTGTTACTTCCAGCTCTCAGTTTTCTCATCTGTATAAATAGGGGTTTGGATGGGACAACCTCTGAGGTTCCCATAGCTGTAGAGTTCTGTACAATCTGACAGGTGAAAGAAATAGTGCCTGTAGCTAATTTTAATTAAACATTTACTCTATTGAGAGTTATAGAATTGATCTTTCCTGACTCTTCCATGTGGGTTTCACAAAGGATCCAAACGTATATTGAGAAGCACAGGCTGACTAGAAAGTTTTGAGAGTTATTTTCTTATAATATGTTTTGAAAATATCCCAATTATGTAATTGCTGCATTATTATGAGGTTTTATTTTCCCCACTAGTCTGTCCAAACAAAGAAACACCTCAGCTTTGTTTAGAACTTAGAAACTTAAAGATCCAAGGTGAAGGCCATAGAAACTGCTGATACACATGCCCGACTTTATTAGACCCTTACATGTAGACTTTGCAGGCCACACAATTTCTGTCACAATTACTCAACTTTGCCATTATAGCATGAAAGCAGCCATAAACAATATGTAAATGATGTGTGTGGCTGTGCGCCAATAAAACTTTATTTACAAAAACAGGCGGAGGGCTGGATTTGGCCCTCTAGCCATAGACCCCTGAACTAGAGGGTTAACACTTGGTCCCCCTGCCAGGGGACCTCCAGGACCCAAATCCCATGCTGTGGCTTCCACCCATTCTCATTGGCTGGTGCTCTGACTCGACCAGTAGTTACACATTTTGAATTTCAGCCCTGGTGGGGTTGGGAGGGGGAGGGAGTGAAACAACTCAAACTTGTTAGTTGATGGTCTCTTAGTCTCTTCAGTTTTAGTCTCTTGTATGATCCGCTATCTTTCTGGTAAGTGCCCAGTCTTTCACATCTCTTCTGTCTCACCCTGCCCCTTTCTAAAATGGTGCCTGGGCACATGGTGGCCTGCTTGATGACCTGTGGCAGTGAGGGAAAGAGGACTTCAGGTCCATTGGTGTACTCTGGATTCTTGATCTCTGCTCAGGAGTGGCTGAGCCCAGGTTCTAGTCTAGTGCACAGGAAGCTGGGACCAGTACCTCCTGGACAGACAGTTGGGCAGTGCTAGTGTTCATGTCTGGAGTCCATCGCCATTCTGTGGCACCTTTAGGTCTCTGCTGGTCCACAGAGCTTTCAGTTCCTCCTTGACCCTGACTGAAGCACTCAGGGACATCTGGATCCCGTGCAGGCCATCTGCAGGCCAAGGACCTGGAGCACTCCCATCTGGGCACTCCCTGGAGTCCCAGCATCCAAAGCCTGTGAGATACGGCCACACGTGCATCTTCTCCCAGTGCTCCAACTTCCCTAAGCCAGGCCCAGGAGGTGATCCCGTTAGCCTCACATGAGGTTTTCACTCGTGTCCCAAGTCTATGAAATGTAGCCACACAAGAATCTTTCCCTGGTGCTCAGGCTCCCTTCAGCCTGCCTAGGAAGGGACTCCACCAGCCCTAGCCAGTGTCCTTTGGTCCCCACACCCAATAGCATGCTTCCATGGGCCACCCTGCCACTCCCCAGGTTCACCCCAGTGCCCCTGAGACCTGCCTCTTCACCATCCCTCAGTCTCTCACCTCTTTTTAAAAATCAACCTCATGGGAGAGAAAGGCTTTCTAGGTCCCCTATCCCTCTCATAAGGACTTCCGCTTTGTCACATTGTTCCATAGTGAGCAGGTAGATGGCAAACCTACTCCAAAAGGCCGAGGGAGCTGAGAGGCTGAAGAAAGCGGCCGAAAAATCCAGTTTCTCAGAAAGAAACATTGAACAGGGACTTACAAACAGAAGCCATGTCTTGGGTGGCCATGAGATGGTGGATCCCTGCACCTGCCCTCCAGAAGGTATCCTTTATATAGCAAACTTTTAGGGTAAAGATGTGTAGCTGGTCATGCCTCAAAATTTCTTGCAAAACTCATGACCACTGGGGAGGTTTGATAAACATCTTTATGAGAGGTTATCTATGCTATAGGAACACGTTGGTATGCAGGAGTCAAACATCAGTCATCATGGCGGTTTTGCTTCAAGATGGCGTCGCTCTTGCTATGCAACAGGCTGTTTCCCTGCACACATTCTTCCACCATCCTGAGCTGTTATTTTCCCTGCTCCTTTTGTGGAGCCATAATTATGGGTGAAATGCTGTGAATAAAACTGGCTCACCAATAAATGAACCTAAATCAAGAGTAAGTTGAAGAACATTATGTCTCTTTTATATAAATAAAGGTATAATTGAGATTTCTCTCTTATGGTAGTATGATTGTACAAGGGACCTTTTTTTCCATATTACCTTTTCTGTTTGCATTTAGAGCTGTACAACATCATCCTTTTGGTGAGTATACCAGAAGAGAATTAAAACAACCAGGGCCGGGGGGACTTGGCAGTACCCAGTCCTCAGGCTCACCCAGTCCCCCATCCTCAAGCTGAAGTTGCCCTGACAAGAGGACCTCTGCTGTGTCTTCTGTGGGCCACATACCCAGGACAGAGTGGGTCTCACTAACATTTTGAAAATACCCCCTGATTATGTAAAAATCAATGGTTCCCAGTGGGGGAGTGGGCAATTTTGCCCCCTGGTAATATATGGAGACATTTTAGGTCGTTATAACTGGAGGGGGACCATTACTGGCATCTAGTGGGTAGAGGCCAAGCAGGCCGTTAAACATCCTGCAATGCACAGGACAGCCCCCATGGCAATAGCGCCAAGGTTGAGAAATCCTGGTCAAAAGCAACCACATGCACAAAGGGATGAAGCATAATAAGCAGAACAAACAAAGCAATCATTTTTTTCAATTGCTCATTTCCTGCTATTTCCCAGTAGGCTGATGCCTGGCATGGCAGCAGATTCCTGCAGAGTTCCGGGACCACTTGGGCTCTGCTCCTCCATGATTATGTTGATTAAGGCCCCCACCTTCCTTCCCAACTTTGTCGTATTTGAGAATAATTCAACTGCAAAGTTTCCCTAAAGTCCTCCTGCAAGACTGATGGCCCTTGACATTTTAATAATCAAGCACTATTATAAATGTACAATTACCTAGCAACTAACTGAGCAAGGTAAACATCCTTGATTTTTGAATTGTTGAATTGGGGAGGCCTGGTTTGCAATCCTAGACAGGAAAAGGACTTAAAAACTTCTCCCATTAGGAGATCAGAATCACTTGAACCATTCTGGTCTCCAGTAGTGGTTCTCGAAGCCTGGTCTGTGGCCCAGCAGCACCAAGCATCACACAGGGGCTTCTCAGAAATGCCAATTCTCAGGCCCCACTCCAGACCTGTGGCTTCAGAAACTCTGGGGGTGGGGCCCAGCCACCTGCATTTTAACAAGTCGTCTAGGTGATGTTGGTGCACAAGAAAGGGCCTGAGGGGGGCCTGTTTTTGTATATGAAGTTTTATTGGCACACAGCAACACCCACGATTTACAGACTGTCTTTGGCAACTTTCACACTACAATGGAAGAGTTCGTATGCCCTCAAAGCCTAAAATATTACAATCTGGCCCTTTATAGAAAAAGTCTAGAGTATTGAGAAAAATAAATTACAAGGCTTTTCATCATTATGAGAAGAAATCCTGAAATGTATTATTTATTAGTTTTCAAACCCCTTCCTGCTTTTCCTCCATATGGTATATCAGACTCACTATAGCAGGCCACATGCAGTACACTTAAGGGGATTACAGGTGTTACTTCTTGAGGTCAGACAGCCTGGGTTCTTCATTTTGGCCCAATCATCAACTGGCTTTATGATTTTAGGTGAGCTATTCAAGACCTTTGGCCTTTAGTTTCCTTATCTGTAGAATGGGTATAACAATAGGACCTACCTCACAGGATTGTTGGCAGAATTCTATGAGTTGGTGCATGTACTTAGCACTTAGTACTAAGCACTTGAACTAGTGCCTAGCACATAGTAAGCCTCCAGTCTGCGTTAGCTATGCCACTTCTGACTATAAATACAAAAGAGCTGCACAATAAATGTTAGCTGTTGTGATTATTTAAGCTGCATCAAGACACTTGGGGACATTTTGAAAGGAAGGATGGCTTTTCTTTAGATCCCTGCTTTCTCCTTTATTATTCAATGATTGGGGAAGATCTGAAGGTCCAAGGAATCTTAGGAATTGAAGAGATACCAGAAATGTATTGTCCAGACAGCCCCTTCCTCTAGGGAGCTAAATGTAGAGGAACTGAGGTAACCCTCCCGCCCCTGCACCCCACCCAACTCTCCTCCCATCTCCTAGCCTTTACCGAGGAGGAGGAAAATGAGAATGTGGGGTCTGTATGTGCGTCCCTAAAGTCTAACTTAGCACCCTTTTAATTTAAGTCACTTTCCTCTCAGTCCCTCTCGAGTGGGGGTGAAACATGGCCCAGGAGCCATTTGTAGGCTCCAAAGTCACCTGCATGCTCTACCTTCTAGAGCTGAGAGCTGGGCCCATTCTCTTAGCACCTTTCACCTAGGACCTGCTTCCAGGGCATGTGACCTGTGCAATCACACAAATCCCCTCATTTTCATTTTACACCAACCCCAGCAAATTATGTAGTTGGCCGTTCCTTCCTCCTCTGTAGAAACCTGATTGTAACCTCAGCCCCCTGCCTAAGCCTTGCACTCTACTAAGGACTCTGTGTAAGCATGAGAACATATTTTTAAAATAAATAGCAACAGCAAAAACAACAAAAAAAAAATGGCTTAATTTTTAAGAAGGGACATGTCTTTGGCACTTTCCGAAGTAAAGATGTCTGATACTGGCCAGCAGATGTCACTCTTGCTACATGACAAAAGAGGGGCTTTTTACTAGGCCAGCGCATACTTACAGATTTTTGAGCCTTTAAGGAGGAATGCCTCAAAGGAGTTGATCTAAGAACTGTTATTATGACACTTTGCTTTCTTCTGATGGGGTGCCATCACAAAGAATTGACCAAATCTAAGTGGAAGAACTGCAAATAATAATTGTAACAAGGTATTTAATTCAGTTAAATTAAAGAATTAATAATGCAACTAAGTGCAACTTCTTCAGATACGTTGGCATATCATTTTAAAACTGGCTTGTCCTCTCAAAGTGGTGGTTAACACAGTACCCACAGTAATGACATTTTCTCAATGTGTTCCCTGTTGTCTTGTGAAGGGTTGAATTTGTTGAGTAAAGTAGCAAAATGATAAGGAAAACCCCCATCTATTACTTAGCACAGCAGCCACCTGAGACCCCCACCCCTCACGGCAGACCCGCATCAGCATAATACTAACCTAACACCTGGCCCATCAACTAATCTATTCCCTGGCGCATCAGCATAACACTAAACCTATTACCTGGCGCATCAGCATAACACTAAACCTATTACCTGGCACATCAGCATAACACTAAACCTATTACCTAGTGCAGCAACTAACCTAACCTATTACTGGGTGGGCATTAGTCACCTGAGACCCCTCCCCTTGGATCACCCCAACTTAATAAAAGTGGGAAAAATTGGGTAACAGGGCTCAGAATTTGGTGGCGAGACCCCTCTGAGCCTGCCGGCAAATAAACCTTGATTCTCCAACTCTCCGTGTGCCGCTCAGTTTGTCCTCGGGACCACTCGCTGTAACAAAAGGTTAAAAGTCAAGCAGAGATTCAATGCCTTTCATTCCAGCACTCATAGTGAAATGAATGGCAGAATGAATCTAAGTTTTCCCTTGGATGTGTTTCCTAATTTGCTGGAAGGTCCCAGCTGAACATATATTCCCTGTTTGAGCTACATCATCCCTGTGTAAACAGACAGTGATAAAGTAAAATGAATAGTAAATAGAAAAGCTATCAGTTGCTAAGACCAAGCTCCATTCTCGGGTAATGGGGTCAGTCTTTCCCCTATGAAAATGTCACTAGTACTAAAAGTAATAATTCATCATAAAAAGATATTGGAATAGCTCTCACAGTCTCCCAAATGAGTTATTTTATGTGGTGAAAGATTAAAAAGCATTCTTTCAACTTTCAATGGAATTCATTAGTGTATGTAACATTGCAAGTTCAACAAATTACAGAACATAAAGCAAATACACCTGAAAACAGTGATGCAAACCAAAATGATAATGCCTGGGTTTCATTAAAGCAAATGGTCTTGGTCCATCACGATCCAACAATCTCTAAGTCAGCAGCCTGGGAAGCTAGACTTCCAAGTTTCTGGGCCTGGACCAGTTGTCCAAGATATATGTGCAAAGAGCACATATTAATAATTTATCATACGTTATTTTGTCAAAGCCAAACAAATTAATTATACTTACAAGAGGATGCTTGATACACAACTGTATTACATCAATAAAAGATGAAAGTAGGAATACCCTTACTAAAATGAACTGCAGGCATCAATTTATACAATCACAGAGTAGACTGGGGGAGCTGAGCAACTCCAAAGAACACTCATCGATGACCTTCACTTCTACTCTACATCAGCCGCCGCCTGCCACAGCCCCACTCTGGATCTGGGCTAACCGGTCATTGCTGCCCCCCGCCCCCAGCCTCTTAAATCTCAATATGCCTCCAGCTGCAGTCTCCTACCCTTGCCTCATCACCAACACACCTTCTTTTCATGCTTATGGAGAGCCTCCTGTTTTCTTCCAGTCTAGCAGCCCACTCCTGGCCTGAATTCTCTACCTAGCATAGATTACGTGGCTGGCATCGAATGTTCTCTCATCAGCACACCAGCTCCCTTGTACCACTATCTTACCACCAAATGCAACCGGCAAAACTCCAAACCAGGATCCTCACCCTGCCCTTGTATGTGAGTAGCGCTGAAGGTGATTCCCTACCTACTGTCAGGCAGGTTGGCGCAATCACAAAATCCTAGACTCCAGCCACAGCTGGTCCCTCAGGGCTGGTGAAAACCTTTTAATCTGTGCTTTGTCGGTTTCCTCATCCATCTCCCCATGACTGTTTGAAATATTTAATATTCTTTCTCAATTCCCACACTCAACCACTTTTACCAGATAGTTCACTTCCCATATCTCTAGGAATGAGCCTCAGGAAACTCCAAACTCAATGGGCCAAATCCAGCCCACCACCTGTTTGCATTAATAAAGTTTTATTGGAACACAACCATGCCCATTCATTTATTTATCATCTATGACTGCTTTTCTGCTATAATGATAAGGTTGAGTAGCTGTAACTGGAGATCTGCAGCCTGAAAAGCCTACAATATTTACTTATCTGGCTCTATGTTAAAAAAAACTTTACCAACTCCTATTCCAGAGCAATAAAGCCGTTAGGTATTGCTCCCTTCCAACCAATGAACTATTTAAGATCTGAACCTGTCAGTTCCCGAGGACAAGGTGTCTCTTCTCAAGGCCAGCCCCTCAGTCTCTGGCTCTGATCCTAACCCCTTTCTTTTCTGGAACCTGTTCCATCAATCACCCATTCAGTATTCTGTGTTTTCATCCTTTCCCTGGCTACTGGCGTTTTCTCTAGGTCTATAAATCTCTTCAAGCCTCCCACTCTAGCATGCCTCCCCTTGGTCCTTCACTGTGCACTAGCTACCTCTCCACCTGCTCTTTTCAGCTCCCTGAGAAGGGTCATATACACCCGTGTCACCACCTCCCCATCTCCCCTTTACAAGCAGTCTGGATTCTGTCCTCATCACTCCACCAAAGCTGATCTGAAAATGGCCACAAATCACCACCACACCATAAAACCCAATGGACACTCTTCACACCATTTTTAGTGACCTCTCAGCTGTATTTAACATTATTGGCCACTTGCTCCTTCTTGACATTCTAGACTCACTTCACCACCACCCCCAACCCCATGACACTACTTTCACCTGCTTTCCCATCTATCTTTTTATGCTCTCCTACATCCACTCTTTAAACAATTTGTATTCCCCAGTGTCATCCATGGCCCACTGCTCTGCTCACTATATAATCTTCCTGCATATTTTCATGCCCTCTTACGACTTTTACCGTAACCTTATAAATGATGACTCTCAACTCTGCATCTCCAGCCTTAGCACTCTTGCAGATTAATATATCCCGCTGCCTGCTTAGAAAGTTCCATGTGAATTTTCTTTAGCGAACTCAAGCTCAATATGTCCAAATCCGGACTCAGCAAGTTCCCCGTGGAACTGCTCCTCCTGGCTTTAGTCAGCACATCATGATCCACCAACCCCAGAGCCAGAAACTTGAGAGTCTTCCTTGATTTTCTTCTCATTGTCAGGCAGCACCTCCTGCAGACTCCGTTTCCTAGCTGTGATAAGCGCATCCGGATTGACTACCTAATATGGATCATGTGCACTGGTGGTTTTATGGGTTGCCCCATTGAATCCCCAGGACACCCATACACAGTAGGTATTATTATCCTCATTTAACAGGTGAGGCTCAAAGCATTTGTGTAATTTTCTCAAAGTCACACAGCCAATAAATGATAAAGGCTAAGCCAGTAGTAGATCCCAAGACCGTCTGTCCTCTTCACTTTCACCACCAGTTCTCTAACAAGGGTTTTGTGGTGGATGGACACCAGGGTGTCCACCCAACACCCAATCCTTTCATCCCACATTTTGTAATAGCCATGCAGTTTGGGAGCTTGCCTCTTCCCCTAATTCCAAGAATGGTCCTAATTGTTATTTATTTATTTTTATTGAGGTGAAATTCACATAACATAAAATTAACTGTTTTGAAGTGTACAGTTCAGTGGCATTTAGTGCATTCACAATATTGTGCAACTATCACCTGCATTTAGTTCCAAAGCATTTTCATGACTTCATACCCATTAAGCAGTCATTACCCGTTTCTCCCAGCCCTAACTGTTTAAAACTCATCAGAATAACCTCTCTTGGGACTCAGTCTAAGCCAAGTGGAGCATGGACATCTCATGGCTAAAGAAATTGGTTCTGGAATGAACATGGTAGCAGGCCAGAGCCAGGACTTTATATCAAAATTACGAGTAGAATGTCTAAGTAACTAAGTTATAACATTAATATCAAGCAGCACAATGTCTTTTTATAGTCATAGCATTGACATCCTGACCTCCAGCCTAAAATGATCTGAGAAGGAGGGAAACTCAATTTCTGAATTCCTCTGCCCTGGTGGTCTCTTGCTTCACGGGGTCTACTGAGACCCCCAAGTTCAAGTGCATCTCT
This sequence comes from Eulemur rufifrons, assembly GCF_041146395.1. NCBI lineage: Eukaryota > Metazoa > Chordata > Mammalia > Primates > Lemuridae > Eulemur > Eulemur rufifrons. The sequence goes on along the minus strand of NC_091012.1, from coordinate 134,292,303 downwards.
GTGAGAAAAGCACCAAGAAGGTACATCCACTCGCCCACCATGTCTCCTTAACCCCGTGAATATGCCTCACAGTGCTCGGTTTGTTTGTTCTATAGAAAACGAAGCAAAAGTCAAGGAACCTGAGTGGTCATTTTCTCTAATCCTATTACCTGCACTAGACCTATCTCCAGGCCTAGATGAGCCTCTAACCTAATTTGGTCCAATGAGGTCTGAAGGGACGTCTGCTGGGGACTCCTAGAAAAGCAGAATCCTCTCTAAATAAAGTATTTGAATCCATCTACACTGCAATAGACAGATTAAACATACTGCTTTGGCTGTTTATCTTCATTAGCTGTTCTCCTGCCTGTTGGGCTCACCTCCACTCTGATAGATTCTGGACACTTTCCACATGAATGAGTCCACAAATAATCAACTTCCCTTCTGAGAGGGCCCCAATGCAGTCTTAGGTTATATGAAATCTGAGATATGTCCCAAGTGAAGGGTTTTCTGTGTTCTAATTTTTCTATAATAGATACGCAATTATTCTTATAATCATAAAAATAAAAGATAACTGTATGAGAAGTAGGTTCAAATCCACACTACTCCTTCCACTATTGTGAACCTTAGTTCCTCATCGGTAATATGAGAGGCTTGAACTATGTGATCACGAAATTCATTCCAAACCTGACAAACCAGAATTCTAGGGATCTAATGAAATGGCAGTCAAGACTGAGGAGGAGCCACTTATAGTAACAGTAATAATGCAGCCATAAACTTATACGTGTTGGCATGGAATGTTCTCAAAGCAAATTAAATTTTTAAAAGGGTGCATGTAGAATGTTGTGTAGTTGTCGTGTGTACACAAAGAGCATATATTGAGGATATGCAAGAAATGCATTACAGTAGTTCCTCTGAGTTAGGGGAGTAGGGACTGGCTGGAATTTTGGCGAGCTGTGCTGTATTGCTTTCTCAAGTCAAGAGAAAAGAAGTAGTAATATGCCATATCAACCTCCTGCCATGTAACCTCACAAACATCTAGAGCATTTACTATTTGCTAGGTATTTTTTCCTTTCATTTTTTTTTGTTTGTTTATTCTTATAATCCTCTCCCTTAAATTTCGCCTCAGCTGCCAATTGTCATCTCCATGTTTATAGACACTTCTGAGAAATTAAATGACATACTAGAGTCATTCAGCTTGTGAGCAGCAAAGCTAAGATTTGGGCCCGGATCTACCTGACTCGAGAAAACATGTGTTTCTGCTTCAAGAGTGTTTGCATGCAGGCAGATGTTGGCCATGGGTTCTAGACGATCCTTATTTAGAGTGATGAAAAGAGCACGTGCTAATGAGCCACTGTCGCAGAATGTATAGCAGAGGGTTTTGTGGCCTAGGTAGTAGTTGCTGCCCCCCTCTGAGCCCTCCTCTCTACAGGCTGTTTCCTGTGAATATGTGAATACCTGGGCTTCTCAGCCTGAAGTCTTTTTTTTTTTTTTCCTGGTTGCATGAAGATGTTTGGCCAGTGCACAGGCAAGCCGAAGTGTCGGGAAGAGAACGTTCCCAGAAGCAGCATTCAACCTAATGACAGACGGGGTGGACAGGACCCCCAGCTCCCCTGCCGCCTTGGTTAGGATAACACAGGACATGTCCTACACTGGCTCCCAGACACCCCCAACAGGATTGTGCCCAAGTTGCCCACAGCAGTAGCCAGTGACAGACCTTTTATTGTCTTCCTTCCCTTCCCAATGGCTCATTCCTGGTCCTCCATTACTGTTTCTGACATCACCTCCCAAACAAACTGGTACCTGTGTTCACATTCTTGCCTCAAAGACTGCTTCTGAAAACTCCAAACTGTGACTTCAGGGAAAGCACCATAAGGGGATTACTCCAAGAGAGGAGAATCAGACCCATCGTTTTGTATTAGATTGAAAAAAAAATATATGTCACTCATTCTATTTCGTGTGCACATTTGATTTCTTATCCACAGACGAGTGTGCTCCTGGACTCTCATGTGGTGTTTTGAGAATGAGCCCAAGAAGCCTGCGTTTTCCATCAGAACACACAAGAAGAGAGGGACAGCTCTTGAACATTTCTCCAGACCACAGACGACCTGGCCACTGGGAAATTGTACAGAGAGACACCGTCTCCACCCTCTACCCTCTCCCAGTGATAAAGTGTTGAGCCACGAGGCAGCTGTCCATGCCAAGGGCCGGGGAGAGAGGAGTGGGGCATGCTCAGGTGCACTGTCGCCATGTTGGTTCCACACATAGATGGAGCTCTCCCTCTCTCCCTCTCTCCCTCTCTCCCTCTCTCTCTCTCTGTCCCTCCCCCTGCCACCTCAGGCTTTGCCAGAAACCCTCCCACTTCTTATTAATTTTGAAAGAGATTCTTTCTGCCGTTCTTAGCAAAATGTAACCACACATGTCTGGGCATTGCTTACGTGAGTAACAGAGCAACTCAGAAAAATACAAATGCCCGGTAAATCCCACCTTATTGACAGGGTTCCCACAGTTAGGCAGCATTTTGCAAGGAAAGAAATGAAATGAGGAGACTGGGACATATGCAAGGTAAAAGGGAGAGGGAAGGCTGCTGTCAGTTTAAGGCAACATTGTCTTTAAGTGGTTGGTGATTATGGAGAGAAATATTGTTTCCTTTTTTATTTTTTTGGTTACTGTCTCCCATCATGCATAAAATCAATCCCTGATCAGGGGATTTGTCCTTCATAGTGCCTTCTAAGTCACATTTTCCTTTCCATTTCTGCGGCCTCTGCCTGGGGGTGGGCCCTCGCTCACATGGATCCATTAACCACTCTGTTTACTACTGCAACCTGTGCCCACCCTCTCGCCCGCTCCCCACACCATGAATTCTCTTTACCCTGCTCTAATTTTCTTTTTCCCATAGCACTTACAGCCTGCTAAGATAATATCTAATTTACATATGTATTATGCTTATTCTTATCTTTTCCCCTCCTATACCTTACTTGAAGGCAGAGCTTGTAAGGTTCTATTCGCTGATGTAACCCAAGTACCTAGAATAGTGTCTGACACGTAGTAAGTGCTCAAGAAATGTTTGATGATCATTCTTTGGTTAGAAATCTTCAGTGACTCTCCAGGGCCTATAGAATAAGGTCAAAGCCATACAATTCTCAAGACCCCACCCCCACCACAACAGGCTCTCTCCCTCTTCAAGTCTACCTTTTGCTTCTTGTTTTCTTCCTATCCACACCCTCCCCTTTCAGCCAAACTCACCTGCCCACTATCTCTGCCTTTACTTGCATCCTTCACGAAAATACTTCCATGGCCATCTTGGCACAGGAAAACCTGGCATACTCATTCTGCTCTTGCCTCATCCATGAAGACTTTGTTAAGGTCCTTTCAGCAAAAAGAGATTTTGTCCTCCTGAGAACTTGCACAGCACCTGCACACCCCTATCATTCACACTTTACCTATATTGCCTTTAAAATTAAGCACATACATATGGACTACAAGCTTGTTGATGACAAAGAACCCCTCACAAATCTAATTCAATTCACAAACATGTATCTAGCACCTACTAAATGGCAGTCACCTTGTTAATAGGGATACAAAAAAATGGGGATATGATATGAGTAAGGAAAGGCCTCAACCCTCAATGTTTTGTGCGGAGGAGATATGTGGCCATGGTGAAAATAGCAGAGGAAATGAGCCTGGGAAGGCGGGGAGACCTAGCAGCTAAAGAGGAAGACAGAAAGACAGACAGAGGCAGGTGGGGAGCCATGGAAGGCAGGTGACCCAAAGGACGGATGGTCAACAGTGAGCAAGATCATGGGGAGGTCAGGACAGAGGGCGGCTGAAGGGCAGCCACTGTGTTGGCAGTGGGGAGGTCACTGTTACCATGGAAGATTCCATCAGGATGCTCTGGTCATGTTTCCAGGGCACACAGGCAGCCCACATTTCCCAGCCTTCTTTGTAGTTAGACTGGGGCCATGTGACTGGCTGCTGACCAATGGGAGACAGGAGGAAATGACGTATGCCAAGTCATAAAACTCCCTGAACAATCCTATACTGCCTCTCAGAGCTCGTTGACTGGCTGAGTACAAAGGATCCAGCACAGAACTTTGAGAGAGCCCTAGGGTGACAGGGACACAGAATGGAAGGAACCTGTATCCTTAGAGTTACCACTTGGAAAACAGCTGCCCAGGAGTGCCACTCAGCCTGCATTATACTAGGACAGGAGCAAGAAATAAACATTTATTGTGTTAAGCCCCTGAGAACTAGAGGTTGTTTGTTACCACAGCTATTGTTAGTCCCCCAATCTAGTGGCATGACAGGGGGGAATTTTAACAGAGCAGAGGAGATGGCAGCTAGACTGTTGTGGGCTCAGAAGTAAAAAGAGGGGCAAGGAAGTTGAGACACTGGCTTGAGATTGGTCTTCTGGCAGAACATGGAAGAAGAGAGATAAGATAGTAACTTGAGAAGGAGGCAACAGCATGGAACAGTTTTTCCAGAAGAGGGAGACTTGAACTTTTTACATCTGAGCACAGAGCATGGTACCTAGGACAGGTTATAAGTAACTGCTGAATTAATGAACAAATGTATGAACAAGTGGATGAAAATGTGGTATGTATCTTACCACTTCCGACGTAAATCTCAGAAATATTTTGTTAGGGAAAGAAGAGACCCCAGGAATTTAATGCAAAGAATTCTTTGATGAGGGCAAGCAGATGATACATGAAAGGAGACTGAGTTTTGGGCAGAGGTCAAGAAAGAAATTTGGCAGCAAAATGAGAGGCACCTCTGAGCTAGGGGATCATTTGTCTTCTCAGTGGACAGGTCTGAACATGAGATTTTGGGATTGGTTGGGATTGGTGTCCTCCTCTAAGGAGAGACTGTAGGTTCCTGGTCTTTTCCACAGCAAGCTGGGAGGGGGACCTCCTGGGATGCTTCTCACGGGCCCAGCCACACAAGAGTCACTCTGGCTTGCACTCGATTTCTCATACTTTCTGGAATTACAGGCTGCTTTTCAAGATAAGGAGAGGCACTCTCAAAAGAATAAAAAAAAATACTGACATCTTGATGGATGTATAGACTCCTCATGGGCTCTCAAAGTGTAAAGGAAGGAAAGTGAAAGCATTGACACAGGTTATTAGAGCCTTTCCCCCTTCCTCTTTAATACAAATGGTAGCATGTGGTACACACTGACATACACCTTGCTTTTTGCATCTAAACATCATCACAGGTTGCTTACTTTTAGATGAAGATTTGTGTGCAGGAAGTTCATTGGCAAGAGCCTTGACGATCAAGACATCTGGGAAAGTAAAGGAAGTACGACTGGGCAGAGGGAAGATTTGGGCTTCAGAATAGTTAAACAAACACTCAGGAACTCCCAGGAGAATTCTGGACCTGGGAGGGCCCTGAAAAGTTGTCTCAAATTGGGGCAAAGAAGCTAGGCCTTTATACCCCCACATTGACCCGTCATTAGAGGCAGGTCACCCAAGAAAGAGGTTGTGAACTTGAAGAGGTGGCTTTCTTTAGTCAAGGACAGTCTCTAGAGGGGAACTCAGCCATAAAGTGTCATTTGCCAACATTTCCAGCAGCTGAAGGAATGAGTATGTCAGTCCTGGGGAGGTGGGGGTGAGGCCACAGCTTGGAGTCCTTACCTTATGGATATATAAAGAGCTGCTTCATTCTTTTTCACAGATGTGTAGTATTCCATTGTATGAATGTACAATAGCTCATTAACTAGTTATTTATCAATCAATGAATTTAGATTGTTTTAAATCCTTTGCTATTCCAAATAATGCTATAATATATAACTTGGAATTTACCAATTTCACATGTGTAGGAATTTATCTGGATAAATTCTGGAATAAATTCCCAGAAATGGCATTTCTGGGTCAAAGAGTGTATAGCAGTGAGGGTCTTTTCAGCAAAACACAAGAGAAAACTGGAGGGTGAGCAGTGAATCATGTAAGGCCCTGTAGACTGCGTCAGGGACCTTGGCGCTCACTAAATGTGCAGTGAGAAAATATTGATGGATTTGAAGTGGAAGAGAGAAATGATCCCATTTATTTTTTCCAATGAGGTCACCTAGATTGAAGGCAAAGAACAGAGGGCCCAAGAATCCCAACATTTAAAGGTTGAAAAAAAGAAAACAAGCCAGTGAAAAAGATGGAGAATGATCAAAAAAAAAAAAAAAAAAGAGAGAGAGAGAGAGAAAGAACTTTTATTGAGAAGTTTGTCTATGAGTCAAAACAGAGAAACAGCCTTCCTACATCAATTCTCAATAATTGAGTCTGTGTTCCAAAATAAAGCAGTTTTCCTGAGCAGAATTCGGAGCATATGCTGCAAATTGCCTGGGTGGACCCTGGCAAGAGGGAGAAGCCTGTGCATTCTTTCGGCATGTAGTTTCCATACCATAGGTGGTCTGCTGGCAAACATCAGGGCCAACCCATATTTCGCACATCAGTTTATCAAAACTTCAATACCAAGCGTTTTAAGACTCACAGTCCTGATTTTTCTAAGTTCTAAAAGCAGTACTCCCAATGGAGGGCTGACAACAGTCCCATGAAACTGATTTATTTGAATCACCAAAAGAATGTTACATTTCTAAATTTTTGCCAATGTCTATATTCAATTCATGCAGGGCTTGCTTAATATTTAATTGAGGCCTGAAGAGAACTGCATGGAGAAGGTTTTGCTGGGGGTGGGAGTCAGGGTGCTGCAGTAGGGTTGAAGTTCTTAATTTCTTTTACCATTTCATGACTTTATTTTAGGAAATATGTTTTGTAACCCACTGACACATCTGTTGGCCACATGAAGGTCAAATCCAGATCAGTATGAATTAGAATAATTTTGCATCTATCTTGGGAAATTAGGTAATTAAAGAAAAAAATTCTCTCTGTCCTTAGAGATATATATTAGTAGTAATGTCTGATTAATGTGCTTCAGATCTGAGTCCGAGGCCCTTGTGTGTTCTCCGCTCTCACCAGCATGTTGCTTCCTGTGGGAAACACAGAGAGCTCAAACCCCTCGTGGTTCAAAATAATCTCACATGTGTTAGGGAACCAACACTTTGATTTTTAACTGCTGTAGTGGAGACCACCCAAGCATGTGAGAACTGGTGGGGTCCAGCTTTTCAGCTGTGGGTTATAATTATTCAGAGGATATTTGCATTCATTTTCCTCTCAGTTTTATGAAGTTAACTTGATATGTGATCTGATGATTGTTACTTTGAGCCATCATGAGCAGCCACTGTCCAGGCCTGGTTCAGGTGATGCCATCCTGGGGACATGTAACCAGTGTCTCCTTTTCCAATCTGGTGTATGTGTGGGGAGGTGAGTGGAGCTGACTGAGTGAAGCTCAATTACTTCTCCCTCTCATAGGCTCTTGAAGCAGAGGGGTGATGCCATTCACTTTCTGCAAAAACAGCTTGACGTGCAATCAGAGGGTGCTCCAAATGTCAGGTGTGGGGGAACCTGGCAGGGGGATCTTTTCTTCTTCACCCACGACTTCCCTCCCAGGGAGAAGTGGGGGCGCTGTCTGGTATATCCCCGGCTGAACTAAAATACCAGTTAATCTATTCAACTAGGTTCAATCTCTAGCTGGTCACCCTGCTACAGAATTCACTACCAATCTCTACATGCCTAGAATGATAACAGGTAGGATTGTCGCAGGAGGTGTACCATGAGTAGGAAGATATTAAGATAATAAGATGAAGCAGTGATCAAAAATGTTGGGGGACCACCACTCTAGGGGAACCTCAATGTTTCTTATACTCTTTTTCTCCATACCTGAGGGTGGTCAAGGACAAAATGTGTCCTTTAGGGGATTTGGGGGCTGTGAAGCTGGGACTAGAGTCATCAATGTGACAAGTTCAACTCTCCAAATGCTGTGGTATCTCATTGGCTCCAACCTCTGGATTCACTCTTTGCTTTGGAGTCACCGTCATTGATGTCTCTCTTCTCCTGTGGAGCCAGTATTGCAGAGGAGGCAGGGCCTTCTATTCCCTGAGATCCATGGAGAAACCCAGGTGTGGGCCTGAGGTGAACAGCATGACCAGACACTGCCAATCTCAGGGAAAACCATTCTTTCTCTTGGAGAACTTCCATGTGGATTGCCATCGCTCACCAAAAGAGTACTATGGCAAACAAAAGGGATGTATCTAGGATGTCAGCCAAGAGAAAAGAGACCAAGGAAGTAGTTTTAAATTATTCCTTAGGCCTGTCTGCGGCCTGAGCAAAAGAAGTCCGAGCAGCATACACATGGCCTAGCACAGAAGTAGTCAAACTATGGCCTGTAACCAAATCTGGCCCACCACCTGTGTTCATAATAAAGTTTTATTGGAACACAGTCATGATCATTTGTTTACATATTGTCTATAGCTGCCTTTGTCCTACAATGGCAGAGCTGAATAGTTGCAACAGAGACTGTCTGGTTTGCACAGCCTCAAATGTTTACTAACTGGCCCTTTACATATGAACTTTTCAGATGCCTGTAGCATAGCCAACCAGGAGACTGGGGGGAGGGAGAGTTGGGGACAAAAGCACCAGCCTGGAAGACCATTTTGCTGTATCTCCTTTTCAAACTTGTGGCAGCATCGAGTATAGGACTCTTGAGACCCAGGCGTCTCTCTCCTTTTTCCTTCTTTGCCTTGGCCACAGCTAACATACTTCATCACAGCTTCCCTTGGACATCGAGTGATTTTCCACCCATCGGTAGAGGACGATGTAGGAGTGCTATGGTCATATCAGCTCCCTGACAACTGTTTGGTCCAACAACTGCTGCCATGCTTTTCATGTCCTGACCTCAACCCCAAACCCGAGTGAAGCACCACTTCAGTACTGTATGAATGACTCCTTTACTCAGAAAGCCGTTGGGGTCATGAAAAGAAAGTGATGGGCACACTTTCCCTTCCAAACTTTCACAGCAAGACAGAGATTCATTGGAACTTTTTAAGATAATAACTTATGTTAAATCACATTCCATATAACTACCACCTGCTGAACCCTTGTTCTAGAAGCTGCAAACTTGGGTCAAGAAGCATGAAATATGCTTGCATGATAAGCAAACCAGATCCCACAAATCTTTATGTCCCATCCCAGGGGCCGAGACCTGAAAGAATGCCTTCCCAGGCCAATGGGACCGCTAAAACTCTTAGCATGAGAGTGCTAACTGCACTTAACTGTAATAAGCAAACGAAAAATACCATCACATCCTGGCCCACAAATACAGTCACTGCCCTCCCACCTTCTCCATACCCAGGCAAATAGTAAATGAACAAAAACTCAGTCTACTATTTTAGAAAAGTTATTGGTCTGTTTTCAATGATATTTCCCTATGACAGCATCATCTTTAGCTTCACTTGGGGGCAGAAATGGAGACTCTTATTGCTACTAGAATTGAATTTGGAATGCTTGCTTAATATTGCATAAATAACATCAGACTGTGTGATAGTGAGTACCAGCTGTTAAACCAGAGATTGTCAAGAATGGCAGAATTTCCCCAGTGCCAGAAAGGGGTGTGATCATGGTACCACAAGCCAGGAACCTCAAGAGGCCTTGAAGTTGGAAACAAGAGCAGTGACAGGAATGTACAAGGACTGAAGACCAGAGAAAAATGAGGCCAGCTCAGTGAGCACAAAGAAGAAGAGAAACAACACGAGAATTATCCCTGTGCAGCACCCTCCCCCGGCGTAGACCCAGTCCAGGGAAGGGAACAAGAAGGAGCACAAGACAGCAGAGTGAGTTTCCAGCCTCTAAGGAAAAAGGACCTAGGGAGGTTAAATTGTGTTACTTGAAATTCCATTCAGATGCTAAGATTCATACTTGGTTTCCTGGAGAAGTTGGAGTGGCTGGATGGGGAGGAGAACTGTCTTCTTTTTAGTGATGTGATGAAGTCAGTTTTTTCCTGAGTATAAACAACCAGGCCCACCAATGGCAAGCCACAACAGAAGAAGGAGGAAAATAGAGAGTGCTAGGAAAGAAGAAGCAGGGACTGAGAATGAAGTGCGGTGCTTAGTGTGTGCCAGACGCAAGAGCAGAAGCCAGAGGAGGGAGAGGAAAGGGGTATCCCAGCAACAAGGAGAAACCTGCAGGACCTATTTGTAACTCATGGCCATAGTTCAAATGAGCTTCTGTTCTAATTCAATGTCCCTGGACTCAATAATACTCAGCCTTGAGAATGACCAGTTCACACGGCTTTGATGTCACTCATGATTGGATGTACCCCATGACTGACATCAGAAACTGTTTCTCAAAGCATGTCCTCAAGAGCCCTAGTTGTGTGAAACATCCCTAAAGAATGGCTTGCAGGGTCTTATGATTTGGGAAAATGCTATCACACCAAATTCTCCCTTATAACTTGGCAATGGATAGTAGTAGTATGTTCAAGTCTCTGAGAAGTCCTGCAAAATTCTGGACTGTGTTTAATGCAAAACTTTCCAGATTTATGTGATCATGGAGCTCTTAAAATTTTTTTCCTGGTGGATAGAGAGTGGGAATGCTTCTAGTGTTGTCACGTTTGACTGTTTACATGTTGAAATAAATTTTATTATCAATTATTTTCATTTTATTCCTTTTGTATTATTATTAGAGCATCATACCAATTTTGGGGGAAAAGTATATAAAGGTAGTTTATATTGTTTATGAATTTCATGTAAAAATAGGAAAGTGGGCACTATAAACTATTTGTTATAAAAAGAGGGTATGGGCTGGGTGTGGTGGCTTGTGCCTATAATCCCAGCTACTCGGGAAGCTGAGGTGACAGGATCACTTGAGCCCAGGACTTCAAGACCAACTTGGGCAGCATAGCAAGACCCCATCACACACACAAAAAGAGTGTATAAGTCCAATCAGGCAGAAAGCTGCTGTTGAGCTGTGTGTCTTGGCATGAAGGGAGAATGATCATCTAGGTTACGTCCTCCATCAAAGATGAACAAGGAGAGATGTGGAATCTTGTTGAGGTTGAGGTATGGCAAAGCTGAGCTGGAAGCCACGCTGGCTGCCTCTAATCTTACCTCTTACTTTACAGACAAGGAAACTGAGATTCGGCAAGGTAATGTGGCCTGTCCAAGGGCCTCACAGTCACCACAGAACATGAAGGGCCTTCTATTATGGCCTGGTCATACCACATTTCTTGAGTGGGTGAACAGAAAGTTCCAGAAGCAAATATTGAACCATCATATTTATTCCATAGAATTTACTGTATTGGTTCATGTTCACAAATCCCTGAAGAGCAATGGAGCGATAATATGTTAAACATGTTTCCCTGTAAATCCTCCATTCCCTCGAACTGCATTTACCCCAAAGCAGAAAGCTTAAACCGTCCTCCTGGAGATTGTGTGATATTTTGAAAAGAGAATTGACCAAGGAACCATCATACCAAAAAAAAAAAAAAAAAAAAACAGCCTTATTCTTAAGAATAACACTTTCTCCATTTTCTTAACCATAAAAATATCACTCATTTCATTGACTAGACTTTGTTGAAATGAAATGTGACTCTTTTGAGCAATCAAATCAACCCTGAGTGGATCAAGGTTTGCTCTGACTGAGTATATTCCAAAGTGAGAAGTTAAGAGGTTCAGAAGCCTGGCTTTTGCCAGGCTAGTTACATGTACTTGAGATTGTCACTTCACTTTTCTGTTTTCTCCATCTTTCGAATCAGAATGGCAATGTATTTTCAGTTTTTCTCAAGGTTGTTTTGAAGTTAACATAATACAAGCGATATGAAAGCTCTTTTAAGATTTATAAAGCTTCACAAATATAAGGTTATGACATGTGCACATACCTTTCCCAATCTGAAATGAATGTGAATATTTCAGGAGATGGCTGTGCTGGGTCTCTGACTAATTCAGCTTCTAAATTGGACAACTGGCAGGTGGTGTCAGAGTGGCTTGCTGATTAGTCCAAAGCAATCTGGCTTTCTCCCTCTGGATGAAACTAGCAGAAAAGCCAGATATTTCTGGAAGTTCCATCCAGATGTTTTCAATATGCTTTCCAATTTGCACTCAAGTGCAATGGTATTTTTTCATTTCCCAAAAGAATCAGGAAATAGAAACATTTCGTTGTCCAGCGTTGGATTCTCTCAGTCTCAGCAAACATGCACCTTGACTTGGGAAGATTTCTGGATGCTTGGAGCATTCTTTCTCAGACAGACTGGGACTGTTAGCCTTTGAGATTTCTTTTCTCATTTTTCTTTCTTTGTTTTTTATCTTGTCAAAGACGCCCAACCCAGGACCACCAGGAGCACACCTGCAGTTGAACATGTTGGGTTTATTGCTGTTTGCAACGAGGGAGACCGTGCACCTTGGGGAACCACTGGGCATCTCATTAAGAGGATTTTAGAATGGACTTATTTTAGGCTGTGGGCCTGTGTTAGGTGATTTGAGGGAAGGTTTAAAGAAGTGGGGTTTGCTTTAGCATAGATACTGTTAAGAAGTGGGGGTAATTCTACTATTGGGCATCTTAAACCTTATTTATAAGGCAAAAGGACTACTAAATTGAGGTAAAAGCTGTAATTGGTAGAAGCAGCATTCACTTATGTTAGCCAGAAGAAGGACACGTTTGGTCATTTTTATGACCTTACAATGCTCATGTTTTGTCTTCTGTAGTCACACACGATTACAGAACAGTCTTGTTTTTGTCTTTAGCCATCACGGTCACAGAGTGGCCTTATCTGACGCTGACGGTTTTTAAAATATTTCTTTTCAACAGAAAAACATCAAGACCCAACTGCAAGTACCATTAAGCTTCTAGCAACATCAAGGCCAAGCTGATAGTGCCAGGCTCCCAGGGGCTGCTCTTCTCTTTCTCAATCTTTACCATGAAATAAAATCCGGACACAAATACCTACACACAACAAAGGCATAGCTAATGAATTTTTATGAGATAAACACCCTTGTAACCACCATGCAGGTCCAGAAATAGAGCTCTGCCAGCCATCACAGAAGCCCCCCAGGTGTCCTGTCTCAGTCACAGCCCCAAATGCAGCCACTACACTGACATCCACAGTCATCACCTCCTTGTGTTTCTTTATCATTGTGTCACACAGTCTCTCTCCCCAGACACTGGGGTTTGCTCTGGTCTATTTTTAAAAACTTGATATATCATTGGAATCTTCTCTGAATCCATAGGTTTCCCCCCATCTCTCTCTTTTCTTATAATTTATCTGTTGAAAAAAACCAAGGCTATTTGACCTGTAAAATTTCTCAACATCTGGATTTTGCTATTTCCTATTCATGGGCAGTTCAACGCTGACCTTTGTCCTCTTTCTTTCTTCCCACTGACACCTGGATCCAGCAGTCTAAATGGACTCAAGTTCAATCACTTTGGCAAGTCTGTAGGTGGTGTTGTGTTCTTTCCTCAGGAGGCATATTACATCTCATTGCTCCTTGAGCTATTTTTGTAAGAAAAAATGTATGCTGTCTGTTTTCAGGTGTGAAATGCTGACTTAAACAGCATATCCTCAACCCCTGAGGAGACCAGCTGTGATTAGGTAATCCTGCCCAGAGGAAACCTAGAAAACATTGTTGAGGAAGGCTTCTTGGAGCACAAAGGATTGGGGATGTGAACCTGCGATTGTGCTAAATGTCTCCTTGCCTTGTGAAAATTTTCCTTTTCCACTAGTTTTATATGTGGTGTGGAAATGCCTTTCATCCAGAAAAACTCTAAATAGAGCATTGTGACATCGGCACAGATCACACTTCTTTGTGATATGATGAAACATGCGTGGGCTGTTATAATGGAAGACATATGCACTGAAACTATCATCATTAGACCATAGGTTTCTGAGCTTGCAGCCCACAGTGCACAAAATACCCAATGGTCACTTCTTCATGGATTCAATGAAACAAGCAGGGAAAATACAGCTCAGGATAATGAAGGAATGCTGCCACCATTGGCAATGGTGTCAATCCCTCCATAGTCAATAGAGCTTCATGTCACCTATTCTGAAAGCTAAAAAGATCAACTAACAAAGAGGTCATTAATGTCTTACTCATATGAGCAAATACCATGACCTTTTACCAATCTTCAATGTCACACTCCCTATTTCAGTCAGAGTCCCATCAGGGAAACAGAACCCATACCGGTTAGTTTAACAGAGTGAATTTAATATAAGGAATCGGTTAAGCTGGGAGAGAAGGACTGAAAACAAGTGAAGAGGACCCTGAGTCATCTCAGAGGTCCTAACTGTGGGAAGCAGCCACTACCCCTAGGGCTTGGTGGAAACAGGGGAAAGAGGTTGGAGTCATGTGAACCTAGATTGGTTGTTCTAGGAGAGTCTTCATGGAGCTGCCACCCAGAGCTCTGTCTGAGTGAGGAAACCCCCTGATGGTTCTGATATGGTTGAGTGGGTGGGATGAGGCTGGTTTCAATGATGCAGGGGAAAAAGCAGAAATTGAAACCAACTGCTGGGGAGAGCCATTACCTGGGGAGACAATAACAGAAACCACGACGAACAAGAAGGAACACACCTTTCTCTTCCCTACAGTCTTCCTGCGTCCCTCTAGTGTCCCTTCATAGCAGAGCCTAACAAGGAGCAACTGGCAAAGCAAAAATGTACAGGAGTGATTTGGGGGCTAAGAGACAAGAGCTTAATAAGTGGCACACTTCCCTCTGTTCTTCTGGACAGACACTTGTGATTTCCCTTGTTTTCAATGGAAAGTATCAATTTAATCTTTTGAAGCTCATTTATAAATATCAAGTCATTCTTAAATATTGAGGTGGGGTGTGATGGGTGTCCTGAGTATGCTCAGCTCTAAAAAGCAGCTCATCATTTTGAGTGCTAAGGAGCCAGAGCATGTGGCTCAAGTCCCTGCTAGTGAGCGTTCTCCTCTTCCTTTGCAATAAAGTTCTTAGAAATGCCAATGTCTCAGTTTAAATTCTTGAGCCTGTGGTCCGTTTTCCATACCATCATAAATTACTTCCCAAGACATTTTATGTCCAGCCTCAGGTTTTTAATGGCAAGGAGCCCTGGGCATGTGGTTACCAGGGCCTTTGACTTTCTCCAAAGGGATGAGTCCTGCAGTCTATCCCTTCCCTTTCTGTGCTATTACCACCAAAAGGCTGAAATGAGGCTTCTGCTTTATATCATGAGCTTGGATCCAAACTTGGCAGGATCTTTCCAAATATGAGATGATGAAAGAATCCTGGGCTTGCTGGGGGGTTATGCGTGATCTAAGAGCTCCTCATTATTGAGTAGTATCTAGGGAAATTCTTTTGGGAAAAGTCAACAAGTACGGATACACATGGTACTGCCTAGGACAAAGGAGATAGTCAATGACAGCTTATTCATTAATTTATTGACTAATTTAGTAAATATTTATTGAACACCTATTTGTGCCAAGCACTGTTTTAAAGCCTGCAGTGACAAAACAGATGATATCCCGCCCTTACGGGGTTTGTTTTCTAGCGGATGAAACATATAATAAACAAATAACTATGTAATATGATATCAGGACATGGTAGGTGCTATACAGAAAAAATAAAGCAGAGGAAGGGGTAGCAAGTGGCATCAGGGGTTAGTCTAGAGAGGGAACATCTAAGCAGAGACCTGATGGAGATGGCAGTGTCAAGAGACAATTCCCCATGGGTCTTTTGCATTTCTGTCCATCTTTTGGACAAAGGCATTGACAACTTTTGCTCCATATTATCTTTCCAATGATGTTTTCATAGCAACCAGTCTTGGGAGATAGAGATAGTGTCTCTCCGGCAGAAGGTAGATTCATTTCCTGATCAGGATACCGAAGATAATGTCGGCTCGGTGCGGTGGCTCACGCCTGCAATTCCAACACTTTGGGAGGCTGAGGCAGGAGGATCCCTCAAGTTCAGGAGTTGGATACCAGCCTGGGTAACATAATAAGACCCATCTCTACAGATAATAGACAAACTAGCTGGGTGTGAGGGCACACACCTGTAGTCCCAGCTACTCGGGAGACTGAGGCAGGAGGATCACTTGAGCCCAGGAGTTGGAGGCTGCTGTGAGCTGTGATCCCACCTCTGCACTTCAGCCTGGGTGACAGAGCAAGACCCTGTCTCAAAAAATAAAAAAAAGATAATGTCTCCCTCTGGGGCAAAGATTGGACAGGTTTGCTTGCAACTGGGGTTTTCCTAAGCTCAGGGTTCCTGGGTTCCACTACATGCACAGCATCTACCTGGGCCCCCCTTTGCATCACCCCATGAGGCTCAGGGTTGCAAGAGAAACTGATGCAGACAGGAAGCTCATGCTGCCTGCCGTGCTGTAACAGAGTCCACTGTCTCCGACTCAGGAGTTTTCGTATTCTGCCCACCACTAGGAAACTGGCAGGCCATCTTGTTGGCTTGGAATAGGGTGGCAACTCAGACCATTCACAGTTTTGACAGTTGGCTTAATCTCAAAGACACTGGAGGGGGCCTTTGTTTATCAGGAGGGGCACAACTGCTCTTTGGTTCACGTTGACCTGGATTTAAAGTGTAAACTTTCTGGATCTGGAAAAAAAATGCACATATGATTATTAAGGCAGTTCTTTAAAGGCCATCAGTTAAGTCAAATATGACTCTCTGAGGTGCTGCCAGTTTCAACTAAAACTGGACTTAGAGCAGGGGTTGGCAAACTATGACCCGCAGGCCAAATCTGGCCTGCTTCCTGTTTGGTAAATAAAGTTTATTCACACACAGCCACGCTCACTCATTTATATATGATTAATATCGATGGCTGCTTTCACACTACAATGGAAAAGTTGAGTAATTGCAACAAAACTGTCTGGCCTGTTTGCCAGCCCCTGCCCAAGAGTGAACAATAAAGGTAGCCACACAAGGATTGAAGGCAGCTGGAATCCAACAGTGCCAAATCCAAGGAGAGTGCAGGAGGACAGGGCAGGCAGGACAGCTAACAAGGACAGACGATAATGGTGTCTTAGTTGGTGTAGGCTAGCTGCTGTAACAGATAGATTCAAATATGTACAATGGGCTGGGCATGGTAGCTCATGCCTGTAATCCCAGCACTTTGGGAGGCCAAAGCAGGGGGATCACTTGAGGCCAGAAGTTCAAGACTGCATTGAGCTATGATCAAGCCACTACACTCCAGCCTGGGCCCCAAAGTGAGACCCTATCTCTAAAAAAAAAAAAAAAAAAAAATTATAATGGTACAAGCATACCAAAAATGTATGTCTTTTCCTACAATAGTCCAGAACGGGTGAGCAGCTACACAGCCTGTGCTATTTTCAACAGGTAGCTTCCAAGGCCTTCCTAGAGGTCATCTCCATTCAAGCCAACTGGAAGAACATGGAGAAACTGTTATGGGCTAAGCCTGAAAGCAATGTTCATCACTTCTGCTCCCATTCCCATAGCTCAAACTTACCCTGACGGCCACACCTAACTGCAAAGAAAGCTGGAAAATGTATCCATGTGCCCAAATTTAAAGTTTCAATATGTGCCCAGAGAGAAGGGGAAAAATGGCGACTCTGGTGTTCAGCTAGCATTCCCTGCCACAAAGCGCTCCCACATATTATGCTTGCTATGCACTTTGTAATTATTCACTCACTTATCCTCCCTGCAACAACCCCCCCAAGGCAGGTGCTGTCAGTATCCCCATTTTTACATATGAGGCAACCACACAGCTGGCTGGGGTTGGAACCCTGGCAGGTGAGCACCATGGATCACACTCTCAGCAGTTGTCCTGTGCGGTCTTTCTGCATAGTTAAAAAGGCAAGATAGAGGCAGAGGACAGAAGCCACCAAGCTGGACCAGCAGAGACTCAAGGCCAGAGGGGCAATTCTGGGGATATATGGAGGATCAGAAAGAGAATGAGGGGCTCCTAGCTAACACAAGAAGAAAATACCCAACAGACCTTCCAGAAATTTGCCATTTTTGGGGGGAGATGTTTTCAAAAGCCAGGGCAAGTGAGGGAGAAAGGAAAGGGCTGGCTGAGCTGAGGCCAAGGGCTAACACTTGGCTTTCTCTCCGGGAAAGAGAGACTGGGTCAGAGCTGAGATTCTGCATTCCTAACAAGCTCCCAGGAGGTCTGACCCTGTTAATCCGTGTAACACCCTTTGAATAGCAAGGGACCTCACTAGTTAATAAGAGCAAAATAGATTTAAAATGGCAGTTTATGGCTTCCAAGGCAGCCTTACTAGGGGGAGACCCTCCAGGGCTCAAATGGGGCATAGCTATACATGG
The DNA here is from genome assembly GCF_041146395.1 of Eulemur rufifrons. Taxonomy (NCBI): domain Eukaryota; kingdom Metazoa; phylum Chordata; class Mammalia; order Primates; family Lemuridae; genus Eulemur; species Eulemur rufifrons. The sequence continues at coordinate 134,274,196 of NC_091012.1, read as the reverse complement.
GATAGGATTCTTGAGTGGGAGGTTCTAGAATCAGCCTCCCAACAAAGCATAGCCAGCAACCCAGTGGCCAGAAAATCTCTATGCCGGACACTGTGTCCCCACAACAAAGACCTCGAACCAGCTGCCAAGGCTTTCTCTGATGATTTCTAGACGTTGGGATGAAGGGAGACGTCCAGGAGAACATGGAGGGTTCACTTCGGGGGGAGAATGAGGAAGCCTGATCTGGACTTTGCGGCTATTCCATACGTATGTGTTCACACACGCACACACGGTCGACATTTGTTGAACTAACCTTATTGAGCAGTTACTATGTGCAAAGCACTATTTCTTAAAGCTATTAATATATATACAGTCTATGAGGATACATCAAATAGCTAACAGTGATTGTCTCTGGGTCATGGGATTTGAGACAAACAGGTTCTTTTGATTTTCTATAGTAGACAGCTCTGTGTGGTTCTGAGTCATTATAATAAGCATACTCTACATACTGAGGGGCGGAATATACCACTTGGCCTGCTCCAAATACACGAAGCTTCTCCTGCTTCTATCCCTTTGAACAAATACTTCTGCCCAGAATTTCCTTGCCCACCTGAGAAATTCCTTCTCTGCTTCCAGGTCCAGCTCCCATGCTGCCTCCTCCAGGAAGCCCCCTTGGTGAAATGCGAGGCTGAATCCAGGCTCCACAATCACAGTGTCCCATTGACTCTATTATGATAGTCTTACCACAGTCTGTTGCCATATTTGGGTCTTTTCTGGTATTTCTTCCACTGGATGGTGAGAACTTGAAGACAGAGGTTTTGTTTCATTCTTTTCTGCATCTCGAGCTCCCAGCTTAGGGCCTGGTGTACAGCAACCACCTAATCCATGGTTTTAATGAATCACTGTGTTGACGCATACACACTGTCATGCACTGCGGGTCTAGTTTTGGGCTGCTACCATCTGATTTTGGGGTTTAGGGGCCATGCTGTGATCCAGCCCAGGGCTGCAAAATGTGGTCATGATGGTTTACTACAGCTTGTGTTCTGGGCCGAGTTGCTAATTGGGCATAAGACCACCGGAGTTGCCATTTGCAGAGCATTAAAGCGACGTAGTGAGCAAACTCAAATTTAGGGCCCTGCATTTGATTTTCAGCAGTCACATAGCTGCGGCTGGAGTTAAACTCGAAGTAGCTGCTGTCACCCTCACAAGTTGTTCAGGACTTTGCTTTGCCAGTGACCTACGTTCCCCATCTGTAACTAATTTACATTCACCTGGCGTTCTGTTTGGAGAAGGTAGCGCAGTCGCAGTCGTGTTAAGGCAGACTGCCCCAGCCCTCGACGCTGGAGAGATGCCTCAGCAAATCCTCCCCAGGGGACTAGCCCTCATGCTCTCTGAGCTAAGCCGCAGGGTAGAGTGCTGGCGTTCTGTGCAAGAAGCAGGCCAGGAAGAAAGAAAACAAGTCTGTTTGCAGAGGAGCAATGTATAGCAAAAATGGCAGAGATAGACAAGCTGAAGCACAGACACGCTTATTTTGAGTAATACAAATCTGCAGGGACCACAGCCTTAGACATATAGGAAGTAGCTAAGAAATACTTACCAAGCAGGCCTAGCACTTTACATGTTTGCGAGCCAAATCGCATTCTATTATCCTCATTAAATTGTCTTCTAAGACTGCACTGTCCAACACAGTAGCTACTACCCTCATGTGGTGATTTACATTTAAATTAATTAAAATGAAATAAAGTTAAATATTTGGTTCCTCTGTTGCACTAGCCACATTTCGAGTGTTCAATAGCCACATATGGCTAGTGGCTACCATATTGGACAGTGCAGATAAAGAACATCGTAGAATGTTCTATCATATAGCCCTGGTCTAAGAGTGAGTGGTGTTTTGTGCTCTGTCCTCATCACTAGATGTGCCCCTGGAGCCTTCTTTCTGATCATTTTTCCAAACGTCTGTGGGGGCCTTGCCTACGACGACGACTGGTTCTCTGAATGGAAGGGAAGGGAACTGGAAACAACCAAGCAGGCAAACCCTGTTGTGTAAGATCATCACTTTCAAGTTCTGTTATTTCCAGCAGAACAGACCCTCCCACCCCACCACCTTCACCACGGGCTCGCAGGGTCTCACAGCCCTGACCAGTCTCACTCACGCTGTTTCCACCAGGATGCATTTCACACAAATGAAAGCAGGATTTCCAGAGTGAAGGAAAACACTTCTGGGATGGGGTTTTAACAGCCTTCCCAGATGTGAGGCTTACACCATTCCTCTGAATCTCAGATGGTATAGTTTCCAGCATTTTGAAGGCAGCTTTAAATACCTCTGGATATTTTATAGGCTGAGGAAATTGAGGCCTCGTTTTATAGCATATTATAAAGGATCTCCCCAGAGTGGAATTGAAAATAAATCCAGATTCAAAGCAGATTTTCCTAAAGTGGCCATTTTCCCATTTTTAAAGAAAGTATGTGCACCATCACCATAGTCAGAGTACAGTCAAGAGTGAGGAGAAGGAATGAAGAATTGATAAAGAGGAAGGGCTCCTTTTTAATGTCATTTTTCTTAAAACACAGTTTATATAACATATACGTGTGTGTGTGTGTGTGTGTGTGTGTATGCAAAACTTGTAAGCTTTTTGTTTGTTTCTGGGCTCCCTATAATACCAAGAAGGCATTAGAGACGATGATGAATCAGACTTTAGCTAGAGCCCTGGAAATCTACAAAGAATGGTCAGTTTGGATGCAGCTGAGCAGATAGATCTGAGTTACTTCAGATTTAAAAAGCATTAAGGTGCCCCACTTCCCCAAGTGATCCTCTTTTGGGAAGCCCTAGATGAAAACCACTTGGAAAAACCACTGACTAAAGTAAACGCATATCAAACCGCACTCCCCCCACCAACAGTCAGCCATGTTCTTTTTAAATTACCAAGTATTTCATCAGTACATCTAGAAAACAGTAGTATCCATCTGTCATCTTTTGTTTGTTCATACCAGGCTATCTTCCAAGAATGGATCTAAGACAAATATAAAACATTGCATACTTTTAAAATTCATCGATTGCTATAAATTTATCAATCATTACAAATATATCAATTGCTATGTGTGTGCTTTTTATACATTGTATCAAATGTGTTGATTGCTACAAGTGTATTTTTTTTTCTGAGACAGGGTATCACTCTGTTGCCCAGGCTAAGGTACAGTGGCCTGATCATCGCTCACTGTGGCTTTGAACTCTTGGGCTCAAGCGATCCTCCTACCTCAGCATCTGGAGTAGCTAGGACTACAGGTGCACTCCACCATGCACAGCTAATCTTTAAAAAAAATTTTGTAGCGATGGAGTCTCACTATGTTGCCCAGGCTGATCTCAAACTCCTGACCTCAAGTGATCCTCCCTCCTCAGGCTCCCAAAGTGCTGAGATTATAGGCGTGAGCCATCCCTGGCTCAAATGTACTTTTAAATGTATTGATTGGAACAATGTTTTTAAAAAGAGATAAGGTTACATTAAAAAGTAAGTGAAGAAATTAGGCAAAGGAAAATAGAAGAAAAATAAGAAGTAGCCATGAGTGAACTGCTCAATGTGCATACTGTGGCCACAATTGTCATTCTGAGCTTTCAAGCAGCCAACACAAAGAGAGAAACACAGGCAGTCAAATGATTCAGTGTCCATAAAGCACAAACTAATTCTTAGGGAGAAGTTCTGTTCTCTCCTAGTCCTGGCAAAGAGAACAGGGTAAAAGTAGTGAACAAGGACCTCATCAGTGACCCTGTGAAAAACAGACAAGTTTGATACCTTTGTTCATCTAGTAAGGCCAATGGAAATGTGCAACTCTGAAAGTTTAAAAAAGCAACTCTTAGGCAAAGGGCTTGGGGATCAATATATTTTTGCCCACTTATGCAGCTTTCTGATGGATTGTTTAGTCCAGAGATAAATCGCAGAGCTGTGATTCTTGGTGTAGGCAGGGAAATGAGGGGCCTATTTGAATCAACTGGAGAGCTTTATCAAACTACATAAGCACCACCCCCTCCCCATTGCCAGCCTCCCCTGAAAGTTAATAGAAGTCCAGGATGTTTGTCCCCACATGTATTAACAATGAGCCTGCAGTGAATTCCTCACGTGTGTGAGGGTGGGGACCTCATGGAGAATGGAGGCTTTGGTAAGAGGGTAACCAGGGGCAGGCATAAGAGCCACTTAGGGAGCTTTCTCCAAGTTCACCTGTCTAGACACCACCCTAGACCTAAGAATCAATGTGTCTCGAATGGGGGCATGGCACATGTATTCTTAATGCCGTTACCAGATGGTCCTGATGCAAAACTCCCTTGAGAAGCGCTAACCTAGAGCAATGGATGGACCATGGACAAGCTTCCCTAAATATTTTCCTCAAGAAAATTTTTCAAAAGGAATAAATTCCAAATTATAATCTCCAATGAGCATCATTGGAGCGTCACTCTGTCTTTCCAGTTAATCAGCCCTGTGATGCATTTAACAGTGAGCTCACCCCAACATGGCAGACACGGCTGCAGATTAAAGTAGGGGCAGCCAACAAGAGGCGTTCCTAACAGACAGTCTCCCTCCTCTGCCTACCCACGTGTCTCTAGACACAGCTAAAATATTCTACTGGTCAGAATCCAAATCCTATCTGTTTCTTTAGGTCTTTGACCTTTTTAGGTACTCTGTGGTTTGAGAAGCTGCTTCTGAACATGTAAGCCCTGCTCAAAATGACTTTGGTGGGGAGATATCGTATGAGGTTGTATCTTTGGTGTCTAAAAAATAATCTGACACATAAAATAGTCTTGGCGTTTACTGAATTGATTTGAATTAAATGCATATATAGTAACAATATAATAATAATGATATGAGTGGCATTCACTCTTATCCGATAATACAGATAGGGAAACTACCCACCTGGCCCTGGTCATTTCACATGCCTCTAGATTCCTGAACCAACCCAAAATAATAAATTTTCATTTCTACAATATAAAAAGAGGAGGAGGGGGAGAAAAGAAAGACCACAAAGTCCTCAGGTGGTGGTTGTGGAGGCAACATAGGTTTGGATCTCTCCTGACAGATGCATGAAAAAGCTCCAGAAATTTCTTCTACTTCACAGTCTGGCACAGCCTCTGAGTATCCCAGAGATACTTTTATTAAGGCTCTTCTTTCCTTCTTGCCACTCAGTCATGAAAACATTATTCCTGAGCCAGGCGGTGGTGCATGCCTGTAGTCCCAGCTATGGGAGACTGAGGTGGGAGGATTGCATGAACCGGGAGCTGGAGAGCAGTCTGCTTTGGCTGATGGGAAGATGATCAGAAACTGGTTTCTCTCTACCAAAAATGAGCAGCGCCCAACTTGTATGAGCTTGTGGGAAGCTCAAAGATTCCCCATGAGGGCAATTCACTCAGTCACCCAGCAGTAGAAATAACCCTGATTTCCACTACAAAACAGTTTTCACTTAAGAAAAAGATAAACTTTTATTTTATTTTGGGCCTAGTTGCATAGCTCAGAAATTACTTAGGATTAGGGTGAGGAACTTTTTTTTTCTTCCTCTAGAGGTTTATAAGGAAATTTGAAGGCCTACATCTTTTTCTGGGAGGTTCTTTCTGTTAATATTTGGGATAGCCTATTGACAGAGATGGTGGGAAGAGATGGGTTTCATTCTTTCATGCAAGAGGCAGGCTCAGAATTCTGGCACTAAAGGCAATAAAAACTCCTTTGATGAAAGATGGATGGAAGGGCATTCCATCACATTCAATTTCCTATTCCTATTTAAAAAACAATAAGCTAGTTTGGGGGAAAATGAGAGTATGTATGCTAATATTCATCATGAGAAATCATTCAAAATTCCTATTTTACTACCTTTAAGAAGGTAGTAAAAGAAGAAACCATAAAAGAGTTGTAAATATGTTGCCTGCACTTATTTAATTTTATTTCATTCCATACTTTTGAAAAATATGACAAAGAAGACCTATTCTCTGGCCCTAATTCATAGTCTTCAAAAGAATGGTGACTTCTGCACCAACTCCAACAAATATCCTTAGGAGGATTTAACCTTGTGCCTCAGGATTAGGATTTTTAATTTTTTAAAAGTGTTTTCATTGCAAAATAAGACATAGATCCAGAAAATCACATAATGCAAATATATGCCTTGACGGCATAGATTCTAAGTTAAGCACCCTTGTAACCATCTCCAGGTCAAGAAAGAATTTTTCTGTCCACTCCAGAAGCCCCTGCCACCTGCCCAATGCCAACCCCAGTTCCTTCCCTCCCTCTCCCCATAAGTAACCATCATTCTGGCTTTTCTAGTAATCACTTCTTTGTGTTTTTAAATAGTTTTATTACCCAAATATGTGTCCCTAGATAGACATAAATAGATATAGATATAGTCTTGCCCATATTCTTAAATTTGAGATGTCTTTTAAGTCTCTTTGAATCTATAGATTCCCTGCCCATTCCTTTCTTTTCCTTACAATTTGCCTGATGAAGAACCTGAACGATTTGAACAGCAGAGCTTTCACAGGGTAGAGTTTGCCAATCCATACTTATGGTTTCCAGATTTCCAGATGGTGGCCAACGATCACCACCTCCAGCTATTCATACACTTGTGTACTCCCCGCCAATGTGGTATTGGGATTGGTCTGTGTAACCAACAGAATATAGCTAAAGCTATGATGTGTAACTTCTGAAACTTTATCATGAAAGACATCGTGTGGCCACTGTTTTTCTCTCTTGGATTGCTCACCAGAGAAAGCCAGCTGCCATGTCACAAGGATGCTCAAGAGGCCCATATGGGCAGGAGCTGAGGGCTTCCACCAACCACCAGCACCAAATTGCTAGCCATAGTTCTCTATGAAAGCGTATCTCTTTCATAGAGAGATGCTTCCACTCATCTACTATTTATTACCCAGTGGTGCAATTCATAAAGGAAAGGTAGGATAAATGTTTGATTCATTTTATCAGTTTTCAAGACAACAAATTGGTTCTCCATCCTTCTCTAAAGGTGACCAGTTATCACCATCATCAATAGCATCATCATTCTAAATATTACTATGAACTCATGGGTTTTAACGTCCTTGATGAATTTCAACCTATTGCAATTATTATCATTATTAAAGCTCAAATAGTACCACATTTAGCCAGTGGGAGCCTCATCAACTTGGTTCCTGAGTCTTTTGACATGATCCTAGTTACCTTTGAGAGTGTCCTTACTACCTGGTATTATAAGATGCTCCAGGCTCATCTTGTACATTTCCTGGCCCAGATTTGGAATTAGTATTTCTCCAAGAAGCCCTGGAGTTTTTTAGCGAGAAATTATATTTTAAGACCAGTCTGGCCACTGGTGATGCTTATTGCCACTGAGTCAGTCTTCATTTCTAGACCATTTCAATGTCCCAAGGCTGGGGGTGGTGAAGGAGGAATACACGCATACACACAATCTCATGAGTATACATAACATTTCCAATTCAAATATAATACAGAGATTTCACTTAAGCACTTCTCTATTATATTTATATCTCCTTTCCCCCACACCAAGGATCTTGGTTCTCAAAGACATAGGAGATGATAGAATTAGAATATACCAAAGTTAATTGTTTGTTTTATCTCATATTACACATCAAATGGTCTCAGGATAACAGTACTAACACTACCAGCAATGCGATTATTGAAACATTAAAAAAATTATAAATGCTCTCCCCACTCACCCCCATTTTTTAAAAAACATTTGTACCATATCTGCCTTGTCAGGACATATAGCCATTACATACTATTAATATGCTCTCTCCCTCCACCTGTCAGCTCTGATCCAGTCAACTGGGGCAAGAGTCTGCTCCGAGGCTGGTGTTACAATCTCATGTAATCCATTCCGGGAAGTGACATCCCAGTGCCCCTTCCATTGGTTAGAAGTGAATCAGAGGTCTCAACCACAGTCAAGGAGAGGGGGTGACACATGAGCATGGATACCTAGAAGCAGAGATCCTTGGGGGCATCGTAAGCTCTGTCTGCCATAGTAGACTACTGCAATGATATGTGACAGAAAGAGATCACAAAACCCTGGACAAGAGCAGTGGTTCCCAGGATAAAAGAGAAGGAGCAGATGAAAAAAGTCCTGAGAGAAGAAAATAAGCAATACTTTGATACTTTGGATGATGAAGTCAGTGAAAGTTTCTGTCTCTCACATAGAGGATAGGGTTCCAGTAGCAAATCTCCAGACTGGTGGTCGTGGGCAACATCTTGCCAAGTTCACAACCAGCTTTTATTTTCATCGATCACTTCTCCAGCCCAGTAGAGGAAAATAATAAGATCACTGTTTGTGGCCATATAATACAACATTGGGGAAGACATTGATACCTATTTGTTTCTCTGAATTACTAGAGTTTGAGGTACTGAACATAATTAAAGAGTACCAAAATAGAAATTTCTCCCTGGAAATGGAAAGATTTGGGCATTTTAATCTTTTAAGTAAATGTTATAAATGGAAGCTTATGTGACAATCAAATCTATTTTATAACTCCAGTTCAACTGCTTACTGACATTATCTCTCATCTTTTCATATTCATATACCCTTAAACATCATGAGGTATTAAGAATGGTGGGGCACAATTCACAATTGCAAAGATGTGGCCTCTACAGAGGAAACTGATAACAATATTGTCTCCAGGAAGGGAGATTGAGTGACTAGGGGACAGGAGCAAAGGGGACGCTGACTTTTCACTTATCCACCTTTGAAATTTTTGAATTTTGTATTGAGGATTTTTTCCAAGTTTTTAAACAACACAGAAATGGTTTAGCTCATGACAAGCAATTAAACAATGAAAATGTGATTCTCCTTGAATTATTAGATGTCTAGCTTTACCTAGAGTTGATTTAATCCTATGCTTGGCCTGGGGCTTGGCCTCTAACTCCATTTACTGACCATCATTTCTCTCCCCCAATGCCTTTCTTTTTGCAATAATGTAGAATCTAATTCTCACTTTCTGCCTTTATTCATTGGCTCCAGGGAAGGGTAATTCATTTAACCATTTTTGTCTCCAATATTTATTAGCTTTCAGTAAAGACAGCAAAGTCTTTAGAGAGTCCACATGCATGTACTGGCACAAAAGTACCTCAAAGAGAAATTAACTATCTGTAACCTTACAATGCTCTTCCCATTTAGAAAGTAGAATATCCCTAAATGTCTTTAAAAGCTGATGGCTTTTTAAGGGGAGAAAAGATAGAAGTCCAACATTTCCAAAGCAACATATGGAAAGTATTATTGACCAAGAGGTGAAAGAGTCCTGAATTACATCCAGGAGATCATGCTGGTTATAATTATATACACTTATGAAATGAAAGACTAAATTACCAATGTATAAATGCAGCAATATGAGGCCCTCAGCTCTGAGCCAGAGGTGAGCAAAGATTTTTTTTCATTCCAAAGCCAGTGATGTATGTTTATAATACTTCCAAGCTGAAACCAGCATTCTCATCATGTTTATTCATGAAAATGATAAACGGTCCCTTTCCTTATGAATGAGAAGACTTCCCAGCATTCAGTGGGAAATAAAGGACAAAGAGGGAAAATGTCACTCAGCAAAGCATATCTGTTGCTTTTTTTCTTTTCTTCCTGAACTGACAACCAAAAATGGCTTGAAAAATGAGTGTCTCACAGTTGCCTGAGTTCGACCTCATTTCCAGGGCTCCTAAGGGTAGGCTCGCAGGTACAGCAAAGGGAAGAGCCACCGAGCCCCAGCATCTAACTTTCTGCACTGTGGCGGGGCAAGCCCTGTGGGAGAGAACGGAGACAGTCTGGAATAATAATCCTTGAAACTAGCATAGGAGGTAATGCCTGTGACGTTACCAGTCCACGGTCATGTGACGGGAACTGCTGCTCTCAGAACCCAGGGTTTCAGCAGAGAGTAAAAATCAGCAGCTCTCTTGGAGTTATGAACTGAATTTACAACTGGTCCTGGTAAAATGAGTCACCTTTCCAAACCTGCAGTCCCTCATCTTTTTTATCAGTGCTGCTTTTGTATTTGTCAGAGTGTCCATGGTTCCATTTCTCCCACAATCTCTGTTCCTTTCCGCAATTTCAAGTCCCTCACGCAGTCCCTTGCCCCTCCAATAATGTCCCATCTCTCACATGATTCTCTCTTTCCCCTCAAAGGGCTACAGTAGTCCCCTTTCATCCGTGGTTTCGCTTTCTTCAGGTGAGTTACCCAAGGTTGACCGCAGTTCAAAAATATTAAATGGGAAATTCCAGAAATAAGAAATTCATAAAGTTTTAAATTGTGTGCTGTTCTGAGTCACATGATGAAATCTCACACTGTCCGCTCTGTCCCACCCAGAAGTTGAACCCTCCCTTTGTCCAGCATGTCCATGCTGTGTCTGCTGCCCACCCAGCAGTCACTCAGTAGTTGTCTCTGCGATTAGACTATCACTGTGTCGCGGTGTGGCAGTATGGTGGTGCTTATGTTCAAGTAACACTTACTCGACTTCATAATGGCCCCACAGCACAATGGCGGTGATGCTGACAGTTGGATATGCCAAACAGAAGCTGTAAAGTGCTTTCTTTAAGTGAAAAGGTGAAAGTTCTCGACTCAATAAGGAGACGGGGAAAAAATCATATGCCGAGGTTGCTAAAATCTATAATAAGAATGAGTCTTCTATCAGTGAAATTATGAGGAAGGAAAAAGAAATTCATGCTAGCATGCAGAATCAGCAATGTGGATGCTGAAAATTTGCTGAAGGGTTTCAGATTGCACAAACATTAAAGAATAGAACCGGGCCAGTTGCAGTGGTTCAGGCCTGTAATGCTGGCTTTTTGGGAGGCTGAGGCGGGAAGATTGCTTGAGCCCAGGAGTTTGAGGTTGCAGTGAGCTATGATGACGATGCCACTACACTCTAGCCTGGGCAACAGAGCAAGACCCTCTCTCTCAAAGAAAAAAAAGATAAAATTATGGAATATGATTCTTTGATAGAACACAGCATTAAAGGTGCTCATATGATCACCCAAGGCTTACAACCTCAGCGGCAACATTTTAATGAAAAGAGACAACTTCTGATTATAGTGTTCTTCCAAAAGGTTTCAGCAAAAAAACCTTTAACTATCGAGAATCCCAACCATCATCTGCTCCTGACGTCCCATCATCGACATCGTCATGGCTTAATAATCCAGGATCACTTGAAGCAGATGATTCTCCTTCTGACATACTGTCAGATCAATAGTACCCTAACGTTATGTCACCAAGCTTACATCATTCGCCTCACTTCATCTCAACACGTAGGTGTTTTCTCATTTCACATCATCACAAGAAGAGTGAGTACAGTACAATAAGATATTTTGAGAGAAAAAGAGAGACCACATTCACATAACTTTTATCACAGTATATTGTTATAATTATTCTACTTTATTATTAGTTATTACCAATCTCTTATTGTGCCTAATTTATAAATTAAACTTTATCATAGGTGGTGTCTATAGGAAAAAACATAGTATATACAGGGCTTGCTGCTTTCTATGGTTTCAGGCAGGTCTTGGAGTACCCTCCCCTAGGATGGGGGCGGGATACTGGACATTCTTTTCCACAATTATTTGTCTCTTCCACAACTCCTTGTCTCTCCCACAATTCCAGGTGGCTCCCACAATTCTCTGTTCTCTCCCACAGTTCCTTGACTTTCTCATATTTCTTACTGTCTCCCATGACTTCTCTATAGCTCCCATAATTCCATGTTGCTCCCACAATTCTCCCTTCTCTCCTACAATTCTTCAAAGTGAAATGTGAAGCCATAGAAGGATTTTTAAAGAAGAGTTATTTAGGCTGGGCACGGTGGCTCACGCCTGTAATCCTAACACTCTGGGAGGCCGAGGCAGGAGGATCGCTTGAGCTCAGGAGTTCGAGATCAGCCTGAGCAAGAGCGAGAACCCATCCCTACTAAAAATAGAAAGAAATTATATGGACAGCTAAAAATATATATGGAAAAAATTAGCTGGGCATGGTGGTACATGCCTGTAGTCCCAGCTACTCGGGAGGCTGAGGCAGGAGGATTGCTTAAGCCCAGGAGTTTGAGGTTGCTGTGAGCTTGGCTGACGCCATGGCACTCCAGCCTGGGCAACAGAGTGAGACTCTGTCTCAAAAAAAAAAATAAAAAAGAAGAGTTATTTAATATTTGAGCTGACAACAGGGAGAACTTGCATTTCTCAACTTCGCTCTTCACCACTCTCCAATTATGGCTGGAGACCTTCACTTGGCTCCCTGCCATCACTGCCCAGGAATGTCACAGTCTTTGCTGAGGCCTGAATGAACAAAGGTAAGTTTCTAAGACACAGCCAGGGGACCCTCTTACGGCTCAGTGTGTCGTGGAATCTGCCAGGATTCACATCTGTACTCAGAAGGATCATGTCTATATCAAGGGCCTGAGCTACCTCTCACTCTAAAATAAATGCCACTTTTCTTCAAAGGGCTTTATTGCCAATGAGATTACAGATTGGCAAAGGTTATCATCCTGTTTAATATTTTCAACACCCTTAAAATAACTTCAGAGGAAACATTTCTAATCAATAAGTGCTAATCTTTTTTGTTTTTTAATGATAATTCAGCTTCTCTTTCCATAAACTCCTAAAAAATAAATGGATTTTTATTCACTTTATCATTCAAAGAATGCTCTTTGATTATGGACAACCACCTTTTAATGTGGATCAGTCTCAGCTTCTTATCTGAACCCCAGTTTCATGCCTCTGATGTACACAGGGCACTGCTCTTTGAATAAGTTTCTTTAATTTATAGCTGAACCTATTTAAGACTAAGCTCTTCATATTTTTTCTACAAACGTGAGACCTTTTCTAACTGCTTGCTTTCTATCAGTGGGAAGCTACCAAAGTCTTAGAATCAATCACCTTTGGCTTTTGTTCCCTTTCTATTATCATTTATATCCATTTTGTTATCAAATGTTGTTGTTTTTTCTCCTTTGATCTTTTCCCCTCAATTCCTGCTGCCAGAACCCTAAATCCTGCATTTTTCTAATGAGTCCAATCTCTCTATATCTATGAACTACAGTCCCTGGACTCTAATTCTGGGAGTAAACAGGACACTTTGATGTGGTCTTCTTAAAACCATTATTGTCTCGTGGACTTCAGGGTGAAATGGTCTGTCCTGTGTTTCTCCATAAGTAAATGCAGAAAAAATCTCCTCAGCTTATAGCTCTAAACTAAAAACAACATCCTTATGACATATAAAGGATGGGCTGCTGTCTAAACCAGTATTTTATTTCAAACAGCAGTCCTGTCTCAGCCAATGCCAAACTCCCTAAAAAACCTTTTAAACTCCCTAAAGTCTAGAAATATAACCTTGCTACTGTGTTTCTCTCCAAATGTATTTTTTCTGGCAATTTAAACTCCAGTGGTTCCTATGAACTGCTTTCAACTGCTTAACTAATTGATTTTGAACATCAGCACTTATAATATTAGAGGCTGATGTTTGCAAAACCCGTAACTGTAATTTTTATGTCATACAAAACTCACTGTAACACTAAGAGTCACTTTAATATAACTCTCTTTTTTCATGTACACTAAGGACTGTTTACTGAAATGAAAGTCATCTATTCTGGATGTGCAGTGGGAGAGGCATTTTGACAAGAAACGAAACATTGCCTGTGATCCTGATGAGACCCCTAACACTCAGTTCAGTGTTTGGATCAACTTTGGATCAACTACTGTGCTTTGTCTTCGAGGGCTTTCCACAGGTAAATGTGAAATGGTTTTGGTATTTCCTGTATCTTCTTTCTCTAAAAACTGGGACCAAATGGCTTGCTTATGCAGCGAAGTTTCAATTTCCAGAATATGTTTGTGTTCTGGTTCAAGTTGGAAAAAATGTGTACATTTTGAATGGCTTCGTTAAACTTTTGGAAATATCTTCCTTCAGTTTGCAGTTTATATTTTTCAATTAAAATTCCACCAAATGTTGGCCAATTTGGTCCCACGATTTAACGTCCAAGGGGATTTTAAAGCTCTACCAGTTCTTCCTCCAACAAAGAGAAACTCAACATTATTGAGAACAAAATGGAGTTTTCAGATCACCCATCAAGGCTGGTCTGCTAGGATATGGAAACGTGCAGTAGTAGAAACAGAAAGTGTATAAACATAAGCAGGTGGGGGAACTGCTCTTCTCTCTATATCAGGAGTTAGCAAAATATGGTCCATGGGCCAAATCCTGCCCGCAGCCTGTTTTTGTACACTCTGGGAGCTAGGAATGGTTTTTACATTTCTAAATGTTTGAAAAACAAAGAAAAAATAATATTTCTTGACACATAAAAACATGAAATTGAAATTTCAAGGTCCACAAATAAAAGTTTTATTGGAACACAGCCAATGCTCACTGATTTAAGTATCATCCGTGACTGCTTTTGCATTATAACAGCAAAGTTGAGTAGCTGTGACAGACCATGTGGTCTGGAGTCTGAAATATTTACTGTCTGGTACTTTACAGACAAGTTTGCCAACCTTTGCCCCACAGGATCTTCTTCTCAGTTACTCTTTTTTCTCTCTTTTAATGGCTGTAGCCAGAGTCCAGAGCTGTCTCCATCTTAGAAGATGCAAAAAGCACATTTCCGTTGGAGGTTAAATTGAGTAGGTCTGCATTAGTATAGGTCTTAGACAGAAAGAGGTCTCAAGGATTATATATAGCCTAGAGCAGAGTAGGAGGTAGCCCTAGGCAGTGGTAAAAAGATAAAGCATAGGTTTTTCCTCAGATGCTTGAGTACTCCATTTCTCTCAAGAGAATTGCCAGGGTGAGGGGTCGGGGTGGGGGCAGGCAGCCATGGAAGACACAGGTTTGGAGGTTTGGTGATCCTATTGTCTTTTTAGGCCCAACAAGCAGCCTAGCTGAGCCCATGGGTGATAAAAAGCTCTCTGGAATAATGTGCGTCTTCAGAGGGCAGGGTCTGCCTACCACCGGGTAAAGCTCACATGGGCAGAAGGCTGGTTGGCAGAATCCTCCTTCAGCATGGTGACATTGGGCAACATTTGCTGTGGAATATGGGGTGAGCATGGTGAGACTGGAGGGTGCTGTAGTTAGCCCGTTGGAGGATATGTACGTATGTTTCTGTAGCCCAGATGTCCTCAGATTCTCCAGCATTCAGGGACAACTCTTCCCTTTCCAAATCACCAAAGAGCAAATCCCCAGCCCTCTTGAATGGCGCAGAGTTCGGCCTTACCAGATGCCCTTCCCAGTGAATCTGGGTCATGGGAGATGCGAAGGAGATCTGCGTGCTCCCGCAGTCCGTCCTGGCCACTGCTCAACTCTCTTGCTTGGGGAGCACAGCTTCAGGCTGCTCTGCTCGGCTGTCACCCCTGCATTCTGACTTTCGGATCCTCCATGAAGCTACTGCCCTTTTCACACCTTTGTCCCTATCATGGACAAGTCTTTGTCCCCTTCCCACACAGTAGCAGCTGCTGACAGTGTTCAACCCACATGCCCTCGGTGCCCTTTACATCGGGGACACAGTGCCTTCTAGCATGCATTCACTCTCAATAGCCAGCACCCGTGCCTGTTGTGGGTGGACCAGCCTCCGGCTGCCTGAACCCACCTCACCTGCACATGGGAATGTATGCATTGCCCGAGAACAGCCTTCAACCCAAAACTGATGAGTGAGGAGGTATAAAAACCCCAGCTCCCTTGCTCCCTGAGTGGGACAACTCTGAGACATGACCCTCACTGTCTCCAGAGCTCTCCCAGGGGACTGGGCCACAGAAGCCTTGGTAGTACTTTGCCGAATTTCGAATCCTTGCTTGTGCTTCACCCTTTCCTGGTCCTTCTTCCCACCTCCCTTCTGACTTTCCCTGGTAACACCTCCCAAGAAATCCCTTGCCTTAGGGGATGCTTATAGGAACATGACCTTAGTTGTACCCTTCCAAATACAACTGCCTTTGGAGTCAGATTGGCAAGATAAGATAAGGTGATAAAATAGATAGGATAAGGTAAGATAGAAGAGGGAGAGCTGGGGAGATGTTGGTCAAGGACACAAAATGTCAGACAGGAGAAATAAGTTCAAGAGATCTAGTGTACAACACTGTAACTATAGTTAATAATGATATATTCTATACTTGAAAATTGCTAAGACAGTAGATTCTAAGTGCTATTGCCACAAAAAAAGATACGTAAGGTAATAGATATGTTAGTTAGCTTGATTTAGCCATTCCACAGTGTGTACATATTTTAAAACATCATGTTGTACACCATAAATGTATATTATTTTTATTTGCCAGTTAAATAAGTAAATAAATGAATTTTCATTCTTTTTTTAAAAAAAAGATAAGGTAAGGAGTGGCAGGAGGCTCTGTTTGCATATTAGGTGGAAATGGTCCTCACATAGACATTTGTTCTCTCCCATTTTTCTTGAAACCTTTCAGCCTGAGATTTTATCGTTCGTTTTCCTACTTTTGGGAACGAACTGGATATGAAGAAATATTTCTCCTCTATAAGCAAAACAGCAATGCAAACTCATTGATAAGTGACAACTGCCTTTAGCCTGTGTTGGGGAGATGACAGAGCCCACAGTGAGGGTGCAGATACAGCAAACGTGTCCGGTCTAGTGGCACAGGCTCCATTCAGCCCTAGGCAACTGGTGCCATGGTACAGTTCAGGTCTCAGGTTGTCATATTTTCTGATTTTGAAAGAGAAGCCAAAGGACCAGGTTTGGAGAGAAATTTCTACCGATTTTCTAATGTTGGTTTAAACATGTGGTTTTAGCAATATAACAGCCAAATAAGCCACAGCCACAGGACACATTGGGCAGTTCACAATGATCTTAAACAAAGCCTTGCTTGGTATTTATTAATAATAAAGCTTGACTGAAAGATTAGAGAGCACTGAAGGAAACGATAAAACAGAAGGTGAAAATTTTAAAATCTGATGACCAGATGGAGTTGCTTCTGGAGTTTCTGGAAGCTTCCTCAGACTCGTCTCCTTCCTTCCCCTCAGTCAGCCACGGGGAGTAGGGATCAGCTCGCCTTTGCGATGGCCTGTGACTAACCCCCAACCAGGGGCCAGGCTCCTCAACCTTCTCAGGAGCCCCTGGGGGGGACCCTCACTTGCAGTCGGCCATGGGCTTCCGGGTCAACACAACCAGGTTGTCCGGGAGGCCACTTGGCTCCTGTGAAGACAACCGTGTAGATGCTGCACAAAGCAGATTAGCTCCTCCAAGACCCAAACGTCTTCCTTGCAAAACAGAACGCAAATGATCTATATAAATGGCTTTACCCAGAGTAACAGACTTGGGATAGATTTTTCTTTCCTCTTAAATAGGAAAAAACCCTTTGGGCAGCCTTAGAGTAGCTGTTTGTTTTAATAGCTCTCCCTTCCTACTCCCCCTGCATTGTAGAAACTATATCCTGCTTTGTAGGATTTCTCACATTTTTCCCACATTCTGGATTTGACTGACTGATCATATCCTTATGGTGTTGCTTAATATTTTCCTCTCTTCACTATATTGCCTGTAAACTGCTAGTTAGATCTCAAGTCATGATTGCATTCAGCTTCCATTCTTTTTGAGAGGAGGCAGGAAAACCTCATAGGTGGTGCAATGTACTTCCTTATCGCCCCCTAGGTGGGAGCATACGAGGTCTGCTCGCCCCATCTTCAATGATTTCCAGATTGAGTCATGGGCTCCAGTGTTGTCAGCCTTTTCCCTCCAGTATAAAATCCCCATTAATTTCGCATCAGTGGTTTTAGCATCTATTGATACTCGTTGCCTAGATCTGTTACTTCATTATGGGTTTCGAAATAGCAATTATCTCATTCTATGACTCTGGCATTTATTAGCTGTGATTTGTCTATAAATGTTCCCTCATCCACCATTTGGTAATGCTGAAATATATTCTGTACAGGAAATGTTTATGTAGATTAAAAGAAAGTTTGCATAGCAGACAAAAGAAATATGTGGATCTTCTTGGGAATCAACTACAAGAAGACATTTTTGAGACAATTGGGGATGTTGAAATGCAGATTGATAAACCATATTAAGAATGATTATTAGGCCAGGCATGGTGGCTCACAGCTGTAATCCTAGTACTTTGGGAGGCTGAGATGAGGGGACCACTTGAGGCCAGGAGTTCAACACCACCCTGAGCAATGGTGAGACCCCATCTCCACAAAAAATACAAAAATTAGCCAGGTGTGGTGGGTGTGTCATAGTCCCAGCTACTTGGGAGGAGGATCACTTAAGCCCAGGAGTTTGAGGCTACAGTGAGCTATGATGATGCCACTGTGCTCCAGCCTGGGCAACAGAGCAAGAGCTTGTCTCAAAAAAAAAAAAAAAAAAAAAAAAGGAGAAGAAGAAGGAAAAGAAGGATTATTAATTTTGTTGGCTCTGGTAATTGAATTACTGTTCTTTTAAAGCTCTTATCAGCTAGAAGATATATACTGAAGTATTTACTGGTGAAAGTACATAATGCCTTCAATTTGTTTTAAAAACTTCCAGCAAAATAAAAATGAAGGGGGCTAATGGTAGAATGACAGTAATAGTCGAAGCTGAATGGTGGGTTCACAGGGCTTCATTATATACTGCTATATGTTCACAAATGTTGAAAATTGAGAAATCAAGTTTTCCGAAACAGAGCAGTCCTCTCTCAAAGCACTTCATTAAATGTTCCTTAGATAATACTTTCTATTTGCTATGTCACAGTCCAAGTGCAGGCAGACAAGGGACCTGGTGCTAGCTACTCCAGTGCTTATACAAGACAGAGCTTTTCTGGGGTTTCTCAAGACTCCCTAAGAAATAGCCCAGGCTTCTCAAACCCAGAGCACCTCTGACACAGGAGCTGCATGCTTTGAATTATACCATGCAGACTGGTCCAAACTGATCTTTTTACAAAAGGTTCATATTTCCTTGGGGCCCCCAGACACTAGCTTGGAATCCTGGAAATCCCATTCCAGCTCTGCCTGCCAGGTGCATAGCATTCGCATTGATCCTCCAGAAGAGGGGTTTTCCTCTCCTAAGACCATCGTACCAGCTCACAGATGCTGTCTGTTCTTTGGAAATGAGAGTGTTACCAAAAACTCAGCACTTGTCCCCAATGCCACATTAGAAGAATGAGGACAAGTAGTTTGAAGAGAAAGAAAGAGGAGGTTGTTAATTTGCCAGCAAATGAGGAAGATGGAGACTCCTGTCTAAAAATGTCACTGTCCTAATACTAAGCAGAAATATAGTTTTTAAAGGGAGGGTTTTTAGTTCTAGGCTATTGTTGTTTATTTACAATTAATGATTCTGATCGTTCCATCTCCACAGAAGACAACTGCGTGACCTCTGTCCAGGACCTCAGCCCCAACAGTTCTATTGAGCCATTCCTTGTAGCACGAAGAACAAAGGACACTCCCCTGCCCCTTTCCACCACTGACCTGAGGTAGGGATGCAGGTCCTAGTTCTCCAAAAGGAGTGGGGGATGTTTTTATAAAGAGACAGAAGACATTTTTGCTGCTTTATTCAGGGCCTTCCGTCTGTTACAAAAAGAAGGTACAGAGGGAAATGAGGAGGTAAGCTTTGGAACTATAATCTATCTGGATAAACAATGTAAACCTGTAAAGGGGAAATTAACAACACAAGTCATACTTGGCAAATTGGTGGTAGGAATGTCTTCCTTCCTGACCATAAACATGCACCTCTCTCTGATAACCTGAAAAATAACTTAATTCATATTTATCAGGCTGCCGGCATTTGACCCTGATTTCCTTGCTTTCCAGCGAAATGACTTGAGCAAGTTTCTGCATCTCCCTAGACCTCCATTTCCTGATGGGCCAATGGGGATGATAACAATCCCTATGTCATGGCTGTTATGATGATTAAATGCAAAGGTGTTTGCCAAGGGCTTGAAGATAATGGTACAGAGGAAATGGCCTGAAAAAAACAGCAAAAATGTTTTATGTCTCTTTAAACCATCCCCCATTGCTTTTGAAGAACTACAACCTACCTGCATCCCTGCCTCAGGCCAGCAGTCAGGAGGGGCAGGGGAATGTCTTTTGTGCTTTGTGCTACAGGAGATGGTTCAGTGGAACTACCAGCCTACCTGGACCTGGTGGAGGAAGGTCCTGGGCAGAGGTCATGAGATTGTCTTAAGTGGAGATGGGGCAGCGAAGATGGAATGGAGACAGGATGATCAGAATCATCAACTGTAGTTTAACAGCAATTGCCTCAAGCTGAGAACCCACTCTTTAAAAGCTCTGTATTTCTGTTTATTATGAGGACAATGGCATTTTAGACAGGAGTTTCCATCCTCCTCATTTCCCAACAAAGTAATAAGCTCCTCTTTCCTTCTCTTCAAACCACTTATCCTCGTTCTTCTGATGTGCTGAGCTTTTGGTAACAATTTGGCCCACAGTTAGAGTGCATAGTGAGTAGTTGCTGTTGTCATCCTTTGGGTTGTCTTTCTCCTTTCTTGGAATATAGTCACAGAGTTACTTGCAGCTCTGCCTTCCCTCTATCCCACCCATTGCCTTGATTTACCTAAGTGACACATTAGTACGTTAGAATCCCCTCTGGGGATTTTAGTAAAACACTGACACCAGGAAGCCAGGGATTCACCTCAAACCAATTTAATCAGAATCTCTGGAGATAAGTCCTAGAGTCTAACGCATATTTTGGTAACATTTTCCAGACGGTTCTAATGGATAGGCAGGATGTAGGACCACTGCCTGAACCCCTGGAACTACACCAGAAAGCCTCCAAGGGTCTGCCTGCCAAGAGCAATGACCATTTTCTTATCATCTTTGGTCTCATTGGCTTTGTTGACATGGTTGGCCACTTTCAAGAAGATGTCCCTTTCCTTCTCTTGTTATGTTCTTTCCTTGCCCAATCCTTCCTACTTAGTCTCCCTCACTATTCTTCTTCCTGTCCTGCCCTCTAAGATATGGCTGTTCTGTGAAACTCACTTTCAGACTCTGAGTTCTAGCCCCAGTCTCTCTTGAGAGCCTGCAACTTGCACTTCCAGCTGCCTGTTAAACACTCCAAGAGCCCCTCCAATTTAAACTGGCCCCAGTCTCATGATCAGAAACCTGGCTCTGCCCTTGATTAGCAGTGAGACTTTGGGCCAGTCACTTAACTTCTCTGTGCCTAAGTTTCCTCATCTGCAAAATGGGGAACAACAGTATCTACCTCTTAGGGTTGCTACAAGGAAAGAGGATTAAATTAGTTAAATCAGGCAAAGGACTTAGACCAGTACCTGCCCCATAGGACTCCACAAATAGGAGCTGCAGCTATTGGTGGTTGTGTTATTATCTGCATTATTGTTGCTAGCCATTTCACAGCACCCTGCACCTCCCACCCCACTGCCACCAGGATTATTATTTGCTCCTTTAGCAAGAATGGAAGGAGAGAAGTGTCTCTCTGAAACTTCCTCTGAGGTGTAGCATGGCAGGCTTGCTGAGGCATGAACATCTTTGGCGTCCATGCAGTAATTCTCATAACTATCTTGGGAGTCAAGTCGTGTCATCTTCATTAACCTGAGCATGAGAGGTTAAGTAATTAGCCCAAGGCCACACAGCTGGTAAGAAGCGGGGCCAGAATTTCAGCCCAAGTCATATTCCAAAGGCCATGTGCTTTTTATTATAATACAAAGATCACTGAAAAGTTAATATGATTATATTCAATATCATTAGCCTTTTTTAGTAACTCAGTAATTCAAACCTGAGGTGACCAGCCATCCCCGTCTGCCTCTGACTAAGGGGTTTCCTAGGACAGGAGACTTTCAGTGCTAAACCAAAAAGTCTCAGAAAACTTGAGACCAGTTGGTCATATTATGTAATCAAACCCAAGCCCTCCACACCCACCTCCAAAGAAAGTAATCTTGGTCTCAATTACCTATGAAATTGCCTTGACTTTGTCCACAGGGATATAAAATGGTAGTAAGAATAACTGCTAGACATATCATCTTAGTTGTGTCTAGCTTTTCTGATGAAAAATCAATCTACCACTGTCATTGCCATGTAATTTTTTAATAGCCCTTCCCTGTCAACATGGGTGTTCCTGATATATTCATTTTTAAATTAAATTTCATTATTTTTATTTGAATAAAATTGGGTGGGGGAGATATTTTGTTTGTTCAATTTTAAGAACTCTATTGCAGATAAGTGGAAGTAAATTATGACCAAATAATTGATTTGGAATCCAGGTTGATGAAAGTAATAAAGACTAGAACAATCGCAACCGGGGATGTTTTACTTATTAAACCAGTGCTGCACAAATAAAGAAAAACATTATTGTTGAGATACATTTTGTACTATACATATTTACATTATATATTTCAAACATTTAAACTGTGTATCAGTTAGCTCTGATCTTTTTTTGCTGTTAAAGGATAATTTTCCAAAAAAGGCAAAATCATGACTCTCATAAAGATATAAGATGAATATGTGTTAAAGATTTGACTTAATTTATTACTGAGGGAATTAGTAAGATATTACAACTAGTTCAAAGGAGAAACCAAAGAAGAGATACATACATAGATTAGGAATACTGAAATGAATGTGCAAGTAGAGGTAAAACTGACCTCTCCCACAGTGGGAGGGCGAAGTCACTTGAACCTCCAGAGAACAGGATGTACATGTCTATAGATTAAAAATAATTTTGCATTGCTACCAGTCACCTATAACTTGCAGAGTTGTAAAATAGTTCAACAACAATGAAAGGCTAGAATCAGAAAACCAGGAAGGATGTGATCTAAGCAAGACATTGCTTTTCATTAAAGCACAAATGTCTCCCTACACCACCATACAATAAAACATGTTTTTAAATGAGTTTTCCCATTGGCATGGTTGTGAGTGTTGGGGACCTTATGTAGCTATGGAACAAAGCCTTAGAGGGTTTATTATAGAACACAAGAGGATAGATGTGACATGTCTTTTTAATAAGCTTTTTTTATGTTAGAAATCATTAGTGGAATTCTTGTAATAAACACTGACTTTATATTTGTCATCATGCAAAAAATGAAGCCTTTCAAAATGCATATCTCTTTAGTATGCTAATCATCAATATAGCTGGGAGATTAACTTCTATTTGACCCCCAAATTCCAAAACTAATGTTATTTTGAAGGTGGGTCAGAATGTGGTGTTGCGAAAAAAGCACTGGACCGAGAGTCTGAAGCCCTGGTTGCTATTTCAATTCTGCCACTCTCTTGTCATAGGGCCTTGGTAAAGCTCATAAATAATGACTCTTACCCCCAAAATATCTAATGCTTAGTGGATGCTTACCTTGTACCAGGTGCCATTATAAGGGCTGGGTATATATTAGCTCATTTAACTTCACAATGACACTGAGAGGTATCTTATTCCTATTTCGCAGCTGAGGAAAGTGAGAAACAGAAATTTAAGCCATCCCATATGATACTGCTAGTAAGAGGTGGAACTTGAACCTTAATTCCACATTTTTGAAAATGACCCAGATCATTTACAAGATCCCATCTACCTCTAAAATTTTACGTCATAAAACAAAGAAAGTCAAAACAAAAATAAAGATGGAAGATACCAGATAAAAGGGGATCAACTTCTTTAGAGGCTTGTTTTTCAAAACTTGTCAGATAATTCGTCATTTCTTATGCCCATAACCTTTACAAATAAGAATGGGAACCAGAGTTCTTGGTTGGCTTTGAATAAATTTGAGTTGAACAGAAAGGGAAAGGCAACAGAAGAGAATTATGGCATAATACCATGAGCAGCAGGTTTTGACCCATCTCCTCTAAAAGTGGTGCCTCTAGTCTATTTTCACTTACATTCAAATCAGAATGCAAACTTTCCAAACGTCTTATATCCTAAAAATATCTTCATTGACCCTCTGAGACTGGTGAAGAACTACATCATTAAATGATTCACCTTTACGAAGAATTGGTAGCAGTTTTAGATAAATCACTTGGTTTCTTAGTCTTACAAATCCAGCTATATTTGATCTTATAAATACATGCTTGGGACACTCTAGTTACAGAAAAATAGATCATGCAAAATTTAAGGTGATAAGGTCAGAACTGGGCTTGCACCTCAATAGCATTTTTGTATTCTTAATTACTGAATATATGCAACCATGTAAAACATTTTGTGATGTTAATGGAGCCCAGTAACAAACATAGGGTCTTTTATTTCCATAATCTAAAGACTATCTAACATCAACAAAATACTATTCAGTATTCTTTTTTCTGTTTGGCAAAGATAATGTATCTAGGAAATATATAATTATTAACATATTGTGTTTCTACAGTAAGCTCCCAGTTATATAAATTCGCGTCCTTGGCATCCCAGCAGTACAATGCATTTGACAAAAGAAGGAAATACTAGAATTTACATACATCATAAATCTGTCATTTAGGGAATTTATGGTGTACTTTGTTGAAAAAATTGCTGGGAACAAAATTTAAAAGATGTGTTTTCTTCATTTTCACACCATACAAATTTCACACCTACAAAAAAAAAAAAAAAACACCACATGTTTACAAGTTCAGTAAAATGAAAGGTGTGGGGCCAAGCAATGAGCTAAGATTGGACTCCTGAGTTTTATCCCCTTGGTTACGGTCATTCTAGAATAAATGGATACATCATATTGAAATGACCAATTATCCATCTAAAGAGGAGCAAAGTACCCAGCTTTTCTCAGATTGGCCATGGGGAACCTCAGAAATCACACATACATTTGAATTTAGGTTAAATGGACTTAAAAGGGGATTCCCTTTCCAAATCTGCTATAAGATGTAATTTAAAGTTTGCATGGAAATTATTTTTACCAGAATATAGGTGTCTCGTTTGGGGTTTCCTGGAGGTGAGGAGGTGAGTGCCAGTAGGTTATTTGGAAGGTGATCCCAGGAAAGGCCAAGGGGGAATGGGAAGGGAAGGAAGCCCCATAAAGGGGGAATTATGAAGCAAGTTTCCACTGTGGGCACCTGGAACTCATTCCCACTGGGGACCTCTGAGAGCCTATGCACAACATGCCTCACAATTCTCCCAACCAAAGGGCAAGGTGGGTGGGATGTTTTATCTCCAAATCCCTGTCTGCCATTGGTTTAGGGCTGCCATCAGTGACTAAAAAACCCTCAGACAAAGAGTTACACGTGTTCAAGGTCAGCACTTGGCAATTGGCGAAGATGCCAAAAAGATATGGGTGAGGCACCAATATCTTGCTATGACAGGTTTTAAAAGTTCATTTGTATGAAACTGTGTCTGCATATCATTTGCCTGAGGAACATAAACTGGGCTGTCAGGAATAACACTACTCAGGTGCCCTCTTTTTATCCCCATTTCCATATCTTACTACCTTAGCATTTATTTATTTATTTTTATTTTATTTTTTTTTTTTAGAGACAGGATCTTGCTCTGTCACCCAGGCTAGAGTGCAGTGGCATCATCATTGCTCACTGCAACCTCAAACTCCTGGGCTCAAGCAATCCTCCCGCCTCAGCCTCCCAAGTAGCTAGGACTAAAGGTGTATGCCACCATGGCTGGCTGGCTAATCTTTTATTTTATTTTTATGTAGAGATAGGATCTCACTATGTTGTTCAGGCTGGTCTCAAACTCCTGGCCTCAAGCAAACCTCCCGCCTTGGCCTCCCAAAGCATTGGGATTGTAGGTGTGAGCCACTGTGCCTGGCCCCTTTGTATTTTAAGGCCAACTCCAGGCTGGAGCTGGGACCTCTCTGCATCTGTTTTCTCATTTGTAAAATGAGAGGCCTGAACCACATGGTCTCAAGCATTTTTTCCATCTTAAAATTCTATGTTTGATGCAATTGGACCTCTTCCTTTCTTTACCTGAATGGTTAGTGCAGGCTGGCCAGTGTATGCAAAAAGGTAGGAGGTAGAATGGAACAGTATTTTGGTCAGGACTCCTCTGGATGCAGGAAAGAGAAATTCATTGAAACTAGCTCGAGTTCAAAGGAAGTATATTAAAAGGATCTAGAGACTCCTATGGAGACGGAGGGCAGCAAGTAGATCCAGGCCTTAATGGAACAGAAGAATCATAAAACTAGTGTTGAAATAATGATAGAAAGATAGTGATAGTGATACATACAGTGATAGACATAGACACAGTGATAGAGAATGTGGAGACAAGAGTGGCTTATTTCTAAATGCTAATCCGCGTAACCCTGAGTCCTAGAGTGCCTCCAAAATGTCTAGCTGATGTATTACTCTTTCTGTGGGAAAACCTATTCACTGTAAGTTTCACCTTTCCTCCAAAACAACCCTTGATGCTGATGCACTGTGATGCCAGCAGCATGTTCTTAGCCACCCACACATTCCTTCCAGAGCATGTATACATTTTCTCCCAGATATTAAACCCTGGGTCTGGGGGATTGTGATGCAGAGAACTACCTGTCTTGCAGCCACTCAAGACCACACTTCTGTCTGTAAGTCCCACTGAGAAATCATCTCTACTGACACACTAGATTTGTCTGCCTCCTTCTTTGGTTTCTCAGGTCCTTCAACATTTGGGGGTCACTGTGCATAAATACATAGCCCTTTCACATAACAGAGAAATAGAGAATGATATATATAGAGAGATGTAGTTATAGCAATACCGATATAATTATAGATATGCAGGTATAAAATGCAGTGATAATGATATAGGGATATAGATAACTAAGATATACAGATAGAGATATAATTACACATACAGCAATATAGATATATTGATAGAGGTAGAGTTATAGACATGTAGATAGATACACATATAGTGACAGAGACACAGAAAGATATAGTTAGGGATATAGAGAGATAGTTATAAAAAGAAATAATTATGCATATATGGATAGACTGATAGTGATAGATATATAGTTAAAGATTTATAGATATAAATATGGATATAGTTACAGAGATATAATTATAGACATAGAGTTATAGACATGTAGATAGATATATGAATATCTATGTGTATAGATGTATATGTACATATAGACATAGATATATCCGGGGCCACCCAGTTCCTGAGCATTTCCTTCTGACTCACTGATCTTGCTCCTCCTGGTCCCCCATCAGTCCCCTGCCCTAACTTCAGCTTGGACATGCCTTTGACTTGTCCTGCCACAACTCTCTTGCTCCCACCACTGCCTGACTATAGTCCTCAGTGTCCCAATCCATGTTCCTGGAGAGGACCAATATGGTTTTTATATCCACTCTGGTCCAATTGGCTGTGGCCTAGGACAGGTGAGTCATATGGAACAAACCACCATTTAAACCCACTGCTTCAGTAGGATTTAGGAACCAGTTAACAAAAGCAGGGGGCAGAGGGAGGTCATTCATTGGATCAGCATTCCTTCTTTGCTAAAATCAACCCAACTTTGCTATTTCAAATACAATGTTTTGGGATCATAGCTGATTTTTTTCAACCTTCCTGCCAAAGAAAATGTTAGAATCACAGAACTTTGGGGGAAGACATTTAAGGATCTATAATCCTTTGCCAATACAGTCATACTTCAAAGGTATTGCAGATTCTGTTCCATAACACTGCAATAAAGCTAGTCGCACAAATTTTGGAGTTTCCCAGTGCATCTAAAAGTTATGTTTACACTACACTGTAGTCTATTAAGTGCAACAGCATTATGTCTAAAAAATGTACATTAACTTAAAAATACTTTATTGCTAAAAAATGCTAATGATAATCTGAACCTTCAGCAAGTCATAACCTTTTTGCTCATGGTATCAGTGAAGTTTGCTGCATTGAAGGACTCTTCATTTTACAAAAGATTTCTCTGTAGCATGTGATGCTGTTTGGCAGCATTTTACCCACACTAGAACTTCTTTCAAAATTGGAGTCAATCCTCTCAAACCCTACTGCTGCTTTATCAACTAAGTTGATGTAATATTCTAAACCCTTTGTTGTCATTTCCACAATGTTAACATCTCAAGAAATCACTTTCTTTCCTCATCCATAAGAAGCAACTCCTTATCCATTCAAGTTTGATGAGACTGCAGCAATTCAGTCCCATCTTCAGGCTCCACTTCTAATTCTGGTTCTCTTGCTATTTTCACCACATCTGCAGTGACTACTTCCACTGAAGTCTGGAAACCCTCAAAGTCACCCATGAGGGTTAAAATCAGCTTCTTCCAAACACCTGTTAATGTTGATATTTTGATCCCCTCCCATGAATTATGAATGTTCTTGATGGCATCTAGAATGGCGAATCCTTTCCAGAAGGTTTTTGATTTACTTTGCCCAGATCCGTCAGAAGAATCACCCTCTGTGGCAGCTTTAGCTTTATAAAATGTATTTCTTAAATAATAAGACTTAAAAGTAAAAATTACTTCTTGATCTATGGGCTGCAGAATGCATGTTGTGTTAGCAGGCATGAAAACAACATTATTCTCCTTGTACATCTCCATCAGAGCTCTTTGGTGACCAGGTGACTTGTCAATGAGCAGTGACATTTTGAAAGGAATCTTTTTTCCTAAGCAGTAGGTCTCTACAGTGGGCTTAAAATATTCAGTAAACCATGCTGTAAATAGACATGCTGTCATCTAGGTTTTGTCTTTCCATTTATAGAGCACATCAGAGTAGATTTAGCATAATTTTTAAGGGCCCTGGGTTTTTTGGAATGGTAAATGAACATTGACTTCAACTTAAAGTCACCAGCTGCTTTAGGCTCAAACAAGAGAGCCTGTCCTTGGAAGCTTTGAAACCAGGCATTGATTTCTCCTCTGTAGCTATGAAAGTCTTAGATGGCATCTTCTTCTAATAGAAGGTTGTTTCATCTACACTGAAAATTTGTTTAGTTAGTGTAGCTACCTTCATCAGTTATCTTAGATAGATCTTCTGGATAACTTGCTGAAGCTTCTACATCAGCACTTGCTGCTTCACCTTGTACTTTTCTGTTATGAAAAGAGCTTTTTTCCTTAAACCACATAAACCAACCTCTGCTGGCTTCCAACTTTTCTTCTGCACCTTCCTCACCTCTCTCAGCCTTCACAGAATTGAAGGGAGTTAGGGCCTTGTTCCGGATTAGGCTTTGGCTTAAAGGGATATTGTGGTTGGTTTGATCTTCTATCTAGACCACGCAAACTTTCTCCATATCAGCAATAAGGCTGTTTTGGTTTCTTATCATTCACGTATTCACTGGAGTAGCACTTTTACTTTGCTTCAGGAGCTTTTCCTTTGCATTCACAACTTGGCTAACTTTTTGGTGCAATAGGCCTAGCTTTTGGCCTATCTCAGCTTTCAACATGCCTTCCTCACTAAGCTTGATCATTTCTAGCTTTTAGTTTAACATAAGAGATATGTGACTCTTTCATTTGAACACGTAGAGGCCATTGTAGGGTTAGTAATTGGCCTAATTTCAATACTTTTGTGTCTCAGGGAATAGGGAGGCCCAAGGAGAGGGAGAGAGATAGGGAAATGGCCAGTCAGTGGAGCAATTAGAACACACATAACGTTTATCGATTAAATTTGCCATCTTCATGGCATCCCCAAATAATTACAATAGTAACATCAAACATTACTGATCAAAGATCACCATAACAGATACAACAACAATGAAAAAGCTTGAAATATTGAGAGGATTACTGAAGTGTGTCACAGAGACACAAAGTAAGCACATGCTGTTGGAAAAAAAAATGGTGTCAACAGACTTGCTCTATGCAAGGTCGCCACAAACCTTCAATTTATAAAAAACACAATATTAGCAAAGCACAATAAAGTGAAGTACAATAAAATGAGATATGCCTATACAGAGATATAGAAAATGAGGCCCAAAGAGGTGAGCTGTCTTGTCCAAATTGAGGAAATTAGTTGGTAGAACCCTGAACTAAATCCTCATTCTCCTCATTTCATGTCCTGGGCTCTTTTACCAAACAATGCTGCCTCACTCAAGAGCAGCAGAACTCCTGTTGTCAGGACAACGTGTTTTACAGCAAGTTATTTTCTGAGAGAACACAATTTTCCAGATTTCCTATTTTGTAAAAATCTTGCCATCTAAAAATTATTTTATAAAATGATTCATGAAAGTAGGGGATAGAACAGGGATAAATGGTTATATGTCTAGAATATGAAGAATTGAGCTGCTTCCTTCCTTGTGCCTGCAGCACCCTGAAGTGCTTCTGCTAACACTTACGTCATTAATTCTAATAATATGCTTACATTTCTGTCACCCAGGGCAAGGGATTATGTCTTATTCATCTTTATATCCCAACCAAACAGTGTCCAGTACAGATTGGTGAGGGGACAATCAATGTTTATTAAAGGAATGAACAAGCCTATAAACCATAGATGAGAACTTTTTGAAAATAGGGAGGTATGTATATTTACAAAAAAAGAAAGAAATGAATTTTGTTTTAGCAATTTTTTCTATTTTTATTCTTTTTTAAAAACAGGGATCACAAATACACTTTCAATTTTACAGTCCATGGGACACTTCTCTACCAAACATTTCAAATCAAGGTAGAGTGACTTTGAGTAAGTCTTTACTTTTAAGGCTTATCTAAACGGAGTTGCCCTAGGTTTAGCTCTCGCAAATCATTATATAGGATTTATGTAGGAAAAAATAAATAGACAAGCCTTGCAGGGGTATGCCAAGTTATTATAACATTCAATTGTGAACAGGAAAATAGCGAAGAATATTTATACACAGACCAGGAAGGAAGTAGACAGGATGGACTCAAGCTGCAATCCTCCCTGCCCTAAGCAAAAAGAAAAGCCCCTGATGATTGAGTGCCTTCAGTCGGAAATTTATGAATTTGCTTAACAGTCAAGGGAGGTAACACCCAGGCAATGAGGTTTCACTCGCCAGCAAGGGGATTTTTCTACTTTGTAGTGACGTTTAAAGGGTCATGGATCCCTTTAAAAATCAGGTGAAAGCCATGTTGCCCTTCACCAGAGCGCACTCCCTGACAAATAAAATATCAGTCACTATTTCTGGTGGTGGTTGACCCTACCCCACCATCACCAGGTTACGAATCCCTGCTATGAAGAATGAAATCTGGTGGCAAAATTAATCTCCCATGAGGTCTGACTTCAAAACCCATGTTCTTTCCATTATGTTGCTAGGTAATCTTAGACAAGGTATTTAACTGCTCTAAACTTCACATTCCACATCTGGAAGATGGGGAAATAATACCTATCTTAAACAGGTGTTGTCAAGATTAAATAATTATTCTGTAAAATGTCTAGAATACAATAATCAGTCCACAAATATCAATTTCTTCCTCTCCCTCTATTACTAAGTGGACAGTTCTAGGAGCTAGCAAAATTGGAAGGGAAAATGAATCAAGGTGTCATTTTTTTTCTCTTTTAATCTTGCCTTAGTTCTTTCTGCTCTGTGAGAGGTGAGAATCAGACTGTTAAAGACTAGACATTCTAAGAACCACGTGTTAGCTGTTTAGCCCATTTCATCAAGGAGACAAAAGAAACAGGAACTGCCCGGTGGGCACATTTCTACCAAGCGGTCCTCACTGCCTAGCATAGGGCCTGGTGCTTTGTAGGGCCCCAATAAATGTTTGAACAAGGAGGGAGGGAAAGAAGAGAGGGAAGGAGGGAGGAGGAAAAAAAGAAGGAAAGGAAGGCTGAAAGTGAAGGTTGAAAGTGATTGGTATTTTTTTCTTCTACCATAGAGCTCCAAGAACAGGGTTCTTGACAAGTACAGGATGAAGAAAACCAGTGTATTAATATATCTCAAGATCCACCATCGCATACAGAATTTAGCAGTGTCTGCATTGAGAGTCACACACTTCTTCATTGACTCCTTTCATTGAATAAGAAGAAATGGAACGAAACAGACTGAGAAAACACATCAATTTCTAGAACATGGTGCTGAGCTACAATTAACATAGAAGGTTAAGAATTAAGAGGTGCCATTTTTGTCTTCAGTAGGAATCGTGACCATGAAAATGTCATGAAGTTTGAGGGGGAGAACTGTGTGGTAGAAGCATAGGGACATTAACTCATCCTATGTAGGACATCAGGCAAGTCTCTTCACAGACTGGAGCTGAGTTTTTCCATCTGTAAAATGTGGGAGTTGGTTCATAGTAGTGGTTCTCAGCATTGGCAGTTTATTAGAATCACCACGGGAGTTTCTGAAAGTCCTCATGCCCTAGCTATAGCTCAGACATTAGAACCTTTGGAGGTGAGGCCAGGGCATCAGTAATGTCAAAGATTCCCAGGTGATCCCAATGTGTAGGTGAACTTGAGAACTACTGGTCCAGGTGATCTCCAGACCCTCACTACACTAAGCATGGTCCTCAGACAAGCAGCATGGGCATCGCCTGAGGTCTTTTTAGTATTCAAGATTCTCACACCATACTCCAGATCTATACACACAAAATCTGCATTTTAACAAGATCCGCAGGTAATCTGTACTGGCATTAAAGTTTCAAAGCACTGGCCCAGACACTTTTCTGCCCAGCTCTTTCTTCCAACAATGCTTAGCTTTTGGTGCTGATATTTTAATAATTTTTGGATCTCAGTGCCATGCACATTGTAAGTGTTAAAAGTTTTATATGTGTGTCATGTATATATATTCAGAAAACACAAAAATATCCCATCACACCTGTTCCACACAGGGGATTAAGTGGAAATAGATTGAAAAAAATGTAGACCTGCAAAAGGCATGAACGATTTTATGAGATTCTGATCAAAGATTGTTCACCCTTTGTAGAATGATGAAGTAGAGGCCCCTGAAGAGCAGTTGCCAAGTTCCTCTTCAAAGTCAGCAGCGCCAGTGAAGTTATTAAAAACACCTGCCTCCATGTGGCAATTTGTATCCAACATCTTCTCACCTGGCAACACAGCATTTCCAGGTTCCTTCTCTGTTGCTCATACTACCTGACAACTCCTTTGTCCACAGCTCCCCCCATGAAATACTAGGTGGGTTGGCTGAGGAGGGTTTGACCTCCCCCAAAGTTTCCTGTTGTAATGTCCACCACCTCGTTTAAGCCCACAGAAGAGAATCTGGCTCTGAAAAACAAAAAGCAGAAACAGCATCAAAATGCTGAAACTAAAGCTAGAAAGCCACAGATAAATATCCACACAAGATGCTATTCTGACCTCTAATAACTCAGGCCTAAGAAGGAAGGATGACCCCCACATTTCAGGCCAATCATGCTGAGTTAGGACTTTTTTGAATGATGGTTTATTTAGAGGAGGTAGTGATTTGTATCTGAATGTTTAGGGAGAAGTGGCTGGGCAAAAACTCATAATTTTCAATACAATTCAATTTTCAGATATTAGGTAGCTGCCAATGTGGTGCACTGCCCATATCCCCTCAGGCCCCACATTTTGGTAGGACTTTCAATGCTCAATATCTACAGCCCTTTGCCTAAGGGCTTTCTTTGACTGGAAGCCCCCACTCTGCCCTAAGCACAGAAAGCCAAAGTCCTAGGATCAGTACCCTGGTAGAAGCCTTCAAGCAATGACTGAATGGAGGTGGTGTATAAAGACCCCAGCTCCCTCACCTTCTGGGTAAGATCACCTGGGGATGCATGTTTTATGCTGGCTCTGGGAGACCTCCAGCAGCATGAAGCTCCAGTTGCCCACAATGATAACTTAATATATGCTTGATATTGTCTTCTTCCCTGCTTCACTCCCTCACTCACCTACCTGAGTTTGCTGTATCTCCCGAGTTAACTACTTCCACTCCAATCCTTGCCTCAGGGTCTGCTTGGGGGGAAACCCACACCAAGATAAATTTTATATTCCATTTTGTTTAAGATATTCACAGGTATAGAGTTCATACCTTATATTCTTTTCTTTCAATTTTGATATTTTCAGTAAATAAGTTATGGTATGAAGAGTTCAAAGTATTTTTGATAAGAGCCTTGAAGAGATTATCTTATGACCTTATTTATGAGACTCATTTGAGGTGTGACTCTGCCAAAGAGTAAGAAGATGAGAAAAGAGATTTCTGTAACAGCAGCAGAGCCCAGCGGGGAAGAGTCCTGGTTTCCAATTCTGGTTCCGCACTTGTTAGCTGTATGACCTCGGGCAAGCTGCTTAACCTCTCTGACTCTCAGTTTCTTGACACTTCAAAAATGGGGGAAATAATGGTCCCCATCTAAAGAGTTGTGGATGCTCAATCAGATAATGTGTGTTAAGTGTTTAGAAAAATGCCTGGCACTATTAGTTATGAACATATCAATGATCTAACTGATGTTCTTACTAACCAAGGACACTGAATCCACAGGGATGCCATCAGCCATAAAACAGAAGATTGAATTAAACATGGCTTTTGTCAATAAGAATGTCTATTACGGTGTAAAGCAATACTTTGTAGCAAGAATCTTCCTCACGCCTACTTCTCACATTTCATTGGCTAGAATTAAGGCATATGCCCATAAAACCATGAATCAAGCTTCCACCTTCTCTTTGTCCATATTCTTCTTTTACTTCTCACGCTGCATCACAGGGGTGTCAGAGAGTCATGGTTGTGTAACAAGTGATCACAGTAAGCCTCAGCAGCTTGGCTGGTGCTGCTGCCGTTAGTTGAGCTCGTTCATGTATCTCTGGGTTGGCCGATATTCACTGGGCTCCACTGAGTAGCTCTGCTTCAAGCTAT
Source organism: Eulemur rufifrons (assembly GCF_041146395.1). Classification (NCBI taxonomy): domain Eukaryota; kingdom Metazoa; phylum Chordata; class Mammalia; order Primates; family Lemuridae; genus Eulemur; species Eulemur rufifrons. The sequence continues at coordinate 134,239,753 of NC_091012.1, read as the reverse complement.
GGATCTGCAGGTTGATGAGGTAGCTCTGTTCCATCTGTTCCTCATCCTCCTTAGACCAGCAGGCTAGATGGTGCAAGGTCTTCTCATGTCCATGACAGAGGCTCAGGTGTTTTAAGACCTAGACTTGGAACTGACACATTGCAACTTCTGCCCTTGTACCATTGACCAAACAAGTTACATAGCCAAGTCCAAAGCCAAGGTGTGGGGTCGTAGGCTCTGCCCACCCTGAAGCCAAAGGGTGTGCATGTGGGAAGAAGGGACCAATCATTCATTCTGCTGTAACAAGTTGTCAGTACTCAGAAAGAATTCTCCAAACTCATATAACATTCATGTTTCTTCAGTGATTACTCTATTACAGCATCATCTGGGATCTCATGTAAGTTGTTGCAAATGGGCCTGAGAGATCACTTGCCAAATGACGGGGTTGCCCAGGAAGGTCACTTGGTGACCTTCCAGCTCTAGCATCCCATGCTTTACAGTTTGTAGAAGAAAACCTGGCAGAATATGAAAACCTAAACAGAAGTGAGACAGCGTGTCTCATGAACCTGCATCCTTGGGTCCTGCCTTGACTTCTCCACTAAGTTCTTAAATCCTCAAGCGCAGGTATCACCGAAACCTGGCCCATGCCTGACAAGATGGCAGTAGGTGGTGACTCTGACAAGCCTGAAGTGAACTGAGTCTGGGGGAAGTTTCTGGGTGAACCGTGAGCGTGGAGGATGAGCGGGTCGTGCTGGAGGCGGGTCCCAGCCAGATGCTCACGGCCCGCCCCGCCCTCCCTCGCTCGCCCGGCCGCTTCGCCCGCAGAGGAGACTCAGTGCGCCTCTCCAGGACGCCCCCAGCCCCGCCCGAGGCCGCGAGCGCCCCGGCCGTGTGCCCAGCCTCTCCTCCCCGCCCGCGGGGACGGCGCCCGGGAGCTGCGCGAGGAGCAGAGGCCCCGAGCGGCCAAGGAGAGAGGAGGCGGCGGCGGCCCCGCTGCGCCCCGGGTCCTGGCCGGCGCCCTCCCGAGGGGACACAAGAGGAGGAGGGAGGCCCGGCGCAAACATGCCGCTGCCCCGGGGCCTCGCGCTCCTGCTGCTGCTCCCCTGGGTGGCAGGTGGATTAGGGAACGCGGCCAGGTGAGTGTCGGCTGGCTATCGGCCCCTGGCCTCAGCTCTCCCTGTAGGCCCCTTCTCTGCCTACTGTCCCTCCAGGCACCCCCGCGTGTGTGGGTGTGAGTGTGCACGTGTGCCAGTGCGCGCTGAGACGGGGTTTTACCAGGATGCCGGGCCCAGAGCACCCATGGGCTTTCCTTCCCGCGCCCCTTGGCCTGGGCTTTGAGCCCATTAGTGCCCTTCGCATCAGCTGCGCCACACCTGGCTGCGCCCGGCGCGTTGCGGGAGGTGGGAGGCTCTGCGCGCGGGCTGGCTTGGTGGTCAGCTGGCATCTCCGTAGGGGCGGGTGCGCGAGCGTCCGTGTGTGTGTCGGTGGATGGGTTCTATGGCTGTACAGGTTTATGTTTTCCACGCTATCCCAAGGGCACCAACTGGTTGTCAGTCGCTAGTTTTGCTGGGAAAGGGGGGAAAAACTGAGGACGCCACAGAGCGAGCCTTTAATGTTCTTGGGCTGAGCCAGCTGCGCTGCTGGCTCCTTTCCTGGCTGCCTCTGATCAGAGTTGATGAACTGGAAAGAAAGGACGCGCGGTTGTCAGATGACAGCCATTCTCATTCTTGCTACGGTCATGCAGAATCTGAAGCCCTTAGGTTTTGGGGAGACCTGAAACTTATTTTTCCAGAGATCCGCAAAGCGCCTTACTAAATGCGCTTCCATGGTGCTTACTGTAGATCTGGCACTGTTGTAAGCACTTTAGGACTATTAGCCCATCTAAAGCCCATAACTACACTGTGTGGACTGTACTATTATTATCATCTCTGTGTTGTAAAAGAGAAAAACACAGCACAGAGAGGTGGAGTAACTTGCCCAAGGAGGCACAGCCAGTAAGCGATGGAGCTGGGATCCGAACCCAGGCGGTCAGGCCCACCAGTGCACTCACTGTTCCTCACTGGCGCATTAGGGCAGCCTTTTGGGAAACACCCACTGGGAAAGGTTTCCTGGTTCCCAGGCTGTGATGTCTTGCTTCTTCCTTAGGTGTCCACTACAGCAGGTTTTTTGCACTGCAGCATTGTTGACCTTTTGGGCGGGACTGGATAATTATTTGTTGGGGTGTGGGGTGTGGGCTGTCCTGTGCACTGTAGGATGTTTGGCAGCATCCCTGGCTCACCAGATGCAAGTAGCAACCCTGACCGCCCCCCCCCCCAAGTTGTGACAATGTAAAAAGGTCTCAGATATCCACCAAGCCCCCCTGGAGGGCAGAATCGCCCCCAGCTGAGACCACTGCACTACAGAATTTTTTCAGTGATGATTTCTAGGGAGAGCAGGATAAAAGCCTTGGTTTGAATAGGTGTGCCTATCTTTGTTTGTCTTACAGGAAAATATCTTTCATCAGAGTCAGCAATGATATTAAGGGATTTTGCAGTTCAAACAGAACAAACCTCAAACCAGGTTCTTAGAATGTATGATCGCAAGTTTCAATTTCCTTTTCATGATAAAAATGTAAGCAGATGCAATTTGCACATAATCACATTTTGCTTGAATGTTGGACGTTCTTGTATTGCTAAAAAGCCCACTTAAGAAAGACCGAGTGCTGTTTGGAGATGAGATTAATAGTTTCTTTAGCGGCCAGCAAACCAACCTCCAGGAGCTTCACTTTCAAAGTGCCACCAAATTAAATTAGAAGCCAAAAAGCCTCCAGATAAACCAAAGAATATTAAACTGAAGAATCCCTGTCAGGATTCTGCAATTCTGCAGTTTTCAAGATGTGAACCGTGGTTTCTTTACACAGTATCAGGTTCATGAGCTGGTGTGTTTATTATCTGCTCAACATGCTTGGAAATGTCAACTGGTCAGCTCTTCAGGAAGAGCTGAAAGAGCCAGCAAAATGTCTTTCTTTTTTGTTCAGAGAGTCCATGGGGGAGGGATATAAGTCCAGCTTCTAGACCAGTTGCCTGGCTCATAGTAGGTGTTCAATAAAAAGTTTGGTGAATAAATGAATGACCAAGGAAGGGGGGTGGAAAGGCAAATAATGTTATTTATATATAAATAATATATGTATTTATAATATATACACAGATAGCATTCAAAGAATATGTATATATTGTATATGTTTATGTGTATATATAAACATATAGAACTATAAGTTGATATATTATAGGGTGATATATAAACACAAAACATTCCATAGAATACAGATGAGAGAAATTGAGTCTGCATGAGAGAATCAGGAGAACTAAAGATAGGATGACATTTAAACTGTCCTTATGGAGTGGATGTGGGTCCACCTAATATAAAACAGAAAGGAGAAAGCAAGTATTCCAGTGCTTAATTCCTAATCAGTATTGCCTAGGAGCAAAAGAGTGGATGGATATATAAATACCTGCAAAAAGAATGCATAAGGAAGGCATCACCCCAAGAAACAGAGTGGACTGGCCAGCACCTTAGGTCATGAGCCCAGTGGCTGCCAAAAGGCAAAGAAAGCAGGCTGGAACCAGGATGTGAGGAGCCTGGTGTGTCGAGCCAAGGAGCTTGGACTTTGTTCTGAGAGCAATAGAGAGCAAAGCAGGCTCTGTGTTCTTATGTACAGAATTATGACACAGTTATGCAGAATTATCATCAAGGTAGTGAGCCATGGCAGCATTTTTCCTTTTCTAGTGTACATAATAATCGTGTGCTTATGATCCATGGTATCTCAGATTTGATGAATAAAAGTGTAAAATTAAAATTCAAAATACCAAAGCTACAAATCTCAACAAAGATCATCACCTTACTCTTCAGTATTCCCTTTGATTGGTTTCTGGGCATCACATATATTAGTTATCTATTGCTGTGCAACAGAATACTTCAAAATTTAGTGGCTTAAGACAACATTTATCATCTCACACATATTCTATGAATCAGAAATTCAGGAGTAGCTTAGCTGGATGGGACTGGGTTTTCTTTTTTAAGACATTTTTTAGAGCAGTTTTAGGTTCACAGTAAAAGGGCTTGGAGTTTTTCACAAGGTGACAGTCAAGTTGTTGGGAGTGCTACAGTCATCTGAAGGCTTAACTGTGTTTGGAGTATCTACTTCCAAGATGGCGCACTCACAGGGCTTTGTGCAGGAGGCCTCAGCCCCTCTCCACCTGGACCTCTCCATAGGGCTGCTTGAGTGTCCTCACATGTTAGCTGACTTCCCCTACAGTGACTAACCCAAGAGACAGAACAAGGAGGAAGCTACAATGCCTCCTGTGTCCTAATCTTGAAAGTTACCCCCGATCACTCCCACAGTATTCTGTTTGTTGGGTGCCAGTCACTATGTACAGCCCCACATAAGGAAAGGGGAATTAAGCTTTACCTTTTGAAAAGAGGAGTATCAAAGAATTTGTGCACATTTTTTAAAACCACCACACCACACATTCCGGTTTGCCTTCTCCCACACTGATTACTCCTTCTCAGCCTCCTTTACCAGCCTCTCTTCTTCCACAGGATTTAAAGTGCAGGATTTTCACAGAGATTAGTCTTTGACTCTGTTTTCTTCCTTATATACACTCTCTCTAGGTGATCTTTCCAGTCCTAGCACTTTCAATGCCATCTATATGTAGATGACTTCAAAATGTGAATCTACAAGCCCCAGGCTCTTTCTGCTGCATTCTTGACTTTTCCATTGGGATGTCTCCCTGAGTTTAAGACATCTGAGACTGAACTCTTGCTCATCTCTCCAGAAGTGGCTTCCCCCAACCTCACCCCTTTCCCCCATCCCAGGACAAACAGCATCCAAACTGGCTCAAGCCAAAAACCTGGGCATCATTCCTGACAAGTGGGGCTCTTTCTCCCCACATGTATTCAGTCTGGTACTAAGTCCTGTTACAAACCACTTCTCAAGTCCATCTGCAACCACCCAGATGTACCATCATCGTCTCTCACCTGAACCACCACAATAGCTTCCTTTTGCTTTTTCTCTTGCCGCCTCCAGTTCACGCCCCAAAGTGTTCCTCTTAAAATTTAAATCAGACCATGTAAGCCCTCTTATTGAAACCTTTCAGTGACTTTCTACCAGATTAAGGATAAAATCTATTCTCCTTAAAATGGTATAAAAGGCCTTGCTTGATCTAGCCTTTGCCTACTTCTCTAACTCCGTCTTGTATCATTCTACCTCACTCTTACTTGTGAATGAATGAATGAGACAGAGAATAAATGTAGCTGTCTTGATAACACTTGCTTTATTGACTGCCTTCCTCATCTCATTTCCCCACTCCTTCATCAATGTTCCCTCTACCTCCTAAATAAACCACTTGCACTCAAATCCTTGTCTCACGGTCTGCTTCTGGGAGAGCCCAAACTAAGACACTCCCCATCTCCAATCACCATATAACTCCTGAGCTTGGAAGATAAGTGAGAGAAATAGAGGAATCAATGGGAAATTACAAGTTTTGCCTGAGGTTACTACTATCCCTACCAGTCATGGCATGGGAAATTTGGAGACACAGCAATACACTCTGGTATTGGGGAGCTTGATAACCTGGGCCAGTATTTTACTCATCTCTTACACCCCTACACATCTGGGAAGATTAGATGTTTTGGGGTATCCCTGGGCCTGTTGGACTTGGAATCTGTTTCTTGAAGATAGGTGGGAACCCAGAATTAATTTTAACTGGCTAGGTACAACGAACTGGCCATCCTAGGAGCTATGAAAAAACAGAACAAAACAAAAATCAAAAACAACAACAACAAAACCTTCATGGCTGGACCTTGTTATCCCTATTTAGCAAACTTTTTTTTTTTCATTTGTATGGCAATATTTAAATTTATTTAAACATCAGCAAAAAAGGTTTAACTTCTCAATTTGTCTTGGAGAATATCATGAAGTTTCCTGGAACCTGACCATAAACAAGCATACTAAGAATTCTGGCACAGTATATTTTTGCAGAAAATAAGGAATCCTATGAAGAAATACTACACTACTTACACAATCCTTGGAATGTTTTTAAATTAACTTCAGCTGTGGAGACGGCGATTTTCTGATTAATTTGATCAATGTAGACAGCAAGCTGTATAATACAGTAAACAAACTTAGGGCAATTCAGCGTTTAGCTCAGACTCCCACAGTTCAGGGCCACCTCTCCACAGAGACTTGATCACCTACATTGACACCTCCCTGCCTCAAGACTGGGTTCCCTGGACCTCATATGTGCCAAACATTGTTTAGGATAAGACATCTGAGAGATGAGAGAGAGAGAAGCTGGACAGACCATCTAGACCTTCCAAGGTGGCAGAGGATACTGGTGCGATCAGTTCAGTCCAAAATTCTCTTTCTAGGTTGATAAATTTCTCTTTATCACTCTAGTTTTTATCAGGTTCCATGGGGCTGGGTCAGTCTAGCCAAATGCATAAAAGCTCATTTATATGATATGATATCTATTATGTTCCAATAATTAATATAATACTATGCCTCAACCATTCATCTTTGATATTCCAGAATGTACTGGCCCAACTTTATACATTTAAACAAATACATGCTTCACAAATGTGAAACTAAATGCAATTCATATATAGCTGTTTAAGATTTTTTTGTATAAATGGATTCACATATAAGGAAAAAAAAACAATGTATACTAGACTTTAGAAAAAGAAATGGCTCTTGAAATACTACTGTGTTGATCAGGATAGGCTGCTGCATCAGACCATCTCGAAATCTCAGTGACCAAACACAGTGAAAGTTTATTTCTTTGCCTGCCTCATAGTCCAAGGCATATTTGAGAGACTGTGCCGCGTGCCTTCATGTGGAGCCAGCCTCCATCTATCTTGAGATGTCAACTTCTCCCTCCAGGTATGAATACTCTTATTCAAGGGCTGATGGGAAAGGAGCATATCAAGGATCCTCTGGGAGGCTTTGTGAGCCAGGCTTGGAGGTTGCCCACATCCTGTCCACATATATTCCATTGGCCAAAACCAGTCACATAAATGGCAGCCGGGAAATGTAACGTAGTTTTGTGCCCAGGAGACATAGAAACGGATTTAGTGGGCACTTAACCTTCTTTTCCACAATAGTTAAATTGCAACACATGAAATCACAGCTATTTGGTCATTTTTAACTTATAAAAATGGCAATTTCATATGGTTTAGCCTAATAGTTTATGTCCCTTATCCAGAGTACTCACAACCAAATATTAAAGTAAAAGAATTATTGAATTAGTGATGGGAAAGCTAGTGAGGGGGCATGGAATTAGAGCAAAGGGCAGGTAGAAGGAGAGGATCCTGGGAAAGTAATCTGAATCATTTGCTAACATTGACTTGGGATGTTGTTCGAGAACTGGGTAGAAACTAAAGGTTAAACCTTTTTTTTTTTTTTTAGTAGTTTTTAAAAATTGTTACAAGATAATGTGCTATTATCATGCTTGGCTGTAGTGGATTCCTTTCTTCCCCTGGATCATGTTATTTCAACTGAAACATGTATATTTTAATAATTTTCTTTTTACCCGTAATTTTCAATACCTGCGTATGTGCATTTTTGAAAAAATTGATGAGCATAGAATACAGAACTGCATTCTTGGCGGACTAAATCTATTTCCTCTGGCATCTAGAAATCAGCAAGTTAATAATTAGCAATTCAATCTACTAATAATTTTTCCTCTTTAAACTATTTTTCCATTTTCATGACCAGATGTAAAATTTGATGATTAAACCAGTAAAATCCCAGTTTGAAATTCTCTCTCAAAACTGGATGAATACATGAGCCTCACACCCATTAATTAAAAAGCATGTTGCTCATTTTTGGACTCACATATTTCTCTGATGGTTGTTCCTACAGTGTCATTTCGAGCTGCTTGGTCTACTTTAGGAAATATACACAGAACATGTTGTAGCATTCATGGAGCAGCTGGAGGCTGAATGGTGTTTTCTGATTTGTGTAGTTGTCTGAATATCAGAATCCATCTTATAGTTCTCAATCATGAGTTGAGTTGATTCTCAAACAACTGTTGCTTACAGTTTTTAAACAAATGACAGTACGGCTAGATCTGATGACAAATTTCTGATATCTTCCAACATAGCTGTAATACTAGGATGCTTTTGTGATTGGGAAAGGAATTCCTTACAATGGATAAGAAATCTTACTTTATTAACAAATTTTTGATGGCCCAAGTGTTAGTCATTAACATTTTAGAGAGTTTTATAAATGGCACTTTATACAACGTCAAAAACGATGACTTGGGAGAAATTAATACACCTCAGATTTCTCAGTTTCACCTTTTCACCTGAAAGCAGGCATGTGAAATCAATAAACCTCAAGAAAAAGAGGATGTCTCTGGAGAGCTGTGGTAATGTGCAAACAGTATATGAATTTCATCTTCTGATAACTTTCTCGTGTTAGTTAACCCCAGGCGGGTTACCTTACAATCCAAAGTAATTGACTTTGACTGGTACATATGAAATTGGTTTGGCCACCTGTACCAAGGACCCTGGGCTGGTTTCTAATTAGGCTTTTAGAAAATATTAGATTTCAACAAATTTCAATTTGTTGTTGTGTGATTTCACATCTAACTCTTTCCCAAATCTTGTTGGAGTTTAGTGAGCTCACCCTATTTCTATGGAGGTTGTTTTGTGTATTGCAAAAGCCTTGATACTTCCAATGGCTTGAAATCCTGCTATAACTCTCTGGAGCCCGCAGGATGGACAAAATGTTTCCCATGAGCACAGGCCCCTTCTTTGTGGCCCCTGCTCATCTCCTTGCCCCCTCTCCACCCCACCATTACCTCTGCTGCCCTCTCGTTCCCTTGCTCCTAACACACACCACTGTCTGCGCTCAAATTTGCAGGCCACCAACTTCCCATGTTCTTAGTAGCTCCATCCTTGGCACAGGCTATTTTCTCCACCTGGAACACCTTCCCCACCATACAGCCTCCTCCTACTTCACCTGGGTAAGTTCCACCAGTCATCAGAATTCATATTGGGCCCCACATTCTCCAGGAAACCTTTCACTCACCCATCCTAACCTAATAACTCCTATATCTTCCCTTAGCTCCTGAGGACTTACCCCTCTGGTAGGGGTCATATATTAGTGTATAATTATCTGTTTATTTGCCCATTCGCCCCTAGACTATAAGTTCTTTGTGGACAGGGGCTACTCTCTATACCTCGTATAGTCTCAGTGCCTAGTGCAGTACCTGATATGTGCAGTTACCTAATAAATTTTGGGTAGATAAGTGGATAGATGGATGGGTGAATAGTTTGGTGAAGTGTGTTTCTCTCTGGCTTCTAATATCAATGAAATACTTAGTTTTTCTTGGCCTTAGTGTGTTCATTTGTACAATGATAGGTTGGAACTGAATGACATCTAAAGTCACTTTCCTTAAGGTGAAATTCTATGATCATCTCCCCTTCCAGTGAAAATTCATTCCTACAAACATAAAAAAGTAAAGTCCCATGGAAACTGTGGCAGCTATGAGAATGTGCCTTGCACACCTCCAACTGCAGGGAGTGTAATTGACCAAGGGCCCCAACTACTCTGCTCTTGGAAATCCATCACCACTTTTAAGTGAGGCCACAACTCCCACAGGCTACTCCCACCAATGACCAAGCATGGCAAGGATGCTAAGGCGGTCCCGTTTGTGGGAAACATGGCTCTCCGCTGAAGATGGACACATCTAATAATATTAATCCTACTACTGCTGCTAATAAAAGCAATCAATTAGGGAGGATTTACTGTGTTTGCCACTATTCAAAGCCCTTTCATTATCACAGATATCCTTAAGGTAAAAACTTTTGTTTTCTCCATTTTACAAATGAGATAACTGAGGCATAGAAAGGTGAAGTAACTTGCTGAAGGTCAGAGAGTAAATATTTAGTAGAGACAGAATTCAGACCCAGGAAGGAGACCATAGTCCTAACCACCATGTTATACAGCCTCTCAACATCCAGAGTTAATCCTACTCTCTTACCAGAAAAACTCTCCCCGTTTGGCTTTCTTGACATTGTACTAAACTGGTATATCTCTGAGCATTGCCTGGGTCTCTTTCTGAACCTTTCTGCTTCTTGGCCCACCTCTTACATGCTGGTTTCCTTGGGGCTCTGCTCTAAGTCTCCTTCTCTTTTTATACTACAGCCACTCCTGTAGATTTAATAACCATCATCTGCAGATGATTCCCAAATCTAGTCCTGCTTCCTGGACTTCTTGCCCAAATTTCCAGCTTCTACTCAATATCTCCTCTAGGTTGTCTGTCTAGTGATCACTCAAAATCAGCATGTGCCAAAGAGAGCTCATCATTTACCCTGTTGCTCAACATGTTCTTCCATCCATATTCCTCATTCCAGAAATATGGCACTGTCTTCTACCTGATGGTGCATCCCTCTCACACTCCACATGCAGTTGACTAGAATATAAGCTCCATGAAGGCAGAGATTTTATTTCCTTCTTGGTTGCTGATGAACTCTGGAAAATAACCAAGTGCCTGATACATTGTAGGTGCTCAATGAATACTTGTTGAGCGAATAAATAAGGAATGACCAAGTGTTTTGGTTCTGTATTGATTCCATTCATTTCTCCCCACCTCCACTGCTACTGCTCAAGCCCAAGCAACCAGAATCTATCTTCCAAGCCAACTGGTATCCTTTCTTCTATTCTGCCTGCTTCTAGTCTGTTTTCCAGACTGCTTCCATGATAATGTTTTTCAAAAGGAAAATCTTCTCAAATAAGTTTCCTACTTAAAACCCTTCAATGCTTTCCAGAAGAGATTTTGGAAGAAAAAAAAGGGGGGGAAAAAACCCTTCAGTGTTGTCCTATTGCCATTGGGATATAAAACCCCAAAGCCTTATGGCTATTTCTATAATGTAGTGGTTATCATATTTGCCTAAAACCCCAAAGCTCTAACTTGACTCACAAGACCTTCTGCAATGTAGCCTCTGCCTACTTCTTGAGGCTCATCTCTCACCAGCTGACTCCTCCCTCCCTTTACTTCAATCCTCTGGTCTTCTATCTGTTCCTCAAGCACAAGCCTGGCGTCTCTTACCTCTTAGTCTACACTTCTTCTGTTCCCTCTGCCTGTAACATTCTTTTACTCCTCCATGTGGTTGACCCCTGTCAGTCTTAAGTCTCATGAGGGCGTGTGTGCACACTTGGGGGCACTTAGTGGGAGGCAAGGGGCCTCACTCTTTCAGGCATCTATATCAGGGGTTGGCAGGCTACAGCTGGAAGGCCAAGGCTGGGTTTGGTACAAACCTGTTTGTACACAGCTCATGAGCTAAGAATAGTTTTTACATTTTTAAATGGTTGATGATGAATCAAAAAGAGAATACTATGTTGCGGTACATGAAAAGTATATGCTATTCAAATTTCAGTGTCCATAAATAAAGTTTTATTGGAACACAGTCACCCTCATCTGTTTACTATTTCCTATGGCTGCTTTGTGCTTGGACAGAGACCTTATGGCCCACAAAACCTAAAATACTCACCATCTGGCCCTTTACAGAAAACATTGGCTGATCTCTGCTCTACAGTAAAAGAGTTTAGCGAATTGTGTTTCCGGGGGGCCGTGTGGAATGAGAACGAGCCCTGGGCTAGAATCCTCCACACCTGGCTCTGCTGGGGATGTGACTCCAGTCCACTGGGCTGGAGTTTCCTCTGTAACATGAGAGGGCTTCACTGAAGGACCCCTAGAGCCCTACACGTCTGCAGTGTGTGGTGATTCCAGTCAGTTCAGTGGTTCCCAAGTGGCCAATGGGGTAAAAGCACAGAGCTCTTGTCTGTAACAAAGCCACAGGGCCAGGAGTCACATTACCACTCTCAGCACTGAAACAGACGCAGAACAGGCTAGCCACTGTGCCTATACAGAGCAGATTTGAAAAGTGGCACTCTACGAGATTCAAAAACACACATTTTTGGACACTTTCATGTGCCTTTGTTTTATAAACAATGTAACCCAATTCTTTTAACCCTGGAGGAGAAGGAAATGATTAAACTAATTATTGGGGAAGGCTGGCAACCCCAAAATTCAGGCTTTTAAAATCTAATTTAGCGCTTATTGCAAGCTTGTTGAAATTAACCAGGTAATTGACACCTCTCAGGTTCCTTTATTGGCAGGAAAGAGTCTCTGTTGCCTTTTCTGTTTTCTGGATACTAACATGTGGTTCTTTATCTGCAGTCCAAGGGATCTTGGGTTGTCAGCATTGGCACGCCAGTCTGGGGTCTGTCAGTATGGAACTAAACTGGCCTGCTGCTACGGCTGGAGAAGGAACAGCAAAGGAGTCTGTGAAGGTAATTTTTTTTTAAAACTCAGACCCTGCACTTGGGTCAGGATCCTTAGGTTTGTATCTGTGACACCATAAGCTGTCACAAAATTGCCAGTGGATTCCACAGGGTAGGGACATGGATAACTACCAATACCCAAGGTCTAGGTTCCTGTGAGAGATCCCTTCCCAGCCAAAATGTGGCTGACACATTAGACATGGTTTACTTTTGTCAGTTATTTCTGTTACTATCTTAGTATGACTGGGTTGTTTGTTTCTGTTTTTAGTCTGGAAAAACTGAGATGGGCAAAACAGGCCAATAAATTCCTCCTTCTAATTGTAGTTTTTCCACCTGATTTCTAATGAAATGCACTTTTTAATTATTAATCACCCAACCAGTAGGCTTCAGCCACAACAAAGTAAGCCTTTTACTTAGTGTCAGTTTTTAAATGATCTCAAGGAACACCTGCATATATATAAAGATTTTAAGGATTTTTCTGATCTTTTGGACATATTGCCTTGGACATTGTCTCTCAGACCATGTGTTAGGAGCTCTAAGAGAAGCCTCTGATAATTTCAAGCGGGTTGGGGAGGGCAGAGACGAGCATAGAGTTTTGCCTTGTTTTGTTTCTTATATGATTTTTCCTAATGGCCAACACTTGTAGTGTAGAGGAATCAAATCTGCATTCCTCTTAGCTCACTGACCAGGGATTTAGGGCAGGAATCTGGTCTCACTGACCCTGCGTCCCAGTGCCTACAATATGCCTGATAATAATACAACTGCGGGTCCCATAAAAGCACTAACATGTTAGCTATTTTTAGGAATACCCATACTACCTTCTTTTTGCTGGTATGTTCCTGCCCCAACCTCCTCTACTCTAGCTGTTTCAAAAATATCTGGATTGACCATAGGTGGGGACAGAACTTGATAATATCCAAAATCCATGAAACAATGGAAGATGTTGATATTGCTCCCACGTGTTCCACATTATGCAAAACCTTCTGCCATCATAGTTTTGTTGTAAAGAGATGGGAAGAGCATGAAGATGCTAGAAAAAAATGAAGATCTCATTGTCCACTTAGATAAAGACAGTTAGAACATCCCCCTGGGACCTGTGTTGATTAAAACAGTAGATCCCCTCCTGATTGCATTGATATGTCATGATCAAGGGCGTTGAGAACCAGACTGATGTGGGTGACCTTGGACAAGATCAGTAAGCTAGCTACGACTCTGTTTCCTTCTCTGCAGCATGGAGAGAGTAACACCCACCTCCGAGGGTAAGGAGTGTAAGCATTAAAGGGTGTGCTCATTACTTGGCACGCATAGTAAATACCTCATAAATTACCACTGCTTTGGAAATGGCCAATAACGCTCCATTGCCTCAGACTTCTGTCTGTTAAAGTACCAGGTGATGGGGGGATTAAATGTGGTTTTATTCTTTTTCTAGACACAACATAACACATTTTTATTTGAACTCAGTGAGGTGGAAAGGGGCACAAACCACGTGAAACCCATGATTTGGAATCTCTCTTACGGTCACACGAACTTCGGCACCTGCCATAAAACTTGTGAGACCCAACATGTCGCTGGTGAATAAATGAGGGCAATCTGTAGCTTTCTGGAAGGACTGTTCTATAACTGGATAACAGCAGCCAATCACATTCTTGGTGCTTTTGTGGACTATATGATACCACAGGCATGAAAGAATTTAAAGTAAGATGTTAAAAGGGCAAGTGCAGAGAGTTCAAGGAAAATGCTCACTATGTGAGTTTTGCAAGCTAAAGAGATTGCTCACACCCCTGCTGCCCTAGTCAAACATTCAGGTTTTAAATTGCAATGATTTTTATGTCTAAAATGTATATCCTATTTTATCCCACTTACATAGTCCTTCTTGGCAATTAAAGTTATATGTAGTTGGTCCCTGATTGCTGGGTTTCTGATTTCTATGCCAGAGCGTGGGCTGCATGGAAATGAGAATGCACGTCAGCCTCCTGAACAAGCGGAGCCAGACTTCAGGCTGTGAGGTCCTAGTCTGCCCAGGCCTTCCTCTCTGTCCATCTATTCATCCTTCATTCCTCTTGAGCCTACATCTATGCATACTAGAGCTTTCTATCTCTCAGCCTCTACCCTGCCTAAATCTGCTCCCAGGACAGGGTCTGATCAACTCAATATCATTAACGTTAAAATGTATATTACTTTAGCAAGATGGAATAAAGAGTTGTCCACGAATGCATCCTGAATGAAGAGCTGCAGATGGAGGGGTTAAGGGAGAACTGAACAAGAGATTTTTACTTTGTATAAAACACGCCTCAATCTCAGGCCATTTTAGACACAAACTGAGTTTCCCTTTCCTGTGGATTGGCTGTTCAAGTCACAGATCCAAAGTTACTATAAATTGAAAACATCTTTCTGAAGCTTTGACTGTATAGCCAGGGTATTATTCACCATTTCTCCTATGTTCTATTTGGCTTTTATCCAGGCCTTCCTGTCTGGATCACATTGGAAATCAGTTTCCAGGGAACAACCAGAGGTCTTCAGAGCTTAAAAAATAAATAAAAGATTTATTTTTCTAACATCTGAATTTAAAGCTGCATCTCCAAGTATATATCCATAACAAAAAAGACACTGGAAATTAAATTCTATCCCTTTTGTCTATAAAAATAAAATATCCTTATTGGGAAGCATTTTTCCCCTGTGATTTGTTCAGGGCCATAAAACATTCCCCTATTAAAAGTCTACACCTATTAATGTATTCATTATTCAAAAGTATTTGAATATCTAACATGTTTATAACGCTATATTTAGTGTTGTAGGAGAAACAATGATGAATGTTTAAGTCCCTGTCCCAAAGGCACTTGGAAGCAAGGAGTAGGTAGAAGTCAAGGATAGCCAAATTATGCCTAATTATTTAATATGGCAAAAACTGATAAATTTCACAGGAGAAGCCCACCAAAGTACTGTGGAGTTCTCAAAGTTGAGCGTAAGTTCACAGGAGGCTGGAAAAAAATCTGTGAAGGCTTCTAGAAGAAAAGGTCATACAAGGTAGTTCTTGAAGAATGGGGAGGAGAGTCACCAGGGCACCCGAGTAACAACAGGTAGGAAGAGGCAGAAAGCAAAGGGTAGGTCCAGAGAACAGCAAGCGGCCTATTTTGGCCACAGTGTTGCCTATGTGTAAGGAGGCTGGAAAAGAAGGTGGAGGCCAGATCGTGTTGAGTTTAGATTGGTTATGATACCTGTACTGTATTCAGGAGGCAACAAAGATTATCTGATGACCTCCATGCAAGGTGTGGCGTGATCAGAGCTATGCTTTTGGAATATCAGTTTGATGTCATATCTGACATCAGGTTTCCTAGAAGCAGAGCCTGAAAGGGGGATTCTTGTACAAATATTCCATCAGGGGTGGTCTTCGGAGACATCTGTAAGGGAGTGGAGCTGCAGAAAAAGAAACTAGGCAGACACGTGCTTTCAAGAGAAGTCCAGCTTCGGCCTGATTCCACGGGGACCTCTGGGGCATTGATTACACCATAGAGTTAGTCCTGCCAAGAAACAAGGCACTAGGCTGTTAGACCCCTGCACCAGTGGGGCACCATCACAGGCCGTGGTGGGGAAAGCCCGGAGAGGGAGGGTTTGGCATAGTTGCCCAGGTATCTGTGAGCAAGGCAGTTCCCATTAGCTAGATAAATATTTGTTCAATGAATGAATTAGTGGTAGAAACAGATATAGGATGCTGTAAGTGACTGGTTTGGAAATAAGAAAAAATAGAGATGACTGGGATTTTGAGTCCAGGTAACTGGGAGAGGAATGGTGACATTAACAAAAAATAGGGTCTGGGGTTGTAGGGCAAGATGTTGGGATCTTTGGGAACCGGCTTGCTTAGAGGTGGCCCTAGTATGAGCCAGAGGAATAGACAGATGGGTAAGTAAGCAGCATTGCTGGGCAGTTGCTGAGTCCTTCTTTCATTCTATGGCTATTTCCTGAGCTCCTCCTGGATCTAGAAACTTCTGAGAGTCCTCAATACCCTGAAAGCCTCCTTTCTCTCTCATTTGTTATTTTTTTCCCCTTTCCTCTTCTTCTCTTAGGGTTTTCCCATTTTTCTTTTTTTCCTATCTACTGCTTTTTCCTCTTTATCTCCTCCCTGTGAGCTGAACTCAAACTGTCCATCATCTTTGACTATTTTTTTCTTGCCCCCAACTCAATCAGCTTCAACCTCCTATCCCTGTTGTTTCTCCCACCACTTTATTCATCAAAAAAATATTTATCCAGTGCCAACTTTGTGTCAGGTGTTGGAATGCAGAAGTGAACAAAACCGAAAAACAAATCCTGCCTTTTGTCATGTTTTCTCACGCCTCCATCATCATCATCATCATCATCATGCTTTTAGTCCCCATCCTTAGGGCTAGAGGTAGCACCTTCCCACCTCCAATCTGTGGGTTGTTGAGTCTGACTGATAATGCACAGCATTAAAAAGGTTTTGATCATCTAAAAGGAAAATAGAGAAAATGTGGAGGAGACACAAAGAGGCAAGAGACAGAAAGAAGGGGAGGGTCCTGGGCACTTGCCCCAGGCTTACTCTGGAGCCTCTTCCAGTTCAAACATTATGCTTTTATTAAATGTTTTGTGTTTACATGTACAACTGGCTGACTGCAGTGTGGGAAGCGTTATATTTGTTTGAATCCCACTAGAGGTGTGGCGGTGCTAAGCAAAGTCATAACAAACTTGCGTGCGGTGGGTGCAGAGGGCGGGGTGATCTTGTTCACAAACAAAATAATTTCTGGTGTCTTAAAAGTTGAATACAGACTAAAGAGGAGGCAGATCATCCTCTGTGCATCCCCATGCAGTTCTCTGCCATACAGAAGGTGACTACAGTTGACGTGCATGCATTTCACTGAGCTGACTGCTCCTGTTCTTTTATCATCAAGACGTCTTTTCCTTTCACAGCTACATGTGAGCCTGGATGCAAGTTTGGGGAATGTGTGGGACCCAACAAATGCAGATGCTTTCCAGGATACACCGGGAAGACATGCAGCCAAGGTCTGTACAACAGCCCAGGGTCATAGTACAAGTTAGATCATTGCAGCGGTGCTGGTGACACAACATGGTGCGCAGGATTTCTTAGGGTTTTTAAAGTCAAATCTTCAAATGAAGATGGTTTCAGGGCAAGATTTTTCAATCTCTTCTCCTTAAAATATGTAAAAATTCTGATGTTTTTGTCAAGATGCCCAAAGGCCTTTTTTCCCAAACACATGATTTTATTATGTTTTTTATAAACTACCTAAGTAATAATATTTTTATTTTAGAAAACCCAACAGTGCAAAAGAATATAAATTAAAAAGTGAGTCTCCACCCTTAATCCTTACTATAGTTAAGTTTGTCCTAGATCTTCAAAGTCCTTTTCTATGATGGTACAAACGTAAGTGTTTCTCACAGGCATCTTTATATGTCAGCACACACAGGGCCACCCTATACTTATAAGGCTTATCCTAGTCCCTAGTGTGAATACTTTTATCCTTTATGCAAAAAATGCTTTATTTAACTGTTATTGTTTATATTGTCTCCAATTTTTTGCCATTACAAACAGAGCTAAATCAAACATCATTCTAGGAATATCCTCGCACTCTTGAGTATTTTTTTAGGATAAATATCTAAAAATATAATTGTTGGATTGAATAATAAGTATATTTTTATTGAAATTGATATTTTTTTTTTTTTTGAGACAGAGTCTCACTCTGTTGCCCAGGCTAGAGTGAGTGCCGTGGCGTCAGCCTAGCTCACAGCAACCTCAAACTCCTGAGCTCAAGCGATCCTCCTGTCTCAGCCTCCCGAGTAGCTGGGACTACAGGCATGTGCCACCATGCCCGGCTAATTTTTTCTATATATATTTTTAGCTGTCCATATAATTTCTTTCTATTTTTAGTAGAGATGGGGTCTCGCTCTTGCTCAGGCTGGTCTCGAACTCCTGAGCTCAAACGATCCGCCCACCTCGGCCTCCCAGAGTGCTAGGATTACAGGCGTGAGCCACCGCGCCCGGCCGAAATTGATATATTTTAAAAGATAATTTATGACTTTTGTCATAGACTATTTATCAGAAGACATTAAGGAATTTATTTATAATATCTAGAACAGTGGTTCTCAACATAGGTGATTTTGACCCCCAGGAAGAGTTGCCAAATAAAATACAAATGCCCAGTTAAATTTAAATTTCAGGCCGGGCGCGGTGGCTCACGCCTGTAATCCTAGCACTCTGGGAGGCCGAGGTGGGCGGATCGTTTGAGCTCAGGAGTTCGAGACCAGCCTGAGCAAGAGCGAGACCCCACCTCTACTAAAAAAAATAGAAAGAAATTATATGGACAGCTAAAAATATATATAGAAAAAATTAGCCGGGCATGGTGGCGCATGCCTGTAGTCCCAGCTACTCGGGAGGCTGAGACAGGAGGATCGCTTGAGCTCAGGAGTTTGAGGTTGCTGTGAGCTAGGCTGACGCCACGGCACTCACTCTAGCCTGGGCAACAGAGTGAGACTCTGTCTCAAAAAAAAAAAAAAAAAAAAAAAATAAATTTCAGATAAACAACAAATAATTTTATAGTATACATATGTTCCAAATATTGCGTGGGACTTTAAAAGTATTAGTCATTTATCTGAACTTCAAATTTAACTGGGAATCTTGTATTTTTATTTGCCAAATGTGAGAGCCTTACCCCAGGGGACATCTGGCAGTATCTCAGGACATTTGCGGGGTGTGCTACTGATGTCTAGTGGACAGAGACCAGGGATGCTGCTAAACATCCTACAGTGCACAAGACAGCCCCCCAAACAAAGAATGTTCCAGCACCAAACATCACTAGTACTGAGGTTGAGAAACCCTGCTCTAAATATAGTGAATAAAAATACCTCATTGGTACAAGGGTGATTTTGTCACCCAGGGGACACTTGGCAATATCTGTAGACAATTTTGGTTGTCACAACTGGGTGTGGGAGGTCCTACTGGCATCTAGTGGATGGATCCCAAGGGTGTTGCTAAATACCCTACAATGCACAGAACAGCTCCCACAACAAATAATGATCTGGCCCAAGATATCAACAGAGGTTGAGAAACCCTGGCATGAAGAAACCTGCAATAATTAAGAAAGGGTCCCCAGTCCTATAATGAAATTGAGCACAGAGCAGGAAATCCATTTCAGCTGCCCTTAAGAAAGGCTGCCAGGAAGGGGAGAGTGAAGTTTCAGAGAAGGCCAGACACCCACTCCACTCTGCCATTCCTAGCCCTTGCTGCCAAGCCCAGAGGTTAGTCCCATATGCTGAAATAGCCATTCTTTGAACTGCCAGCCCTGCCATCTTGGGGAGTATCTGAATCTCGTATGTCCTACCACCAACATAGGGGCAAAGGCCCCAGAGGTGCTTCTTAGAACTGCATCCAACTACTTGAGAGAGGAGTGTCAAGAATCATGCTCTCATAAGTAATAATTCAGCTGTATCCCTTAAAAGAGGTTTTACACCAGAAAGCTTGTTTTTCTATGTTTTGGATTTTGTACCAAGATACCTACTCAAGAGATTTAGAATAGAGACGATATTTTTCATGCTAGTTTTCAAGTCCCAGTAAAATAATTAACATTGAGGGAGTGATCCAGTTGGCTCGAGTTTGGGGGCTGTCTGTCTTCCCCCCACAGCCTCCCTGCCCCGTGGCAGCCTGATCAAAGTCCACATATATCCACTGATGGCAATAGGCCTCAGCCCACAACTGTTATCTTTCCCAAAATGCTCCTTCCAGGAGACGAGTGAGTCACCGCTGAGTTAGAGCCAAGGGATGGGGTATTCCTGGGTGTCCCATTATGTCCAATCAGCATTTCTCAGTTGCCCCCTTTGAAGCCATCAGGATCTGTGAGGGAGATGGCAGGGTAGAGGGGACAGGCAATAGATGGAGGGTTTCAAGGGTCCAGCTAAGACCTTGGAAAATCCCCATATAAGGATCTTTTCAGAGGCGAAAGCAGCCACTTCTTGTTTTCAAGAGCATTGCCATGCTGAATTTTCCTCTTACATGGAATTTGGTGGTTTTCTCCTCTCTGTGTCTTCACTGGGGGAGTTCAGATAGGAGGCTCCCACGTGACCACATTTCCACAGACAAGATTCTCAATCCACCATCCCTTTTAAAGTTTTATTTTCCTTCTGTATCATTTTCTATTTTCATAATAATGTTATTTATTTATTTATTTATTTTGAGACAGAGTCTCACTCTGTTGCCTGGGCTAGAGTGTCATGGCGTCAGCCTAGCTCACAGCAACCTCAAACTCCTGGGCTCAAGTGATCCTCCTGCTTCAGCCTCCTGAGTAGCTGGGACTACAGGCATGCACCACCATGCCCGGCTAATTTTTTCTATATATTTTTAGTTGTCCATATAATTTCTTTCTATTTTTAATAGAGACGGGGGTCTCACTCTTGCTCAGGCTGGTCTCGAACTCCTGAGCTTGAGCAATCCACCCGCCTCGGCCTCCCAGAGTGCTAGGATTACAGGCGTGAGCCACAGCGCCCGGCCTGTTATTTATTCTTAATGATTTTTTTTTTTTAAGAAAATACTGAAAAGCACAGAGAAGAAAGTCATCCTTGAGCTCACAACCTGAAGATAACCATTTCAAGAATATCTTCCTGGGCTTTTTTTTCTATGCAACTTTTTTTTATAAGTTTTTGATCAATCTGTTACATAGTTTTGTAAACTTTTATCACTTAACAACATCCCACAAACATCTTTACATGGGATTAAATATTGTCCTCCATCTTCACCACCAATACCTGCCTGACAGAGCTCCCTCTGGAAGGATGTGAGCCAAGGCAACATGGCCAGGGCAGGGACCACTCGAAATAATAACAATTGAAAGGAGGCCATGCTGGTGGCATCTGCCATAGGCTGCTTGGGATAACATTGTCTATTTCTAACCTTTTGTTCAATTACACATAAAATTTTGCATATATAAAAAATATATAGCTCAATGAATTTTCCCAAGCACCGATTAACCGGTACCCAGATCAAAAGACAGAAACTTAGCCCCCCAAGACCCCTCATGCCCTTTGTATCCACTCCCACCCCCAACAAAAGAACCACACCTTGACTTCTTATATCACAGACTAGCTGTGCCTGTTTTTTAGCTTTGTCTAAATGGGCTCACACAGTGTGTACTTGCTTGTGTCCAGTTTCTGCCACTCAATATCCTCATTGTGAGATGCATCCGTTGTTGCCTGAAGTTGTAGTTTGTTCAGTCTCGTGGCAGTATAGTATTCCATTGTGTGAATATACAAGTCGTTTCTCTATCCTTCTGTTAGGAGGTATTTGGGTTAATTCCAGTTTGGGGTTATTAAGATTAGTCCTATTATGATCGTTTTAGTATGTGTTTTGGGGTTTTCTTTGTGTGTGTGTGTGCATGTGTGTGAGCACAAATCCATGTTTCTGTTGGGTATATACCCAGGACTGGAATTGTTAGGTCATGGGCATGTCTATATGTAGCTTTGACAAATTCAGCCGAGCAGTTTTCCAAAATGTTTGTGCCAATTTACATCCTCCCATGGTATATGATTATTCTGTTTGCTCTCTGTTCTCACCAGTCCTTCAACACAGAATTTTAGGGTCAGAGAGGAGGCAAGTAAGTGGTGGGGTCTAGGAACGCCAAACCAGTTGTCCTTCCCAAGATCGGGGTCTGATACTGCCCCTCTGGTGTTTCCCAACTCAGTTAACCTTTGCCCGCTTTCTGACCGCCCCTGCAGACATAAACGAGTGTGGACTGAAGCCCCGGCCGTGCCAGCACAGATGTGTCAACACCCACGGCAGCTACAAGTGCCTCTGCCTCAGTGGCCACATGCTCATGCCAGATGCCACATGTGCGAGTAAGTTTCAACATCTAGGCTGCTCTCGGTCAATGTATGAGGCTTGGCTTTTGCAGTTTGATGCTTGGGGAAAAGCTGGCTCAAGTGATTTTTTTTTTAAAAAAAAAAAAAAAGGCCGAGCGTGGTGGCTCACGCCTGTAATCCTAGCACTCTGGGAGGCCGAGGTGGGCGGATCGTTTGAGCTCAGGAGTTCGAGACCAGCCTGAGCAAGAGCGAGACCCCATCTCTACTAAAAATAGAAAGAAATTATATGGACAGCTAAAAATATATATAGAAAAAATTAGCCGGGCATGGTGGCACATGCCTGTAGTCCCAGCTACTCGGGAGGCTGAGACAGGAGGATCCCTTGAGCTCAGGAGTTTGAGGTTGCTGTGAGCTAGGCTGACGCCACGGCACTCACTCTAGCCTGGGCAACAGAGTGAGACTCTGTCTCAAAAAAAAAAAAAAAAAAGTCTCTAATATTGCCCCAAGCTAAAACATCTTTGGGCATTTACTTTTTTTAAAAAAAAAATACGGTACGATACATATAATATGAAATTCACCATCTTTACCATTTTAAAGTATACAATTCAGTGTCATTTAGCACATTCGCAATGTTGCACAACCCTCGCCACTATCAAGTTCCAGAGCATCTTCATCCTCCCAAAAGGAAACCAGACCCATTAGCAGTCACTTCCCACTCCCCTTCCTCCAGCCCCTGGCGACCACTAATCTACTTTCTGTCTCCGTGGGTTTGCCTGTTCTGGACACTTACTTTATAAATAAAAAGAATAGCTTGGAGGAAAATAAATTATCTGTATCCGCATCTCTACATATGCAGGGACGTGTTGGGTTTCTTCATGAAAATAAGCATGTTGAACAAAATAAGCGTATTGTTTTAGGGAGGTGATACATTTAAATTCCATCTCGGGACATCAGTTCTTCCCACCAGCTACCTTTCTCATGCCCCTTGCCCCACTCCCAAAGATTAGGGACGCTTGTTGGAAATATATTCCGACTCATTCACATTCCTGAAAAGAAAAGCGCTTCTGTGATAAATAAATACTCATGTCCTGTGGGAGGGTGAGAGTCTACATCCATTCATTGATTGAGAAGGAAGGCTTTTCAGGTTTTATGTTGCCGCTGAAAGGCAAACCCATCCTCCCTGCCTGCCTTCCCTCCTCCCCTCTTCCCTCCTCATCTCTCTTTCCTCCGCCCTGCAGCCCCTGACAAACCTGGAGCCTGTACCTTCAGCCAGCTTCCAGTGCTTGTGGGGTCGCGTGGATTCCCTAGCCCATCCTCCGCTTTCCCAAGGTTATAACATCTCGCCTGGGGCATGGCTCACTGCTCCTCGGGCTTTTCCTTGTCCTGTCCCCTCCCTGGCCAAGTGCCCCAACACCACTAGTCATTTAGATCTTCTATTAGCAAGCAAGCCTAGAGATAAAGCAGGCTTTTGAGGGTCTTTTTAAAAAAATCCTAATTATTATAAATTAAACAGAAACCCACATGAAACCAAGGCATAATTTAATGAATTCTTATAAGTCAAGCACCCTTGTAACCGCCACCAAATAGAACTTTGTGAGAACCTCCTCCCCACCACCCCTCCCTAAAGGGACCCTCTATCTAGGCTTTTATAGTAATCACTTCAAGTTTTTCAAAAGATAGACTCTAATGGATGTTTCTGAAACATTCCATGAAAGCCCAATCCGTGCCAAAAAAGATATCTTTCCTCAAATACAAAGATAGAACTAGGTTAATTTTGAAGATTAATTTTAAAAGAAGACAACTAAAGAGAAAAGAAGAAAGGAGTGATACAACCATGGGTAGGGGTTTGTTACATTACACTGGGTCTTTTATCCCTACACCCTTTTTCTAGTTCTATATATCTAGGGGTTGCCTGTGCCTCCCTGTTTATACCTCAAATTGTCCAGGTAGCCTAGACCCCTCTCCTGGGTCTGATTTGATTCCACCTGGCCCCTTGGGTCTCTTTGTCCAGCTGGGTGACTGGCATGTTGTGGAGGGGGCAGAGGGAGGGAGTATATCCACCGTCTCCCCTGTTGTGAACATTGGGCTAGAACCATATGAGTTTCTTACCCCCACGCATATTATGATCCACACATACTGGACCCCTGCAAAGGAAATGTATTTTTGTAAGATAAGGTATGTTTAGCAACAAGTGACAGGAAAATCCAACTAAATTTTCTTATTTATTAAAAAAAAGCTGAAGGCAAGTAGTTCCAAAGCAACTCAAGAAAGACTCGATCTCTGCCGTCATTTATTGAGGCATCATTATTCTCGTGCTTGTAGGCTCATAGTCACAATATGGCTGCCCCAGCTCCAGATGTCACATACACATGGAAAGTAGACAAAACTAAGGGGGTAGGGGTGATACCAATGAACCAATGCCTCTTTCACACCTGACCCTTTTTGTCAGCAACATCTTTTCCAGAAGCCCTATTCCTTCCGGTGGACTTGTCTTTATATTTCTTTGGCCACACTGGGTCACATAGCTTCTCCTTGATGCAAG
The DNA here is from genome assembly GCF_041146395.1 of Eulemur rufifrons. NCBI lineage: Eukaryota > Metazoa > Chordata > Mammalia > Primates > Lemuridae > Eulemur > Eulemur rufifrons. Next base: position 134,215,088 of record NC_091012.1, on the reverse strand, counting down.
GGAGGCTGGGAAAAAGACATGTATCTGGCCTTCCAGCCTCAATGGTGGGAATGGCAAGAGAAAAGGAGGATCAGAATGGCCTTTGGCAGCTGATTAGCTATATCTGCCATATGTTTCAGTACAGACACTTAAAAGACCAAGTCTCGTGACTCAAGTGATTATCACTGAGGCTAGTATATGCATGGAAATATCTCTAGAATGGATTATTTTACCCTAATTACTCAGGTTGTTAATCTACATCAGGGGTTGCATTTCAGCCTATAGAGGCCAGCCAGGTGACATAAAGGAATGACTAGAGCACACACAAGAGGAGAGAGAGATACAGTCTGTGAGGGGTGCATGCCCTACCCAAGACAATCGACTTCAATGTGGTGGTCCACAAAACAGACCATGGGTGGGATTCAGCCCAGGGGCCATCAAGACGCCACCCCAGCCCAGATTCCTTTTGGCTCTCCATTTGGGACTCAGATAATGAAACTTGTCCTGTAATGCCATTCTACCTATTCTATTTAATGTCCCAGAATTCAGAGATAGTTTCTTAGCACTTTTTATCATTTCTGGAGGGAAAGGCTAATCCATGTCTCCTTTTTCAGACTCTAGGACATGTGCCACGACAAACTGCCAGTACGGCTGTGAAGACACAGAGGACGGGCCACAGTGTCTGTGTCCATCCCTGGGACTCCACTTGGCCCCAAATGGGAGAGTCTGTCTAGGTAGAACAGCGGGAATCGCCTCCACCACTCCCCCTCCTCCCCCTCCTCCCCCTCCTCCTCTTCTTCCCCCTCTTCTTCCCCCTCCTCCCCCTTGTTCCCCCATGACTCCACTTTACTGAACTCCTTTTTTCATTCATCACAATCAGTTTGTTGACCAGACATTGCAAACTTCTAACAGTGCAGATCTATGCCCATTTCTGAGATGATGTTTTTAGCCACATATGCTCTAGACATACTTTGGGATGCTAAAAAGAACATTTCTCTATTATTTTGGATTACCTAATGCCATAGTGGAAAAAGGATAAATTTATATTAGTATATTTACCTTAAACATTTTACTTCAATTACTGTCTAGTAGAAGCTGCACTACTTATATGTTGTCATTTAATGAGTAGGATTTTAAGGGCCATTGGGCTTTATTCTGGATTATAGCTAATATTTTCCCAACAAAAATAATATTTACTTATTTTTAGATATAACATTATTGAAAATAGTATATACTTCTGCATTAAATTAGCCTGTAACCAATTTCATGTTGTTTTTAAAACTTGCTCTAAATTATATGAACTGAGTATTCCATAATTAATTCTGATTGGAGAAAATGAGCAGATTAAATCAATACTATTAGTTAAAGGAACACATAAAGCCTTTATTTATAACTCTGAATTTAGTCAACTTCATTGGCTTAGAACTTTTGCTCTCTTGCTCTCCCTCGGCTTATTTTGTTTCTTAGTTTCGGGTTCCACAGAGGCCAATTCTGAGCAAGTAGTTAATTGGGGAAGTGACCCCAGGAAACACTGGTTGAGGAGCAGGGAAGTAACCCAAGGAAAGGAAGGTGCCAGTGCTGGGTGAATGCAATGAGTAGAGAGTAGATTAAATGAGCTGGGGGCACCTCTGGGAGACTAGGGGAAGCCGCCTTTGGATTTTCCCTCCGGGACAAGGGTGCTGGGTGTTTATCTACCAGATCCTGCCCTTCATTGATGGGAGCTGCTCTGGGACATGACTCCCCAGCACTCCCACCCTGGCCTGAGCAGGGATCAGAGCAGAATGTCGCAGGGGCAGCAAGCAGCCTTCGGCAGGTATGGAAACTTCGAGTGCTGAGGGTCTGTGGGTGGGGACCCCACTGATGCACCCTCAGTGGCTTCAACAACACTTCATTCACTTTGTGCTTTGTTTCCTTTGTGGATCTGAACTATGTTCAACCACCAAATTGTATATACTCATAACAATTATGTTGCATAAAATACATATAATATTTAGAGCAAGTGAGCACATAGCATTAATAAGGGAAGTCAAACCAAATTGGAATGTAGAGAGAGTTTTTAATCTTCTTTGATTTAAATAAGAAAATGTCAGTATGATTCCATAATCTTCACTACAATACAAATATTTTTCAGTCAAGGTGCTGGATGTTTATTTATCCTAAATGTATACAACGTCATAAACTGCATTTAGAAGCTCAGCCAAATAGGTCTGAAGTGAATTAAACACTTATTTAAAAATACACATGTAACTTAAAATTTTGTTTCTACTCTTTGAGAGTATTTGAAGATTTAATTAGGTTCACAGGGTTTAGTACTCTTTAGTATAATAAGATTTATATGACAAGGCTAATTCTTGACCAAACTGAATCCAAATTTCCATCCACCTCTTTGATTCGTTGGGTGCCATTTTTATTGGAAGGGAAAGATGATGTACATGAAAGCAATCATTGAAAAATAATTTCAGCCAACCCAACACTTATTTATTATTTTAAGAATGAAATAGGAACAATAAGCCAGCACCAACTTGCATGTTTAAGCACAGGTCCAAAAGAACAACATAACATCTATTTGATTTGACATCTGAAAGTTAAAGCAAAGCCTGAGTCTCGGTGGATTGGTCAGCATAGTTGTCAGCCCCTCTGTACCCTGACTTGGAATGGTAGAAAAGGAACACACCTATCATTGGCTAAAATGTTGTCATTATGTAACTACACCTGACCCACAACATATGCATAAGTGTACCCCTACACAACCACATTTCTGTGATTTGAGTCAATATTGCAGAAGCCTGGGAGGATCTTACTAATGAAATAATTCTTTTGTAAAATGCAAATTTTAAATGTCTGTGTATTTGGTTTGCTTAAAAATACACCTATCTGAATCTATTTTTAAAAGTTGTGTGTTATACAGTGTACATAGCTGGGAAAAGTATTCACTCAGCACACAAGTAACATACAGGTGCCAAGTGCTAGACATACATACACTTTCCACCCCAGAAGGGCCAGGGCCTAACAGGAGAGAAGATGTGAATATAAGTAGTGACATTGCAACAAGGTAATGCCTCTTAAAAAAAATGGTACAAAATGATATAAATACATAAAGGGAAATGCTGTGTGTGGGCCTGGGCGGGCAGATCTAGAACACTTCCCAGAGGATATGGTGTTGGTGCCAGTATAATGTAATCCATTTTCCAGGTAAAGAAACTGTGCATGTGCATGCATACTGCATGGTGCATGCATGTAGGTGGCTACTTTTCTTGCTGTCACCAACACCTTCTGGTTGTGCACCCTAGATATTGATGAATGCGTCTCTGGTAAAGCCGTGTGTCCCTACAATCGAAGATGTGTGAACACATTTGGAAGCTACTACTGCAAATGTCACATTGGTTTTGAACTGCAATATGTCAATGGCCGATATGACTGTGTAGGTAAGCTTCGGTGGTATCTTGTCCTTTTTTTCCTCTCCCCAGCAAACCTATGGGTTTTCTCTGCAGATATTTTGGTGTCAATTCAATCTATTAGTTGAACAATCTGCTAAACTGACCAGCTTAACAACACAGAAAAGTTTTTGTTTTTTTTTAAAGTCTCTGGCATGTAGGGAACTCCAGTGACATCAATTATGAAGCCAGGTCAATAACGATTTAAAGTAAGGAATATGGCTCTATTATGGAGAGGAATATCTCGGGATGATTTTTGTGTGTGTTTTTTTTTAATTTGGTTGGTTTTTGTTTTGTTTATATTTTTGGTTTTATCTCCAGGTACACATCTGGAAATGGGAATAATAAAGCAGTATTTATATTTGATAAAAGGAAGAATAACAAGGCCTATCTAATCTTGATCTCAGTGGTCTGTTCATAACGGTTTCCATCAGGGGTGGCTTTAGAAAAATGTATGAAGGTGATGAAGGCACATACTCTTTCCTCCTTAGCACTTTTATAGTTCAAGGTCCAAATAAAACGTTCTCTTCCATGATCACCAAAATCACTCTCTGTTAAGATTCTAGTACCAGTCAGCTATTGGCCTAATCTGTATGAGATAAAATATTTTATTGCCTAGTGAAGGCATTCCAAGTCTCAATGAGCAAGTGGGTGGGGTATTTGGGGAGCCCTTGGGTGTATTCCCATCACCCATGATATAATGTAGGATGGAGCCTGTCCTATAGAGAAGAGAAATTCAGGCACCCTATAGATTCCTATTCACATAACATGTGTAACAAAGGTGTGTGCATGGCATGGAAAGCTAACACTTGGGGGGAAAATAGGATTTCTTTCTTTCAACCCTACACTTGGGGCTTGCCAGGACCTATGTTGTGTAATCATGTTGGGGGCAACACTCAATTACTGGGCTTTGAACCATCTTTTGAAACCTCCACAGCTCTTCCCCCAAATCTCAAACAAAAAGATCATTCTAGATAGGCTCATAAAGCCCATGTTTCTCATGTGCTTGGACCCCATGTCCTCCTGCAGACCCATCCAGCCCTGTAGTCCAATGATGCTGTGTTACAGCGTATAATCCTGTTTCACAGGACAGGGTGGAATTCCCATGGAAAGCTTCAAAGAGTGATTAAGATTAGCATCTGAGCTAAATTAAAAACAACAGGCTATTTTGTGTGCATATGTCTACAAATGCATAGATAGAAAATGGGATGGAGAATAGGGCAAACAAACCTCTTACTTGGGTGGATTTTGGCAACTTTTCCTCCTCTAAATCCAGCAGAGGAGCTCAGACCTGCCTGACCCTTTTTCCTGGCGGTCTTTGAACACAGTGTCCATGCCTATAAGTCCAGATGATGTCAGTAGTTCCTGGCTGATCTTGTCTTTTGTTTGTTGAGTTTCAAGCCCTTCCAAATAGTGAATTGATCTTCTGATGTTGTTATTTAGTTCTAAAGTAGGCAGATGAAAAAGTGAAGGAAAAAACCTGAACATCTTATAGAGTTCCGTAGCATTGATAATGAACTTGCTGTTGGGAGAAGGGGAGCTGCAGACACACTCCCTAGGTACCAGTCGTCAGGCAAAGCCAGGGCCTCCGCCAGTGTGCCTGGAGTCTTGAACACCTCTCAGCTCTCAGGCAACACTTGGTTTGTTGGGAGCATTGAGCGGTTGGCCCTCGAGTTGCTCAGGTGTAAGCAATGGTCTTTCAGCAAGCTCTCTCACCACAAAGTTGTTCACTGGCATGTTCATATTTTTTAGATATAAATGAATGTGCTGTGAAAACCCATGTATGCAGCTTCCACGCCAATTGCCTCAACACCCAAGGATCCTTCAAGTGTCAATGCAAGCATGGATATAAAGGCAACGGACTGCAGTGTTCTGGTAAGTAGCATTTGGTCATGGTGTCATAGCTATTCCCAATAAAACATTCTCTCCATATGGCTTTCCTCCCTTTATTTCTCTCTTTCTTGCTCTCCTGCTCGCTCTCACTCTCGCTCTGGGTGTGTGCAGTGTTTGAAATGAACTCTGCCCCAGCCTTGTCTTCTTTGCTAATTGGACCACATCACCAGTACTGCCTGAAGTTGTAGGCACTGAACTTAAAGAACAACAAGAGTACTTAATATTTTTCTGGTCACAACTAAATTTCAAATACTGACAATAAGAGTTCAAGTCAAAAGACACTGAGCAAATATATCTGTCAGGATAGACTAGGTTATGGTGCCTCAATAAGCAATCCTAAAATGTCAGTGCCTTAAAACCACAAAGGTGTTTAGCCATGTGAATCAGGACCTTTTCCAGAGCACACAACTGAAACAAAGTATGATGACACTGACCTCGCTGTATCTGTCCTCCTCAAGCCTGGATTCACTTGGTTTAATGTGTAGCAAAGAGTCCCATTGTTCTTGCTGGTGAATTCTTTAGTGCTTACGTGTTGAAACTTTAAATTTGTAAACCAGATGTATAAAAATAAAATGTCACTGCTATTAACAACTACAACAATAAAGGTTTCTCGTTCATGCTATGTCCAAAGAGAGTTTTCAGGGGGTTTCTTCTCAGTATAGTCACTCAAGGACAAAGGCTGACAGAGGCCCCACCATCTTTTGGTACCACGGTATCAACCCCACACCTTAGGGTTTGTCACAGCAGGGAAGGGAGAATGGACAGTCATGTACCAGCTCTTACTTAAGTCAGCTTGGAAGTGTCTAACTTCAGGGGGCAAAAAATAATAATAATGATCCTGCTGTGTGCCCCAAAGTAGAAATAAACTAGAAATCTCGGTGAACATCTAGAATGGCTGCCAAGGCAAGTCAGCTATGATTACAGTACAGTCACTCCCCTGGTAAATAGTGTCTTACAATGTTTAAAGTCATCCAGGTTTATACCTCTGGTCATGTCCCTTTTAGGTGGTCCATCACGTGACTAGACCTGCTGACTGCCCCGACTCAGCTCACTCATACCGCTTAGCAGAGTCCCCACACGTTCAAGAAATATGGCTGCAAGTTGTGCCCTGACCTACATCACATTCCATGCCCCCATGTGGCCAGTGCTACTGGTGACACAAATGGCTGTAAGAGTGTCCACTCAGCCATGCAAAACTAAACTGTAGGTACCATGATAGACATTTAGTGGCATAAAAGGTTCATGGTACCCCAGTGGACTGTGGTTGAGCACCACTGAACAAGAATGTGTACAAAAGAATATAACCAAAGAAAATGAGTTTGGAAATCAAATTCTATGAATAACCACCAAAAGAACAGGGCAGCATTTAGTCTGGATTAAAAAAAAAAGAGAGAGAGAGCATGGAAAAGCATAAAGTGTGCTTGTAAATATTTTAAGAAATGTGGCTTCCCCAAGCAGACTAAGTCCAGTGGTGGTTACATTCTCTCTTTCTCTTTTTCTTTAATTTTTAAAAATGACTGCTAGGTAGGTATCTAAGAGTGGAGCAGGAACCTCACAGAGCAGGGACATCCCACTGCCCCAGGCTTGCTCTGGGTGGGTTTCCTGCGTTGGGCTGAGATGGGATTAAATGACCACTCAGTCTCCAGCAACTCGGTGCTATGGTTTCTTATCCAATGTTGTCCTTTTTGAAACTTTACTCAGAGAGAGAAGGAGATTGGCTGTGCATGGATGATTTCAAGGGAGGGACGAATCATTTGATCCCCTTGAATGAATCAGCTTTCCTTATTGGATGTGTGCTCAAGGGACACATGCCCAGTGCTCCTTCAGACCACCAAAATTGAACGTGTACATTCCAAGTTGGGAAGGCCTGAATTTAAATCTTAGCTTTGCCCCATACTGGCTATGACCTCTAGCAAGTTTCTTAACCTCTCTAAGGTCAGTTTTCTCCTATCCAAAATGGGGCTCATGGTAGTCCTATGGTGGGTGCTTGTACTAGGCCAGGCCACAGTCCCTTGGAGCTCAATTCCAGTGAGGCAGGGTGGATGATTCCATGCACATCCCTAGCCCCAGTGCAGTGGACTCTGCATTGTGGCCTCAGGGCTTTCTGTGGGTGGAGGACAGGAGTGTCTAGATAAATACCCCAGCTTCCCCTTCACAGGGTGGGACAGTTCTGAGGTGTGTGTGTTCTGCATTGGTTTCCAGATGTCCCCAGTGGGACACAGCCCCAGTTGCCCACAGTGACTACCTGCCCATCATGGCACCGTCTTTGGCACTTCTCTCTTCCTGTCTCACTGGCCCCTCTCCCCCACTTCCGCCTCCTGGAATCATGTCCCAAACAAACCACCTTCACCCAAACCCATGTCTCAGGCCTTGCCACACTAAGACAAATACCTCTCTCAGAGGTTCATGATGATGCTTAAATGAGGGAATCTAGGTAGAGAATTAAGTTCAGCTGGGCACATAGTAGATGCTCAATAAAGTTAGCTGTGGCTGTTATTGTTTTAGCATCGTTTCAGTCAGCTGTTAGGGCCAGCTACTCTCTACTCTGAAATTTTGTAAAGGTAAATGTAAAAATGCTGTGCATACAAAAATGAAACCTCAGGAAAACACCTGTTTCAGTATAAGTGGGCAACTCACCTCATACCCACCCTTCTACCCCCTAGGCCTAAGAATTGAAGGCCCAGAGTAAACCTGGAGTCATTTTCCTTCCTCATCATTTGATCTCCTTGAAACCACAATGTGTTGTTAATGTCCAATGAAGGCAACATCTTTAAGCATGCAATTGGGTAGTTGTTCGTAGCCTGTGTTTTTTATATTGTAACCCAATGCTTTGAAATTATAAATCCTACCTTAACATAAACATTTCTTATGTCAAGAAAACTTCTGTTTGTCTTTGACCATCTAACTTTAAGTATATTTTAGAGTAAAACAAATTGTTCTTTATTCTTTGAAACCTCAAACTCATCTCACTGTTCTATTTGCTATCTGAAAATTATGCATTTTGTTATCCATTCTGCAGCTGAATTATTTCTTTAGTCTTTCATTGGAATGTTTATTTAAAGGAGAAAACTGTCTTTGGGTCATTCACTATGTTACTTGTCCAGCTCTTTTCATTTTGCTTTAACTCTCTGTAAAATAAACAGCCATGTTTCTGTTGAATATTGATCTTAATGAAGTCTTAGCACCTGTTGCTTAAGGATGGCCAAAATATCCACCCTTATATACATGGAAAAGTCATAAAAACAAAAGTGAGAGAATCACATCCAGTTAGCATTCAGCATTATAAAATATGATATTGCAAAATACATTCATATGCACATGAATTGCTATTGTATAATATCGAACATTGATATAGCAACTTTTGAGTTCATTGTTTTGAAAAGTTCAGCCTCTACCTTGCAGTGTGGAAAAAGAGTTAGTAGATTATCCTTACACACCATCTGTACCCAAAGGAAGAAGCACCCTAAATGTAGATGTGTGTATTTTTTACCATTCTAACATATCTGAGTATTAATAGTATGCCGCCAGATAATTTGGTCTTGATTTGACAACAGCTATACCTCATACTAAGAAAATCGCAACCTAGATAATAGCTAATTCAGCGAGTAACAGTCAATTTAGGAAAGAAACTGTCATTGACTAACCAGGAGCACAGCTTCTGAAATCAGATTGCCTTAGCTTCATTCCCAGCTCCATAGCCTACTACCCATGGACTGAAAACAAGTTATTTAACTTTTCAGTGCCTCAGTTTCCACATCTGCATCAGGAGTGGGGAACCTGCGGCCTTGGGACCACATGTGGCCTTCGGGATCCTTGAGTGTGGCCTTTTGGTTGAGGGGCTGCACTTGGGGATCTGGAGGGCCACATATGGCCTTGAGGCCACACATTCCCCACCCCTCCAGCCCAGAATATATTAAACGCTCGATAATTATGCACTAGCAGTAGGAATAATAGTGGCAAAGGCTTCTTTACCAAAGTTTAGTTGTTCCCCTTGAAAAGCAGCTTCTTTAGTCATTAAAAATATGCTTATGGCTTAATTCAGTTTACATAGAGCATATTTAAGGAAACGGATTTTGGTACAACCAGGCCATCTCAATTGTTTTTTCTTCAATTATAACATCAACATTGGAAATTTGGAGGAATGGCCTGGGAATTTTTTTTAACTCCATAAAAGATTTTAAACATTCTGGTAATGAATTCTAAAAATAATAGCAAACACATGCCAAGTATGTGCCAAGCACTAATCTTAGTAATTGATATGTATTTATTCACTCATTTAAACATCACAAAAATCCTGTTGTTATCCCAATTTTGTAAGTGGGGAGACTGAGGCAAACAGAAGTTAATTATTGACATGAGAACATACGGCTAGAAGATGTGGGAGCCAGGAGTGAGACCCAGGAAAGGGCTCCAGGACTGTGTGCTCAACCACAGGATAGGTGGGTTCATGATTGAGCACTAGTCCTCTGTGATGGGGAACTCTCCTGGCTCAGCTTTTGTTCCCTCCTAGCCCCTTCCTGTTTCCTGGGTCCCACGGTGCAATACATTCCTCATGCCTGGTTAACCTTCACTTCCCAGGACTGTGTCCAAAGCTCAGATTAGTAGAGCATTTCTCCTCCCAGATGATAGATCATCTGATGAACTAAGCACAGGTGACTAAATGTCAAAGTCATATTCCTCTGCGGTCAAATATTCTTACCTAATATTGATCTTCTATAAATAAAGTCTTATCCCAACAATATGAAACTAGAATTAGGATTTTCAGGCAGGTGGAAGTTTTTGACAAAGTGGATATTTAGAGAAATCTCAAGTCCCTCCTAAGAGAAATTGTCAACTTCATCTACAAAAGATTGGCCTGTGAACCTGAAGACTTTGGAATTCCCTATTTTTATGTCTGAGTACCTCAAACGTGCCAAAGACCCCACTACTGCAAATTCCTCCCACATTTTTATATTCTCAAAAGATGATGCAATAATCAAGAAATTTTTAGGAGAAAGCGATCATCAGTAATGTCAAATATGAAACAGCAATACCTAGATAAAACCAAATCTAGCTATGCACATGCATGTCTTCAGACTGCATCTTCATCCTTGCCCAGCTTTTTCTCTTTATATATGAAGGGAGTGAAATTGTCAACACTACCAAGATTATGATGGTTCAGTTTTTTTTTTTTTTCTTTTCAAGAAGAAAGTTTGAAACTTTAGAGCAGAAACTGAAAGCAGACGTTTAGGTTTGCATGGTGTGGGTTGAAACCCTGTCCTTCTTATTTATTAAAGGTCCTTAGTTTTATGTTACTGATTGCATAAAGGAAATTTACAGGTTTCTGGTTAATTTTTCTTGCTGGGTACTGGGAAAAGATTCAGGTAACCATGGACAGAATTACACAATGGGGCCTCCAGAGGAAGGTCTATGTGTGATTTGCACATTACAATCAAGACTTAACATGCAACCTCTGGCAAAGGAGCTGAAACAGGCCATCTGAAGGTCAGGAGAATGAGTAATGATGCGTTACCTGTATTAGTACTAGTTGGTTTCATATCTATATCTACAGGCTGTCACAGTGATAAATAACTAGAATGTTTCATTGAAATGAGAAATGTTGCTTTTTTGTCATACCAGCCTTAAATTGATTTCAAAGTAAAAACAATGGATTAATTAGGAGCATATATATTTTCAAAGCATTATTTCCCCTTTTGATTACCCAAAATATTGTGGAATTCTCCTTGTTTATTTTTCTACTACTTTGATACAGATTGAATCAGCCAAATGATGAAGGAACAAAGCAGGAGAAGAGGTTAAAACATTGCCAGGAACAATATTCCAATCAAATCCCATTCCAATTTCTTTTTATAGTATTCTTTTTAGGCATCAAAATTAATGTCTGCTCCCTTATTTCATTTCCTTCTAAACTATATCCAAGTAATAAAATTGAGTGAACTCATTCAAGTGTTATTAGAGCTTTTCTTGCTTATGCTTGGACCAACACATACCTAGATAGCTTACAATAGGACAATATATTTTAGTTTTAAAGATCAGTATGTTTAATTTTTTAATTAATTACTTTTTTACATCAGTTGAATATTCCTAATTATTATGAATATATCCCTGGAAAGGGGTGTGTATCTTTGGATTATAGATCTCAAGGAATTTGAACCAGTCTAGAAAAAAGTAGCTCTTAACCTTAAAGCAGGAATAGACCTATCATGGAAACAGGACTAGAAAAAGAGTCATTCATATGCTGTGCCCTCAAATCCTAGCTCTATCTTTAGCCAGCTGAGTGACTTTGGGAAAGTCACTCAACAACACCCAGTTGCCCCATCTACAAGACAACAGTATTGGGCTAAATGATCTTTTTTCTACCTCTTGAATTCTTTAACTGTCATTTTCCCCCCAAGGGTCATAGATCCACTGGGGTATAGGAAGAATCAATCTAGAGGTATATTTTTAAAAGCAATTTACTTTAAATTAAATATAGAAGTCTCTCTAAAAAAATATTCAATAAATAAAATCATTTAGCTTTAGACAGTGATTGAGGTGAAGAAATTCAAAGGGGAGAGGAAAAGAGGAAGGAAAATAAGATTTGTGTACATTGAGCCATAAGTCATCATTTTTGTAGGTCACAAAGGGCCCATTATTAGAAATGTATGTGGTTCAACCTAATGCCATAGCTGTAATCTTTGAATATCAAATGTCAACAAATCTATAGGGCTACCTGGACAATACCAGTTTGGGGGAATAGCAGTATGAAAGCAGAAATATTAGAGGACCCTTGGCAGCTCCATCACTTTGGGATCTGTAGCCCAACTGGGTAGTAGTAAGTATTTCACTGAAGTAACCTCTGAAGCAAAAACAAAAGTGTATCCTCTAACAAAAGGTAGGTAACTACCATAACATCAGAACTACTTAAAACAGATGCAAATATAGTTCTTCCTAAAATATCAAATAGTAGAGCCTCATATGGGTTCATTCCGGAAGCATTCACTTACTGTACTTTAGCACTTATAAAATGCTCCATTTTTGTGAGTGATCTAATTATCAGCCAATCTGGAACCTTTTGCCTGTTATTGTTCGTTTTAGCTATCCCTGAAAATTCTGTGAAGGAAGTCTCCAGAACACCTGGTACCATCAAAGACAGACTCAAAAAGTTGTTTGTTCACAAAAAAAGCATGAAAAAGAAGGTAAAAGTTAAAAATGTCACCCCAGAACCCGCTGGGACTTCCGCCCCTAAGGTTAACTTGCAGGCCTTCAACTATGAAGAGAGTGTTTCCAAAGATGGGCACTCTCCTAGAGGAAAACAAGGGCATGAGGAGAGAATGAAAGAGAAGTTTGAGGAAGAGAAAAGTGAAGAGAAAGCCCTGAAGAACGACGTGGAGCAGGAGCGAAGGCTTCGAGGAGATGTGTTTTGTGAGTGTCACTTTTGTTATTTTATACTTTTTATGGAAAATGAATTGCGATGTCTGCTGACAAATGAAAAGATGAAAAGCCAGCGACATGCCTTAAGTAAAATGGGTTGGGCCTTAAGTCCTAAGAAGCAGCAGTCTCTGCAAGGTCTGAAAGCTAACTCCGGTGGCTCATGCCTATAATCCTAGCTCTCTGGAGGCCGAGGCGAGTGGATTGGGATCGTTTGAGCTCAGGAGTTCAAGACCAGCCTGAGCAAGACCGAGACCCTGTCTCTAAAAAATAAAGAAAAAATAAAAAAATAAAAAAGCTAACTCTTCCCATAGATACCCAATCAAACCTGCTACTCTGGGGACTGAGGAGGGGAAGTCCTGGGCGGTTCCTATTCAACACACGCCCTCTCTTCCCACTCCCAGCTGAGGAAGCCTGCCTGTCCTGCAAGTACAGTTGTCTAGCGGCTGAGCTCTTCACATGGTACACCCCCAAATCAGAGGGACTCTCACCACATGAATCTAGCAAGCTCTACTTTTTTCACTTCTCAAAGGCACTTTTCACAGCCCCTCTCCAGGAAAACCCACAGTTAGTTCTGTGGTTATGATTTGAAAAGCCAAAAGAGACAATTGTAGGGGAAAAATTCTGTAGTAGAGCTTAAGTTTTCTGTGTGAACTAGAGAACTGCCATATCCCCCTTTTCACTGGTTGCTTGCAGAACCCACCACAAGGCTCAGCGCTTTGGGGACGGTTTCCGTATTAACCCACCCTAGAGCCCCCCACTGAGACTTTCTAATTTATTTTTGCTGGGCATTTGTTGCTCTCTCTATATTTTCCCTTGCCTGTTCTTGGCTCTGACCGGTGATCATGCATGCAAATGCCAGCTGGGTTCAACCAAAGGAAATAGAGATACAAGCCCACCCATCGAAGACCTAGCTTACAAATGACATCATCTCCCTCAATAGAGAGTAAATCTCAAGAAAGCATATTTCCAAAACCTGGTGAGAAGGGACGTATCAGTGATATGGAGGCTTAGTTTACCTAAGGGAACATCTGGAAAAGATATTCTAGATGAGGAAACTGGAACCAATGTCAATGATTGGGAAGCACTACTCGAAGGTATTCTCTAATTAGAATACGTGATAAAGCCTTGTTTGTTCAGTCATTTGATTCATATCTTTTGAGCATGTGGGGGTTTAGATTTTTTTTCTTAACTGATCAAATGTTCTTTATTAGCCCCTAAGGTGAATGAAGCAGGTGAATTTGGTCTGGGTCTGGTCCAAGGAAAAGCATCGACTTCCAAACTGGAACGCAAAGGTAAATAATGCTTTTCTCCCAGGTATATGCTCTCTCGCAGTGTCCCATGTCATTTTCATTTCTTCATAGGACAAGACGATTGTTTATAAATTGCTGCTTCATTCATAAACTCCCAAGGGAAAAACTGTTACGTCATAATACACAGTGCTAGTATTAAAACAGTAGGTCCTTGTGTGATTAGTACCAAGGATTACAACATAGTAAGTCTTCTGCTCTCTGCCACGCCCACCTGACACTGAGAATGAAAGGTTGAGGCAGACTGGATGCGTGGAGATGGGAGAAAATGACACATTTGCTTCAACTCCAATGTCTGAGAACGCACAACCTGAAAATCACCATGTTCTAAAATCTGGCTCAAAGTGTTTGTAACAAACAACCACAAACCCTCAGTGGCCTAATGTTTCTCAGTCTGTGCGTTGGCTGGGCGGTTCTGCCTGTCTGAGCTGGGCTGGCTGGGTTCTCGCATGCGTCTGCAGTCAGCTAACGGCCTGCTTTGGAACTTTGCTGATCTTAGCTGTGCTCTCACATGCCTGGGGCCTCAGTTGGGATACTTGGACTCACTCAGCTCTCCTCCATGTGGTCTCTCTTCCTCCAACAGGCTAGTCCAAGCTTGGACGCTCTGCCCAGGGCAACAGAGTGAGACTCTGTCTCCAAAAAAAAGGAAATTGAACCCCCCTCCTCACTCCCCACCTTTATAAAAAAATGAAAAACAAATGAAAGCACTTTATAAACCATAAAGTGTTATGCAAATGAAATCCTGTGCTCATGAGACCCAAAGCCTTGAGTTTTTTCTGTTTATGGAGTAGTTTGCCGTATACGATTCCATTGTCCCAGTTTACATGGCCCATCTCCCACATGTTGAGGAAGATGGGGGAGTTTGGGCCAAATGTGCCACCACAGTTATAAACCAATTGAAAAATTGATGTTACACTACTTGTGGGATGCTAGCATCAACTTCTCAAACTAGTAATCACACTCATGAAAGAATATTGAAGTCGGGAAGCAAATATTACTTGGTATCTTTTCATTTTAAAACTCAGACTAGAAATAAAATATCTTTGCTGACATAGAGGAAAATAGGGAGTTAAGAAGAAAGGAAAGTGGGGAAAGGGGCAGTGTGTTCATGCCGGCCCAGGATACGTGCAGGACGGACAGCCCCGGACTGCAGTGTGATTTGGGATTCAGGTCCAACCCTAGCACTCACTGTCTGCAAAACTTGGACAAATCACTTAGGAGCCTCAGTTTTACTTTCCGGAAAATGAGTCTGATGATAGACTTTTTTGGACAATCACATCAAATGACATAAAGTATGTGAAAATATTTGGCAAATTGAAATGTGTCTGAATCAGCTTCTGCCACCTTCCTTTTTAGCTTTGTCCCTTTCCTTGGCCATTTCTTTATTCCTCCGTGTAAGAGCTAAAGCAACATCAGGGCAGAGGCTAGCCTTAGTTATAAATCAGAAATCTCCCGATTCCGCCTCTTTCACAGTGGTATTTTTTGTCATTAATATCTGCATCAGGGGTCAGCAAACTTTTTCTGTAAGGGGCCAGATAGTAAATATTGCAGGTTTTGTGGGCCATACAGTCGCTTTCACAACTAATCAACTCTGTCACTGTAGCTCAAACGCAGCCATAGATGACATGTGAATGATTGGGCATGGTGTTTTTCAATAAAACTTTATAAAAACAGGCAGTGGGCCAAGATGTTAGTTTGCTGTAAAAGTAACCAGAGGCACTGGTTCAAAACTTACACCAGCTGAATCAACTC
The DNA here is from genome assembly GCF_041146395.1 of Eulemur rufifrons. NCBI lineage: Eukaryota > Metazoa > Chordata > Mammalia > Primates > Lemuridae > Eulemur > Eulemur rufifrons. The sequence goes on along the minus strand of NC_091012.1, from coordinate 134,199,310 downwards.
ATATATCTCCGACACATCGAAACAAGGCAGTCACGAGCCATTTAGAAACTGGCAGCAGGTCAGCTTATTTGATCCAATATACTGGTGGCAAATTTCTACCTGGAATATTGGAATCATGAAATAAAGGAAGTTTTGTCACTTGTTATCTCACTTGTACCTGCGGGATTCTAATTTATGACGGTGACTGAGTGACAACATGGAGAGGCGAATGCCATTGAAAGAAGAATTTATTGCTGGCATTTCCCAAGAAAAAGGGCACACCACTTCATGCCACACAGGGCCTTGGGGGAAGAAGTGGCAGGTTTGGGTCAGGAGGCAGAAGCAGGAGTGAGGGGTAAGCCTAGGCTGTAGCCTTTATAGGAGTTCTTGCAGGAAAGCAAGGCAGGACAGGGCTAACAGCTTAGCACTGGATGTTTTGAATGATTCTGGCATGCTTTGGAGCATAGGAGCTGTCCCTAACTGTTTGGTACTTGGTCCTGAGTTGATTTAGGGCAGGGGGCATATTGGCTTGGTGTGTGAGAATTAGATGAAGGCGGTGGCTGGCTTACATATGAGAGGCATGCTTCCAGGTGAGTTGTTTCCTGCCTCTAGGAATTAGCCAGCCCTGGGAGGGGGCAGTCCCTCCCTGAGTCTGGAAAGCCCCCCAAGCTGTCAAAACATCATAAAATACAGCAAATATGGTTAATACCCTTATGTACTAAATGATTGTTGGTAGGTCATGGACTACATGAAACTTCATATTCCACAAAGCATCTAGAAAGTTCTGGCAAGGTCTTCACTAGTTCATTTGGGTAGGAGAGACTTTATTTTCTGGCCTGAATTTTATAAACAATTACTTATATTCCCTGTTCCATTTTGTACATGGGGATCTTGCCCATTACTTGTTTTTTGAAAAAAATAGTGTTCTTGTTTTTTAAGGTCATAACAGAATTTGTTCAGAATAGCTTCACAGATTTAACTGGACACGGGGTATCTGGTTTGACACCATCCCTAGGGGCATTTTAGTTGCCATAGTCTGTACTCTGTGCAATTGAAAACATGGTATTGCCTTCCAAAGCTCCAAATGTAGACATCTTCCTAATGCTCTTAGTGGTTAACAAATGCACTCTTTTCTTTTCTTTTCTTTTTACCAGATTTGAATATCTCAGTTGACTGCAGCTTTGATCATGGGATCTGTGACTGGAAACAGGATAGAGAAGATGATTTTGACTGGATTCCTGCTGATCGAGTTAATGGTAGTAATATTTCAATTTGATTATTTCATGTTCTACAACACAGTGAAGGCACAGAAGGCTCTCTGGTGATGGAGGGTTGTTATTCCTGTTACTGGTTAGATCAGGGTTGTTTGTCACCTTACACCTTCTGAGATCTATCTCCCCCGATGAATGACTAACTTGGCCCAGCATACATTCTCCTCCTGAATCCCTCTCCCTCAGACACACCCCGACAAAGGATACGCCAGCAAACCTCTTCCATACTCACTCTCCTGCTGCTGGGAGAGAGATGCTGAGATGTGTGTGAAGTTTGGGAGTGTTGGGAAAAGGTAAAAAGAAGTTGTTCCCTTTTTCCAGTTTACCAGGCACGGCATTCTGTAGTTTTTGTTTTGTTTTGGGGAGGATATAAATCTTGAAAGGAAATATGACCTCCACCTAAACATAGAGTTTTAGTAATGTCACCCTTCAAGGTGTTATCAAAACTGCAAGGAGGTTTTGGCCTAGGTCCATCTGCTTGCCACACAAACAGCTAATTATTGAGACAATGAAGATTGCCAGGAAAGGAAGGAATTTTTTAATATGAAAGATGTCTGTCAGGAGAACAGGGAATCAGCCTCAAATCCCTCTCCCCAACTAACGGAGAGTATGGGCTTTTTAAGGAGGAGCTGCGTATATTGGGGCAGGTTGTTGGGAATAGCAAGTCTTGGCATCAGGAAGTCTGCCTTAGGGGCCTTCAGAATCTCACTCCTTGTCTTGCAGAAATTCCACCATTTCTGGGAAACAACTCAGAAAATTCAAGTAGTTAGTTAAAAGTTTGAAGGTTCTGGTCATCATGCCCTACTGGCCTGCAGATCAAAAACATGGGAGGGAGAGGATTATGAAAAGCATATATATGGGTCATTGAAATTTGTTCATAGAGTCGGTTACAAAAGCATCAAAACCATAATGAGCATTAAGTCAATGACCTGAATTCCTGGACTGACCTTTTTCTTCTGTTGCTTGAAGATTTCTTTCCAGCCACTTGACCTTGGATTTTTCTCACCCTCAGCTCTGAGCTGCAGATTCCCTGCCCTTTCCATTGCCAGCTTAAACACTATCGAAGGCCCCTAGCTTTGCCCCATAGAGCATTTGGCTTGCACATTCCTTTTGGAACACAAATTGAATCCCTGTCTCCTGAAGGCTGACTATATAATTAAAGACAACTGTTACACCTTCAGGGACTCCAGTTCCTTACCAACCAAATTATTTCTTTGGGGATATACAGGCTCTACCCTTAGTTAAAAGATCCTTCTTCTAGAACCTTCCTCTAGACAAATTTCTCTCCCAGATCTTTCCTTTCAAGCCCTCACATGCAAGCAGGAAACCTGGATATCCCCTAACAAGAATTCCTTTTAGAACAGGGTAGAGGGGATACGTCTCGCACAACAATTGTGTGAGTGGGACTATCGCTAAAGATTCGGGGCAAGTACGGGGCAAGTTTAACCAGGCCGGAGACAATGCATCTTTGGAGAAGCTATCTTGTTAATAACTAACCTGAGTTTCTCCTTTCTTCCATCATGGCATCTCTAAATTTGTGTCTACAAGACTATACCACATTGGGAGCTCCTGGGTTATTCCAGGATCTTGACAGCTCACATAGTCACTCAGCAATGTCTTACACTGAGTTTTCCATCAATGGGAAGTCCCCTATTTACAAACACCCAAATCACAAATGACCCCAGGGTTTGCAGCTTCTGCATCATTCAAATTGCACCCCTCTCCTCCTGTACCTCCACCAGATCTCTAGGTGGGCTTGTCTCTCCCTACAGAGTTAAATATAAAAAAGAAACATGGGATAAGTTAGCATTATTAGAGGGATAAAACCTCAGAGATAGCTCAAAGTGGGCTTTATCTGGGAGAGAAGGAGAAACCTGTCACAGTGGATCACAGAAGAGTGAGTGTAGCTGATAGAGTTACCAGATAAAGTATACAATGCCTACATTTCAGATAAGCAATAAATACTTTTTAGTATTCTTAGACATGTTGCTTCTCTGAAATCCAAACTCCACTGGGAATCCTGTATTTTTATTTGCCAAATCTGGCTACCCTACCAGCTGGGGAGGAAGAGCAGACAGTCTCTGGTCTCTCTCTCCAGTAAAAACTAAAGCAATGTCAGGCTGGGTTCTGCAAGTGTCTCCAGGAATTGCACTAGCAGAAGACTCCACCCATTCCCAGGTGTCTTTCTCCTGGCTTCTATGGGAATTCCTCCTTCTTATTGACTTCTTCAGACCCTACTCCGTGAGAGTTTTTATCCAAGTTCATCAAAGCCACAACCAGAAGATTGGAGACGAGCAAAAGTTCACTACCACAGGTTAAGAGATACTTAGAAGATTTGCAGGAGTAGGAGATGTGTTCCTGTCATCCTAAATCAGAACTTGGAGTGATATATTACACATGGTAGTTGAGCTTCATGAAACTACTGGTATAAAGGCAAATAGATGTGTTGTGGATTAAACACCACCCTATGGATCCACCTAATGAGCTGGCCATCCATCATTCCTGTCATTGATTCAGTGGGGAAATGCATTCCAAGGTTCAAACCAAGATGGAAATGAAGTTCTGGAACAAAAGTTATCCATCAGCTGCAGATTACCTGCAGTGCTGAAGGGATTATTTAATTCAATTCTTACATCCTATCTGCTACTACTCAGCTTTGTGAATGTGGACAAATTCCTCAGTTTCTCTGACCGTCCGTTTAATTCTCTATATAACAAAGAATTTCACCTGTGTGATCCCTGAAATACATTTTAGCATGAAAATTTTGTTCCTATGTTTGAAATGAAAGACTTCAGCTTTCCCTGTAGAAAACTATTGTTCTCTTTTTTATAGCTATATTGTACATTATAGCCAAACCCTTTATGATGGCCTCATTAACTGTGCATTTTTTTTTCCTTCTTTTAAAGCTGTTGGCTATTATATGGCAGTTTCAGCCTTGGGGGGTCACAAGAAAGACATTGGCCGATTGAAACTTCTCCTCCCCGACATGCAGCGCCAAAGCAACTTCTGTTTGCTCTTTGATTACCGGCTGGCTGGAGACAAAGTAGGGAAACTTCGAGTGTTTCTGAAAAACAGTAACGATGCCCTGGCATGGGAGGAGACCAGAAGTGAGGATGGAAGGTGGAAGACGGGGAAAATTCAGTTGTATCAAGTAACTGATACTACCAAAAGTGTAAGTGGAGAACAATTATTAAACTCGATATTTACATTCTTTTTCAATGACTTAAAACAAAACACTTACTGAAGTACCTAGGCATTGGGGATACAAAGATGAACAAAACTTTTTCCCTACACTTAAAGAGACTACATGCTGGAGCGAAATAGGCGAGGAGATTAATCAGCACAACTAATGAGGAAACTCGTCGGGTGCATGCCTGTCAGGTTCTGTGGAAATGACCTGTTTGTGTCAGGCTTCTTGCACCAACTTCCTCCCAAACCAGGCTATATATTCCTTAATATGTAAAAGAAGGACTTACAGAACTAAGAAAAGCTGTTATATTCACAATTATGGTTTATATAGATTAAACTCAGCAAAGGGAAAAGGCACATGGGGCAGAATCCAGCAGAGACCAGGCACAAGCTTGTAGTTTTCCTCTTCTGGTAGAGTCATAGGGGTAGCTCTTAATTCTCCCAGCAACTGTGTATGACAACATTCACAAAATATTGCCCCCAGGAAGCTCACTCACGCCTTGGTGTCTAAGGTTTTTGTTGGGGGTCAGTCTGCCCACATGCCCACTTGTGTGGCTGACTTATCCAGTCTCCAGCCTCTCCAGAGGTCAGGTTGATACTATATGACCCAAACCGTTATCATAAATCATATTACTGGCATAAGCTATCTGGCATGGCCCAAGGCCTCAGGTAAACAAAAACACTTGTAGGCAGGTAGGATATTCCAAGGGTTTAGAGGTTATCTCCTAGGAACCAGTTAAGAACCAAACCTTCCTTTGGAATATGCAGGGTTTGGTTAATGCAGACCTGCTGAGTTAATTCTTTATTGCACAGTGGGTTTAATAAAAGAATAGGAAACAGAGTTTTAAGAGAAAGTTGGTCAATGGGATGAAACATGGAGAAAGAACAAATAGGATAAGAATGACAAAGTGTCTATTGAATTTGACCATCAGAAAGGTGGCTGGTGAGCTTTACAGGAGTTGTTTCTTTGGAGGGAAAGGGCCAAAGGTCACATTATGAAAAGATAAAGAGAGAAGGGATCAGAGCCTGGAGGCAGCCACTGTGGCCCCTTGTGAAAAGGTTGGTGAAGGTGGGAAGGCAAAAGATAGGGTGAAATCTAGAGTGATGTACATGACGAGGTGATAATAGGAAGAACAATTCGTAGATCCATGAATTGGAATTCTATTTATACTTTGCTTGGGAAAAGTGATGATTAATGTGAGTAAAATCCTATTTCTTGGTAATAGGCATCAAACTAGAAAGCCTAGTCCCTAGAGTCACACATTAAATTTAACATCTTTTTATTTATTTGTCACACTTCAGTTAAAGCAGAACATCTTATTTAAGACTTGATTGTAAATAAAAGTAAATGTTGGATGCCAGTTAACGAATTTCCTGACCACACTTCCCCCTATAGTAAAAGCAACCAGTGCTTGTTTAGGATTGATACATGTGTTAATTCAGATTTATTCTCACTGCAGTGCATTTAAATAGATTCAAATCCAATCCACATGTTTACCTTGTATTTGTGGCATGGTTTGGGGACTGTGGCACTGAGCCATGCTATATATGGATGACATGCCCTGTCAAGAATTGAAATATGCCTCTGCACAGAACTCATAATCACTCCCATGTTGACTGAATTCATGTGCTGGGGAATATTTGTTATATAACATGGTAGCTTGTGGAGAGGGTATACTACCAAAACAGTGATTAATTAAAACGCACAGTTTTAAAAACATGCTCCCAAAGAGCCTCGCCAGCAATCACACTATAACCTAACAGTGGTATGTGAAGAGGGATGCTCAGACCCAGGCCCTGAATTCTTCAGTCCTAGGAGAAACCTTGATGGGGATATTGGAGGTGGGGAGGCTGACTATTCCGGACTAAAGCATATATTCCAGTTTAGCAATGTCATATTGTCCCTGGATATTTGTGACAGATGCAACTCTTGCTCCACAAACTTAGACATAGACGATAAGTCACATTAAATCAAATTATATCTGAATCCAAAGCCTCATCCCATCCAAAGCTTCATTAGGCTGGAGAGAAATTCAGTCTCAGCTATTTTCTCATTCAGGGTTGGGGGGAGGGGCCCCCTCTCTAAGGTAGCCTGAGCTTCTGGAAGGCTAAAAGTGACCCAGATATTAAGAAAGGGGAGTACATCTTCATTTCATCATGGGGGCCATGGATTCCCATATTTTCTGTACCTAGGTGGCCCTTGAAGTCACTCATCTCTTCAACTTCCATGCCAGGCCAGGACACAGAAACCTTTACTGAGGCTGGAGTCTTGTTGCTGAGAATCCAGCCTCAGTAGGAGCTCTGCCAGTGAGCGGCAGTGGTGTGGCTTCCTAGTCCTGGAGAATCTCACTTCTCCTCCCACTGCTTCTCCTTCTGGCCTTCCACCTCCGACTAGCATAGCCTCCTCAAGGAGGTTAAGCTTGTGGGGAACAAACATCAAGAAGGGTCTTGTCTTCCAGAAAAGTCTGCTTTTGATTGTTATGTTTCAAATCCTCTTGATAAAAGAGAACATTAAAATCTGCCTCATGTTTTTGGACCAGAGTAGGCAAAATACAGTGAAAAACAAACACAAATTAGCATGTCAGTTAATTATCCTGACATTTATTTGTAGTTACCCAGCAGGTATCAGTCAGGGATCTCAGTGATAGAAAAGCCACCATATCCCAAGGTGTAGACACATCCACCCTCAATATCTCCCCCATGGCAGCTGCTGTGAGGGGTCTTCTGGGCTCACTTCTACTTTTTTAAAAATACCCAAAGGGAACATCTTCCTGAAAGTAGTTCCCTCCTGAGAAGAGATTAGAGGAAGAAGAAACTTCTGTACCCAGCTGTGCTATCACTGGCTGCTTAGTAACAGCTTGTCTGCAACAGTTCTCAAGAATATGTTCCTAGCTTCATCACACGGTAGTAATATCCAGGGATTAAGGGGTTGCGGGGGTAAACTCACAAGTAATGGTCACAGACACGGTGAGCATTGTAGAGGGGAAGGGCATGCCTCTAAACCTCGCTTGGGTGAGACAAAGACATAAATGTAACCAGAAGATATTTGTACTTCTGTGTTTATTGCAGCAATAATCACAATGGCTAAAATGTGGAATCAGTTTAAGTGTTTATCAAGGGACGAATGGATAAAAAAATGTGGTATATGTACACAATGGAATATTATTTAGCCATGAAAAAGAAGGAAATTTTTGTCCTTTGAAGAAATATGGATGGATCTGGAGGACATTATTTTAAGTGAAATAGACCAGGCACAGAAAGACAAATATTGCATTTTCACACTCATATATGGGACCTAAAAAAAATTGATCTCATGGAGGTAGTGAATAGAATGGTGGCTACTAGAGGTTGATAAGGGTGGTGGGAAGGGGTAATGAAGAGGTGTTGGTGAAGGGGTAATTCTGTTAAATAGAAGGAAAACGTTCTAGTGTTCAATGGTGCAATAGGGCAACTATAGTTAACAATAATTTATTATATTTCAGAATAGCTAGAAGTTTTCAAATGTTGCCAACATAAAGCAATAATAAATGTTTCAGGTGAATCATGTCCCAATTACCCTGATTTGATCATTATATGTTATATGCTTATATCAAAATATAACATGTACTCCATGGATATGGAGTACAATTATTATGTATCAATAAAAAAATTTTTAAAAAGAATATGTTCCTAGCTTCAAAGCCAAGGAGAATAGCCCAACAGTGGGCAGTCACAGGCTCTTGTCATCCCCATTTTTCCCCTGAGGTTTCCTTTCTTCTCTTTGGAGGACCAGAGAAAGCTGGATACAATGATGACAGCAAGCTTAAAGTTGCTTCATCTCTATAGTTTTGAAAACTATTCTGTGATTATTTATAAAGCAAAAAAGAGGGCGGGCGCGGTGGCTCATGCCTGTAATCTTAGCACTCTGGGAAGCCGAGGTGGGCGGATCATTTGAGCTCAGGAGTTCAAGACCAGCCTGAGCAAGAGCGAGACCCCGTCTCTACTAAAAATAGAAAGAAATTATATGGACAGCTAAAAATACATATAGAAAAAATAGCCGGGCATGGTGGCACATGCCTGTAGTCCCAGCTACTCTGGAGGCTGAGGCAGTAGGATCGCTTGAGCCCGGGAGTTTGAGGTTGCTGTGAGCTAGGCTGATGCCACGGCACTCTAGCCCGGAGAACAGAGTGAAACTCTGTCTCAAAAATAAATAAATAAATAAAGCAAAAAAGAGATGTTATTGGGGATGGTGAATCGTTGTGTGATGCCATCGTTGTGAGTATGATTCTTAAGGGATCTTTCTTTAAAATGTCAATTTATATCATTTTGAATTTATAAAAAAAGTTAAAAAAAAAACAGGGAGAACTTACTTTATTGAAAAATAGTAAAGATTCCTAATCACACCACAGTAACATACATGCGTTCCTATTTTACATTTTACTTTCCACATGAATACATATTTTAATCTGTTTATAACCACAGTATGCATAGAGTATTGTTGAATTTCATTTTGATAGAATATGCATGTGTGTCATTTTAAAGAATAACATGTTCCAAATTAAATATTCTTTTCTCTCTAAAATTTTTGTTCCAAGGTAACCTTAAGAATCTTTGAATCAGAATCATTTTTGCTATCCTCTAAATCTGCTTGTTTCTGATACTGAGAACCATAGAACCCACTAGGCCTTTTCCCCCCTTTATGGGATACATATGAGTGATATGGAAAACAAACTTCTTTTTTTTTTTTTAATTTTTTTTTTTTTTTTTGAGACACAGTCTCGCTCTGTTGCCCGGGCTAGAGTGCCGTGGCATCAGCCTAGCTCACAGCAACCTCAAACTCCTGGGCTCAAGCGATCCTCCTGCCTCAGCCTCCCGAGTAGCTGGGACTACAGGCATGTGCCACCATGCCCGGCTAATTATTTTTTCTATATATATTATTAATTGTCCAGCTAATTTCTTTCTATTTTTAGTAGAGACGGGGTCTCGCTGTTGCTCAGGCTGGTCTCAAACTCCTGACCTTGAGCGATCCTCCTGCCTCAGCCTCCCAGAGTGCTAGGATTACAGGCGTGAGCCACCGTGCCCGGCCTGAAAACATACTTCTTATAGTGAATGTTATTGGATAGGTGCTCCATAAGTTGTAGCTATTATTATTTTCATAATTATTGAATTTTAAAAATGTTTTTGGTGTTTTCTTCTGACTATAGAATGAAAATGAACTATTTAATATTTTTAAATATTATAATATTGAAAAAATGTATGAACATTCATTCAGAAAATATTTATCTTAATCATATTTATTTTAAAATATGTTTGGTTAAGTGGATGAATATAAAATGGTCACTGTATATCCTTAATTTTGTTAAATGAGTCCCCTGTCATTTTGTGTCCAACTTGAAGATAATTTTTTTAGTATTCATCCTATATTCTTTATACATTAGAAATTTCTAATATACAAGGAAGCTTGTTTCTCTTTTAATTATTAGTAAATTTCTTAGATAAAAATGATCATAGCATATTATGAAACATTTTTCAACACGTGAAAACAATGACATTCCAGATGATTTCCAAATACATAAACTGATATTTTAAGAAAAGTAGTTATACTACTACAAACTGCCAAAATTTAAATATATCAAAATAATCCCCTTCTGACTATATAGTTCTGTATTATATGTTCATGGGGAATATTAAATTTCTTCTAACTTGGTTTTTATAAATAAAACCATATAATTTTTTTGGTTTTGCTTTTCTTTTCTTTGAATGGGAATTCCAAAGTTTACTTTTAAACCTTACTCTTCTCAGACTTATGGGGCTTTTCAGAATCCGTTAGGTGTTCCTGTGACCCTGTTTTCTCTGAACATAACTGTCTCAGTGTGGGCACTTGGTATCTGGAAAACAATATATTACTATATATTCAATGTCAAAGCTGGTTTCTATGCAGTAGGGACACATGAATTTAGTCTTTGTTAATAGCTATTGAATAGTTTGATTATATCACTGTTTTCAATACTTTGAAGTAATTTTTTATTTCCTCTCCATTATTAGATCATTTTTGAAGCAGAACGTGGCAAGGGCAAAACCGGCGAAATTGCAGTGGATGGCGTCTGGCTCGTTTCAGGCTTATGTCCAGATGGCCTTTTATCTGTGGTCAATTGAATGTTATTATCTTTATATTTGGCTTTTTATGTCAGTTCCCTGTTTTTTGATATTGCATCATAGGACCCCCCCATTTTAGAAATATTAATACAAGCTGCAAAGTTGTAATGTACCAACAGAAATATTATTGTAAGATGCCTTTCTTTTATAAAATGTGCCAATATTTGCTTTAAATATAGTACCACTGTGTCTTCTCATTCATATCTGATTTTTTCCATATTATAAAATGTGGAAATGCCACTTCATCTTTCCTCCCCAGTATATCTGCTTTGCCTACGTGAATTGATGAGCTTCTCTATATAACATTTCTAGAATAACAAAAAAAAAAGCAAAGAGAAATGTTTAACTGTTTGACTTTTATGACACTTCTTGGAAACTATGACATCAAAGATAGACTTTTGCTTAAGTGACTTAGCCTGATCTGTCATAGCCAAGCTTGTATGTTTAAATTCTTTGTAATAATAATATCCAAATAATTGCCTTGTGTCATGGTTTAATTTTCCTAAGTAAGAAGATATGTTGTTGATTCTATGTTTACTTCTGTGTATGATTATTTGCTGTTCTGAAAAATGTAGTTTTTATTCTTTTCTCTTTGGAAATACTTTACATTCTTAAAAATTCTTAAAAGTACTTGCTAGCATGGGAAAATATGACTACTTTATTGGGCCTCATAAAGGCAATGCAAGTTAGCATATTGTTGAACTAAAGGCCCCAGAGAACTACCTAAAACCAAATTAGCAGGTTGAAGGACTCAGACAAAGACTGATGACTTCTTTTCTATATCTTTTTCTTTCCAAATTCGAAAAGAGCTTTGTGTGGGAATCCTGAGTGTATTCCTTGAGGATGAAATTATATTCTGCTTAAGATTCTGAGTCAGAAACAGATCCAAGACAGCTCCCAAACAGAAGGTTCCGCAAATATTTGCTCCTTAAAGCAATTAGGCGTTGAGCCATGGGAGGAAGGAGAGAGAGAAGGTGGTCCACTTGCTAATATTTAAAATTTATGGGCCGGGCGCGGTGGCTCACGCCTGTAATCCTAGCACTCTGGGAGGCCGAGGTGGGCGGATCGTTTGAGCTCAGGAGTTCGAGACCAGCCTGAGCAAGAGTGAGACCCCATCTCTACTAAAAATAGAAAGAAATTATATGGACAGCTAAAAATATATATAGAAAAAATTAGCCGGGCATGGTGGTGCATGCCTGTAGTCCCAGCTACTCGGGAGGCTGAGACAGGAGGATCGCTTGAGCTCAGGAGTTTGAGGTTGCTGTGAGCTAGGCTAACGCCACGGCACTCACTCTAGCCTGGGCAACAGAGTGAGACTCTGTCTCAAAAAAAAAAAAAAAATTTATGGCCTCACTCTTGAAGGGTTTTTTAAATGCTGAAACCCTCAGTAATCCTTCTTCAACAACATTCTCTTTAATAAAAACCAACATCCACAATATTTTAAGATGGGGGGGTTCCACATTTTCCTCTAGTATGAGGGAATTTTGGCGTACAAAGTCTGTACAGGACTGTAGAGGTATCTGTTAGGGAAGCTGCTAGTTCTAGAAACCCCCAAAATAGTGTTCCTGGTGAGACCAGATGAAGGACTGCCCAGCTAAGGCAAATCAGCCCACAGAATCATAAGAGATAATAAAATGGTTATTTTAAGCCACTAAATGCTGGGATGCTTTGTTACACAGCAAAAGCTAACTGATACAGGTCATTTCTAATGCTGTGGTAGAAGTTGAAAAAGACTCCCTGTGTCTTCTGTGACTAAGGACATTTGAGAGCACAGCTGTGGCTTAGAATAAAGGAAGATAGAGGGGAGACCTTACAGTGAAGGACAGTGCTCCAGTAATCCAGGTTAAAGGAAGGAATGTTGAACCAGAAATGAAATAAGGAGGCCTAAGAATCATGCTACATATAGACAGGAAATGCACAAAGTTAAGTTGAATAATAATATTTCATGTTTCTGTAATATCTGAAGTGGAAACTGCCAGTTGCCTACCCAATATCTCTTCTCACCTTTTTCCTTCCTGGTATAAGCACATATAAATATATTTTTAGGGGGTGGACCATGTGCTCAGCTAGAACACTGCATTTCCCAGCCTCCTTCCAGATCGGCGGGGGCGGTGGGGGGCACCCTGAGATGTGAGCTGAAGTCATTGGTGGGGCTTCCAAGAAGGATCCTTAAAGGAATCTTGCAGCTGGCAGGCCCCCTCTGCCGTTTCTCTTCCTCCTTCATCCTGCTTGCAATACGGTTGTAAAGGCAGGAGCTCTGTGAGCCACCTCGTGATCAGGAGGGCAAGGCCCACATTCTGTGGAGAAGTAGACAACGAGAGGAAGCCTGGGCCCTGGTGATGTTGTGGAGTCTCTATCCTGTCCCAGACTGGTCACTGCTGGAGATTTTATTAAGTGAGAGAAAAATAAGCCCTCCCTTGGCCTATCTAGGATTGCAAACAGAGCACAGTTCAGACCCAGGTGATCACCCACCTGGATCCCTGGCACCTGCCTCTGCCATTTCCACCACAAGACCATAGTCTTGGGGACTAACTTCTTGGACCCTTAAATACCAACATATTGTTGTGAATTCCAATCAATAGCCTATAGTGTCACGGGGCTCTAGCCTGCACGGGCGCTGAATCATACTTGGATTCCTTTGCAGAACCCAAAGGCAGCTAATTTAGCCATGACTCCCATATCTGTTGTCCCCAGCCACCACTCAACATGTGAACCCCTCTTGTCACCCACCATCTCCCTCCCTCATCCCCACACTGTTCAGCTCCCTCCTCTTGATGCCAACCCCCATTATTTCAGTCCCCCCATCATATTAATACATATTCCATTGTCTGGTAAACAACCCCCCTCCATCTTCATTCATGCCAAAGGTCTCTTCCTCCATCTATCAAGCTTAGCTGAAACTGGGCTCTCTCCCAGCGACGCCTCTCCCCCTGCAGCCTTAGCAAGTGAGAGCAGCTCTTCTTCCCATACGCCACACATGGCAGGGTCTGGAGTTGAGGTGGGCATTCTCCTGGCTCCAATCCACTCTTATTCACAGTCTTGTTTCTCTACTTCAATGTAAAAGCCGCTGTTCTGTGGAGATGTGGTTAAATATTCTACAGCCCTACGTCTTTCCTAGCCATTGTCATCAACCAGAGTGGTAATATCTATGCAAATGCCCACCCAAGATCCTAGCCTCACAGTTCTTGACCTCCTCTACCCCAGTCACTGTCACCTCCTCCTCAGTCACCACACCATGGCCACCCTGGACTTGATCATTGCCTCTGAAATCTTGAATTACAGCATCCCACTGGGCTGCCTGCCTTGTTCCTCTTCTTACTCCTCCTACACTTACTCTTTGGCCCCTTTGAAACCCCCATTCCCTTGACATCTCCATTTTCTCCCCATGTCTTGGCTTCCTCCTGGCTTGACTTTCTTCTCTAATAAAATGTAATCTAGACTCTAAAACCCATCATCTCTTTAAAGACACTCGTCAATGCCCCTCGAGGCCCAGGTTCTTATGTCCTTCCACCACCACCAGGGAGAGACCCCCATCAACCCAGCTGCCTTCTTTGCTCTGTCGTCTCTCCAGGCTGCTAAACAGAGTTAGAGAAAATCACACAACTATGCAGACTGGACCTTCAAGGAAACCATGATCTCCAACCTTCTACGAACCTTAGTGCTGCCCAAGTTATTAATACTTCCCACTGAGTAGTGTTTGCCTGTTTGCTTGAATACACTAGATGACATTCACCAGCATGTCCCCATATCCCCCAGCCTTATGGGTTTATACTCACATATTGAAATAATGGCACAAGCCCCCATTTTTGCCTTCCCTCTAAGGCTAAATGTCAGTGGCTGACTAAAGCCCTGAGTTGAAGATTCTGAGACTGCATCTGGGCCTTTATCATGGCAAGGAGGGGGACTGAATGATGCTGTTTGGGGTTCTCAAAAGCAAGGAGGTAGGCACCTGTCAGCAGATGTGACCCATGCGGCATGACTCTCTCCCTTCCTGTTCCACAGGCTGTACTGCTCCCTACCTCTGGAGGAGAGAAAAAAATAAACTAGGAGAACAGGCCTCACTGTTTCAGGCTATGTGGTCCTTGGCCTGCAAGGATCCTCTTCTAATAGTTCACAAGGGGGCGGTGGTGTCCAGCCATGTGACCAAGGAGGAGGGCTACTACTCCCTCCTCAGAACACCACCTCTCCAGTCTTCCCCAGACTGAATGCCAAGGAAGTGGCCAAGGAAATGACCCAAAGCTGTCCCGAGCAGAAAACCCTGGGAGGCTTGGGCCTTTGGTTAGGTAACTCGCTCCTGGAACAAAGAACCCTGAGTCATGTTGCTATAATCTTAACACTGGTCTCAGAACTTTGTCATATCTAAAAAAAAGAGAAAACACCCTTCAGTGTCCTTCCATTATCTCTGAAGAGTAAAGTGAGAAGGTGATACTAGAGCACTGGCCCCATCCGGAGTCCTCAATTATCTACTGTTTAAGAAAACAAGGAATCACTTGGAAATTTGAACACTTGCTGGATGCTTGACAATAGTAAGCAATATTTTTTGGTGTGATAATGGTACTGTGATTCTGCTTTTCTAAAAGAAAGAATTTTTTCCTTTAGAGATACACACTAAAATATTTACAGGTGAAATGACATGATGTCTGGGATTTGCTTCAAAATAACATGGGGGAGGGCCGGGTGTGGTGGCTCATGCCTGTAATCCTAGCACTCTGGGAGGCCGAGGCGGGTGGATCGCTCGAGGTCAGGAGTTCGAGACCAGCCTGAGCAAGAGCGAGACCCCGTCTTTACTAAAAATAGAAAGAAATTATCTGGACAACTAAAAATATATAGAGAAAAAATTAGCCGGGCATGGTGGTGCATGCCTGTAGTCCCAGCTACTCGGGAGGCTGAGGCAGTAGGATCGCTTAAGCCCGGGAGTTTGAGGTTGCTGTGAGCTAGGCTGACGCCACAGCACTCATTCTAGCCCGGACAACAGAGCGAGACTCTGTCTCAAAAATAAATAAATAAATAAATAAAAAGTAACATGGGGGAGAGAGAAGTCAATGGGGGTGTCTAGAACAGGAAATGATAAACTTTTCCTGGAGGAGCTATATAGTAAATATTTCAGGCTTTGTTGGCTAGACATCTCTGTCACCACTACTCAGCTCTGCCATTGTAGCACAAAAGCAGCCATGGACAGTACTAAACGAATGAGACTGGCTGTGTTCTAATAAAACTTTGTTTTAAAACATGCAGCTGGCTAGATTTGGCCCATAGGTTGTATCAATAGTTTGCCGACTCCTGGTCTAGGGGAAACAAGATGAGCCGTGAGTTGTACCTGCTGAAAGTGAGTGATGAGTATATGGGATTTCATAATACAAACTGGTCTGCTTTTTTATATGCTTGAAATCCTCCACAACACAATGTTAAAAAAAAAAAAAAAGGCAATTGACCATATATTTTTTTAAAAAGATTATCATCACAAATGCTTAAAAAAACCAGTTGGAGCTTGATGCATTAAATCTTCAGAAGTGTGTAAAATGTTCTAGTAGTCCTGTAGCAATTCAGAGAATCAATATACCACGGGACTGCTCTTGCCCTTCAAAACCAAAATGGGGCCAGGAGCAGTAGGTTCCAGAGCGGCATTGCTACCACAGCTGCCCAGTTCTGGGCAGGTTCGGGGGCTCAGGCTCACTACCTATATGAGGCATCCATCTATGGGAGGGTCACTTTATGTCTCTGACGAGAGCGTGGCCTCCCCTCCACTCCCTCCCACACATGACAGACCTCAATCAGAATGCCTGGGGGTGGCCGGGCGTGGTGGCTCACGCCTGTAATCCTAGCACTCTGGGAGGCCGAGGTGGGCGGATCGCTCAAGGTCAGGAGTTCGAGACCAGCCTGAGCAAGAGCGAGACCCCCGTCTCTACTAAAAAAATAGAAAGAAATTATATGGACAACTAAAAATATATATAGAAAAAATTAGCCAGGCATGGTGGCACATGCCTGTAGTCCCAGCTACTCGGGAGGCTGAGGCAGGAGGATCGCTTAAGCCCAGGAGTTTGAGGTTGCTGTGAGCTAGGCTGACGCCACGGCACTCATTCTAGCCCGGACAACAGAGCGAGACTCTGTCTCAAAAAAAAAAAAAAAAAAAAAAGAATGCCTGGGGGTATTACCTACCCTCTCTCTGCCTCAGACTTCCTGAAATAAGGATAGCAAGACTGAAGTCTACCTCAAACCAGGTAAAACACCCCGTGGCACCATCAGGCCTGGACATGTCAGCTATTCCTATGCAGATGCCATCTCACGTGCTTCTCTTGCTCCCCCGTCCATTGGCAAGGGGAAAACACATGCCTTCCGAGGTTGTTGACTGAACATCAGCCCGAATTTTGCCGCATAGGGTATGCACATATGTTTTCATTGCAGTAGATACTGCCAGGTTCCCCTCCGATGTGGTTCTACCATTCACAGGCCCACTAGCAGGGGAATGAGAGTGAGTATTTCCTCACCTCCTGCCAACACTTCATATTAGCAAACCACTGCAGACAATCTAACTGGGGGCAAATGCTGGCTCCTTGCTGTTTTCATGTACACCTCTCTGATTTCAGGTGAGATTAAGCATCTCACCAGGTCCATTGGCTGTTTGTACTTCCACTTTGTGACTCATGTCTTTTATCCTTGTGTCACCACCAGTGTTCTGAAGCCCAGTCCTGGCTCTTCCTTGCAGCCTCCGTTTTCCTGACCCAGCCTGTCAGGCCTCTGCCCAGCATGTGGGTCCCTTCGGATGTCCACCATTGGCTCTGGGGGCTCAAAAAAGACTCCTTGTGACCAGGAAGGTCTCTCCTGTCCCTCCCTTACAGATCTCGGGGGACCTCAGACCCTTCGTGGAGGGCCACGTCGTCTGTAAGATGACAGCTAGGACTTGAGCGACCCCTCGCCCCCTCTTCTCAGGCACTTGATGCCTCCCTGAGACTGCACTAACCTCCGACCTGGCCTGAGGGAGCCTGCATTTTTTTTTTTGTACTCTTTTTCTCGAAAGCACAGAATACCTGTGGATGACTATGGAATATTTTTTACCTGGGGATGTTTTCAGATGTCGGGAACTATGAAAAGGTCTGACATTTTACCTGAACTACAAGCTCACATGTTGGCCTGTTGTGGTTTCATGGATATTGGTAGAAAACATAATGCTCCTGAGTAAGAGATGAAAGACTGTACCAGGCACATCACAGCCGGTAGCACCGGCTCTCGGCCCCACCCCAAGTCTCACAGAGGGTGGGCAGTGCAGTGGCGGGTCCCGGATGCAGTGTACATAGTGGGCTTGTGCCACAGCTGAGGAACCCCGAGTTTGGGAAAGCCTAAATCTTATGAGAGGGCTGAGAGCAAACCTTCTCAAACTTTGTCCTGAAAGGAGACAATACTTTTAATCGTCTTGGTCAGGAACCAAATCTGCCCTCTGGAAGAAGACACTATCTCTATTCTCCCAGGCTGTTCACTATACAAACATCCTTGAAAAGATAGTACTTGAACAATGAAGTTATCACTAAACTACCTTAAAACATAAAAAAAAAAAAGTACAGAGCAAAAATTGCTAATGCCTTTGTGCAAAAGATGGGCAGAAACATAGGAGACCCACGGAGAATCACTTCCCAACATCAGACTCAGCTTTCTGGAATTCATCGGATGAGATGACAGAAAGACGGGATAGGAATGGTGGCCCTTTTCAAGCCCCTAACATTGTGAATATCATCCTCATCCTTGATACAGGTCCAGTTCACCTTCTCTGAGTGAAGGGAACTACTGCTTTCTGGAATTTACTTTTCCAGGACTGCTGTTTAAAATCCTGTTCCAATCAGGCCATAAGATATCAGTTAGGTAATTTAATTTCTGCAAAATAAACAAACATGGACTGAAATCATTGCACGTTTTGAGGAAAAACTATTACAGCTTGGGGACATGTTATAATTTGATACTCTCCTCCAAAAGTGGTTATTTGTTCTTGAGTCAAATAGTCTTGCCTTTTAGAACATTTATAGTGTTTTGGAAACTTGACAGGGTGAATTGGATAATGACTATTTAGCATCATTTTGAGTAAATGCAGTTCTTGTGGAAAGTGGAAAACTATCAGACTGACAGCCCAAAGCACTCCCCCAAGAAGGAACAGGGAATAGTGGTTAGACACATGTTTCTATTTTTAAATAGCTTCTATTTAAATGGCTTCTATTGAATGTTGGTGAATTTATCTCAGTACAATGATTTTAAGTGAGTTTTTTTTTCTCCTTTGACAAGTCTGAGGCTCTCCAAAAATGTCAAGAAGGGTTAGACTGGGTAAACATCTAAAAAGCCAATGTAAATGAATTCAACCTTTTTTCTTTTTAATTCAGTCAGACCATGACTGCAAATGCCAATAGCTGTGTTCTGTCTCTGATCAAAGCGTTGTCCGGGTGCTGTGTGGACACGGCTTAATTCTGTCTGGCAGAGAATGGCAAGGTACCATGGACTTTTGGATTTTTGTAAATGTGTACAAACAAGGGGTCTTTTTTCATGTGGAGAATAGGGTTGCAGATTGGAGTAGTTATTTATGGAATAGCATTTTGGAATTCTTACATTTTTAAACATCATATCTGTGCTTCATGAAACTTCTGGCATCAATATGTACATAAAAACTATGTAAGATGATTTCTAAGTAGTCTTATGTCTTGGGGAGCAGCATTACTATATGGTGGTAAGAGTCTGGCCTGGGGCCAAGAAAGGCTGCCCCTAACTGGCCTTAACATAGAAAGGTTACATACACATATTTTTGACCCAAACATTTATCTTGTGTATACCTTTAACCAATTTGGGAGTATCATATAAGTTGTTTTCCATTTCTAGGTTGTTGTTTTGTTCATGTGTTTGGTTGGTTGGTTTGGTTTCCCCTACTCTATAACAAGAATACTGGATTAAATGTAAACGGGCAAGAACTAATTACCCTTTCCTTCTCAGTAATTTCTTTGAGAAGCCTATATATTTATCTCACTGACAATGTTGCTCAAAACACATTTGGAATTGCCTTTTTCAGGTACAGAGTATCATATAAGAGACTTGGTATTGTCAATTTATGGTTATGCCTCATGTATGACCAAAAACAGTATGACCAACCCAGAAGTCCACTGCTAGGTATATACCAAACAGAAACGCACAGTAGCACTATTTTTAATAGTCCCAATGCAATAACCTGAATATCCATAATATCCAATGTGAGTAGAATAGATAAATAAATGGTGGCATATTCATTCGATGAAATAATATAAAGAAATGAGAATGAACAACCCAATGCTACCCACAGCACAGATAAATTTTAAAAATATGTTATTGATCAAAAGAAGCCAGAAAGTACATACTATATGCTTCTATTTATATGTTTCAAAAATCAGGGCCCAGCCCGGTGGCTCATGCCTGTAATCCTAGCACTCTGGGAGGCTAAGGCTGGAGGATCGCTCGAGGTCGGGAGTTGAAGACCAGCCTGAGCAAGAGTGAGACCCCGTGTCTACCAAAAATAGAAAAAATTAGCTGGGTATGGTGGTGCACACCTGTAGTCCCAGCTACTTGGGAGGCTGAGGCAGTACGATTGCTTGAGCCCAGGAGTTTGAGGTTGCTGTGAGCTAGGCTGATGCCACGGCAGTCTACTCAGGGCAACCGAGTGAGACTCTGTCTCAAAAAAACAAAAATCAGGCAAAATTAATCAATGGTGGATAAGTTGGGATTGTATCTATCCTTGTGCGGGGCTGCTGGAAGGGAACACAAGGGGGAGAACTTCTGAGCAGCTGGTAGTTTTGGTTTTTTTTGGTTTTTTGTTTGTTTGTTTGTTTGTTTTTGACAGAGTCTCACTCTGTTGCCCGGGCTAGAGTAGCGTGGCGTCGGCCTAGCTCACAGCAACCTCAAACTCCTGGGCTCAAGCAATCCTCCTGCCTCAGCCTAATTTTTTCTATATATTTTTAGTTGTCTGGATAATTTTTTCTATTTTTAGTAGAGACAGGGTCTCGCTCAGGCTGGTCTCAAACTCCTGACCTTGAGTGATCCTCCTGCCTCAGCCTCCCAGAGTGCTAGGATTACAGGTGTGAGCCACTGGCCAGTAGTTTTGTTTCTTGATGCTTTTTGAAGGAGCATGTTGAGTGTGAAAGCAATACACTTATGATCTGCACACTGACTTTTCTATAAATGTGTTATACTTCAATAAGAATTTATTTCAAAAAGTATACTCTCCTTTAAGATGAACCTCATCTAGCTGACATTGTGCCAAATGACTTGGGACACCTAGAGTGAATTCACCTCTCAGTGTCAGGCAGGTTGTGACTGAAGTCACACAGACTCATGTGTAATCCAGCCACCAATGACTCTTACATTGGGGACGTTCCCTATCCTGCCATCCAGGCTACCAATGGACCCCGGACATCAGCAGGCTGCTGGAGGTGAATGGCATCAAATCTGGAGAGGTGGTCCAACAGGCCCAGAGGCTACCGCCTGGGGAAATATTCCTGCTGCTTAGGAGCCTGGGAGGAACCCTCACCAACCCCACATCTATTAGTCTTTCTGGACGGTGGTAGAAATGTCTACATCCCCCTTCTTTTCTATCCCCGTTACTCCTTTTAAAACTCCTTTTCCTTCTAAGATGACAGTCGCACAGCTCTCCTGCTCAACAGGAGACATTTTGCACTTGCATCACTCATGTGTTTAAATCCTCTCTCAGCGTTCCCGCAGTGCCCCCTTGCGGCTGTCTGGGTGCATGTGTGTGGCTGCCACCAGGCAAACAGCAGAGAGCTGTCTTCAACATCTCCTGCTCCCTCTTCGCTCCATTTCTTCCCTTCCCTGGCATCTTGGGACCTCGTGCTTCTCTCTGGGTACCCAGAGCCTTCCAATTCAGTCACCCTTGAGACCTTGAGGAATCCAATCTTGCAGACCTTTCATTCTCTCCAATCCACCCCAATCACCGCTTCCTCGTCCTATGTCCCATTCCACTGGTCTCTGACAAGTGAAAGGAGACTACCCTTACATGACAACTCAGGCATAGAGAATAAAGAGCTTCACGTGTAACCCTTCCTAAGTGATACTTGCTCTTTTATAATAGCAGTTTCCAATGTCTTAATTTCCTTCCAAAGGAAATTCCAGTACCACGATAAGATCAGGGATTCTCTTCTGATGTCCCTGAAATCACACAGCCACATTAAGACAGGCTGTGTCAGAGTTTGCTGGTAATGAGTAACAGAAACAGATCCAGCAGAGGAAAGTTATAGCAAGGATAGCAGGAGTGCGAGGTGGATGGAAAGACCAGAGACCCAGCTTGGAAATGGGCTGCAGAGCTAGAAGCAGATCGCAGTGGGAAAGGAGCCACTGCAGGAATGGTCTGATAAGGACGCCACCTTGCCCGAGCAATCTCTCACCATGTTGTCTGCACATCACTCTGCTTAAAATTCACATTCTGAGGAGGGGTGTGCAATCGGCCCAGGGGCTTTAAAATACACTGATAACTGGGTCCTGATCCAAAAGATTTATTGGCCTAAGGTACCACCTGGCTGCTGGGAGTTTTAAACGTTCACCAGGTAATTCTAACATGTAGCAAAGGTTGCGAACCATTGATCTACAAAGGTCCCCCTACAATGGCTAAAATTAAAAGGACTGACAATCCAAGTGTTGGTGAGGATGTGAAGCAACTAGAACTCTCATACATTGCTGGTGGGAGTATCAATCGGACCAACCACTTTGGAAAATTGTTTGGCAGTGTCAACTAAAACTAATATACACCTACCCTATGGCCCAACAATTCCACTTCTGGGTTATACACTCAAGAGAAATAAGGGCTTATGTCCACCAAAAGACATGAATAAAATGTTCATAACAACTTTATTAAGTAATAGTCCAAAACAGAAAACAACCCAAATGTTCATCAACAGTAAAGTGGATAAATTGTGGTAGATGCATACAATCCAATACCATACAGAATGAAAACCACATCATGGGAGAATTCCATAGATATAATATTGAGTAAAAGAAGCTAGATTCAAAAAAAAAAAGCTAGATTCAAATGAATATATACAATATGGGTCCATTTTGATGAAGTTCAGGTAAAACTAATTCATGGAGATTGGAGCCCACTAAGGGAAATGTTTTATATCTTAATCTAGGTGATGATTAGCTAGGTATATGCTATAATTTGATCAAGCTGTAATTTTAAGATTTGTGCACTTTACTGTAAGTTATTCCTTGATTTAAAAAAAAGAAAGAAAAACACAATTCAAGCATCTATTTATAGCAATTAAGTTGAAAAGGCTATACTAATGAAGGAAGTTCTTATGCAATTTTTAAACATGAAGAATCTTTCATTTAGGGAGGAAAAACGGTTTTACACCAGAAGTGCACCCTCCCTCCCCACCCTTTCTCCTTCCCAGCTTGGAGACAGTCTGGCTAATGTGCTTGACAAAAGCTCCCCCACCCCTGGTTGAGAATCACTGGTTTAATCAATCAATAGCCCACCAGCCAGACACTGCCTGACTCAGGCTACAACTAGCTCTTCGCAGCCTCTGGGAATTTTCATCGGAGATACTCTGTTCCCTGCATCTCTGTTATGTCATCTGTATAAGTTTAAGGAATATGTTGCAGAACTTAAACAGGAGGTTTCTGTTTCTATAATCTATGCCTTTTTGTTCTATTTTCTGACATTCTGTGACTCCTGAGATTTCAAGGAAACTATTCATCATTTTAATCCTATGCATTATGTTCTGTGATTTACAAGAATGTCCCCAGTTAATCCCTGTGTCTGGTCCTGGTGTTTTATCAGGAAATGAACACCAGCCAGCACCTTAGAACCCAGAAAGATGCGGTCTCTCTGACCTCATTCCATGGAAAACATCTGTAACCGTTCCCTGAGTAATGTGTAACACTAACCTCCAAGAGAGGACTCATAAAGGATTTTCCCTCTGTTCTTTGGGAATTTGCAGGAAAGGGCTGTCTGTGTGAACTCAGAATATCTATATTGCCACTCAGAGACTTAATAAGGATTGAAAAGTTAGTTCCACTGCACCAAGGGAAATTTATCAGAGAGAATTCCAGAGTCTGAAAGCAGCTGAAAGATGATCTTAAAACAAAGGCCTGAAAACTACATATGATAAATTATCATAGAAGGGAGTGCTTTTATAGATATTCTACTTAAAAATTGCCCCAAAGAACTAACTTCTCAGCAACCTTTTTAGAATCCATTGGCAGCCCTATTGTGGATTTATTCCAGATGAATTCAGCCAGCATTGTTCAACAGAACTTTCTGCAGCAACGGTCATGTTCTATGTCTATGCTATCCAATATGGTACGCACTAGCCACAGGTGGCTATTTAGAACTTGACATTTACCTAGTGTGTAACTGAGGAACTGAATTTCAAATTTTGTCTAAATCGCCACATGTGGTTACTATAGTGGACAACGCAGGACTGCATTAGCTTGCCTGTTAGTTGAAATAATAGTTTTCTTTTTCACACCAGAGAAAAGCTTGGGTTGTTTTTGTTTTTGTTTTTGTTTTTAGACTTTTGGCTAATTTCTATTTTTTTCTTCAGGACATAGTTCATGAGAAATTGGTTATAAAAACCCTAAATGCTCTACTGACAGAGTTTCTGAAATAACTTCTAGTTTCTAAACTAACTCCTTCAGGTTGAGTCTTTCATAGCTTAATTGTTTTGACAAATATTAGATATTTTAAGAATTGAATGTTACAAATCTGATCACAAAGAAAGTATTCTTCCTAGGTCACTGTTTAAAACTAGAGATTGTTGTTCTGGAGGCCTATAGTGCTTCGTATTTTTAAATGAGTATTTCCAAAGGCAAGAGTATTCAGAAAATGAACCAAAAAATTAACAAAGGAAGACAAGAGAAATATCATTAAGGCATGTTAAATTTAATAAGCAAGAAGCCATTAACCTAAGGCTGTCTCTGTACTTTGAGTTCCTATGCAATGAACTGCAATCTAACTTAGCATGTGAATAAACTGAAAACTTAACCTAAGAGTATAATAAACAGCCAAATCACAGCCAAAAGCTTCACCCAATCACAGGCTGCCAACTGATCAGATCATGTCCAAATACAGCAAAGGCCGAGCTGCAACCAATCAGTCTATTTCTGTATTTTACTTCCTTTCTCTGTCTATAAAAACTCACTGTCCATGCAGCTCTCTGAACCTCTTCTGGTTCTGAATGTTGCCCAATTCATGAATCATTCTTTGCTCCAATAAATTCTGATTTAAATTGTCTAAAGTTTTTCTTTTAACAGGCAAAAGATTGACAAAGATGTTTTGCTTGACCAAACTTTAGTCAGGCCCCTGAGCCTTCTCCTAGGCCTATCTGTGTACTTCCTTGTAAAATCCAGTTTTAGCAAAGAGCCCTGCTAAGTCAGTGTAGCAAGAAGCACTCACCCTCAATATCTGATCACTCTCAGTATCTGACCAGGTTCCTCATCCTCCACCATCCCCCAGCTGACATTTGATCACCTGGCCTGTCTTCAGCAAGAATCCTGCTAGGTTGGTTTAGCCAGAATCCCTCTTATCCCTAATGTTTCCTCTTAGTAATTTTCTATCCACTGACTTCCACCCTGCTCCTTGGCTATAAATTCCCACTTTCCCGGGCTATATTTGAAGTTGAGCACAATCTCTCTCCTTCACTGGAAGACCCTGTAGTGGTCCCTGTACCTGTCTCAATGGTCCTGCATAAAGTCTTCCTTACCATGTTTTAACAAGTGACATTAAATAATTTTTTCTTTAACAAGATATAATCCTTAAGTGAACATTGCATTAAAATTTACTATAGCGAACATTTTAGCCCTGTAATAGTTTAAAGGCTAGAGAGAAAGACAAAAGCAACTCCTGAAGCTCTGAGCTGGCTGAGCACTCACAGCTGGGCCTTTGTGTTCTGTGGAACATAAATAATTTCACAGAACACCAACATCAGGTATGGCTACTCTCTGATGTGATCAATCAAGCCAAAAATAAGACTCCTTCTCAATCATGTTGGAATGCTGACAAAAATATAAACACTGTCCAAACCACAATAATGACCAAACATCCCCTATCCTGGCCAGTGAGTCACTGGTCTTGTGTTCCCTTCTTCTAGGTAAGATTTATTACGTTACTTAATCATAGAATCATCCTGCTTCCCGGCAGCATCCAATCCAGGGTATTGGATTGGATACTTTGCTTCCTTGAACCTTTCCCCAAATTACCTTAGAATAGGGGATCAGTAAAGGAGGCTGCCACATTCTCTAGTTCAACCATCACTGTGGTTTTACTGGATCTTTGTGCACGAGTGAGAAGTCCAGGATGCACATGACCACTTAATGAACATTTACTACTTTCAAATCAATGGATGCATGCTAGGGTGCAAATAAATACTTGTAGAATTAATTACTGTGTTAAATTACTGTCAACATCTAACTGAGCAATGTCTTGACCGCCTTGATTAGAAGCAGAATGGGTAAGTTGTAGAGTAAGTTTAGCAAAGGTCGCTGCTAAAAAAAGAGAAAGAAAAAAACATTAGTAAGGTTTCTTTCAATTCAAGCCCGCGGCGGGGTCATAGCTCCTCCTCCAGGAAACCGTGGAGAAACTCCCACGGCTGCAGATTGCTCTGCGCAGGCGCCATTTCCCTAACACGCACGCGCGAGGTCCCAGGCTTGCGTGGCTGGTTTGTGGGCTTGGATTGGTTGAGCCGTCGTCGTCCCAGCTCCGGAGACCGGAAGATTTCTGTGGACGCTGGGGCTGCTGACGTCTCCCCGGCTCCGCCTGCGCTTCTCATTGAGCCGCGCTTCAGGTTCGTCAGGGCCTGTGCCCGGCAGAGGGCGAGCGGTTGTTTCTGGTGGGAGGTCACCCCCGCTCGAGGAGGCTCTCCGGTGCGCCCTGGGCCGGGTAGGCCCTAAGGTGCCCCCTCCCCTTTCTCTCCTTCAGCCGACGTTGCCAGAACCCTTGGGGCCGCCGCTACGTGTGTGCTGGGTGCTGGGCTGTCACCCGGGATGGTTAGCAACTGGCTTTGCTTGTCGCGTGGCCCCACCCACCGGAACCCAAACCCGGGCCAGACCGGACCCAGGGACTGGTCCCTCCCGCTCGCTGCACCTTTACTAGGGGTCATCATTAACGGAAAAGGGTCCTAGCGCAGTGCTAAGTGGCTGTTCAGAAACTGCGACTCCCCTGCCAACATTTGGCACCGTTTCTCTCCCTAGAGGAAGGGGCGCCCTGTGAAGCTGGAGGGTTGTACTTGGGTTAGGGCTAGAAAGTTAACATTGCTTTTTAGATTTTAAAGAGATGTAAAGATCAAAACAGATTTAGATTCCTACTGATTTGTTACCAGCGTCTGGAGGTTTTTGCCATGGTCTTTCTATACTTCTCAGGGTTTAGGCAATTTTAGTGCAGATATGTGCGCCTTGCCTAATATTTACAAGCTTTTATGTACATCCAGTCAAATATTAGTGCCTGTTCTTGCTGGCACCGTATAAACTTTTTGATCTGTGTTCAGACGCTGAAAGTATAGGTGTGTATCTGGGCATTATTCACATTAGCATGTGTTCTAGAACTGTGCTGTCCAGTGTGGTAGCCACTAGTTATGCAAGGCTTCAGCTCTTGAAATGTGACTAGTATGAACTGAGATGTGCTGTAAGCGTAAAACAGCGAATTTTGGAGAATGAATATGAAAAAGAGAATGCAAAATATTTCGATTTGTTTATATCAATTACATGTTGAAATGATAATATTTTGGATACACTGGATTAAAGAAAATGTATTATAATTTCACCTATTTTTATTATTTAACATGGCTACTAGAAAATTTTTAATTATATCTATGGCTTGCATTATATTTCTGTTGGCCAGCACTGCTCTAGAAAGGGGTCAACAAACTATTGCCTGCAGCCAAATCCAGCCTGCCTGGTTTTGTAAACAAGTGTCATTGGAACAAAGTCATGCACATTTATTTATGTATTTTTTGTCTGCTGTTCCTGCTACAAGAGCAGCAGAGTTGTGTAATCCATATAGAGATTGTATGGCCTGCAAAGCCTAAAATATGTACTTTCTGACCTTTGACAGAAAAAGTTTGCTGACTCCTTGCTCTAGAACAATGCGTGGTTTGGTAGATATTTTTAAACCTTTTAATTGTAGACCCAGATAATTGTCAGTCAGGCTTACTGCATGACAGGCATAGTTCTAAGCACTTTATAAAGACTATCTCATTTAATGCTCATATTAATCCTAGGATGTTGGGTTTCTCCCATTTTGTAGATGAGGAAATCGAGGCACAAAGTGGTCAGGAAACTTACCCAACTTGCTCAACACCCCTTGCTTCTGGGAACTATACCTTCTCGACCCTCCTTATCCATATGGCTTGACTCTTCAGATCCACTTGATTAGCCCACCGTGGGCACCGTAGGTTTTTTTTGAGCTAGAATTTTTTGAATGATTTTTTTTTTAACTAGAATGGAGATGGGCTTGGTCTCCCAGGGAAGAAGCCAAGGGGCACTGTACTCAGGTGCAATGGGTACAATCAAGCTGGTCTGTAGTGAAAAGAAATGCAGCTCACACACAGGAGAAAGAGTACCCTGGGTGCTTTTCATTTATTTAATAACAAAAACTTGTTGAATAGTAAGCACTGGCCAGGCATTTGCCAGGTGTGTATAGGTGACTAAAACAGATTTGGTTCTTCTCTTGGGATCTTATGGGGGAGGCAGATAATAAAAATGTTTTCTAAATGTGATAAACACTGTGAATAAACACAACGTGCAAATTATTTGATGTTTTTAACAGGTTTCTTCACCTGTAAGGTGAAGATAAGCCGTATCTGTATTTCGGGATTATTGTGTTGACTGAGGTGAAAGGAGTGTGCATGGCACGGACAGTTGCTCAATGAATGTCTGTTACCTTCCCGTGAAGAGGTAAGTGAGGGTGGGAGTGTTGGGAATTTCGTGCATCGTGACACTTAACACATTACAGTCACCAGTTGTCATTGGTAGAAAAGATTCTTGGGGGCATTATACACAGCAGGTGTTTTTAATATTTTCTGATTTAAGAGGCTTCATCTAGCAGAATCCAAAGTCAGAGAGGTTCTGTGCATTCAGTCCAGGAGCAGGACCAGAGCTGTCTTTGGGGCTGATGGCAGCCTCACTGGGAGGTACTGCTGGGGAGGGCGGGGGTGCCTGTGTGTCATTTAAATCAGAATCACCTGGAGAGGTGAACCAATACACAGGTCCTACCTGCAGGGATTTTAATTCATTCTGTCTGCGATGAGGCTCTGGCATTGTTTGTTTTTGTTTTTTGTTGTTTAGTTTCCCCAGATTCTAATATGCAGCCAGTGTTGAGAACCACCAGTGGTGAGAGATCAGCCAGGCTTAGGGAGCTGCTAGAGCAGAGGCATAGAGCTGTGTCCTTTGTGGTTGAGAGTAGTCAAGGGGGAGGCCAGGGAGGTGCTTCTCATCACCTGGCCAAGGAGCTTGGGCTCCATCCTCAGAGCAGAGGGGAGCTTCTGAAGATCTTTAAGCAGGTGGCCGGGCACGGTGGCTCACGCCTGTAATCCTAGCACTCTGGGAGGCCGAGGC
Source organism: Eulemur rufifrons (assembly GCF_041146395.1). Lineage (NCBI taxonomy): Eukaryota > Metazoa > Chordata > Mammalia > Primates > Lemuridae > Eulemur > Eulemur rufifrons. The sequence continues at coordinate 134,170,175 of NC_091012.1, read as the reverse complement.
GGGCGGATCGCTCAAGGTCAGGAGTTCGAGACCAGCCTGAGCAAGAACGAGACCCCGTCTCTACTAAAAATAGAAAAAAATTATATGGACAACTAAAAATATATATATAGAAAAATTAGCCAGGCATAGTGGCGCATGCCTGTAGTCCCAGCTACTCGGGAGGCTGAGGCAGGAGGATCGCTTGAGCCCAGGAGTTTGAGGTTGCTGTAAGCTAGGCTGACGCCACGGCACTCACTCTAGCCTGGGCAACAAAGTGAGACTCTGTCTCAAAAAAAAAAAAAAAAAAAAAAAAAGATCTTTAAGCAGGAAAATGAAGGAATATCTTGCTGAGATCTCTATTAGAGGATGATCCTTCTAACAAAGTGCCACAAATCAGAGTGAAGACAGTGGAAAAAGTAATTGTTGCTAGCCAGATGATAGAGAGCCCAGATAGGGTTTGGTGCCCTCTGTGCATTTGCCCTAGCAACTGGTACCTGTCTATGTGGAAATACCACGTGTGTTGTAATTGGCCAGTTTCTTGTCTGTATTCCTTCTACTAGGCTGTCAGCTCCTTCAAGGCAGAGACTATCTCTTTAGGCTCAGTATCTAGCACATGCTAGATCAAAATAAATATTTGGAATGAACTATGTAGAACTCTAAACTGGACACACAGCTTATTTTTGTCTTTTTATGGCAATTCTCAAAATTTTGTATCCCAGTGGCTTCAACATTGTACCCTCCTAGGGCAATGAATGCTTTATATCCACGATTGTCCTACAGGGGAATAGAAAGGGTGACAGGATTTACGTATGAAGGAGAATGGAAAACAGTATGGTGGTTCCTCAAAAAATTAAAAGTAGAATTACTGTATGATCCAGCAATTCCACTTCTGGGTATATACTCAAAAGAATTGAAAGCAGAGTCTCAAAGAGATATTTGCACACCTATGTTCATAGCAGCATTATTCACAATAGCCAAAAGGTGGAGGCAACCTAGGTGTCCATCCACAGATGAACAGATAAACAAGATGTGGTATATTCAGACAATGGAATATTATTCAGCCTTAAAAAGAACAGAAATGCTGACACATGCTACAACATGGATGAACCTTGAGGACATTATGCTAAGTGAAATAAACCAGACGCAAAAGGATAAAACTGTATGATTCCACTTCTATGAGATACTAGAATAGTCCGATCCACAGAGACAGAAGGTGAAATGGTGGTTGCCAGGGGTGGGGGAGAGGAAGGAATGGGGAGTTGTCTAATGGGTACAGAGTTTCAGTTTGAGAAGATGGAGAAGTTCTGGACATGGATACACAGCAATGTGTATGTACTTAACACTACTGAACTGTACACTTAAAATGGTTAAGATGGTGAACTTTGTTTTTTATGTTTCACTAAAATTAAAAATCTAAAAACAAATATGAAGGAGAAGTAAATAAAAGAGCATGAAATGAAGAGCAACATGCTTTTTGGATGTTTACACATGAATACGTTAACTTCTATAGATTTATACAAGTAAAGAAAAAGTTTTGCTGGCAGTACAAACTGCTGCTCTCACCTCACTGAAACCCTGAAGCTACAGTTAAAATTCCCCTTCAGAATCTCCTTGAAACTCAGACCTTCAGCTGAGAAATTCTGACCTAAGTCAAATATTGCTTAACCTTTTTGTTAACTCTAGGCCTCTTATTAACCACGTTTTTGGACATCTGGCAAAACTTAATCCTGATTTCTGCAGTAGTAATATATATGGAATGCAGGCAGAATGAATGTTTCTTCTTTTTTAAGAAATTTTCCAGCAAGTGGGGGAGGGCTCAAGTGTATTGAGCAGCTTGAAACTTTGTTATTGTGACATAACTGTATGACTTCCTCAAGATCTGAAATAGACAATTCTGAGAGAAATGTTCAGCAAGTCTTAGTTTTCTGTGCTATCTTGCCTGTTCTTTATTGAGTCTTTGAGTCTTAGGAAGACCTCTTTTACTATTTTCAGTCTCTAAACGTAGAATTTTAAAAAAGGAAAAGAATTATCTTTTAAGTACTGGTTCTCAATAATTAGGAAAATTATCTTAAGATCCTTAATTACTGAAGATTCTGAATTGATGGGCCCACTGAGTAACTGAGTGTTAAACTGGCTTTAAAAAAACAAAACAAAACAGGTTTTCTATATTCCCTCTGGTGGTAAAAATGCAAGACTCGGTCATCTTTGAGCCATCCCTGCAGGGAAACACCAGTGGGAACCTCATTTTTGAGATACAGTTTGAGGGGAGATGCAGCTGTTTGAGATTCAGCAATTTCTGAGGAAATTATGAATGCTCATCTAAATGTGTAGCCACCTTTAAGAGATAATACTCTCATTCCAGAGGGAAGGTAGCAAGAAGGTAGAAGGATCCATTTCTCATACCGTTTTTCAGTAGGCATGTATCTTAAATGCATATAGTTTATCATGAATTTTTATTAGACTAATAACTTTTCTGATTATGAGAACAATACATGTTCATCACAGAAAATTCAGAAAAGAGTAAAAGAACAAATAAGAATCACCTAAAATCTTACCATTCAGAAAATGCCACTGTAAAATGTTGTGTATGTCTTTTTAGCCTTTTCACATGGAATTTTAAAACAAAATTTGGATCAGATTTCAATAACAGCTTTATTCAGGTGTAATTCACATACCATAAAATACACCTATTTAAAGTGTAGAATTCAGTGGTTTTTATTAATAGTATATTCACATTTGTGCAACCCATCACCACAATCAACTTTAGAAGAATTTCGCCACCAAACCCCAAGAAGAACCCTGCACCTGTTAGCAGCCACTCCTCTTTTCCTTCATTCCATTGTTCTTTCCCCAGCCCAACCTAGGCAGCCCCTAATGTATTTTCTGTGTCTATAGATTTGCCTACTCTGGACATTTTATATAAATGAAATCATACAATATGTGGTCTTCTATGTCTGGCTTCTTTCACTTAGCATAATGTCTTCCAGGTTCATCGATATTGTAGTATGTATTAGTACTTCATTCCTTTTTATGGCTGAATAATAGTCTATTATATGGATAGACCACATTTTATTTATCCATTCATGAGTTGATGGACATTTGGGGTTTTTCTACTTTTTGGCTATTATGAGTGAATAATACTGCTATGAACATTTGTGTACAAGTTTTTGTGCAGACATATGTTTTTATTTCTCTTGGGTAGATCTGCTGGATCATATGCTAATTACATTTAATCTTTAGTTAACAGAGTTTTACATTGTGATTTGTTTTCACCTAATGTTATGACTATTTTCCCATGTTGTTAAATATTCTCTAAAAACATGATCTTAAATGGTTTATTATTGTATCATACCAGGAGTGTGCCATATTTTTTTTAACCATTCTCCTGTTTGGGAGCCTTCCATTTTCTTCTAAGTCTGAAGAAAGTTCTTACATATACAGTCTCCACATCTCTCGTTTCCTTAAAGTAAATTTATAGAGGTAGAATTACTGACTAAAAGGACATTATGTTTTATGACACTTGTCAGGTGGTTTCTAGGAAGATGGCATTAATTCTCTCTGTAATCTCTTCAGTGTTGTTAGCCTGTGGATATTCAGTGATTATTTAATACCAAATGCTGTAAAACGGAGCCCACGGATTTTTGAAAAGACGGGGCCCCTGCCATCAAGATGCTTATGTTCACATTTAGACATTTAGACCAGACAGACAAATATAGATCCAAGGATATTATGTAGGCAAGGTTACGTACATTATGTGAGAGAAAAATAGACTTGTTACATAAAGTAAACATTTGCTTCCTAGGATGAGATTCACACAGACATAATCATCTGGCAACTTTTTACACTTAAAAGTTTTTAAAAAATTAATGAAACCAAACTCTGTAGCATCTAGTTAGTCCAAAGTCATATATCATCTGAATCGTTGAATCTGAACCTTTACCTTGTTCAGAAGACTCAGACGGCAGCACAGTGCGGCCTGCTGACTTTTGGGAGACCCGCCAGACCTAGCTCTGGCTGGGTCTCAACCTGTGCTATCTCACAATTTCTTTAGACTGCTTAAGTCATTAGCAAACCCTTTTTTGTCCTGTTTCTTATTCTTTTATATTACAAAATCAGCAAGTAGTTCAGTTATATAGCTGAATATGGGGAAAATGTAGTCCAGCATTGCTCAGCATTACTATATTGATGCTGACACCGGTGTAATTTCATCCCCAACAGGATCACCAAATTCTACCCAAATGAATTGATAAATCTTGATCTAGAAAGATCATTCATTTTAAAATTGGAGGCAGAAAACATATAGCAGATCCTCCAGCAAACCTCTTTTAAGCAGATGTTATGCAGAAGCTCTTTGCAATGCCACTTTTTTTAACTACTAAGAATAAGACTTTAAACCATACCACCTTGCAAAGTCCATTTTCTAACATGTCGTACACATTGATATTGCATAACTCCTTCAGAAAACATCGTGTAGGTAACTGGCAGAAAGTGCTATTTTACTATCTAGAAGCTGCAACTAGCAAAGGCAAGCTTAAGAAAACTGAAACCTATTTTTGTTTGCAGCTGTAAATATGTCTGACATGAGCCAGATAGCTGCCAGAGCTTCCCTTATTGAGCAACTGATGTCTAAAAGGAATTTTGAAGATCTTGGCAACCACCTTACTGAGCTAGAAACGATTTATGTGACTAAGGAGCATCTCCAGGAGACAGATGTGGTCAGAGCTGTGTACAGAATCCTCAAAAACTGCCCCTCAGTGGCTTTGAAAAAGAAAGCCAAGTGTTTGTTGTCAAAGTGGAAAGCTCTTTATAAAGATACTCACTTCAAACCAAGGAACAGCCCTAAATTATTCCCTACGAGTGGTAGTAAAGAAGAAAATTCAGGACTTTCTTATGACCCAAGTCAGGATGAGATACTGGGTGCCTGCAATTCTGATTCTGTGTCATCGTCCCAAGAGGTTGCAAAATTCAGTAAAATTATTGTGCCTGAAAATAGTGCTATTCGAGTGGAACCTAAGGAAGAGCATTTCGGGGGTGGTGACCCTAAATCCACTGGCAAAGGATCAAGAGAGTTGCTGGGTCCCACAACATCTGTGAGAACTAAATGCATGGAGCTTCTCTATGCAGCTTTAACTAGTTCTTCCACAGACCAGACAAAAGCTGATTTGTGGCAAAACTTTGCAAGGGAAATCGAAGAGCATGTTTTTACCCTTTATTCAAAGAACATCAAAAAATATAAAATTTGTATCAGAAGCAAAGTTGCCAATTTGAAGAACCCCAGAAATTCTCATTTACAACAAAACTTGCTCTCTGGGACCATGTCTCCAAGAGAGTTTGCTGAAATGACCGTCATGGAGATGGCAAACAAGGAACTGAAGCAGCTGAGAGCTTCCTACACGGAATCTTGTATCCAGGAACATTACCTTCCCCAAGTGATGGATGGCACACAGACAAACAAAATAAAATGCAGGCGCTGTGAGAAATACAATTGCAAGGTCACTGTAATCTCCAGAGGAACACTTTTTCTTCCAAGTTGGGTGCGGAATTCAAACCCAGATGAACAAATGATGACCTATGTAATTTGTAATGAATGTGGGGAACAGTGGTACCATAGCAAGTGGGTGTGCTTGTAATTGTAAATAAATGTTATCTTTTTCTTGAGACAGAGTCTTTGTTGCCCGGGCTAGAGTGCCATGGCATCAGCCAAGCTCACAGCAACCTCAAACTCCGGGGCTCAAACAATCCTTCTGCCTCAGCCTCCCGAGTAGCTGGGACTACAGGCATGTGCCACCATGCCCGGCTAATTTTTTCTATATATTTTTAGTTGTCCAGATAATTTCTTTCTATTTTTAGTAGAGACGGGGGTCTCGTTCTTGCTCAGGCCGGTCTTGAACTCTTGAGCTCAGACAATCCACCCACCTTGGCCTCCCAGAGTGCTAGGATTACAGGCATGAGCCACCGTGCCCAGCCATAAATGTTATCTTAACAGCAGATAACTTGAGTGATACATTTTTTTCTTGTCTGTTTTTGTTTTTTGGAGACAGTCTTGCCCTGTTGTTGTCCAGGCTAGAGTGCAGTGGTGTCAGCCTAGCTCACAGCAGCCTCAAACTCCAGGGCTCAAGTGATCCTCCTGCCTCAGCCTCTTGAGTAGGCGGGACTACAGGCACGCACCACCACACCCAGCTAATTTTTTCTATTTTTAGTAGAGACGGGGTCTCACTCTTGCTCAGGCTGGTCTTGAACTCCTGAGCTCAAGCAATCCTCCCACCTCAGCCTCCCAGAGTGTTAGGATTACAGGTGTGAACCACCGCACAGAGCAGAGTGATACCTTTTATTTGTATAAACCTTCTGTGCTTGTTTTTAAAATCTTATGTGCACTAATCTTAAAACAGAAGAAGGAAAGAAAGTCATTAGCCGATGCTCACACCACCATCACTAAAAGTTACAGTTTGGGGGGAGAGTGGTTAACTATTTTCATAGTGCTTTGTGGCCATTTAGTATCTTGCTGTACTCAGAGTGTGGTTGAGAACACCTCAACAAAACTAGGAGCCCTGAGAAACACAGATTCTCAGGCCCCACACCACTGAATTGGAATCTGAATTTTGGCAGGATCCCCAGGTGATCCTTCAGAATAGTCCAAGAAGCACTGCTTTAGCAATAGGCCTGTGGTTCTCAGCAGTGGCTGTATATTAGAGTCATCTGGGGAGCTTTGAAACCCACTGGTGCTGAGGGCCCACCTTAGAACAATTCAGTCAGAACCTATGGGATAGGACCCAGGCATCAACATTGCTTTTTTCTTTTTTTTTTTTTGAGACAGAGTCTCACTCTGTTACCCGGGCTAGCGTGCTGTGGCGTCACCCTAGCTCACAGCAACCTCAAACTCCTGGGCTCAAGCGATCCTCCTGCCTCAGCCTCCCAAGTAGCTGGGACTACAAGCATGTGCCACCATGCCTGGCTAATTTTTTCTATATATATATTTTTTAGCTGTCCATATAATTTCTTTCTATTTTTAGTAGAGACAGGGTCTCACTCTTGCTCAGGCTGGTCTCGAACCCCTGAGCTCAAACAATCCGCCCACCTTGGCCTCCCAGAGTGCTAGGATTACAGGCATGGCCACCGCGCCTGCCTGGCCCAACATTGCTATTTTCATTCCTGAAGTTATTTTAAGGTGCAGTCCGAGTTGAGAACTACTCATAAATAGGCTCTCGTTTGATCCTTTTTACAGGTCTGAGACAAGAGCACCATTCTGGATACTTCACAGAGGTGGGGTGACTTGCCCAAGCTATACAACCGTAAATAACTCAAACAAATCCCAGATTTTCTTCCTCTAAATTCACTGTCCAAGACTGGCTCAATATTGACTTCTGAGAAATGTCCTCCTGGAGATGGGGGGACTGAATGAATAGTTATCTTTAGGCTCTAAAACTGGGTAGAGCATTCTTTTCCCATCTCTTTCCACACTTTATAGGTCTACCTTCATCCATGAAAGTTACCCTGTACCTCATCCCACAGTTAGAATTTTTTTGAGAGCCCTTTTGCTTAGTTGAAGTAGTTGTGTATTTTTTTTTTCTTTGCACAAGTTCTTCAGGGTATATAAACTCTTTAACTATGACATTTAGTTTCCGTTGTTAGGAGCCTTCATGTTCTCAAGGGCATGTGTGTTAGGTCTGAAGTTCAAATTCTGCTTATGTGAAAATGGGCATTAATCTGTCAGAAAAAGTCCATCACCTCAGCGTTTGAATCTACCAATGTTTAATAAATGAATTGAAGAGGAAATTACTTCTTTAAGGCCGTTGCAAACAGTGTTTAACCAATTTATATAATTGTTTAAACACAAGGCTTTTATGTAATTATGGCTAATTTTTTCTTTAAAAAAATCATAGAAGGTTCATTGTTTTTATAGTTTTAAAAAATTTACCTCTGAGTTATCTACAAACCTACACATTTTTACTTTTTCACCAGTTCTTTTCTCCTAACTCTCCTAACTTCCTTTATTGGATCTCCGAAGTCCTAACCATATGTATATTTTACTGGCCACATGACCGAATTCCCTAAAAGGTACATGAAACTAAAATATATTTGTGTTTTCAAATGATTTTGAACAAATTGGCTTGAGACCATCAAGTGTGAATTCTATTTTAATGTCTTTTCTCCCTGTGGCGTCTCAGGGCTGTTTATTGTGACACAAACATGTTAGTGCTTTAAAGAGTAATTTGCAAAGTCATCTAAAACTTAAAGTTTCACAAAATGTGGTTTCATATGACTTGGAATGATCAACTGTTCAGTGGTTTTGAAAGGGCACAGCACACGAAAACCAAGTTTGATTAATTTAAGTCACTGTTTGCATTTTGATTTTGGAGTTCTGTGTGTAGTGTATAGTTTTCATACTGGAATTTTGGAAACTAAATTTGCAGATAAATAAAAGCACTTGAAATGGAAAGTCCCTTACTCTCCAAGATATAAAAATCTATATGGTCTTCCTCATTTCGTATCAACTGTGTCAGTGAGTTTTTGCAACTAGAAATGGGAAAATAGTAATATGGGTCTTTTTCTTTTGGTCAGTGAGACAGCATTACATTTTCTAATTATAGATAATCATTTTTTCACATCCTATGTCTTATCCCCTAAAAAGAAAGGGTTTTTCTTTAAAATTGCTTGTGGGGTAAAGAGTCTTTAATTTAAAATCACTTTTATAGGCCGGGTGCAGTGGCTCAGGCCCGTAATGCTAGCACTCTGGGAGGCCAAGGTGGGAGGAACACTTGAGCTCAAGAGTTTGAGACCAGGCCGGGCATGGTGGCTCATGCCTGTAATCCTAGCACTCTGGGAGGCTGAGGCGGGAGGATCATTTGAGCTCAGGAGTTCGAGACCAGCCTGAGGAAGAGCGAGACCCCGTCTCTACTAAAAATACAAAGAAATTATCTGGACAACTAAAAATATATATAGAAAAAAATTAGCCAGGCATGGTGGCACATGCCTGTAGTTCCAGCTACTCGGGAGGCTGAGGCAGAAGGATTGCTTGAGCCCAGGAGCAGGAGGTTGCTGTGAGCTAGGCTGACGCTATGGCACTCTAGCCCGGGCAACAGAGTGAGACTCTGTCTCAAAAAAAAAAAAAAAAAAGTTCAAGACCAGCCTGAGCAAGAACGAGACCCCATCTCTACTAAAAATAGAAAAAAATAGCTGGGCATGGTGGCACACACCTATGGTCCCAGCTACTAGGGAGGCTGAGGCAGGAGAATCACTTGAGCCCAGGTTTGGAGGTTACAATGAGCTATGATGACACCACTGCACTCTAGCCAGGGCAACAGAGTGAGACTCTGTGTCTAAATAATAAATAAATAAATAATCAATCACTTTTACAGAAACAGCAAGTGCAAAGGCCCTAAGATCAGAGAGTACCTGACACAGCCAAGGTACAGCAAGAGTCCACCGCAGCTGAGGTGCACTAAGCAAGGGGAAGAAGGATGAGAAAGGAAGTCAAAGAAGCCATCGAGGCCGGGCGTGGTGGCTCACGCCTGTAATCCTAGCACTCTGGGAGGCCGAGGTGGGCGGATCGTTTGAGCTCAGGAGTTCGAGACCAGCCTGAGCAAGAGCGAGACCCCATCTCTACTAAAAATAGAAAGAAATTATATGGACAGCTAAAAATATATATTGAAAAAATTAGCCGGGCATGGTGGTGCATGCCTGTAGTCCTAGCTACTCGGGAGGCTGAGACAGGAGGATCGCTTGAGCCCAGGAGTTTGAGGTTGCTGTGAGCTAGGCTGATGCCACGGCACTCACTCTAGCCTGGGCAACAGAGTGAGACTCTGTCTCAAAAAAAAAAAAAAAAAAAGAAGCCATCGTGAGGGCCCTTGTAGGTCATGATAAGGACTTTGGATTTTTCTAGAGCGTAATGATAAGCCACTGAAGCTGGGGAGTTTGTGGTAAAGAGATTTGAATGCCTTTTAGGAAGGATCACTCTGGCTGCTATATTGCGCTACATGGGGAGGGAGGCAATGATGGATGCAGGAACACCAGTTAGGTGGCTGTTGCAGTGGGCCCACTGTCACATAACTGGCTTTAAGTAAGAATACACAAAGACTAATTTCCCTGAATCCTTATAGTCTACAAAGTCCTTGGCAATTTTGCAAATGCATGTTTCATAAAATACACCTAACCCCAAATTCCCTACCTGGAACCCATAATAAAAAAAACAGTGTAGAAATTCAGCACAAAACAAGCATAGCCTGTATTCTCGTTGCCATAGTTACCAAGAGTCACTGCATAGAGCATAAACATCAGTTGTTATACCTGAATGTAGGAGGGCTCTCTTGATGGGTTTTCCCACATCACTCTCCTTTTGTCCCTGTTACTTTCTTTAGATAAAACGCTGGATACAATTGCAGCTCTGTCTCTTCCCTGAGCACTTCCTGTGATGAGAAGCTCCTTTCATTCCCCGTTGCCATTTCTCAATACCAGCCAGGAAGCCTGCAGCTGGCAGTGCTCCACTGCCTTGGCAAGGGCTAGGCCGTCATCTTCTGGGTCAGATTGCTTTGTTATTTATAACTTCCCAGTAAATGCAAAATATTTTGCTAAAATAGTTATTCTTTTTATCTCTAAGAGGTACTTACTGTAAGTGCCTAGATTATAGAAGGCGCCTTCTTGGTTTCAGAAGAGCCACACAGTCAGAAGGGAGAACAGATGACAACCTTATATAATCCCATTTGCATTATTATTTAAAATTAGGTCTCCAGAGATGTTACCATGTGTTGTCAGAAATGCTCTGCAGTTATGATTGTACATTGTTTTACACTTTGCCCAGTGCTGGGGGCAAAGAGATGATTAAGACACTGTCCCAGTCCTCAAGAGCCACAAAATGCAGGGGAAGTGCCATGCGATGTAGCCAGCAATCCTTTTATATTTTAAGAGCTATGAGAGAAACATAGACTGGAGAGGCAGGGGTGCAGAGGGCCCCAGAAGAAGACTAACCCCTTGTGGGAGGGTCAGGGAAAGTTTTAAAAGCCTTGACCCTTAGGGCAAATCTTGAGAGGAAGATGGCCAGGCAGAGGAAGGTGGAAAGTATACTCCTGCGCCATATTTGCTAGATTTCTGCACTTTATATACAGCATCTCATTTAATCTTCACAACTACCCTGCCACATAGCATTTTAGAGGTGAGGAAACTGAAGCTGACAGAGATCAAATTACATGCCAAAGGGTACACAGGGACAAAGCCAGGACCACCTCATAATAAAGCAGGTGGGTTCCTTGGAGGGGGAGCGGTGTTTGTTTTGCCTATCAGTTTGCTTCCAGAAACATCACTGGGCTTCCCATTAATTCCAGGCAAGGTGCAGCTGTTTTTTAACTGTGGTTCTTTCAGTAACAGGGACGTGGGCGGGACCACCTGGCATGGGTTGTTGGCTCTGCTGACACGGGAAACTTCCCCAACCTTCTTGCGGCATCCATGTGGTTTATCTGACCTTCTAAAAAGTGAGTAATTTTGAAAATACTGGAATTTTAAAATATAAGAACATGTAGCTTTTTAAGGGACATTTACATGTTTATATTTTTTATGAATTTGAAGACTATAAATTTATAAATGTAGTTTCAAATATTATTTCCTACAAAATAGAGGGCCTTTCTATCTTCATGTTCTGCCTGTATGACCTAGGGAAATAACAGTCAATCATGAAAAAATAGCCAAGCCATGCTACATTCCTTGTTAAATTATCATAAGTTCCCTACAGGATGGAGAGTAAAAAAAAAATAGAATTAAAATAAATTTGTTGGACATATCCTTGCTTTTTAAAAAATGCAAACAAAGTCGGTTACAGTGGCTTCTGCCTGTAATCCTAGCACTCCATGAGGCTGAGGTGGGAGGATCACTTCAGGTCAGGAGTTCGAGACCAGCCTGAGCAAGAGTCAGACCCCGTGTCTACTAAAAATAGAAAAATGAGCCGGGTGCAGTGGCACAATCCTGTAAGTCCCAGCTACTCAGGAGGCTGAGGCAGGAGAATTGTTTGAGCCCAGGAGTTTGAGGTTGCTGTGAGCTAGGCTGATTCCACGGCACTCTAGCCCGGGTGACACAGCGAGACTCCATCTCAAAAAAGTAAATAAAAAATAAAAATGTATACAAGATACAAACTGGAATATGTTCCAAGTAGTCATTAATCATTTTCAAATGATGACAGATATTTTTCAAAAATCTAAAACAGCCATGGACAAGTTACAGATCTAATTTAGGCAAGTTAAAATATCACCCATTCAAAAACTTTACGTTTTATTTTTGGAATAGATAGTGTTCACTTTTGAAATGTGTGTAAACGTGAACATAGATAGCTCCCCCGCAGCTGCTTTTAAGTTATCACAATGGTATCATAACCTGCTAAATTTCCCCTGTGTACTGAAACAAAAAATTCAGAAATCTCCAAGGTGCCCTGAGTGAGGCCCTGAGTCATCTGGCTGGATTCCACCTAACCTGCCTGTCTGGGAATGACTGAAGACATAGAAGCTGCAAAGCCAGTTTCAGTTTTCTTTTCCCAACCACGGCCCAGCCAGGCCATTGTCCTTCGTAGCTCTTACCCACAGTGCATGAATTTATGTGTCGATTGGAAAAGCTGAAGTCAGCGTTCATCCGTGTCTAACAGAAAAGGACTCGAAGGTTCAACGTTGGCATTTATGAGTCCACCAGGCCGTCTTGTCTTTTCTTGTCTTTAGTGTCTTTTCTGACTGAGGATTTCTATTTCTACAGTTTTGTTTTCTTTCAACAGATGGACTTTTGTCCCCCAGCTTTGTGAAATCTCACAAATTGCTGAGCAGAAAGTTTCCAATTTAGTGGATGTCTACGAACATTTAAAAATGAGACAGCAGCTCAAGGGCACGGGGTGATAAAAATGTTCTAAAATTGATGGTGGTGATGGATGCACATCTGTATGAATATGCTAAACACCACTGAATTGTACACTTTAAATGGGTGAATTGTATGGCACGTGAATTATAGCTCAAGAAAGCTGTTACCAGAAAATTGAACTTATAAAGGAAAAATAAAATCTTGGGATCCCCAAAACTCTAATGCCAGAAGGGAGACTGAGCCCGAGAACTGAATCCCACAGCACTGCCATCCTATCGCCAAAACAAACAGCTGTGATTTATGCAGAAGCCAGGTTCCCATAACAACAAAGGTCCTTTGCCTGTCCAGTTGGCTCTCCTGACAGATTGCTTACAGGAATTGCCTAGTTAGCCCTAAACCTTTATAAGGGTCTAAGGCCCTTATAAAACATGCACATGACAATTATAACCTTAGAGCTACAACCTAAATAAATCCTTGATCCTGAGTTCTGTGAAGTTTCACACTGAGATGTCAATTGCAAGTTTATCTCCACATATGTGAACCCAGGACAGATGAGATCAGCCACTCCTCTGCCTACTCTGAAGAAGACTACATAATGGATTCTCTTTCCCCTACTCCCTTTTGGAATGTTCACCTTATCTTATGTAAAATGTAGATTTACTGAGCACTAATTAAAGCCTCACAAGAATGTAACTATGTGCCTCATTGCCTACCCCTCCCATCTCTTTGTCTTCTGGACAGCCTTCTCCTTTGTATACCCCGTTTCCAAATCCCTAGAGGAGACCTCAGGCCACAGACACATTTGTGACCTGTGCTTATCCTGGGTTTGTCCTTAGACTTTGGCTTAATAAACCTCCTTTGAGCATGACTCTCTGTTTCCGTCACTCATTATTTAAGTTATCAAACTGGGGGAGGCAATTGGAGACAGGACCTCTAGTGGTTATTTATCCTGGTGAGTCATTCTGAATCTTTAGTGTTCCAGTTTACTCATACATACAGTGGCAGTCTTCCTCAAAGGCGGCTTTGGGGAGGCCCCAGCCAGATCACCAGCAGGTAAAGAGGGAGTCTCCCAGTGCCTTTGAAGCTGTCAGGGCAGTTTCCTGGGCCCTGGCGTTTGCGGTTCTGCGTAGAACGTGCATTCACACAGCTTACAGGGCTAAGCAGGGATCCCCAATCATTGTTCCTTATGTTTCTTCCCCATTTCTCAAGCCACAGATCTGAGCTGAACTATCAATGATACTAAACCTAGAGGAAAATAGAAAATCCTCTAGAATCAAGCCCAAGCAGTTGACATTTACGTTCCCGGTTAGATCTATAATCAGAAAAGAATTGTAATAACTGCGGATGAAATCAGCCTACACTGTCGCTCCTCATAGTGAGGCCCTCGAGTCAGTGGCATCAGCATCACCTGGGAGCAAATATAGAAACACAGGCCCCACCCCAGATCTATTGAATCCTAATCTACATTTTCACAAAGTCCTCAGTGATTCCTATGCATATTAACGTTTGGGAAATGCTGTCCACAGCAGCTGGACCTGTGAGGAAATGCCCAAGTTTTTAGCTAACATTTGTCTCTCCACTTGTGTCATTCACCAAGGACCTCCACCCTCCACATGGCTAAATTCAGGAAACAATTCTCAGCCTCAAACCCTATCTGCAGCATTTGACACGCTTGCTTCCTTCTTGAGAACACTTTTCCACGTGGCTCGCAGTAGGTTACATTCACCCTGGTTTTCCCTCTTACTGGCCACTCTGTCGCAGTATTATTTGCTGGGTCCTCTTTACTTTCCTGACCTTTTAACTGTGGAGTGTCCCACAATGTAGTCCTTGGACCCCATCTATCTATACTTGCTCTTTCGGTGGTCTCTAGTTCCATGGCTTTCTACACCATCTATATGCCAATGACTCCCCCCTGTTTATCTTGAGACTTAAAACTCTCCTCTGAATTCCAGACCCAGAAATCTAACAGCCAACTTGACAACTTACTTGGATGTCTAACAAGCGTCTCAAACACGTTTTTTTTTTTGTTTGTTTTATTTTTTGAGACAGAGTCTCACTCTGTCGCCCAGGCTACGGTGCCGTGGTGTCAGCCTAGGTCACAGCAATCTCAAACTCCTGGGCTCAAGCAATCCTTCTGCCTCAGCCTCCTGAGTAGCTGGGACTACAGGCATGTGCCACCATGCCCGGCTAACTTTTTCTATATGTTATTAGTTGTCTGGTTAATTTCTTTCTATTTTTTAGTAGAGACGGGGTCTTGGTCTTGCTCAGGCTGGTCTCAAACTCCTGACCTCGAGTGATCCTCCCGCCTCGGCCTCCCAGAGTGCTGGGATTACAGGCGTGAGCCACCACGCCCGGCCAAATTTAACATGTTCAAAATCAAACTCCCGATCTTCTCTCCAATACCTGCTTCTCCACTTAATGGGAACTGCATATTTGTGTACCTTAAGCTAAAAACCTTGGAGTTATCATTGACTCCTCTCTTTCTCTCACATCACATTTCCAATCAATCAGCAAATCCTATTGGCTCTATTTCAAATATATTTCCAGAAGCGCAATTTAAAAATGGGCAAAAGATTTGATTAGACACTTCACCAAAGAAGACACAGAAACATGCACATGAAAAGATGCTCAACATGGTTAGTCCTTAGGGAAATGCAAATCAAAACCGCCATGATCACTATTAAATTGGAACTAATCGGCCAGGCGCGGTGGCTCACGCCTGTAATCCTAGCACTCTGGGAGGCCGAGGCGGGTGCATTGCTCAAGGTCAGGAGTTCGAGACCAGCCTGAGCGAGACCCCGTCTCTACTAAAAATAGAAAGACATTATATGGACACCTAAAAATCTATATAGAAAAAATTAGCCGGGCATAGTGGCACATGCCTGTAGTCCCAGCTACTCGGGAGGCTGAGGCAGTAGGATCGCTTGAGCCCAGGAGTTTGAGGTTGCTGTGAGCTAAGCTGACGCCATGGCACTCACTCTAGCCTGGGCAACAAAGTGAGACTCTGTCTCAACAACAAAAAAAAATAAATAAAAAAAAAAAAAATAAAAAATAAAAAAAAATAAATTGGAACTAATCGAACAACACTTTTGTGCATATATGGAAATAAAACTCATTGGAAACCAATCAGGTGGGAGGGAGGAAGAGAGGATGAGTAAATTCACACCTAACAGGTACAATGCACATTATCTGGGTGATGAGCACACTTATAACTTTGACTCAAACTGTACAAGAGCAATTTATGTAACCAAAACGTTTGTACCCCATAATACTCTGAAATTAAAAAAAAAAAACCACTGCGAGATACCACGTCACGCCCACTTGAATGGCAGTAATAAAAAATATGGAAAATAACGAGTGTTGGTGAGGATGTGCAGAAATTACAGTCTTTGTACATTACTGGTGTGAATGTAAAACACTGCGACTTTGGGGAACAGTTTGGCAGGTCATTAAGAAGTTAAGCATAAATTTACCATACAACTCAGCAATTCCACACCTTGGTATGTACACAAGAGAAATGAAAATGTATGTCCACACAGACTCATATGTGAAAATCCATAACAACCCTATTCATAATAGCCAAAAAATGGAAACAACCCAAATGTCCATCAACTGGTGAATAGATAAACAAGATATGGTATAGCCATTCAAAAAAATACTATTCCATAATAAAAAGGAATGAAGTACTGATACACGTTACAACATGGATGAACTTTGGAAACATTTGCTAATTGAAAGAAGCCAGTCATAAAAGACCACGTATTGTATGACTCCACTTATATAAAATGTCCAGAATAGGCAAATCCATAGAGACAGAAAGTAGATTTATGGTTACATGGAGCTGGTGGTGGGAAAGTGGAGCGACTACAGATGGGGACAAGAGAAGATCCTATTGGGGTGATGGAAATGTTCTAAAATTGGATTGTGATGATGGCAGAACAACTCTGTAAATCTCAAAAATCATTGAATTGTGCCCTTAAAACAAGTGAATTTTACTGTATGTAAACTCTACCTCAATAACAATGTTCAAAAGTATCCAGAATCAGACCACATATTATGTTCTCTGCCACCATCCTGGTTCTAAGCCAGCATCCCTACCTGGATAGCTAATTGTCACTTGGATGACTATTTGTCATACACATACCACTGCTAAGTGGTTGCCTGACTTCCACTCTTGCCTCCTATTTCCAACACAACAGCCAGAGTGATCCTGGGAAATATGCAAATAAGATCATCATCCCTCTGCTCAAAACCCTGTTGGCTCCTGTCTCCCAGAGAAAGGCAAAGTTCTTACAGTGGCCATTAAAGCCTCATTAATCTGCTCCCTGCCTTACCTTTCTGAGCTCTTGGCCTATTACGTCCCCCCTTGCTAGAGACTGTGCTCAGTCACACTGTTCTCCTTGCTGCTCTTTGACCATGCCAGGCACACTCCTGCCACAGGGCCCTTGCACTGGCTGTTGCTTCTGCTTGGAATGTTCTTACCCCAGATTCCCAGTGACTTAACTTACCTCCTCCAGCCCTAGCTCAAATGTCACCTTGGGCAGTGAGGCTTTCCCTAGCCACTTCCTACATTCCCAAGCACCCTTTCTGGTTTGGTTTTGTTTTTTTTTTAATAGAGCTTATTCACCACTGAAATACAATGCATGGCTTTTTTATATTGTTTGTTGTCTGTCTCTTCTCACTGAAATGTAAACTCCACGGGGTCAGAGATTTTTTTTGTCTTTTTGGTTAACAGCTTATCTCCAACCCCCAGAATAGTTTCTGGCACACAGAAAGCCCTCAACAAATATTTTTCGAATGAATGAACCCAAGAAAACTGGAAGAGCCAGGAATCTGACATATCAATACACACATATATTTATGTAAAGTATTAAAAAATAAGTTTGGAGGAAGTGATTGTAGTTTATGACAGACAAAACAGTTTGAGAAGGCCGGGCGCGGTGGCTCTTGCCTGTAATCCTAGCACTCTGGGAGGCTGAGGCAGGAGGATTGCTTGAGCTCAGGAGTTCGAGACCAGCCTGAGCAAGAGCGAGACCCCGTCTCTACTAAAAATAGAAAGAAATTAGCTGGACAACTAAAAATATATATAGAAAAAAAATAGCCGGGCATGGTGGCACATGCCTGTAGTCCCAGCTACTCGGGAGGCTGAGGCAGAAGGATTGCTTGAACCCAGGAGTTTGAGGTTGCTGTGAGCTAGGCTGACGCCATGGCACTCTAGCCTGGGCAACAGAGTGAGACTCTGTCTCAAAAAAACCCAAACAAACAAACAAACAAATAAACCAACCACAACAGTTTGAGAGTGGAAAGAATGGAGAATTGGAAAGAAGAGAGCATTTTTTTCCCAGAATATTTTGGAGCTTTTCTTCTTCATGTATAATCCACAGTATCTTTGAGTAAATGTCACATATACTATAAAGTCTTAGGCCATGTATGCTCAAATCTAATATAAAGATAATTGTCTAGTTGTCTTATAATCTTTCCCTTTCTTGTGGGTCATTTTCTATTTTAGTGTTCTATAGCATTGTCACAGAAATAAAGAAAAAAAAGAAAAAGAGATCAAAAATAAAATTCGATTTGTTCATTGTTTTACTTGCCAGAAGAGCCTGCAAGTATTTAATAAGAAATACAGTTAGAAGAGGTTATTAAAATTGTTTTTGTTGTTGTTGACTTAATTATCCATTAGCATGTATTACAGACTGTACTTGCCTATATGTCAGTAATTCTAGAAGTGGCCCTTTGGAAATAATTTCCCCCAAATCATATACATAAACACTATTTGCAACTTACAAGTTGTTCCTTGCAAGTTTATGTGAATTTATTTTGTGTTACAATTCAGTGGTTTTAGTATTTTCACGAAGTTGTTCAATTATTATCATTATCTAATTCTAGAATTTGTCATTACCCCAAGAAGAAACCAGGTACCAGTTAGCAGTCACTCTCCATTCCCCCCTCCCTCCAGCCCTTACCATCCACTAATCCTTCTGTCCCTATGGATTTGCCTATCCTGGACATTTCATAGAAATGGAATCATACAGTATGTGGCCTTTTGTGTCTGGCTTCTTTCACATGAACTGTTTTTTTTAAACTCAAGAAGTAAAGCATATTTTACTAACCAAAGAAACTGTACTGACCTTTAGTTAAAGTGCATCTTTAACTGAATTTGCATAAATAACTTGACATTTATACTTGTCACAATTATACTCCTTCAAACATTTGTGTCAAAAATTATTTTTGATTAATCACATGCAAAGCTTGACATTTTGGAAGCAAAATACTCATTGATAGCTACAAGATAAAAAGGTCACAAGATTTTTATTTTTAAGAAAAAGGAAGTAAGAATATTTTCCCCTAGTTTCTTAATTTATTTAACAAAGAAGAGTTCAATCAAATTTCATCACTAAAGCCATCATGTTTAATAAGGACGAAAGTTAGGAATTTTTAGCAAGTTGGATCAATTTTTTCTCCCTTATATGTCTCCTCCCAAACACACATACTGGTGGTATAAAATTATTGTATAAAATATGTGGTATAAAATTATTTGAATTGTATGGCTTGTTGAAAAATAGTTCCTTCCTTACACAATTCCGTTATATCTCTAGGCTAGGGAATTCCATACTTAGCCCATCCTATGAACTGTCTCTATTCTATCTCTCCTCTATCTTATCACTGCTTTATATTATTTGTGGACATGTTTTTCCCTTTAATTGTCCATCAAGTTCCTGTGCAGGTCCTAGTTATGTTTGTATCCCTCAAAGCCCCAAGGTTTAACTCTGGGGTTGGTAGATGCTTAATCCAATTTTGCAAAATAGATTTTTACTTAAAATTAGAGTGGAATTTCAATATGAGCATGTTTCAGCTGTGTGTATAGCTGTTACAGCAAGTGTTACAGTGAGTGGTCCCGAGGACAAACCGAGTGGCATACGGAGAGTCGGAGAATTAAGGTTTATTTGTTGGCGGGCTCAGAGGGGTCTTGTTACCAAATTTTGAGCTCCGTCTACCCAATTTTTCCCACTTTTATTCAGTTGGGGTGATCTAAGGGGTGGGGTCTCAGGTGACTAATGTGTGTCAGGTAATAGGTTAGTTGATGTGTCAGATAATAGGTTAGTATTATGTTGATGTACCAGGTAACAGGTTTAGTGTTATGCTGATGTGCCAGGTAATAGATTAGTTGATGGGCCAGGTAATAGGTTTAGTGTTATGCTGATGCGCCAGGTAATAGATTAGTTGATGGGCCAGGTGTTAGGTTAGTATTATGCTGATGCGGGTCTGCCGTGAGGAGTGGGGGTCTCAGGTGGCTGCTGTGCTAATAGATGGGGATTTTCGTTATCATAGCTACCCCACACTTTAGAAGCACTGTATCTACCCTTAATAAATGGGATCAAACCCAATCTTCAGAAAATTAATTTATTCAAAATAAATGTATTTCATTCATGCTATAGAATTTGAAACTTACCAGATTAATAAAACAAAGTCTTGAGTCATAAGAGTTGTGTTAGATTGTATCACTTATTGTTCAAATATTAGATGCCCTCCCAGTGGGTGGATTCTAGGACACCACACCGCTCAGATCAGGCTTTGCCATATGATTTGCAGTGTCCCTCCCGATAGGATTATACATCCCAATGTGTGACTTCCTTTGGTTAATGACATATGAGAGGGAATAATGAACGTCACTTCTGTGTGGTAGCTTTAAGAGCCAGCACGGGTTTTATTTTGGTTCCTTTTCTCTCAATATATGAGATTCACAATATATCAGACAGAGGCTGATCCAGACAGAGGCTCAGCTTCATCAGCTTGGGTCCAGAGGGAAGGTGACATGGAATGGAATCACAGTTGATCCATATTGGATACCCAGGTGAGAAATAAATCTTTGTTTTTGAAGCCACTTAGATTTTTTTTTTTTTTTTACCACAGTGTAGCTTAGCCTAAGCTGACAGATATGTTGTGTTAAGAGAGATGTGATTCCACTTACCTGCATTTATATTATCTAGTCCAATCACAATAAGCTTGGACTAGATAATCTATAAGATGCATTCTAACCTTGTATTATTCAGGGTTTGTAGTTGTGAATAAAGACATCAACTCATTCTAATTTAGAAAATGAATTTATTGGGGAGATAATGGGTATCTCTTAGAGGCAAGCCTGGAGTATTGAGTTTGAATGGTGGGTGGGAACCAAGGGGAACCCAGAAGGCAAGGCTGGACCATGAATGGCCCGAGATGCTGTCACTGTTAGGTACTGGATACTGCTATTGGCACCATTGGTGGTCACTAAATACTAGAGGCCACAACTACCTGTGCCAGAATGAACTCTGAGCTAATCCAGCATCTCTGTGTTGCTTGTCCAAGACTCAGATCTTCAAAGGGAGTATCTGATTGGCTAGTCTTGGGTCTTGGGTCTTTATTTTTGTTGCCAGCATACTGGAAAAGCAAGTATTTGTCCTTTGGGGCTTTTATAATCAAAAGACTCACAAAATAGTTGATTCCCCAAACATCAGAAGGATCTTCAGATGCTAAGCAAACACTGCCCCCTAAAAAAGACAAATATCCCCTACAAACTCTTAGAAGATAAACAAACTTTATAACTGTTTACTAAGTCATGCTTCCCTTTATGAGGGTATAACATAAGCAGTGTAGTATAAATGATTGCATTCTAATGGAAAGTTTATGTGACACTAGTCCAGTGCTGTCCAACAGAATTTTCTGTGATGATGGACATAGTCTATACACTGTCCAATAGGTTAGCCACTAGCCACATGTGCCTATTGAGCAGTGGAAATGAGGCCAATAATGACTAAGGAACTGAATTCTGAATGCAATTTACTTTTAATTGGTTTACATCGAAATTTAAATAGCCACATGAGCCTAGTGGCTACCATATAGGACAGCACAGTTCTAGTCCATTCAGGCACTGTACCTAATTTTCTCCATGAAGGTCTTCACATTTTTTGTGTTAGATTTATTCCTAAGTATTTTATAATTGTGTTACTAAAATTGGTATCTTTTTATTGATAATTGCCTGTGTTTTGTTGGTTATATAAATGGAATTTATTTTTGGAAACACTTTATCTAGCTACCTTGTTAAACTCTTTTAATCATAAATTTTTGATAGAGTTATTTGGATCTTTTTCCTGTTTTAAAGGGCACACTTATAGGTTTTAACCTTTAAATTGGGCGTGGTGGCCTCACACCTGTAATCCCAGCATTTTGGGAAGCCAAAGTGGGAGGATTGTATGAAGCCAGGAGTTTGAGACCAGCCTGGGCAACATAGTCAGACCCTATCTCAAAAAAAGTGTTTAAAAATTTTTTTTTAAAAAACCATTAAGAATGATGTTTGGTATATGTTTTTAGTAGATATTCCTTATGAAATTAAGGAACTTCCCTTCTATTCCTGGTTTGCTAAGAGATTACTTATCATGAATGGGTGCTGAATTTAACTGAATGCATTTTTTTCATCTGTGGAGTTCATTGCATTTTTTTTTTCCTTTAAACTGTTAATGTTAAACTGCCTTGCATTCCTGAGATACATCCAAATTATTCATAACAAATTGCTGGGAGTTAGCTACACTCCCAGCAAAAACAGGTCCCTAGGCAGGATCGTCGCAAGAGATTTGGAAATAATAGGAATAGAGAAATAATAGAGAATAGAGAAATAAGAGACACAGAGACAAAAGTATAGTTTTAAAAGATGGGTCCTCCAGCATTCCCATGAGCTGTGAGGCCCTGAGTGAAGTCCCGCATCAGTATTTACTGGTGCAGCGATTAGTTGCCAGTGGTTACAGATTTACATAATAATAGATCGTTTAGGTTTTAAGTCTCCCCAAAAGCTTCTAGAGATCCCTTAATTAATTCTATCTACCTGAGCAAACGGTTACAAAATTTTTCTAAGATAAACTTCTAAGTCCTAAGATAAAATTATCAATTAGCAGAAAGGCTAAATACAAATATACAGGCTATATATTTACTTATCTAGTTTCTTGTTTGTTGAGACAAGTGGTCCCCGAGGCCAATTGTCTCTAGCTGCAGGTGACTGCCAGGTGGGCATTCTTTGATCAGTTCTCAACCTGTGGCCCCATACCGAGCCTTGTTTTACAGAAGCATCAGGCACAAGCCTTCAGGTCTGAGAGAGCATCGCCCTGCGAAACGCTCCTGATCAGAGAGATGCCTTCCTGAGGCAAGGCAGCTTTTGATCTCTGAACTAACAGGTTCACATATTCCTTCAAGGCAAAGCCCTGCAAAACGCCTGAAATCTTTCATACCTTTATCTGCCAACAACAAATGAAATCGTTTTGTTTTGTTTTCTCTTATTAGTCACTTTTTCCTGCCTTTTTGCATGTCTAACAATTTTTTACTGTATATAAATGAAACAGAAATGCTTCAGATAATGTCTTCCACCAATGAGGGTTCCCCTTTTCTCTACTAGGGAGATAGGATGAAGGATTTATTACTTTAATTCAATCAGAGATTTCGTTTTGGCTGAGTCTGGCTGCAGCTGTGGCCAGGATCCTGCACTAGCTTGGATTATTTATGCCTATGTGGAGGGGGGCAGGGGGAAGGGTGGGTGAGATGAGAGGGTAAGAAGTTGGTTATGTGAGGGCAATAGTGGTCTCAGCTCTTCCACCAAAAAAGTAAAGAAAGCCGCGAATGGGCATTGGGTATTCAGACACATGACAAGGGGAAGGCTGGAAGAGGAACACCTCAGCATTACTATCCTGACTTCTAGGAGCCGCACAAAGGTTTTGAATGTATCTGTATGGATTAGGGAGGGTTTATGTCTGAAGGAAATAGTTACCAAGAGAACTGGATTTTTGTCTTGCACTAACCATTGTAGCCTAAGGCAAAGATTACATTGGGAGATCTTATGAAGGACTTTTAAAAGTTGTTTAAAATTGCTTCATTAAAAAATTTACACTTATTGCTCAAAAGAATATTATAACAAGGAACTCAAAATTTAAATAAAAATTACCCAGAATCCTACTGCTATAATTCAATTGTTTTGATTTTCCTTGCTGCTTTCCATTCTTTTGTTTATAAACACTCATATGCACAAATGCTCATACAAACACAAATATACCTTTTACATAACTGTAACCATAGCGTGTATGTGATTTTCCTTCCATTGCCTTTAAAAGTTAAGTTCTGGCCTGAGCAAGAGGGAGACCCCGTCTCTACTAAAAATAGAAAGAAATTATCTGGCCAACTAAAAATATATATAGAAAAAATTAGCTGGGCATAGTGGTGCATTCCTGTAGTCCCAGCTACTCGGGAGGCTGAGGCAGTAGGATCGCTTAAGCCCAGGAGTTTGAGGTTGCTGTGAGCTAGGCTGATGCCACGGCACTCACTCTAGCCTGGGCAACAAAGTGAGACTCTGTCTCAAAAAAAAAAAAAAAAAAAAAAAAGTTAAGTTCTGTTTATCACTTACATTCATCAACAAATCAGTAAAGGGATTAAATTCCTCACTTCATTCCTGAATTTTAATGCTTGTTCCATTTTGCTATTTTTTTTTTTTTTTTTTTTTGAGACAGAGTCTCACTCTGTTGCCCAGGCTAGAGTGAGTGCCGTGGCGTCAGCCTAGCTCACAGCAACCTCAAACTCCTGAGCTCAAGCGATCCTCCTGTCTCAGCCTCCCGAGTAGCTGGGACTACAGGCATGCACCACCATGCCCGGCTAATTTTTTCTATATATATTTTTAGCTGTCCATATAATTTCTTTCTATTTTTAGTAGAGATGGGGTCTCGCTCTTGCTCAGGCTGGTCTCGAACTCCTGAGCTCAAACGATCCGCCCACCTCGGCCTCCCAGAGAGCTAGGATTACAGGCGTGAGCCACCGCGCCCGGCCCATTTTGCTAT
This sequence comes from Eulemur rufifrons, assembly GCF_041146395.1. Lineage (NCBI taxonomy): Eukaryota > Metazoa > Chordata > Mammalia > Primates > Lemuridae > Eulemur > Eulemur rufifrons. Next base: position 134,145,525 of record NC_091012.1, on the reverse strand, counting down.
TTTTAATTAACAGAGTTAAGCTATGTTTAGAGTGTGGCAGAGAAAAAGTAGCACTATTCAACATGCACATATTATTTTTAAGAGAATATGTTAGATCTACTTATGGCTAGAGAACCATTACAATTTCAGTTTTTCCACCAATTATGAAGATTTAGTATTAGTTTGCACATTTTCTACCTAGAAAGATTTCTTGAAAGCTGCTATGTGCTAGATTCTTAGTGAACTTCTGTTCACTCATCTCACACCACTCTTCCCACAACCCTCCCCATTGCTGCCTGATCATCCTTAGGGCTCAGCACACATTACTTCCTCATTCTTTCTCTGGTATCATCACCCCGTCTTCTCACCTACTGCACCTTGTTTGTTTTCTTCCAGGTTTGAATCCAGTTTGTAACTACACGTTCATTTCATTGCTTATTGAATGTCTCCTCTACTCTTCTCTAAGCTCCCTTAGGAAACGGACTGAATCTATTTTATTCACCAATATAAGGTCATATGATATACAAAAAGCTGGTAGATGGGACCAAAAATGTGGAGGAGTGTGGTAGTCCTCAGAGAAGAGGGATTCCTCCTGTGTCTTGTTTACCACTGTTTTCTCAGTACCTAGCACAGTGTGTACACTCTATGATTTTGCTGAATAAACATTAACATGAATTGACTTTTCATTTCGTGCAAATCTTAAAATCACCCAAGGGAAGAGAGTAAGTGTGTGCCTATGCTACAGGCATTGGAGGGGTTTGGGTTGGTGTGTGGTGGTTACTCACAAGTTTGGGAGGTGTGAGTTGTGTTAGTTACCTCCTAACTCCCGTGTCCCCTCCCTTCTGACAGTGGGTAGGCTGAGGGAAGGAAGCATGTCAGTGGCTTTTGACTCCCAGATTGCCATTCAACATCAACCATTGGATAGAATTCATGGGCCCCATGAAAGAATATATGGTCTATCATGGTTGAGGGTCAGAATTTTCATTTGATCACATCAACCTGAGACTGGAAATTCTGAACTTTGCTCACTGATGATACGTAGATTAAGGATGATGCTTCCATTCATTTTTTGCTTTGGAACTCCTTTTAAGCCAAGCAGTGAAGAAATCAGATTTCTGGTATTTCCTCATATATTAAAATTTTATCTGACTTAAGGATCAGTATCAGAAGTTCTATATTAGTGTATATTAGTGCAAGAAACATGCTGAAGTTAGTTTCTAGGCAAACCAGACAAGTGTGACATTGGTTTGAAATATTGAAAAATGTATATATTATATAAATATGTAAGTATATTAAATAAATGCATTATTAAATATTTCAATATATATTCAAAAGTTATATTATAAAAAATGTTTCCTCAACCAAATTGGGACTTTTCTTCCATATACTATTTGGTAATATTCTTTTTCACTTAACATTATATGTTGTTATCTATTTTCACTCTTTAAAGCCAAATATAATGGATTTTGAGTTGCTTTTGTACATATTTTATGCTTTTCTCCCCCTCCTTAGTATAAGAACATCTATATGATATTGTGAACAAATCTGTTATTTTGGCCAATGACTTGGGAAAAATATCAAATTTTTGATTATTTAAATATGTGATTTAATGGTCAAATTGCCTACCATTGAGTTCTGTATTTTTTCTTATATGTGAAAAGTATAAGCAATTCAATTATAACCAGTATTTGTTGTACCCAAGTCTGGGGGCCACTTATGTGTAGCTTTTCATCAGAGGTGCCAGAGGTGGTTTCTTTCAGACTCCAGCCTGAAATGGGATATTAACTTCTAGTGCTCATAATAAGTAGCTGTGATTTAAAGAAAAGAATCATTAATGTGTAGCAACCTTGACCTTTTTCTTTTCCATGAGTGATGCATTGGTGTTTACAGAATAAAAAGATGAAAATCTTAATTAGATGAAGGGAGTCAAACTAGGTCAGTTCTTGAATGTTTTCATCAATAAACACGTTTATGGAGCAAGAGAGATAGAGAGCATTTATCCAACTTATGTCAGCTTGATATGCACACACATCTAACAACAAAAATTCCCCAATCTTGCCCTGCAGAGAAAAATCTTTTGACCCACTCTACTCTTGCACTGAAAAATAAATTAGGTGAAAAAGTGAATAGTGGAAGAGATCAGAACATGTTAGCATTCTTAAATGTTGGTTGGCTAGTATCCAAGTAACAGTTATTTCAGAAAAAGTTATTAATACTTTCCTATTCTTTCTTCAGGTGCTGTGAACTACATTCAAATATGTTCCGAATGCCTCCTTACATTTTGGAACAGCCTAGAATCACTTACAGGACCTTCTTAGAGCTTTTTTTTTTGAAAGCTCTTGGATTTCTCAAGGCTTACTTTAAGATACAGTAATTCTACCACTTCTAAATCTGTAAAAAGAAATTGTAAGTATTTAATTTATTTAAAAAAAGAGTAAACAAAAAAAGATACAATAATTCCATAAGAGCACTTGTTAATAGCTGGTTGGTACTAGCTTCCTGTTCCATCACTCCTTTTTTAAAAAATTTCTCTTTCTTTTTTTTTCCATCAGTGCTTGACTATGATTATGACAAGTTTTTCCGATGGCATTTCATTAATGACGCTGTGGATTGCTTGTTGTAATTTGGCCCAATGTACATGACACCATTTTTTTCTATTGGAAAATTAACTGTAATGTTCATATATGCTTTATTGGGTAGTTTTAATTATTATGTGTTTTAAAAGGTGAAAGATTTATATGACCTGAAGAGAAACCTATTATGTGTTTTAAAACAAGATAATGAATCTCTCTTCCTCCTGCCTATTTTCAACAATTTATATTTTATAAATCTTCACCCATATTTCCTTGGGGAAATAACCTGCAGGTAAAACATATTAATAGATTTCTTTTTATAAGGAAAATTCATTTAAGCTCCAACTAGAACGCAATCTTTATTACGTGTCTTATTTTCACAAGTATTCTAAAATTGTCTTTTGTAACTTGTGAGACAATCTCTCAAATATAACCTTTCTAGTGCTAAATGAAAAGTCATTACCTGAAAATGACTCCCCAAAGAGCCAGAGATTATTAAAATTATTGTGGGCCCCAAAATCATAAAAGTGAGATCTTTCTCTTGGAAAATAAACAAACTAAATCTACCCCACCAGATGTACTGAAAGGTCACTTAGAGTCCTTGCTGCCTCCAGAGGCCTATATCATAGGACGCATGCGCCCAACTGCATATATAAAGCGAGGAATTAAGAATTTCTCCAATATCACCTCTAGCCACTACTGCTTTATATTTAGAGAGGACAGAGGAAGTATTTTAACAAGACTGAAAGGAAATTTTAAAAGCTTAATTTATAAATTCTCGTTATTCCACGACGTCACAGCTGTTTTCGTTTTTATCTACCTGTTTGTTCTTTGTCCGGTTGAACATTCATTTTTTTCATCACCGTAATCACGACATCCTGTGATCATGGTCATGAGATCTGTTTATTTCCACCTTACCCAAACTTTTCAAAATAACTATTACGTTGTGCTTGGACACGAGAAGCCGCCGACCCGAGGGCAAACCGCGACTCAGCCAGGACCGTCAGTCAGGGTACGGGTGAGGGCGGCGCACCGGCCCCGCGGGCCCCGCCTCCCCCGGGTTCTGCTCCCGGGGTCTCGTCCCAGGCCCCGCCCCGCCTCCCTGGGCCCCGCCCCGGCCCGTCGCCATGTTGTTTCCTCTGCGCTGGATGTGAGCAGCTGGAGCTGGAGCTGAAGCGCGGCAGCGCCACCGCTGCCGCCTCCTGCCCGCCAGGTCCGCGACCCTCTTTCTGTCCTCATTGCACCCATATAGGCCAGCCCGGAGTCCCCGGGGCGTCTTCCGTGTGGCCACGAGGTGAGCGGGGCTCGGGACTTTCGCCAGGGCCGGGCGAGGGCTGGGCCGGGGTGCACGGGCGTCAGGGTCTGATGCGGGGCGGCCCGGGCCTCCGGCCACTGGGGCCGGTTGCGTGCCAGGCTAGCGCGGGTCACAGGGCCGCCCGGGGAGAGGGGTCGGATTGTTCTTCCCCTGCCTTCTACTGACTGACGCAGGAAGAAAGACGGGTTCCCACACCCACAGACTCGGGGAGAGGGACAGACACACACCCAAACACTCGGGAGAAACACACACACATCGGGGGCAGAGAGATACGTAAAACACCCCGGGAGGGTTATTAAAAAATCCGAGATACTCGGGGGAGAGATGGAGAGAGCACGCGCGCGCATAGACGCACACACGGAGAAATACACCCGGTCACCTGGGAACACACATAATTCACCAGACTTTCCCCCAACCACTCGGGGACACCCACGTCCACATATCCCAAACCAGACCCTATATGCGAATAATTAATGGAGGAACAGCAAAGACCCTCTGAAGTTCTACCTAGCTAGCTGAACGTTTGCTTAAAGTCTTATGACCACTCCGGTGAGGCGTTTGGACTGTAAAGCCAATCCTAGGGGCTGCGGGCAGTTTGGAGGCGTTATCTGATTCAGACACTAGCTAGGGTTTCAGAATCGTGCCCTTTCTTCCAACTTATTAAGTAAAAAGGCAAGATGAGTATTTTAAGTGCTGACCAAATAGTTGGTGGAAGTACTGTGTTGCGTGCGTGTGCGTGTGTGTTGAGACAGACTCTCTCTCTGTCGACCCCGGTAGAGTGTGATCATAGCTTACAGCAACCTCAAACTCCTGGGTTCAAGGGATCCTTCTGCCTCAGCCTCCCGAGTAGCTGGGACTACGGGACTACGGGCGCCGGCCATGAAGCCCAACTAATCTTTCTATTTTTAGTAGAGACGGGGTCTCGCTCTTGCTCAGGCTGGTCTCCAACTCAGGAATTCAAGCGATCCTCCCACCTCGGCCTCCCAGAGTGGTAGGGTTACAGGCGTGAGCCCCCGCACCCGGCCCTGTTTTTGGCTTTTTTTTTTTTAAAGCAATGACACATCCCGTGACCACAGTTCTTTTGAGGAATAACTCTTCTGCTGGTTTCCAAATCGGCACGTGACTGCAATCTTTTCATGGAGTTTTTGCGTCCTTATAAAATCTTTGGGCAGAATTTGATTGCTTTTTTTTTTTTTTTTAATGTGTTTGTCTTTCCTTCTCTGGCACCATTGTAATGGAAAATCCCTACATTGCCTGTAATCTCAAAAGCTGTCCAGTGGAGCAAAACTAGAAATGAAGGAAACTCAGAACTATTCAGTTAGAAACTTACTTTTAGAAGCTTATATCATCACTATTTGCCTAGGACTTTAGTATGTTATTTAGATTTCCCAAATTTAAGACAATGGTCTGGCAGACTGGTATTTTCCGTATTCTCGTGTACATTTTAGTAAATTCTTGGTGCTTATACTAAAATGTTTCCGGTTTGGTGGCTTATTTATTTTGGAGACTTTTGTGATTTGGGGATATTTTCGGTTTATTTGGAATGTTAGAGTAGAGGGGCAAAAGCTAAGTAGACCATTATTGGCCTTGACTCCAAACTAGGTTTTTGTTTTTTTTTTTTCTTTTTTGTCGTAAGTACTCGGGGTTGAGAAACCAGGTTCTTGGAGACAAGGGAAATACCTTAATGCTATTCCCTCTTTTCCAACTTCTCTCTCTCTCTCTCCCTCTCCTTTTTTTTTTTTTTTTTTGTTTCTTTCATCTATCTCAACCACTTCTTCCATCTAGAGTACTCTGGGGGCCTGAAAATAAGTTCCTTTGGTTTTAGAAATTATTTTATTTTAACCTGCCCTCATTTCTTACCATTTATTGGGCACTAACTCTGACAGTGAATGTTCTGTGGGTCTATATCCTGCGCATACATCATTTCATTTAATTTTCAGCATTTCTGCAGGGAATTTGCTGGGGCAGAGGAAGGTTGGGTCTCTTTCCCAAGGTCACACAGGTAGTGAGGAGGCGGAGCCTGGATTCAAAGCAAGTCTGTAATGTTAGAATAGTTCTCAACTGGGGGACAATTTTGTCCTCCTAGGGACATTTGACAATATCTGGAGGCATTTTTGGTTCACACCTGGGGACAGGGGTGGTGCTGCTGGCATCTAGTGGGTAGAGGCCAGGGATGCTGCTAAACATCCCATAATGTACAGGACAGCCCCCCACAACAAAGAGTTGTCTGGCCCAAAATGTCACTAGTGTCATGATTGAGAAGCTTTGCATTAGAGCAGTCTGTGTAACTCCAGAGCTTATGTTTGAACTACTTCTATAGTTCTTTAAATACAATGTTGTTTTCCTATTTAGGATATCTCATCATTTTAAGAGTGAGCAGGGGGAAAATTCTCTTGACTAAGAGGCATATATTCATTTGAAAGATTAAGGAGTGAGGCAAAAATGACAAAAAGAACATGAGACCTATTGAGAGCCATTGGAGTGGACTTAGTGAGTTTAGTTTCTGCATTATTCTAATCCTCTGGCCAGGCAAGGTGGCTCATGCCTGTAATCCTAGCATTCCGGGAGGCTGAGGCGAGGCGGGAGGATGGCTTGAGGTCAGGAGTTCGAGACCAGCCTGAGCAAGAGCAAAACCCCATCTCTACTAAAAACAGAAAAAATTAGGCAGGCGTGGTGGCCCACACGTGTAGTCCCAGCTACTCGGGAGGCTGAGGCAGGAGGATTGCTTGAGCCCAGGAGTTTGAGGTTGCTGTGAGCTAGGCTAACGCCACGGCACTCTAGCCCAGGCAACAGAGTGAGACTCTGTCTAAAAAAAAAAAAGAAAAGAAAAGAAAAGAAAAATATTGCAGTCCTCTGAGCAGCCTGTCAAGCACTGATACAAAGGTACTGGTGAGAAGGGCACTAGGGAGTCCCGATCTTCCTGAAGCTTACAGTTTAATCATAATCATAAGATCAGGTTCTGACATCAGCCTAGAACAGAATTTATTGCCTGAGCTACTCCAAGACAGGTGAGGTGTTCATTAAAAAAACAGAACAGCTCTGCACCCCGCACAGAAGTATCAGTGTCATGGCATTACTGTGGGCAGACTTAGATGAAATAGGGAAAACTTGATGAGTTCTTTGTAGTTTTGTGTGGTTAACTATGTGTGAATATTTACAAGAATCAAATTGAGAAGTCATTCTTGTTGAGCATAAAATTCTTTCTTAAATTTAGCCTCACTAGGCAATAGTTATGCATGCATTTTGTCATTGAAACAGAGAAATGGTGAAATTTTTAAAAATGGCTTTTGCACAGTTTTCTTTCTGGTGTTTTCCAGCCTGTTTTCTCCTTGCCTGTCTCAGACCAGGCCTTTCAAAATATGTGCTGCTTCATTCTGGTGGCGGAATTAACTGTTAGGTGAACTCTGGGAGTGTGACTGATTGAGAGGAGCAGTCAAAATGGGCTGGATCTCTATTAGGCATCACCGTGTAAGTGTTATTCATGCAGTCAACATGGCATCTTTTTGTTGGTAGCTTTGGTTCTTGACTCATGCCAATGCTTAGTGTGAATAGATTTCTCTGCCTCTTATGAGGAGTTGTCTATGGGGTAAGGGGAATGCTGAATTGCGTATCTCAAAATGATTGCTAGTGCATGGGATCTAACAAAAAATGATGTGTTTTATTCTGGGAAGGGTCCATAGAAATTGGTGCCAGAGTCATCTCGCTCCTCTGGCCAAGTTAGGTCACTACATTTGTTTCTTGGTAAAATGAGACGGTTGTACTTTATAATCTCTAGGAGATTATATGATACCAAGAAGAGACAGCAAATTATTAGCTTCCAAGTAGTTCTGCCCAATTTGTTGGTTAAGCAGCAGGAGGAAATAAGCCAAATGGAAGTGTATGTGTTTAGGCAGCACGTCTAACTTGAAAGCTATCTAGATAATAAATTTGTTAGGCAGAAGCAAGCATAAGAAAATAGGACTCATGACTAAGTAGGTCATCAACAGAGAGTGTTTATTAAGGAATTTTTTGGGGGGGGGGGTTTGGGGATGAACTCACAAAATGCCTCCGGGAGTTTGGTGGAAAGTTATGATGCAAATGGAAGGCCAGGACACCTGAGGGAGGAGACCTGGAGCCATGTAGGTATGTAGGTGAAGGGAGGTGAGGCCGGGGGCAGTCCCAGGGAGCACCCCGGAGCCTGGGGGTGCCCAGGCTAGTTAGATAACTTAGAGGAGATATCTCTGTTTCTCACGTGACTTTTGATACTGTACATGTTGTGAAGTGTGGTCTGGGTAGTTCCACATTCTGGATTTTCCCATTACTTTTTGTTAATTTTTGACCATGATGAGTTCAGGCTTTAGAATGCTGTTGCTTATCATGGACATAGAGAGACCACTGGATGTAAATGAATGTACGGTAACAGCTAGATCCATATGGCGTGCAGAGAGACTGGGTGTGTATTCTGGAAAAAACAGAGAAGTAAAGCAGGCAGTCCAGGCTTCACAGTCGGGCTGCACTGAACCCAGCTCATTGCCATCTCTGGAGTCTGTGGATGCAGGCTCCACTTTTGTCTTAGGCCTGATGGGCCACAAATGTATGCTGTTGTTTGATGGGATGGAGAAAGGGTGTAGAACAACTTGATACATTCATTCCATTCCTGCATTCTTTATCCAAGCGGGAGGGATAGCAGGACAGTATGAAGGAGCTGAACTAACTACTGTATTTTAATTCCCAGTTATTGTGAATTGGATTAGGTTTTGGGGTTTAGAAGCTAGGGTAATTTCCAGAAGGTTAGTCCCCATAAGCGTGGCTGTGTTATCAGTGCTAGAGAAGCCAGGAAAAAAAGCCGTATAGACTTCTGTTTCTGGAACTTGTTATGCAGAACTGTAACAGATAGGAGTGTTTAAATGATTCTAACAGGTTCAGGAAAAGTTAGAAATCACCAACTAGGCTACTTATGCAGCTCGGTGACTGCTCTAGTCTGTGTACTTTCACACTTGTGTATTTGCTTGGATGAAATACCTGAAAACGCATACGTAATGTAGTTGGAAGTCGGAGTAGAGCTGCTTGAGGACCATAGGTAGGTCGGTGAATGCAGGGTTCTTTGGAATGAGTTCTAGTATTCTTAAATAAAATTTTAAAAATAGTTGTTGCCAAGCAAATGGCTGCCACCCTCATAATTCACATTAATTTGTGTCCAGTACTTGATTTTTATCACAGCAGTCCTGGAAAACCCAGCTTCACAAAGATGTGATGTCATCGAAAGGAATGTGGTACGTGTGGTGTGATCTAATGTTGCAACCGTGAACTCCCTCAGGCAGTAGTACCCTACAAATATTGAGTATCTGTGTTTCTCTAAAAAATTGAAAATAGCCTGCCCTGGCCCTGTGAATTTGCCATGATTCTCTGGGGCACCTCAGCACACAGTTTGGGAATCTCAGGATTAGAAATGGGTGCTTTTGGTAACAGTTTATGGAATGCAAGGGTTAGCTGTAAGGAGACAAAACATCAAAGTCAGTTTTTTTTTTTTTTTTTTTTTGAGACAGAGTCTCGCTTTGTTGCCCAGGCTAGAGTGAGTGCCCTGGCGTCAGCCTAGCTCACAGCAACCTCAAACTCCTGGGCTTAAGCGATCCTACTGCCTCAGCCTCCCGAGTAGCTGGGACTACAGGCATGTGCCACCATGCCCGGCTAATTTTTTGTATATATATATTTTAGTTCGCCAGATAATTTCTTTCTATTTTTTGTAGAAACGGGGTCTCGCTCTTGCTCAGGCTGGTCTCGAACTCCTGACCTTGAGCGATCCACCCACCTCGGCCTCCCAGAGTGCTAGGCTTACAGGCGTGAGCCACCGCGCCCAGCCGCAAAGTCAGTTTTTAATTTTCTACTCCCTTCCAGTACCTGTAAGCTTTGCCCTTGGCCCCCTCATTTCCCCCAGAGCTAATCTTGCAGTTTGGGGATCTACCTTTTTGGTCGCTGAGGGGAGGGACGGGCAGAGGAAGGAAGCCACAATTCAGGTTTCCTAGGCACTCTGTCCCTCCATCCCGGCTTTTCTTAATGTTTGCTCCCTGTTTACTACTCTGGTGGCAAAAGTGGGTGGTCATGGGGTCCATAGCCTTTTGGAGACCCCCTCGAGCTTTCAGCCCCTGCTGTCTCGAGAAGCCTCAGAAATGCCCATGTGCTGTTCAGTTCTTTTTCAGCTCTGTGGTGGGAATTGGCTTTCTCATCATTGGCTGCTTCTCCCCGCATTGGGCTTTGTTGTCTCCACCCTGTCACTACTGGACCATTTGCTTTCTGTCTTCTAAATTTTCTTGCTGTCTTGCATCTACAATTGTTCCTTCTTGGTGCCTTTATTGGATTTGTACATTTCTTAGTCTTTTTCTGTCATATGGTGGTAATGAAGGTAACACATGTTTGACCAGCCCTGTTTAATTAGACCCGGGGAAGTTATTTAATCTTGGTGAACTTCCATTTATTGATCTATAAAAAACATGGGTGATGGTGTCCAAATTGCAGGTGATTTTTAAGGTGTTATATGCCTGGTACCTACTAGATATTCAGTAAATAGTGGCTGCTAATGTTATTACAGCGACAGCATTTGTTATTTGAGCAAACAATACAATGACAATAGGTAGGGAGGGAAGTGGACACATTTCTTGTGTGGATAAATGAAGTGGGTAAGAGAAAAGAAGAAAGAGATTTTGGAAATGGGGAAAATAATTAGCTTGTTTTTAGATATTTGAATTTGAACTACCATCAGGATACCAGATGGACATATTATACAAGTAATTTTACTGTCTGGCTCCAGCATGTGAGAGGGTGAAGGTGGACTTTACTTTAGGAATTACTGGTTTTTATAGCCCAGGAAGATGTTGTTTGGGAAGAAGTAAGGGCTTCAACCTTGTGAAATACCTTCATTAAGAGCTTGTCAAGGGCCGGTCTGGTGGCTCACGCCTGTAATCCTAGCCCTCTGGGAGGCCAAGGCAGGAAGATTACTTGAGCAAGAGCGGCGAGACCCCCCCCCCCACCTCTACTATAAATAGAAAGAAATTAGCCAAACAACTAAAAATAGAAAAAATTAGCCGGGCATGGTGGCACATGCCTGTAGTCCCAGCTACTCGGGAGGCTGAGGCAGAAAGATTGCTTGAGCCCAGGAGTTTGAGGTTACTGTGAGCTAGGCTGACGCCACAGCACTCTAGCACAGGCAACAGAGAGAGACTCTGTCTTAAAAAAAAAAAAAAGAGCTTGTCAGGAAAGGGAGCTGTCTAGGTTGAAGAAAGATAAGGGGGTGAGGGGAGAGAAAGCAGAACCTATTGTCAGAGTCGTTTTATGGATGATTAAGTAAGAAACATTTTCAGGAGAGTCACTGTCAGGCTCTTTAGACGGAATAGAGGTGGTAATGGGCAGTGAGACTTGAAGGTCCCACCAGTGCCTCTTGCTAAATGTGTGATACTATAGAAGACACCTTCCCAATTGGGCTTCTCAAGACTGAGTCACCTTCTAAGATTTTAGGTCATGTGTGTCCAGAAAGATGGCTACACCTAGAGAATTCAATATCTACTAGCTGGGCCTCAGGGGGAGATATGGGTCAAACTTGAGGGTATTTTCTAGAAACATACACAATGAAGTCCTAAGAGAAGCACTTTTCTCTGTATTCACTTTAGGGCTGCATGTGCCTTAGGGCATTCAGATGAGGACTGAGAAGAAGCCATTGGATTGGCCATTAAGAGGTCTCTGGTGACTTTGCTGACATTCAGAAAAGTGGAGGGGTTGGGGACTGTGTGTGTAATAAAAGCTGAGTGGAGGGTTAATCGGGCTTGGAGGCAGATGGGGACATGGGTAGTGAGGGGCAGAGGAAGTCTGGGCTTGGAAAGCGTTTCACGAGAAGAGTCAGTTTCAACACTTTGGTAAGGGCAAACTGGGGCATTGACAGAGAAGTGACAGTTCCATGGGATAAACTGAACTTTATGAAAGTTGCCTATAGTGCTCTTAAGGTTTTTTCTGATTTTGAGCTGGTGACAACTTCCCTGCAGAATGGTATTTGGGAGACTCTAAGTTGAGTCCTATATACCAGACATTATAGTTGCCCTCTTTAAATATGTCTTCTTGGGAAATCCCCACTACTCTAACTTAACTTCTCTAACAGTCTTGAAGTTATTTGCTGTGGCTTTGAGCCTTGTGGACAGTGTTTGTATACTAGCCCTTCCCTGAGTTTGTGTAGGAGTTGTTCACCAGCCTCTAGCCCTGTCTGCTCTAAATTAAACACCTGGTTTCTTATCTGACTGGAAGAGCGGCATCCGGACATTGCAGATCATATTTGGTTTGTGTTTTGCTGCTTTAACATATTTTTCTAACATACATACTCAAATTCATTCTTTTCACAGTTTATCTTCCTGAAATACCCAGCTGTAATTCCTAGTATTCTTATCTTGTGACTATTATCCATTTCTTTGTGTTTTAATTCTGTCCTTCAAAGTGCAATCTTAAACTGTCTCCGCTCTTTTTTTAATTGTCAAGAAGCATTTTAAGTGCCTTTTCCAGATAAGTGCCTTATTACAGGAAGATTTGTGCTTAGTCCTTAAAAATTAAACAAAACAAAGTTAGATAAAGAACAAAACATTATCCTCACTTCCCAGGATTAGCAGTTTCCCATGAGTAAGGCTATTCACTGAGCAATCACAGTTTATGGTTACAGTGTAATATTTATAAAGTCTCATGGTTGAGGGAGGGAAAGGGGAAATAGTGATGCCAAGTAAAGACAAAAAGTCTTGAAGGTGTTATGAGCTATACAGATGGATCACATGTAATATATGGATGGTACAGACATATAGTGATCATTTCTTGGGGTCTGAACTCCTTGAAGAATCTGATGAAACCTTTTTTACTCTTCCCAGAAAAAAGCTCAAGCACACAAGCGTCCGTCCATACTCTCACTCTTATTTCACATGTGATTCTAAGGGGTGCATTTTGTCCCTGCAGTTCATTCATGGACTCCCAATTAGCTACACTCTAGGCCTGCACTGTCCACAGTAGCACTGTCCAAACAATTTTTAATTGTTTAATTGCTAGCCTCATGTAGCAGTTTTAATTTGAACGAATTAAAATTAAATAAAATGGAAAATTCAGTCCCCCAGGTGATCTATTAATACTTTCAAGTGCTCAGTAGCCACATGTGGTTAGTGGCCACTGTATTGGACAGTGCAGATAGTAGAACATTTCCATCATTACAGAAAGCTCCGCTGGATCCTGCTGCGTTACGCTTTCAGGATGGTTTAAGAAAATTTAGTTCCTTGACTAAGTCTTTTTTTTTTTTTGCCCTCCCCACTTCCTCCCTTCCCATTCCTACTCCTCCTACCACTATTCATGATTAGTTAGCATACCTAACTACAGAGGTGCCTTGTTTTAAGAAAAATGTTAACATATTTCTTAAAAGTTAAATTAGGTGATTCATCTTTAAAAAAGAGTACTTATTAAAATGGGTTCTTTAATAGGGGAGGTACTCTGACATAGTGATAGGGTAGTTTGATTTACACAGTTCTTTTCCTTCTCTAGCTGCCTCTGTCCCAGAGGTAATAATCAGTGGTTGACCAGATATGACTAGGTAATTTATTTCATCTGGCGAGTCTTGCCTCCATGTTGGTCTATTCCTATGGTATTTTCCCACAATATTTTGCTTAATTCTTTTTTTTTTTTTTTTTTTTTTTGGTCAACTTCTTACTATAGAGCTAACACCCATTTAGACTTAATGACTTTCCTTGACTTGCTTCTTGCTTATACATTTCAGCATGACAACCAAGGAAGTCTTTAAAAACAAACAGTGGAACCAATTAGGCTGTTAAGTGAGACACACCTAAATTAAGATATAAGGAAATAAATATAGCTCAAGTGAAAATAGAAATAATTTTTGAGATTATCTATGCTTTGGTTCCCTGGTTAATTTCTTTGAACTTCAGTTTCCTAAGCTGTGAAATGAAATGAAGTGGTAAGTGGTATGTATGCCTCTAACTAGGACATGCAGGGTGAATGCACAGGGAACTTGTGAATTTGACAAGAAAAAAAAATGTTTCTAAATTTAAACCAAGTGTGATAAATGCAACTTAAGTTTTTGGAAGTGAGAACTGGTCAAGGGGTTATAGAGTATGTGTTTCAAAATCTGTAGTTTTGAGAAAGGCAGTTTACAAAATGGAGCCTACTCTCCCTTTGGCAAGCTTATTAAGGAATATAGTAGTTTTTCAACATTTGCCAGCTCTCTATTGCAGTCAATCAATAGTACTTATTTTAAAGTGGGTTTCTCATCAGACTTGCAAGTAAGAATCAATTTTTTTGTTCTGTTCCACATATTTTAATAGACATCAAAAATAGAATGGGGGAAGAACTGACAGAGAAACAAAGAATTGTAAGTACAGAAAACAACAAGTAGAATAATAATAGAATAAAAAGAATAAAGGAGGAAGTAATTTACTCTTTGTTCTTAATTTAGCATTTATTTGCACCTCACTGCATGTAGCACATTATTCAGGAAGAGGCAGACCCAAAGGACAAAGGAATGAATGGCACTGGGTGTTGTGCATCCCTCCCAGGGAGTTGACATTGTAATTCGGAATCAGACACATACACCACAGGTGATTAGAGCATAAGCAAATGAGAGCCGTAATGGAGGTGTAAATGATGGACGATGAGAGCAAAGATAAGAGAAAGAATAGTTTGCAGGGTGGCCTTAGAAGGCTTCTTGCATGAGGTGATCTGAGCTAGGCCTCTGTTGACTAGGATTTTCACAGCTTTGGAGGTAGGGAGGCGCCACCCAGGCCAAGGTAACAGGCTGAGCAAAGATGTGGACAGGAAATGCCAGTGGTAGATTTGGGGGTAGTGAGTTGTAGGGATATATTAATAATTGGGACAGGCTTGTAAGTGAGGTTGGGTAGCTCTTTGCATGCCATGCTCAATATCTTATAAAAATAATGAAGAAATAAATGGGATTAGTTATCTGTAAGAATGGAGGCAATTAGATCCATGACCAATAAAAAAATGTCTAATCCATGCAGACTTTCATATTAGAGATTTATATTCTTTGCTTGGATCTTGATGCTTTATAGTCTCCCCCTTGGTTCAGTGTACAGCTTTGGAAGCCAGCAAGGGGTTGGAGAAGGCCAGAGGAAAGGGTACACTATTGATAAACTGTTCATAAACAATCAATAGTGCAAGATAAAAGTATACAATAGAAAAGTTGAGAAAATAGTGTTATAGGAAGGAGAGGATTGATATGAAATGCTCTTCTTTTGTCTTTTGAATTTTGAGGTATGTGCTGAAAATGTAACCCATTTTCTTTCCTGCCAGTGACCTGCTTCTCCAACTTCTCGTTCAGATTACAGTGTGCCATCTATGGCATGTGTTGGTGCCAGCACGGGCTGTTGTATCCTGCAGCAGTATCTATTGTATGCGTGTAACTGATTTATTTAAAGGGATGCTGCTGAAGGGACGAGGAGATCATTTGCAGCACTGGTTGTATTAATAAATACAATTCTAGGGTCATATTTCTAATTCTCAGGAGGTACATATATTTTTTCACATACTGTAAAATTCACTCTTTTAGGCCAGGCGTGGTGGCTCACGCCTGTAATCCTAGCACTCTGGGAGGCCGAGGTGGGCGGATTGTTTGAGCTCAGGAGTTCGAGACCAGCCTGAGCAAGAGCAAGACCCCATCTCTACTAAAAATAGAAAGAAATTATATGGACAGCTAAAAATATATATAGAAAAAAAAAAAAATTAGCCGGGCATGGTGGTGCATGCCTGTAGTCCCAGCTACTTGGGAGGCTGAGACAGGAGGATCGCTTGAGCTCAGGAGTTTGAGGTTGCTGTGAGCTAGGCTGACGCCACGGCACTCACTCTAGCCTGGGCAACAGAGTGAGACTCTGTCTCAAAAAAAAAAAAAAAAAAAATTCACTCTTTTAAAGTATACAATTCAGTGGGTTTTAGTGTATTCACAAAGTTGTACAGCTGTAATCACTATCTAATTCCAGAATATTTTCATCACCCCAAAAAGAAACTCTGTACTCATTTGCAGTCATTCCTCATTTACCTCCCCCTGTCACAGCTCCTGGCAACCAGGAATCTTACTTTCTGTCTGTATGGATGTGCCTATTCTGAACATTTTGTATAAATGGAATCATACAATAGGTGGCCTTTTGTGTTTGGCTTCTTTCACTAAGCATGTTTTTGAGGTTTATCCACTTGGAGCATTGTATGGCTATGCCACATTTTGTTTATTTGTTCATCAGTTGGTACACATTTGGGTTTCTATGTTTTGATTATTATGAATAATGCATCTATGAACAGTCATGTACAAGTTTTTCGTGGATGTATGTTTTCGTTTCTCTTGGGTATATACCTAGGAGAGGAATTGCTGGGCCATATGGTAACTCTGTTTACCTTTTTGAGGAACTGCCAGACTGTTTTCTGTTATCATTGCACCATTTTGTAATTCCATCAGTAGTGTATGAGGATTCCACTGTCTCCATCCTTGTCAATGCTTGTTATTGTCTGTCTTTTTGATTCTAGCCATCCTAGAGGGTATGAAGTAGTATTTCATTGTAGTTTTGATTTGCATTTTACTACCAGCTAATGATGTTAAGCATTTTTGGCCATTTTTTAAATTGGGTTATTTGAGGTTGGTTTTTTTAAACTGATGAGTTAGTTGTAAGAGTTATTTATACAGTTGACCCTCGAATAACACAGGGGTGAGGGGACCCCCTGCACAGTAAAAAAAAAAATCATATAACTTTTGACCCCCCTCCCAAGAAACTTAATTACAAATAGCCTACTGTTGACGACAAGCCATAATGATAACATGAGTAGTTGATTAACATGTATTTTGTATGTTATGTGTATTATGTACTATATTCTTACAATAAAGTAAGCTAAAGAAAATGTTATTAAGAAAATCATGGAAGAGAAAATGCATTTACAGTATTGTACCATATTTATCAATACAGTAAGTTTATGTCGTCTCTTTACAAGATGAATCATCTGTCTGAAATGGCAGGCAACTGCAGCTGCAGACCTCAGTCTATAGTACATACCAAGCAATTCAACTTTTTCTTGTAATGTCATGACTTTTCTCTACTTCTTGTGAGCACTTCCAGCATCATTAGTGGCACTTTGTATGGGTCCCATGGTGTTCATCAAAGTTTATGGTATTGTACTAAATATGATGAAAAATAATGAGAGAGATCATTTTTACTGCAATAGGCAATTTACCAGAGTGATGAACTATTCATGAAGAGATGATTAGTGTCACAGGGCATACTTGCAACACGAGCTCATCACAGTAGTGACAGGAGGTGGCTACAAAATTATTGAGTATAGTATGTACTACAGTTAATTTTGGGCAGTTATGATTTAATACTGCATCTTTGTTTCTTTCAACTGCAAATGGGGCCATGTACGGTCTGTATGTGTAAGTTTTGACAAATTCTAACTTTTTATAATAGATTTGTATATATTTTATGATAGCAAATAATACAATAGACTAGTATATACATATATTTATGCATTCATGACATACCTTTTTCTTAATTTTTTCAATATTTCTAAGTCATGAAGTTTGTGAGTTTTTTCAAATTGTTGCAGATCTCAAAAAATTTCTAATTTATGTGTTGGAAAAAAAATCCATGTATAAGCATACCTGTGCAGTGTAAATCTGTGTTGTTCAAGAGTCAACTGTATATTCTGGATATAAGTCCCTTATCAAACACACAATTTACAAATGCTTTCTCCCATTTTGTGGGTTGTCTTTACACTTTTTTGACAGTGTCCTTTGAAAGCATATAAGTTTTTTTTTTGTTTGTTTTTTTGTTTTTTTTTTTTTGAGACAGAGTCTCTCTCTGTTGCCTGGGCTAGAGTGCCATGGCATCAGCCTAGCTCACAGCACCCTCAAACTCCTGGGCTCAAACAATCCTTCTGCCTCAGCCTCCCGAGTAGCTGGGACTACAAGCATGTGCCACTATGCCCGGCTAATTTTTTCTATATATTTTTAGTTGTCCAGCTAATTTCTTTCTATTTTTAATAAAGATAGGGGTCTCACTCTTGCTCAGGCTGGTCTCGAACTCCTGACCTTGAGCAATCCTCTCGCCCCAGCTCGTGAGCCACCACGCCTGGCCCACATAAATTTTTAATTTTGATGAAGTTCAATCTATTTTTTGTTGCTTGTGCTTTTGGTATCATATTGAATCTGACTTTTAATATGATCTGAATTACTGAAAAATTTAGAAAGTGATTATCCTTGAGATCTGGTTGGTACCAGTATTTAAAAATTTAAAAGAAAATGATTTCCATTTCATTTTAATTGTAGCACTAGGTAAAGCTAGGCTTTTAGTTAAAATGAAACTTTAAAAAACACTTTTGATATTAAAGTATAACTTCATAACCAAATCAGAACTTTGATGATTGAACTCAATATTGATTATTCTAGGTTTTCTTGCAGACTTTAACATAAATCTATACGCTTTTATGTGATGTGATTCTAATGTGCATGCTGTTTGGTTTTATCACTTAATGGTATATTTCTACAGTTCCATGTTTCCATGTCTTCTCAGGTTGTTCACAGCATCCCCCAGTTGGGCAAATAAATCATTTTCATTTGCCCAACTGAACATTTTTGTAAAACTTCACTTTCTTTCTTTTTTGGGGGAGGTGGTTTTAGAATAGTATGGGCATGTATATTTTGGTATAGTCTAAAAAATTAACAACTCGGGAGAAAAGTATGGGCATTTTTATAACTATAATATGTGCCTGTGTAATATGAATCTTTATAGAGAGCATGTTTCATTTTTATAATATTAGCTGTAGTAGGCCTGTCAATTATAGAATTCATGATGGTAAATGCTAGAGGCATGCACGGGGTGTGTTAGGAGGGGGTTCAGTCAGAGATGTCTGGTAGGTGTTGGGGAGGAGATGAGGTCTAGCTGCATCTACAAGGGTGAGTAGGAGTTAGCCAGGTAACAGGAGGGATATAAGGGGGGGCAAGGTGAAGCATGAGGTCACATAGTACGTATCTTACTGGAGGATCAAATGTGAGGCACAACCACCTCAATTTTCAATCGTAAGCCCAGCTGACACCATTGGTAGTGGAGAGAGGGATCATAACTGCATCCATCCCGGCTCTACCCGAGGCCTTCCTCCTCCGCTCTCCTGCAGCCGTTCTTCCATTGCAGCCAGTTGCCTTTCTGGACTGCGTGTCTGATTGGGTATATCTGATTGGGTCACCCACTACTGAAGCTATTTCAGTTTCTCCCCATCATTCCTAGGGTACAGGCAGAAATTCTTCCCCTGGCTTCTACAGCCCTGTCCACTGCAGGGCCTCTCCGTGCAGCCCCACCTTTCTAGCACACTGTCTGCTCTCCAGCCTCCAGAGGGGCTCAGGCCTCCTTTGAGCTCTCCCAGGCCTTGCTAGGCCAGGCTTCCTTGGCAGAGCCTTGGCATGGGTTGGTCCCACTTTCTAGTTCTGGCTCCCTCTTTTTTCTCCTAGTCTTTTCCTTCTCCTGCTGAGCTTAGCCTGAGGTTAAATCTCCTTTCCCTTGGTCATATCCCCCTTCAGTGGAGTCAGACTTTGGTGAGGGTTGCGTTGCAAGGCCAGCATGTGGCTAAAATGATCATTGAGACATTACTTTAGAACAGACCACACTGGAAACCCACATACAGTGTCTCATTAACACAGTGTAACACTGTGTAGCCCAGTTTCCCTCCTGTGTTGGAAGTTACTGCTATTTCCTTAACTGCAGCTGGGCAAGTGAAATAGTGGGCTTGTGTTACAGTATCATGTTGTATGCAAATTAAGTCCCCCTGACGGCCAGATCGCCCTGCAGCTCCATGAGATAAGGGTTTACACATTGTGCCTCTCACTCACTGAGGGAGATTGGGGCAGAATCCCCTGCACTATTCTAGGTTTTTCTTTGCGTTTTGGCTGAGTGTGAATAGTCGTACTCTGTACCATTTGCCTCTCATTTTGTAGGACTTGCCACAGTTATAACTTAAACGGGTTTGTGTGGATGTCACTCTCACCCAAGACAAGCTCCATAAGGCAGGGACTGTGTGTGTGTGTGTGTGTGTGTGTGTGTGTGATTTGCACCCTCAATGTCTGGCACATAGTAGACACTCAAAAAATGCTTGTTGAAAAAGTGCACTCCCACTTGTGCTCGGGAACACTAGGCTTCTGTGGAGATGCTTCAGAGTTCTGCAGACATTTGACATTTAAATCATGTTTTAAAAAACTAATTAAACATAGGCACATTCAAAGGTGCTTTATACCACATATCAACAGATTGGAGACTACGAGTTCTGTCGGGTTAACTTGTTCTTGTGCAGATCTTAAAATAAAGCAAGGAGGTGAAAGATTGTTACTGTTTGCAACTGCTTATTTTCGTTTCACCTGTAACAACAGGAAAACCCTCAGAAACAAATGCAAAGGCAGTGGAGATTGACGTAGCCTAGTGGGTTAAGTGCCTGGGCTGTAGAGCCAGTCTGCCACATTCATCTCTTACTCACACCTTTTACTAGGTGTGGAACCTCTCTGAGTCAGTATCCTCATCTGTAATGCAAAGGTAATAGGAGACTTGTGAGGAGTAGACAGCAGTGTCGCAGAGTGAGTCGTATACAGGGCTCAATCAATGTTGGCTGCTATTGTTATTGTTGTTGTTTTATCCTTTACCCCAAATGTTGGGATTTTAAAGAGTCTTTTTTTTTCATTGATTGAATTTATAGGTTAAGGACTGCTAAGTCCCACAAAAATGCCCTTTGCTTTTAAAAAAAAGAGGGGGGCGCGGTTTGAAACCATTGGTTTAGACCAAGAGAGGCTAGTACTTTAGCACAGTCCCACATAGTCATTGCTGGGAAACCTAATTGAATTTGATCTTTAGGACTAGCATCCTTTGGCTTCCTAATGTAGGCCTGCAAAATCCTGTGATTTGTTCTGCCCATAGTTCTTACCAAAGTTTGATGTAAGAAATGGCCATAAAATGAACTTGTGTGTAAAACTGCCAGTAAAGACTTCCTCATGTTTTCATTCACAGAAACTTCCTGTACTTCTGTAAGGAAGGAGCCTGGCATTGTGATGAGACACTTTCCCTCATCGTCTGAGTGAATCTTCTCAACAACCCTAGGAGGTAGGTACCGTTGTCACCATTGTTCCCATGAGGCTTCAGGATGTTAACTAGCTCACTCATGGGACTGTGCTCCTGGCATTTGGTACCAGGAACAAGTTTTCCTTTCTGACAGTGTGCTTTTATTCGCACAGAAACAAGAGAGTTTTCATTTTTGCCTTGGCTGCTTAGAGCTTCAGACACTGTGCTACCTTTAGCTTTAGCCCGACTTTTCCTGTGGCATATTGGTGCCCCTCCCTTGCATGGCCCTCTGTTTTCCTTGTTTGTGTTATCTTTATTTTATTCTCTGGAGTATGACGTATTCTAAGCCACTCCAAATTTGGACAAGTTGTGAAGAATGAATGAAATATGTTTTGTCTTAATAGCTGTCTCTGTGAAACTTAGAAAAGAAGGAGGGGCAGATGAAAAACTTTTTGAAAAAACAGTGATTAAAGTGGAATATTTGATTGCAAGGTCTTTTTAGGCTGAGAAAGATGGGCATCTTTAAGGTGTGGTTTTCCTTTTAAGTTAAGAATCTGGCTGCCAGTAGCAGTCAGATACTATACTTCTTTCACATTTTAATTCTTGTTTTTACTCTTAATTATGAAGACAAATGTTAAGATGAGCTATTTTTTTCTTTGCAGATAATGATGCTTGAATTGAACAATTAAGGTAAGATTTATAACCTATGTACTGTGCTTTTCTTATTCAGATTTCTTTGCTGAATTTAGCAGAATTACTAAAGCAATGTTTTAACCTTGGTGAAAGTTATTGCCTTTGGACCATGATTCCAAACCGGAGTATGAGAGATTCCACATTACATTTTTAGGTAAATTTTGAAAATAGTATAGTGGGATACCATTATTCATTTAACTTATACTAAAGAAGTTTCAAAGGATGTTACTGTTTTTAGAGAAGAGAAAAGGAACATTTTTAATGTCCATAAGCTGATTGAGATTATGTTGAATGAAGCTGGCTTTTGTTAGATGTCAACAGGAAATAAGATGGTCTGTAATAATTATTTATATCACCATGTATGTTTATATACAGCCCTACAGTTAGAGAGATGTTCATGTGTATATTAGTTATTTAAGCAAATGCCAATATATTCCCAAGTAGGAATACCTAGGAGGCCTGAAACTGTAGATGGGAAATATGAAAAATTGTACCCTATTTCCTGGTGTGTGGGTCTAGCATACCCCAAATTTGCTTGGTCAGAATAATGACACAAACTAGGAAATCTCACATTATTATGAGAAAAGAAAAGAACTATGAAAGTGACCTGATAAAATTATAAATTACAAATCTCAAGGAATTTATAAAACTTAATTTGGTAGATGTGTGTAACCAGTAGTCTGGTATTTGGTAGGGGTTGTTTGATTATATGACCTAGCTTATAATTTGATTTTAAAGATTCTGAAAATTTAGCACTATATAATAAAACTTTGTGTCTGGTAAGGCAGTTAAATCTGTAGAGACTTAATAAAAAATACTGGAATAAATGATAGACTATGTCTGCTACACTCTGATAACACAACATGGAAATTGTGTTAAAGGAACAGCATTGAGGGGGCTTGCCAGTGGAAGTGACAACCATGCTGAACAGTCTGAAGGCACCGTGTTTGTTGGGGGGTCATGAGCAGAGGAAGCAGTGTATGCCAGGGCGAAGGCAAGATTGTGCAGTGCACTGAGCGAGTGGAATTGAATTTCAGTTCCACGTGACAGTGCTTTTCAGAATGTCTGAAGCAGAGAATGTTGGTGGGGGAGGTGGCCAGAGGGAGGCTGGCCAGGTGAGCAGGGGCCAGGTATCTTGTCTTAGGAGTTGGCCTTAGTCTTGGAAACAACCCACTGAAGGATTCTGAGAGGACATTAGATAGATGCTCCCCCTATGTCAAAATAGTTGGTTTACTTTTTTTGTTTTGTTTTGTCAGTCTTTTTAAGTTAAAGTTGTTTAAGCAAGATTCCAAGAATTAAAACAACAGATTTAGCGCATTGTTACCTAAGTCATGAAAGTAATGGGCTTGAGGGTATTTGGGTCTCCTCTCTAACTTTAATTTAGACTGGGCATTGAACAGAGCCATACTTTTGAAATTTAATAGGTCTCCCAAGGGACACCTTAACTGCCTCATACTTTTGTTGGACAGTTTAAATTGTATTAATTGTAGTAGTAATTTCTATAATAGTGATTTGAAGAACCAGTAAGAGGTAGGAACTAAGGTATGTTCCTTTACTTTTTAATCATATTTTCCCATTAACTTGATTGCTTACTACTACAGGTTTTTACCAGAATAGTAGAGCATGTAGTTAGAAATGCAGAATTCTTAAGAGGTTATAGGATATGTTCAATTACATCATAATGGGTCACATTTGCATATGACCAAGAGATAGCCAGAGAATGTTTACTGCAGTGATTTTACAGTTCATCCCCGTCAATATAAAAATTATTGTTCATATCTTTCTTACCTTCCCATTGAGCGATTCACAATACCTGCTTTCATGTTAAGGTTAATGGCTAGTTTTGCTGTAGAGCTGTGCTGTCCAATACAGCTATTGATTCTTTAAATGTGGCTATTTAGTTCAAATTAAATAAAATTTAAAATTCAGTTCCTCACTCCCGTCAGCCACATGTCAAGTGCTCAGCAGCCAAATTAGGCTAGTGGCTGCCATACTGGACATTTCCATCATTGTATAAAATTCTGTTGGACAGTGCTGCTCTTAAGATTATCTTCTTATAAAGCTTAATATACTTAAAAGCCATTTAATACCAAAATGTTTACCAGTTGATATGTGATTCAAAATAACTGGGGAGGCTAGGCGCGGTGGCTCACGCCTGTAATCCTAGCACTCTGGGAGGCCGAGG
Source organism: Eulemur rufifrons (assembly GCF_041146395.1). Taxonomy (NCBI): domain Eukaryota; kingdom Metazoa; phylum Chordata; class Mammalia; order Primates; family Lemuridae; genus Eulemur; species Eulemur rufifrons. The sequence goes on along the minus strand of NC_091012.1, from coordinate 134,121,690 downwards.
CAGGTGGATCGTTTGAGCTCAGGAGTTTGAGACCAGCCTGAGCAAGAGCGAGACCCCATCTCTACTAAAAATAGAAAGAAATTATATGGACAACTAAAAATATATGTAGAAAAAAAAATTAGTCGGGCATGGTGGCACATGCCTTAGTCCCAGCTACTTGGGAGGCTGAGGCAGGAGGATTGCTTGAGCCCAGGAGTTTGAGGTTGCTGTGAGCTAGGCTGACACCATGGCACTCTAGCCTGAGCAACAGAGTGAGACTGTGTCTCAAAAAAAAAAAAAAAAAAAAAAAAGAAACAACAAAAAAATAACTGGGAGAAGGGAGAGTGGGGGGTAAAGGAGGAAATAGGATTTGCCATAAGTTGATAATGGGTAGAGCTGGGTTTAGGGTCCTTGGAAGTTGATTGTATTATTCTCATTCAGAAATTTTGTGTATGTTTGACATTTTCCATAATAAAAAATTAAAACAAGGCCAGTCGAGGTAGCTCATGCCTATAATCCCAGCACTTTGGGAGGCTGAGATGAGAGGATCACTTGAGGCCAGGAGTTTGAGACCATCTTGGGCAACATAGAGAGGCCCCCCACCTCTATAAAAAAATTTTGTTTTCTTTTTTATCAAGCAAGGAGTTCTTTGTTGGACAACAAAAAAATTTAAAAATTAGCCAGGTATGGTGGCGTGTGCCTGTAGTCCCAGCTACTCGGGACGCTGAAGCAGGATTGCTTGAGCCCAGTTCCAGGCTACAATGAGCTATGATTGTGCCACTGCACTCCAGCCTGGGTGACAGAGTGAGACCTTATCTCTTAAAAAAAAGAAAATTAAAACAGAAGCTCTTACCCTCCATAGGCTGACTCTTGCAGTGTTGGAAAACTTTTAATCCTGCCGCAGGACTTCTCCTAAAGAGCATGTATAGTACCACTTTTTTGTTTAAGGTTTATTTCATTCCATCTCAAAACACATAAGTGACAGCACGGGCTCATATTTGCTAAGAGTTGGAGCTGCACAAATGAGTCTTGTGGGTAGAATGTACTAGATTATGATTTTAAAGTAAAAATTCCATTGCTGGTGACATTAATTTTCGAAAACTCAAAATAGTGTTCCTAATGACAAGAATAAAGTCCATTTATACAGTAGTTGGTTTATTTTATTTCACAGCCAGATCATTCAGCTTCTATCTTTGGCTTTCCTGGCTAACAGCACCTATATCTGAAGACAGAACATCCTCAGCACGAGGGATGCCATCAGTGAACACCATTGCTGTGCACTGAAGGGCTGTTTGAAGTTGTGAAAGAAACTTGCAGGCTTGGGTCTCTAACTGCATCTTTAACAAATGGTAGTGGGGCTTGTTGTGAGCAGAGAGGGGCTTATCTAGAGTGATGGTTCCGAGTGTCAGCCTGGCAGTCAGCTGTGGCCTGAGAAAGAGGAAGAAGGAGCGCTTATCAGCTGTTTTAGGGAATAATGGTAGGGTAGTGGCTGGCACATCGGTTAAGTGCTCAGTAAATGACAATTTTTGTTATTAGGTATTCCCTTTGCAAAAAGGAATTGGGGCTGTATGTTTTATTTCATTTAAATGTTGATATTCCTAGAATCATGTAGCAGAACGCACAGGTATAAAAGAATGTAATGGTACCTTTTTATTTTACAGGGTTCTGAAGTCAAAGCTCTTGAGATTAATGATGGCAGGAAAATCATCGCTTTTTAAAGTAATTCTCCTTGGAGATGGTGGAGTTGGGAAGAGTTCTCTTATGAACAGATATGTAACTAATAAGTTTGATACCCAGCTCTTCCATACAATAGGTGTGGAATTTTTAAATAAAGATTTGGAGGTGGATGGACATTTCGTTACCATGCAGATTTGGGACACAGCGGGTCAAGAGCGATTCCGAAGCCTGAGGACACCGTTTTACAGAGGTTCTGACTGTTGCCTGCTTACTTTTAGTGTCGATGATTCGCAAAGCTTCCAGAACTTGAGTAACTGGAAGAAAGAATTCATATATTATGCAGATGTGAAAGAGCCCGAAAGCTTTCCTTTTGTGATTTTGGGTAACAAGATTGACATAAGCGAACGGCAGGTGTCTACAGAAGAAGCCCAGGCCTGGTGCAGGGACAACGGTGACTATCCTTATTTTGAAACAAGTGCAAAAGATGCCACAAATGTCGCAGCAGCCTTTGAGGAAGCGGTTCGGAGAGTTCTTGCTACCGAAGATAGGTCAGATCACTTGATTCAGACAGACACCATCAGTCTTCACCGAAAGCCCAAGCCTAGCTCATCTTGTTGTTGATTATTACAGATAATGTCGAGGCATTCTAACCCACTCACACGTATACACAAGATAAACATGGGGGAGGAGAGAGAATTAGCATTTGCAGCAGTGTATCACCTAATAAAGTTAAACTAACGTATATTGCTGCTTCATTAGTTGGTGGGAGAAGGGACACATCCACTCATGGAGGGATCTATTTACTCAATAATGGCACCTTACATTTATAAATTGTAATGGTTGTCTAATAACGTTTCTTTAATTTAAATATGTAAGTTACAGAGCTAATAAATGAGATGACCGAGACTTTAATTATAATTAAAACAAAAAACTTGACTATTCTAGAAGTTATACTTGGATTTTTTCGTGGGAAATTGGAGAACTACTTTTTATGTGTGTATATTTTTATGTAATTAGCATTGTATTCTTGGTTCAGGGGAAAACTTTTCCTAAAGCAATGTTAGATATTAAAGATTAAAATCTAATGCATTTGCAATGCATTGTTACTTGATTACTTCATTCTCTTTAAAATGATTTAACTGTTCATATTTTCTTTCCACATATCATTAGAATTGACCTCACTAGTAATTATTTGTCATTTGTGTGCCACACATGCATCCCCAACCCGCCCCCCCAAGACAAAAGCTAACTTTATCACTCTTGGAGGAAATACTAGGAACAATTGTACTTTGTGAGGGTAAATGAAGACATCTTTATTTGGTCATGTATTTAGTGTCTTTATCACTGAACGTTGTTTAGTGATTTGCTCGCAAGGGGATTTTTTTGTTCTAAAAAGAAGACTTGCTGCAATGACCAGACTTGATAAGGCAAACTGTGGTCTCTCATGGGTCAAATTCATATGCTGTGCCATTGATGGTGATCTGATCATACGGAGGCAAACGAAAATCTAGACTGCAGTTGGTGTGGACAAGACCCTCAACTGTGGAGCAACAGGGTTATCAGGAGACATGCTGGGTGAGGGGAGATTTAAAAAAATTAGATTGATACGTTTCTCTCCCTGGCCCCACCCATTGGGAACCACTGAAAACATTACAGTAAGTTGAGCTTTTGAAAGTCCGATTTCCTAACATAAGGGACAATTTTGCCATATGGGAAAATTTTATGGAAAAATAGAAGATGGATGAGGAACAAAGCAGGTGGTGACTGTGGCAGCAGCAGTGATGAGAAACAGCTGCTGAGCCTCCCGGGAAGAAAGCAGAAGAGAAGCAGCAACACAGATCATGCTCCACAGTCGCAGGAGGGAGGGTCCCTGGCGGTACGGACTTGCCCGCCACATGGTGTGCATCTGACTACTGTCGTAATGGTCATACCTCCAGCTAGGTTCAAGCCTATCTATGAACACAAGGCCTTTTGAGATAAGAGTTCAATACGGTTTTAAGAAAAAGGTAAACTACTGAACTTGGAGGACAGAAAAACGTGCATTTGACATCTGATGCAGCAATTACAATGTGCTGTGTGGAAGCTAGAAAATTACAATTCCATTAATGGACTACTTAATATTTTTGTCACTTTCTTCACCCTTTTGAAGTTCCCTAGATGAAGTTAAAACACACAAAATGTTTCTTGTCTTAAAAGAAAACCTTTTTACATTTCTATACAAACTTCAGGTTTCCCTTTAAAATTATGACATGATGCAAGTTCTCTCACAATGTCAGTGTCTTGTAGGGCATTAAAGTGTTAAACAGAAAAACGGACCAGTGTGGGTACCCAGTGGAGGTGGAGTCTGGACTGTCAACCAGGAAGTAGGTAAGTGACCAAAAAGTTAAAGAACACAGGTGTAGCATGGGCAGAGCAGAGATTATCTATGTACATGGGAAACACAGACACCTAATGAAGCATCCTCAGAAATTTCCAGATATAGAAAGAGGACAAAACTAGATTTGTATATTTTATCTGGATGAGCACTAACATAAATAACCAACTTAGTGTTGACATCTGTGTGCTCAGTGAAACCTGATTTTCTTAAGACTGATTTCACCCCATTGCTCTTGTGTTCCAGAACACACAGGGACATCACCTGCCAGATCCAAGCTTTACCAGCTTAGCTTTCCTAATGATCAGCTTTCTGCTGATGCCAGTCCTGGTTCCGTCCTATCAGCTGCCTGTCCTACCTACCCAAGTGCCCCAGTGCTCTTTTCCACACCTTCATGCCTGAGATGCTCTACTGTGCGGCCCACCTCAGGGGTCCCACTTGTTGCTCTACTTCCCTTGGAGCTCCTTCAAAGACGCAGTCATGTATACTTGTGTGAAGTAGCAGTCAGATGTGAAATTTGCCATTTTCCTTTGGTAATATACTCACACGGGATGTGTTACCAGTTTCCATCTCACCCTCAAAATCCTGGAGAAACGGATGGCTATTTGTTAGGGTAGCAGTGTTGTACAGCTGAGCCAGAGCCTGAACTCAAGTCTTCCCACTGCCACAACTTCCTGCTGTTCCCCATCATGCTGCAGTTCCTGGCTGGCTTGCATTATAGCCTTCTGGATTATATGCTCACTGAAGGCAGGGCAAACCATATGCAATGAATACCTGCTTGGGTATCTCCTATTAGCATGGCTGAAGTTACTCCCAGACTTCTTTCTTTTTTTTTTTTTTGTTGAGACAGAGTCTCACTTTGTTGCCCAGGCTAGAGTGAGTGCCGTGGCGTCAGCTTAGCTCACAGCAACCTCAGACTCCTGGGCTTAAGCGATCCTACTGCCTCAGTCTCCCGAGTAGCTGGGACTACAGGCATGCGCCACTATGCCCGGCTAATTTTTTCTATATAGATTTTTAGTTGTCCATATAATTTCTTTCTATTTTTTGTAGAGACGGGGTCTCGCTCTTGCTCAGGCTGGTCTCGAACTCCTGACCTCGAGCGATCCACCCGCCTCGGCCTCCCAGAGTGCTGGGATTACAGGCGTGAGCCACCGCGCCCGGCCAACTCCCAGACTTCTAAATGAGTACGTACTTTTTTTCTGCTCCCAAACCTCTGGCACCTAGTCAATGTGAGCTCTGTATAATGGGTTAAGATATATTAGTTTGCAAGCTCTCGATAAGGGAAACAGGACTAAAACAGTGGTGGTGGTGGGCAGCAATTTAAAATTGAATATTAAAGTACCACAATCTTGGACAAACATCTTTATTTAAGAAATCAAATAAATAAGGTAAAAACTGATGGTAGCAACTTCACACAAGTATACATGACCAAGCTTAGAATTACTTGCTCAAATTCAGAATGGAACAAAATCCATCAAGTTATCACAATTAAGAAAATACCTGATTACTTGTTTTTCAATGGACATTTGCTATTTTGCTAGAAAATCACACTTACCATAGTACTAAAGAGACCACTCCCAGCCCACTCTGGTGTACAGCCTAAAAGGCTAAGAGTGCTCCAAGCTTTTCTTTGATAGCAATTATAAAATTGCCTTACAACTTTTTACAAGTACAGATACCAACAGGTTCACTTAATCTTTAGTTTACTGTCTGAGGGACAGTTCACTGTGGCCTGTAACTGGACCCAGTCTCCCAAACATGGATCCAGGACTCTAAATGGATAAATAAATCAATGTATGTGCCATCGATTTCATGCCTTACTGCAGAATCTTTTTAGTTTTAAATCTATCAAATCTTGATTACGACATTTGTTTTTGGACTGTTACATCAAGATCAAGCTGTCTGAATTAAGAAAGTCAAAACCTTATTCTCAATTTTTAAAATAAAAATGTTTCAAGATTGCTGATAAGGAGCTCTTTATCAATACCATTGTTTATAAGCAAATATTAATCTGTTGATAAGTGACATGAAACAGAATGTACTGTTTTTAAATATACAGAAATTTCATTAGGTTTAGATACATTGAGACTACAAGTAAAAGTCTTCCAGGCTATTTAATCACGTTACTTACAATGTACACATTCCTGAGTATACCCCATTGTTGTAACACTGTTTATTTCAGAATTTTTCTGCATTCAGCTTAAAAGGTGTTTCTTCCCAAGAAATTGAACTTTTCTGTCAAATGCGCTCGATCGAATAGGAGAATTGGGTTCATAAAATGGATTCATTGCAAACTAGGAAAGAAGAAAAGTATTAGTGAGCTTGTCAAAGCAAAAAGGCTGACAAATCATAGGTCTCTAAAAGGAAATTAAAGTTTTCAATTAAAAATCATCAAAGACATTCAAAAGTCTGAAGACCACTTTTTTTTTTTTTAAACACAGAGTCGTCTCGCTCTGTTGCCCGGGCTAGAGTGCCATAGCATCAGCCTAGCTCACAGCAACCTCCAACTCCTGGGCTCAAGCAATCCTCCTGCCTTAGCCTCCCGAGCAGCTGGGACTACAGGTGCACACCACCACACCCAGCTAATTTTTCCTATTTTCAGTAGAGAAGGGGTCTCCCTCTTGCTCAAAGCTGGTCTCGAACTCCTGACCTCAAGCGATCTTCCCGCCTCGGCCTCCCAGAGTGCTAGGATGACAGGGATGAGCCACCTCATCTGGCCATGAGGACCACATTTTTAAGTTTCCTTGAAAACACTGCATTGTTAAATACTAATCATCCCCCTAAGGAAATTTTTATTTTGGTGTTTTAGTTTTGAGAAGAACCTGGAACAAAACTAATAGCAGTATGATAAATGTTGCCCGTGTAAGTTAAATTGACTTTCGGGACTCACCCTATGTGTGAAATACTTGTTTTCATTATAAATAAATGGATTAATCTGTAAAGCCCTTTGGCTGCACAAAATAAGAAAAATCTACCATATGCTCAAGAGTTAAAAAGTTACACCACACTACTATTAAAAGTTACTCTTGTGTGGTAATTTTCTAACAATCATGTTTTTAATAATCTCCTTTAACACAAGGCTAAATGATCAGCTTCTCAGCTTAAGTAATAAATATAATGTGAGAGAAAATTATTAATATTAAATGGAATCACTAATGAGGGCAGGTGTTACCAATTTTTATACCTTAATCACTTGGTAGCACCCATCTTTATAAAAGGGTTAAATATTATTTGCTACCTCTGAGTAGGAATATTGTTAAATTTTATTATTGTGCTGATATGCAAGAAATCCTATCTGAATACAGAACATACTGAAATTGTTAAGAACATACTCTTGTTAGAACTGCAGTTTAACCACGACATCCTATTACTTACTATTTTATTTTTCAATTCAATATCAAGAATGGCACCATTCTTCTTGAGTGACTATTTGATAATATAAGAATCATTTCCTGCCAGTTTATGATCTCTATTCATTGCACTGTAACTTATTTGTACAGTAGATGGAAAACATTTTAAATTATTAAGCAATTTTCCCTTAAGTAGGCTGCTTCCTTGCTCTCTTTGGGGTTCTCTAAAAAAAAAAAATCAACAATATGCACCAAAAGGGGAAAAAATGAAACCAGTTTACTTTCACAATCATTTGAAAATAGCTACCATGAGTTGTTTTCCTTAATACATACTAACTTGGCTGTGACCTTGCCTGCCGAGGGAGTTGCCAGAGATAGTTCTGACTGGGGGAAAGCTAGTCTGAAAGGAAAACTGCAGCATAAGGGAGTTATTTCAACAGGTCAGTTTCCTGTCAAGGTTTGAATCCTTTTTTATAATCGGATTTTAAAAATTACAGAACATACCATACCTTTATATATAAATCATAGACATCAGTAAAGAAGTTCTTTATTCCATCTTCTTGCCTTATGTCATGAAGCATTATAAATCTCATATGTGAAATAATTAAGGTATAATCTTTCTTAGAAATGAAAAACAGAAAGCAGTCAGTTGATACAATATTCTCCAAATTAGTCACATGCTCGTTTTGCAATGGAAAAGTTGAATTACATAACCTGGGTTTAAAGTTAGCTTAGTTTTATCTTAGAGAAGATAATTTTTAAATAACTATAAAATAAAGTAAAATCACCTCTGATAGGTTCAGATAAACCTCAGTTTTATGTATGAGACTTAGCTTTAAAATTAGCTATAAACAAAATGTTTCTTCCCTAAAAAAATAAAGGTAGCCCCATAAATGGAAATTTTTACATGTTTACTGACTCTGAAGTCTACTCGCTCAGAGCCTGGCATCTATGTTCCATGTTCTAGTTTGTTAACTCAAGCTTTAGTTAGGTATCTGCTAAAAATAAGGATATGCCCCGCGGTGACAAATGCTGACACAAACCACTCATTGAACTTGTCCACAGTTTTCAAGTACATGTTGTTTGACAGCCACATGTTCTCATCTACCAGGTCGAGAGCAGCATGAGCTATGAACTGGTTCAGATGCCGGTGGTCGTCCTAGATGAGAGTGTGAACAGCGACAGATTAACATTTCCCTATGGCATCAAGAATACTGACATTTCATTCTGTAAATTCTATAGATGGTTTTCTTGGGGGGAAAAACAAACTGCAAGCTGCTTATTGTTATCATGAGACTTATAAAAGATCTGTGTTTTCACATAATGTTCTATTTTAAAATTTGTAATCTCAGTGTCAACAGAAAGCACAGAAACGGCTAATTACGTAATAAATGACATGTTTATATATATTATTTAGTAAGGTACCTTTATTACTTATACCTAACTGAAATTATTTATACAAAATTATTTTTATTGAAAATCTTATTTTTTATAGAAAATTATTTTTTTAATGTTGCAAGAAGGAAGTTGCCAAATTCTATAACCATTTAAGCATGTGACAAAAGGATGCTATGTTTTAAAAAAGGTAGATCCTGCTTTTAAGCAGCTCACATAGCAGAGGAAAAAGACATACAAAAAGCACGGAAATGGATGTGCCTGAAGGAGAGCACCTGCGGTAGGCTGGGTCTGAGCGGGCGGGAGGAGAGCGGTGTAGAAGGGGTGCCATTTCCACCAGGCCTTGAGGGCCGGGAGGAGGCTGGGAGGGCCGGGCTACCTGCACAGTGGCACCAGGTGAGCAGGGGAGATGGCTCAGGAGGTGACACTCATAATGGCCACCATAGGCCTCTTTCAGGTGGACAGAGTTTGCATGGCAGGGGGACCCAGGAGTGGTGGGAGGCCACGCTCAGCCCCAGCTGTGAAAAGTCACCTGTGCCAGCAGGAGGAGATGGTCTTGTCAGAGCTAGGAGTGTCCCTTTTGTGGGCTGAAATGGCTTAACTGGAGAGAAGGGGGAACTGTCCTATGATTATGTGGAGAGGGAATTCACAGCCTGGAATGCAGTCTTACTCCAATGTAATTCTTTCAAAATACATTTTTTCAAAGAATACTTCTGTTGGATTGTATCCCCTCAAAATCCCTATGCTGAAGTCCCTAAGCCCCAGTACCTCAGAATGCAGCCTTATTTGGAAAGAGGGTAGTTGCAGATGTAGTTAGTTAAGATGAGGTCATACCAGAGTAGAGTGGGCCCCTAATCCAGTGTGACTGGTAAATTTATAAAAAGGGAAGATTTGGAGACACACACACACACACACACACACACACACACACACGGAGAATGCAATGTGAAGACTGGAGTTAACGCTGCCACGAGCCAAAGAACTCCCAGAAGCTAGGAGAGAGACCTGGACAGATCCTCCCCTACAGCCTTCAGAGGGAGCAAGGCCCTGCAGACATTTTGATCTTGGACTTCTGGCTCCCAGAACGATGAGATAAAATTATCTGTTGTTCTAAGCCACTTAGTTCTTGGTACTTTGTTACGACAGCCACAGGAAACTAATACAGCCTCCTTTCTGAGGAGGTTGTTCCCGTAACTGGGCTGGAGGAAGGAGGCCAGTTGCCCTGGAATCCCTTGCACAGCTAAATCATGTTTACTTCGTTCCTGTTGCCATGACGAAACTAACTGAATCCTTGAGAAATGGATGTATTTTGTGTCTGGCTCACAGTAGTGTTTTCCATTACTTTACACTGATGATCAATCTTGAGACATTAGGAGCAAACTGTAGAAATGCTTTAAGAAGGTGAGTGCTAGCAGGAGAAAGAACTAAAATGAAGTTGTGTGACAAAGTATTTTTATTTGCACAAGGCCACTGGAGTACACAGAAACTCTATGTAAGTAACTGTGTCCCACAGGGCACCTATTACTACCTCAAAACAAAGTTTTAATGAGCACTGTTCTCGTAAGAATGTAGGAAAATCATGTGGGAACATCACCTGGTAGATAATACCTTAAATTTCTATCATATTTTGGTGGCAAGATCTGAATAGTTGAAAAGCATCATATATTGAACATTATGCATTAGAATTAATTTAAAAAATTAATTCCTTGTCTTAAAGGACATTAAAGTCCACTTTTGGAGCACGGGAGAAACATAGCATTAACTGTCAGCAATTTATTACGTGGACTAGTACAAAAAGATGGAAGGGACTGGGCTGTTCTCATCTCAAGACTCTACAGGTCTGTTTACTCTGAATGGCAACATGTTCTTGAACCAAGCCTGGTTTTTAGAACTCTTCTTGACAAGAAACTAGGTGGCATCGCCTCTGGTGCTGCTTTAGCGTTTCCTGCATGCAGCCAGGGTGTCACTGGGGAGGAGAGCACGCAGGCATCACCCAACCAGGAAGTTCTGCAGACCCAGTGGCAGCAGAGGGATACAGAAATAAGGGTCTCTTTTAACCTCTCCGGTAATAATTGATCTACTATGTATGTCCTGATGAAAAATGTGATTCACTGAAACATGACTGTTCTTCCGGACCCACTACAGATGGACTATGTTTCTATGTGCTTAAGCAGCATTTCATGGTGGGTAACACAGTAAAATATCATGGGAAAGAGACCCAGAGCATCAGGCCAGTCTGTGCTAAGTGTCTGCTGAATTAAAGGATGAATAAACAACTCCAAGGACATTCCCTGGATGGCTTTTAGCAGTTTGTGGGACTCTAGAGCAAGTCTCATTTAATTGTGGTAGATTTCAATGACCTTATCTGTCCAGATCTCTTCCAGTGCTAAAATCATATTATACCATATCATCACGATAGCATAAAAAATTCTTACAGAATTTAAGGTTCCATACGCACTTTGGATTCTGCTTTCCCAGCTGGCAAAAACTCCATTTCAAAAACTGGATTATCATGGTGGCCAACAATTACAAAATAGAAGCTTCCAGACATTGTCTTCAATATACGGCTCCTAATTAGTTAAATGAAAAATAACATATACTTTTAGTACTCAACATTGAAATTCAAAAATGGCTAACAGGAAGTCTAGAATTAATTTTTTTTTTTTTTTACTTAAACCTGACATTATAGAGGAGGATGCCACTAAACTTGTCATGCTTTCCAGTATACTACCATAGATATATGGCTTTTGGACTAAATAAATTATATATCTGTGGTATGTCCTGTAGAATCTAATGTACTATATTTTCATAGGGAAACTGGAAGACCTTTAAGATGAAACCATAAAGACAACATCCTCACCATCTGAAAGTTTGGAACATTTAGCTCAAAGGTTCCTGTGTGTCTGGCGGAGTAAGTTGAGCTTAACTTAGACTGGACCAGTTAGCACCAGCACCGACACCAGGAAAAGTTAATAGAGAATACCTGTAAGTTAACTATAATAGACAGTGGTGAGAAGGCAAAGGAAGTGAATGCCTTAGAAATTTCCAGGAGGCATCCTTCAGAGGAAGCTCAAAACAACTCTACCTCATGTCATCTACACCGAAAGGAGAGAAACTTGCATTTATCTGCAGACTGTGTGCTGTATATGTCCTCTTTCTACCTGTGTGCTATAAATACAGGTCTCTACAAATGCCTCCTTATACATCAGCTTCTAAGAAAGGAAGAAACAGTTTTGTATTCTAGAAAAGATGGAAGAAATAATCCCAAAAGGAAGACGTTCTGAGAAAGTGAGAGGTCTTGGAACTAAGGTTAATAGTTTGGCTAAAGAAATGAGAAACTGGGGGAAAGTATCAGTGATTCCATGGCTTTAGCACAGATAATTGAAATCTGGATGGATGGACAGACATCCGGAAGAATGGATGACAGATGGGTGGGGGACGGGTGGATTTACACATGTATGTATTATTTAGCACAAGGGCTTTGGAGTCTGACAAAGCTAGGTTCAAGCCTAGCTCTGCCACTTACGGGAAATGTGACCACAGGCAGTCAGATGTTGGTTTTCTCATCTGTGAAACAGAGATAACACTGTAGCTCCTTATGTTGTACTTATGAGGATTATACAATCTAATGCATGTAAAGCACCTGGCATAGTGTCTGGCTCACAGTAAGTGCTCAACAAATGTTATCTAGAATGATGTGGAAGATCAACACACGCATACTGGCATGTGGTGACTAGAAACTTTGCAAGGTGGGGTGGAAATCTAGTTAACCGGGAGTGTATGGTCAGTCCCCTGGAATACACATCTGAGGTGTGTTAGAGCCCAAGACTCATCAAGCCTCACTGGGCCTCCGCTGATTCACACAGAATATGCAATGAAATCAGAAGAAATCTGAAATGTATTTCCTAATGAACGACACATTTTGTAAAGGAAATTGGGGCATAGCTGGCACTTTTAACTCTGGAACTGGAAGGCTGTGACCGTGGAAGAAAAGGCAGATAGGAGATTCTCGGTGTAATGAAGTAGGATTTTTTAAAATGTTATTTGGGGCAGGGGATGGCATACTACAGACTGCAGGCCAAATCCAGCCTGGCCCGTTCTCTTACTACTATCTAAGGCTGCTTTCACCCTTCAGTGGCACAGCTGAGCAGCTGCGACAGAGACCATGTGGCCCACAAAGCCAAAAATATTTACTATCTGGCCCTTTACAGAAAAAGTTTGCCTCTGTTTTAGGGGAAAGATGAGAAAAAGGCCCAAATAGTAAAAGTGGATAACAAAGACCAGCAGGAATGATTAAAAAAAAAAAAAAAAAAAACTGTGCAAACTAGGAGAATTGGCAATAATTCTCCAGGGAAACCGAGGGGATGAGAGATGGAGACTGGAAATCTGAACAAAGTAAACAATGATATCATGAATTCTTGCTGGACTAGCTTTCAGAGCTGGAGTGTGCCAAGGGAAGGGCTTACTTTCTTCAGCACAAACATTTAAGCACCAGCAGAAGGAAGAATATGCATAAGGAAGATAACCTGCACTGCACCCCCCACCCTGAACTCCATGATTGGGAGCAGCACGGTGCTAAGCGCTGCAGGCAGACAGACAGAAAGGGAACTGAAAGAACCACCGGCCGGCACAACGGTGCTGTTACAAACTATCCAGCTGGGCAGAGGATGAGACAGAGCTTTCTTTATATACATTGTGTCCTTGACTCGAGCTGCCAATGACTTGACTTGGTAAACAGCTGAAGAAGCAAGACGGGCTATAACTCTTCATTCAATTCTGCCAAGGAAAAACTGACAGGTGAAGTGGAGGAACTGAAAACCCTGGGAGAAAATGACCCCATTGTCTCAGGAAGGGAATGGCTGCAATCACTTAGCAAATATTTGATATGGGCAAAGGTGAGGCAAACTCTAGAATTCCACCTTGTGCAAGATATGGAACTTTCTGTGAGGATGGAAATGTTCTATACCTGTGCTGTCCAACATGGGAACCAGTGAGCATTTGAAATGTGGCTAGCGTGAACTGGATTTTTAATTTTAATTAATTTAAACATAAATAGACACATGCGGCTAGTGGTTATAGTATTGGACAGTGAAGCTGTAGATCAGTGTTTCCGAATTTTTTATAAAAGTTTGGGACCCCCTCCACCTTCTCCCCACCCATAAATTACTTAGAATTCAAATACAAATAATACAAATAAAACAACCGCTGTGATTGAAGTGCCTGTGTTGGTTTGAGTGTGTATGTGTCTGCTCAATTTTCCTGTTACCTTAAATAGGCGCCCTTGAAGTATCTCCAAAGAAGGCTTGGTCTAGAGGTGGTCAGGAGGTAGCGCCACAGAATTTGGAATAGGTTAAACTAGGAAATTTGGACAAGAGAAGAATCTAAGATGGTTTCCAGATGTCTGGCTGGGTGAACAAGCAGAATAAGTGGCCCCTCTCCCAAGATGTCCACACCCTAATCTCTGGAACCTGTGAATATATCAGGGTTCATTGGCAAAGGGGAATTAAGGTTGCAGATGGAATAAAGCTGCTCATCAGCTGACCTTAAGATAGAAGATGAGCCTGGATCATCCAGGTGGGCCTGATGTAATTACAAGGGTCCTTAAAAGCAGAAGGACATTAAAGGAGGAAAGTCAGGGGAAGTGTAACTATGGAAGGATGGTCAGAGAGAGGTGATGTTGATGGTTTTGAAAATGGAGGAAGGGGCCATAGCAAAGGAATGCAGGAAGCCTCTAAAAGCTGGAAAGCACATGGAAACAGATTCTCCCCTACAGCCTCCAAAAGGAATGCAGCCCTACAGACACCTTGATCTTAGCCCAGCGAGACCTGTGTCGGACTTCTACGCTACAGAACCGTAAGATGATAAATCTGTGTTGTGTTAAGCCACTAAATTTGTAGCAGCAAATTTGTTACAGCAGCAGTAGGAAACTAACACACATGTCAAAGCTGGAAAACCCCCAGGTATGAGAGAAAAGGAAGGAAATACTCAAGGAAGAGCCAGCAAATGAGCAGAAGGTGCATTCTAGGAAGAGACTGAGGACAAAAGGGAGTTCACTTACCCCAGGGCATGGGGGTCAAGGCACTGTGGAAAAGGTGTTGCAGGGAGACAATGACGGTCAAGGTGAAGATATCTGGAGCAATGTGGGGCTGATAGTGTGGAAAAGAACAGGGGCTCTGTTTTTTCCAGCATGCATCCCCAACAAAGCCTGATACACAGAAAGTGCTCAATAATTACCAAATGGAACTACAATAAGGAGGGAGGTTGTAGGTTGGAAAGTGTTGTCAGGTGATGCTGGAATGCAAGGATGAGACATGGTAGGATTTCAGTGTTAAGCAGCCTCAACACTGCAGAGAATCTTCTGAAAGCTCCAGTGCCTGAGGCCCTAGAGGCCTGTGAAGTCCGTGTTCAGGTGGTCCATAGCACCTTTGTGAGAATTTGCTGAAGTCTGTTAAGGCACCTATGACATGACAAGGGACTGGACTTGGTGGCTAATGAGAGGGAGCTAGGACTCTCATTTGTGGTGAAAATAGCAGCTGTCCCTGGTGATTAGGGCAACTTGGCTTTTTCTGAGAGGGAGACAACTAAAGAAATCAACTTGGTGATATGAGGAGCTTCTCTGGGCTGGGGATAGTGGCTCTCACCTGTAATTCCAGAACTTTGGGAGGCTGAGGCTGGAGGATCACTTGAGGCCAGGAGTGTGAGACCAGCCTGGGCAACATAGCCAGACCCCATCTTAACACAAAATAAAAATTAAAAAAAAAAAAAAAAAAGCCAGGCATGGTGGCATGCGACTGTATCTCAGCTACTTGGGAGGCTGAGGCAGGAGGATTGCCTGAGCCCAGGAGTGCCGAGGTTGCAGTGAGTTATGATTGTACCACTGCACTCCAGCCTGGGTGACAGAGTAAGACCCTGTCTCTCACACACACAAAAAAACCCTAACTATACAACAATAAGACAAAGGAAACCTAGATTAAGAGCAGTTCATCTACATGAACCCTAAAGTTTTAATTTACTGCAAACTCAATAAGAGGCAGCAGTCTGATATGATGGTCAAAAAAGTTAATGCAATTCTAGGCTGCATTAAGAGAAAGACAATGTCCAAGCAAGGTCGAGAAAAATGTCAATGTCCTCTTTACTGATAATATCTCTGGGGAAGGTACTCAGTTCTGGGAATCACATTGTAAAAGGATCAATAACTGAAGTGTTTGTGTTGGGGGAAGAGCAGGCTCTAGGCTAGGGAGTGTTCTGGAAATGATAAAAGCAACTGAAAGAACTGAGGATGTTTAAACTGAGGGGGTGGGATGGGGAAAGGGAGTGGGTCTGGCAAAATACTATCTAAGCTGTCTAATGGAAAAGGGATTTGGCTAGGGGTAGCAAACAGGCTTCCTCTCCTCAGTGAATTCCAATCAACTGTTAGTGACTGCCAGGAACTGGTGCTGAGAAAGATTCTCAGACTAACTGCTGTCAGCAAGAAAGAATGCTGCGATCAACTGTCCCTGTTGGCTATATGGGTTTGGGGGAGTGCAGTGCCTACATGAGGGCCAATTTGCTAACTCTGGACTAGACAGACTTATTCCAAACTGCTCCATAGGTCAAGCCCAGGGCTGCTCATTTGCAGTTAGGAGGAAACTAGAAATGTGTAAGGGGCAGCTAGAAACCACCAGTGCCAGAGTGGGAGGATGAACTCAATGAACTTAGAAGTTCCTTCCAACTATGGAATCTTAAGTTGTAGTCAAATGAAAGACAACACTCAAGGACTCCAGTTCCAAAGCCACCCATTTTTTGGCAAACCTTTTTACAGCCTCTACAGAGGAACTTCTAGATAAGCTGCCTTTTGCTCCCAACGGCAGTGGTTTCAGTTGTTCGACAGACCTGGGGCTGCAAGAAAGAGTAAACTGGTGTGGCATGGGACATGTCTATTGCAATGAGGAGGAGTATGAATACCATCGATAGGTCTCTAATGTGACATTTTCCCAATAATATTAGAAGTAATTCCCCTACCCCTAAATGAGGTTATGTTGGCTTTTGGAGAACATTTTATCTAATTCTATTCAACTTCGGGACCAAAGGTGGGAGCAGTAGTGAGGGGGTCTTCAGGCATAGACGCTTTCTTTTAACAGTGGTCAAATGCTTCTGCTTTTAAACAGCATTTACAACATATCAACATCTTCTTAAACACTGCATCATTTCACTCTTCTGCTCAAAATCCTTAATGCTTCTCAGCAACAGACCATGTACTACTATTCAAAATGATTCCCACATTGCTCCACATGTCTTTTCTCAACCTTTTCCACTTCTGCTGGAGTTGACTGGTTTACTTTTTTCTCCCAAACTCACTTTGATTGTACCCACTCCAGAGTTACTGTTCTTACTTTTCTCTTTATGCTTGGAATGTTCCCCCTGATTCTGTGTGCAACCCTTACCCATCCTTTATAGTCAACTAAGTCCCTCCTCCTCCACAGTGATTTCCAACAAAAACCTATAGGCTCTCCACCTCCTATGATAATCCTGTCACTCTTGCTGCCTCTAAAATACTTACTCATTGCACTCTTCTTTAGTGCTGTGCAGAAGCTGACACTGATCCAATTTTGTCCTCATAGTACTTAGATACCTTATACCCCCAGCGCCCAACTCCGGAGTCAGGTCAGATTCCTCATTGCCCCCAAGAGGGTCCTGACTTTTTTTTAAAAATTCTTTTGCTCATTTTTTCCCCCTCCTGTGATGTTCTCCTTTTTGCTCATCATCCAAATCCTACCCGTGAAGCCCCTGATAAAGTCACACTTTTTCCACAGAGATAACCTTGATCACTTCCATCTTCAACCACCTCTCCTTTACCTAAACTCTTTCCGCAGTCTACAAAGCATCTTAGTTCTTGTTCAATTCTTTGGCTGTAATGTTTTCACTATTGCTTCTGAAAGATTTGGTGCCTTTTCTTTCTAATTAGACTTAAGCATCTCGGGTGCCGGCTCACCTTTCCCCAGAGCACACAATGGTAGGTACTCTAAAATAAAGTTTAGCTCTATGGTTCTCAACCAGGGGCGATTTTTGCCTCCCAGAGAGCATATGGCAGTGTCTGGAGACATCTTTGGTGTCACACCTGGGGGAAGGGTGTGCTACTGACACTTGGTAGAGACCAGGGATGCTGCTAAACCTCCTACGACGCACAAGACCGCCTCCCACAACAAAGAACCTTCCCGCTCCGAATGGCATTAGTGCCGTGGTTAAGAAACCCTGAGTTAGCTGAATGGCCCAGTGAAAGGCGAAAGAGGCAAAGTCCCCGAGACACTGGGCGTTTGCAGGTCGAAACGCAGTGTGGATTAGCTAGCTGGGGCTGTCCGGGTCCCGCCGGGCTGTCCCAGCGCCGCGGAGGGGTGGAGGTACAGGGCCAACATCCACGTCACGCAGCGGCTGGGACATCCCCCAGGGACCTGGAGCGGCCGCCCCCCGCCTCCCCCCCAACTCGCTCCATCCCCTACCTGCCGCAAGATTCCGACGACGGAAACGCCCAGTCCGTAACCACGGCGGAGACCAGCGCGGGCTCCGCAGCTTCAGCTGCGACTTACGAAGCAGTCCTCGCGAGACCTCGCGGATGCACTCCCGCGAGATGTAGGTGAAGCTTCCGCTTGGCGCTGCGCAACCGGGCGCATGCGCTGTAACGCTCGGGACGCGGGTTGCTCGGCTCGGCGGGCCTCCGGGAAGGGCGGGGTGAGTTCTCAGCGGTGAAAACACGCGGTCTTCCCTTGCCTTCTAGTTCCGTATCTCTGCCGGTCTCCGCCGTCCAGCCACGGTTGAGTGTCGCGCGTGGGTCACGGCCCCGCCCACCCCTCTGAACCGCGGGGAAAGTAACTGCGCTTCCTTGCCAGAGTTTCTAGTTCGGAGTTCGAGGCAAATAGTTCAGCACCCTTGTTCCTCCCGACCCCCCGGGACAGCGGCAGGGCTCTGAGAGCAAGGATTCCCCGTCGTTTTGGGCCTGCAGCCCGAGCTGGGCCTCGAACTCGAGCCACAGTGGGGAGGGCCGGGCGGGCTCGGAAGGAAGCTGACGCCTGACGATGGCTCAGGTAGATACACCTGCGCCTCCTCGGGGACTGCTGGAAATGAAGTCTCTTGTTTGTGTTCGTTAAAGCTCCTTTCCCCGCTAGGCCTCTTAGGGCTTTCCCGGAGGCCACCGGTCTGTTTTCAGAAATTTACGTCCCCTCTGCCGGCCAGTTAACTTGTAAACCGTTTTGTCTTCCAGTCCACCATGGCCCCCAAATGCGATGTGTTAAGTCAAGATGACCTGCGCAGAAAGCTATACCAGACATTTAAGGATCGGGGTATACTGGACACACTCAAGGTATCAGATTTTGGCATATCTGTGTCATAACTTTTACAACTGGAACCTGGAACAAGTGGTCCACATTTAAATTAATTAAGGGCTTGGGTTTTAATAATAGTATGATATATAGATTGTGTTGGTGAATTACATTTTTATATCCCTATGTAACTCTTTATCTTGAAATAATCTATGGAAAATGTTCGAGAAAATGTTGAGTTTGAGTCCTCTTAAAAGAGCATGTTTAATTAATTGAACTAACATTAAGATAGTGGGTGACATTTATATAACGAACAACACATTTTAGTTAGACTAGGCTTTTTTATAAATTTGGCTTATAGGTTCCTAAATTAATAAGTGCTTTTGTAATAAGTTTGGATGAAGGACATCGACACCACATAGAAAATATTAAGGTTAATGTAGACTAGTTTGGGGAATGTAAAATTTCTTCTTTAAGATATATTGAGACGTATGAATATTTAATTTGGGCAGCAAATATTTATTAGTATACTTTGGATTAACTGCCAGGAGTCAGATTAGCTCAACGTGTTTTCATTATGGTATACATTTCAAAAACATATTTTACATTTAAAATGGGAAATTAAGGAGAATGAGCTAGATTTTTCTCTGCCCCTTCCTCATTGCTTTTGTAGCTTCATAAAAATACTTCAAACTCCTCTGGAAAATACAGATAAAGTGTACAAGAGAAAAATCATCTCTAATGCAGCCATTAAGTGAAATAATGTATGTGTGTGTATATCCTTTTTAAATTTAAATTATAATGATGAGCATTTCCCTGTTGCCTTTAAAGTTTCTTTCTTTTTTTCCCCCAAGACAGAGTCTCGCTCATTCGCGCCAGGTAGAGTACAGTGGCATCATCATAGCTCACTGCAACCTCAAACTCCTGGGTTCAAGCAATCCTCCTGCCTCAGCCTCATGGATAGCTGGACTACAGGCGCATGCCACCATGCCTGGCTAATTTTTTCTATATATATTTTTAGCTGTCCATATACTTTCTTTCTATTTTTAATAGAGACGGGGTCTCGCTCTTGCTCAGGCTGGTGTCAAACTCCTGAGCTCAAGCGATCCTCCCACCTCGGCCTCCCATAGTGCTAGGATTACAGGCGTGAGCCACCTCGCCTGGCCCCTTAAAAGCTTCTTGAAATCCTCATTTTTAGTGGCAGCAGGCACATTTTTGGATGTATGGATAATATATATAGCAGTCCCCTGTTGTTGAATGTTTAGGTTATACCTCCAGCAATCCACAGAGTTATGAGGAAGTGGTGAAATTTTTTCCTGTCCTTGATATCCTGATCATAAGCAGCTGAAATGGGCTTCTAGGGAAGTGAAGTGAAGAGTCCTTAAGCGGTCTGGCTAACCACCGCCAGTTCACTTGGAAGCTGGGGAAATAAAGATTTTTCCAGAACCCACTGGGCTGCTCTCTCGTCTTTCGGCCATGGATCTAGAACTATTCTGGAAATGAAAGATTCCAGTGAATGTGACAAATTTGTGTATATCTGTAGTGAAACAATCCTGCTGAAACTTTTTCCCCTTGTGTTGATCTAGACGCAGCTCAGAAACCAGCTAATTCATGAATTGATGCACCCTGTACTGAGCGGAGAACAGCAACCTCGGTCTGTTTCAGTAGAAGGAAGCTCGCTCTTAATAGGCGCCTCTCACTCTCTGGTGGCAGATTATTTACAAAGATGTGGCTATGAATATTCACTTTCTGTTTTCTTTCCAGAAAGTGGTTTGGCAAAAGAAAAGGTAAAGTCTTTCCTTTTTTGTTTTTGATTTTTCTATTGACAGTTTCTTCCTCTGCTTGTTGTGCTGCTTGTTAGTTAAGTGCTCCTTGAGTAGCTTGGTCCATTTCTCATTTATCATATCGTATCTGCACATAATGTGTTTGTTATATAACAAATGGCTGCTAAATTTGATTGTTCTTAATTCCTTGGTATCTCAGTCATTTATAAAATAGTGATAGGTAGAATCACTAAATGTTTTGGAGCTAGAATTGATCTTACTATCCGTGTAGTCTGATGAAACTCTGCCATTTCTGTTGAATGTCTGCTATGAGCTTGGTACTGTGTTAGGCACACTACAGGTGTTTCATGTGTTACAGATGAGGAGAGGTGAAGTGATTTGTCCAAGGTCATGTAATTTGTAAGTGGCAATGCAGGGCCGTAAATCTAGATCTCCAAAATGTGCTCTTTTTACTATGTTATGGTCTCTTCAGGTATTTCTCTTTGTGATAACGTAAGAGAAGTGAGAATATGTGATTTTTTTACAAATCTAAAGTTCTCAAATATTAAAACATGTCTTATGTTTTACCACTCTTCTAATTATTTTAACTATATATTCTTCACCATTACCATTGAACATGATAGTCCCACTTTATTTTAAAGGCAGATATAGCAAACTTTTCCTGTGTGTGTGTGTTTAATATTCATTTCTTCAGATCAGTTTTGGGTTCACAGCAAAATTGAGTGAAAAGTACAGAGTTCCCATACTCCCCCCCCCACATGTATAGCTTCCCCCAATATCAACATTTCGCAAGGTGGAGCATTTGCTATAATTGATGAACCTACATTGACATGTCATTATCACCCAAAGTCCATAGTTTACATTAGGGTTTACTCTTGGTGATATTCCTATGTTTTTACCCTATTTTATCTAAAATTATCCCAAAGTTTCATATTCCAAAGTATTAAGGATGTAAGAATGTTAGTACAGTATTTGAATGAAATTTTCTTTATCAATATTAGGAATTCAGTTTTGGTCCACGATTCTCTAGCTTTCTAATACATTTCACAATTTTGCTTATTGTGTGAATAACAGTCAATTATATAATTATTATAACAGGAATTAATCCAGTTGATACGCTTAAAGGTTTCTAATATAAAATGCCATGGAGAATATTTTCTTTTTTTTTTTTGATTTATTTTCTTGTTGTTGTTTTCTTTTTTACATGGAGCTATGCCCAAGAAGCCTTGAGCAAGTGGACTCCAGAATACTTTCTTTAAAGGAAAACCAATTGAAAACAAATTATATCAATGTTCTCAGGGTAGACATAGAAAATGATGTATACTATAATAAAAATATATACTTACTCAAAATGTCTGTTTAAAAATATTTTAGGAATATTTTAGTCATTTGTAGTAGTAAAGACAGTAAAAATTTAGTTTATTTACATTTTTAAACAATGAATATATTAAAAAATGAACTATAATTGAAAGACTCTGGAACTCATTTATTCATTGGTTCATCAGATATTTGAGTGTCATCTGTAAGGCATTAGCCATTTCTGTTAGGCATATATTTTTGATGTGAACTACTTGGAGGTTAATTACATGATCGGGAAAGATACTTTATGCTTTTGACCTCAACATGTTTATTGTAACTTATTTACAAGTATGAGAAAGAGTTTCAATTTTACATTAGCATAGTTACCTTATTTTTATTTAATCTGAAGCATGTTTCTTAATCTCATATTCATATTCAGAAACATATCCTAATTTATCATTTAAACATGGATGTAAAAATGTGTCTAATTAGTAACCTTTTTTTTTTTTTAAGGTATTTACTATGCAGGATCTATTGCAACTCATTAAAATCAACCCTTCCTCCAGTCTCTACAAATCACTGGTAGGATTGCTTAGTTTTTATAACCTGCTTTGGTTTGTTAATTATAACTGAATAGTTGAATAAAGGTTAAATATTTTCTTTTAACAGATTACACGATTTGATAAAGAAAACCAAAAAGGTAGGAGGAGCCTTCATGTTTGTAGAGAATACAGCATTTTTGTATGTACTTTTTCCTATAAAAGTAAGAAGCTAATAATTTTTAGGGGGAAGAGTAGGAAATTTAATTTGCATTAAATCATTTGATTTTCCTTGCTGACCATACCTTCCCTTTTAAATAAACAACAGTTCATCTGTTGTTCTGACAAATGCAGGTCATTTCCCCCATATCTCCATTCTTGTATTAGCTCTTAGGTACTAAAAAAAAAAATAACCTCAGATAGTATCAAGGGCCCTACAAATAGACTGAAAGATACTCTTTGTAAAAATACCCACTGTTTGGAACATTTCTGCCCAAAAACCCCCAACAAACTAATAACTTTTAGGCCAGATGTCTTTGTATACTAGGTGTCTCCCTCAAGTACAATGTGTAGAGTATTAATATTTTCTTAAAGAATCAGATATCTGTTCAGTAATGTGTTATGTATTTTCTTATTAAGTGTTTATGTAGACTTGATAAATTGTCTTAATTTTGACCTTGATAATAACCTTTCATAGAGTCTATAACTATCATGGGTGCCTGACCATTAGTTAGACTTAACGATGGGCTTTGTAGCATGAACATAAGCTAGCAACTTGCCTTTGATGCATAGTTACTCTTTAGGTCTTTTAAATAATCTTTGGCATTATACAACAGTCCTCTTGTGTTGGTACCCTCTTGGATTTCTTCTGTTGCCAGCACTGCTGCCATCCCCACTAGGACATTCATTCATTCAGAACTTTTTCAGCAAACATTTGAGACCTTTCTGCCAGCCATTAGTCTGTGACTTAAATAAAAAATGAATCTAGACACAGACCTTGTACCTTATACAAAAACTAATTCAAAATGAACCATAGACCTAAATGTAAAATGCAAAACTATAAAACTTTTAGATGAAAGCATAGGAGAAAATCTATGTGACCTTGGGGTTTCGTGGTGAGGTATAACACTAAAAGCATGATACATGAAAGAAAAAAAAGATCAGTTAGACTTTATTAAAATTAAAAACATCTCTGTGTTAAGACACTCTTAAGAGGATGAAAACACAAATTACAGACTGGGAGAAAAATTTGCAAAACACATATCTGATAAAGGACTTGTATCCACAATGTACAAAGAACTCTCAAAACTCAGCGCTAAAAAGATTACCCAACTAAAAAATAGACAAGGGATCTGCACAGACATCTTACTAAAGAAGGTATACAGATGGCAGGTAAGCATAGAAAAGATGCTCTTTATCATTTGTCACTAGGAAAATGCAAATAAGACAACAGTGAGATACTACTACACACTTGTTAGAATGGTTAACATCCTAAACACGATACCAAATGCTGGTGAGACTGTGGAGCAAGAGGAACTCTCATTCATTGCTGATCAGGCTTCAAAATGGTGCCACCACTTTGGGAGACAGTTTGGTAGTTTCTTATACAAAGGTAAACAGTTGTACCATATGTTCCAGCAGTCGTGCTCCCAGCTGATCTGAAAACTTTTGTCCACACAGACACTTGCACATGAATGTTTTAGCAGCTTTCACAAATTGGAAGTGACCAAGATATCCTTCAGTAGGTTGAATGGATAAATAAACTGGTACATCCGAACAGTGGAATACTATTCATCCCACAGGAATGAACTATCAAGCCATGCAAAAATATAAATGAATCTTAAATGCATATTGTTCATGAAAGAAGCCAGTCTGAAAAGGCTACATATTATATGATTCCATATATATGACATTCTGAAAAGGCAACCTATAGAGATGATAAATCAGTGGTTGCTAGGGATTTGGAGAGAAAGAGTGGGCAGGTTGAATAGGTGAAGCAGCACAGGAAATGTTTTAGGGTGGTGAGAGTACTTTGTATGGTACTGCAATGGTGGATATGTGGCACTATATATTTGTCAAAAGCCATAGAACTTTACAGCACAAAGAACCTTAATGTATGCAAATTAGGAGGTCAGGTGTAGGATGGAACGCAGACTGTGACAAAACAATCCAACTCTAGTCCCCTCACCGAAGGAGGTGGGGAAAAAAGGTGCCAACCTAACTAATTTTAGACATTTCAAGAAACCAAAAACTTCTAAAATAATTTATGCTCATGATTTAACTACTCAGAAGAGTATGAAGTGAAAGAAAGGTAGTAATTTCTGCCCATGTTCTCTAGTCTTGCTCTCCACTGATAACTAGAATTAATAGTTTCTTGTTCTTCTAGATTTTCTGTTTGAGTATGAGTCTGTGTATTTGTAATTATTAGTAACATGCACACAGTCATAAATGGGATCATATAGATGCTGTTTTGTAGTTTTTTTATCTACCAGTATATCTTTCTATAGCAGTATGTTTAGACATTATTTTTAAAGAATGTATTTAAGCCCCTGTGGATGGAGATTTAGTTGTTTTATTGTTTGCTTTTTATCATTAGAGGCAGTCAGTGTGCCGTGTGTACCCTTTGTGCCCTTGTGAAAGTTTAGCTGTGTTTATTCATAGAAGTGGAATGACTAGGTTAAAGGGCATGTGCATTTTGAATACACATGAATGCTGACAGCTTTCCCTCCCAAGTGAATGAACATGACCATATCTCCACTCCCTTGCCAACACTTAGTATTATCAAAGTTTTAATCTAAGCGATATTATAGGGAAAATATGGTCTCTCTATTGTATTTGCTTTATTTATGATTTTATGTTTATTCAACGTTTTAAAATTCATGTATATTTGAAATTTGACTTTTTTCTGTGAACTGTCCCTGTCTCTCCTCATTTTTCTATTTTACTGATTTGTAAGAGCTCTTTGATATTATGAAAATTGGTCGTGTTTCCATATTATTATAAACATTTTTTTCCAGTGTATCATTTTTCATTTGGTTTTATTTTATGCCCTATATGTTTTTAATTTTTATGTGGTTAGATTGATAAATAGTTCTTCTTATTCCTTCCAGGCTTTGTATCATACTTGGAAAGGCCTTTCCTCAAATTATTCTTAAAAGAAAAGATACAATGTAAAAATGATATTATTATATAACCAAGGTTATATAAGCAGTGACTGAGCAATGGTGGAATGAAAGTTCTGAAACAAAACTATGACTATTGTGTTTTTTAGGTTTTCTTATGTATTTTTTAAAAGAGTTGGCAGAACATCATCAGGCTAAAGAGAGTTGTGATACAGAAACTCAGACAAGTTCAACATTTCCTGGCCAAGACTCCCTTGGTAATTATATCCTTCTTTCTTAATTCCAGTTCTGCTATTTTCTTTTTGAATGAAGGAAATTACCTGATTTACCGTATCATGTGGTGGTTCCTTGAACTGGAGATATGTAACCTGAAGGTGGCAAGGGAATTCATTTCTTCTGGAATCATGTTGTTAGAAGGGACCAGGAATTGCTCTCCAGTGTCATTCCCTATCTTCAAGGATGCCAGGGCTATGTTGGTCACATTATGCAGAGATCCAAAGGCCCACATTCTTCTTTGTTGGTTGGGTTTGACCTCTTTTAACTGGGAGATTCTTCCTGGTGTCTCGTCTAACTTTATTTTACAGCCACTAAGTGGAAGATTATAGACTATTTGCTTTTGGAGAGCTAGAGAAGTCATTGGCCCATGACTCTGTTTTATAGTTGAGGAAGCCAAGGTCCTCAGAGGAAGAGCAACTTGCATTTTTTTTTTTTTCTTTTTGACAGCAATTTCACAAAGAACAGAAGAGCAACTTGGAAACACCCAATCTGGGTCTGAACTAAGAGTTCAAGTTTTCCGTTCTATGATCTAGAGCTTTTTGCATTATGCAGCCTTTGTACAATATCATCCTGCCCTTTAGTTTTGTACTCAGTAGAGATGGGAAACAGCTATTTAAAATGATGTTCTTAACCTATTTCTTGGACTTCCCTTACTCTTTTTTATTTTTATTTTTTGAGACAGTCTCGCTTTGTTGCCCCAGGTAGAGTGAGTGTAGTGGCATCATCGTAGCTCATTGCAACCTCAAACTCCTAGGCTCAAGTGATTCTCCTGCATCAGCCTCCTGAATAGCTGGGACTACAGGCATGTGCCACCATGCATGGCTAATTTTTCTGTTTTTTGTAGAGATGGGGGTCTAGCTCTTGCTCAGGCTGGTCTAGAACTCCTGGCCTCAAGCAATCCTCCCAAAGTCCTAGGATTACAGACATGAGCCACTGTGTCCAGCAGCCCTTACTCTTAAATAGTAATAGTGCTTTTAACTTGTAAGAAGATATGTTCATAATTTGTAAAAAACTATATTGTATGACTAGGCCTTTAAGTTTAATTGCATTAGAAACATGTTACATGCTTATTATAAAGCAGTGCTGTGCAATAGTGTGAGCCACATATGTAATTTTAAATTTTCTAATAGCCACAAAAAGTTCAAAGAAGTGAAATTTGTTTTAATAATATATTTTATTTAACCCAATACACCCAAAATATCATTTCAACATGTGCTCAATATAAAAAATATTAATGAGATATTTTATATTTATTTTTTGTACTAAGTCTTTGAAATCTGTTGTGTTTTTTGCACTTAGAGCACATCTCAATGCAGACTGGCTATATTTCAAGCACTCAATAGCCACAAGTGGCTAGAGAGTCTTGTATTGGACAGCATAATTATAGAGCATTTGGAAATACAGAAAAATAGATGGGAAAACATATCTGAAGTAATGCCTACCAGAGACAAACACTGTCAATATTTTAATCTATTTCTGCCAGATTTTTTTTTTCCTTGCACGTACTTTTTTGGTGGATATTACATGTGGCTGAGATTGTATTCCGGGTTCAGATTTGCACTCTACTACGTGATTGAGTCAGACCCGCAGTTGGTTCAAGGGCCATTGGCCTGGTGGAAAAAGCACTGGCATGAAAGAGAGTCAGTAGATCTCACTTTAGTCCCAGTTGTGCTGTTACGTAGTTGCTTAATCCTCTGGCAGTTACTTAAACTATATGAGCATTTACTTTTTTATCTGCAAAGTGGAGAGGTTGAAACACATGGTCTTTGATTCTTTTAAAGTCATTGTTTTGAACATGTAAGTCAATTTTAATCAAAGTTCAATGAAAGAACTCTCTGCCTTGGCACTTAGAGACTGGGAGGGGACTCCAGTATTTTCTGACTTAAACTGTGACATCCTTATGCTTTCCCTTAAGTATACTCTTTTCTTTTGTTCAGAGGTCTGGCCTCTTGTGCACTTGACTATGTTTATATATCCTGATTTGATCTGTTATTTTTTTAATAGCTGAGAAGCTTCAGCTTATTGATGATCAGTTTGCGGGTGCTTACCCTCAGCGTCCCAAGTTAGAGTCTTTAGAAATAAAGTTAAATGAATATAAGAGAGAAATAGAACAGCAACTTCAGGATGAAATGTGTCAAAAGGTAAGCTTTATCTTGTTGCTGTTAACAAGAGTGATATTTTTGCTTGTCTTCTAATGTCTTAATCTTAGGTATATGGGAAATATCTAGAACCTTTATTAAAGAATGGGATACTGTACTGTGTGCATGTTATTTTTATTTCCAATTATGTCATTTGTTTGTGCCTTTGAATGAATCCTACAGGTACAGTGAATGACATAAAACTAAAGGTGAACTAAACTAAATGTAACATGTTTGGGCAGAACATTAATATTAAACCTAACCATGGAGAGAAGTTTGTTACTGTTTCTTTCTTTTTTTTTTTTTTGAGACAGAGTATCACTCTGTTGCCCGGGCTAGAGTGCCGTGGGGTCAGCCTAGCTCACAGCAACCTCAAACTCCTGGGCTCGAGCAATCCTCCTGCCTCAGCCTCCCGAGTAGCTGGGACTACAGGCGTGTGCCACCATGCCCGGCTAATTTTTTCTATATATATATATATATTTTTAGCTGTCCATATAATTTCTTTTTTTTTTTTTTTTTTTTGAGACAGAGTCTCACTCTGTTGCCCAGGCTAGAGTGAGTGCCGTGGCGTCAGCCTAGCTCACAGCAACCTCAAACTCCTGAGCTCAAGCGATCCTCCTGTCTCAGCCTCCCGAGTAGCTGGGACTACAGGCATGCGCCACCATGCCCGGCTAATTTTTTCTATATATATTTTTAGCTGTCCATATAATTTCTTTCTATTTTTAGTAGAGGTAGGGTCTCGCTCTTGCTCAGGCTGGTCTCGAACTCCTGAGCTCAAACGATCCGCCCACCTCGGCCTCCCAGAGTGCTAGGATTACAGGCGTGAGCCACCGCGCCCGGCCTGTCCATATAATTTCTTTCTATTTTTAGTAGAGACAGGGATCTCACTCAGGCTGGTCTCGAACTCCTGAGCTCAATCTGCCCGCCTCAGCCTCCCAGAGTGCTAGGATTACAGGCGTGAGCCACCATGCCCAGCTGTTACTATTTCTTTAGTAATTGGTGAATTTTTTGGTATCTATTTGCAGCTGAAGTATTTTAAAGACACTGAAATAGCAAAAATTAAAATGGAAGAGAAAAGAAAGTATGAGAAGGAATTAGCTGAGTTTCGGAATGAGTTTGAGAAAGCTTGTCAAGTAAAATCTGAAGCCCTCATTTCTCGGGAAAAGAATACCCTTGAGAGACTTCAAAAGCACCGGGAGGTATGATAATTTATTGAGTGGCTATTTCCTGCAGCTGTTAGTGGGTTCGCTCAAGATCCAGGAACAGGTGGGACAAATGATGGAACAAGGCCCTAGAGGAGCAATAGGGACTGGGCCAAGAGTGCAAATGGAAGGGTGGGCCTTGGAAAGGATACGCAGACTTCCTTCCTGAGACTGGTGGAAAGGAAAGAACTGTGGAGGTGAACGTGCACTGCGGAATTGTAAGAAATTCACACTAAATAAGCTCCATCTTCTCAGGCAGATTAGAGGATCAGGTAGTGGGTTTTAGGAGTGGCTCGGAGGTGTGGAACAGCTTCTGTGCTCAGGGAAGAATAGCTCCTTAAGGCAGAGAGGACTGTGTTGAGGGCCCAGGTGATGGAGGGAGCCTGGAATATAAACCATTTGCTTGTAGGTAAGTTTTCTGTTCTAGCTCTAGGGAGGATTTGTAATTTGTGGCTCTTTTGGCCCCTTTCAGTGAGGGCAGAAAGATAGAGGTGCTTGGGGAGTACAGCTTTGCAGAGCTTAATTTATTTGCCTTGAGAAAGGCAGCCTATTTAATTGGAGATGCTGGGCCTCTGCTGGGTGGTGAAGGGTCCCAGAGGATAGGGCAGGTGGCTCCTAATCTAGGGGAAAAGGGAGGGTTATGTGGCAGTCTCAGTGATCAAGGAGGTCTGAAGAGATTGGCAGGTGGAAATAGGAACCAAGAGTACAGAGTTGCAGGGTGAGGCTTCAAGTGGAGACTGGAAACAAAATGCAGTGTGCTGCCGTTGGGGGAAGCTGCAGAAGTGAGCAAGGGTGAAGGTCCCTGGGGTAGAGGATCCTAGGGGTGCGAGTGTCATCCACATGGCCGTTTGATCTTGTCACTCAGAAAGATGACTGGACAGGTGGCAGGGAGTCCATGTTGGCAGGAGGGATTGAATGGGCTCCTTTGGGAAAACATATTCCTTTCCTAAGGGCATGTCTTAAATCAGACTGGATTTGTGGCACTATTTCCAATGTACCTCGAGAACTACTGCTGTCAGGAGATGTTGAAAGTAGGAGGACTTCCTCCTATTGTCCACCTTCTCAATAACACCTGGTTGTTTAATGCTAAGTGCACTCCCTCTACAATTTTGTGTAGCATTTCTGGGAATTGGGCTCATTTCAGCTATAGGAATAAAATGCTGGAAGCACAGATCTTTGAGATGATTTGATCATTAGACTAACAACTTTATTTTCAAGATAAGTGGCTGCCTAGAACCCCATTTACTTTGATTATCTGAAGGCTTTGAAGAAGCATTGTCATCCTCATAAAAAGCATCATGTCTTTATTCCTTGACCTGGAATGTCCATCCCCTTTTCTCCCTCAAAACTATTCTGTCCTTCAAGACTCAGCTTGAATATCACCTCGGTAATGCCTTCCCTGACTCCCCTTGAGTGACTCATTCAGGCCTCATTCCTGCATGTGGTATTTATATACTTTAGTGATGAAATCATCACATTCTAGTGTGATTGTTTCTCTCTCCCTGACTAAATTATGAGAGCCTTAAAGATGGGGACTGTCTGCCTTTTTATATCCTGCTCCTAATGTGCTGCTTGACATGTGATGGGTAACTCTTTGTGAAGGGAACACATACATGGAAGGATGGCCTGTTTGTTTAGGAGTTCATATGAGCTTGCTAACACTCAGTCAGAATGACCCATGAACTGGAACATTCACACACTACCAGTACCAGTACTACTGGGGATTCTAGTCTTTGGGAGTTTTATTGCTGAATGCACATATTGCTTAATTTTTCTTGCCAAAGAACTTAAAATTTTAATTGAGGGACTAAGAGATTTTACTAAGTAGAATAATTAGACAAAGGGTGGTAGGAATATAGGGTAATATAGTTTAACAGTCGTTGGAGGAGTAATTTTTTTACGCAAGGGAGGAAATTTTTGTGCAACTAGAATAGGCAAAAAGTATACCTTGAATTGGAATCTCTTGAAGGTGAAACTGTTACCCTAGATGTCTGTACTTTGATTGTTTTCTGGAATTTAGGAAGCAGTGTATCAGTTCAAATCTGTTTTTATTTTCTTTAGCTTACTTGCTAAAAATTAATGATTTCCTATACAGATTGAAACAAAAGAAATTTATGCTCAAAGGCAGCTTCTACTGAAAGATATGGATTTGCTAAGACGCAGAGAAGCAGAGCTGAAGCAAAGAGTTGAAGCTTTTGAATTGTAAGTAATACATATTCATATTGTATATAGAATGAATGAGAGTAAAAAGAATTACTAAATATATGTCTAAATATTCTTATGTTAAATTGCCATGTAGAATTCTTGGTTGTAAAGGTGGTATGACCTAGCATTAGAAGATACAACTTAAGAGAAACAAACACTAGGCTTTTGCTTTTGAAATATTAGACATTTAAGATGAAAAGCAGCATGAGATACCATCATCAGGCCACAGTGAGACCAGACAGATAATTTGGAGAAGTTAATAATGCTTGAACAGATTGTATGTTTTGCAGTTACATTCATTCAGATCTGATAGTTTCAGGTGTGTATTGTATAGTAA
Source organism: Eulemur rufifrons (assembly GCF_041146395.1). Lineage (NCBI taxonomy): Eukaryota > Metazoa > Chordata > Mammalia > Primates > Lemuridae > Eulemur > Eulemur rufifrons. Next base: position 134,089,721 of record NC_091012.1, on the reverse strand, counting down.
CCGAATTACATATATCCAGGTCTGCAGCATTTACCATTTCTCATGGTGTGTGTGTGTGTGTGTGTGTGTTACTCACTCTTAATGCTGACAAATATTTCATCCTTCAAATCTTACCTGGGATTGATAGCAAGCTCACCCATGTGTAGTTTGTGCAATAAGCCTTCTTTCTCATTTGGAATTTGCTATTAATTGACACCCAGAGATACTCCATGAATCTTACTTAGTTCATTAAAAAATTTGTCTCCATCTTCATTAATGTTTTCTCACTTCTATTGTCTAGATTCATTTGATTTCTTCTATGTACTCTCTTTTTGGCAATATTGAAGAGGTAAATTGATCAAGAGAGAAAAGAAAAGGAACAGAGTTTGGGCAGAGAGAATTCGTGATTATATAATCACTTCTTTACCTCCATTTCCTTTATTCCTCTTCCTGCCTTCTAAGCACATAAGCGAAATAAATGTGGCTTACTGCTACTGGCTTTCCAGATTAGCCAGCAGAGGGAGCTAATACATAGCACCTTTACCTGTTCTTGGACTAGTCAGAGTTCTGCAGCGCTTCTCAGGTTGGCAGGATCTCAGCACCTGTGACCTGACTCTTTGGCTTGGGAATTGGTGCTGTGGTTGATTTAAAGTCTCACTGTGAAGACCATTCCGTTCTTTGGTGTTTTTGTTTTTTTTTTCGTTTTTTTTTTCTTGAGACAGAGTCTCACTCTGTTGCCTTGAGTAGAGTGCCGTTTCATCAGCCTAGCTCATAGCAACTTCAAACTGCTGGGCTCAAGCGATCCTTCTGCCTCAGCCTCCCAGAGTGCTAGCATTATAGGCGTGAGCCACTGTGCCTGGCCAATTCTTTGGTATTTGGAAGTGCTGGTCGAGCCATCTATCTTTTGTTCTCTCTTTTAGCATTCTCTTCAGTATTCAATCGATAGATTATTAAATGACAACAAATCTTAATATCTGTAGGCTAATCGATTAGATCCTGCAGTTAGAAGCAGTATTATAGAAGAGACAAGCATATGGGTACAATAACTTTTGTTTATAACATTGTGACTACTGTTTCACCCCTGAATTGATTATGGCCATTTGTCTCCTGCAACCATGAAGTGTTATTTATCTTCTGGGAGAAACCACTTTGGTCCTCTTTCCCACCACGCCCAGCCAGGTGCTGCCACCACAGGCTCCCTCTGCTAGAGCCCATACACTGTGCCTGGATCAGTTCATAAAACACATGGAGGACTTTGGGTTCTTCCCTTTAACTTCCTTGTAGTGACAGTCACATAACAGTTTCAGTCTATTGAACTAAAAACACATGGTATTTTTTTCCTAAGTTTGTTACCTCAGATATTGTAGTTTATTTGCTCTGTATATGTTTGCTAATTTCAGGACCCAGAAGCTCCAAGAAGAAAAAAATCAAAGTATGACTGAGGCACTGAAGAGACGGGAACAGAATTTAAAGAGTATTGAGGAGACCTATGACCAAAAGCTCAAGAATGAACTTCTAAAGTAATTGCTTGGCATTTTTAAAGAAGTAATATGTTTGAATTAAGTTGGTGGAAACATGACAAAAACTGATGAAGTAGTTTTCTGACTCACATTTTATGGCAAAATTTAGTGTCTGAAAAAAATATATATTTTCATCAAGTCAATCCTTCACCATGACTATTTGAATTAGGATAGTTTTTAAAAGATACTGCATAAAGAATTGCATCCTCTGCTCTTCTTACTCATAGCTTCACTAATATTTATTGAGGGCCTGTGATTTACTTTAATTTTTAGGGCACCTTGTAAGCTCAGCTTGCACAGTTGATAAGCTGTAATTGGAATTATAATCACTTCTCTTTTCCTCTACCCCACCCCACTCATATTGCCACTAAGATGGGGATATCTAACAATTTAGAAATTATCATACTTAGTGGTCATGCCATTTGTCAATGAACATGTGCCTTGTATTCCTTCAAGGTTCTGCAAAGCCAGAATCAAAAGAAAAGAACTAAAATTAACTATGTGAAGCAGTAATATAAGGAAAGGAAAATAAGGACAACTATGGTTACTTTGGCTTTTCTGTAGTTGAGTTTTGTGTCCCAGTGAATAATATTCTAGTGCAAAGACATTACGCCCATATAGCAACTTTTCTCTTCAGTGGGTGGTATAGCATCTGGTACATGAAAGTGCTCAGTTAATGTTTGCTAAGTAAATACATATGAGGAGGTGACTCAACTAAGGTATTCTGGGCATTTTTTATTTGGCCCCTTTTTATTGCCTTGGCCATAATTTGTCATTGATACTCCGTTATATAGTACTTAGCAAAGGTTTCTTGGGGTTTATTCTTTAAGCGAATCTATTAAAAAAAGAAATACAGCAGCTTTTTCATCTATTGATTTTGAAATGATGCATTTTAGCCACATTTTATGTCAGCTCCTATACTAAAGTAGCAAACACTGAAGTATCTATAGTTGCTAAAATTTTAGGAGTAAATGAATAAAAATGTGTATGTTAATTTTACATGGTTATGGAGATAGTGGACTTTTTGGGTATCATTGTGACATTTTCTACATCCTAGAAGACATCTGTCTGCCTTTGGGGATCCTCATATGACTTTGGCAAGTGTTGGAGCTGGGAGGATGTTCACTACAGGAGACTTCTCTTTCCTTTCTCCCATCTCAGAACCAAAAGGGCAATTGGTAACAGCTGGGGAGGAGAAAGTAAAACTCCATGAAAACGTGCCTTTTGGTATCGCTAATCCAGATATAATGCTCTTGGCAGTTGGTTCTCAAGACTGTGCTTAGCCCCTGAGGGCAAAAGTACTTATCTTGGTTGCAAGTGGGGTGATGGTACAGGTGGACTGGAAGTGACTGCCAAGTTATCATTTGGGATTTAGTCTATTGTGTGCTGTGTTAAGTTTAACTTAATTTGTCTCTTTCCCCTTTTTGTCAGTGGAGACTAACTGAAAAGTGATTGCTTTCAGTAACCTCATGATAACATGACTCTTCATTTTGTGTGACTGAGTTTTTGGGACCCAATGTACAGGATTGAGGCAGGATTTTACTGGACCTTTCCTGTTTAGAATTCTAATCCCTGGCCTTAGTACTGAGAGACTTGAAAGTTTACACATTGTCATTTTCAGTGCCCTCAGGCGCCCCTGTGCTGTACCAAACTCCTGTGTTAGTAGCAGTCTTTCCAGGAAGATATTTAATAACTGAAAAACTCATTTTTAGTTATTCTGATTCTTAGGTATCAACTGGAACTGAAGGATGACTATATCGTTAGAACCACTAGACTGATTGAAGATGAAAGGAAGAATAAAGGTGATTCTTCAGGGGCGGAAACAAAAAGCTATGTTTTTCAGTTCTGATGTTTGGTGTGTTCTATATATTAAAAAATATGTAGCTTACACTTCATTATTCTTACAAAGTAACACATTTTTTGTGACTTCAATTTTACAAAATTAAAATAATCATTGTCTTTTACTACCTTTTTGGAGACCTTCATGTTTAAAACTTTGTATAGTCATAAAAGCCAGTGCTTTATTGTCAGTATTTTACCCAACTTTATTTCAATATATTTTGATAAATAAGTCTGTGGTTGTCAAGAAGGTGCAGTAACTTATTGGCATCAGGTACATATTACTCCTAACCATGAGAGACTTTTTTTTACTTATGGAAAATTTTAACTTCTCTGTCTCCTGTGACCTAGTTTCTTATTTTTTGTGTGTGCGCGCGCGCGCGTGTGTGTGTGTGTGTGTGTGTGTGTGTATTTGAGACAGAGTCTCGCTCTGTCACCCAGAGTAGGGTGCAGTGGCGTCATTGTAGCTCACAGTAACCTCAAACTCCTGGCTCAAGTGCTCCTGCCTCAGCTTTCCAAGTAGCTGGGACTACAGGTGTGAGCCACAACATTCAGCTAATTTTTCTGTGTTTAGTAGAGATGTGGTCTCGCTCTTGCTCAGGCTGGTCTCGAACTCCTGAGCTCAAGCAATCCTCCTGCTTTGGCCTCTCAGAATGCTAGGATTACCGGTGTGAGCCACCACATCCAGCCTTACTTCTAATATATTTTTATGCTTTACATAATATTTCTACTTGACATATAACCTCCTAAACTCTTTTATACATTGGCTTGAGACTACAGAAGTTGAATAATTTTTTATTCTTCAGATATTTTACATTTCAATATATTTCTAGGAAATTACCTGTAACAAGAAGTTGAACTTTTGGTGGAAATTTCAATCAGATTTATGAGAGTAAACCAGGGCTGGATATTTGACATTGACCAGATACCCAATGTGTGACTGTTCCTTTTGCTACTATATTGTGGAGACTCATACTTCTTTTATGGATTAATACATCATGTGTTTAACAAATTATGTTAGGCTTGTGGTAGCTGAAGTGGAAACTATGAAATAATAACAGACAGATCTTTGTCTTTAAGGAAGTTAAGAGCTGTTAGCATCAGGGCCCTGTGCTCTGAGCAGATGGTATAACTCTGGTTAGTATGTGCAGCAGGTGGAATTTCACCACATATATGATAATTATAGCTTCACATCACTTGTTGGGTAATAGTGTTTATTCCTTACTTGCCCCTGAAATTTTTGACCCCTACGTCTGCTATTTAGACTATGAAATAGTGGTCATTAGGACTGACATACTGGCTATAAATATTAAATGGCTTTTTTATTCACTAGAAAAACACAATGGTTATAATTGGTGGGTTCTTTCTTTCAGAAAAAGCTATTCGTTTGCAAGAGGAGCTCATAGCTATTAATTCAAAACAGGAGGAACTTAATCAATCTGTAAATCGTATGAAAGAACTTGAGGTAATTGTTAATCTTGTTGTTTTTTGAAGTAGATTTTAGGCAATATATGAAATTTCCATTTTAGTCATACATAATTTATCTTAAGTCGTTCTTTCGATATGTTTAGACTGTATTATATGGCTAAGAAGGTGGTGGCTGAGGTTAGTTCATTACTTCTTTTTTTTTTTTTTTTGAGACAGAGTCTCACTCTGTTGCCCAGGCTAGAGTGAGTGCCGTGGCGTCAGCCTAGCTCACAGCAACCTCAAACTCCTGAGCTCAAGCGATCCTCCTGTCTCAGCCTCCCAAGTAGCTGGGACTACAGGCATGCACCACCATGCCCGGCTAATTTTTTTTCTATATATATATATTTAGCTGTCCATATAATTTCTTTCTATTTTTAGTAGAGATGGGGTCTCGCTCTTGCTCAGGCTGGTCTCGAACTCCTGAGCTCAAACGATCCGCCCACCTCGGCCTCCCAGAGTGCTAGGATTACAGGCGTGAGCATTACTTCTTCATTTCTATCAAAGTCACGTAGTTGGAAGGGTGGATAGAGCTTTGGTCCTGGAGTCCTGCTTGAATTCTGTCCATCTCTCTTACTGATTGTTTGCCTTTGGGCGAGCTCTGTGACTACGGATTCCTGATCTGTAATCTCTGGGATATTTTCCACATCATATGGTCGTTGAGGGAATTCAGTGAGCTGACTTACAGCAGGTAGCCAATACATTTTTACCTCAGTATTTTCTCTCCTCCCATCAGCAGCAGGTAAAAATTCCTATTATATTGTTATCGTACAGATTAGAACAAAATGAGATGCATTTTTCACATGCCACTGTTACTTCTGTTTATTAGTGTGCTTGTTGTCTGAAGGAGAGAGCTGGAACTTTAGCTACTTAAAATATTTTTTATATGTAAGATTTATTTTTGCAACTGTGAGGACTTATTTGAGAACTTTGTAGGCTTCTGTACCCAAATATGAGATATATTAAGAAAAGGGAAGCACTTCAGAGATCATTTCTATCTCACCCTTTCTCTGTTTTAAAAACATATATTGCTACAATGTGTGATTGTTACTGGGTCTTTCATTGCATCTGGAAGATGGGGTTGATTAATCAGAAATACTTTCTTCAGAGGACAGGTGCCTATAGAATTCAAGTTAGAAGAACTACTTCTGCCCCAACTTGAGGGCAAAAGATAATTTTCATTGCTGTAGTAAGAACCTAAATTCTGTAAGTAAATCATGACTCCTGCTTAAAGCAGCTTGCCACCTTTGACTTTTGCAGTACTGTAAAGTCATCATTCACAAGTAAGTTTTCCTTTTTCAATTTCAGCTTGAGTTAGAGTCTGTCAAAGCCCAGTCTTTGGCAATGACAAAACAAAACCACATGCTGAATGAAAAAGTTAAAGAGATGAGTGATTATTCACTACTAAAAGAAGAGAAAGTGGAGCTTCAGGCACAAAACAAATTACTTAAACAACAGCTGGAAGAAACTAGAAATGAAAACTGGCGTCTCCTAAACCGTATGTCTTTTTTTTTTTTATTTGCATGTTCTAGTAATTCATATTAAGTCAGTATTATAAAACCGTACCTGTAAAGGAGGTTTAAACTGGGAAGATTTTATAAAATTAAGATTCTTGGGCCGGGCGCGGTGGCTCACGCCTGTAATCCTAGCACTCTGGGAGGCCGAGGTGGGCGGATCGTTTGAGCTCAGGAGTTCGAGACCAGCCTGAGCAAGAGCAAGACCCCATCTCTACTAAAAATAGAAAGAAATTATATGGACAGCTAAAAATATATATAGAAAAAATTAGCCGGGCATGGTGGTGCATGCCTGTAGTCCCAGCTACTCGGGAGGCTGAGACAGGAGGATCGCTTGAGCCCAGGAGTTTGAGGTTGCTGTGAGCTAGGCTGACGCCACGGCACTCACTCTAGCCTGGGCAACAGAGTGAGACTCTGTCTCAAAAAAAAAAAAAAAAAATTAAGATTCTTGGATTGAAATTACTTCCTTTTTGCTTGCTGTTGCATAATTAATAGTATCACTGTAAGAAATTCTTTTTCCCATCTCTTTAGAAAGAAGAAATATTTTTCTAAATGTACATCTGCGGATGTATCTGGGCTCCCCTTGCCCTCTGACTGCCCGTTGGGTTTGGCCAGGGGAGACACCAGCAAACACGTGAAAGGGGAGAGGGAGGTCGAGGTTGCTGTCATCCCCACCCCAACCCAGCCTCCACATATAGTGACCCTAGACAGGCCACTGCGTCTCTCAGCCAAGCGAGGTCACAGTGCCTCTCACCAGTGCTCTGCACCAGCTCCCTCTCTCTGCTGGGAATTTCTCCCTCCCTTGATCCTTTAGGCCCAAGGGGTACTACTAGCATGGTCCATCATCCTTTGTGGGTACCCCGAATAAGTTGCCCTTTATTAAAGGGTCCTCATATGACCCACATTGATGATGCCATCTGCTTTCTGCCTGCACCCCAACTGCTGCTGACAGTTGCGTAGATCAGATTGGATCTTAGGGCAGACATGGACAGGCAGACCATGTAGAAAGCTCCTTCTACGCCCTCTGTGCATGGTAGAGGAGAGAGACAGCCTTTCAAGTAAATTTGAGGATCTGAAGGAGTTCTTTTACTTGGAGTAGGACTCCAAGAGTAATGAAGTTGATAATAACATGCATTAAATTCTTTTGTTCTGAAATTTGTGAATCAGGATTGCTTTTAGTTTATTTAATAGGATTAATATAATGTTAATTACATGGGTACAAAGAAAAGGAGCAATTTAAAATGTCTTTAACTGCTTTTGTTAAGGTTAATAATGACCAGGATTTTTTTTTTTTTTTTTTTTTTTTACCTCCTAAGGCTTAGCTCTGCCAGCTCCAGAGCTTGTGGTTTTTCAGAAAGAATTAAAGAAAGCAGAAACTGCTATAGCGTTTGAGCATAAGGAGTTCGAAAGCCACAGGCAAGCTCTGCAAAAACAGCTGCAAACTGAAGTGAGTATTGCTCTTCGCTGGTTCCAGTATTATACCAGTCTACTTTGTAGATATGTAAACTTGGCACAAGTCACACCAGTGTAAATCACATTTCTTTTAACAAAAATTACTCCTTTCTCATCTGAGAAAATTCTCCAGTGATTATATGACTTTATGCTCATAATAGTAATAAAATTGAGAGGAAAGCAAACTCACCTAAGCATAAAATTTTCTGAGTGACTAATAATTCCCACTGTTATCTCTTGAGTCCCACCCTGAGAAATAGTACACACATTCACTGTGACTTCCTGATTTCTGCCTGCATGGCCTAGAGTAGCTGTTCTTTTATATGACTGAAAAAGGTAGTGAAAAACTTGTTTCTGCGTTCTGTTTGTTGTTTTTTTAATAGGGACCTCGTTTATTGGTGTGAAGCTTCTCAGAATTGGCAAAACAGAAAAAGAGAATAAGCGCAATAAGAGCATTTTTCTTCTTGAAGCGAGCTGTGATTTGTTTTGCATTGATTTCTTTCTCTGAATCTTTTCAGATTGAGCAGTCTGCAAAGCTGAAGGCCCAAATACTGGATTACGATGCTTCTGTAAAGAGGTTAACTATTCAAGTTGCTGATTTAAAATTACAACTGAAGCAAACTCAGAGAGGTTAGAGATATTTTTAACCCATAAATATCTTTGTATGTGTAGTTTCTGATGTTTGTGAAAATATAATTGTAATTTATTGAATATTTAGTAATTCTCATGTTAGGGGAAAAGCCATAGAAATATATATCATCTTAGAAATAAAACTCCCTATCCATTTTGGGAATACCAACTGGGTCATCAAGATGACCTGTGAACCAGTCTGTGGCTTGGGAGAGCCTCATGCCCCAAATAGGAAAGAATGGTGGTGACACAGAAGTCCCCAAATTCATCCTGGGCTTTCCTTTTTTATTTGTTACTCTGATAAGACTGATTGGTTATTCATTAGATTTACATATTCCTTGATAGATATATAAATACATGGGGAAAGCAGGGTGGCTTAGCGAAAAGACCATTGCCCTTGGAATCAGGGAACTGTTTTTGTTTTAGACCTCAATTTTGAAGTTAGTTTGACCTTGCATACATCACTTTAACTTTCTTGGGCCTCAGTTTCTTCATTTGTAGTGGGGATAATAGTACCTGCTGGGTATTATGAAATGAGGTGGATTTCAGTCCAGCACCTGGGACATAAAAGACACTCGGGAAGTGATGACTTTGTTTCATTAACTGTGTCTTCAGTGTGTATGCATATCTGTCCCTTCCTACTTCCTGAGGATATTGAAGCTCAGGTACTTTCTTCTTCAGCTGCTTTCAAGCTGAAGAAGTGTGTATGTGTTACCAGTTCAACTAGTTTCTCGCACTTTCTTGTTCTGTGCCTTCCTCAGTTCCCACTTGCGCTCTTTCCTTGTTCCCTTTTACCAGCACTAGTTTTATTTTTATCTGTTTACTCATTTCTACTCTTTCCCATTCCTTATTTTCTCTCAACAATTCTGTTTGCCAAACTGCCCAGAGCTGAAATCATAGTCTCGTTGATCATGAAAAATAGATCAACAAGGATGGGAGTCTTGTGAACATTTGCACTGCCCATGGCAAGCTTCTGACTTGTAGCATCACAAGGAGGCACTGCAGAGGGGCAGTGGGCACGTGCACTGGCCTTGCATTAGGAAATCTCAGTAGCTCTAGGACCTGCCACTGTGTGACCCAGCCTCAGTAAACCTCAGTCCCCCATCTGTGAAATGGGAGCAGTGAGAGTTGTTAGGCCACGGTGTTGTTGTGATGTCAGGTCCTCATTTCCTTATCTGAAACTCGGGCCATACCCTGTGCATTTTGCAACAGCCCTGGGACTTCTAGGAAGTTATCCTATAGTGAAACACATTAATTATTTTGCAGTCACATGTATGAATATTCATGCTGGAATAAATAAAGATTGTAAATGGTTTCACAGCAGTTCATGTCAAGCTTTCAACCAAATGAGTTCAAGTCTGGTTAGGCTTTGCTACTAAATAAATTATGAATAAATTTTCAGTTCTCAGAGCTTTTTGGATTTCAAAATTGTATGTAATAGATTCTGAAATTCTGAAATCATGGTGTTACAAAAGAAAGATGTATGAAGCTGTAGCTGATACATATAAGTTCTCAATAAATGTTAATGGTTATTATTACATGGCTTCAGAAACTGTTTAATGTACAAGTTTGTCCTTATTCTTACTTTCATTGTTCAAAAAAATATTCTCTAATATATTAGTTTTATTCTCTGCCTCGTTCCCCTCATTTCTCAAATTATCTTTTTGTAATCTGCAGCCCTAGAGAATGAAGTGTTCCGCAATCCAAAGCAGTCCACGATTGATCGTTCCGTCAGCAGGTTTATAGGTGGCAAGATGGTGCCTCACATTGGTGATATAAGCCGGCATTTCTTGAACAGTCCTCTTCATGAGGAAAAAATTATAGCAAATGTAGTTGTACCAAGGATCACAAGGTATCTAAATGCAGGGGTGAAGGGTAGTTCATCCGATTCTGACATTGAATTTGTAGCCAGTACTAAAGCAAGGGTCAAAGATCTGGAGCAAGAAGCCGAACGCTTGGAAAATGCTTTTAGAAGTTACCGTCAGAGAGTCATTCAAAGCCCTTCCAAAAGTCCACTCCCACCAAAGAGCCCGCCATCTCTGCACTTGCCGGGAACTCTCAAAAACATCACTTCCAGTTCCCCGGAAAGATGTATTTTTGCAGAGGACAGAATTATCTCTGAGAAGCCTCAGGTGGGCACGTTTAAAGAGGAAAAGAGCGAAGCCTCTTTAATGCTTACGGGCAGCTCAGCCTCACGACTACGCAGGGGTGCTCCCTCCAGACGTCTCTCTTCCACACCCCTTCCAAAAGCAAAAAGAAGCCTTGAAAGTGAAATGCACCTGGAAGGTAAGCCACCACACAAAGGCTTGTGTGATGCTCTGGAGTGGGTAGCCCTGGGCCTTGTAGGACCTCTTACTGGAGTTAGCACAGCCCAAGCCCACAGGCAGTGGTGGGCAGAGTGTGCAGTAGTCAGGCCTTGGGGAGCCCCAGCTGGAGCGATGTGTCCTCCCCCAAGCCTGCGGGCTCCTGGTGATGTTTCCTCCACCACACAGGGTTGCTGTGAGAGGCAGTGGGACAAAGAGCATAAAGGTCTAGTGTTTGCTTGGCACGCAGAGGTGTTCAGGGAGCAACAACGGCCTTTCCTTTGCAGCTGGTTGGTTTTATACATTTTATTATTGCCACTGCAATTTAATTTACATGCTTAAATTGTTAAGTTTATAGATCTTATGCATCATCACTGACTATTTGCAAGGATAACAGTTTATTTTCAAACTAGTAGATCTCTTTAGAAACCATGTTGTTTAGAAACCATGCAATTTGTAATAGTTTTGTCCTGGTTCCTTCTGCCCCTTAGGTTTGAGCAGATCACAGATTGCTTCCCCCAGTTCTTGTTCTGACAGAATGTGCCAGCCATCACCTGCCCAATCTAGGCACAGCCCCTCCAACCCTTCCTTTCCCAGCCCTCCCAAGCAGAAGGTGGGGTAAGTACCACATTCTGGTCAGCTACACTGAATCATGTTACCTGCTGTGCTCTCAGCCTTGACTCATTCGTTTGGTTTTTTTTTTTTTTTTTTTAGATGTTATTAAAGATCATGTGGCAGTATAGAATTTGCAATCAGATTGCAAGATGATGTGTTTTCTTTGAGAATCATCTGAATTACCTGAGGGAAAAAAGATTGCTTTTAGCAAATAAGTAATTTCTACCTATTTGCTAAACTTGATATATAGAATACATGATATGGTATTAATAAGCATTTTCATAGTTCTGTTGAGTAGACTCAGTTTGTAAAGATAAACAAATGTGCAAAATCTGTGAAAGCAAACAAATTGAGGTTATTTTAAAAGTTGGAACAATTTCACACATCATTAAAAAGTCATTTTTAAAAACTACTTTGGCATTTAAATAAACAGATATGGTTCTGATGTGTGTACCAATGAAATAAATTCCAAAGTGATAATGGGCGCTAGAGCAGCGGTTCCCAACCTTTTTGGCACCAGGGACAGGTTTCATGGAGGCTAATTTTTCCACTGACTGGGTGGGGAATTGGAGGCGGAGCTCAGGCGGTTATGCAAGCGATGGGGAGTGGCTGTAAATACAGATGACATTTCGATCACTCAATCGCCCACTACTGCGTGACTCTCCCCCACTTCTTAAGTTTCATGTAAGACAATTTTTCCATGAAAGGGGCGAAGTGGGCCGGGGTAGGGCCAGGCAGAGCTCTGCGGCCCAGTTCCTAACAGGCCACACACCAGTACCAGTCTGGCCTGGGGGTTGGGGACCGCAGCTTTAGAGTATGATCATTGAAGCAGTATGGAGTGGATGTTTTTAGAAACTAGGCCAGTGGGTCAGCTGGGCTACAATTCCAGTCGTGGGTGGACTCCTGCCCATACCTGGGCTCCACGGCAGAGATGACTGACCTCTTAGCTCTGGGCTCAAGCCTGGGCATCTGCATGTTGATGTAGTTCTCTTGTGCAGAGTTGAAAACTGCCACATGTACCTGTCATGGTCCTAAAGCATTTAATTTTTTTTATATTGTACTCTCTTGTGATAAAGGCAAAAGGAAAGACCAGACACGCACATCCGCCCAGTTAGGGCATTTTGATGTGCTCTCACGGTTATGGTATCATGTTGTCAGCTGGTTTATACTGGCAGTGCACAGAATTTGGATTTTTCAAAAATGTTTTGTGGCAATTGAAAAACTTAACTCCTAGGAATGGCATTGAGAGGACAACATTATTCTTTGTTAACAATAATAGTGCCTGCCTCCCAGCATGAGGTGGTTACTGAGGAGTAAATGAGCAAACATGTACTCATTGCTGAGAATGGTGCCTGGAGTGTAGTGAGTTGGAGCTATCCTTTACAAGCCAAAGAAAAAGGAACTTAGTAGAACATTTTCTTGGGTCACAAAAGGCTTTTTGTCACCCTGTGCTCTTGGGTTTTACGTTATTAAAACTTCACATTCATGTATTTTATTCTTCTAATCCAGTCTTTATCAGAGACAAACTGAACTTCAAGACAGAAGTGAATCTTCAAATATGGACAAGCTTCCTTTTAAGGATAATGAGGAATTTGAATCTTTTGAATGTAAGTTCAAATATAAGTACCAGTTTTTATAAGTTGAAAACGTAGAAAGCTTAGTTTTGGTAAAACATACCCATTGGTGTAAAAAGCAAAGCAGTTACAAATTGGGACATTTTTATTTTGTGACATGACTACAAATACAGATATGTCACCTGATTTTTCTATTGTGAAGATTTTTAGGGGTATATCTGAGTTCCCTCTTTAATAATTTCAGTTATTGAACTAATAATAATTTTAGATTAATAATTTCAGAGTTAGAGCAAAGCCCATAAATGAATTCTTAATTTATCAGATTTAAAATAAGTGATCTTCCTCAATTTATTTTTTTCCTTTTTATGGAATACAAAAATGTTATTTTTGTTTAAATTATACTGAATCTGTTGATTGCCTCGGATTTAGAAAACTGTTCTTAGTGAAAGGATGAGGTGAAAGAGTATTAAGAGTCCAGACAGTGTGGCCTTGCCTTAGCCTGAGTCACTTTGTAGCCCACTTTATAAGAATAGAATAGGGATGGAGAGCTGATCATCTCTAAGGTTCTTTCCAGCTTGAAAAATCTGGATGTTCTTTTTATAACCTATTGTTTAGCCTTGTAAACTTCATCTTCAGATCTGAAAGTGTGATATTTTGAACAGTTAAATGAGAGGCCTAGTAAACTTTGTGAAGTGTTTTAAACTTGTCAGTTAAATTATTGATTCATTGATATTTAAATAGAATTCACATGATTATCAGCAAACCAAATGAATTCTTCCCTGTCACTGGATTGATTTTCCTGTTGAGTAATGAATACAATTTTGTAAACAGATTTAATTCTTTCAAGTATAAGAACGTTCACTTTGAGGGCCAGGCACAGTGGCTCATGCCTGTAATCCTAGCACTTTGGGAGGCCAAGGCACGAGGATTGCTTGAAGCCAGGAGTCTGAGACCAGCATGAGCAAGAGCAAGACCCCATCTCTACAAAAAATAAAAAAAAATAAGCTGGACGTAGTGGTATGCGCCTATAGTTCCAGCTACTCAGGAGGCTGAGGCAGGAGGATCATTTGAACCCAGGAGTTTGAGGTGACAGTGAGCTATGATGACGCCACTGCACTCTAGCCCAGGGCAAAAGAGCAAGACCCTGTCTCAGGGAGAGAGGGGAAAAAAATAAAAACACTTTGAGAAGCGACTCTGTTGGCACGGGGTTATGTTGTGAGCATCTTAGAATCCTGTGAAGGAAGGGTGTGCCCAGCTGCTTTGGCTGCAGTCCCCGTGCTCTACCGTCATCACCCCCACCCTGCCCTGCCCTCCTCTTGCTGTTATTATTGAGGCCTCATGGGACAATTGTTTGTGCCTCGTGCAGATGCAGGGAATGTGCCAAGGCAGTTTGAAGTGGCTGGGCCTCATCCTGCTGGTGATATGCCTCATGTGGACGCTGCCGCAGCTGCTGTGCCCACCAGACCCATCTCGTATCACAGCCCCAGTAAGTCTGTCTTTTTGTTAACTAACGGTCAGCATGGCCACATACCAAATACCCATCTGCGTGCTCTGTAAATTATTTTACGAATCATTAGAGGACTTTCTGTAGGTGTGGATTTTTCAAAGTCTTGGGGTTGGGGCATTATCATTGTTAATGACATTTCCAAAGTGACTCCCAGTGTGAACATGTAAAGACAGTGCTGAGGAGAAGACTGTGAAGGAACGGCTTCTCATTTAGTCTTCCCAGGCCAGTTGCTTTTTAAAAAATTTTTTCTTTAACTGTTCAGAGTCTGGCAGAGAAATTATGCTTTTCCCTAAGACTCTTCTGCAAAAGCCATTCCACGAGAGCCTTGTCATCCTGGGAAATCATGGTTAAAAATTGAAATAATGATTAACTCCCATTATATATCTTTAATGTGATTGTAATATTTTAATACTATTTCTTTTTCTAACTACTTGCTTTTTTTTTTTTTTTTGTCCCCCTGCCTCCACCTACATGCTTCCTTTGTGTCTTAAATTAGGACAGAAAAACCTTGTATTTCAAGCTTCAGAAAAGCTGACAACATTGTTAACTTATCACTGGAGGAAAACTGGTCATCAGACTTTTCTTGTCTGGCCACTTTCTCTTCCCTCCAGATCAGCCACTTCCCTCGCTGGGGGTGGAGGGAGAGGGAAGAGAGCTCTGGGGCGATTTGTGCTTCATTGCAGGGTTCGGCCCATGGCCAGGTCCTTTTCTTCTTGGACCAAAGTGTTTCATCCTCAAATTTGAAAGGAAATTTCTCAAGTAAAGCTATCTCCTAGTCCCTCCCAACATTAGGGAAACATCCCCAAAACACATCCAGAGCCTCTTGTTAGCAATTTCTTGGTTTAAGTCATGGTACTCAGGAATATGAAAAATTACTGAAGGAAGCAAGAGGTTCTGAGAGGGTTGATTTTGCGGATTCCAGAGTAAATCTGCTTTGGAAAGCACTCACTGAATAAGACTTAATCTGGAGCCTTCTCTCTGCTGGATACTTTCCTAGGGACTGAGCATACAGCAGGGAACCAAACCAAGCCTCCCTCTACCTTCCTGGAGCTTCTAGTGGGGGAGTCGCATGGTTAGCAAGCTGTCACAGAGGTTAGCAAGCTCTCCCAGCTGGGAGGTGCTACGACAGCTGAGTAGGTGAGTAGGGGCCGTGGCTGCAGGTCGAGAGTATCTGATAGGCAGCCATTTGGCACAGACCTGAGTGAATCAGGGAATAAAAATAACAGGATAGGATAAGGGAAATCAACTGAGTACCTAGGTGTTCTGCCTCTGAGATGGAATGTAGATTATAATAATGGCTTTTCAAATAATTATTAAGCGGCATGGTTAATATTTTGGTTATTGAGAAATTCTCTTATATTCATCATTTCACCTGTTCATCTGGGCAGAGAGGAAAATGGAAAAAGGCTGAAACTTAGTATCTCTGAGGTGCTCAGTGGACATGCTTCTTTTCTTTGCTGTCATGTCCAAAGGTTTCTGTATGCCACCCTGCAGCTATAAAATATACCTGACCAGAGAAGTAGCTCTTTTTTCTTTTTTTTAAATTGGCACCTAAACAATACTCCTATTTTGAGATTGCTGTTTTATATAAGAAAGCAATATTATTTAGGAGTAACCCTTCTTTTGCAAGGAGGAAGTTGCATTTCTGCCTCTGGAAGTGATTAACTGCCTACTCTGGTATTTTAATTTCATGAGAAAGAGAGAGGGAAGACTGTGTTACTTTTCTCGTATTAGTAAAACTAACTCGGTTCCTCCTGATGACTTTAGAACAGCGCACAACAAAAAGGTTCAAAGTCCTCTTGTGAAACTATGAATTTTTCTGCTTATTAGCATTGCTTGAGTAAAAAAAGAAAAATGTAGGTTATGGGTCAGAGCTGGAAGAGAAAGGTCAACATAATTGTCTGTGGGATTGAGATTTAATTAAACCTTTGAGGTATAGGAACCTGTACCAAAAGCTAGAGGAAACAGTCAAGTAATTAAAACATAGGCCTTGCCCGGAAGAAGGAATAGAAGTGGAAGAAACAGTACATGTGGTTTCTGGTAAAGCAAGTACAAGATACCGTGCAAGTAAGATAGATGCTAAAGTGGTTGTCACGTTAGGAATAAGGAGGGCCTCACAGAGGACATGACATTTCAGCATTTGGGGCCCTGTGCGAGGAAGGGAGTGCCGCAGGCTGAGGAGACAGTGAAGGCAAAGACACAGAGCAAGGACAGTATAGTTGTGGTCGGGTCCCAGTGAGTGGCTTGGTACAGATAGAGTATTTCCAGTATGAAGTTAGCGGTGATTGTAGGAAATGAATCTGGAAAGAAAAGGGCAGATTGTCAGAGCCCAGAGCAGAGACCTTGCACAGCAAATCCACATCTTCCCCTCAGGGAATGCCTGGTGCCGACGAGGACAGGTTGCTGGAAGGCAGAGATTGAGGGCAGGGAGGGCCTTGCCTCGAATATTCTGTAGTCCAGGGAGATGGTGAGAAGGACCCTTGCTGCAACTGCAGGAGGGCAGTGCAAACCTACAAACCATGGTGACAAGTGCACGAGCATAGAAACAGCATGTCAAGGCCCAAACAATCGCTGCGGGGATGAGGCGGGCCATGGAGTTTCCACGTGCTTATGGCAGGGAACCGCCAGCAATGTGGATGTGAGGCTAGGGGGAGAGAGCAGGATATAGGAAAAGATGTGGGAAGGATCTGTATATATAGAGGCCGCCATCAGCCCGAAGGATGTGGGGAATGAATGAATGGCGAGATAGCTGGAGCTGCCAGGGGAGGGCGGTAGCATGGGTCTGTTCAGGGTGAGAGAGACTTGAGCATTTTTATGGGAGTAAGAAAGTTCTGAAACTGCTATGTACAGAAATAGGACTCATGGCTCAGTTAGGGTCCTAAGGATGGGGGAGGGATTGTAATCAGAGGGAGGGGCAGAAATACAGGGTTTTCCTTGGTGAGAAGGGAGAAGATGGGTGAAGAGGAAGAGAAAATATGACATGGAGTCAGTCGTGGTAAGGATGACTTGTATTTGTCTCAGTGAAGTGAAAGGTTGGGGTGTGGTGCAAGGAGTGGGATTGGGGCTTGCAGTCAATGGAAATGGAGCAGCGACTTGAAGCAGGTCGATGGAGTCATCCCAAAACCAAGCAGCATCTTCTTGAGTCTTGGCAAGGGCTCCTGCAAACTGGTCTTGCCTTCGTTTGAACAATCTGATGCTGGAAGCTACTCACTCTTTGTTTTTCTGTCTTATTAGGTGTAGATCAGAAACAAATTAAAGAACAAAAGGAAGAAGATAAAATATGGGCACAGCAAGTAAAAGAACGAAGGCAGAGAGAAGAAAGAAGGCAGATTGACCGACAGGAAGCTTTAGAAAGGGAACGAAGAGAACTGGAAAAACTGGATCAAGAAAGGGTAATGCGTACAACTCAACTCTGTACTAGTTTCTCCATCGTACACCTACACCGGAAGTACCTTGAGCTCAGGGAGGGGAGTCAGCAGTGTCTGAAGTCAGAGGAGTGACAAGTGACTTAAAAGGCATCCCTGTCCTCTCCTTGTCTTCCACGAAGTGAGAAAGGCTGCACAGAATATACACCTTATGAATTTCATAGTAAAGGATAGTTTTTGAAACCACTATTCATGTATTCTTATATGATCCTTAAAATAAGCCCATAAAGGAGGTAGACTGTACTATGCTTTCCTGCAGAACTTTGCTTTGGTAACGGGGTTTAAAGAGGCAGCTCCCAATGTCAGCTAGCTGGGACTAGAAAAACCTAAGGGAGAGGGGGTGGCAGCCAAGTTCACTGTTGCTTCTAGAGGCACAAAATGGCCTTTCTCCTTCTTCTAATTCTCTTCTTGCTTTCTGTGTCCTGATTCAGGTCCTAAACAGATGGATTACTCTGGCCACTTAACAGTACTGCTAAGTGTTGCTTAACTTAATCTTCCATATGAACGTTCCTTGGATTCCTGGTTAATTTGGGTCTAAAGCACAGGACACTTTAGGCAAATTAATCCCTTCCTTCATTGAAATAACATGTCTGTCTCCCTTTGGTAGCAATGACTTCAATTTTAAATACACACACACACACACACGCACACATGCACACACACGCATGCGCGCGCGTTGTCCAGTTACTTTCCGGACAGCGCTCATATATATAGTTCTCTGGCATGCAGGCTGTACTTAAAGGATCAAGATTATATTGTACATTTTATAAATACTTTAAAGTTTTAAAAACATATTTGTGTTTTTCCTATTTTGGTGCCCATCTATTTTATAGAGAATGATTGAAGAATCATTGAAGATTGAAATGGAAAAAGAAATAAGTATTCAAGAAACAAAAGACACATCTGTTCCTGAGGAGGGCACTTTAGAGAAATACATGAAAATCATCCAGCAGGGGCAAGACCAGCAGTTGGCAGATGAGGTGCTGATGCCATGGACAGGGCAGTCTGTGGGTGGGGACACCCGAGGCTTTTGTGGGTTTTTTTTTTTAACATCTTGGGACAGGAATCTGTCTTCTCCACTAAGGACAAAGAGATTAAAAGCATACAAAATCCAGAGTTCAAATGGAACCTCAAGTCTTTTAAATACATTATACTCCTGACAAAATGTCATAGTTTTTGCTTAGGTGAAAGACTTAAGAGATTTTGATTTGTCAGAGTTTGTAAAGGTTGGGATATCTCTTACTGTTTTAAGAACAAGAAATAATGTCTCAGTATTGATGCATTTATTATGATAGACCTTTTATTATTTAAGTCTGAAGTATTATAGGTATTGAAAATGCATGCTGTATAGTTTTATTTTGATGTGCTTGCTAAATTTCATGTTTAAAGGTCACTTTTTAGACTCTTAAATAACATATATTTCAAAAACAGTTCTTAGAGTAACCAAAATGTTTCATAAAATTAATGCATATCTAATTTCAAATTTCTTCTTTCCTCCTCTTCGTATAAGGGTTCAAAACAGATGGTTGGAGAAGGCTCCCTAGTGGACACGCTGCCACCTAGTGAAAAAGAGGAAAGGTATGGTTTCTCTGAACACTGTGTTCCATACGTGAACCATTATTGCTCATTTTGTCAGCCAAAGGAGACGGTCAGGTATTTTAGGTTGCCTGTAAGAAATTACTGAATCAGTCAAAATGACTGACTTAAAAAAAATAAATCACTTGTTTTTTAACTTGTGAAATTGGTCCTGATACAAATTGTAAACAAGGGTAGAAACCCCACAGGGAAGGAGTGAGAACAGTATGAAGATCCCAAATAAACTTGACATGAATTTTTAAATTTTTATATTTTTAATTTTTGTCTTCTCTAATTTAGTTCCACACACTTATCTCCTGAAGGCCCAGAAGAGTCGTGGTAATTGTGTTTGCCGTGCAGATTCTTACGTACAATGAGAAGTCATACAACATTGAGTGCTTTCTAAGTGTTTCTCTGAAATCAGACAAAATTCTCAATAAAAAGTTTGTATAATCCAATTTGATTTTTCTGTAATTATATTTGGTACTGTAGTATATGAACCAAGAATAATCTTAGTCAAGTGAAACCCCTTCTCTAGCCATAGAATTTCTCATTCATTACACGAAAATGAACTGGGTTTTTTTTCCTTCTTTATTTTTGTTTTAAATTTTTAAATGAGTATAACCTATCTTATCAATCAACCACAGGCCTAGATTTTGGAGGTTTAAGCTGTGTTCCTCCCTCTCTAGAGTTGGGCTACCACCTGTAAAACAGGAAGCCATCTTCTCTAATGCTCTCTTGCTCTCTGTCTGAACTTATTTTCCATTCTAGGCACCAGAAATAGTATGATAATCACTTCTGGTCTTTACTTTTGACATCAGCTATGGTTTGAATGTATATGTCCCTCCCAAATTCATGTTAGAACTTAAACCCCAGGGTGATAGTATTAAGAGGTGGGGCCTTTAGGAGGTGATTAAGTCATGGGGGTGGAGCCCTCATGAATGGGATTACCAACTTTATAAAAGGGCTCATGGGAACTAGCAGGGCCCTTTTTTGCCTTTCCACCATTTGAGGACACAGCAACAAGGCAACATTTTGGAAGCAGACACCAAACCTGCCAGCACCTTGAACTTGTCAGCCTCCAGAACTGTAAGAAACACATTTCTGTTCTTTATAAATTACCTGCTTTAAGGTATTTTGTTATAGCAGCAGGAACAGACTGAGATAACATCTTTATTGTAGAATCTTTGGTACTCATAATTTAATGAATGGACTTAAAGTGTTTGGTGGTTTGTAAATGAATAGGCCCCTCCCCTGTAAGTTTGACTTCATTTTCATCTCTTAAAAGTCAAAGTTTACAAGGTATAATTGGAAAAATCTCTACTGTCTAGAAGGTCCTATGTTTTGTGGCAGGATTATGGTCGATAATTAAGATATTGCTTGTGATCTAACCATTATTTAGTTTACTCGGTTGACTCATGGGACTTAATTGCACAAAAAGCTATTTAAACAGAAGATACTAAGTAGTGTGACAAATAGCACACTAATTGGGCTCCTGATTGTTATCCTGCCATGAGTGAATGAAGGTTGGTGATCCAGAGTCAGCTCCACATTTAGAAATGTCAGTGTGTCAATAATGACAAAGGCTAGTCCTCACTAAGAAAGGTCAGATGTAGAAAATCCAAATGTATAATCATGTTGACAGATAAGTAGTTTAAACAGATTATAAAATGAAATCCTAAGTAACAAATTTAGTTCTGCTTTAGAGAATAACTGTTAGAACTAGATTTTTTTTTTATATTCCTGAATAAATCTTTCAATAGACTGTTATGCCTTGGGTTTTAAAAACAGCGAACGGTACCTGGACCCTTATTAAGGCTCCCCATTGTTTCTGCTTTGTCCAAGCTTAAGCCTTGTGTTAATCCCATAGGTTGACAGCTTTATTTGTTGAAGCTAGTTAGAAAAATTCTTTTCACAGAGAACTGTATAAAGTGCTAGTGGCACTTTATGTCAAATACAGCCCTGTTTGTTTGTTACAGTATTTTCTCAAATTGCTCTCGCTGAAAGATTTTTGTCAGAAATAAGTAGCAGTCTCACAGACTTGATGTCCATACAAATGTGAAATCTTGATTATGCATATTATTTAAAATTGACACCATACTGAGGACAAAGAAAGATGATAGGATTTATGTATGGTAAAAAAGGCAAGTGAATGAAGCTATAATTTTATTTAATTACTCTTAGTACATCCACAACTATTTCTACCTAAATAGATATTTAAAATAAGCATACACAAGTATTAACTATTATCTACAAATATTTATTGTAACACTTGAATAGAACTACAGGAAGCCCTTGGCACTGATAGAAAATATTGATTCACTGTTAGGTTACAAAAATTTATACATAGCAAAATTTAATGCTCTTTACATAAAAAATATTAGACTACTTAAACAAAACTTTTGAAAATTCCTGGTAATAGCTACCAGAATTAGAAAAGTAAAATTAGGCTTTAGACACTGCCTTTTCTAGAACACTGGACTCTGACAGCACCTCCACTGCTGGAAAGAATAGTTAAGTCTGTCATGCAACAGGAAAACAAAACACTAAGCTATTTCAGAACAACTGTTCTACACAGACGAGAGCTTCTCCCAATTAAAAAAAAAAAAATCCAAATAGGCATTTTTAGGCATTAACCAAAAAAAAAAAAATCCAAATGAAATATACTTGCTGTTCAATTTTAATAGCATCTTGATAAAGGTATGCTTCCTTTCATTTGAATACATTTCTGCACATGTATATGTTTTAAAATCCAGGAAACAGCCAAACCACAAGTTAACTCTTAACATGAATATACATAGTTAACCCTATAGTAAGCAGCCCCTTTGAAAAGCACTGATGCACCCAACAGTTATATGGATCATTTATTTCATAAAGAACAACACAAAGTTTACCATCACTAATACCCAGTACCTATAGTCACTTAATGTTCTGGAACACAATGATGTTAGAAGGCAAGTTTCTTTTGAAAATGGCTTAAACTCAAGCAGTTTTCTTGCTGAACATCAAACTTTATTATTCCAGGAAACAGATTTAGATAAGAAAAAATGAAATACCAACCCTAATTTAAATTACTTAAGTATTCAAGTCTATAAAAGTAGGAGGCTAGAGGTCTGTGGTCAGTTTGTAATTAGATTTTAGATAGTTGGTATGAAACTGTAAACTCACTATCCAGACCACTTAAATAGTTTAGAATGGTGGTCATTTTAATAAGGTAACACTTCCTAATTAAGAAAAACAAGGAACAAATTCTGTGAAGGATTTTTGGGTCTGTGGTTATAAATTCTTAGAAATTTAAAGCAAATACTCATTAAGGCAGAGCCGAAATTTCCCAAGAATGATAACAACTGGATCAGTATCATTTTGTTAAAATGAAATCTATGATAAATTGATTCTGGAAAGCTCGTCAATGAGTCAGAATCCGGCTTCTTCAGTAGTAGGGTAAGCAGAATTGCAAGAGCTCATTTTAGCATTATTGAAAAATTTGATTGGCTCAGGAAATTAATGGGTCCTGGACTTGGGGCAGAGCTAATTTAAAAAGTCAGTTGTAAGAATCACATTACCTTTGAGCCAAAGTTTAATAAATGTCAGCTTTCAGAAACAGAACTTCACACCAATTCCATTTTATTTCCTCCTTAGATAACATTTGAGGACAGATGTCATATGTGAATTTATGGTCACATCCTTTGTCCCTATGAAAAAGTAAGAAGTATTCCACTGCTTTTCGTGATAAAATTGCTCTAGCAGTAAGTGTGAACGTGCCACAAATTTCAAAAGAATGAACAATCATTTTGTCAAAGTGTTGCCTTTTAAAATGGCTAACATGAAACCTCCAATATTTGTTCTAAAGAAAAAAGATTTACCCACTGGAAGGTTTTCCTAGCGATACATCCCAGCAGCTTGAAACAGTGAAGTGTTTACATGTCTACGTTAGTTTGTTTGGTGGGATACACATCTGTACTGCAGAGCAGCTGTCTGATGATTTGTCAGAACTGTGAATGCGTCGGCCGAAACACTCTGGCAAACATTTATGTGTAAGAATTGAGTTGCTCTTTTGACCGAGACTGGATATCTTGCAGTTCCTGTTCCTCCTTTGCTTTGATATCTTGGTAAGCCTGCATTTTGCTCGCATCCTTTAAGTAAGCCCAGTTAGAAGACAGTATCATGAGGAAGTGGATCTGGAAGAGAAGGGTGAGCATGATGGCTAGTGAGCATGTGAGAAGGCAAAGCGAGGTGCTAGTCAGATTAGACAGACTTGACTTTAAAGGGGGCGAGGGTTATTCTGTATTAATACTTGTTCTGCTAGCAGAGCTATCAGATACTGAAAGCATACTCTAATTGGTTTCGCATTAAAAGGCTGAAGAAAAGTTAGTATACAATGAACTGGAAAAAAAATGGCCAAAGGTATTGTTAAGAAAAAGCAAAAATGAAATATAAGAGGGTGCTTTTTTACCATTCTGATAGTAATTTTAAAGACTAATGCAGGGCAGAAACACACGTATTTGTTTTAAGTGTATCGCAAAGATCTTTTCTACCTGTGGATAAAAATCAATTCCCCCAAAGGCCTAAAAGTGTGAATAATGTTTATTTTGAGTAATTAAAAAACTACATATTTAACATGGAAAAAATTAAATGAATGTCAAAACAAAATTAAGAACTATAGGCAAAGCATGCAGTCTCTGTGTTAACAAACTCTTAGTAGAGAAACTACATTTTTCATTTTGTAAATACCAATATTTCATTTCACAAAATGTAAAAATCCTTATTATTCTTTACAGTTGATGTGGCAAACACTTCTTTCCTGTTTATTTTCCTCATTTCTCCTGCAAAGTAAATCTACATCTCAAGTTCTTATAGTTCATACTTCCTTCTCAACATATTTGAGACCTTTAGATCCAGCCTAGTTTCTCTTCCTGTTAAAATCTTATGTGCAGTTTGAGAACTAGCTATGAGGAAACAGTTATTACTCAACAAAACACAACAATTTAAGGTTACCAGTTTTGTGGGCTCTACAGGAATGATTGTGTTTGCAAAAAAAAAAAAAAAAACCCACATGTAAATTCTTTTTATCAGAGAAAACAATTGGGTGACTTTTTTCTTCAAATTTTTATCTGGCTTATTTGAGGGGCATTTGGTAGTGAACCATGTGATCAGGAAAAAAAGTTTTAAATCAAATTTAGAACATATTTGTAACATTTTCCAGAAAGGATCTGACAAAACAAAATCCAGATTAAACTGGTTCTCTTCCATTTCATCAACATTTGTTTTTGTTTTCATCATTAAAATTGGTTATCAAACAAATAGTGGAAAATGTGGGTATTCCAAAGTGTTAATACTTCATTTAGAGATACTGCTCAAAGTTTAAGTTCAAGAAAATTATTTTTCAAAGGATGCTCACCAATGTCAGTAAATAACTGAATCCTTTTCAAAATGTGGAAATAGCCAGATCTCATTATTTTGTAATTCAGGTACAGTAAGTCATCTTATTAATCTACCATGCAAAATGAGTTTACTACATAAAGCTATTTACAAATTACTGTAACAGAACTGCAGAAACCTAGACTCTGCTTTAGTCTGGAGTGTCAGTGATATTTCACGCTACAGAGCATAGCTCTCTAAAGCTCCTTATTGGCCTTATGCAATTAGAATTTAGTGCAGCAATCTTCCCGACTCTTAAACTTCAAAACCGCATAGTTATATGTAGTAGCCATCATGTAGATCAGCTGGTGGAAGAGAACAAAACAGGACAGTAAGATACAGGCAGTGAGGCCGATGCCATGACACTTCTAAACTTGGGCGGGCATGGTGCCCGCGCTCCTAGCCTAAGGTGCTTCTTTTTCCCCCCCTTATAATCACAACAGATGATTTTCATATCTGGCACACATAAACGTTTTCTCATAGTCCTTTGTTCGGCCCTCAGTACATTTATTCAAAGGACTTGGACATGTTTTAAGAATAACAGGGAGCTGGGTCAGCAGCACGAGAAGGATGAAGCTAAATGCTCATTTCCCCCTCATCTTCCCCAGCTGCCTCTCAGCAGCAATTAGTCCTTGTCCTGCGCCTATTGCTCAGCCAGGAGCACAGGTCACCACCGTGACTCCCCGGCTTTCTTTCATGGGCTGATAATGGGAAGGAATGACTTAATGGGTAAACTGGGAATGACTCCTTTTTCGAGCAGCTGAGATTTTTCCCCTTGTTCTACCAATCTTAGTTGGTTTTCTTCAAATCATAAATCAAGCCCTCCAAAATCACATATATACACACACACATACATACACGTGTGTATTGATTTTCGTAATTCACAGATTCCATTTCTGAGAATTTGCCTAATTGCTAAAATTTATTTATAATCCCCAAATTGATATTTGAAGCACCTTCAGTTATTAGGGAACGCGCACAAAGCAGTAAAACAGCTGTCACCCAGTGCACACATTCTCAACTGAGGTCGAACATGACGACACTCCACTACCTTGTTTCTGCTCTCAGACTGTAAACAGGTGTCCTTCTCAAAGTATATTTAGGGCCATGTTTTTCACATTTTTATGATTTTTATTGGTGATTCTGCTGCTTAAAATGGTTCCCAAACGTAGTGTTGCAGTACCGTCTAGTGTCCCTAACACAGGAAGGCTTCGATGTGCCTTACTGGAGAAAATGTGTTACAATAAGCTCTGTTCAGGTATGAGTGATAGTGTTGTCTGTAATTCAATATTAATGAATCAACTGTATATGGAATAAGGTGTCTTTACACAGAAACACACATAAAACAAGGTTATATATTGACAGGCTGATGAAAATGATGTGACCAGAGGCTCACAGGAACCCTACCCTGTATTTCCCCTAAGAGCAATGGTTTAGTATTCGCTAATTCAGTGTTTGAGGAGACTTTATAGAACATAACTACTACGTATGATGAGCTCAATATGTACACACTCATGTATGTATATGTGCGTATTTCCATTTGGAAGTTAAGATTTCTTGGCAAAGAAATGGGTAATGCCTCACATGAGCATTTGTCCGCGTCTAAAGTCATGAAGCTAAGTGCTGAATGCAACAAGGCAATATGTTAGGCCTAGTCAACAGGTGTTGGTACCCTTGCCTCTTTCCAGAGTCCAAATTGCATCACCTACAATTGGTGCCAAGGCAGCCAACTAGTGCTTCCTGCAAACTAGACATGTGGTTGGTTTCCACAGGTGCCAGTTACCAAGATTGACTGCCAGCATCGTTGGCTTTGGTAGGCTGGTAAAAACTGGAAGGGAAATCTGTCGTTTAGGGGCTGGAGGGAGGGGCTAGACTAGGGTGGTCCTGGGGCCGTTACTCACCAGAGCAATGACGGTGGCGCCAGCTCCCGCACAGGCCACAATGAACAGGTGATAGGACATGTAGAACTAGGAAAGAACAGGGCACCAACGTAAGCATTTGATGTGGGATGAAATGGCCCACACCATTGTGGGGTGCGGCTTCATCTTTCTCCTTGCGGCTGTTCTCTGCAAGGCTGAGTGCAGGCCTGCGCTGCCTTCAAGCTCTGCCTGCACATGGGAATCACCTGGGGAGCTTTAAAAACTTTCTGATGCCCAGGCTGCCCACCCCAGACCAATTAAATCCGAATGCTGGGGGCTGGGTCTCAGCCATCAGGATACTGTAATGCTCCCTTGAGGACTGCAATGTGCAGCCAAGGTTGGGAGCCCCTGCTTTGAGACATTTCCTGTTATGGATGTACAAGTTGACAAGCCAGATCGGGTGAGGGCTGATTATTTCTGTAACTCAACAGCACGTTAGGATGTTCTTAAATATGCAAACTTCCACCAGTGCATTTAAGAATTTTGCCTTATCAACAGTTGGCCAATGACTGAAGAATATTCTAGGGCTGAGAGAGTTTAAAACCAAAGTGTTATGATATACTGCCAATTAAGAATCAATGAGAGATAGAGAAATAATATCAAGTCATTCTGGAAATATAAATGATTGAATATGGCATCATCTGTTAAAAATTTGGTATATACACAAATTCAGTGGAATTTTTTTTTTTTTTTTTTTTTTGAGACAGAGTCTCGCTTTGTTGCCCTGGCTAGAGTGAGTGCCGTGGCATCAGTCTAGCTCACAGCAACCTCAAACTCCTGGGCTTAAGTGATCCTACCGCCTCAGCCTCCCGGGTAGCTGGGACTACAGGCATGCGCCACCATGCCCGGCTAATTTTTTCTATACATATTTTTAGTTGGCCAGATGATTTCTTTCTATTTTTTTTAGTAGAGACGGGGTCTCGCTCTTGCTCAGGCTGGTCTTGAACTCCTGACCTCGAGCGATCCACCCGCCTCGGCCTCCCAGAGTACTAGGATTACAGGCGTGAGCCACCGCGCCCAGCCCAGTGGAATCTTTTCTATGAAAATTAACTTACATTTGTTCTGTGACAAGTGTTATACTTTGAAAAACTTTCTAAAGGAGAAAGAGAAGAATCTAGGTATATTTTCAGATTTACAGGTTTGGGATCATTCCTAAATTATTGCCCAAAGGAAAAGTTCTCCAACTCCTAAGGATCCTCACCGAATGGGTTGGACCATATGAAGTGGCTATTTTTGTAGGTCAAAACTGGCTGAATACTGATGGTTACACACAGTTCAATCTTAAAGAGTCTACAAAAAAGAGCTTTCCTTAGTAGCATTTTAACCATCTCTCTTGCTCTTTCTAGCTGCCTAATATTACAAAAGGTGACCATGTGAGCCCACTGAACTATGCCAGGTTTACCTCATTGGTGTTGCAGATGTTCTCTAGAGCAGAGCCACATATTTTTCCTGGGAAAGCATTCCAAGGAATAATACCTGTAAAATGAACCCCAAGGGAACGTTAGTGCAAACTACAGTGCCTCATGTTCTTATTAGACCTTACCATTTTGGATGACGGTAACAGTGTAATTGTAGGCTTTGTTCTTCACCAACAGTTGATGTAGCTGCTGTCTGCACAATAGGCATTTTGGAATAGTAAGCCCCATTTGGACAGTAGGGCAAGAGCAAAGTCAACTAGTTTTTAAAAGATTTAAACAGTCAGATATTTTTTTCCCCTATAAATTATGCTTTGTTCAGTGAAGTTGATATTTGTAAAAATTGATTTTTCCAAGGTAAGCTTTCCCTACAGTGCATTTATTAACTATAGGTAGACAAGCACAGGATGACCCCCTCGTAAAGCATTTTATCATGCTGAAGTCCAGTACCAGAGGCGGGGTCAAGCACAGTCTTTGGATTCTCTCTCACTGTAACCCTGAGTCCCCTCTGCAGTGACAGCTGTCCATTAGGCTACTGTTCTTCTTCCCCTTTGATGCATAGGTTTGTGCTTAAATATTAAACACAGCTCAGTTTACACTTCTCCTAGGAGGTAAGGAAAGAGTATCTAAAAAAAGAAAAAGAAAAAGTCCTTATTCTCTCCATCCTTGAGATGGGCCAAGAGTAAATCTTTATGCCTCAGAAGAATGGGAAATGACCAGTCCCCAAATTGTCAGCGAAACCAGTGAATTTGAGAATAACTAGTTGGGCAAATACAGAGGATGTAAAAAGATGATTACAGATTACCAAAAATTTGTGGCAAAAATACTTATTTTTAAAGAAGAGGGGAACAATACACATTTAGATACTCATTTACGAATACTTTAAAAACCAACTTTAGGCTCTGTTTTCAAATCCATCATAAAGAGAACAGTGTTGTTGAGCCCCTGGTCTTTGAGAGGAGAAATTAGCCTGATGGGCAGTTTTAGGCAAGTTTCAAATTATGTTGTAAGATAAGATGTTGAGAATAAGCCACGTGAGAAAAACGAGAAGCAAAAATGAAATAATTATCTTTCTCCAGAAAAGCTTTAGAACAGGTATTTCCCCTTTGATTCTAATGAAATCTCTTTTCCCTCGCTGGTTGTTTCTGCCAAGAACAGATTTTCTACCATCCTAGCTGGAAGTAGTAATTAGACATCTTCCTTAGGATGCCGCCTTCTAAGTTGAGCCCCAGATTAACTGACAGGAGAAGCCGATGGCCCCTTCTGTGGCTTGTCACAACCAAGCAACCTCAGTTCCCTATTGTGAAGATCCCATTCATTAGGACAATATGTTTGAACTAGCTTCCAGACGTGGATGAAACTTTTTTATTTTTATTTTTTTTTTTTGAGACAGAGTCTCACTCTGTTGCCCGGGCTAGAGTGCCGTGGCGTCAGCCTAGCTCACAGCAGCCTCAAAAACCCCTGGGCTCAAGCGATCCTACTACCTCAGCCTCCCAAGTAGCTGGGACTACGGGGACGTGCCACCATGCCCGGCTAATTTTTTCTATATATTTTTAGTTGTCCAGATAATTTCTTTCTATTTTTTTGATAGAGACGGGGTCTCGCTCTTGCTCAGGCTGGTCCCGACGATACTTTTATAGAGTACATTCTAATGACTTTAAAATACATCTGGATTTTATGTTACATTTTTCAGTACAGATGAAGTTTAAGCAAGTGATCACTTAAAAAACTTGATTTGAAGAGCTGGATGTATAAATTAGTTGAATTATAGCGTGTTCAATATTATTTTGGATGGAAAGCTGGATGTTATAAAACTGAAAAGAAATTAAAGAAAAAATAGATAATCTTTTTATCGTGGCTAATCCAGAAGTCTTTGATTGAACTGAATTATGAAGTATTTTCACATTATAAAAAGCATCTTTTGTTCATATTTAACTGTAAAATATCACAAAATCTTGATTGACTTTTTCAAGGAAGTAAAACCCTCAAGTGATGTTTCCATCCAGAAAACTGAGCATATTGAGGGAAAGAGTATGAACTATTCCAACACAAGAGTATGGAACAGATCACATTAAACACCCATGTAATAATTAAGGTCCAGACGAATGCAGGAGGGGATAAAGAATTAAAGGGGGGTTAAAAGGAAGTACCATATTGCCGGATATCCACACAGATCTGCTCCACACCCGTGGTCCCGTTGGTCTGCGGTGACTTGATGACTTCACAAGTTGACCATATGTTGTAGAACATAAACACGGGCACCGCCGAGAAACCAAACACGCCCAGCCAGGCCACTCCAAGCACGTAGGTGAGGAAAACGAACTAGGCCGAAACAAGAGGAAGGAGAATCAGCACTGAAACGGGCAGGAACATCCCGAGAGGAAGGCCTGACGGGCCTGCGGGATGCCTTTGGACCTCTCAGCTGTGGCAGCCAGAAAGGAAAGGCTTGGCCCCGGGGGAGCAGGGGAAGCGAGAGCTGGCCACGGTCCCCAGAGCTATAGACAGGGCCTCCCAATGAGACATTCTTTCTAAACATCAGTTCTGAAAACTCACCATCCTACTTAACATGGGATACTCTCAGGGTGCTTTCATAGGCCACTGAATTATAACTTCATAGGAATTCCTCATAAATTATTATTATTATTTTTTTTTTATGTAACAGAGGGCTGGTAGAATAGCAGTTGCTAAAGGGAAGCCTCTCTCAAAAAGAACTTTGCTAGTTTCCTGATCCTGTGAAATTACTAAAAGCATCAGATCCTTGAACCTTTATCAAAAGTTTCAAATAGTCATGAGCACAAGCTTAATGCACAGTGACTCTGATAAAATTCTCATTTTCCTCTAGTTTTCATTGGTCTCTAAGATTCACAGCAGCTTTGCAAGCAGAGCAATGGCTTAGGGAAAAAGCTACCTGACGTTCACCCACACGTTGCCACGGGCGATTCCAGCAAGAACATGATCCTAGCACTTGACTTTCTGCATAACCTTCTGCCTTGCCGACCAATTTCAGAGGGCTTTGAAAGGCTGCCTCAAAGACGTTGTGGGATTTCTATTCTCAAGTGTACCCACAGAGCAAGTGGGCAAGGATTTGGAGTTCTCCTAATTTGGCTTTTATTTTTTTTTTTGGCTGATGATGGAGACCCGGACTCCTCCTAAGTTTGCACATGGCAGCAGCTACCTGGGCGGTGTGAGGCCGCCTCTTGATGGTCACCCCAGGAAACTGCAGACACAAGGCACTTCCTTTTATTTCAAGGAACATTTGCATTTCTAAAAATATTCAAAGCAGATTTCAGCAGTGTCACCTCCCCCCTTCCTCCCCAGTGCTTATGATCCAGCTGCACCAGGCTAGGGTTTCTTTTTTTCCCTTCGAAACAAAACTTTACCTTCTTTCTAATACCACCACAATGACCTGAGCAGGAAGGGGCTGGGGGGGTCCTTGGCTTTGGTGAGCCTTCCCTCCCTGGGAGGCCAGTACCCCCAAGAGAGACCGCCCTAGGGGCCAGCCCTGTCTTGGTGGCCCCCAGCATTCCGGCGGCTTCCCCAGTCAGCTCCTGGGCACAACCTCCCACAAAGGGTAGAGGACAGGAAGGCTGCTGGTGGGCAGAGCTCATCTGCCTTCACCTCACACAACTTTCCGTCCTGATCCCTGCCCTGTCACCTGTGTCTTCCTAACACGCTCCAAGGCAGGTCAGCATTGTGATCCCTTGAGCAGACGGAGGAAACCAGAGCACACGAGGCACCAGTGGCCAGGGACTGAGTGCACAAATCCTTACAACAGATCTTTCTCAAACAAAATCTGACACACGCAAGAGCTAAAAGCAGGCTGTGCTGGGTGGGCCGTGGGCAGCGGGCTTCCTCAATGAGAACAGTGGTGTCCCTGGCTCTGGGTGAAGTGCCACTGGCTCAAGTACAAGCTCTTGGCACTCTCCACCTACTACATACAGACAAATGCTGGAAGGATCCAAAGACCTTAAACATCAGGCAATTGCTGACTTAATGCTGTTCCCTGGCAGAACCCATACCCCTTTATTTCTGAAATCTGATGGGTAGAAGTGAGGGGGAAAGCTGTCATTTAAAAGCCACCAGGAGGTTTTTGTGGGGAGTTCCCACTTTCTGTGGCTATTTTCCTTCTGCTCCCCATTTTTTTCAGCTGTCTCCTCCCCACCAAAAGTAACCATTCCCCTGACTTACACAGTCTCTTCCTTGTATTTTTTTAAATAACAGCTTTATTGAGATACGGTTTATTCCTGAGAGTTTTAAAAGTCATTCACTCTGTTGTTCTATGAACTTAACCTCAAAAAGCCAATGTGAAACCCCAAATCCTGACATTGGGGATTGAGGGAGTTCATATCAGCAAAGAATTAAATCGTTCAGCAACTGAAAGGTGGGTTTCATCCTAGTAGGTAGTTTCTTTTAGGAACATGGTTTTCTGAAATATCACCCAGTGACGCTATCTGTGGCGACTGTTATCTGTCTGTGGGAGGGGTGTGCGTGCCTGTTCTTACTCAAGCATCTGTGCACAGGAGATTAGGTAAACAGAGATCCGGAAGGGGCCCACCAGACAGCCTGAGCCCAGCTGGACCCCTCTGAAATCCCACAAATGGTGTCATTCCAGAAGAACCTGAAGCTTGTCACGTTCTGCTGGTCTGCTCCCTGTGGGTGCTGTTTCTCCTGAAAGGAGCGGACGTGGCATGGGACGCAGAGACGAGAGTTGGGCCCTCTGCTGACATGAGAGCAACAGGGCCTGTGGACTCCAACAGGAGTGGTGTCCACGTCGCAGTCCCCTTCTCGCAGTCCCACTGCCCTTCCCACTGCCCTCAGAAAGACCCTGACATCTGTGGCCTGGTCTTAGTTGTGCTAGGGGGACTAAGGACTGGCTGAGCCCCTGGTGCAGGACAGTGGTACAGGAGAGAGCAATGGCGTGAGGCGCAGCGGTGGCAGAGGTGGCGCAAGACAGCAGGAGGCAGGCTGCCTGAGGGGCGGGGCCACCTGCAGAGATTCCTGGGGAAGAGAGCCCGGCCCAGGGGCCCCTTGCCCTCCGGCCTTCAGGGCATGGGCTCAGATGACTGTGAGGTGGGCATGACAGGAGGAGCGACACACAGATGGGACCTGAGGTTACATCAAATTATCTGGACTCCTTGGGGTATCTCCTTGGCCACTTCCTCCCTCCTTGAGCTCCATCCAAGACACTACCCTCGTCTCTGGCCACCATTCTCCCTTGGTTCCCCGTGAAGGCTCCTTTTCCTTGGCCTATCCAGGAGGTGCTGGTGCGCCCCGCGGCTCTCTCCTTCCACACAGCTTGTCAGCGTGAACTGGCTCGTGCCCACCACTCTTGCTCAGATAATTCCAGCCACCCCAGCCCCAAGCCTCCATGTGACGCTGTGGATAACCCCACGTGGCACTCCATAAGTCACATCAATGTCGTCCCGCTGCATCCACCCTCCTCATCCTCTCCCCTTCTCCACAGCCTCCTCGGCATGTCACCCAGGCCAGAGACGTGGTGCTCAGCCCTCCTCTCACCCTGATGCCTACACACCCAGCCCAGAGCCCACCCCTGCCAGTGTCTGGACCTGTCCCTGTCCTCCACCCCGCTGCCATGCCCACCTCCCATCTGCACCATCACTCGCCACAAGCTGACCTTCCCCTCTCAGATCCATCCTCCACACTACTCCCACATGGAGGCGTCGCTGCTAGTCTTTGTTGATTTTATTCCCAGCCTGGCATCCAGGGCCTTTCCAGATCTGGTCCCTGGTCCCCTTCCAAGCAGCGTCGTTTCTAACTGGCCTCGCCCAGCCCTTCCCTCCCAGCCGGGGCACACAGCTGGCTGCCTGGAGCCCCCTCTTTTCTGGGCCCCCCTGCCCTGCTTATGCTGCTTCCTCTTCCCCAGGCCTCGTGTGAGCAGTTTCCCCCACTCCATGCCGCGAAGCCCTTCCTGAGCGCATGTGCAGCTGCGGGTCATGCGTGCGCGTATCTCCAGGGCTCAGCCCCGGCATTTAGCCAAGGACATGGAAGCCAAGGGCCGGCCACGCAAGCAGCAGGGCCAGCAAGCATCAGCACAGTCTCCCCCCAGGCCCCAAGGGTTCCTCCTGGGACCAGCAGCTGCCAGTGGCACATCTGCCCAAGGTAGGGTCACACTTTCCTTGAGACACTTACGGCCTCGTGCTTAATGTTATTCTGATAAAACCCCTACAGACCCTTCATACACAGGCTCTGGTCCCTGGGTCACAGAGAATTCCACGACAATCCATATGCCTCTCTGAGGAGGATTTTTCTGACCAGTGGGCTCTCCTGGTGCTTTAAGCCAGACCCCGAGTCCTTTCCTCGCCAGAGCAGAAACCTCAGCCAGCGCCCAGCAAGCCTGGGCCCCTGCCGCGCAGTGTGTGTTTTCCTCGGGAGAGGCCAACAGCCTTCATCGGAAAGCCTGGGGTTTCCTCCTCAGCATTAGCGCTTCTCTTGATGCCCAAGTTGTTTTCTTTCAAACGCTAGACCAATGCAGCCAGCTGCCTCTGAGACATTTCCACTTCAATGTGCTGTCATAAACTCAATTTATACACTCAAATTCAACCATGGAGTTTCCTTTTGTGATGCAGCAATTTTTAACTCTGGCTTTTAATCAGCTATTTTTAAGATTTGTTATCTTCTAGACCAGAGGCCAGCAATGTTGTCTTACTATAAAGGGCCAGCTAGCAAACGGTTTAGACTTTGCGGGCCACATGTTGCAACTACTCAACTCTGCTTCATGCTTTCTAGCATGAAAGCTGCCATAGACAGCATGCAAAAGAATAGGTGTGGCTATATGCCAATAAAACTTTATGATCCTCAAAACTTGAATTTTATATAATTTTCATGTGTCATGAAATACTATTCATTTGTTTTTTTCCAACCACTTAAAAATATAAAAACCATTCTTACCACTTGAGCTGTACAAAATCATGTAGTAGGCCAAATTTGGCCCATAGGCCGTAGTTTGCTAACCACCATCTTAAGACTATGAGGTCCTTAAAGAAGGAGCCTGTGTTTTAATCTTTGCACCTCTATTGGTTAGCAGAGTCCAGCTAGGTACTTGGTACCGTAGGGTGCTGGTATAATATTGACAGGACTGCGACTGTTTCTCATAGTACATTACATGTATGTTTTTATGGCTGTGATCTATATTTTAAAGATAAACAAAGGGGAGCATTGATACAATATGAAAGTTATCTATAGTAGGAACTTGACATTTGAAAACTCTTCAGTACCCTTATTACCTGTACA
The DNA here is from genome assembly GCF_041146395.1 of Eulemur rufifrons. NCBI lineage: Eukaryota > Metazoa > Chordata > Mammalia > Primates > Lemuridae > Eulemur > Eulemur rufifrons. Next base: position 134,054,321 of record NC_091012.1, on the reverse strand, counting down.
CTGATAAGGGAAACGTTTAAGTCTACCAGCCATATATTTTATTATCAATATCATGTTAAAGGTATCCATAGTCCTAACTCTGAATTGGTAAGACCAATACTTGTGTCCCCGACCCACTGTCTACTCTCAAAGAGCTGCTAGTTCTTACCCAATACAAGGAAATACACAAGGGCTTGGCTCTGTTTATCAGACGATCAGTTACCAGAGGTTCGCACTCACCATTCCACTGATGCAGCGGCCACAGGCGGTTGTCTTAAACTCACCGTGCAGTTCTTTCACTGCACTGGTGGTGTAAAAGCCTTCTGCCAGCAGAATGATCCCATACAAGAAGAAAAAGGATGCAATTCCATAGATGACATACTGCATCAGTTGTATCCTATGAAAAGAAGAGATCCCGAACTGTTCGATTCACCCTGCGGTGGTGACTACGTTTCTGGACTCTGGAGAGAGGACTTGAGGAAGACATTCTTGTGATGGCATCTCCCACCCCATGGATGGCTTAGGTAGGCGTCCTGGACAGACACCCCTGCCCAACCCCCAGCAATCTGGGCCTCTCTTCCAAGGTGGGCCCGCAGTTGCAGTTGAGATGGACAACCTTCCCAGGCAAGGGAAAAATTTCCTTTGGTCAGGGGCCGGGCCTAGTTGTAATCTTTTAATACTTACCCAAGTCCTGTGTGGTGAGGGTTAGAATCTTCATTTTGCATGTAAGTAAACGCAGGCATCAGGGAGTTATGCTACTCATCCGAGGATACACAGTTAGTGGCAGAGCAAGCATTTGAACCCTGGTCCAATGGACATCATGTTCTTTCCGCCATATCAGAATGCCTCCCAGCCAGGCCTCGTGCTTCATGTTATTCTGATAAAACCCCTAAGTAAGCACTCAGGGCTGCTTTGAGGAGTAACTTGGGCAGATGTTCTTTGCATTGAGGGTCCCAACACACAAGTGATAGTAGGTCAAGCAGGTTTAGGGTACAGAAAGTTAATTCACAACTAAATTTGTCCTACAAAAGCTGACAAAGACCCAGATGACTGGTCCTCGGCCTTTGTCCATTGGAATCACCTGGGAAGCGCTAGGAAATACTGGTGGTACCAGGATCCCTTCCCCAGAGATGATGACTTAATTGGTATGGGGTTAGGCCTGGGGAGTTTTAAAGCTTCTCAGAAGCTTGAGAGCCAGAGATTGAGATCACTAGCTAATTAACTCAGTACAGCTTTCCCAGGGTCCATCCTGGGAAACAGTTCTTCTTTACATAGTTGGCACTCACTGAGTTCCTTGTCCTGCTCCATCCCTCCTTATAACCTCCTGCACCTCCTCTGCTCATTCTTTTGGATGTCATGCATGAAGGGACAAAAAAGAATAACATTCCCTAAGGACTCTTCCAACATGATTCCATTACTATTCTGTAAAAATTCATCCATGCCTTTTTCAGTCTGGTGGAAAAGTTTCTTACAATCACAAGACACCTAAACACTGTGAAACTTTGGGATTCAAGGAAAGAAAAAGATTTCTTCTGCCGGAAGAGTTAACATTAAAATGCTGCTCTTGTAGACTTTTTGAGTTGGGGTCAGTCTTCAACAGGGTTCCTATCATTCTAGGGATGGTCATTTCCTGGGAGAAAGCTAGTAGTGTCTGTTACTGGGGAACAAGGCTAATTCTCTCTGGTGAGACAGATAGATCACCACCTACCACCTACCACCTTGTCACAGTCTCCATGTACGGAATGTCCTATGTGTGCACCTTGCCATTCCCAGGTGAAATCCCACCCCAGGGCCCAAACACCCACCATATTCATGGTCCTTTCTTTTTTCCTTCTCTCATGGACCTTTTTCCCTCTGCCTATAGTGAGCTCTTATTAAAAGCAGCAGTTTTCTACCAGGAGGGCACACTGTAGTCTTTCTGAAAAGGTCGTGAGGTGGCTGCATCTTAAATACATTTTTTAAGGGAAGCAGATACTTACACTTCACTCAGCAAGGCGTGGTCACTGGTGTTGGTGGAGAAGTGTTGCTCAAGAATCGCCACGGTGCCCGCGAGAGCCACATGTCCACAGCCGCAGAACAAGGCGACTCCAGAGAAGCAGAGGATGGTGGCCACCAGGGAGGCATAGGGGACTCCTCCCAGACACTTGATGCAACACTCGAAGCAGCCTAGACCCAAAAGAGAGAAAATGCAGCCGTTATGGGCAAGACTACCTTCTGGTCTTCATGAATACCACATATTAGCAGAGAAGGTTCTACTTTTCCCTCTTCCCTATCATGCTCTATGGTAACACTTCAACATCCCAGGGGCCAGTAGGGTAGTAACCAGGGTCTCACATTCTGTGGTGAGGACCCTGAGGCTCCAAAAGGGAATGTAACTTAATCTGCTCAAAGTATGGAAGGGTAGTGATTGGCAGATCAGTGACCTGATAAATAATCATGGAGTATGTCCCAATTCTAGAGCAAGACTGGCAGTGGGGGGACCCCTGGCTAAAGTGATGAGAAGCAGCACTCATTCCACTAACAAAGTCACAAGAGCACAGCAGTGAAGCTGCAGGTCCATGAAGAAAAGCAATAGGTTTTCTCCAACCTCCACCTTCTGAGGTTTCAAGTACATCTACTGCCGTAGCAGCCAATGACTTTCCCCGAGCCCTTGACCTCCTGGTCAACTGGAAGAGTCTAATACAGTAAGTATGCTATCTCCAGGTTTGGAAAAATATCAATGTGATCATTTTGGAAAGGTCATGGGTATTTTGATCCCTAATTCAGTGAAGTACAAAGTCACCGAGATCCACTCAAGTGGGTCCACTCAAGTTTCATTTAAGTCAATATCCAAATTACCTCAACCTTTTAATAAAAATGCCAGCCCAGGCAGTACAAGCAGTTCATACACAGTCCTCCTCCTCCTCCTCCTCCTCCCCAGCTTCCATCTGCCCCCTTCCCCTGATGTTCAGAGTCAGAACCCAGGGCTGGTGTGTGAGATTTAAGTAGTTGAGGGGAAAAGGAACAGAAGGGGGAAAAAAAAAGACAAAATGAGCATCTATGAGGTGGAATGAAGGAGAGAGAACCATAAGTCACTCTTAATCTTGAAAAGATTAGATTTTATTCCTTTTCTTTAAATAAGCTTTTACTTGGGATGTCCATAGAGACCTCCCCAATGGGCAGAACTAGGTGACATTTTCAGTTCAGAGACATTCATGCTTTAGTTAAAGCAGTGTTGGCCTCAGGATAATGTCAGTACCTCTCCTGACCTCCCATCCCAGTTTATATTATCCAGACCCTTAAGTAAATGGCTCATCGGGCAAATTGAACTTTAACTGCATTATGGTGTTTAACAGCAATCAAGACCAGTCCATTACTTCAGGGCAAGCACATTAAGCCAGCTAAATTCTTTCCCCCAAATGATCTTCATACTAGTCAGGGACTGACAACCCAGCATAAAACACCAGAGGTGAACTTTTCCATTTTGATGAGCATCCCACTGAACGCTAGCATTTGCTTAAACCTACCACGGAAAGTGACTATGAACCCTCATTACCAGATCTCTCCATAGTTCATGGGAAAATAAAAAATGTGAGGGCCTCATAAGAAAGCTGTGCTTCCTTCTATTTCAAAAAATGACTAGCTGTTTTCAGGAAGACTAACCTCCCTGAAACAGGCTGATAAACTACATAAAATGGGAATCCAGTGCCTAATAGGGTTCAAGTTCACTAGCAATTCAGTCCTGTAATCTCTCAAACACTTGAGATTTGTGAACAGGGATGTTAGAGCCCCATCTTATTTTCTCATATGACTTTCTGGGGACGGAGGTGAGAGGAATGCAACTAGAAGTCCTAATTCTCTGCAGGTTCCCAAACCAAGAGAAACCAAAATCCTTGGCTTTGATGTGTCCGATTATATAAAGAGAAAGCAGACCTGGTTGTGTTGGATCATTCATGCTCTCCCCCCATTCTCAGTCTCTGTGACAATGTTAAGAACAAGACAGCTTTCCTGGCTGACAAAGTTATGTCTTATCCTCATCGAACAGAGATGTGTAGCCTTGGAACTGTGTGGTTCAATATAGTGGCTATATAAATTATTTAAAATTAGATAAAATGAAAAATTCAGGGCATCAGTTGCACTAACCACATTTCATATGCTCAACAGCCACGTGTACTAGTGGCTACCATATTGGACAGCACAGATATGGGACATTTCATCATCACACAACACTGCTTTGGAAGATATATTTTGACTCACCAGGTATTTGATTTTCTATAATAGATTGCTTTGAGTTTCATTAATTCAGTACTTTTTGAAGACCTACTGGCGCCAAGCACAGTGCTTGGCACTGGGGATACAAATATAATATGAAGTGAGACATTTTTTTTTGCCTTCAAGATAAATCAAATACTGCAGGCAGACAAGTAACACAATTATTCTAGTACAGCATGATGAGGCTGAAGATCCAGACCTCCAGAGAGCCAGTGGATGGAGGGTGGAAAGGGAGGGAGAGGGAAGGACAGAAGGGAGCATGATTCACACTGGAGAGGGGTCAGGAAAGGCTTTCTATAGAAAGGCCTAGTATGCAGAAGACTTCAACAGTGGACATGGTGACACTGATATGTAACCTGACAAAATGCTCATTCATTTCTGAATATTTTTGGTGTATATACTTTTACCAAACCCACATCCTTTCTCATCATTTGGAGTTAGGGTTAGGTGTTACAGTGTAGTGTACTCACTCGCCCGTTAATGACAGAACTCATCCTTCCAAATCCACAGTTGCCACTTCAAACGATCTTTCATCCAAAGGGTTAGAGCATTGAAAAGAAATAGCACAACTGCTCCCAGGCTCAAAAAGACAAGTGGGGTTAGAAGAATGATGCTGTCCAGTCCTAAATTCAACACTAGATCAAGGTAAAGTTTCCCTCCAATTTATATCCCTCAAGGACTCCATATATTCCATGCTGCGGATGTAGTTTTCTAATAGCAGAGAAAACCAGGGATTCAAGAACTTAGGGGATCACCTCGACAAATTGTACTCTTTCAGCAGATACCAATGATCTTACATTTGTAGATGATTTTATTTGTGGCTGTAGGAACCCTGGCTCCTTCAGAACCAAAATCACCATATTACTCATCTTTGTTCCCCTCACACAGATAAAACTCTTACAGATCCTGCCAGCCAATGTGACTAGAAGCTTGTGACATATGGCATGAGGAAAATGTATAGGAAATAATACAGCTGGATGTAGAGCTTATCCTAAAGCTTGGCTGACCAGTTATCATCAGGGTAAAAACTGCATGTGTGGTGGATAGCCAGTCATCTATAAATGGATCACTCTCCACTATACCTTCTATGTCAGTCTAGAAGCCACCTCTAACCACAGTGTTCAAGATATCTTTAAATACGGGGCAGTTTGGTTACATAGCACATACTCATCCCAAAGGAACCAAAAGTGCTGCACAAAGTTAGTAAGAAAAAGGTAAATGTGTTTTCTAAAGTGGTATCGATGCTATCAGTGCCTTCACATAAACAGCATTTCTGACTTGAAATCCATATAAGATCTGTATGTGGCAGAGGCCATGATGGTGACGTCTCCAGGCCTGCTTCATGGGTGTGCGATCTACGCTGTCACACAGGGCTCTGGGCTTGGTTTAATGCTCTGCTATTGCCATCCTGAAATTCTTAATCATTTCTGAACAAGGATGCCATCATTTTCATTTTATACCAGGCTGAAAATTATGTCACTAGTCTTGGGCATATTTATGTGGGAGGGGGTCTTTTCCCTTCACATGTACACAGCAGCATTCTGTTTTATTTCCTAATGTTGGATAGAAACACAGCCTAGAAAGGTAGACATGGCCTCGTCTACCATGTTGTTCTGAGTGCAAAATCCATCAAACTCTGTGTCAAGGAACTAGACGTGTCCACAGGAGAACTGATGACTTCCCCTTCACTCTGAAAGGGAGTAGCAGTTACCCCACCATAGTATCCATCATATAGTCAATGCTCAAAGCTCTCCTAAACCACAGGTCGGCAAACTATGGCCTGTATTTTTGTAAATAAAGTTTTATTGGAACACGGCCACACCCATTCATTTACAAATTGTCTGTGTCTTTTGCCCTACAAGGATAGAGCTGAGTAGCTATAATAGACTACATGGCTTGACAAGTCGGATATATTTACTTTATCTAATAACTATTTACAGAAAACATTTGCAGACCCATATCTGGAAGCACTGGCTGGTGCTCAAGAGTGTGGTCCCTGGACCAGCGGCATCAGCATCATGTAGGAACATATTAAAAATGCAAATTTTAGCCTCCCCTCCACCCCAGAACAACTGAATCAGAAACTCTGGGCGTGGACCCAGTAATCTGTGTTTTAAGAGGTCTGTTGGGTGCTTCTCGTGTATGGTCAAATTTGAGAACTACCGTCCTAAAGAATCATGCAAGCTCTTTAATATGTCAGCTCCATCTGTTTTCTTTCACTGCCAGCCAAACTGCACTACAGTAAAAATCTAACTCATAAAACCATTCCCGGCTTCTGGCCAAGATGGAGGAACAGAAACCGGATTTACCTTCCTATCTCAAATAACAGTAGGCGAAATATATGAAACGATGAACTTCAAGATATTAGACATTGGGCTATGAAGAACTATCCAGTTAATTATGAAATACTCAACAGAACCAAAGAACCAAAGTAAGATGATTTGTGATTCACTAAGAAGACTGTCAGCGTAGGTTCATTTGAAGGCACAGCTCAGCCCTCAAACAAAAGAAAACCTTCCCTGTAACCTGGCTGTTCCCATCATCTCTGGTGTTGGCGTCTCCCAGAGGTCTGTGCAGTTGACGTTGTCAGAGAAGCAGAGTCGTGGGTGAGGGTGTCAGCCCTGGCAGGGGTGGGAACAGCCAGATTACAGGGAAGGTTTGAAGTTTGGAGCTTGTGAGAAATGCGGAATCTTGGGCACCACACCAGACCAGCTGAATCAGAATCTGCATTTTAACAACCCCCCAGCGTGATGTGTGTGCACACGAAAGTTTGAGAAGCCCATTTTTAGCCACTAGTCTCATCTTCCCAGTCTTAGATGTGGCATCCTGAGTTCCCTGTGACATGCCTGCTTTCATGTTAAATGGTGTGTGGTGCTTTCTCCCTAGGACATGGCCCGCTAGGTTTGGCCATAACACTCTAGCCACTTGCAAATCAAATGGCAAGTTCCAGGGGCTGCAATGAAGAAAAACAAAATGTTCCAAGTCGTCCAGCTGTCCTGAAAAGGGTGCAACTAGAGTGCCTTTTTTCTAAGCCAAGCAAGTACTGTTAACCTTGGAATTTTTTGCCTCAAGGATGCTTTAGTGCAATGCCATGCCGTAGACAGGGCCTGAGTAGACAGGTGTATAGTCACCTGAGAGAGCAGACTTTCAAACACCCCTCTCCCACCGCCCCCATGGGGCCGGGAGTGCCTACAGACAAAGGAGGTGGATCTGTGGTTTAGGCTGTCCCCAGTGGTCATAGGCAAACTGAAGTTTGTAAATGTGGAGGTCGTGCCAAGTACCAGCAGAGCCCCACGCTGTAAAAGTTTATGCTAGCTAAGGAAGACCAGTGCTTTTCTTGGACACCCTATAAATCCACAGACTGAATTTTCCCAAACTTCAAACCAGCAATGACAACGTTGGTTAACGTGAACCAGAAAAAGCAAGGGAAGCATTTTTTTGGACTGATCTACTCATGCAAAAAAATCAATGTCAGGCTTTCTAGCACACTTTACTAGTAATTCTCAATACCTCTCACCAAACCCCTGAAACCTCTGTTGGACTAATATTGTAAGCCTTCACCTCGCTGGTCTCTGGCTAAAAAGAATTTTAGGTTTTGATTCACACAAAAACTCCAGGGTGTATTGGCCTAAGACAGTTTAAATAGACACCACATAGTAGGGAGGAAAAAAAATACACATCAATGCTTCTAACTCTCAATGGCTATTTTGTCTCCAAATAGAACCCTAGAACCTTTTGTGCGGAACAACAGAATAAAACACCTTTTGTCCTCAGGCTTGTGGATGGCCGTTGCCATGGCTGTGAGTTCATAATGGCCAAGTGATTGGCCCAAGTTGTCTGTGATCTTGGCTGCAGATTTAATGCTAGCTCAGAGGGGGGGCCGGCAGGAACAAGGACTTGGATTCTTCCCCAGGGAATGAATGTTGCATACACACTACCCACAGACACATGTACACCACACACACACAGCCCCCCAGCCCCATCCCCACCCCACGTACCCCTCTACTCAGGGCTTTCCTCGCTACTTACTGATTCCTAATGAATCACAAAATTAAAAAGGCGCAGGAACCAAGCTTCACAACTTTCAAGCAACAGGAAAATGGAGGCAGATATAATCCTGCTTAAGAGAAGCAGAAGCGAATGTCAACGACAGAAGCCTCCCAGATTCTGAGCTGGCTAAGTAGCAGTTCTCAACAGGGGGTGACTGTGCCCCTCAGGGGACATATGGCAATGTCTGGAGATACTTTGGGTTGTCACAGCTGGGGGATTAGATGCTTCCAGCATCTAGTGAGTGGAGGCCAGAGATGCTGCTAAACATCCCAGAGTGCACAAGACAATCCCCCACAACAAAAAATTATCTGTCCCCAGATGTCGACAGTATCAAGGTGGAAAATCCCTGAGATAGCATAAGCAAAAAATGTATACATTGTTTAGACCAGTGGTTCTCAACCAGGGCAATTTGGCCTGCCAGGGACATTTGGCAATGTCTGGAGACATTTTTGGTCACACAACTCAGAGGTTGTGTGGTAGGGAGAAGCCAGGGAAGCTGTAAAATATCCTACAATGCACAGGACAACCTCCCCCAACAAAGAATGATCAGACCCAAAATGTCAATACTGCCAAGGTGAGAAACCCTGCTCTAAGGTTACAATGTACAATTCCGGTCTCAGACATCTGGTGACACTGCCAAGCTCTAAAATTTTAAAAGAAATCCTTTAAAAAATTAATTTTGTTTAAAAAAATTATAGAACAGAAGTTCTCAATTTTTTCCTGTACAGTAGAATCATCCGGAGAGTATCTAAAAATCCTAATGCTTCACCCCACACCAATTACATCAGAATGTCCAAGGGTGGGACTCAGGAATTAGAAAGTTTTGTCTTATTTTTTTTTTAAAGATCCCCAGCTGATTCCAATAAGCACTGAAGTTTGAGAACCAACGTTCTAACACAGGGGTCAGCAAACTGTGGCCCACAGGCCAAATCCGTCTCTCCGTGTGGCCTGTAGACTCAGAATGATTTTGACATTTCTAAAAAAAATCAAGAAATACATTTTGTGACATCTGAGAAGTATATGAAATTCAAATTTTTGTGTCGATAAAGTTTTATTGGCACACAGCCACGTGCATACATTCATATCTGGGCTATGGCTACTTTCAAGCCACACATGCAGTATTGAATAGTTGCCACAGATATTTACCATCAGGCCCTTTACAGGAAAGGCTCATTGTAGACCCCTTGAAGGGCAGTTGTTCTCAAACTTTAACATGCATATCAATCCCCTGGGGAATCCTGTTAAAATGCAGATTTTGTATAGGCAGGTCTGCTTTGCCCACCAGCTCCCCGTGTGATTTTATCCTGCGACCACCAGCCCCAGTCTGAGCCAGGAGTGGGCTCTCAAAGATGGTCTGTGCAGCCCTGGGAGACCCTTTCAGGAGGTCTGCAAAGTCAGAACTCTTTTTATAACAGAGTCAAGATGTTATTTACTTTTTTCACCGCGTTGACATTTGCACAGTGAAACTGCTGATGCCTTAGCGCGAATCGGGCGGTGGCAGCGCAGTGTACTGAGAGGCAGCACATTCTTCACCACCACGCACTCGCAGGGCAGGAAATAAAAAGAAAAAGCCAGTTTCACTTAAAAAGGTCCTTGATGCAGTAAAAAAAAATCATTAACTGTATTAAATCTCAACCCCTAAGTATATGTCTTTTGAATATTTTGCGATGAAATGGGAGGAAGGAAAGGCCTTCTGCCGCACACCAACACACGCCGGTGGTCTGGAAGAAGAGCTCTTGCATGATTGAGTTACGAGCCAAACTAGCACATTTTTTTGTGTGTGTGTGGAACACCATTTTTCCTTGGAAGAATGCCTGATGAGCTATAGTTTTTCAGACTTGGGTGTTTGGCAGAAATTTTCTCAAAAATGAACCAAGTGAGCAGCCTGTCACTTCAAAGAAAACAACTGATAGTATCTGTTGCCAATCAACTTGGAAAACTTGTACCTGCCATAGTGAGACTGACAGCTTCCCAATCTTAGACTTCACGATGAAATCGGTGGTGATACTAACAAGTGGGATTTTTTGATGTGGTTTAATGAAATGTGTCAATATTTGAAAGATTTGCACAACTCAGAGGACCAATATTTTCTAAATGACTAATATGGAATGTTATAAAATCATTCTTGAATATGAGAGCCAAAGTGCGAGACAGAGTAATGAATTTTAACGGAACAGAGTACGAAAAGATCGATATAGTTTCAGATTCCACATTATAAGTAGTCTGTAAGAAACCATCACGTACTGAATTTTGGTGTAGTGTCAAGAATTCTATAATTATCTGAGAAGGCCATTAAAATACTCTCCCTTCTCCCACTACATACCTGTGATAGACTAAGTTTTCTTCATATACTTCAACCAAAGAAAGATACTCCAAGATGCCTCTGAATGAATGCAGATGTGAGAATCCAGCTGTCTAATATTAAGCCAGATATCAAAGAGATTTGCAAAAACATAAAACAGTACTACTCTTCTCACTAAAGTATTTTGTTTTGGAAAATAGTTATCTTTCCTAAACATTATTTAGGTTGACATATAATGGGTTTATTATTTTTAATAAATAAGTTTATTATTAAATGATAAATTTCTCAGTTATAATTTCTAATGTATAAAACATTTATAGCTATAACCCAAAGCAAAAGCTTTCTGGGGTCCTCAATTGTTTTTAAGACTTTTTAACACCAAAGGCCGGGTGCGGTGGCTCACGCCTGTAATCCTAGCACTCTGGGAGGCCGAGGCGGGCGGATCGTTTGAGCTCAGGAGTTCAAGACCAGCCTGAGCAAGAGCGAGACCCCATCTCTACTAAAAACAGAAAGAAATTATATGGACAGCTAAAAATATATATAGAAAAAATTAGCCGGGCATGGTGGCGCATGCCTGTACTCCCAGCTACTCGGGAGGCTGAGGCAGGAGGATCCCTTGAGCTCAGGAGTTTGAGGTTGCTGTGAGCTAGGCTGACGCCACGGCACTCACTCTAGCCTGGGCAACAGAGTGAGACTCTGTCTCAAAAAAAAAAAAAAAAAATACCCAAAAGTCTGTGAACCACTAATACAGTGCATTAAGAAGATATCATGAAGTCAATTCACAGGAGACTCCCTATTCAACAGCAAAGTGCAAGATCACTTAAATGATAGGTTGCTTCTCAGTTCTCTCTTGACTTTCTTACAGTCCTAGACATAAAAGTTCAACTATGCAATGCTAAGAATGCAGAACCTATTTCTAATGATAGAAATGGAATTGCTTTTCGGGAGATCCTTTTAAAAGCTTGTCCTAAGATCTATTTAATAAGGGATTTTCATTTTTGTGGCACACCGTGAAAGTCTTAAAATAGATTGGCTTCCAACATTTGCAATATGGCATGAGCAGAAGATAAATGATTATATAAAAAGATGCACTTACATGACTGGGAATAAACAAATTCAAGAAACAGATACTTGTTAGTCTCTGCCTTTGCCTTTTGTGGGAAATGGCTTTGGTTTTCCCACAGGCTGCGTGTGTGCTCTTAGCCTGGTGAAGTGGAGGAGCAAGGAATGGAAGGGGTTGATGGGGAGTAGAGGAAGCTCACGCGAAGTCCAGACGACAGATTTTAAGAGCAGGGAGATCTGGAGAATACTCCAGAAATTTGAGAACTAGAACTATCTGTAGTGTTGCACTTTCGCAGCACTGAGCTTCCTTGGCCATCTGGAAGCAGACGGCACCTCTGCTTTCCTGGATTCCATTCAATTCGATGAGTGTCTGTGGAATGGCTGCCACACGTGCGAGGCACTGTGCTGAGGGCCGCAGGTGTGCCCTCCTGGCTTTGATCCTTGGGGTGGGTGAGGGAACGGCAAGACATAGACACGTAAATATCCCTAAAGTAGAATAAAGAGAGAGGTGACACAGGGACACGGGAAGTGAGGTAGGGGCAGGTCTCCTCAGTTAGCGTGGGTTGCCAAGGAAAGGGTTTACGGATGGTAGGAGGTGGACAGGCCTTGAAGAACAGAAGGGTTCCCGTGAAAAGCATGAGGGAAGGAGAGCAGGACCAACATGGTGCGGGGGATGTGGGGAGATCCGGGGGGTGGCTGAGTTTATCAAGGATGCCAGGGCTGTGTCGGGAGAAGCCAGAGAGGCAGGTTTCCCCGTCCACCCACGGGAGGCATCCAAGCCAGCCTGCAGCCTCCGCGCGTCATTTTGTGGGGAGAGAGGGAAGGCTTGTGAGCAGGCGAGTGATGTGATCCGAGATGTGCTTGCAAGGGATGAACGTGCCACCAGTGCGTAGGCTGGATTGGAGTGGGTGCAAACTCAACTCTCCAGCCGTAGGTGGTAGCAGAGTGGGTCTTTCTGAGTTTTATTCAAGGGGGACAGGGTGTCTTCAATGGAAACAGGAAGGATAAGAATCGTACAAAGCCATGGAGCTATTAATCAATCACACAACCTTTTCTAGGGTGGGAGAATTTATGTGAACAAATCTTCATAAGGGCCCTTCTAGAAAATGCCAACCAATCCAGAGAGATGAGTTTGGGTGGGGAGGGATTATCAAGGGGCCTCAGGAACTGCAGGGAGTGACGGCCACATCACCACCCTGGCGTGGTGCTGTTCTCATGAGCACACTCGTTCGTTAAGACTTACCACATAGACACTTTGAAGAGATGCAGTGTATGCATGTTGATTATACTTCAAGAAAGTTTTTTGAAAAGACTTGTTTGTAGGGCGGGCATGGTGGCTCACGCCTGTAATCCTAGCACTCTGGGAGGCCGAGGCGGGTGGATCGCTCAAGATCAGGAGTTCGAGACCAGCCTGAGCAAGAGCGAGACCCCGTCTCTACTAAAAATAGAAAGAAATTATCTGGACAACTAAAAATATATATAGAAAAAATTAGCTGGGCATGGTGGCGCATGCCTGTAGTCCCAGCCACTTAGGAGGTGGAGGCAGTAGGATTGCTTAAGCCCAGGAGTTTGAGGTTGCTGTGAGCTAGGCTGAAGCCACGGCACTCACTGTAGCCTGGGCAACAGAGCGAGACTCTGTCTCAAAAAAAAAAAAAAAAAAAGAAAGAAAGAAAGAAAGAAAAGACTTGTTTGTTAAATTTGATTTTCACACAAGACACTAGTAGTTTAAAAGGGTTGTGAAGCCATTTGGGAAACTAAGGATTGGTGGTGAAAGGCAGGAGCCACCTTAGCCTGGTTGGGTGGGCTGGGGGACACATCCTGCGGTTGCAGCTGCCCACACTGGGTGACAGAAGCCCTTCGGAAGGCAGCAAGGCAAGGCAAGGCAGAGGCATCCTCTGCACCGAGGGCTGAGGACCTCTACTAGATAAGCAGCAGAGCACAGGAGGCTCGAGCGAGGGAAAGAAAGGTGAAGGGCATGATGAAAACATACCTGTTCCTCTAAGCACAGCAACACACTCATACGCCCCCTGTATGTGCCTATGCACATAGGGTGTTCAGAGCACATGCTTATATGTATGCGTGTGTCTGTGTGGTGTGTGGGGTATATGTTGCATAAATATGTATCTGTAGGTTTAAATGTATTGATTTATGTGCTTGTGTCTTTTAAAAGCACGTACTTCTCTTTAGAAAGCACTGATAAGTAGATTGTATATAATATTCCAGGCTGATCAAGCTCTCTGTGCCTGCAATAAGCTTAACATCTGGGACACAGCTACTCCACTGGAGTATCTGCTACTTCACTTAGAGAGCCACTTTCTTGACTCCAAGTGTAGGTCTAGCCCAGGGCTTCTCAACTCTTGGCACTGTTGGCATGGATCATTCTTTGCTGGTGGAGAGGGCTGTCGTTTGCACGGGAGCAGCATCCCTGGCCTCTCCCCACTAGATGCCTGTAACACATCCTCAGTCGTGCACATCCCGAGCATATCCCCTGAAAGGCAAAACTCCCCTGATTGGGAAACGCTGGTCCAGTGCAGTGGTTCTCAACGTTGGCTGCACGTGGGATGACCGGGAGGGCTTTCAAGAATGCTGATGCCTGGGCCTCAGCCCCAAGATTCTGAAGGACTTGGTCTGGATGTGGCCTCAGGATTTTAAAAAGACCCCCTCCCCCAGGGGGTTCTACTGTGAAGCCCAGGCTGAGAACTTCTTACTGGAGAAAATTCATTCATTCAACAGAGTTAACCCTCTTTATGTGCTTTTTCCTAATTTAGAATCACTGGCCAGTCCAGTCCTTTTTTTTTTTTTTTTTTTTTTTGTTTTTGAGACAGAGTCTCACTCTGTTGCCTGGGCTAGAGTGCCGTGGCATCAAGCTCACAGCAACCTCAAACTCCTGGGCTTAAGCAATCCTTCTGCCTCAGCCTCCCGAGTAGCTGGGACTACAGGCATGTGCCAGCATGCTCGGCTAATTTTTTTTCTATATATATTTTTAGCTGTCCAGATCATTTATTTCTATTTTTAGTAGAGATGGGGTCTCGCTCTTGCTCGGGCTGGTCTCGAACTCTTGAGCTCAAATGATCCTCCCGCCTCAGCCTCCCAGAGTGCTAGGATAACAGGCATGAGCCACCGTGCCCGGCCAGTCCAGTCTTAATTTACTTAAATACTTATTGAGCTCCTGTGCAACTTGCAGAGAGCAAGGTCTTAACCAGCCTGGCCCTGGAGACCAGCCATGTACACAATGGACACTAAACTTGTACAATGTCATATAAAGCCACATATGTCCTGAGTGCTAAAAATAAAGTGATCACACTACGAATGAGTGCTTTCATGGTCCCAGGCACTGAGCTAGGCCAAAGCAGAGAGTAAGGTACGAGGACTTCTGCTCACAGAGAGCTTAGAGTCTAATGCCTCACGAGGGTCTATTCTAGGACTAGAAAATGGCAAAAGTAGTGGGATGTCATTTCCCTGATTAGGTTTCAAAAGACCATGACTTCTGTCCTGCTAGCATTATCTCTCTGGCTAACATGCTCCCTTACCTGCTCACTTGCTCTGATGAAGCCAGCTGCTTTGTCATGAAATAGCTATGGAGGGCCCACATGGCAAGGAATCAAGGGAGGTTTCGGGTCAACAGTTCATAAGGAATTGAGGCCCTGAGTCCAGTCAGCCCCGAGCAACCAAGTCCTGCTAACAACCACATCAGTGAGTTTGGAAATGGATCTCTCCCCAGTCAGGCCTTCAGATGAGACTGCAGCCTCAGCCAACACTTTCACTGCAACCTCATTAGAGATCTCGAGATGGCCAGTCTGAGCCCAGACTCCTGACCTACGGAAACCGAGATAACATAGGGTGGTGTTTTTCTAGTCACTAAATTTGGAAGAATTTGTTATGCAATGATTGATAACTAACACACCACCTCAGCTCTACAATAGAATGTTTTTGCATTTGTTTTTATATACAAAGATGCACTGACAATATAAAAACATCACGTTAAGAGGAGTTTGCTTCAAATTCAATAGTACTGTTTGCCAAAGATGTGGGCATTTGGCTAGAGGTGTCTTGATAATAAATGCATATACAGGTTGCCTTTGACTTTCAAATGTATATTGTTTGGAAAGGTATCTTGAATTGAAATCACATTTTACCAAAGACGTTATGAGGGGCTACTTTCTTAACCAAGGTTATGATCCTCTATATATATAGCAGTGGTGGTCAAACTTTAGCATGCATCTGAATTGCCTGGGGGGGGCTTATTCAAATGGGCCAAATTCCTGGGACCCATCCCAGAGAAGGTGGGTGAAGCCTGGGAATATGAATGTTTTAAACAGAGACAGAGTCTCACTATGTTGCCCTGGCTGGACTCAAACTCCTGGGCTCAGGCGATCCTCACACCTTGATCTCCCAAGTGAGTAGCGTGTGCCACTGTGTCTACCTGGAATCTAAATTTTTCTGATTCTGGGCACTGGAGCCTCATACTTTACAAAAAAAAAAAAAAAAGAAAGAAAGAAAAAAAAATCACTTAATACATTGGCACACTAGAAAAAAAAATTTTTTTCCCTTGGGGCCATGGTGTTTTATTATTAAAATAGAATAAAAACTTAAAAAAAAGATCCTTTCTAATTTAATGAAAAATGAAATTTATTGACTTCTATTCATTTAATCCATGTTTCTAGAATTAATTTGTCAATATCAATTGTAAGAAAATAAGCATATCAAGTAAGATTTTCACGACCCAACTGCAGGGTTTTGCTTCACGAGGCCCCGGGCTCAAAACTAGCGTGAGTTAAATACAACTCACATGGCAGTTAATGTATTAAAGAAATGACCCCCAATACTACATTTAATGAAACATAAATGATTTTTTATATATTACAGAAAATAAAACTTGCTAAAGTACACTAAAGAGAACACTAGATGAAAGTAGCTCATGTCATCCGTTTAACAGGACTTGATTTATTTATAGGAACTCAGGGAAGGACCTGGAAGAGGCCAGAGGGGCTGAGCTTCCAGAAGGAACCAAGGGATCCTCTGAAGAAGGGCTGAGTCTTAGTTAAGAGCCCGTGAGCAGGACTCCCCATAGCCCACAGGGAGCAAGGATTCTGCAGCCTAGAGGGCAGACGGGGAAGGATGTTTGATGGAGAAGATTTTAGGAAAGTGAGTGACTAACAAAGTTTTCAGGTGTTGCCTAACATAAATAGATAGAATTGCAAAGTGTAAAAAAAAAAAAATTGCAGTGTGCTAAAATGCAATACTCTAAGTCAGGGGTTGGCAATTGTTTTCTGTAAAGGGCCAGATAGTAAATACATTTGGCTTTGCAGGGTGTATGGTTGCAGCTTCTCAACTCTGCTGTTGGAGCATGAAACCGGCCACAGACAAACGAATGGGCACGGCTGCTTCCAATAAGACTTTATTCACAGAAACACAGTGGGTGGCATGACCAGCCTGATTGATCTAAGTCAAGTCCTCACAGGAATCTCCATTTATTACCCCTAGCTAAACAACACATGAACGTAAACAAGGTTGTTTCAAGACATGGAAAGGCCTGTTTCAATCCCATTATCTCACCTACCGGCCTGACATTTTATCCCCAGAGTCATTCCTTGTGATGAAAACACAGTTTGCGGAAATTTCCAGATAAAATGCAAGCATGATGATCTTTAGAGAAAACCTCATCCCATCTAAGTGACTGACAACCAGAGCATTCCGCTCAGTACCAAAGCCAGTGTATATAAGATTTTCATAGACAGGGAAACACTCTGGGTGTGTGTGGCTCATTTGAGAGTGAGCTCCGGCACCCAAAAGGACATAGCCTGAGGAGGTGGGAAGCCCCAAGGAGCCAACTCCAGCTACTTCAGAGTAACTCTCCAGGTATATTTAAGGGTAGCAAAAGATTTCAAAAAAATATTAATTTTAAAGGACTCTAACTGAAAACATACAATGCAAGGGACATATTAAAGGCAGCAAAGACCAGATGTCACTGCTTCTAGAAGACCGAGAAGTACTCAGTCTTGAATAATCCAAGTGGGTGTCCCTAAAAGCAGATGTCGTGCCTGCCAGCAAGCTCTAGATTAGCACTCAATACTGACCGGTCTGCTTTTCATCTCTGCTTTGTCTGCCTACTCTCAGACGGGGAACAGACATGAGACCGAAGACACAGGAAGTCACTGTTACGTAATCAAGTGCTAATCATACACTAACATAGCAGATAAAAAAATTCAACGTTTGTAAACAATCCAGAAATTCTTTATATGTATATATCATGGTTGACATAGTCGTCTTTGGGAAATAAGCTATAAGATAGTTAAGTGCTCTAACATGGCACATTTTCGTGAAAACTGCAGGTGATTTGAAAATGAAATCATTGGTACATAGCAGAAAACAAAATGCGAAGAACTTTAAAAACCTCAGGAACTTTACAGCATGAACCAGAGCTACAAGCCGCATACACTGTGTTCACCATATACTTCCATTTAACCAGAAACACCCTGACTAACTGGAAGCCACCAGACAGACCGACAGCTTCGTGTGGCTCAGGCCGTATGAGCTAAGAAAGCTCCTGCAACCAGACTCTGGGAACAGAGGGCACCACCATCACAACCTGCACATGACCGGCCCAGTGGTTATGGCCAACACCCTACCAGAGACAGCACGTGCAGAAAGTTGAAGGTTTTTTCCCCCCTTTATATACATTTCAAGCATTCTTCGAAAAGACCTCAAACTTGGTGGCGTTACAACCTTACGTTAGGGAAGAGTGACATTGAAGAAAAATGACAAAAATCCAGTAGCATTTCCCAGGACTCTCATACCCACAGGTGTCCCTTTACAAAGTGGATCCATGAGACAAGTCCCAGCCTCAGCCCTAGCAGGACCCAGGGGACAAATGCTATAGTTCCCGGGGCCCGCCTGAGGTTGCACCTGGGCAGATGCACAGATGGGAACAGTGTGACCTGAGTCCCAGCAGTGCTTGTCCTCTCCTCTCAGTCCTCCACCCTCCATGGCTGCTCAGAGATCTATTCCCAGAAATGCAAATCCCAACACTTGGGCTTCTTGCGAAACACCAACATTTCTCCCGGCTCTCTGCCATAGTCCACATGTGAGGGGTGTGTTCTTCGGACTTCTGGCATTCTCTATGGCCATCTTAACCCAAGCGTCAGAGCAGTTTGGAGTTTGGAGGAGGGAAATTGGTGATTGGTAAAGTAGGTGGTTATTCTACTCCTTCCTTGAGATTGAATTGTGAATTACAGATTTATCAGTGTACAAATGGTCATTCTTGGTCCATTAGTGTGTAGCCTATATTAAGTAACAGCATCTGGCATGTCATTGGATTACATTAAAGAGGGAGACGAGAGACATTTGAGATTTTCTCAAGCTCCTATCAACTACTTTGTTCTCTATCTCCTTGCCACAAAGAAACAAACCTTTCCCACCTTCACTGCCCTTCCCCAACCCCTTACATCGGATGAGGAGGTAAGAGAATCAAAGGTCGCTGCCCTTCAAACCAACGAGGACTCAGCACATTATTGACTCCCTTGGTAACAACGTTCCTCTCCGTAAATAGAGAGGGAAAGAAAAAAGCATGACTACCTTCAGCGATTCTCTGGCTTTTCCAAAGATAAAGATTTTTAGATCTCTTGAGGGTAAATTCACTTCTTCGGTTCCTTCCTGTCTTCTCCCTTTGTGCTCAGACTATGCTCTGAAGCCTGTGTAACACAATCTACGGCAGCCTGGAAATATTCCCTACCCATCAAGCACAATACTCCATCGAATGCGGATTTAGCATTCACTATTCCTAGTTGCACTATTTGCCACATCTCAGACCTTCGTCTCAGGCCTGGGCCCCCAAGGTGGCACTGAGGCCATCCCTCCTTTGATCTCCTGTAGACCTAGAGAAGATGTACACGCTACCTACACAAAGAAGCTAAATAATGAAAAGAAAAAAGAAATGTGGTGAAACAGTAACTATCCAAGTCCTAAAAATGTAATTCTACCTGGGAAGTTACAGCAAAAAAACAAACAAACAAACAAAACAAACAAACAAAACAAAAAAACAAACAAAAAAAAACCACCAACAAAAAAACCCCAAAAACCCCACATAAAGGTCAAGGTAAAGGACACCCTGGAACCACCTCAGCCTTCCCAAAGAGGAGAGACCACCTTCTTCCTGCAACTTCCTTATTCCCCACTATGGCAACTGCACGGGTGGGAGAGGGAGAGGCATTTCCCTTTAGCAAAGATTTCTTGGTCAGCCTGTACCAAAACCTCTCTTCTCCCCGTGGAAAGAAGCTGAGAACTCGGGGGTGGGATGGGGTGGGGGGAAGACATGAGCGCCATATGGAATTCTCTATTTTTTCCCCTCACACCATCTGGTTGGGGATCTAAGTACAGAATGGGAACTGCATTAAATTAGGAGCCAACAAAAACCTCTAAGCAACTGGGAAGGTGATGACATAGCTGAATTAGGTCCCTTCACTCTACGGCCTGCTCCAGGCACAAATGGTCCCTAAGTTTTGTGCCACGGCGGCAGCATTTTTCTTCTGATGCTTGCAGTCAATGCACACAGAAGGTTAAAACTATGTGTGGGTAGACATTTTAGGATCTGGGTTGAAAGATAGTTCTTTAAATCTGGTTCAGTGATTTTGTTTTTTTCTCCCTCTCAGGTGAGGACCTGCTAGTTCGTGGAATCCTCTCTTGCAGTATAGTATCCCCAGCAACCTGATACTATTAGAGTTCCACAGCCTTTTATCACACCCTTCCAGAATTCCAAAAACCTCAAAACTGAGGATTTTTTTTTTTTCTTTCTAACTCCTCTGGCAGCAAGACCTGTTCTGACTTCACTTTCCTGGGTGCCAAAACCTACCCGAATGGACAAGGGGCTGCTTATATCTGACTTGGGCTCTCCAGAAAGATTGACGGGTTGCATTCACAGGAGCACCCAGACCTTGCTGGTGGTGTGGTGCAGTATATGGTGTATGCACTGTGACCTTTCGAAAATCCAAACTCTTTGGAATTCTGGAAGAAATCTGCTTCAGAAAAGAAATGGAAGCATTGTATCTTCTTTCTCAGCTGCTACTTCTGCTTAGAATACCCATAATTCCGGTGTCTGGTTGTAGAATCAAAAGCACACAAGTCCTTTTTTTTTTTTTTTTTTATTTTTTGAGATAGAGTCCCACTCTGTTGCCCAGCCTAGAGTGCCGTGGCGCCAGCCTAGCTCACAGCAACCTCAAACTCCTCGGCTGAAGCGATCCTCCTGCCTCAGCCTCCCGAGTAGCTGGGACTACAGGCATGCACCACCATGCCCAGCTAATTTTTTCTATATATATATTTTTAGCTGTCCATATAATTTCTTTCTATTTTTAGTAGAGACGGGGTCTCGCTCTTGCTCAGGCTGGTCTCGAACTCCTGACCTCGAGCGATCCTCCCACCTCGGCCTCCGAGAGTGCTAGGATTACAGGCATGAGCCACCACGCCCGGCCCAAAAGCACACAAGTCTTATTCCAATGCTTTTATGGGGAACTGCTCGACAAGTGGAGAAAACTCTTCAAGAGCAATTGATAGAAGTCTTTTTTCCCCCTAATAAGATGTTAGTTTTACTAATACTCTTTACCACACAGTTTAATAAACTAAAATCCAGGAAAGACCAAATTTTTTCTGGGTTTTCGACTGGCCTGGTATCATCCAACACTTACTAAAACGAAGACCATCCTCCCTCAAGTAGTACTTATGGATAACTTGGGGGGTTTCTCGTCACGTTAACAAATACCTTCCCCCGCCCTTGAATTGTGCACATCTAACGGTTTTGTTGGGGGGCTTTTTAAAAAAACACCTTTATTGAGCTACAATTTATATATCATAAATTGTATCACCTGTTTTAAGTGTACAATTCAATGGTTTTGAGTAAATTTAGAGTGATCACCACCACAATCTAATTTTAGAACATTTTCATCACCTCATAAAAGCTCCCTCGTGCCCATCTGCAGTCACCCCCCCCCACCAGCCTCTGGCAACCACTAATCTACTTTCTGTCTCTATGGACTTGCCAATTTTGGAAATTTAATATAAAAGGAATCATACAACGTTTGGTCTCCTGTGTCCGGCTTCTTTTACTTAGCATAACGTTTTTGAGGTTTGGCTGTGTTGTAGCTTATAGCAGTACCTCATTGCTTTTTATTGCTGACTACTATCCCACTGTATGGATGGATCATGTCTAAGGGCAGGTTTTTATCAGGATTCCAGAACCCCCCGTAGTCTTTACAGGAGCTGTGAGAGTGGATGCCTGATGTCACCCCATGTCCACCCTTTTCTAACCAGCAAGTGATAGCTACACGTCGGATGAAGGAATGCACAACCCAAGATGTAGAACTAAATCCAAAGTCAGATTTCATGTTCATCAATGTGACACCACAATTTAGATTTTAAAGGAAAAAGAAAAAGTTTCAGTAAATTAATTATAGATTTTATGACTTTGTAATTTAATGGGTATCTCACATTGTATCTCAGGATTGCTCTTTCTGGAGTTGTACGTGCTACACGTACTCCTGAAAAAGTAAGCCACCATTTGGCAGAAATGATGTTATGGGTTGACGCAAAATGGCAGCGATACTTTAAGCCCGTTGTTGTCTTGATCTGACCCACCGCAAGCCCTTCACGCCCACGTCTCACGTAGTCTGAATTACAGTTCCACATTGACAGACTCACAAAGCTTGTACTAACTGAGCTGAGCATTAAGACACGTGCAGACTTTGGGGATGTGTGAGGGTGGATGCTCACGTTGCTCAGCATTCTCCCTCACCTGGGTCCCCAAATCTCACCCAGGCCCAGCACCTAGGGCTTTGAGTGGCCAGTGTTCCTCACCAGCAAGGATAATGGAAACTAGACCCCATGGACCTACCTGACGGGAATTGGGGACACAGTTACACGATCCTAATTCACAGGCTTTAATTTTTCTTTCTCAAAAGCATTAATTGATGTTAGGGCAGCGTGGTGCGAGCAGTGGGGCTGGGAAGACATTTGGGGACACTTGTCGGACTCAGAGTCAAAGCTCCTCGAGGGAGGGCCCTGGCCCAGTTGTTGACCCCCTGGGGGGGACACGTGGGGGGGCCCCCTCCTCCATCATCAGTTCAGACACTGTAAATTTCATGGTTAACCCAAAGGTATATCTCCCTGTACGCTGCTTCCTTTGGGAAGAGGAGGTTAGAGTGAGGACAGAGGGAAAAGAAAGCAGAGAAAGATGGAGTGGAATGGGGAGGGGGAGAGAAAAAGAAAGATGATTAAAAATCTTTAAAGGGCCAATTCCACCCATGCCCATGTGAACAAATTAATGCATCAAGCAAAACATAAAATATGACCAAACTGAAATAGCCATTACAAGTAATATCACAGGTAACAGTTGACTTGCTATTAGAATTCACCCCGAGGCTGTATTTACCTGGACTGCTCAAGTGGCTAGCCCTGTCCCCCAGGGTTGGCACAGGACGGTACTGGTGGTTCTTTGAGCCTGGGTACATCCAGTGGTACCTGCCAATTTCCATTTCAGCTCTGCTGTTCACTGCCAATTTCAGGTGGCAAAGAGTCAGTGTCTCTATCTCCAGCAAAGATTCTATATCAGCATTTTAATGTATTCTTTTACCATATAAAAGAAATGGGGAGTTTAAAAAATATGCTATGGAAATGCAACCCTTCAGTACCAGCTTATCAATGCAGCGTGATAAATTGAGAATGTTGGAGTCTCCTCCTCCATTTTTGAATTTAAGTTTACACAAATCACCCAAATTATTTTTTTTTTATTTTCTCTATCTCTTCTCTACTCTGCCCCCCCCCCCCCAAAATGCTCATTTGGGGAAGATACTATTTATAGTGAAAATTTGGCTTCTCACAATAATATTTTTCTTTCTGTTCATTTCCTTTTCAGACCAACAGAGCACTATAATTATTGCCAGCTGCACAAGCAAAGGTGAACACAGGCTCCCTCTCCATAATGGCACCCAGTTCTGGTCCTGAAAACCGGGCAAATAATCCCGTGGCCTGCTGAATCTTAGATGAAATGCCTGTCCTCCCCCTGACATCTGCAGTATTCTCTGTCACCTTATCTTAAACTCAGCATGTCAGAGTCTAGAATGTTCTGGATTAAATTCTGTTCCACTTATCTCCCAGCATGTTATTGAGAAAGGGCTCCTGGTCTTGGGGGACTCAAACCACTACTCACATGCAGGGTGACAACTAGTCCCTGGAGGACTCAAGTCTCTATCTGGTAATATGACTACATTTCCCACTTCTTAGGGGATTGGAGAGAAAAATATCTACCAATTTGCCTGGCACGGAGTAGGCTTTGGGAAACTGTTAGCTGAATTAGAATCTTGAAATCCCTAAGAGACTAGAAGGTAGCTACGGCCAGTTTATGTCTGAGAACCCCATAAAACCCACTAAGGGGTCATATTCTCTGGGATATCACTGATACTTGAGGATTAAAATAATGATCCTGGCATTGATGTGGGGTAATTATTCCATCAAAAAATCATGTTCTAATTCTCCAGTTGGCAGCTCAGACCACTGTGGAGAAGGACGCAGCACAGCATGTGATCCGCGTGGCGAGGCAGCCGAGCACGTGCTCTGACCGGGGACATCTCAAACCTCACAGGCTTTTACAAAAAACCAACTGCACTCTCCACTACCTCTGAAAATTCTCAAGATATTTCAGATTGGGAAGCAGAGACATACTTTTCTAGGTGGTATTTTAGAAAAAAAAAAAAAACCAACCCTTTTGACTTCAAGGTAAGGTAAAAATGTCTTGTTTAAAGGGGGAAAAAGATGCCAGGATAAGACCAGAACTGCACAATGAAACCATTTTTGCTGCTGTTTTTGTTGTCAGGAAAGATGATGATAGCTTTAATTTATGGAGTGCTTATGATGTGCTAGTCAGCGTGCTCAGCACATGGGCCCAGTTATATCTGTCACGACCACCCTATGAAACAGATACTATTATTACTCCATCTTTACAAATGAAGCACCCGAGGGCAATGAGAAGGTAATGACCACTTGCCCAGGATTGCTCAGCCAGGGGTGGAGGAGCCTGCGTGTGAACCGGGACAATTTGACTGCAGAGGACACACTTTTGAAACCACCATATTATCCTCCTGTGGCCTGTGCATTTGCTGCAATTTTCTCCTCTTCTGCCAGCAGCAGTTAGCTCAACAAGCATTTTTCTGAGGTCCATTTGGAAGCGAGTTATGTTTCTGCGTCTCCTAAAGAAATGGTTCAGGCCCTGAGCTGCTGCTGTTATTTCAAGGTTCTTAAAGTTCTTAACTCTCAGCCTTCCCTGGATTGAGATTTTAGCTTTACTGATCAGGAGATTCTCTCTCAGACACAGGTGTGTTACATTCCCTGAAGACAAGGAAACTCAGTGGGGCTGATGGAAAGAACCAGAAGGCAGTCAAGCCGCCTCATGGTGTGATCTGATTTCCTCTTGGCAAAGTGGCTGTGAGCCCTCCACATAGACCCCCTGCTGGAGGGAGCCTAAGCAGCTCTGTCACTTTGGATCTGAAATTTTTCATCCTCCTTTAAAAAAATTTACCTCTATATGCCCAGAACACAGTAGGTTCCCAATAAATGTTTGCTAAATAAATATGTGGTTGAAAGCAAGGGACCTCAAGGTCCCCCACCCAAGACAGGCCACGCAATTCAGGGAATCTCTGCTGAGGTTCAGCCATGCTCTGTGCTCACCACCTCGCATGCATGGGGAAGTCTTCAGACATCCGGGCAAGCAGGCACAGGCTGCCAGGCAACAACAATGCAAAACCATGGACTATCCAATGCTAATATGTTTTCCAAGAAGAACATGGCAGCCATGCCTGAGACCCTTAATTCTGCATAAAAATATGACTAAATCTAGCAGATGCGGAGCTGGGATCTG
Organism: Eulemur rufifrons; assembly: GCF_041146395.1. Lineage (NCBI taxonomy): Eukaryota > Metazoa > Chordata > Mammalia > Primates > Lemuridae > Eulemur > Eulemur rufifrons. The sequence continues at coordinate 134,028,780 of NC_091012.1, read as the reverse complement.
CAACTAGATGGATGTTTTCCAACCCCCTAGACTAATACTTAACAGCAAATCTTTACATGTGAAGGAAAAGAAAATCACTCCTATTTTATATTTTTGAGCCAAATTTAAATAAAGGCATTAAATATCAAGTTATTCATAAAATTTCAAAGAGCACAGTATACATTTTAATCCCAAGGTTAGGGTCCCAACACCTAGAAGGGAGTCACAGGATTCCTAGAGGATGCCTCAGCTCAAAAGGTATATTAAACATCCTGTTGATTCTGGGTGTCTAGCAAGAAATGGGAAAATGGTTGACGCCCTACAGAGGGCAGACTGTAAAATGTTCCCCCTTAGAGAGTAGAGACAGAGATGGGGTGAACGGTGACAGATCATGGAGACAGACAGGACTGTGAGTAGTCATCACCCAAGGTGGGCAGGAAACAAACAATGGGAAACTGCAAAAAGGAAAGCAAAACAATGTCTTCTTTCCTTTCTTTTCCCCCATTTACTTAGATAATGTAATTTAGTGACAAGGCTGAACAACTGAACTGCAGACGGGTATGCTTTTTAGCATCTAGGAAATTATTACTAGAAGCAACTGAGTGACAAATACTGAGCTTCCTGGACAGACCCTATTCACTGGGCAATGTCTTTCAGGGCTATATTTTTCATCCTTCATTTTTAGCTATTATTTAAATATTAAAGGAAAGCCACAACAATACTATAGAATATAGTAAAGGTTGGCAAATAATGGCCATCTGTTTTTGTAAATAAAGTTTTACTGGAACATAGTCACATCTACCATTTCTTTACATACTATCTACGGCTGCTTTCATGCTACAATGGCAGATCTGAGCAGTTACAATGGAGATCGTGTGGCCCACAAAGCCTAAAATATTTACTATCTGACCCTTATGGAAAAAGTATGTTGACCCCTGATTTCGAATATAGTATAGTAAGGCTTGAATACATAAAGAAGTTAATGCAATTAATAAAAATCAATCTATAAAATAGGAAATTATTTTCTCTTCTTATACCCTCTCTGAAGAGAATTATCACTGGGCTGGCTAAGGATCAAAATTCTCTTCTATACAATTGTTGTCTGCATTTAATCTGCCACCAATCAGCAAAATTATGATTAAAATCAAGATTATACTATTCCTAATGGTCCCTAAGATGACTTAGTGCCCTTCTACTCCTATAACGTGAGCTGAGAGGATAGAGGAAGGATGACCTTTCAAAGGAGAACATTATTAAATAAATGGACAAATGAATAAACAACAAAGCATATTTGCGAAGCTAGCATTATAACCTCCCTGTCTTAAAAGCCAGCATGGTCATGTTCTTCCTCTATCCTATAGCCATCCCTATTCCTGGCCAACTACTTCATATGTATGTATATTTGGTCCAAAGGAGAAAAAAGCAAGAGAGTACCTTTGGACCAATCTAATTCATCACCAGTCCCAGCAAGGGTAACCTTAAGTCATGGGGACACTGGCTATTTTGCATGTTCTTAGATACATCAAGACCGACAGTCATTTTATTAAGATCATTTACTCCAAATTGACCCTGTACTTCAACAGAGAAACGTGATCTTAAAAATTATAATCTTAATTCAGGATTTACACTCAGTTTCAAGGCAGGCAAATCTAAATTTCCAAAAATGGGCCAGAATTTTTTTTTTCTAATGAAATAGCAAGGCCAAATCTTGAAAAACATCCTAATGGAATTGATAATGTAAAAGTGGAAGAGGTATCAAGGCTCACTGAGATTTTTTCCACACTTAAATTCCCCTCCCCCCCCAAAAAAAGAAAGAAATTCAAAGGAAGCCATATCATACCTACCACATATGTCCTGCACCATCTGGCCAGGCACTTTTCTCCACAGCCTATTCCCCAGACACCATCTCTTCAGATGTCTACCTTGGCAAATTCTTAGAGATTAACAGCATCTAAGACTTTCTCTGCACCACATTCATGTAATCAAGTTAGAAAATTTCAATAAAAAAATCTCAAAATCCAATAATTTGTAGATCATCAGGAATAGTATAACCTATTAAATGTGTCCCTTTGGGTTTTTAGCAGATAAGTCGTATATTCTACGACTATATTAAAGAAGAGTGCTTTTCTTCCTAAACAAAAAAGGAGAGCCAAAGCAGCACACATTTTGCTAAATTAAAAAAAAAAGACATATCTATTTGATCAAAAAGATTTAAATGGATGTGTTAATTTTTTAAACAAAGTCAATAATTTGAATTCAGTTCTTACTTTGACTATATCCTATAATTTATTTTAAATTACACCTTGTTCCCATTTACTATATTTTTCTTCCTATGTGGTCAGGATCCCTGGAGTTCTGGATAATTGTTTCAGATTTCAATTTCCTACATATAAAAAAATTTTCATAACACATACTTAGACTTTTTACACATAATAGAGCATACAAAATTATTATGATTCAATTGTTTTTCTACCCAGTGATTAAGTGCGCCCAGCAATTCCAGATGCATTTGTTTCCACAAATGAAATGACATCAAGTAATACTCCACCGAAATCAATGGAAACCTGCTCTCCATCTTTTTATTATTGGGTCTCATGATCTATTTCCTCTGATTCTGTCTTATTCATTTCCTCCACTTATCCCATTTCAGTGAATCTGCTTATTCAATCCTCACACTTTGATTTAATTTAATGCTTTTAATTTAAAAGCTGTTATTTGGAATAATTTGGCATTTCTTATATCTGTCTAGGAAAACCTGCTTGCTTTCCTTAAAAATCCTTAAATATCTATTAAACAATTCTGGTGAATTTTGGTCATCCATGATATTGGTATTCTGTGATAAAAGCTTTAAGACTGTTTCCAAAACGCAAATGATTTCCTATTTCATGGACATGGATTATTTTTGTCAAAAGTAGGAACAAAGTCATTTTGATTTATTTGAAAGAAAGCTGTCTTTGTAGGAGTCAGTGAAACACAGTAGCTGGGATGTGTTGTCCTGTCGAAACTCCTAGGAAAGACCCCAACTAGAAAATGGAGTTCAATTTATAAATCTAAGTTTAATTTACATTTTTAATAGACATTCTAATAATTATCCACAGTTATTCATTCAAAGCTATTGGGTACTAGCCATTGGGTTATAATACCCCAGATTAAGAGACAGGCATTGCCCCATTACCAATAATTGAAAACAGATAGGAAAAGAGAAACAGAGGGCAAAAAATATATGTGCATAAAAAACTCTGTGTAAAGTGATAAATGTATAGGATTAAATTTAGTAAATAAAATCCCTTGCTGAAAGGCTTAAAAAGAAAGAAAAACACATCTACCAGCTCAAGAATTACATAACACATTCTATAAGTAATTAGGTCAAATTTCTAAATGTTAATTTCAATGAAATAAACATTTATGTTATAAACTTAAAATCCAATCTGAAGGCACAGTGGAGCGACAAGCACGCATAATCATTTGTGGCTATCGTTTTATGTCTACGTGTATCTTAATGACCACGGGCGAGCAAACTGGGCAACTACAAAGAAGACAGTCGTGTGAGTTTTGACTTTGTGCAGCTGGCATATGAACTTGTTCATCTAAATGCAGATTAGTAGATAAGCCACCTTCCAGATCAGCATTTATGGTGGGTCATATAACGATCACAACCCCTGTTGCTGCGGATCAGGAAAAATAAATTCCCTGGCCGATATTCTTATTCGAGCATGTCCTATATGTGTGACTCTAGCTTTCAGTAGCTTGGTATTTTTGAATTATTTACCAAGTAGCTAGTGTTTCTAAATTTAGGTAATTTTAAAAGTCCCACCAGGAATTATCTTGGCTCCTAATTTCGTCTCTAAAACCATAGCTAATGAGCTTTTGTATTCAAGTTGTCAGGGATGCAGTGGCAACCTGTAGATCTGTTATTAAATAATATTTAATTGATGTAAAATAGTTTGTAAGACTAAAAGATGATGAGATACACAATTGTGTAGTAAGAGTTTTATATTGGTCGTACGTCCCTTGCTTGCTTTTGGAGAAAAAAACAAAAGGTATGTTTTTGCGGAGATTAAAATGTCTCGCAGAGACCAAAACAGTTTTATCTCCCACAGGCAAACACCACGTTAATAAAAATAAAAGCATGTACTAAACAAAATCATCTATTTTAGGGAAAAACTGCTATAAACAGTGATGGGCTTCCTCGGGACAATGCTATTATATTACTATACCCCTCAAAACACGCAATCAGCTTAGTGTCTAATCACCATGGCAATGAATCTTTAAACTTGTACCTCACTTCCTCAACTGGATGAACATTCCCAAGAGCTTCTCTAATTGCTAATTGTTCATTCATGAAGATTTTTTTTTAAAAAGACGCATACAGGAAAAGATGGGGTGGGTATTTGGTGGGGGGAGGTAGGTTTGATGCAAAGATTAAACTACCAATTTTAAAATTAAATTGCTGTGCACTTAATGTCACTGAATTGCATACTTAAAAATGGTTAAAATGGCAAATTTTATGTGTATTTTATCATACTTAAGGAAAATTGATTTAAAAAACAAAATTTCTCTGTTTAGGATAAAATGTTATTGTGTACAAATGAAATTGTATATAAAAGCAAGCAGCCTTTACGCCCGCATACTGTTAAGTTGAAGTACATATAATTGCCGTTTTTGAAGGTTTAAAATGGTTGACTATCAGCAATTTCGTATGGTTCAACCTACATATTTATAAGTAAAACAAAGTTGTGCCTCCATCCTGGAGAATTACTATTGTTTAGTGACCGTCAGTGGATGCAAGGGCCGTGAGAAATAACCCCAGCGTGAGGGCTTTTGATATTAGAGCCACTGCAGTTACAGAATATGTTTTTGTGCATTTATGACAGCGCCTTTAACTTCGAGTGAAGGAGATAAATCACGATGCAGTGAGATACCATTAAACTAACTGTGGCTGAGCTGAGCCGATGGGGCATCAAACTCAAGATCAGTCATTATTTAGGGAAAAGATTAATTTCAGTTTCTATTTTCTGCCATTTTCTTACTGCAAAAAACAATTATTCCTCCAAAAGGCCATTCTGCATATCAAAATCATGGTATGTTCCCTTTAAGGAACAGGACCCTTTATCAATTTTTCTCCCCAGAGTCTCCCAGTCGTAATTAGCAGGAGACCCCCTCTTCCCATCAGCACTAGGTGACAGAACTGACATCCCCTTTCTGAAGCTGCAACTGGAAATGATTATTAAATGTCGTAGCCAGGGCCTGATACACGGACAGAGCAATCATATTAGAGTAAGAACATTAAGAATGTCCAAATCACTATGGCATTAGCGGAAACTAAAGCATAATCAATATGCATGCCCCTCTAGCATTAGCGTTAGCTAGCATTAAGCAAAAAAACAACACATTCCATTTCCCTAGAATATAACATGCAGAACATAGGACATAAATTATGATTAATTATATTAATAAAAAAAAAAAAGACAGTTCCCCCCATCCATCTGCCCAAGGCAACAAACTACGGACATCCCTCTATGAAATATCGTGTTCGGTAGGAAGATTTGGAACAGGAATGAAGAGAGGCTGCTCTATTAATTTAACATCAGCCACAGGAAAAAACAAGACTGTGCCATAAGGATTGTCTCACCGTTTTAAAAGAGAGACAAAACTGAGCTAACCCTTTTTAAGCACCCCCCAGTGAAAAGCTTTAAACAGGCTATTGTCGGAGGGCTGGGTACCTTTTCTCTCGTGGCTTTGTTCAGTATTTTCCTCGGCTGCAGTTTCCATGGCTGGCTTCACACCATCCACCAAAAATGCCTTTTCCCCTGCTCCCCCCAACACACGCTTTTTTTTTTTCCTCCTCTTCCTTTTCTTTTGGACTCCCCTCCGTCTCCTATTCACACCCGTCTGATTGAGAGGCTCTGTTCTGCGCTACAGTAGATCACAGTCCCTTCCAAGATGCAAAAGTCTTGTCAACGTCAATTTCGCTCTGCCTACTGGTCCATAAAGACAGCTGCCAGGGAGCAGGCAGCCATACGTCACCGAGGATCCCAGTTATAAAACAGCCATTCTGTGCCCGATTGCACCTCCAGTCTCAATGCGGCTCCAGGGGGAAGGACCTGCTCCCCACTGGCTCTTCCTCCTTGCTGTCTTTCTTAAGATCTTGATCTCTCGAGATCTCTCTCTCTCCCCTTTCTTCTAGCCAACTACACCCAATGAATGCTAATTAATTCTCCCAGGAAAGAATAGATTTGTGACATCAGAGGAGGGGACATGGAGGAGAAAGAAAAGAGCCCCCTCCCACCACGTGACCTAGTTGTTCGGCCACAATATATGTTGTCTCTCAGGAGGACGTGTGTGGACGCGTGTCTTCACATAAGCATGACGCTTTCTTTCTCATGCAGCCCCTGTATAGCACATTACAGTTTTATTTCATCTGCCTCCTTGACCCTGGCAAAGCATGTGCTCACGGTCTCTGTTTTTTTTACTCTCTTTAATATTTGTCTTTCGTACAATTTCTAGATATATAGACTGATCTTTAAAAATATAAATTAAAGAGGGGAGAAAAATGCATAAGAAGAAAACCCAAAGATGGATTTAACAATAGCAATGTAGCAATTTGGTATTAGAACCCACTCCCTTGTCAATAGTTAATGCATCGGATAGTTAAAAGAAACTTCATCCCAAGCCTAATTTATAAAAAGGCACCCTTCCTTATTTAAAAATAAACATAACACATTTACAAGTATATCTAGCTGACATTTTGGGGGTTTCTTGAAAATCAAAATAGAATGGCTTTTTTTTTAAATTGGATGTGATCATTTCTAGATGAAGTTTTATTTGTTAGAACCCCTCACTCCAAGTCAAAGGGGGTGTTTTCAAGAGCAAATATTTAGCATAAAGGCTAGGAGACCAATAATGATTTTGATTGCTGGTTTCACAAGTCGTCTTGCAAACCCAGATAACATGGGGCTGACGTTCTCAACCCATCTCAGCATTTAAGCCTTTATCATGATTGTGAGCCACATGTTTCCAAGCATGGCTAATTTCTGCACCTTTTTTTTTTTTTTTAACAAATTTGGCTGACCCACTAACCTTCGATGTCCCTATAACAAAATTACAGAAATTCAGTCAAATACAGGCATGACCACTGATAACCGCGGGGTGAAGGAGCCCCTGACTAGAAACAGTCTGCCAGTTGTAACACTCATCTTGGAAGCAAACAAAGACAGGTTGGAGACCACCCCCTCCTAAAAACACTCTCCTAAGTTTTGAAGGTTTGTTGTTCAACTCCTTAAAAATTTTTTTGTAAGATCCTGAATCAAAATCCTCTAACAAACAACCTGATCTTTTAATGCCTTGGTTTTAAATAATCCCCCAAACCTTCTTACATTTACCTTCTTACATTTAATACCTCTGAACATGTTAAACTAGGAAAGATTTTGAAAACCAGTTTAGCCTGTTTCAACATATTCTTTTAATTTTATGTCTTACTTTCTCACTTCTCCCTTTACCCATTGTCCTAGAAGACCACGCCCACAATCAAATGCATATTCCCTTAAATTAAGGCCCCAGCCCATTTTATGGTCTCCTGCTGAGGGGACCTAGAAGCATGGAAGCCTAAAACTATAGACTTTGGAAAAAAGATCCGTTCGTGACATAACTACCTCCATGGGAAACCCTATGACATGTCCTACTGAGACAGTCTTAAACATTTCTTGTAAAGACTACTTAGGTACATTCAGACAGAAAGGTGGCAAGTGGTGTGTGACAAGCTGCTTCTCCTCAGCAGTTCCAATGAGAATTAAAACCAAAACCAAATCTAATTCAGCACAAAAGAGGACATTGTGATTAGCTATGTTATTGGTTTTTAAAATGTGTTTAACAAAGTCATTCAATTATAGAACTGGCAGAGTAGAATAATTTTTTGGCAGTTGCTTAAGAATATTAGTTTAACAGTGATACAGGTGGGAAGGCAGAGTATGAAAGGCATTCTTGATGTAAGGACAACTCTAATTCTGTATCATAGTGACAGAAATCAAAATTAGACAAAACATTCACACCTTCCAGTTGATATTATCTATTTTCACCCCGAAAAACTACATGTAAATGAACAATTCATTGCTTTCGCCTTATTCACAACTTCATCATTTTCTTCTCATTCAGATGACAATGTATGGCAATTCTAGAAATTACCATCGTACCACTTTATAAACAGCCTCAAAATCTCACTGATGTTCATGATAAACCACTTGAATCAGGAAAGAAATGATGGAAAAATTGCCAACAGCAGGAGAGAAAACAGAGTAGATACTTGTAACCTTTCTGAGGTATGCAGCCTATTTTTGGCCATGAGCTGGAAACATTTCTTTGAGCCCCATGCTCTCAGGCAGTCTGGGTGAAGGGAAGAATACTGAAAGCCAAAACAGGAATAACAAATACTGACACAAAATGGAGATATTAGACTGAACCACATGAAATTGCTGATATGAAGAAGAACAGCAGTTTCACACGGTTCAACTTACATATTTGAAAGCCTTTCTGTAGAATTCCAGCTAGCTCAGTAACCACGCAGGGAATAACCCTTCAAGTGCTAATATCTACAAGCAGCACAGACGTGCCCACGCAATGGTGCCTGTCTCCAGGTAACCCACAGACTAGAGAACCTTCGAAACCAGGGTGCTCCTACCTGCTATAAGCACTATGACATCGCAACAAAGAAAATGGGTGGAGGGGAAGACAATTTGGGAAAAGCTTTGCAGAATCGAGTTAGTTGGCTATTGCAGTACGGTTAGAAACCTGCTGGGTAGGGTAGGGTAGGAAAGGGGAGGAGTGTTCCAGAAAAAATTGAAGAGCACATGAAAGGAAAAGGAGGGTGTTGTGAAAGGGTAGGGAAAATGATTTTTCTAACAGAGGGTGTATGTGGTGGGTGTAGAAGGGACTGCTGGGAGACGGCTGAACCAGTAGGCTGGGAAACAGGTAGGCTGAAGCCCTTGCTAATCCTGGAGGCAGTGGGTAGAGATGGAAGGTGGGAAAGCAGATCTGCTCCGTGCTTTACAAAGGTCCTTCTGTTGGTAGTGTGGAAGACAGGGTTGGGGGGCAGGGTGAACCCAGAGGCTGGCAAACTAGTCAGGAGTCTCCCAAGACAGTACAAGCAAGAGACAGTGCAGGCCTGAACCATGTCACGGGAGGGGTGAGGACCCGATGCCATCTGATTGGACGTATATACATGGGGAGGGGAGGAGGACTTGAAATGGCATCTAGAGTTTCTAGCTCGGATGAGTGAGGAGATGGGCACGCTGTGAAGCAAAGAGGAGGGAGACATCTGGCAGGGCGAGGAGCAAGTGTGGTTTAAGGTGCTACCCAGGAGGCTCCGAAGGAGAGGGGCCAGCCACAGATGAGCACCTGGGAGTCTTCAGTGTGGAGGCAGCCTTGTGAGCACGAGAAGTCCAGTTCTGCTCAAATGCCACCTTCTCAGGAGACTCTCCCTGACTCTCTTGTCTGAAATAACACCTGACATTCCAGGGTCCCTTACCGGGGCTTGTCATCACAGCATTAGTCATGACCCAACTCTGCTCTGTCTGGTCACTTACTTGTTGACTGTCTCTGCCTTAAAGGCAGACATTGTTGTCTGTGTTCTCTGTTGTATCACCAGCTCCTACAACAGTTCTTGGCACATAGTAGGTCTTTTACAAATATGTTTTAAATGAATGGTAAACAAATGACCAGGGAAAGATGCAGATTCCAAACACACCAAGACTAGAACTTAGGGAACATTGACTTTTAAATATAAAGGTAAAGGAGAGTAAGGGAGTCTAAGAAGGAAAAATTAGAAAAGCAGGGAAATAAGGCCAAAGTGAGATTACAGAATTAGAAAAACGTTCTGTGAAGGGCATAGAGTTAAGTAAAATGGCGTCAAATGCTGTAAAAGGAGCAAAAATGATGAGGAGTGACAAGCAGAGAGTAGCTTTTGCCACTGAATAGCCATTGGAACTTCCTTGAGAAGAATTTTGGTTGGATGATGGGGACAGAGGTGACACTTCCAAGTCTCTTTCATGATCATTGCCCTCAAAACAGGAGCCTCCATGGTCCAGTTAAAATTTTAAGCTGATACATAGGGGACTTCATGCCTTTTGCTATACATGCCGGTCCAGTTTCCAACCTGGCAAGATAGTTTTGAATTTTTCTCCTGTGACCTATTAATGATCTTGCTAGGTTTGTTTTTTTCTCCAAGTGCAGTAAACATGCTTTATGTATCTTATATGTCTGGGTTGAAATCATTGATAGAAATGTTGAACACAATAAGACCGAGGTGAAAGAATCTAGTGTAGACCAGTATGGACATCATCCTGGTCAGCTGTTTCATTTGTTCATTTGCTCATTCATTCATTTATTCAACCAAGATTCATTAAGCACCTATTGTATGCCAGAAATCGAATCACCATTATATGCTATATAAATATGATCATTCAGCCAATGGAGAATTCTTTAAGTCGCACAATGATCTACCTATAGATGTTTATCCTAGTCACATAGCTATCAACGATTTTGTCAAATGCCTATTTCTTCCAAATTTCTGGAATTATATTTTAGGTTTCTTCTGGCCTCAGAATGACTGCTTAGTGGGTAGTCATTAATCACCAAGAAGGGATGTTTATATTGATTTCATGGAAACAGAGTAGAATGGTGGTTACCAGAGGCTGGGAAGGGCAGTGGGGAAGAGGGAATAAAGTGGGGATGGTTAATTGGTGCAAAAATATATTCAGGTAGAATAATATTTGATAGCACAACAAAGTGACTATAATCAACAATAAGTTAGGATATACTTTAAAATAACTAAAAGAATAACATTGGATGTTCCTGACTCAGTGATGTAAGAAAAAAAGAAAAAAAAAAAAGAACATTGGAATGTTCCTAATACAAAGAAATGATAAATGCCTGAGGTGATGGAAACCCCTATTACTATGATTTGATTAATCCACACTGTATGCCTGTATCAAAACATTACACATACCCTATAAAGATATACAGCTATCATATACCCATAATTAAAAATAAAAAAAATCTAAAAAATGGGAAAAAACAAAAATGTTTCTAAATTCCTTCTCCTTATTCCTCTGCCATGTTTCATCGGTTGTTGTTGTTGTTGTTGTTCTTTCTTTCTTTTTGAGACAGGGTTTCACGCTGTCACCCAAGCTAGAGTGCAGTGGCATCATCATAGCTCACTGCAACCTCGAACTCCTGGGCTCCAGCCATCCTCCTGCCTCAGCCTCCCAAGTAGCTGGGACTACAGGCATGTGCCACCAGGCCCAGCTAATTTTCTTATTTTTAGTAGAGATGGGGTCTCGCTATGTTGCCAGGCTGGTCTCAAACAATCCTCCCGCCCTAGCCTTCCAAAGTGCTGGGATTATAGGCATGAGCCACTGCGCCCAGCCCAGTGTTTCGTGGAACATTTATGGTACACAAGACATACCCCTTCCTGATTGTCACTCGAAGGAAATCAATACCCAGAGCAACAATCCCAGAACCAAGGAACCCCACTTCACATTCTAGTACGAAAATCCCTCACACCTGCTTGAATGGATTTTAAATAAATTGTGTTTGAAAAGAAATTTTTGTTAAGTGACTCCTATTTTTCACATTACTCCCCATGATAAAAATCAAAGATGTGTTCTAGTGGCAAATATCTGGGCCTTCTCTGTACTTGGAGAGACTAGAATTATAAATACAGCAAGAATTCTTACATAGTAATTTCGGGCAGAAAAGATACTTTTATATAAAGTAGTAATAATATTTAAAATATTGATAATTCTGTGCTGTGTTTAAAGTGCTACATAAATTAAAAACCACAGAAGCTAGACATGTCGTGTAGAGCCAGAGATTTAGAATACGATTGTCTAGATCTGAGTCCTTTCTATAATTAGACTTTTGCAAAGCTGTATCAGTTTGGCAAGGCCTCTGTCCTCCATTACCAGGATTAAATTTCTAATTTTTCATCCAATGTGGGTTTTAAAAAAATGCCTTTTGATTCCTTACTCTTATTATTCTCGTTTCTCATGTGTTTCTTCAGTACCTCCTATATATTTGCTATACTTTCCTTTATAGGAAATGACACTGCATAAAGCTAAGAGCTGAAATGACAAATCAAATGGGATGATGTATGGGAAGATGATTATAAATTGTAAAGCTCAGTAAGTATAAGCCATCGTGGGTAGGGCTTCTCTTTAACCGCAGAGTTGGTGCCCAGACAGGCCACCATCGGAAAACTAATGCTGATGGCGACTAGCACACCAGGAGCCTCTGTGAGCCAATCTCTTCTCAACCTAATCAGGCGTTTATTTAACGACAGGCAGTGCTCTCATTAAGACCCTCGGGAGCCACCGAAATAGTGATTGCTGTGTTTGGCAAAAGCCAACTTGGGGTACAATGAGCCTCTCTTTCCTGGAGAAAAATTCCACCACGCATCATTTTTAAAGGGCGAGCAAGAGAATAAGTTTGGCAGCAGCAGGCTGAGGTTTTACATGAGGCAAACAGGCGTGGCATGAAAAGTCTCAACATAGCGGGCTGCCGAATGGGCACAGCATAGGCAGTACTGCAGCACAAGGCGGTGCGCGTGCATTCTCCTCTCTGGTGTCCACTGCATCTGTCTGTCTCAAAGTCAAGGTCGTCATTGCTGCTTCTCTCCTATCTCTTAAATCAGGGTTGCTTCACCTGAGCACTAGTGACAATTGGGACAGGAGCATTCTTTGCCTTGGGAGCTGCCCTGGGTATTGTGGATGCGGAGCAGCATCCTTGGTCTCTACCCACTAGATGCCAGTGTCACTGCCCCAGCTTTCATGACCAAAAATGTTTCTGAACACTGCCAAATGTCTCCTGGAGGGTACAATCACCCCCAGTGGAGAACCACTGCCTTAGATCTATCTTCTCTCCCCTGAGTTTCCTGTGGCTATTGTGATATTCTATCAGCAAATGGTTCTCAGGCCTGGCTGAACCCTAGAATCATCTGGGAATTTTAGAAAATCTGATGCCAGGCGCCACCCCCAGATTCTGATTTGACAGTCGGGGCTGTGTGGTGGGCATGAGAGCTTTCAAATCTTCCCAGGGAATTCCAATACGCAGCCAACTGCTGGAGGCAGGCGGGACACACACAATGTGTGCTACCATGACCGCCACACAATCGGAGCTGTGTTAGGAAAATTATCCAGAGGGCAGTTGGATGGATGGATAGGAGTCCGGAGAGGCCAGGAGTCAGGGCGACCGCACTTGACCGGGGAGGAGGTGGAGACTCTGCACTCAGCTGAGGCACAAATGAGAAAGTGGCCATCAAGGTGGGGGGGACACTGGGGGCTGATCCCGAGACTCCCAGCTGAGATCCCTAAACGGATGGCGAGTGCCATAGGGAACTGAGATCAGGTGATGTATCGGTTTCCTGGGGCTGCTGTAACAGAACCACAAACTGAGTGGCTTTAAACAACAGAAGTTATTCTCCCACAGTTCTGGAGGCCAGAAGTCTGAAATCAAGGTGTGGGCAGGGACACGTTTTCTCTGAAGGCTCTAGGGGAGCATCCTTCCTTACCTCTTCCAGCTTCTGGTGGTGGCCAAGAATCCTTGACATTTCTCGGCGTGTAACTGCATCAGCCAATCTCTGCCTTTGTCAGCACATAGTGCTGTATGTCTGTGTCTCTTCCTGTAAGGACTAGGGACCATCCTAATCAACTGTGACCTTACCTTAACTTGATTATCTCTACAAAGGCCCTATTTCCAAACAAGGTCACATCCACAGGTACGGGGGTTGGGATTTCAACATATTTGGTGGGGCGGGGGACATACTTCCACCCACAGCAGGTGAGGAAAGTAAGAGACTATCAAGTTTGGAAGCCACGTGGGCGGTGTCTGAGCAGCTGCTCAGTGTGAGCAGCGTTTGGAAGTGAAGACTTGGGCGTCATCAGCAGAGAGGAACCGATTATCATCCTGGGGGCGGGTGAGATGCCAAGGGGGAAACTACAGAGGAGAAAGCCTTGCAGGTGCCACCGAATTCAGGAGGTCTCTAGCGGGAGAGCCACCCTCAAAGGATGCAGAGGACATTGGAGAAGATCCAGGACAGGGCCCTGTCACAGAGGAGGAGGAAATTTTAAGAAGGAGAGGGTGTTCCACAGGCAAGGCAGCCAGAAGGCGAAAACTTGGCAAAGGCTGCTGAAATGGAAAATTCCAATTGCCTCGCTAGTGTCAGCACAAAGACTGGACTGGAAATCAATTTTTAGAGGGGTTAGGGGAGGACTGGGAAGTGAAGAGGCGGCGGCAGGGGCAGCCCGCTTTCTAAATAAATTTGGTAGTGAGGAAGCCAGGCATGGTGGTGAGCATCTGCAGTCCCAGCTACTCAGGAGGCTGAGGTGGGAGGATCGCTTGGGCCCAGGACTTCAAGGCTGCAGTGAGCTATGATCATGCCTGCGAATAGCCACTGCACTCCAGCCTGGGCAACACAGCGAGATCCCATCTCTAAATGTAAAACAAAACAAGAAACAAATTTGGTGGTGAGGGGAAGGGCCAGAGAAGGATGCAGGCAGCTTAAGGAAAAAAACAGGAAGAGTCCCCAAAACGTCTCATGCTGAAAAGGCGGTAGCAGTGGCGACTGAAAGAGAGAGATTTAAGAAGAGGCAGGTGAAGGTGGACAAACGATGACTGGTGATCACAGGAGGGGCAGAGGTCCAGCTGTGGGTGGCCAGATGGGACACTTCTCCCTCTGAAATGGGAGGAAAGAGGAAATAGAGGGAAAGGGAAGAGTCTATCAAACTCCAAGATTTAAGGAATTGCATCTTAGAAGAGGTGGTGGTGACAGGGAGGTCAAAAGGGCAACCATTCGGCACTGAGCAGGGTACATTTGTGTCTTGATTTAGTCCATGTCACAGCCCTCAGAGGGGGAGCGCATCAGGTCACCAGCCCCACTGGATGGGTGACAGAGTGGAAGGTGTGATGGTCTTGGTCTCAGCCAGGGAGGCAGATTGCCTGGAGTCTGGGACTGCTTGGGGACCTGAGTGGGGCTGAACTTTCAGTGGTTCGGGGACCCCGGGCAGGTGGAGCGAAGACGACAAACGCTACCTTTACCGTATGTCTCATCACACGGGGGTGGACCCCAACATGACGGGGCCGCACTGAACAAACAAAGCTAGAAAGAGACACAAGGCCCAGGCGATGGGTTTCTAAAGTGGTTTTGGTTAAAAAAGGAAAGTTTCCACTTCTTCCTGTGCATGCAAGGCATACATCAGGAGACAGCTGATCTACTGACAACACGCTTCCTGAGTCATTATCACGGCCCGTGGGGAGCGCCGATCCTCTCATTAAGAGTGGCACATCATCAATGAGCTCTCCCTGTGAGGGCTCCCAATTAACTCGTCTGCCCAGCATGTACCAGCCAACACCAGCAAGGGCCGGCCTTGCAAACCCTTCTCTTTGTTAGCTGCTAAACTGCAGCTATTGGGATCCTGGTCATGTCTCCAGAGCGGTTCACCAGAAATCACGGAGGCTGGAGTATTTTCTTACCCTCGCTTCCCCATCTACTGAAAGGACTCAGGAGCGAGCATCCCTCATCAGGCTGCCGTCAGGTCGTGCAATACTGCACACGCAGCTGGGCACAAGGCCTCCCGCACGGCGCTGACAAAATGCTCTTTCTATTCTGTAAGCTCTGCATGTGCCCACCACCCTCATGTAGGCCCGAGGGAGAGGGAGAGAGAGGAAGGACTAGCTGGTGATTTCATGTCCTTCCAGATCTTTCCCTGTCCCTGAGAGGTTCACTTCTGTGCCCTCGCCTGGCCTGACCGGATTTCTAAGGGCACTCCCCACTCCCACCCCGCCCCAAACCTCCCTGTGTTCTGTTCTCAAATTGTCCCAGAGCCCTCCCTGAGGCTGTCTGGCTTGGAAGTGATGTCTGAGCTTCACTAAGTCGCAAAAAATAGATGGAACTGAGACGAGTAAGGCAGTGGGATGAAGACAGACGTGCCTCCAAGGCTGCCCTTTCACGAATGGACACAGTTGGTTTCTAGGATCTGGAGGATATTACTAACACCTGGGTATTCAAGACCAAATTAGATTTGCCTCTGATTTTTATTTAAAAAAATTTTTTTTTATTTAAAAAAAAAAAAGAAATCGCAATGGGATTTCTTTCTTCATGTCAGAGAATTGAGCAAGCGAAGTCAGCTTCACGGGCATCAGATGTGCACAGAGCCCTGCCCTCAGAAGGGCCTCAGCTTGCTTTGATCCTCTGGTGCCACTGTCTTGAAATTCTCAATAATTTTATCTTTGAACCTGTGTTTTGCAAGTGAAGTCCAATGGGACAATGCTGCACGGTGCCCCACAAGCCCAGAATTCCGGTGCATTCACGATGCACGGGGAGGTCAGTAAGGCTCCAGGTCAGTACAAGGTAAGCATGTTCCCATGTATGATCGAGTAAGCACTGGCAGTACTAAAGGTCATGCTCTTTGTTCCAACCACAACTTGCTTCAAATGCAGAAAGAAGGCGATGGAATTCTCACTCATCAGCAAGCCAAAGGGAGGGAATGGTGGTACAAGGTGCACAAGTCAAGAAGTAAAACCAAAACACTTGAGTTAGTTTGGTGCAGCATTTCCACTGTTCTGGTTAGAATAAAATACATATGTACATACCAGCTACAAAATACAAAACACAGAGAGATGAGAGAGAGAGAGAGAGAGAGAGAGAGAGAGAGAGAGAGAAATGGCTTAAGCAGCAGTCCCCAACCTTTTTGGCACCAGGGACCGGTTTCATGCCTTTCCATGGTCGGGGTGGGGGGTGTATCCTGGCAGGGCGGCGGGTGGAGCTCTGCAGCCGAGTCCCTAACAGGCTGGGGACCCATAGACCAGGGCTTGGGGACCACAGGTTTATGCTGTGTTTCTGCAACGGCTGTAAACGAAGCTGGGATAAATAGCTCCAGGCTCCTGGTATTCTTTGGTGCAAGATGCCAGAACCTCTTTCTTTGGAGGTGTGTGGTACAATTAAATTTTTCTCAGCTTTGACCTCAGTAGCCTGTGCTTTTTAATCTCTCAAAGCAGTTACACTGCAGTTATGTTCAGATTGCTAAGAGCAAAAAAGAACATGGAAGCCAGTAAAACCATTACAAAGAGATTTTATAATCAAACTTAGGCCCCGTTACCTGCTTAGAAATATATTTTAGAAACAAAATGGATAAAATTTAGTGCTATCCAATAGAATATATAAAAATTCAAAAATTAAACTTTATATTCTAATGTATCCCTTCTCCCCCAAACTGGAATCCGTTAGAGTTTTAGTTTAAGATTGATTAAGATCTTTTCATGGACTGGGGATAATTTTAGATACAATTGAAACAATATATCTATGTACTTTTTACAGTTAAAGCAAAATAGGATATTGATAGGCTAGGAAGACTATGGTATTTGCCAGCCCTCTAACTGCCAGGGTGGATTCAGGTGATCTGAGTGAGCATGTAGCTGTCACCTTTCTCTGCCTCTACTCTGAGTGTGACCTTCCTGAAGCTACCTACTCAGATGAAGGAAGATGAACATCCCAGACCGAGCAATCTCATGGCAGGTGATTCTGAAACACACCAAAGCCTAAAAACCACTGATTTACAGAAGAACGTGATTATCCAACATGCAGTTAGACAGAATACTTGTAATTTACCAATACGTAGCTTGATGAAGCATTTGAAATTTACTTTCTGACGTTAGAATGCTTGCTTTTGCTAGTTCAGGAAAGCACCCAGGATTTGTAGATACATAATTCAACAGCCCTCAGATGAAAGTCTACAGAAAACCAGGGCCTTGTTGGGTCAGCCACTGGGTGGTCCAGGGTTGGTATAAAACACAAATTGCACAAAACCGTGAGCTATTTCATTCGGTCCATTGCTGATGAGAATCCACACTAAAAAAGATACAACCACACATTTTTAAATATATTCACGTTATTCAAATACAATCTTTTGTTAAATTGTCTCATCTGTTTGTCTTCTGGGATGGAAATTAGGAGAAGCAGGATGAGGGAATTTAGGGTCCTTCATTCCACTGAAATAGTCAGTGGGCTTTGCAAACTGGGAACCACTGGGACAACTTGAAAAAATAATCCCTGCCAAGTCAGACATAAAACATCCTATTGGGTAGAAAGGGCAACCAATGAAGAGTAAATCTTAGTGATCTCACTGGAGTGAGTCATTAAGTCGCACACAATGTCTTCCTGTGGGAGAATCTGCAGATTCAGTGCATCTCACAGGAAAGGTCAAAATCTAAGGAATGATCTCTGTAGAGTCTGCAACCTCAGGAATGAATGTGGGAAACGAGGCCAACCACCTACTGGGTGCACACGGCTGTGTCTGTGACTGTAGTTATGTTAGCCATGGCTAAATGTGAAAGTTTATGATTTTGCTGGAAAACAACATATAGCAGGATCCTGAAAGAACTTTTAGCTGTGACTGCACAGCTGTTACAATGACTGTGAGGCCAGACAAAATGACGGGAACTGTGATGCTGGGAACCGAGATAAAAAAAAAAAAAAAAGTCCTAAATTTCTAACTCTGATCACTGAAAAACTCTAGGAGAGATTTTCTTCAACAGACAACTTCCTGAACACTTACAGCTAGAAGCCAGCATAGGTTCTTTAGTAATAAGTAACACCAAACTAACCTGCATTCCTTTTCTATTTAAATACTTAATTTGTAAACTTAACATGTTTAAATAACAGTAAATTAGAAAAATTGCTTTCTCCCCATGAGCATTTATAGATCAATTTTATTCGAATTCTTCTGCATCTTTGACATTGTTCATTTAACTAATCAGAATCTTTGTCATCTCTAGAGCACCATTTTGAGTCATCTAACAGCTTCTCAGAGCCCATTATCTTTGCTTCTTTCTAAGCTGACATTCAGCATTTCCTGAAAATCTGTGTATGATGCTGAGATTTGTACAGCAGATGACAAGTACCCGCTCAAATAACTCAGTAACTTCAGATGGGCTGGGTAGTTTTATTAATAGTTTCTCCTGTAACTGTACATTCATAATTTCTACATCAATGATTTGCTAAAACAAATTTTTTTTTTTTGGGTGTGATTACTAGATCAGGTGAATGCTATTGTCTACATTGGCCTCACAAGCCATTTGATAAAATCCCTCTCCATATATCTGGGGATAAGATAGAGAGATGCTGGCAATATACCAGTATACTTTAAAAATTGTATTCATTCTGTGCTTTCAATCAACAAACTTGAGGTCACTTAGCCATGCACTCAAGTGCAATCAGAATGGGCTAATGTGCTTTCAAAGTGGCTGTCTAAATGATGGCTGTCAATTCAAAGGAGGAGGTTTCTAGTACTCTGCCATTGGGCTTTATCCTTGATTCACGCCCTGAAGATGGCAATGTCACCCAGGTCCCTGAGAGGGCAGGCTAGGTACCTTCATTTTACCACCTAAGCATTTAAGATGAAGGTACTGGAATCAAAAAACCTAGGATTTCTTCACAGAAACTACAACAAGAAGAATTTTGTTTAATTCTTCTGATTTTCTGGTTTTGTTTAAAATAAATGTTATGTGCACAGAATTCTAAAACAGAAGGGAAATTTTAAAACCATCTAGTTCTTCTCTCCTTTTCCAGGCGGTAATTGGGAAAGACAGGACTAAAGAATTCAACTGTCTTGACTCACAGCCAAACACGCTCTTGTTTTCACCTGGTGCATCGTTAGCAAAGGAAATATTCTGTTAGGATAAGGCCCAAATGCCAAATCTACAATGTATACGCTAGGCAGGGATAATTCCTCCTAAAAATATACACTATATCTTTGGAAAAACATGTTCATGTATTTTTACAAAATATCTTTTAAAAGTAAAATCTTATTGGACCAAGACAAAGCACAACAGAGAAGACAACATAAATCTTTGGAAATCAATGCTTGTTAACGTCAATTTATCTTTCTAATGAAAAGCCACTGATAAACCACGCCATAGGATTAAGCGAGCTAATACATGCCATGGGCTTTGCACAAGACCTAGGAACACTCAATAAAAAGCAGTTGTGATGATTAATAGGCGAGGCCAGAGTGGGGTTTGAAAGGCTTTTTCACGAAGGCAATAAAGCTCTGGGATGGAGCTTGTCAACATGCCCGGCCAGAGTATAATGGATGGATAATGGTCACCTGCTCCACCCACTCTCAGCAGAGAACCTTGGATTAGGGGCAGTTCCCAGCTCCCAAGATGAGATCCCACTCATTCTTGCCCACTCAGAAATGCATATCAAAGTGCAAGGCACTGACAGAGGTGTATGATGGGAATAAACGCATACTTGTCATCTTGTTAAGATGTACCACTCCTAAACATTTCAACTATTAATAACTAATCTGCTTGTTTAATGCATATTTATCAAGTACCAGCCATGTGCTGGTACTGCGGGTATGAAAAGAGTGGAGATTATTTCTCATTGGCCGAGCTAAAGGGCTCATGGGAGCAGAAGGACACAAACATTTAGTTATTATTCGGCAGATGTTTACCTATTTCCTTGTTGGAGGGCCGGGGGCACTGGCATGGCAGCTGGGATCACAGAGGATCTCAGCAGATTAGACAGTCCCCGAGTGCTGGGTCCATGCATCTAGCCCAGGGCAACTGGAATTGGTGTTGCTGAATGGCCAGGAGGAGCCGTCTGGTCCTCAGCCTCCCAGAACTCACAGAGCCCATGGAAGGATGAGTGGAGCCAGGGGGGCAAGTATGTCCCAAAGCTTAACTCTGCCGGCAAGAAGGGCAGACAGGGGCTGGAAGGGGGGTGGAGAGGATGTGTGGCAAGAAGGCTTCATAGGAGAAAGACTATTTGAATGGGTACTTGAGACATATGGGGCAGGAGTTCTCTCTCTCTCTCTCTCTCTCTCTCTCTCTCTCTGATACTTTTAGGAATTTCACACAGTTTTATTGGGAGTTCTAGACCCCAGTGTAAAAGCTAAGAGTTTAAGATTTTCCCCAACTCTACCACTGGAGCAAGTTACTTAACTCCTCTATGCCTCAGAGCCTCACCTGTGGAGCGGGGCTATTTAGTCTGCCCACCTTAGAGTGATTGGGAAGATTAAATGGAAATGTAGTAAAGAGGTGAGAAGAGTTCCTGGCTATGTAAAGTATTTAATACGTGTGAGTGTAGATAAAAGCTAGTCATTTCCATGAGCCTTTTTAAAAGCTGTCACTGAACAAGATATTCTCCAGTCACAACACCATCAGTGGTCAGCCTAAAATACCAAGAACTCTACAAGCACCTAGAACGTCACTGAGTTTCAAATCAGTGGCAAGAAGTTTCATTTTCAGAGTTTGCTTAACTCCCAACTTCATTCAACTTTTGCATTTTATAGTCCAATGTCGCACACCATCAGTGCTAGGTGTGAAATGTGCTCCCCAGGATGAGGTATTAGCTTCCAGCTTCTGGAGATATGAATAGGGCCAGCAGCTTGTGTGCCAAGGCTGACTCGGAACCGATGCAAGGTGGTACTGAGAACAATGTGGCTCTTAAACTCTGACCTCACATCACCTGTTGAGGTTAACAAACAAAATGTGTATTAAACCGTAGCTTTGTGATCTCTGAGAGTTTAAATGAGACAAGTCTTGGGCTTGCAACCAGCAGCAGTTGACGCGTTAATGACTAACACTGGTGGCTGATCTGCTTCTTCACTATGACGCTGTTGACCTGCTAGAATTGCAATCAAAAAACAACGGTAGCTGTTAACAGGCTGTGTGATTCTAATGCTAAAGCATGCTTACCAGTGAACAGACCCATCAAAGAGAAGATTCCAGACCTTCACTTAAGGAAGAAATGAACCTACTCAGGCTCAATCATTTAATCCCTTCGAGCATCCAGATACCTGAGCTACTTTTCTTTGTAGAGGTGAATGAATGAGTTTAACCCTGGTCTCTAACCAATGACGTTCCATGGGTATAATGTCCCATGTTTACGGCACAGATTAATTATGCTTTAGCTGTTCAGAATTTATAATCAAGGGAAGCAAAAGATGCAATGTTTAATTTTTTAAGAAATCAAAACATTAGAGATGACTGCAATAAAGACATCGTATATTTTTGTTTCACACCTAAAGCATACTCCCAATCAGTAACAACTAAGCACTCAACACAAACCTAGAATTCAATTAACATCCTTTTCCAGCTTCAAATGATTCACTTTCATGAACTACATAGAATACTGTACATGCGTACATGACAAATATTAATATACAAGTTGCCTCCAATGAGTCATGTGAAATTTCAATTTGGAGGCACTTTTGCAGGTCTTAGTGGCTGTTTACTAATGCGTACATTATTCTTCAGTTATAAAATTCACACATTTGAAAAACTAACTGAGCTAAAATGTGCCCACAAGGAATTAAATCAATGCACTTTCCTGCATAAAAATCAGCCACTTGGAGCAGGAAGGAAAACATGTTTTCCCTATTGTTGAACATAGGGGTATGAATCCAATAGTGTCATCTCATTGTACAGAAATCCTGGCTAAATCTGCTTCATAAAAATCAAAGTTTAAAACATAAAAATTTAGCAACATAACTAGTTATCCAGTGAGAGCCAACTGAATAAGCTGAAGACTTGATGGAAATCAACACAATCTGAATTGCATTAAACCATGACAGGACATGGCTTTGAAGGGACATGTGTCTAGACATCCCTTCAATCACGACTTTAGCATCATAAAGTTGTTACTGCCATGTCAAAACACTGATTTCTTTTTGTCTAGGAGGTGAAGTCCCCCTTCCCCAGTCCTCTGCAGTCCCTTGCAGAACTCCCCCACCCTGGCGCATTTATTCCTTTTAAGCACACAGCCTTCTTCAGGGGTCGAGCAGAGTCCCTGGTAGAATGTGGCTGTCTGGCGAAGATGACAAGAGGCAGCGCCTGGGGGCAGGGCAGAGCATACCCATGAGAACCCACTCAACTCCGGACAGCCCACAGACCCGAGGGGCTTCACGGGTGACTGGAGCTGCCACCCTATTCATCCCTTTTCTCCCTGCACAATAACAAACCGCAGAACTCTCATAATGTCGCCTTCTCCTCTCTTTATCATCATTCATATCTCAGCTATGACAGGCCTAAAAAAGGCTCTGATGGGAAATGTGCTGCGAATTAGCATATTTCCCCCCTCCGCACAATAGAGGCTTTTAAGCTTCTGCTTTTTAAAAGCAAGGGGGGGGAGGGGCAAGCGAGGCTGCTCTTAGCAACAGTGTCTGAAATTCAAGGATTTGCCTCCCTCAAAGCCGCTTGCCTGTTTTTCAATTTTCTTCAAGCAAGCCTCCTCTCAAATGGGTTTAAAAACTTATTAGAAAGTATTTATTGGACCACCATGTAATAAACATCCTCCCTCTTGTCATTAAGTTGCAATGAAATTCTTTGATTAACAAAATAATTACAAACCCTAAACCCTTCCTCCCATGCTGCTATGGAGCATGACATCTCCCTTCCTCCTGGAGAAATTGACAAAATGAGGAAATCTAGTTATTGTAAATCCTTTTAAGTGGCAATCCTCAGGGGACACCCCTGCCATGCTTATTTATGTTTCCCATCACCACTAATAAAAAGGGGGGATAAAAGAGTGAAAAGCAACAAGGACGCTTTGATAATCCTGAGACTACGGGCTGCGGGCAATGACTTCGTGCTCACCTTTCTCAAAGGCTGTGCCTGTCACACCTTTGTCTTTGCTAAAGGAGAGTCCCAAAACTGCAACAGGCTCGGGCTAGCAAACCACATTGGAACATTTGAAAGGTCATAAAAACAACATCAATCTAGTAAATCTCTAAGAGGCTGGCAAAAGAAATGATTTGTGTTCCATGCCACTAAATATTAATTCTCCAAAGGATTCCACCTCAATTCAAGGGGGGAGAAATCAAGATTTACCTGGCTCATAATGAATTCTTTGAAAGGGCTCTGAGCCCTTTAATGGCAACTCAGAACCACCAAGGACACTCAAAATGGCACCTTCCCTTCACACAAGCTCCAGTTCCTTAATTATCACCCAGGCTCAATGGTTTGCAAGGCTCCTGAGACAAGGCCAGGGAGGTTCAGTGTCACAGCTCTCCTAGGGGCCAAGATGGAGCCAGGCACCAGCTGGGGCTAAGCTTGGCTCTGGAAGGCCCATGCACTCCTGCCTTCCCCCTGGCCCAAAGGGAGGAAGAGGAGGAGGAAGCTGAATGTGACAGTGAAGGGTCTGCAGCCTACCCATGCCCTAGCAGAGCTGTCGTATAGCCTCCTGCCTTTACTGGATGCCTAGACATTGTCTCCCCTCCCCAGGCCAGGTGCTCAGCTCTGCCCGGCCACCACATTGGGACCAACGTCCATCTCTGTGGAATCCAGTCTCCAGTTACTGATCCTGGCTCAGCCCCTACCTTTCTGTTTTTTCTAATTTACCCCCAAACCCTAGGTTCCAACCTCCACCTTGCTTTCTCATCTACAGCACACACTCGGCCCCTCTTTCCCTGTTAATTGATGTTTCACTGGCCTGGATCATCTCTCAGTTTGGGCCTCTCCTAATTCCAGGTCTTCTAGGTATTAAAACCCAACTTAAAAACTGCTGTTCAAAACAATGATTTCATTCTCCCTAACTTCATCTAGATTCAATGCAATGAAGTCAAAATCCTGGCAAATCTTTTTGTAGATATTGACAAGCCGATTCTAAAGTTCTTAGAGAAAAGCAAAGGAAGTAGGATAGCCACAATTATTCCAAAAAAACAGCAGCTGGAGGACTCACATTACCAGATTTCAAGATTCACTATAAAGCTGTGTTAATCAAGGCAGTGCAGTATTGACGGAAGGACACACGTGGATTTATAGAACAGAAGAGAGCCCTGAAATAGACCCACGTAAATACAGCTGACTTTTGACAGAGGTCATTTGTTGGAGAAAGGTTAGTCTTTCTGACAAATGATGCTAGAATTGTATGTCCATATGCAAAAAAAGAACTTAGACACAAACCTCACACAAATATCAATGAGACAGATCGTAGATTGAAATATAAAATGCAAAACTATAAAATTCCTAGAGGAAAATGTCGGAGAAAATCTGAGAGACCTTGGGTTTGGTGGTGAGTGTTTAGCTACAACACCAAAAGCACAATCCACACATGAAAACAATTGCTAAGGCGGACCTTATTCAAAATGATAGCTTAAGAAGGCATGTAATATTTGGTTTAAAAGTTTTAAAGACATCTGTTTCATTTAGCTAAGGAATTTATGTGAAATACCACATTCTGGACAAGGCCAAAGAAGGGCTGGAGTACTGCCTTCTGGGAGGAATACCTGGCTTAGCATTGTGCCACCCAACCCTCTGCTCAGCGCTGATGTCCCCTCTTGCCAGCTGGCCACCCACGGTCACCTGAGCAGCCCTGCACTGGATGGCCATAGCACTTCCTCTCCCCCTCAGCTCAGTGTGTTAAGCTAGTGGTTTAGACATGATCTCCCCACCTGCCTGAGGGCTCTGGGAGGGCTGGCACCATGCCTGGGATTTCCTGCTGTCCCTATGCCCTCACTTATTGCCTGGTGCATAGCATTAATATTAAAAAAAAAAATTGACAAATGTTGAGATGACATTTGTTGGGCTCCTACTTGGAGTCAAGCACTGCTTAGAGCAATCACCCAAGTAAGAAGGAATTCTACCTCCCTGGCCCGTCTTCCACACCTCCTAGTCTCCCTGTGATCCAGCTGTGAATGGTTAAAACGCTCTTCTCTCAGGAAGTCACCCTTTCTAATACATGCAGATGATTCCTCCTGGTCCAAAACTCTCAATTCTAAATTTAAGGCCACAATTTCCTTTCTAAGTTCCAGTGGCTCATTTCCATATGTGTCTGTGTGCATGTATATATGTGTACACAGACATTCACACATATGTACATATACACATGGAGGGAAGGATGAAGGAGATATCTGATGCAGACAGGGATGATGAATTCAGTTAGAATATTTTGAATTTAGGAGGATGTAAAATATTTAAGTGAAAGTATGCAGATGTTTATATGCATGCATTTGTGTACTTGCATGTCTCATAAATACATATATGCATACATAAACATACTTAATATATATGTTCATATATTCATATACAGATAAACATACACATACATGAGCACACACACATGCACCCACACCTGCACAAATATGTAGTACACATACAGGGGTGCATGCATGTATATATGTATACACACACATACACACGTATCCATACATACACATACTTTCACTTAAGTATCTCACGTCTTTCTAAACTCAATCTGCTAAATTGAATTCATCTTCCCGGTCTCCATGAGATGTCTCCTTCATTCTTCCCAAGGCTCCCCTTCCTGTCAAAGGCATTACTACCCTTCCAGCTTCTTTGTTTCTGGACTTTGGAATTCCAGCCCTGCCATTGGCCAGCTATCTCACTATGGGAAGTGATCTAAGTTCTACCCCTCCAGACATCTGTATAATGGTCACAATAATATATCCCAACATCACTATATAGTCTGGAACAGCCATTCAGTGTACAAAACCCCTTTCTATACACTGTACACATGCTCTCTTGCTATAAAATACATACTAGCTAGCTATGACTTCCCCACATTTGATTAGTCACCAAATATTAACACATGTGTGTGTGGTGGGGCTTAGTAGGTCGAATCCATCCTTGCCCCTTTTCTCAACCTCACCCGGCCTCAGGCTTGGGTGGCACCTGGTTTCCTACCTCTACATTCTCCCTTCTCAAATCTCAAGCCAAAGCTCATGTGTCTAAAATTAGCACTTTCATAGAGTTGCTCCTCAGCCTACCATGGAACCCCTGCCTACTAGGTCACCCTGCTCTCCGCCAAGCCAAGGGCCATGTTCGCCCACGACACTCCTCTCAGCTACCCCCGTGTACCATCTTGCCTCTGCTTCTTCCACCAGTTTCCTTCTCCCCTTCCTCCCTTCCCACTTGTCCTCATTCTATTCATTTTCAAGGCACAACTCAAGGGCTACAGCTTGTGGGAAACTCTCCCAATGATTTCATTCTCACATCTCAGGTCTAGGTCCCCCCAGTTTACCACAGTTTGACATTCTATGTTTTTCTGCAAAACATCCATGTGTCTAAGTCTTACATTCCAAAAAGACTTTGATCTGTGATAAGAAGGAACCATATATGTTACTTCTCTGGTGCCATGCCATAGCAACCAGCCTAGGTCAAGAAAAATGTGCTCACATTCAGGGAAAACTGACTTTTCACAAAACCTAATTACTAGAACATCTGCAATGCTTATGGCCTTTGGCTTCTAAAATAAGGGTATAATTTTTCGATCATAAATAAAAATGGATCATATAGTACGATCTCTTTGAAGAAATTGTTAAGGAAACAGCACTTCATTACCGGGGAGGGAAAATTTGGCAAAGTATATGATGAAATGCAAATTTACACATCTAATACACTACACATTGGTAGGGCCCAATGCATGCAAACACTAAGCAGTTTTAATTTTCTACCTATGGCTTGTGAAGCCTACAGGCCCAAAATGACCTCGATGTTGAACAGGAGGCACATTCATCTGCCAGCAGTAATTGTTTTATTGACCCGATTAAAGAACAACTATTTCCATGGGCAAAAAGATCTACCCGAACACATCAGCCTTAGGCACACAATGGCAGTAACTGGAGGTGCATAATTCCCAGACTAAAATATGAGTCAATGGACACAGCATAAAATAATGTATTAACATTTACTCAACATATTTCCTTCAGTGGTTATGAAATATGATAAAGCTGAACACATTTTTTTTTAAAAAAGCTTTGAGATATCATTGACATACCATATAATTCACCCATTTAAAGTAGACAATTCAATTTTTTTTAGTATATCCTCCCCTTCAACTTGTCCAAATTATGTGGTTGCAACTGTTAACACAATTTAATTTTGAACATTTTGGTCCCCCTATAAGAAAGCAGTCAACCCCCATTCCTCCCTACCCTACCTCACCCCCCAACTCTGGTCATAAGCAACCTCTAATCTACTTTCTCTATAAATCTGCCTTTTCTGGACATATCAATATGTAGCCCTTTGTGACTGGAATCTTTTTACTTAGCATAATATTTTTAGGGGCCATCCATGCTGTAGCATATTTCCTTTCCTGTTATTGCTGAATCACATTACATTGTAGGATGTGGCACATTTTTTTTATCCACTCATCAGTTGATGGCCATTTGGGTTGTTTCCAGTTTTGGGCTACTATGACTACTACTACTACTATGAACATTCATGTACAAGTTTTTGTGTGGACATAAGTTTTCATTTGTCTTGGGTACATACCTAAGAGCAGATTTGCTAGGTCATATGGTAATCCTATGTTTAACCATTTGAGGAACTGCCATACTGTTTTCCAAAGAAGCTATATTATTTTACATTCCACCAGTAGCATGTGAGGGTTTTGATTTCTCCACATCCTCACTAACATTTATTTTCTGTCTTTGTGATTCTAGTCACCCTAGGGGTTATGAAGTAGTATCTCACTGTGGTTTTGATTTGCATTCCCCTAATGGCCAATGATGTTAAACATCTTTTCATGTGCTTATTGGACATTTGTATACCTTTCTTGGAGAAATGCCTATTAAATCCTTTATCTTTGTATTTTGGGTTATCTTTTTATTATTGAGTTGTAAGTTTTTTAAAAAATATATCTTGGATGCAAGTCCCTTAGACATGATTTTTAAATATTTTCTTCCATTCTGTGGGTTGTCTGTTCACTTTCTTAATGGTGTCCTTTGTATTACAGTTCAAAAGTTTTTAATTTTCATAAAGTCCAATTTACCTATTTTTTTTGCTTTGTTGGATGTACTTTTGGTTTTGCATCTAAGAAACCATTTTCTAACCTAAGGTCATGAATATTTATTCACTCACATGTTTTCTTCTAACAATTTTATCTTTACATTTAGGTCTATGATCCATTTTGAGTTAATTTTTGTGTATGGTATGAGGTAGGGGTTCCAACTTTATTCTTTTGTGTGTGGTATTCCAGTTGTCCCAGCATCATTTGTTGAAAAGAATATTCTTTCCCCATTTAATTATCTTGGTACCCTTGTTCAAAATCAATTGACCATAAACATAAGGGTTATTTCTGGACTCTCACACCACTATTCTATTGATCTATATGTCTATTCTTATGCCAGTATCACACCATAGCTTTGTAGTTTCAGCTATTTTTGCATCCTCAAATTCCATTTTGATAGAACTCTGTTTTAACACAAATGCTGGTTCTATGAAAAGTAACTGGAAAAACTGGAAAAACCTATTTTCACATCTGATTGATGCTCATTAGATCATTAGATGGCAAAAACTTTTAGTGTCTTAATCTTGATTGTTAAAATGTGCTTCAATCAATCACACATACATCCTATGACAGTCAAATGTCCCATTTAACCATTTTATCAATTTAGTAAATTCAGAATTATTTGAACAAATAGTTCAAAAATCATTATTCCAGCTGGATACAATAAGATGATTGCCACATCCTGGATGCAAAGAGACTTGGAGCCCAAGTAACTGGAGAATATTCCCAGGTTAATGCCGGAAATCAAGAAAGATCTTCAAACTTAAGTCAAAATATTTCATGATATGGTCCATAGCATTTTCCAGTTGTCTACAGTGGCTCCATCTCAAAACCTGCCAACATATTTCCTAGTGTCTGAGCTATATGTGGCTTAGAGTTCTTGAATCATTGTTTACCACTGAGTATACTCTGAACAAAATCACAAAATGATAATTCATTGTTTTTCATATACAGTCAAATCAAGAAAGCTAGGATTTATCTTGCCTTACTTACTCAGGTACCTTCTAATATGTATCAGAATATTTTCTTTCCTACAGTGGAAATTTGAGCACCTGAAAGTCTTCCAGCTCTTTCAGTATTTACTTAGGATAACTGCCAATTTCCATCTCACAGAATTGTTCCTTTGAATGAAATGGCCTTCCATTTAACCTATTCCAGCAACCTAGTCCAAAAACAAAATGCTTCTACACTATACATAGAAGAGAGATTTTATTTTTCCATGCAAGAGTGAAAATTCTCTCTCCTCTAATATTTTCTGTATTTATATTCAACTAAAAGTTATTTAGATTTTAGCTTACCACTAGTTATATATTTATAAATCAGTTTTCAATGTTTTGTTTAAATCTTTAGCATTCCACCACTTCCATGGGATGCTTTAGTCTCAAGGCTAAGGAGAGCCAATAGCTTTCCAAAGAAACTTGTCATTAGCAGGCATTGAATTTTTGGCTACACGTTCTGCAAGAAGCTGTACACCCAACATGGAACCTGGTGCAACCTCGAAATCAACGATCTTAATCATGTGTTTTCTCTGAAGCACCCTCTCCCTGACATGTAGGAGATTGTATCCTTCGGAGGATTCCTGCCAAGCCATGAAGGGGCACTGTGCCCAAAGTGGCGGGTTCTCTGTTTTGGGCAGAATGGGTGGGGAGTCTTGTTCCACAGGGAAGAATGCCAAAACCTACGCTCCACCCTCCATTCCTTTCTCATTTTCCATCTTTCCCTTCCTCTGCTATTTGGGGGCCTTTCTGTAACATCTGAACCTCTGTGTTTTCCACCTGAGTGCCGTCCCTTTGCCTTACTTCCATCTCCCATCCACCTATCCCTCCCACCTCCCAATCAACCTACAGCAAACATGGATTCCCCCCTGCCCACTTTAGGAAAAAAAAAATTAACATTTTCTTCTTTGCCTAATCATCTTCCCTATTACTGACTCACATATTTTAGGCAAACATCAATACCATGGTGGGCTGCCAACTCTCACAAGCAACACTCATTTCTTGGCCTTATCTGCTGCATGTATGATAAAGGTGGGCGCTTTCCATGAACTACACTCATGAGACTGCTACTAATGGACAAAGACAGGCAGATGGTTTGGTTGTTCAGTCAATGTGTCCCTTTGTATTGAGCTTTATTTCCCAGCATTTGTCATGTTTCCATGTGTTAAATATATAAACATGGTATTATAAATCCAAAACCCAAATGTCAGGAATAATATAGAAATGAGACCTTATGAAACCATTTGAGTAAAAGGAAAATACCAGTTTATATGTCTGCAAACACCCCTATACACCAACTGCTGCCAAAGTTCTGAGTACTGAACAGAAAAACTTGGTAGAAAAATCATTTAAGATAGAAATAGGCAATTTTTAAAAACTACAAACAATTTTTACTAAGTATTTAGAGACCAAATTTCAATATTTACCAATGAGTTCATCTCTCAAAGTCTACTTTAAAGAAATACTCCTATTCTTTATGGATTTCAGTATATTAGTTCTAAATGTAATGCTTAACACTCCCATCTAAACTTTAACACATTAATCCTACTGATATTTTTCAGTTTGAATACAAGAATTATGAGTCCATTCCTCAGTGTCACTCTGGCCTTCACAATATCCATTTCTTTATAGAAAATGGAAGTGTTTGCTAATTTGTTAGCCACTCAGCTGTAAGTGGATTAATGCTGGTGCATTAGAAAATGGCTCCTATATATCATGTCAAATGAGTAATTCCCAATATTGGAATTTATAATAAAGCTAAAAAGGCCCTCCAAATTACAGCTTTAACACTAGCTTAATAGCCAGGTCCTTTTTCAAGCAATTTTACAAATATAGTGATTTAAATATTAATTGATTTTTAAAATTCTCTGTACCTTTTTAATATTTGTTTCAAGCTATAAAAGGTAAAATAGGGAATAAGCACCTACATTTTCTTTCTATAGCCTAAGCCTGGAACTACGTGAATATTCAATGGCCATTATAAAGATCTTAAAGGAGCTGGCAAAAAAGTCAACTAAGAACTTCAAGCACTTTTTCCTGTTACTCCACGTCACGAATGTTCCTCACTTGGCTCCTCTGTGTCCCCAAACATGCTCGTACACACTTTCACCTTGGCACTTCATCTTTGCCATCGTGGAGGCTACCCTGCACAAAGAGGGTGTGGGAAAATACATACCAAGTTCCAAATAACTGGTATACAAATAGACTGCACCACTAACACTCACTCATGTGTGGAAAATGGCTTGTAAGAGAAGGTAAAGACTAACAACCTAACAGAAATGCTCAAATAAAGAGATAATAAAAAGTTGTAAAAAAAAAAACAACAAAAAAACAAAAACAGAAAAATAGAGGAAATTTCAAGCCTACCACTGCTACCAATACTTTGGGCTGATTCCTTCGAGTTATTTTTCTACTTATATATTCATCTACATAGCTATTTACACACATTGATTTCTGTTTTTTCACTAGCTATTATTTTATGAGCAAAACTCCCCATCAATGAAAATTTTGTTGTGAACATCAAATATGCTTTTTGGTTTTGGGGAAAAATAATTCTGACAACACTGTGGAGACGAATTAGAAGGACTACGGGAGATTGGGGACAAACAGGGGACACACCAAGGGTATTAAAATTGTCTGATAAAGAGATAACTGTTTTTGTGAGAGGTGAAAGCTGTGGGTCCTGTTTCAGTCTTCTACATGTGGATAACCAATTTTCCCAGCACCATTTATTGAATAGGGATTCTTGTCCCCAGAGTATGTTCTTGCCTGCTTTGTCAAAGATTAGGTGTCTATATAAGGATGGGTTTGTATTTGGATTTTCTGTTGTGTTCCACTGGTCTGTGTCCCTGCACTTGTGCCAGTACCAGGCTGTTTTAAGAACCACAGCCTTGTAGTATAGTTTGAAGTCTGGCAAATTAATACCTCCCATTTTGTTTTTATTGCTTAAAATTGCTTTTGCTATATGGGGTCTTCTCTGATTCCATACAAAGTGTATAATTATTTTCTCTACGTCTGTGAAAAATGATGTTGGTAGTTTAATAGGGATTGCATTGAATCTGTAGATCACTTTGGGTAGTATGGACATTTTAACAATGTTGATTCTTCCGATCCACGAGCATGGTACAGTTTTCCACCTATTTGCAAGTTCTGCTATTTCTTTCCTCGGTGTTTCATAGTTTTCCCTTATAGAGGTCCTTTACCTCTTTAGTTAGATATATTCCTAGATATTTTATTTTCTTTGTTGCTATTTTGAAGGGTATTGAGTCTTTAATTTGGTTCTTCGATTGACTGTTATTGGCATATATAAATGCCTCTGATTTATGTATATTGATTTTGTAGCCTGAGACTTTGCTATATTCGTTAATCAATTCCAGGAGTCTCTTGGTTGAATCCTGGGGTTTTTCCAGATATAACATCATATCATCAGCAAAAAGTGAGAGTTTGATCTCTTCTTTCCCTATTTGGACTCCCTTGATTCTGCTCTCTTGCTTGATAGCTCTCGCAAGGACTTCCAATACTATGTTGAAAAGTAATGGGGACAGTGGGCAGCTCTGTCTGGTTCCAGTTCTAAGTGGGAATGCTTTCAATTTTTCCCCATTCAGTATGATGTTGGCTGTGGGTTTGTCATATATGGCTTGTATCATTTTTAGGTAGGTTCCATCTATGCCTATTTTGTTAAGCGTTCTTATCATAAAAGGGTGTTGAATTTTGTCAAATGCTTTTTCTGCATCTATTAAGAGGATCATATGGTTTTTGTTTTTGCTTCTATTTATGTGGTGAATTACATTTATAGATTTATGTATGTTGAACCATCCCTGCATCTCTGGGATGAAGCCCACTTGGTTGTGGTGGATTATTTTTTTGATAAGCACTTGGATTCGATTTGCTAGTATTTTATTGAGCATTTTTGCATCTATATTCATGAGAGAAATTGGTCTGTAGTTCTCTATTTTTGTTGCATCCTTTCCTGGTTTTGGTATCAATGTTACGTTGGCTTGGTAAAACATGTTGGGGAGAATTCCATCCTTCTCGATATTGGAGAATAGTTTATGTAGGATAGGCACCAGTTCTTCTTTGTATGTGTGGTAAAATTCGGGTGTGAACCCATCTGGACCAGGGCTTTTCTTTTTGGGAAGGTTTTTTATTGCTGTTTCGATTTCAGTTCTTGATATTGGTCTATTCAGGTACTCTATTTCTTCCTCGTTGAGCCTGGGAAGGCTATGTGTTTCTAAAAATTTGTCCATTTCCTCCACATTCTCCAGTTTGTGTGCATAAAGATTCTTTTAGAATTCATAGATGATATCTTGTATCTCTGTGGCATCGGTTGTGATTTCTCCTTTCATGTTCCTAATGGAGGTTATTAGAGAATTTTCTTTTCTGCTCTTGGTTAGTCTAGCCAGAGGTATGTCTATTTTGTTTATCTTTTCAAAGAACCAACTTTTTGTTTTATTAATTTCCCTTATGGTTTCTTTGTTGTCCTTTTCATTTAACAGGGATAACAGACTTAAACCTTAGGTGTGAAACGATTAGAATTCTAGAAGAAAATGTAGGAAAGACTCTTACAGACATTGGCCTAGGCAAAGAATTTATGAAGAAGACCCCTAAGGCAATCACAGCAACAACAAAAATAAATGAATGAGGGCCGGGCGCGGTGGCTCACGCCTGTAATCCTAGCACTCTGGGAGGCCGAGGCGGGTGGATCGCTCGAGGTCAGGAGTTCGAGACCAGCCTGAGCAAGAGCGAGACCCCGTCTCTACTAAAAATAGAAAGAAATTATATGGACAACTAAAATATATATATACAAAAAATTAGCTGGGCATGGTGGCGCATGCCTGTAGTCCCAGCTACTCGGGAGGCTGAGGCAGTAGGATCGCTTAAGCCCAGGAGTTTGAGGTTGCTGTGAGCTAGGCTGACGCCACGGCACTCACTCTAGCCCGGGCAACAAAGCGAGACTCTGTCTCAAAAAAAAAAATAAATAAAAAAATAAATGAATGGGACCTGATTAAATTAAAAAGCTTCTGCACAGCCAAAGAAACAGTCACGAGATAAACAGACCACCTACAGAATGGGAAAAAATTTTTGCATAGTACACATCAGATAAAGGACTGATAACAAGAATCTATTTAGAACTCAGGAAAATCAGCAAGAAAAAATCAAACAACCCTATGAAGAAGTGGGCAAATGACATGAATAGAAATTTCTCAAAAGAAGATATAAGAATGGCTAACAAACATATGAAAAAATGCTCAATATCCCTAAAGATTAGGGAAATGCAAATCAAAACCACAATGAGATATCACTTAACTCCAGTGAGAATGGCCTTTATCAAAAAGTCCCAAAACAACACATGTTGGCGTGGATGTGGAGAGATAGGAACACTCATACACTGCTGGTGGGACTGCAAATTAGTGCAACCCCTGTGGAAAGCATTATGGAGATATCTTAAACAGATTCAAGTAGACCTACCATTTGATGCAGCAATCCCATTATTGGGCATCTACCCAAAAGAAAAAAGGTCATTCTATAAAAAAGACACCTGCACCCGAATGTTTATAGCAGCACAATTCACAATTGCAAAGATGTGGAAACAACCCAAATGCCCATCAATACATGAATGGACTAGTAAACTGTGGTATATGTATACCATGGAATATTACTCAGCTATAAGAAATAACGAAGATACGACATCTCTATGGTTCTCCTGGAGAGAGTTGGAACCCATTATATTAAGTGAAGTATCCCAAGAATGGAAAAACAAGCATCACATGTACTCACCAGAAAATTGGTTTCCCTGATCATCACCTAAATTCACATCTGGGAACGATACCAATCGGGTATCAGACTGAGGTGGGGGGTGGGGGGAGGGATGGGTGTATGCCTACATGATGAATGCATTGCGCACCGTTTGGGGAATGGTCACGCTTGAAGGTGCTGACTGGGGGCGGGGGGTGAGGAGGGGATGGGTATATACCTACATGATGAGTGCAATGTGCACTGTCTGGGGAACGGACACGCCTGGAGCTTTGACTTGGGGGGACAGGCGGTACGTGGGCAACATATGTAACCTGAAATTCTGTATCCCCCATAATAAGATGAAATAAAAAAAAAGAGATAACTGCTTAAAATCTGTCCATGCCTCAGGCTACTCAAGTCATTCGGTTCATTCAACAAGTATTTACCGAATATTCACTGTATGCTGGGCATTGTTCTAGGGACACTGGGGATAGAGAGGTAACAGGCAGACAAAGGCTTATCTCATCGAGTTCATGGTCCACTGAGAAAGACTAATGTCAAAC